>NC_141694.1:1714013521-1715326021 GCF_964263255.1 Lissotriton vulgaris | reverse complement strand
AAGGCCCGGCACTGGGTTCCGTGGTGCCCGGGGTGCCTCCCCGTGCTTGGCTGGGATCAGGAGCTCCGTCCTGGGGCCCTCAGTTGCCCCGGGGAGGTTGGCCTCCTTGCCCGGGGCTCCGTCCTGGGTCCTGCCGCGTGGCAGGGTGCCCGGGACGGGGTCCGGACGACCCGGGGTAGGCTTCCCCTGTGCCTCTGGGCCTGGGAGCCCCGGCAGGGTCCAGGGGCCTCGCCGGGCCCCGAGTCGGTGCTTGGGCCCAGGGCCCCGTCCCTCCGGCCTGCCGCACTGCCAAAGGCCCGGGACTGGGTTCTGTGGTGCCCAGGGAGCCTTCCCTTGCTCCGCTGGGTTTTGGGAGCCCCGTCTGGGGCCCCTGAGAGGGTGGCCTCCATACCCGGGGCTCCGTCCTGGGTCCTGCCGCGCGGCAGGGAGCCCCGGAGCCCTGCAGCTCCTGATCCCTACAGGCCTGGGGCAGGCAGATTGGTGTCACTTCGGCCACGGCCATCTTGTCGCCCCTCTTGCTTCGGCCATCTGGTCGCCCGCAATGCTCTCCTATGGAGCGACCAGATGGCCGGACTTCCCTGGAAGTCCAGATGAGGTGCCATTCACCTCCCGGATCCCAGCAAGGGCTCCAGGAGGTTGGGCACATTTGCGCCCTGGGTCCCCTCTGTCACCTTGAGTGCACGGATTACAAGAAATGGGGGTAATTTTCCTCCGGATTGATAGGGACAAGGTACTCCGGGACCCCTCTCGGCCTAGCGGTCCTCAGCCGGCAGCTGGACGGGCCAGGATGTTTCCCCAACCCCGCGTCTGTTCCTGGGCCTGCCGCGTGGCAGGAAGCCCTGGATGGGGTCCGGGAGCTCCATCATGAGCACCACAGCTCCACGCCCAAACCCATTTGAACCGCCGCAGCGAAGGGGTTAACAGGTACGGCAATATAGTATCCACTAGGCAAAAGTTAGGAATAATAGCATGTATTACAGTGAATTTATAGCAATAAAATCATCTCATAGTTGTAATTTGCAGGTAGACTTATCAGCAAGGCAGAAATAGAAGCCACTACAGAAGGGACAGAAGGAATCATATGTCATACCAAACTCGGCTCAGTCTGCTGTAAATTTTTAACAATTTACGGATAAGGTAAATTTAAACCTGACATGTATAACTCAAACATTAGTGTAGGATACGTTAGCCTTAACACAGGTACGAGGTAATTTGCCCCCCCCTTGCTCACTGCTATGTGTATTTCCTCACTAGTAACATTAATATAGGCCAAGCTTGAAAATTGTTCATGAACATCCGCGGTTTGAGTAATAACGTCATTACAGAGGACGTCTGCACTATCACTATAGATTGGTCCTTCGTACCTAAGAGGTAAAATCACATGTTTACCTTTTTCTTCTTTATGAAAGTTATCCCTCTGCATCAATGTTAAACCTACACCAACTAATGGGTCATTGACACCTTTGAATGCAAGTAATTAGACTCAGTATTTGGGATACAAGCCCACTTATCTAAGGCGGGAAGGATAACAAGTTTTAACCATTAGACTGGCCAGGTAAAGAGTCAGGGAACAAACAGCACTATGAAATAGATACCAGAAATAACCCTGTTCGAAGGGTGATAAGGGCCATACACCCCTATTACCATAACAGGACATGATAGTGGGCAGGTAATCCAAATATTATACAACTGCCCCTATGTATTCTGTAAAAGCTGGCTTTAGATGCAAATGGAATAAAAAATAGACATGTCCGGTCTTCCACGATGTTGGCAGGTCACCCCTAGAGGCTAACACAGAATGTTTGTAAACCAATATAAATGATAGATTCTTTGCTAGAACCTGTGTTAGATTTGAATGGCATAATGTATTAAACATGTTCAGTCTCCTATGATGTCATGAAATTCTGTATCTAGAAACTTAAAGTAAATATTTGCTAATCAATGTGAATAACAGTAGTCTTTGTTAGAATGTAAATAGGATTACTTTAATAACGAGTCGATTGCCATGATATTAATTCCACTGTGTATCCATTTTTAGGAACATATGTACACTACGACAGAAACTGATTCTTTGTCTTGATAAAGGTGGATAGAATTTCAACAAACCACCGAAACGCGTCGACGCCCTAGTACAGTGTGATTCTAGGCTCAGACACTGTTGTTGACACAGTACAATCTTAAAGTGCATAACACCGGTTGCCTTAAAAAGAATATCAGAACACACACCTTGTATTGCACAATTTGTATGTCTTACTATTTTTCTGTCTGTTCTTAGCAATATTGCTGGTCAATATTGAATGTGGGATTGTTATTTTATTATTATAATTATTTTAACCTATGTCAAGCAGCTTACTATGTTTTCTGCTTTTTTAATTTTACTGTATACAATAAATTTTGTCCGTTTTTTACTCTAGATTTACTTGTTATAGTTATTGCTTTTTTCCACTTATGGTGCTTATGTAAATGACCTTGTTCAAGGGAATCTCTGTTTTATATTGGTTGGTGAACCCCATTTCCCTTGACTTCAGTTAAGGGGTACCTCTCCTTTTTCACCTGCCAAAACCAGCAAGGCCAACCACTCAGAGCACTCAATCTTTTCAATCACACCATTTTTTCTTTATTGAGCTCTTGTTCAAATGGTGCTAGCATCATGTGGGGAACACTCCTTACTTTGGAAACAAAAGGCACAGTATTATTCTGCAACACAATTGTGTGCTCAAAACTCCTAAGTAAACCTAAACCATTGCTGAAAACTGTGGACAATTCTGTGTAAATCCCCTCAGGACTTCCTTCTCCACTGATTGCCAACACCTTATTTTCAGCATTGGGGTTTAACATTATCCCCATGTCTCTATCTCAAAAGATTATTGCCTCTTTTTGTTTCATACGCCTTTCCCAACGTTTCACGCTCCTCAAACGGTATCTTCATCACATGGTATCCCAAAACATAAATTTTCATCCCACCATATCCAACCAGATTTGTCAGGTTCCTGTAAGCTTATCTTCTCTTCACTAAACAACACTTCACAATTTTTATCTCCAATTATGGTGTAAGGAGACCCAGAATCAGCTACTACAGACACACACATACCATTAACAGCTATTTGACACTCCGGCATTTCAATGGGATCTGTATCACCAAAACCGTCACTCTTGAATTTTCTCTCCACATAGTCTACTGGGTTTACTTTCGGTTTGGAATTAGTACCCTTACAAATATGTGCGTAGTGACCCCTTTTTCCACACTTGTTACATGGCCTTTAACGACCATGAAATCACTACAATGATTCAGAACTCGGCTGCCAGACTACTCTTGCATATCAAACGCGAGACCACATCTCCCCTGCCTTGAAAGCCCTGCATTGGTTACTGGTTGCCTGAAGATCCACGTTCAAGCTGCTTTGTATCACCCACAAAGCAATACATGGAAATGGACCGCTCTTCATCAGGAATAAAATCACCAAACACATTCAACAAAGGAGTCTCCGGTCTAAAGGAGCATCTCGCCTTAAAATCTCACCATACAAGAAAAAACCATGGGTGGCACATCCTTCTCTGTTCAAGCAGCCAAACTATGGAACTCTTTACCCCCCAACATAAGGTCCACCGACAACCTCCTTATCTTCAGAAAACTACTCAAGATTTGGCTCTTCCCCACATAAGCACCATACACAAACAGAAATTTACAGTATATCCCTCTGTATACAAGCATTTTTTTTCACTATAGATATGTAACTATCTTTGTGTATTACTTTGTATAAACATGTAAAATAATTATGTTGAGAGAAAAAATAATAATAATAAATAAATAAAAATCATCTTCCATGTACTTGGATCTGTGTCTGTTACTTTTCTCCTGAAAAATCATATCCAATGCACTACCCTATTTCTCATCGTGTGCCTCAATCAATATCTTTAATCTACATATACTTACCTCCTTTATGTATCTTATACTTTCAATGTAATTATGGATCTACATATTTATCACTTTCTTCTAATTTAGCATATCCAATGCACTACCCTATTTCTCAGCCTATACTTCGCTCAATATATCTTCTATCCCAACCTTCTGACTCATCTAAAACGTCTTCTACTACTCCTTCCAATGCACTACCCTATCTCTCATCCTATACATCTATCAATATATCCTCTACATTCACTCTCTCATTTATCCCAAACCCCATACCGCTACTATGATTGCCAAAATAACCCTTTCTAGACTCTCTCCTACTCTACCCCTCCTTGTATCAACTGACACCACTTTTACTATACCGATCCCCTAAAACAAACCTTTCTAAACTCTTTCCTCTGAGTCCTCCCCTCCAAAACTCCCTTTTTCTCATCCAAAAGCCTCCTCCTATTGCTAAGACCTAACAAAAAAAAAATCTTTCACTCTTTTATCCCTCCACTATCTTTTTCAATCGAAATTAAGAGACTAACATGTTCACTTCTCAAATTCCATATTAAACTATACTAATATACTACCCAAATAACTGAATAACATATCCACTACTCAAATTACTTCATATTTATTTTACTATACTAATTTTCAACAGTAATCCTTTATGGGTTCCGGAGTGGCGTGCTACTCACCAGAAAAGCGATTCAACACCCATCAGGGGTAACAAGTGCTATATGAATGCAAATTTTTCTTCCCCTTTTATCCCTCCGCTATCCTTCTCACTCCAAGTAACTGACTAATATCCACCACTGAAATTAATTCATATTTCACCATATTAATTCACCACTAATCCTTTGTAGGCGTCCTGAATAGCGTGTGTCAACAAGCGCTATATAAATACAAACCTTTGTCCTCCTCTATTCTTCTGCTATCATTCCAAATCCAAATAACTAACTAACCTATCCACCACTTAAAATGTACTTGCATGTTTCACTATACTAATTCAACACTAATCCTCTGTGGTTCCCGGAGTAGCGTGCAACTCACCGAAAAAGCGCTTCAACGCCTCGTCAGGGGTAGTAAGCGCTATATAAATGCAATTACAATACACTTACAATCTACACCTTTCACCCCCTATCTGTGGCACTTCTGGCACAATCGCTACTGTTTCGGGTTGCGTGCCATTGCTTATGTAGGAGCCTCTTTCTTACCAGACCAATGAAGACTTACGCCCCACACTAGCACTACTTTGCCATGCCAAGGGGTGATGTGACAGCCTCCCTAAGGGAAATGGGTCCCTGGTACACGGCGGGGCTCCACAGTGTAGGTGACTTTTATCGGGATGGGGCCCTTATACCTATGGAGGAGCTTATTACGGAGACTGATCTCCCAACAGGGCAGTTCCTATTACACACTTCCTTTATATGGTCATTGAAGATGCTTTGGTGAGACATGCAGCAAGAACCACCACTACACCTTACAATCTAATACCTACATTTAATGGGGAGGGGTCGCTCCCTGTGTACTTATGCAGCTATTCACTTCACTGTGTCAACACTGGGACACCAACTTGGGCTGTCCTTGCACTGATAAAGACTGGCAGACAAAGTTTGATAACCTTACTCTGGTATCTTGCATTGCCCGCGTGTTAGACTTGGCACCATTGGCGTGAGTCTCCCTTCCACTTTTTGCTGTTGCCTCGTCTGTTTTTGTTGGTCTAGATGCTTTGGGCACTTTGCCACTGCTGATCAGTGCCAAAGTGCAAGTGCTCCCTATTGTAAAATGATGTAATGGATTAGAGATTTCATGATTGGTTATTTGATTAACTTGTCAGACCCTAGTACAGTGCACCATGTGTGCCCAGGTCCTGTAAATCAAATGCTGCTGGTGTGCTTGCAGCACTGATTGTGCCACCCACAGAAGCAGCTTGTAAAATGTGGCTCAGGCCTGCTATTGCAAAGCCTGTGTGCAGTCTGGGACTGCCATGTCAACTTGGCAAGTGCACCCACTTGCCAGTCCCTAAATCTTCCCTTTTCTACCTATTAGTCACCCCTAAGCTATGCCCAAGGGCAGGGTGCATTCTATGTAAATGGTAGGACATGCCCTGATGTGCGTGGCATGTCCTGATAGTGAATTACAGCCAATTTCATGTTTCACTATTGCAAGGTTACCTGTTCCCATAGGCCAGAATGGGCAGTTTGATTATAACATCTTATAATCCTAACTGACTCGAGCAACTAGGTAGGAATTCGAGTTTAGTATGCCTGAACTCAGAATGTTAAAATACATCTTTTAGTGAAGGTGATTTTTACATTCTGTCTTTGAAAATACCACTTTAGAAAGTAGGTATTTTTTTGCCTAACCAACCAACATGTCTCTGCTGGGTTTGTGGATTCCATATCTGGTTTGAGTGACAGGGGGCTGGAGAGGGCCTTGGCTCCAGCAGTCTGACTGGTCAGGGCTGGGCTGAATAGGACCTGCATTGAATAGAGAGTGGGGGCGGATATTTCCTTTCACAGACCTGAGCCCTCATAGCATAAAGAGTAGGGGGAGGAGATTTCCTTTCAGCTACCTGGGCCAGGTCTGCTCTCAAACAATGCTGTCTCCACCTCCTGCCAGGAAGCTGCACCCAGGAGGACAGAACTGGTTTGGACTAGGTACAGACAATCTCTGCCTTCAGAGACAAAGGATTTGTGTGTATAAAAAAGGGGACCCAGACCCCAAGACATTAGATCACTTCTGGGAAATCAAGAGGAACCTTTGCCAAAGAGAAGAAACTGGAGAAGTGGAAGGAGAATTACTGCCCCTGTGCTGTTTGCTGTCTGGGGTTGGCCTGCAGTGGTTACTTGTTGCCAAGGAAAGGAGAAAAGGACTTTGCTGTTTGCTTTGTCATCTTGAGGGAGATCTCCAAGGGCTTTAACTGAGCTTGCCTCTTGTCTGAAGTCTCGGGGACACAACGACTTCACCACCAGCTCCCACTGAACTCCCTTGCTGGGAATTCTACCTGCAGTGAGGTGCCTGCTGTTGTTTGGGCCCTCTAAGAGACTGTGTGTCGCTGGGAGCTGGAAGCGCGACGCAACGAGGAAAAGCGTGTCGCTGCTGCAGCAGTTGCCGTCACATCACCGAGGAAGCGTGCTGACGCTGCAGCTGTTAGGGGTTGCACCGCCAACGAAGCCGTAGCATCACCGGAGAAGCGTGTCGCAGGGCCTGTCGCAGCTCCGAAGATCATCGATTTCGCTGTACGGCCATTGGGCGTGCACGCATCGCATCCACATTGTCGAGTCGCATCAAAAACACCATTTTGTCGCATCACAGTAAGAAACTGACGCATTACCTCCTCTCCGGTAACGAACCGACGCATCACCTCCCCTGCACTGAAGTAAGGACCCGACACATCACCTCCCCCGAAGCAAGGAATTGAAGCATCATCTTCCCTGCAACCCTTTTATTTGTTTTGCATGATGCATCCAAGGTAATTTGAGAGTATAGTGTCGCTTTTACCATCTACATTGAACTAAGCTATTACTAACATTTTAAAGTCATATTTTTATTACAGTATTGTGGATTTTTGTTCTTTGGACTGGTGTTAAGTCTAGTAAAGATTACTTATTTTTCTAAACTGGTGTGGTGTCCATTTGTAGTGTTTTCACTGTATTACTGTATGTGTTCACAAATGCTTTTCACACTGCCTCTGAGATAAGCCTGTCTGCTCGTGCCAAGCTACCAAGGGGGTGAGCAGGGGTTATTCAGGAGTGTATCCCCCTTTCCCTGACTAGAAGCAAGGGTCCCTATTTGGACAAAGGTACCTACCTCTGCCAACTAAAGACCCCCATTTCTAACACTGCTTTAAATTAATACAATTTTACATATTACACAGAGTCTAGTTGACCCCCATAAAATTAATCGATACTTTAATCGCACTAATGCTACCTATTTCCAATGTCTTGGCCTAGATACAGATTTTTACACATGTTTTGGATATGTCTGTCACTTGCCAGATACTGGTTAGCTGTTACGGTACACTTAGTGCGATATACAGACCTTACCACATTACACACTTGGGAGGTGTGCCTTCTGGGTCTGATACGCCGTAACAAAAGAAATAAAGCGGTGGCACGTTTTATAGACCTGGCACTCATCCTAGCAAAGCGCCTGATTACCCTTGCTGAATCCTCTACCTGGGTGCAGTCGATGAGAGCCTGGGCGGAGGCGGAAAGTAAAGCCTTACACTGAGATGAAACAAGAGGTCTCAGCAAATACCCCATCTCTGATAGCTAGGACTCTGTCCTGAACAACCTATGTGAGGGCCTGAAAATTGATGTATAACCCCTCCAGGGCACACTATAACCTCTGCTACTGCTCGGAACCCCTTTCTGACTATTGGACTCCATACAAGCAGCCTGAGTGTATCCTTATCCAGTAGCGGCTGCCGCTCTAGAAAAGTGGTAGGGCGAAGGAGTTGGGGCTTGGGTTTTAAAAGTAAAGTAAAAAGACCTACCTGCCGCTCAGCTCCCACTGCCAGCCTCCTTCCAGGCGCTGCTCTCATGCTATACCTAGCATGAGAGCAACACCTGGATTGGCCTGAGTGGGCTGGTTTAGGGAGCCTGCAGATTTCCTCCAATCCAGCTGTACAACACAGCTGAGTTGGAGAAAACTAAGTGTGAGAAACAGCGTTTACAATGCTGCCATTACATTGCGTTACACGTACAACACGGTCGTTACAACGACCGCGTTGTTAGAACGCGATACCTTTACATCGCAAGTCATTACATCGACTTGCTGTAGGGGGCGCTCTAACCTAAGGATTAGTATAGTTTACTATTCCAACACCTTCTTTACTGTTGTGCACGCTGGAGTTAGAATAGTAAATTATACTACTTCTAAGTCCAGTGCGCCCCCTACAGCAAGTCGATCTAATGACTTGCGATGTAAAGGTATTGCGTTCTAACAACACGGTCACTGTAACGACTGCATTGTAATAGAACGCGATGTAATAGCATGTGTTGCAACATGCTATATTCCCCAAGTGTACATGTCGGTTTGGCCGGACAAACTGACATGCGCACCTATAAGTGCCTACCACTGCTCCCTAATGCTATTGTGACGCTTGTCATGACGGTCCCGCTCCCGCTCTAACCTCTACTCTGCTGGCAAGGAGGTAAGAAACATAAAATGAAAATAAAATGGTTTTATTAGCATTTTATTTTTTAGTGGGGCAACACCATTGTCCTTATCTGAGTTCAGTTGTTGCATTGTTAACTCTGGCGAGTGCCCACATGTTACTTTCATTATACGCGCAGATAGTTTTGTTTTATGCTGTAATAGGAGCATATGAATGTCATTATGTGTAGGCGCACTCACTCAGGGGCGGCCTTAGGCATGCGCAAGCTGTGCACCTGGACAGGGCCACCAAACCCCAGGGGCCACCACGCCAATATATATCCCTGACCTCCCCTCTTCCCTGGCCTCCGCGCTCCGCCCCACCTGGACCCCCTCTTCCGG
Organism: Lissotriton vulgaris; assembly: GCF_964263255.1. Taxonomy (NCBI): domain Eukaryota; kingdom Metazoa; phylum Chordata; class Amphibia; order Caudata; family Salamandridae; genus Lissotriton; species Lissotriton vulgaris. The sequence goes on along the minus strand of NC_141694.1, from coordinate 1,715,316,618 downwards.
GGCCCCCTACCTACACTCCCTGCCCAGGGCCGCCATGAGCCTAGAGCCGCCCCTGACTCATTTATTTTCCCCCAAACTAGAAATAAAAGCAGCTAGTTAGGGTTGCATGTTTATAGTTTTTAGAAATCCACTTTACTTCAATGTATGCGCCATACCTCCTGTACTGTTTATAGTGTGCAATATGCTTTATATACTGTATACTGCCCATGTCCATGTGAAAATGCCATTTAACTCCTCGTCTTGCCTGCATATCACCCAGCTAGTTTAGCGTCTGCTCCGCATGTTATCATGGTTTCTTTCTTCCATGTTCCGCGTGATGATAGTTTGCTCAGTGAAATCAGGAAGCACCCAAGTTGCTTCTTTAAGAAGAGGCTTCTCTTAGTGTGTGTTAATCTCCAATTACCGCGTGCTATGGCCTGGGCTAAATTTAGCACAGCTTGATATGGGAGTCCCTTGGATTGCATCAAATCTCATAAACTGTACGCTATATTTAGCAAAGGCGGTGCCAGTTAAGGCTGTGGCGCACTGGAGGGAGCTGCCAATTGGTCCTCTGGGCAGACCAGTCGTGTAAGGCTACAAGATACATTTGCCGTTTTCTATTTTTACGTCGTGCACGTGACAGCAGTGTTCGTCAGCGATGATTGACGCTTCTTCTGAGTGGGTTTAGCGAGAGGACAACTGACGAGGTCGATATCCCGAGGACTCAAAGGTCACATGTGTGGTTGCTATGATACTGCAATGTTTATGTGCAGGGCCGCAGGACTAATGGCTAATGGAAGGCCGAATTATGTGGCCGGCCTAAATTATGCAAAACGACAAGGCAGATTATGTTGCAATTATGCAAGATTTATTTCTGTTGAAAAACAGCGCCCTGGAACTTGATGGAACGTCAAAAACTGTGTAAAGGTAAATAGAGAAAAAGAAAAGTGAACAATGGTGCTAGGGTGTGATATCGAATACTGCCTGTGCACCAGGCAGTTTGTCTCAATGTGCGGCAGAATCAACCCAAAAAATTGAGACTGAGGGGTCTACACCATAGCTCCGCCCGTCCCAGTTAAAACCGAGCTAGATCACACTGGCTATTACATTTTATTCAGTGCTGTGTGTCCGCTCATTTAAAAGCCAACGTTTCATTGCTAGGGGGAAACTCACAGCAATTTCCTCTGGGCGTGGGTCAATCACTCCACCCTGCACCAATTTTTGTCTATTGATTAGTGTTCTGGGATATTGCCCCGCTAGGGCATACCTGTACCCTTTTGCACATATGAGTGTGTGCACATATTTACTGTCTCACTGACACTGGCAGTCACTGCCCTCTTCAATCGTGACCGCGTCGGTGTATTGGCTTTGACTCAGCACCACCCATGAAACATGTCGGCTTTTAAATGAGCGGATACACAGCACTGAATAAAATGTAATAGCCAGTGTGATCTAGCTCAGTTTTAACTGGGACGGGCGGAGCTATGGTCTAGACCCCGCAGTCCCAATTTTTTGGGTTGACTCCGCCGCACATTGAGACAAAGTGTCTGGGGCACAGGCAGTATTCGATATCACGCCCTAGCACCATTGTTCACTTTTCTTTTTCTCTATTTTCCTTTACACAGTTTTGTCATGGGTTGGTGGTCGCTGATGATGAGAACCTGAGGAAGCAGGCGAGTATCTTCCTGCTCACTCCCATGGTGATACTTCCGTGAGGCACCACCAACCTCCTCTCACATTTTTCTATTCTTTCACTTTCCTAGCGTATCTGAAGCATGATTGCACCACATGAAGGGTGTGGATTGATCGCGGGAGACAGTATTGAGAACCAACGCAACAGATACATTTAAATATTTTTCATTCTTTTTTAAGAAAATGGTGACCCAGACCCTAAATGCACAGACGGTATATGATTAACCGCTAGTCCAATCGACTTTTATAGAAATCAAAACGGATTGGTAGGGATCTGAGCATTAGATTCACTGTGTGAACAGGTCCTGTGTTGTGTATGACTATAAGAGTGGGGGATGACCTGTTCTCTACCCCTGGAGCTCGTTTTTAGGTCTCGCCTGGCGTTGCAGCGCGAAAGCGCTGTCGCCAGCGAGATCTATTGTGATTGACTTGCCTCCCAAGTGGTATAGGCCAGTGCACGAGCAGATTGTGGTCTGTGGACGTGCCGCGCTTGTAAGACGCGCTTGCAATCAGAACGCGCGCACACACGCCCCAGCCGCACACACATGCCCCAGCTGCCCCCAGCCACTGCACTCGTACTCCACGCACTAGCCCCCATGGTACAACCAAGCCCCACTCACCGCACTTGCATTGACGTCCGCCCTCAGCCGCCACTTTCTGCCACCACCGGGGGGCTCTTCCTCAGGCATGGGAGCCCCGCGTCACCACTTTCCAATTGGCCAGCCACTCCATGGGCACGGGCTTCCCCCAGAAGTCCCGCCCCACAACAGGCATAACACTTCCGGAATTTGAGCCAAATCGGGCCGGCGACTTGTTGTTTATTGACACAGGCTTGAACTTTTTATGTGCAGCTGAGCGAACACGGACGGAGGGCGTGTGCAGTGCCGAGAAACCTAGTTATATTACTATGTTCACAAAGCAGTCAGAGGCCAAAAAGAAAAGTACACACCCGATGCCGAATTCACTGAATTACGGCCACAACGCCTGTTATATTATTTTCTGCTGTAGTGAAGCATATAACCAGGTTCAAAGATTCCTGTAAACAGGCTGCAGGACCATCACACGCACCGTGGCACCCACATCCTGCTGGCTTTATCTTAACCTGCCCCCAAATATCCTAACAGACGTGAAGGGATATTCAGCTAACTCCTCCCTCCCCTCCCCTCATACGGGCACCGTGCCGACTCCCTGCCCATGCCTGCTGCCCAGATCACGGCGTGGGTAGGACAAAAGTGACAGTTGGAGCTGCGAACACCTGCCCGCATTACTGACTCATGATCCCCGGCCTTACGGGAGAAGGCGATTAACACTTTAGCCTTTTGATGGCTAAAGTGAAGCTGAAGCGCCTGGCATCTTGGCATGCGTGGCAAGGGGTCTGCTCGACTCCCTCTCTACACCTAGGATGTGGCGTGCTTCTAAGCAGCCCCTGAAGTGGCAGCGCCATAAGTGCCCTGATATACTCGAAGATAGGTAGACATGAAGGCAATATAAATAACAAAGAGATTTAATGTAGATACAGAGTAAAAGCTGGTGTTCACGCTTCGCTGAGTTAGTTTGACTTACACAAGCTCCAGAAACACAAAAATGATGTTTACTCACTAATTCCTTCTTCTTCCGTTTTCCTTGTTAAGTCCTCCGTTTTCCTTGTTTAATCCTCCTCACAATCGATTTCACCGAGTGCTATTCCTTCACCAAGCAGTAATTTTCACTCGTATGGTTGCTAGGATACTTTGTCAAAAACAAAATGGCCGTCACGTTATCTTACGCACAGCGCATGCGCACTGTGCTCCTTATGCAGAAGTAGTGATGTGTCGAAAGAAATACGGCGTCGGGAAGAATGAAGAATGGAAGGAACGAGCAGCCGGCTCGCGAGTGAGTAAATTTAAACAACGCTAAATATACAACGGTGGATATTACAAGTTTAAGAATGTCTTTTGTTGCCCAAATAACTTTCTTTGCTGATAAAAGAAAAATAAACTGCTCACCGTTGTCTTCGGATATAGCCGCTGATCGTTCTCGCAGTCAGGTTCCAACGATGTAATACAAAATGTATTAGACAATACACAGTTTAGCCGTTCACTTTGCTGCTGACTGTTGTCTTTCGATAAAAATACTGTCAGCTCACCTTTCACGGGCAGTCTGATACTTTTTAACGATGTTGCAGACGGTTGTCTGTTTAGTTGTCGATTTCAGTATTAAGCTATTAAGTTATTCCACTTTTTTTTGTGTGTTTCTCAAGACTCCGAAAGTCGTTTCTTTCTTTGGCCGAATATTCTTCTTTTCTCTACCTTAATCTTCTTTTCTTCTCCTTACTGATCGATTTCAGTTTGAGGTTAAAGAAAGATTTCTCCGCATGGGTCCTTTTCCACCAGTCAAGTTTAAGTAAATAAACTCACTCTGTATGTTACTTGCTCCATTAGCCAATAGTCGTCATCCGATATACTCGAAGATAGGTAGACATGGAGGAGGTATAAATAACAAAGACATTTAATGTAGATACAGAGTAAAAGCTGGTGCTCGCAATCAAGGCTCAGGAGCAACTGACAAACAGAGAATGCAAGGATGACAAGTAGCACCATGACATCAGCATAGAAAGAATGTCATCAATTAAAGGGAAATGCAAGCAGAAATAAGATAAGAGAATACAACATGCTCCAGCTTTTATCAACGTGACTGAGGAGGACCAGGTGAGAGTCGCACCCGATCCCGGGAACTGACCCCCACTCCCTAGTTAGCCTCTGTTTGTATGCTTGCGTGCATCACCTACTATCGTATTGCCTTACTATATAGACTAGTGCTTGTTGTGTAAAGAGATTGATTTGGTGGAGACCGTGGCTCATGTGCTGCTTGCATGTCCGGCCTATGCCCAGATTCGCCCAGCTTGGCAGTCACCTATGTGTAGACTAATGGGGACCTCGCGTCACCGAACTGCTTTGAGGATACTAAGAAAAGACCCTCTACATTATATGTTATTCCAGCAGCAACGTTTTTTGGGGCGGGTGCGGGCTTAAAGAAGACAAGTTACCAAATGATGATGGTCCTTTTAGTTAAAATTGTGACTCTTAAATGCTGGTTTTATCATTTTCATAAGTTACGCAAATGTTTCTCGTTTTTAAAAACACACTTTTAATTATCTGTAATAACTTGTATAAATGAAAGAGGTGAAACGATTATAGGCTGTAATTTATGATAGGTTTTATTAGCACTGATTGAATTAGAAATGTGGTTTTATTAATTGTATTGATGAAAACCTTTATGGCTTTTCCGAAATAAAGTATTTTGACTGACAGACTGAATAAAAGACCGACCCCACTCCAAATCAAATCTACGAGACGTCCCGGGGCAGAGAGACAACACTCTGTAGCAGCTGCAAATCAATGACCCAGTCTACTACTAATAGACTTAAAAGCCCCCAAAATATCGAAGTCAAGAAGATGAATCCTTTTTACGTTTAACGTATCATGTACCAAGTGCAATCTAAACTAAATGTGAACCTTTCTTGAATGTAAATTAAATTTAGACCCTGTTTCATTCTTATAATTTGCACTTAGCTTTTGGATGAGTGCAAGGCCTTTGATAACAGTTTTGCGCTTGGTATTGTTAAGAGTGAAATGAGGATCCAGGGTGGGGCGCTTTTCCTGTTCCTACTAGTTGGGACCAGAGACGGTGCAATGTGCAAGAAGAGCCATCCAGTGCTTACACTATGGATGATCATTTATTGATGTAAGAGTCTGAGGGAATGAAGGTTATTTTAATTTCGGAGACCCATGAGACAATACCCCTCATATAGATATTGAAGTGATTGGACCAAGTTGGTAGCATGTGGCTACAAAAAGAAAATACCCCCCACCCTCTCACCAACCCAGCCAGTAATCACTGCACCCACTACAGATCTAAAAACCTGCAATAGCGGGCTCAAGATGTCTTATAAGTTATAAGACATAGAACCATGCTGCCTCAAATGGCAGATAATTGGTAGGGGAAAGGTAAAGCTCAGCTCCAGCGAGTTCTTCGTTTCCCACCTTTAAAGGAAGCCTGAGCCTGCCATTGTTTGCAGGATCCGTGGTTACACAATGCGGCCACAGTAATTACTTGCTCTGGAAAGGGGGGGGGGGGGGGCAAGTCAGTGAGCCTCATTTCCTGAGCGCCGGCACGCCACACACACTCTTTAGTTCAGTGACAGCAGTGCCACCATAATCATCAGTCCTGAGGGAATGATTCAGACCGTGTTGAGGAAATATAAATTTTATGGTCGAGAAATGTTCCCTAACGTGTACCCCACCGTCTCCATGTACGAGCTTAAAGTGCATGTAACTTCCCTCCTGTGCCAGCTATGAAGACGCAAATACATTTGCGTCCAACGTTAACATGTCCTCTTTCAGATCCACCCTGAATGGGTCGGATATTCCGTTCCTAAATATGCCTTGCCACCGTCTTTGTATGGTGCACTTTCACGTATTCCTGGCTCTGTGCGAGTTAGGCCCTGGTTTCTGTCACCGAGCCTCTTTTCAAAGTCATCTCTGCCTCCTGAAACTGCAACGTGGGATGCCCTCCCCCGTGAACTCTGTCCTACTCCCTGCGAGGCGAGCGGAGCCTGGCTCGGCCTGCCTGCCTGCCAAAGACAGTATTTTACCTTCATGCTATCAGTATAGCCAAGCTCAGCTTCCCGAAAACACATTCCAGTCCAGCAGAATAGATAAACAATCCCCGGCTGCAGAGCAAAGGGCCCGGCCTCTCTGTCTCCATGCAAGTAATTCATAGCTCCCGTTACCATGGTAGGCCCATGGCCCCCTCGCTTTACACACAGACACGTAGGCACATATGCACGCATTCATAGTCAGTATAGGATAACCTCTGCCCAAGAGACCTTTCCTTCTAGATAATATGGTTCCCAAACATCAGATATCAGATATGATATAGGAACGAGTTGATCTGACATGCCAGACTTCTGTCTCTTTCCTCTAGTGTAAATGTCAAGTCCCCTGCACCCTCCAGCTTCACACGTCATGCAGCTGCGCGCGCATCCAGACCTCAGATTTCTGCTGACATTGCAAGATTCTGCCATGTACCCACCCACTTGTGACACTTTCATATGACGTTTTCTAGCACACACCTCTGTACACGCTCTAGTTCACGCCTTCTGATTACGTATTGCTAACACGTGAGTGTTCTTATCTTGTTTCTCTCAGCTGTTACGCCTTCTGCATTGGTTTTCATTATGTGCATTAAGTATAAAAGTTATGTATTGTCAATAAAGTATGCTCTATCCCTTCCTGAACCCCAGTGGTGTCAGGAATCCGATATCCGGTTCAAGAACCATTCCTTTTTAAGGAATAAAACCCCTAAGAACTCTAACACCACGGACTCTGCGTCTTTCTTTCCGATTGAGTTATTTTATTTTAAGTACTTACCTGCATAGAAATTAGGACGGTAATTAAATATTTACCACATTAATTTGGCGCCCGAACAGGGACCCCTCCCCCACCCCACGCGCCGGTTGGTGCGTTGCAGCCTTGGCCCCCTGCCACAGTCAAGACGGACAACTACGCGTACCCGCAGGATTTCCTGTATCTCCCTCAGACCTACGGAGGTGACGGAGACTGCGATCAGCACCCAGACAAGGCGGTGAGGAGTGCGGAGGATCCCGACCAGAGCCTAACCGAAAGAAGCAAGGTCCGAGGTGTCAAGAGGCCCACCAGTTCCGAAGTATTCACGTATCGAGTCAAGTCGAGTCCAGTCCGGTCCAGTCCAGTCGAGTTTTCCGAGGCCTTCTGTTCCGTGCTTCCCGGTGAGTACCGTTGCTGGGGACGCATCTAGACGGGTGCATTATTATGTATCCGGTAAAGACGGGTTTGGGTACACAAACACGGTCTGCACTGTTTTAGACAGTGTATCTGTGCTGTTTAGCAGTACATCAGGCATTCAAGTTCTTGCACTGCTCTTGGCAGTATATCTGTACTGTTTAGCAGTATATAAAGTATTCAAGGTTTCGATTTTTGTTCTCGTTTTCTGGAATCCAAGGGTAGTTCATATGTGTTCAAAATGTTTCATGTGATAAATGTCGTGGTATGAGTGACTGTTTGATGTACATTACTGTGTTTTTGTGTAACTAGCTGTGTTCAGAGTAAGTAACAAGTATCGAGGGACCAGTACCACGTAACAAGATGCCGTTTTTCAATAAATTAAGACAGATAGGAACTAGGAAAGGGATACTAGAGGAAGAAATTCCTGTCCCCCCTAGGGACACTCCTGGAAATTTTATGTACCATAAGCATGGCTTAGATGCCATACTGTATCTAGATTTATGGGCCGATTATACCAAGCACCTAGAAGAGAGACACAGGTGGCCTGCTACAGGAACATGGGATGCCGAGTGCATCATGAGAGTAGAGGAAGCGCTATGGAAAAAGAAAGCCAGACAATCCCAGAAAGATGCCATAGAATTGTGGCGTAAAGAATCGCATAAGCGTACAGAAAAAGCACTCCGAAAAGCTGAGAAACATAGGGAAGAGTCAGATGAAGTCCGAGAAAACGAATTAGTTATTGAAGGTATCCGAGTAAAAGCAGAACAAGTAGACCGCATGCGAAACACTCCTGCCAATGGCATGTATTTAGTGGCCGAGGGTTCGCCTAAGGCCACTCCAGAAATACCGAAAGATCTGCCGCCACCATTGGTTCCGACTAAAGTAAGTCACAGGACCACCAAAGACATATTCCTTACTTCCTATCTAGACGATGTAGCTCCCGCTTACACCAATTCACGTACTGACGTACCGCCTACTGACGGTGACGGTGGCGGCAACCCACTCCAAGACAATGCCCAGCCCGTACCGCAACAGAGTTCACCTGTTCGAAATCCTGTTCCACCTGTTCCTCCACCACTTCCTACACCTAAGATGAATACACTGAATCCGTTTGGGCCTGATCCTGGTAAAACACCAGTTCAGTTTCTTACACAGACTCCACAGACAAGTCATGCTCAAGCCTCCGCCTCAGGAGGTGCGACAGGAGGTCACCAGACCCCGCCACAAACACATAGGTTAAACCTTAGGGACATATTAAAGAACCGTACACCCCGAACACCAAGTTACGACATGCTTAAAGAACCCCTTCCAATTTGCAGATACGATCCAGTTCCCGGTAAAGACGATAGGATGTTGTTAGCATCTCTACGCTTACGAAAAGTTACAGATTATTTAGTGTTATTCCCAGGAATGACTGAACACCTAGATAGAATATATCATTTTATCCAGACTGGAGAAGATCCTGAAAGTATTAAAGAGGCCCTGGCTCACCAGAAAGTTGACACTCAAGGTTGTATATTACGCTTCTTCATAAATTGTTTAATAAGAGAACGAGACAGGCCTGGAGTAGACAAGGATGAGATGGACGCACTAAACAAGTGGGGTCAGAATATAGCCGATGGAAAACACGATAAACAGAGTTGTATAGCAAGTATGTATAAAAGAATCAGGAAAGAAGTAATAGAAATTCACGAAAGAAAGGAACAAGAAAAGGATGGAGATAGCGACAGGAATAACTCCTCCGAGGAGGACGAACCAGAGGAACAAGACTCTGCTAAAGAAATAATAGCATATGTAGGTAAGGGAAATTACCTTAAGAAAGGCATTCGTCCAGAAAGCAAGAGAGTTTTTCTCTCTGGCATCTCAAAAACAAGTTCTCCTGAATATCTGTTTCAGGTTACCGATAAAATTCTTCAAGAACGAATGGGGTACCATGTACTCAATTCTATGGATGAACAAGAACTAGCCCGGTCAGCAGTACTATGGGCTGACAATCCTAGTACATATAATGATGATACAGTAGCACAAACATTTTTGAACCTTTCCCCAGACGAGCAGAAATTAGCTGGTATGTACATGATTCAGCATCTCATCACGTTATACAGACATCAACATTCTGATCCAGGTCCTTTACCTGATACATTAGAAGCACTACTTATGAATAGATGGAGAGGCCTAAGTACGAGGTTAATTCAAATAATTCTAGAACAACGGCACAGATATAACGCTTTCTTAGGCCCACAATATGTTCCAGCTCCGCCCCCAGAAAGGAAAATGTTTCATTTTGACAGGCAGAATCCTTTACGAGAAGTACACCCAGTTATGAATGCTGATAATACCCTACGACGTGTGTTTGTGTACACACCTTTAACAAAGTTGGAATTGTTAGAAATGAAGAAACTAGTGCCCTGTCACGATAAAGACCCTGCAGGTTTTCACCGAGAACTTAAGGACATGTTACTCATGGGAGATTACACGTATACGGATATTATGAAATTGTTAAAAGTACTGCTGCCCACGGGTATTTACGAGAAACTCAAGGAAAAAGAATGGGAGGTGGGAGACAAAAAGATTATTTGGACTGAAATAGAAGACGAGGAAAAAGGTCGTACTCCAGGGCTAGGCCTTGGGGACAAAGCTAAAGCATTACCAGGTTTAATAGTACAGGTTTTGTCAAGATTACTGACAACTAAAAAGGAAGATTGGGACGCAATCTCAGCTTGTAAACAGAAACACAATGAAGATACTAGTGACTTCTATTCAAGATTCGAGAAATGTTTCATTATTAATAGTGGCCTGAAACCAGGTAGCGAGTCATACCCGCACCTTTTTGTAACAAAATTAGTCGAGAATTCCCTGACACAAGTTAAGAACCGTGTATATAAAGTCGAAAGTACATGGCAAGCAAATACGCCATCCCAGATGTTACAAATGTTACAATATCATCAGAACAGAATTAGAGAAGAACAAGATCACGAACAGAGACGTATGAAAGACACGAAAATGAAAATGTTAGTGGCCCAGTCGGTTTCAGCCGACGGTCAGAGAAAGGGTGTGACCCAGACAAGTAATTCAGCAGCTCCTGTTAAAGGGACATGCAACTATTGCAAACAACCAGGTCACTACGTAAACGAATGTCCAGTCCTGAAACACAATATATCAACAGGTAAAACTAAAGAAAGACCGCGTCAGCCTAGACAAGACCAGGTCCAGCAACAGACTTCACAGAATATACAGCCTATGCATGCTCCCCCACATACAGTACAGACCGTAGCGGTATCACAGCCACAGCCCATTGCCGCGACCCAGCAAGTTTCGCAGCAGATGTACCAGTATGCCCAATCTGATTATCCCGATTATCAGCGATACACATGAAATAGCCTAGAGAGGGAGGTTGGCTTGCCTCTTATTGAGATTCCTGTAGATCAAGAGGGTCCTTATGTGCATAGTCAAGTATTAGGAAAAGACAGAAAGTTTCTAATTGACACAGGGGCAAGTCGCACCACGATCAGTCACGACGAAGTTCCAGGGGCACCCCTCTCAGGCTCACAGAATGTTTCCCTTGGTTTTTCAGGACAGCCAATTGTAAATGAAGTATCAGAACCTGTCCCCCTAGCAGTAGGTCCATTATCACGTGTTACAGACCTGTTACTCACAAAATCATGTCCAGAAAACTTGTTAGGTATCAAGACACTGAAGGCTCTAGGAGCAGTGATATGTTGTTCTCCGGAAGGAGTTAGACTTTTTCTACGTGACTTTAAGGGTCACTATGTATTACGAGAGTTTGATGTCAGATTGAAAAATGTACCGAAACACCTGTGGGCACAAGGCCCAACCGATGTGGGTTGTATGCACATTACACCATACCGTGTTACACTCAAACCAGGAGTTGTTTTACCCCGAATCAGACAATACAAGTTACCACCTGATGCTGTAGTGGCTTTACTGGAAATCATTGAAGAGCTCATTGCCCAAGGAGTGGTCGTAGAAACTGACTCCAATATCTGTAATTCCCCTATCATTCCGATTCTTAAACGTACTGATCCCAATGCACCGCCAGTATATCGGCTGGTGATTGATTTACGAGAACTGAACAAATGCATTGTACCACAGTATCCTGTGGTTCCCGACATCTCATCCTTATTGACTGCTATTGATTCAGAAGCGACGTTCTTTACTGTAATTGACCTCAAGAACGCCTTCTTCAGTGTACCCATTGATCCAGAGAGCCAATATCTCTTCGGTTTCAGTTTAAATGGCCGAAGCTTCAAATTTTCACGCGCACCTCAAGGATTCACAGAAAGCCCCAGCATCTATAGCCAAGCGCTAAAAAGACAACTTGACTGTATCCAAATGCCAGTTAACACTGCCTTACTCCAGTACGTCGATGATCTGCTGATCACCGCACGAAGCGAACCCGAATGTGAACAAGCATCACTGACAGTTTTACATTTTCTGGCCGACAAGGGACACAAGGTGTCTCCTTCGAAGCTGCAATTCTGTGTTCAGCAAGTGGTGTACCTTGGGCACTTGCTGTCCAAGTGGGGAAGACAGCTCACACCTGATCGAGTTCAGTTAATTGCACAGTTACAACAACCCAAGACACAAAAGGAAGTGCGGGCCTTTATAGGCCTCACCTCGTACTGCAGACAATGGATTCCTCAGTATGCATTTCTAGCTAAACCTCTGATACAGTTGACAACACAGGAGGCAGCAACTTCGACTGTCCTCCCTTGGACACAGGAACATACACAGGCTTTTGAGGAATTAAAGAAAGCTTTATGTCAAGCACCAGTTCTAGCGACACCATGTTACAGCAAACCTTTTACACTTTTTGTTACAGAACGTGATGGTACAGCGTTGTCTGTCCTCACACAAGATCAAGCAGGTTCACATAAGCCTTGCGCTTATTTTTCAAGTACATTGGATCCAGTGGCCCAGGCTCTGCCTGCGTGCTTAAAATCAGTTGCAGCGACAGCCTTAGCAATCAGACAAAGCGATTCAATAGTATTAGGACACCAATTAACAGTACAAGTTCCACATTCTGTAGAAGTCCTTCTAAACCGAACACAGACTCAACACCTGACTATAGCACGACTGACAGGTTATGAACTGACACTATTCCAGCCACACATAGAAATCAGACGCTGTAACATTCTAAATCCTGCCACATTGTTACCCTCGGTTATGACAGAGTCAGCCCCGCATGATTGTATAGAGATCATTAATGCAGTAACAAAGCCCCGACGAGACTTAACAGATGTTGCACTGACAAATCCAGACCTGACACTTTACGTGGACGGTTCATGTATGAGAACAAGCACAGGAGAACTAGTGGCCGCATATGCAGTGACCACCGAAACTGAAGTCAAAGAAACACACCGTATTGATATACTGTCCGCTCAAGCAGCAGAGCTTATCGCTCTGACTCGAGCCTGTATACTAGCCAAGAACAGAAATGTTAACATATACACAGATTCACGTTATGCTTTCGGAGTTGTACACGACTTCGGAATGTTATGGCAAGAACGAGGTTTCTTGACCTCTCACGGTGCCAAGATCCAACACGGTCCCCTCATTCAAGCACTGTTAGAAGCAATACATCTGCCTTCAGGCATATCCATCATGAAGTGTAAAGCGGTAACTGGACATAATATCGACTACATAATATCGAATGGACAAAATATCGACGGAAAAATATCGACATTAACTAAATATCGACTATAGGAATATCGTTGGACAAAATATCGACTGTAAAAATGACCCAAAAATATCGAATACAAAAATATCGACTCAAAAATATCGACCAGACAAAATATCGAAATATAGTGAAAGTAAAAAATATCGAGAAAATGTTAGAAAATATTGATTTTATAAAATAATATATATATAATATATAAATAAATAGTACTTAATGTTTAGGAGCGGGTTGTGGGTTTATAGGGGAATAGGGTGGGAAGTAATTTAATAATAATTAATTATTTAATATATGTTTGGTAATTGTTTTAATTAGATTTTAATTGGTAATTAATTATTATTAATTAGTTAATTGTTTAATTGATTATTTAGCATATAATTTAATTGATTAATTGATTAATTAATTATTAATAATTATTATTTTTATAAATTGATTTGTATATGATTTTAATTGATACATTGGTTATTAATTATTAATAATTAGTGATTTATTTAATTAAGAATTAGCATATTATTTACATTTATAAATTGCTAACACATTAATTATAATTAGTTAATGATGTAATTAATATATTGCATATCATTAAAAAAAAAAATTAATTGGTAATTAATTTATAATAATGACTTAATTACATTAATTGGATACTTTTAAATGTAATGTGTTAATTTATGTTGATGTTAATTAATTAATTCATTGGAATTAAACAATATTAATTAATCAAAGTTATTATTATAGCTAATGTGATAATATATTTTATTATTGTTTTTGTAAAATATTTTTTTTTTATTATATATTAATGTTTAATGTTGTGTTCAGTTTTATTTATAGTGTTCTGGCTCAGTTTCATAGTTTTTGTTATAGGTTAATTTTTTAGGGTTCAGGGTCATTTTTCTGTTCGTGAGTAAAGGTGTATTTAGTGGGATTTGGGAAATTTTTACGTTTGTGGGTAAATGGGTTTTTTTGAGGTTCAGGGTCAGTTTTCTGTTCTTGTGTAAAGGGCTATTTGTAGGGTTCAGGGTCAGTTTTCAGTTTGTGGGTAAAGGGGTATTTGTAGGGTTCAGGGTCAGTTTTCAGTTTGTGGGTAAAGGAGTTTTTTTGAGGTTCTGGGTCAGTTTTCAGTTTGTGGGTGAAGGGGTATTTGTAGGGTTCAGGGTCAGTTTTCAGTTTGTGGGTAAAGGGGTATTTGTAGGGTTCTGGGTCAGTTTTCAGTTTGTGGGGAAAGGAGTATTTGTAGGGTTCAGGGTCAGTTTTCAGTTTGTGGGTGAAGGGGTATTTGTAGGGTTCAGGGTCAGTTTTCAGTTTGTGGGTAAAGGGGTATTTGTAGGGTTCAGGGTCAGTTTTCAGTTTGTGGGGAAAGGGGTATTTGTAGGGTTCAGGGTCAGTTTTCAGTTTGTGGGTGAAGGGGTATTTGTAGGGTTCAGGGTCAGTTTTCAGTTTGTGGGTAAAGGGGTATTTGTAGGGTTCAGGGTCAGTTTTCAGTTTGTGGGGAAAGGAGTATTTGTAGGGTTCAGGGTCAGTTTTCAGTTTGTGGGTGAAGGGGTATTTGTAGGGTTCAGGGTCAGTTTTCAGTTTGTGGGTAAAGGGGTATTTGTAGGGTTCAGGGTCAGTTTTCAGTTTGTGGGTAAAGGGGTATTTGTAGGGTTCAGGGTCAGTTTTCAGTTTGTGGGTAAAGGAGTATTTGTAGGGTTCAGGGTCAGTTTTTAGTTTGTGGGTAAAGGGGTATTTGTAGGGTTCAGGGTTAGTTTTCAGTTTGTGGGTAAAGGGGTATTTGTAGGGTTCAGGGTCAGTTTTCAGTTTGTGGGTAAGGGGTATTTGTAGGGTTCTGGGTCAGTTTTCAGTTTGTTGATAAAGGGGTATTTGTAGGGTTCTGGGTCAGTTTTGGCCTTTAGGGTGAAGGGGTCTTTTTAGTGTTTTGGGACAGTTTTGGGTATTTTACAGTGCTGATGTATAGTGTAACTTAACACTGATACATTAAATCTATTACACAAAAATAGCAATTATTATAACTTTACATTAGTATGCTTTATTTTGATCAAAACAATATATGTATTAGCATGTTTCCAGACAGTAGCTAGAGTGGAGTTGGAATTCTAATTATTAATTGGTTGGTGTCCAGCACCATCAGTAATATTACCTACACTGGAGTTGGATTAATAAAAAAACATTGGTCAGTCTCCACCACATTTTATGGTATTACCTTGAGTGTAGTAGGAATAGTAAATAATTTTTTGCTACTGTCCTGCAGCTTCTATGATATTAGATTGACTGGAGTAGTAATAATACATATAAAATTGGTCAGTGTGCAGCACATTTGTATACATTTGTTCATTACTGTATTTTAATATTAAAAATTAATGCAACATGGATGTTTTCAAATAACTTTATTAAACATTTTTTTATTTTTTTATTGTGTACTACAATACAATCACAAACAAATATAACATCACATTTTTTTGACTTTTATTATTCACAGAATAACATCTTTACATTTATATACATGTTGTCAATGTAAAAAAAAAATTTGATTACTAGATTCTTTCAGTAAATTTTACATATTCCCATCAGTCACTTACAATTTAAAGTATTTATATAGAAATACATAAAACAATGATTTGTTATACATTTCTTACATTAATATTTAATAATGTTAATATTAAATATTAATATAATAAAATATATATAATACATTTTTCTTTTTAACAAGTAACATGACTATTATTACATTTGTTAGGATACATTGAAATACAAAAAAAAAATTTCTTGGTGTATATTTCAAATAATGTTGTTTTTACATAAAACATATAAATCGATTTGGTTGTAAAGTTTATAATTGTATAGGGAAACAATATGTTTAATTATAATATCTGGTATTGACCAAATATTAGTAAAGCAATTATATACTTTTGTTATAGTTAGAAATAATTAAAAAACTTTTTGTAATAATTAATAAAAATAATAATTATTTTATTAATTATTATTATTATTAATTAATAAACATAAACATTCATTTATTATTAACAAAAATATATACATTCACAGATAAAATAGATACTTTTTTCAGGCCATTCTTTATATACTAAATGGTTCTAATTGTTATATTAATAACAATAAATAAGTTATATTATTTATCATTATTAATTATTACCATAAACATTTATAATGTTTTATTAAAATTATACACAAAATTATTCATATAAATATACACAATAACAAAATATTTACATCTTTTATTCAAAGTCTTACATAATTATTTAATATTATTAATATATAATAAATATTATATATTAATTTATATTAAATATATTTATTTTTGTTAATAAAGGAAAATTGTCATGAGTATAGTGTATTAATTTGTTACATTATACATGTGTATGTATTATATATTTTCCATATGACATTGTTTATTCTATTATCCTTTTACACAAATGGGTTAAGGGGACTACTTTTTTACCGCGTAAGGTTATTGCGCTCCATTCAGGACTGGAGAAGCTCGCGGTTGGGAGTTGCTTCGCGTGGAGAGAGGTAAGGTTATTTTTAACTACAAATTATAAGTAAGTGGTCATGTTTGAGGGTATAATCGAACTCTGTAGTGTTTTTTGGTGTATGTATTAATAGTTTAAGTAGCGTTTGGGTGAAAAGTCTCCGTTATAGATGTGTCGTGCTTTTTTTCCTTCAAGTCTAATTTTAAGTGTTCGGAAATGTCTTCTTACATGGTTAATGTTCATTGTTAGTATATTTACAAATGTGAAGGGGGTATTTGTGGGTGGCTTTCGTTATGTATGTTATTTTACAGGTTTCGGTTCCTCGCATGAAAACTACATGGAAGGAAGCGTGTTTTTTAACGGAGAAACAAATGTTTAAGTTATTATGCTTATATTTTGACATTTATCTCCTATTTTTCGTGTTTGCCAGGAGCGGTTTTTACACTTCTTAAACCTTTTTCGGGTTTTTTTGAGGGTTTCGATTCGGATTGATACATTGATATGCGTGACCGTTTTTTTAAAATAGTGTGTATATAACTTTAAATCCTAAAGTGTCCACACTACTGTTTTCGGGATTTCCTGGAGCGTTTTTTTACGTTTTACATCTTATTTTCGGGTTTTTGAGGGTTTCCCATATTGGAATAGTAAGATATTGGATTGGATTGTATGGATTGATTTTTCCTTGATTGCGTCTCTCAAATCCAAAAATTTTAAGTATTTATTGTACAATTTTGATTGGGTGGGAAATGTCGATTTTTAATGTTATATGTATGTTATAAAAAATTATAAACATTGCATATTTGTTACGAATTTTTTTACATAAATTTAAAAAGTTTGTCAAACAAATATGTTTTATTTATAATTCATTATATATGTTTATGACATGTAATTTTTATTATTATTGTAAGAAGACATTTGTATATTTACTTTACATTTTTATAGTAGACTTTTAGCTATTATTGCCAGGTATTCTAATCCTCTAGTTGTAGGGTATAATGTGACTTGACTTTGAAGTAGTCGGAACATTTGTTGGGTTTGTTTAGTGAGTTTTGGACCTATTTGTGACACTGATTGTTCCATTCTTAGTTCCTGATAGCTTTGTTCTTTTTTCAAAGCTTCTAGAAGGTTATGGAATGTGGGTTTGCCTCTGTTTGTAGTTGCTTGGAAAGCATTATGCCACCCTTCAACACTGTTGTTGGTTTTAGCCTCTTGGTTTAAAGTACTGAGATAGACATTCCACCAAGGGATTTGGAATTTGGGCTGGCGTCGATGTCCTGATCTGTGCAACCTTCCCACCCAAGTGTCTTCAAAATAGTCTAGCAATGGTGTTAGTTTATCCTCATTCCTCTTATAATATGCGCTGTCAATTAATAAATTGTAATGTTCAGCAACATCTGTAACAGGGACGTAGGCCAGGGCTATTAACTTTTTAACTTGATAGGCAAAGGTGCTATCTGTAGAGTATAGTATACTTAAAGTAGATTTTTGGAGATGCCTCCATATACTCTGATTAAAATGATAATAGCAACCCTGGATTGCTGTGTGGGGAAATGTTCTCAAAATGCTATTAATCATAGCTAATTCAAAATCAATAATTATTTTTTCGGGAAAATAATTATTGATTTCCGTTTTGAGAACATTTAAAATTTCGGTGTAAGTTGTTTGCTGTTTGTTGGGTAGCAAACAGTAAATGAAAGGTATGTTAGAATGATGGTATAAACCGTGGATGGAATACAGTTGGTAAAAAGGTTTTGGGCAGGGTTTAAATGTTCCATCCATCATCCATTGGGGACACTGTTGGATTTTTCGTAAATTACTTGCAGTTGCAAACATAATTATTCTGTTTGTACTGCTTTCATTATCAAAAAGAATAAATTTATCTTTATTGTGTGTGATGGCCATTTCGGGTGAAATAATAATTTCCTCAAAACAAGTTGGGTTGGGTTGGGTTGTGCTAGTGAGTCGTTTAGTGCGTGCAATTGTGCGTTTCAGGGAGTCAATAGAGGGTAGTTGACCTGAAGCATGGGCTGGGATTTTTACCAGTTCCTCTTTAAGGATTTGTGTGGTGGGTTTGTCACTTTGTGTGCTAGCACTTTTAATACTTTCTAAAGCATCTCTAATTTCAATTTCTGTGACATTTGGGGGATGATTATGTTCTCTAGTAAATAGCACATTACTTTCCTCAGTAGTGGCCCTCCCATAACATTTGTTGGAGTAATATTTGGTACACTTCCAAAATACCTTTCTACCACTTTGTCTCTCCTGATTATACACATAACCCATGTAGCATAATAGTAATTTATTTTTCTGAGACATGACAAATTCTGCACCTTCAGTCATTTTGATTTACTTGTTCTAGGAAAGAGTAGAAAGAAACAAAATCAGAACACATTTTTTTACTTTTGTGGTGCTAACATCATTATTGATGCATTTATACTTACAGTTAATCAAAGTAGTAGTCACAGAAGCAGAAATGTCTTTTCAATGATGTTCTTGTATGTATGTCTTTATTTGCTGTTGGTATGAAAATATAGAAAAGCAACGTTAATGTTTACATATAACAAACGTATTTCCTACTCAAAAGCAGTTGTCATTTTTGCTTACTAGTGCATTTGATGTAAACATTACATATACTTACTTGTTTAAATAGTAGAATAGTAGTAATTGCTGGAGTACATCAATTTAGTATAGGTATGATCTGTAGAGTAGATAGAAGAAATAAAAGCAAAATATTATAATTTTAATACTGACCCGTTTGGAAATGTAACAGATTTAAACGTATACTAACTTCTAAATATGTCGTTTTCTTTATTGTAGGTAGAATAGCTGTATGATGTATTCAGAATATCTGTAGAGGAAATATAAAATAGATAACATGTTGTTAAGAACATAGTCTGTGTTTATTTCGGCAGTTTTAGAGAAATGACAAGTATACTTACATTTTTTACAAGGCTATTCTTGTATATTGGTATATTTTGTGTAGGATGTTTTCATATGATATGTAGAATAGATGTATGATGTTTTCTGAATATCTGTAGAGGCAATACAAAATATATAACATGGTGTTAAGAATATAGTTAGCGTTTTTTGTGCCCACTTTTTGGCAAATTACAATTATACTTACATTTTTCAGAAGGGTATTCTTGTGTTTTGGTATAGTTGATGTTGGATCTTTCAAATGATCTATAGGGAAGATGTAAAAAGCAAGATATGTTGTTTAAAAATGTGCATTAATGAAATTGGCAGTTTTATAACAAACACATCTATACTTACATGTGTAATTAGTGTAGTTTTATCGTTTTTGCTGTAGAAATAGCACAATTTCAGTATATCTGTAAATATAATGTTTTTAAAAATTAAATACTCTTGTAAATTAGTGTTTAAAAACAGCAGTTGGTGTGTAACAGAGAATTATTATATACTTACTATCTGATTTTGCACTTGAAGAAATATGACCATGTAATAGGAATTGTGTTGGAGTAGTTTCTATCAGAAAAGTAGGAAGAGATGAAAATAAAATAAGTTTAAGACTTAGGAGATGTAAGGAAAATAGTGCACTTCTAATTTAGTTTTCTACAAAAATGCTGTGTTACTTACTTGATTAATTAGCTAGTGAGCTGGATATTTAAAGATGTTTATTCTGCAACAAAATCTTCAGAGTGTTGGCATCTACTTTCCAGAGAGGTAGCAGCAACAAATGGTAGAATGCATGTATCCCTTTTATAGTATATGTGTTATGTGTGCTTTGATTTGATTGGTTGTAGGATGTAAGGAAGCATAGTATAGGCTAGTTTGAATTTTTTTTAGTTAATTGGAGTGTTTGTTGATGTGAGAATGGTGGTATGTGGTTATTCCCGCATTAAAGCAGGTTCGTGTTTAAATGAAATATATTTATATGTGAAAATAAGTAATGAAAATGTTAGTTAAATGCAAAGAATAGTAGAAAATGATAAAATGCATGTAATAGAATGTATAGCAAATGTGGATTAATAGTAATTTTATGTAAGTAACAGGTATTATATGTGAAATGTTTTTTTTAGTGAGAAATGACTTTTATTGATGATAAAGATGGTATTTTAGAAAGAAAAGTGTACAAACATGAACTCGATAATTTTTTTTTGACGATATTTTGGTAGTCTATATTTTTGTAGTCGATATTTTTGTAGTGTTAGGGCTAATTTCATGTCCAACGATATATTTGTAGTCGATATTTATTTAAGCGATATTTATGTATTCGATATAGTTAGTACTCGATATTTTTTACTCGATATTTTTGTAGTTTGTGTAATAAGTATAGTAAGTCGATATTTTTGTCGTCGATAATTTGTCAACGATATTTTGGTAAGTCGATAATGTGCCCGTCGATAATATTTCAGTGATCCGTGTAAAGCACATACTAAAGTTACAGACTCTATTTCCCAGGGTAACGACCTGGCAGACCAAACAGCAAAACATACCGCATTGACTCACACCCAGACAACTGATGTGACAAAGACAATAGTACCGACACATTGTATGACAGTTAGGGATCCCACACTAGATGTAATCGATATTCAGACACATGCTACTCCAGACGAAATCAAGAAATGGACTGAACTAGGAGGGGTCCAGACAGATCAGGGATGGATGACGAAGGGAAAATCTACATGGTTTCTCCCCGACTCTATGGTTCAAGTCATAATAAATACAGCACATAGCCCAGCACACCTGGGAGAAAAAGCTATGTTAGACAGTTTACAGAATCTCTGGTTCAACAAACATTTACGAGCAGCAGCAAAACAGAAAGTGCGTACTTGCATGATCTGTTGTCAGTTCAATCCAGGTAAAAGCGTCCCTGTAGAGCAAGGTGGATTTCATCCTCCCGATCACCCTTTTGAAGTCCTCCAGATGGATTATATCCAGATGGAATGTTGTCGAGGATTCAAGTACGTCCTCGTAGTTGTTTGTGCACTTTCCCGTTGGACCGAAGCGTATCCAGTCCCAGATTACACTGCCCCGACCACTGCCAAGCAGCTGGTTCGAGAATTCTTCCCACGGTACGGCTTGCCTCGTATCGTGTACTCAGATAACGGACAGCCATTCTCATCCGAGCTCATGAAACAGGTTTCACTCCTGCTAGGATATCAGTGGAAATTCCATTGCGTCCAACACCCCGAGGCAGCTGGCCTTGTAGAGAGGCACAACCAGACACTGAAAACCCGTCTTGCTAAAATATGTAAAGAGAAAGGGGTCGACTGGATAGTCGCCCTGCCAGTTGCACTATTCTATATGAGAATGGTCCCACATTCGAGATCAGGGCTATCCCCGTATGAGGTGGTCTTTGGCCGGCCACCAAATATGTGGGGGACGCCCATGCCTAAGAAAATAACCGATGTCGACTGTAATATGCTGACAGATTACCTTGCCTCCTTGATGTCTGCACTCCAATCATGTCGTTCACAGGTTGCCGCAGCTTTTCCCGACAACACTGACGTGAAGCCACACGATGTCCGTCCCGGAGATACTGTCCTGATACGTAATTTCGACAGGAGGAGTCCGCTGGAGCCCCGTTGGCAGGAGCCGAAGCTCGTCCTTCTGACCACGAGGACTGCAATCAAGGTCGAGGGCCGCAAGGGGTGGATCCATACGAGTCATATTAAAAAATGTAATGAACTGTTGCCAGAGACTGACTCTTCCACCCCCTCAAAGGACTGCCCAGATTCTAGTGACTCTAAACTCCCCATGGTAGAGAAAACTCCGCAAGAGACTATAAATTAAAATTGCGGTCTAGCAAGTCAGACAGTTTAATTGTTTAAGTCCTCCCCTAGGTGAATCGGTTAAATAGTTTCTGACATGTATCCCCTAGACCCCAATAGAGAGAGAGAGAGAGAGAAACAGATCAAGAAGCAACGATATTGCAAATCTCTCAAAAGTTACTGTATTGTTACCTTATGGATTATGTTTTCTTTAAGTCTTACTATTATTGTCACAAGTATAATTTTGCATATCTATTTTCCTATTGCTACACGTGCACATTCTAATAATACTACCGAGCATTCTTTTAGTGAGTTACCCCCTCACGAGTTGTCTTACCGACTTGTGCTGCGCAACAATACATTCATTAGTATGTTACATCACTCTCATCAGACCAGCAACGCTACTAATTGTTGGATATGTGGCCGACTCCCTCCCTACCAGAAATACAGGGGAGTTCTGCCCCTCTTCCCGTACCCGTTCACACACAATGGTTCATGTGGAGCCTGGTTTAGTTTGATTAATGCCTTAGATTCAAATTCCGTAGTTTATCAGGGTAACTGGGTATGGGGAAACCTGAACACAATTTTGCATGAAATATGTTATCCTGACAAAGAGGGACTTCCCAAAAGGACAGGGACTGATCTAGAAAATGAAGTATATGGATTAGGAAAGTTTACACTTAATCTCATGATTCTGAATGTTGAATCCGAAACCGAGCCAGACTTGCCCACTATGTCAGTACTACCAGTCAAAGGTGAATTATGTGTCAGAAAGAATGGTTCTGTACACCTGGGTCATAGTAAATGTACTACCGTGGTCGAATTTAGTGATAAGGGCAAGTCCACATTTAAAGCTACACGTCATTCCTATTTCATTTGTGGTCAGACAGCATACATACGTTTGCCTCTAGATTGGGATGGGACCTGTTACATTGGATTCTTACTGCCACCTGTTTTCCTAGCTCCACCTGATTATCATAGAAATCCCCGCCTAGTTCACAGACCCAAAAGAGATCTCCCAATTGTCGACTATACTGAGACAGCATGGGAACAGTATACAGATTTCAATAAAGGTTTCTTTCCCTATTTAGGAGCTATTTTTAATAGTAAGTCTATCCGTCACTTGACCAGAACCCTTGAAGCAGTAGTAAAAGAGACTACTTCCGCCCTAGGTAACTTGACTGAGGAACAGTCTGCTATGAGACTTGTCGTTCTTCAAAATCGTCTTGTTATTGACGTCATACTAGCCGATCGAGGAGGAGCCTGTAAGGTCCTCGGGTCAGCTTGCTGTGTTTTCATCCCAGATAATGCTCCGTCCGTATATAAGGCTATTACACGTCTTCATAAGATAGCTAGTCAGATACATCAGAACCCAGGCACTTGGACTTGGTCCGGTTGGCTCTGGACTACTATTTCAGCATGGGGATGGAAAATACTGTCACTCCTGGAACAATACTACTTATAGTGTTCAGTTGCTGTCTATGTTTACAATGTGGGCCAGCGATTTGCGGCTTGTGCGCCACATCCTGCACTCCCCATTCAAGTCAACGTTCTAAAACCCGTGTGAAAAAGGATGAGCAGATGATGCTCACTACACAGATAAATGGATTAATGAAGATTGATGTATCATGAAGGGTCCGTAGGGAACAAGGAGGGAATGAGGAAATATACATTTTATGGTCGAGAAATGTTCCCTAACGTGTACCCCACCGTCTCCATGTACGAGCTTAAAGTGCATGTAACTTCCCTCCTGTGCCAGCTATGAAGACGCAAATACATTTGCGTCCAACGTTAACATGTCCTCTTTCAGATCCACCCTGAATGGGTCGGATATTCCGTTCCTAAATATGCCTTGCCACCGTCTTTGTATGGTGCACTTTCACGTATTCCTGGCTCTGTGCGAGTTAGGCCCTGGTTTCTGTCACCGAGCCTCTTTTCAAAGTCATCTCTGCCTCCTGAAACTGCAACGTGGGATGCCCTCCCCCGTGAACTCTGTCCTACTCCCTGCGAGGCGAGCGGAGCCTGGCTCGGCCTGCTTGCCTGCCAAAGACAGTATTTTACCTTCATGCTATCAGTATAGCCAAGCTCAGCTTCCCGAAAACACATTCCAGTCCAGCAGAATAGATAAACAATCCCCGGCTGCAGAGCAAAGGGCCCGGCCTCTCTGTCTCCATGCAAGTAATTCATAGCTCCCGTTACCATGGTAGGCCCATGGCCCCCTCGCTTTACACACAGACACGTAGGCACATATGCACGCATTCATAGTCAGTATAGGATAACCTCTGCCCAAGAGACCTTTCCTTCTAGATAATATGGTTCCCAAACATCAGATATCAGATATGATATAGGAACGAGTTGATCTGACATGCCAGACTTCTGTCTCTTTCCTCTAGTGTAAATGTCAAGTCCCCTGCACCCTCCAGCTTCACACGTCATGCAGCTGCGCGCGCATCCAGACCTCAGATTTCTGCTGACATTGCAAGATTCTGCCATGTACCCACCCACTTGTGACACTTTCATATGACGTTTTCTAGCACACACCTCTGTACACGCTCTAGTTCACGCCTTCTGATTACGTATTGCTAACACATGAGTGTTCTTATCTTGTTTCTCTCAGCTGTTACGCCTTCTGCATTGGTTTTCATTATGTGCATTAAGTATAAAAGTTATGTATTGTCAATAAAGTATGCTCTATCCCTTCCTGAACCCCAGTGGTGTCAGGAATCCGATATCCGGTTCAAGAACCATTCCTTTTTAAGGAATAAAACCCCTAAGAACTCTAACACCACGGACTCTGCGTCTTTCTTTCCGATTGAGTTATTTTATTTTAAGTACTTACCTGCATAGAAATTAGGACGGTAATTAAATATTTACCACAGTGTGTGGGCCGTAGAGCGGCCTAAGAGAGTGGCCTCTTTCTTGGAACAGCCGTAGTACAGGTGGTGCTTAAGGTACAGCGTACACACCGCCCACCACCGCCAAGCCTGGCCAGGTGGCATGACTGTGACTTACAGTGGACTACACTGCTCTTTGGCACCCACCCGGCACCCATGCTGAGTCTGAGCTCCGGGACCTGGACTCGAGTTCAGTCTGATGGGCTTCTGCAGTCCTCCTGTCCTTTCCAACGAACACCTTTGTCCCTTGAGCAGTAGGTGGTTAATTTGAGCAGGTAGGTGATAGCCAGTCCCACGGTCACTTATTGAGAAGATAGAGGAGCTCTGCTGCCATCCAGGATCTGACCTCTCCCCCTATCGGAGAAAAAGTAGTGTAGCCTCTATTACGGGTCTTCTTTCGTCTATCACGTGGCAGTGAAGAGAGTACAACCTCTATGCAGAAATATGACATCTGATTCAAGGACCTTCCTGAATCCCCAGACCAAGAATGAGGAAGCCTCCAAGCCAGTCCTGTCCTTGCGCTTGCACTTATGGAATTTCACCTAAGATACCCCATTCTTATCAAAGCATTACTAGACCACACTAAGGGTAGGATTGAAGGTACTTTACAGAATAAACAGTGGAGGGAACAGGCAAACACGTCTTCTCAGCCTATATGCTCAGGATATGGAACAACAGTCCTTCTGACGTTAGAACAGCACCAACCCTCCCACAAATGAGGAAGAAACTGAAAACTCACTTCTTAAAGAACCCCTATCTCAGACAGGCTGGCTTCTCACTCCTTCCACTAGCCCTGCCGCCTCACTCTGCCCACCCCCCCACTGTCTAGCCCCACTGGTGCCAGTCCCTGTACAGGCCTCCATTGCTGGCTTTCGAGGTTCAAAATACCTGAACTTACAAACAGGAATATGCTGCAGAAACAGTGATAACATTTTGCAACACGCCTTTTTCAGCAGTATCTACTGTAGGGTTGAGAAGGGGGAGCACTGTCTTTTTCCTGTAGTCCCTGGAGTGTATGTGGTGGGGTAAAGTTAGCTCACCTGCAAGCGAGGCAAAGTTCGATATCTCTGCCCATCCATGCATGACTACGAATGGCCATCTAGAGCAGCAACGCCAAATATTGTCTATAGTGATTGATTAAAGTTGATTTAAAATGAACTAGTTGAAAGCATTACCTTGATAAAAATCCTGACCACACAAAACATCTGCAGTGGAAGCATTTATCCACTGGCTTTAAATCAACCGCGTGCTCAACTCCATTGTAACCTGGGGCATCTGGACTGTCAAGAATCAACTACACACACACACACAGTGGGGTCTTTCTAATCACTGCCCCTAGAAACGGTGGTATGTGACACACACATCAAGAGTGAGGGCACACACTCATGGGGGCATGCTTCTACACTTCCTTGTCATGTAATAGTAATGCATGTGGATGGACTAATGATTTGTACTAAATTGCGTTCGGCAGCTCTGGTCTTTTTCTTCAGTTTTGTCCCACTGCCCAGTGCCATGCATTGCTCTAGTCTGTTCTGTGGTAGCTAATTCACAGTCTTTCCTGGCCTGCTGAGGTCATTCTTCCTGCACATTTTACTATATGCAGGTAATGCGCTTGGTTTTGGCATTCTAGGTGCCATGTTGTAGGACTGCGAAGAAGGCACGTTCGAGCGATCTCGTTCTTGAATAAAGGCTTTTTTTTAAATTGCCAACTATTGTATTTCTGTGGCAGGATTTTGGTTTTACACACTATTTGTAGTTCAGTATTCCTGTTGCAAATATGCATGGGGAGAGGAGTTGGCCTAACGGCTAGGACGGTCGCACTCAAATCTGGGGAACCGGGTTCGAGTCTCGGCAATGACGCTAAACATCCTGTGATTCTGGGCAAATCACTTAATCTCCCTGTGCCTCAACAAAAATGAGTGCGTGACCTCATGTAACGCAACTGGTGCTATGTAAAGTGCTTTGATACCCAATACCGGGTCAAGTTTGCGCTATATAAAACTCTGTAAAACAAAATGCCTGTAAAAAATGCATGTTTGACACACTGCAGTCACAGCCCCTAGAATTATGTTTTAAAAGCAGGTAAATTTACTTGGCGTGGTATACTAAATTAAAAGTAGTAAGAAAGCTAATTATGTGGCATACTGCATCACAGTTTTGTGGCAGCATTATTTTACTTGTCACCTTTACACACAATCAAACTGCCTAGGCACATGTTTTACCTCATAAGTACTGGTTTGTTATGACTGGGTATGAGCTGTGTGGTAGAATGGGTTTCACAGGTAATCCCCCAAACTCCATGGAGTAAGAACTGTGAGAAGAGGAATAGGAAACCAGCAAAATGTCTGCAGGAGGGACGTGGAGATCTTCCCTGATCTACCAGGAGATGCTGAGGAGTGGTGGTCACATTGAGCCACAAAAACAGATGTACATCAATTTGGAAGTTGGCCTACGAAGGGCATACAAACAACAGAAGAAAGAAATACAGAGGCGAGGAAGAACAAAACAAAGGTTCAGGAACCTTACAAATACAGAGGAGGAACTGAGCAAGTAGGAACCGAACAACTAAGCAGTTGCGAGGCAACTTGTTTCTGTCACCAGATTGACTAAGTTACTTGGGATATAGACTTTCTGTTAATCGCATTGGTTGGTCTTTTCTGTAATATCTGGAGAGATCCAGCTCCTGCCTTTCAGCTCCATCCACCCATCTCTCCACAGTTTCTATGACTTCAGCATTCCTTCTTCTTTGTCTGATCTTTGCTGAGTCATGGCATGGCCTCTTGTCAGGATCATGTGTGCCAATTTTGTTTTTTACTAATGCTTGATCAGTTCACCAACATACAATTGTTTGTTGAAAACTGTAAATTATGCTGCAGATGGTGTATTATGTCGCTGATAATGTATATAGAATTATAGATGGGTAACAGTGAATTACGGGGATGGTTTCATTGAGGGGTTCTGAGTGACGTCGAATACACAACTAGAGCAAAGCACTTGTACCCATCAGTTATCTTCTCTTCTCTCTCCCTGCTCTCTTTTCTTCCATCTTTGGCACCATCTCTTCCCACGCAAGTCAGCACCTTTCCCATTCCCGTGCTATTGCCTCTACTTTTCCATTCCTTCAAACCAGCGATATAAAAGGTCCATTGTGTCACGTGCAAGACTGGAGGGACAGATGTAAATATATATCTGTCTTCATCTGTCACACTAGAGCCCCTGACGTAGGCAGCAGCAGGTGACCATTGGGCAATGCAGTTCCCTAGTGTATCCAAAATCTTTTCCAACACTATGCCTACTGACTTGAGTTTAGTGCTGCAGAAACATTACATACTGGTGACACTCTTCGGCCAGGGTTGGACCAGCAGCCAACAGTCATGTGCACTGTGGAGCACAGCGGACAAAATCATAAAGGCTGCAGCACAGAAATGCCCCATAATGTAAGATGCACATGCACTTCTTTAAGTTCAAGAACATGAAAACTTGTTTGGGCAGTCCATAGCATAATATACAACATTCTCAAACCTCATTCAACTGACCATGGCTGGTTTATCAAAGGTGTTGAAAATAAAACCATTGTATCCAAGGGTCTTGACAGTCAAAGTAAATAATGGTTAAAAAGTCATGGATGCATAGACATTTTTCTGGAAACCCTTGAGCATTGTCAACGTTTAAGAGCAGAGGGGCTGTGTCAGCATGTGCTTGTGGTTTATTAGCACACATTCAGAAAGGAGTAGCTGACCTAGGGCCAGATGTAGGTAGGCGTTTACCGGGTGGTAACGGCCGAATTCGGCCGTTACCGACCGGTAAGAGCAATTTGACATGTAGGTCCCTGTATTTTACAGACTTGGTAAATTTACCGATAGGTAAATTTACCGAGTATGTAAAATACCGAGTCGGTATCATTACGGATTCCGGTAAATTGGTATGTAGGTGGGACTCTTCTGAGTCCCACAAGCAGTACAAAATCGGTATTTTACCATCAAATACTACTTGATGGTAAAATACCGTTTCTGGTGTGCATGCACATGCACATGTGTGCATGCACACCTATGCCATATGACAGGCAGACCTGCCCTTAGGGCAGGTATGCCTGCCACATGGCACCCGAGCCTCTTTTGGGGGTGCCAGAGGGTGTCAAAGTGACACCCCCTGCACCCTTGTGACAGTCGGTATTTTCCGATGTGGTAAATACCGACCGGTAAATGCCCAATCAATCCTATGGGCTTCAAAGCCCATAGGAATGAATGGGCATTAACTGGTCGGTATTTCCCGCATCGGAAAATACCGACTGTTTCCGATTCGGTAATTGCACATCTGCATTTACCTACATCTCGGTACTTTTATTTTCCGACCTCTGAAATACCGAGTCGGTATGACTCGGTATTTAAGAGGTCGGAAAATAAAATTTACCTACATCTGGCCCCTAGTGCTTCAGATTGCAGATTCTTGAATGTTTGAATATTAACATGCGAGGATGCCAGCAAGCAATAATAGGTCTACTCGCTGCTGTGAATGCAAAACAATGTGGCACCACTAAAGCTCTGCAGTGATCCATCTTTTGATGGTCTGCTCAAATACAACAAGCACTTGATTGCAAGGCATTGACTTAATGCCAATGAAGTGCCAAAACCACGGCTAATCCCCACGTGGACTGATGATGGGTTAGCAGAACATGTTAATTCTCTTACTATTAAAGACTACTATCACCCTCAGCATCATGAACTTCTTGATACCATTTCTGTTCAATTCATTAGACGTTTTGATCGGAAAGACATTCAAATATATAAATACTGCTGATTTTAACAAGCGGTGGCATTCAAACAACTGTTCAAATCAGTGACACTGAGCAATCACTACTCTCACCCCAATTAACCACATTATCAAAAGTATACAAGCACTCATCAGTCTCAGACCTGACAAACAGATGTAGAAACTTGCTTACGACAGAACTTTCTTTGTGCCGGTGGATTCTCTGAGTTATCCCAGTGTCTTCATGTTGGGCAGAGAGAAGCTTCACTGGTCTGCGCCAAGATGCCCTGTATGGGTGGTAGTGCACTTTATAAATTATATTTAATTTATTAATCTTCCAACTGAAAACCCAACTAAGGTTAATTATGTCCCAGAAAAGAATGAATCATGTTGCCATGGGCAACAAATATAAATAGATGTCTGTGGCACTGAATAGCACAACAACTATTTGGTTATTTATGCCAGTGTTCCTGACTTTGAAAATGTGGTAATAGCAAGATCATTGTGCCAGGACATGGCACAAAGGCTGATGTCTTGACTGGCCAAAATGTAAAGAGAATAAATAGAAGCTAGAATTTACTGAGACAATCGGTTGACCAAATGTACACTTCTGGACTTGGATATCCAATTTACACGAAAGACTTTTCACAACTAATACTTTTCGTAAAGCAGAAAAGAGAAACACCATGTTGTTTCTAAACACAGGTTTTTTTTCTTCATAGGATTTTGTTAACAGCCAAATGTTGCATCTGAAGAGAATTCCCTCTGGATGACTCATCAACAAGGATTGAACCTTTTCACAAGGGTCGTGAATACATCCCGCAAGATGCTTCTTAGCCCTCTGGCAAGCACTGCATTGGGCCAAATTACCAATTCCGAGAAGAAGGAACAGACAAGCTATGATTCATGCATCTCTCACAAATTACCTGGAGATAATGCTTATTGGGCATGTACCAACGTGTCAGAGACTGCCAGCCATATTTGATTTATTATTGTGAGTGCTACCAAATTTTCGCCACAGGTGTGCACACAAAAACAATCCACACTGTTATTTCCAAAGGCTGTATTTTGTCAAGTTTCATGCAGAGTAAATGGAAGGCTGTAGGTGCAGAAATAAGAAAAATGTGAGAGCAAAATCCCAGAATATAAAGATCATGAAAGCAAACAACATATTAAACTGAACATTTTTGAAGATCCCTACATGACTACTCTTTAACCATCAAATGTTTGAGTATTTCAAGAGAGTCAACAAACATTCATACCTGAAGTTCCTATGTGTTCCCAGTCTTTGGGCTATCTACAAGATGAAGCCACTTGTCTCTGCAGTAGACACATATTATGAGACAAGTGGCATTGATGGCATGGGTCCAACTCGGCTTGGAGCCACACAGCCCTGCTGGCAGGAATGACTTCGAAATCCCAGTCCCTCCCACGGAGAGGGCTGTGAACAGCTCATTTGTACCATTTTGGAGAAATATAAACCTGATCGTGCTGTCAGGTGAGAGAAATAATGTGAGGATTCTCTTGTACACTCATGTAAAAGACTAAAGCTTGTATGCTTTGTTGTAAGCACCAGCTATTCAAATAAATACACGAATAAATGAACTAGAAGCCTACAATCCAAACACACAATAAATGTAAAGCATATTGTTGCACAATAATGAAAAACCAATGCATCGGTTATTGCAAATGAATGACAACTTAAATGGCCTGCTACTACAGACCTCCTACAGGATAATGCAGTTATATTTAGAGATGTTATGACTTTCATAAGTACATATTCATTACTGTCAGGATACAGCTACAGATTTATTCAAAAACACTGAGAAACATTATGATGCACAAACAACACTTTCAGAAAACAGCTAAAATTAAAAACTTAAGTAGCTGCCTTGTAAGAAGGGAAGATATAAAGAAAACATTAACACTATCAATTTAAAAACAGCAAAGAAATTATATTTACCATGTTTAAATTGTACAAATTGTTCTTTTGTCTTAAAGGCACCATAAGTTTCTGTACACTGGCAAGAAATACTATATTCAGAAATAACAAATGTATAATTTCAAATATGTCGTATACCCTACAAGATGTACGTGTGTCGCAGTTGTTATGTGGAACAGGCATTAATTTCAGAAAAATAAAATTAAGCTTTAATGAACCTAGATCTTATGGGAGGAATTATCTGCCTTCTTCATTGGTATCCTGACATTTCCAACATGATACACTCAATTTCAGCCAATGGCCTGATTTAGAGTTTGATGGACAGTTACTCTGTCACAAGCGTTACAGATATCCCGCCCATCTTACTACAAGCACCAAAATAAATAATGGTCTTGTAATAAGACGGCAGGATATCCATTGCCAAACTCTAAATCAAGCTGTAAGATTACAAACTATGGGTTGTGTTCCACTATTCAAGATTGGTGGTGACCCTGAAAAACACTGGAACAAACAGAAACTTTGAGAAAGAAGACATATGTGCTGTTAGCCTAAAGGGGATGAAGGAAAACATTAGTTTTCTGTGTTTATTGTAATGTACACATTTTTTGCCAAAGCGTGAAATGGAAGGCGAATGGTATGTGAAATCAGTGATACCCTTCACATGAACAATGGAACATAATGAAATAGGTATAAAGAAGAATGAAAGTATAAGGTCAGAAAGTAACACATTGTGTGCACGCCAGTATGAAAGCTCTGAAGATTAACATACTTGGCTAAAGTATTTAGCAGTACTTTAATTAGCTGGTCTGATGCCTCAAGACATTGATATAAATGTTCTATTCCGTGGGCCAGATCACAAAATATTTTTAACTTGTGCTAAATGTATTATGTGTCACCTCAAATTTCTGTTAGTTCACTTTACTGAGTTACATGGTCCTTGGTGGTAAGTAAGGCTGTCCTTCGTGCAAACACCTTTTACCAGTGTATCATGAAAGCAGATCTATGGAGGTGATAATGTGCCACCACTATCTTTGTGCTTATTTGTTATATTTTATTTGTTGTGGTGGTGATTTGTTTCTTTTATGCTGGTGTGTTTTTGTATTGCATTATAGCATTGCATAGTTGTTCTTCTGTTTTCCGGTTCTTTTCTTGCATTCGGTTTTGACTGTTTTGCTGAGGCATTCTGTCTCATGTTTTTGTTTCTTTTATGTTATGTTATTGTCCAGTAGGTATCCTGCCAACAAATGCTGCTACATTGTCAGTAAAGAGCATCACATTCCTTTAAAGATACAATGACAAAAGAATTCTGAGGAGATAACACACTGCTCCAGCGGTTTAACTATTTAAGACACCTGTAAGAACAAAACTGTGCAGAGACCTATCTTAAATGAGTGCTTTCAGTACTTTCAGTGCTTGCTTCATATTATGTCAAAGCTTAAGGAGTTAGGTCCCGGGACGTGGGGGGCGGGGGGCTGGACCCTTTTTCAAAATCATACATGTACAACTTGCTCCCCTCACACTTTTTTTCTGCTTGATAATTTAAAGCACACAAATCAGGACTACTTCTGAATATGTGGGTTTATTTAGTTTCACCCTTCACTTTTCAATTTTCAAATACAAAAATTCTTTTATAGCATGTTTGAAGAAGACACGCAACATGTAACACTAAATGACAAATATGCAAAACAAGAATTACCAACACATTAATTTTAAAACATCAACAATGAACAAAAATGAAACATATATGCACATTATTTTCTTATGGCGGCAATTGTTCAAATCATCAAGTTTGGAATGCCGATATCAAAAGATACTCCTTTCTATTTTCTGTAAGGTCATTGAAGGACAAATAATTTTTATGAGAAGAGGGCCAACTGAATACAAATAAATGAATCCAAATCGCAATTAATCCTGTTTCTTTCGTGGCCTTCTTAATGCCGACGCGTTTCGAACCCGTTAAATGAATAAACGGGATCTCGTCAGGGCTTTGTCACTTCTGTATCTTTATATTCTGTGCAAAAAGAGAGAACAACACCTTAGTTCTGTTGTTCTCACCCATTTAAAATCACTACACCTCTGCCCTTGAAGAAATCTGTACCTGTAGCTTTATATGTAGCCGGGTTCAAATAGGTTCAACAGCCATCTTACTTTGCTTCTGTCTCTGGGAACCCTGTAGGGATATTTGTGACTGTTAGAAAGTTGGGGGTTGATTGGTGATCTCCCTAGTTATTGAACGGTGCTTAGAAATCATACCTTTTTCGAGCACCGCTGCTCCTTAAGAAATGTCCTCTCTCCACCTGAATTTCTGTCTTCAGTTTTTGGTCTCTGTGGCTTGTGCTCCCTATTTACAAAAAAGTCGGGGTTTTTTATCAATTGGGTGGTCCCTCTTGTTTTGGAGTTTATGGGTGCTCAAAAAGCAATTACCTTAGAGGGGCGTCCCTCGACAGACGTAGGTTTGCTCTCCTGGCGGGGCGATACCGTGTGCCTTCAATCTATTGGAGAGAAGGGGAATTAAGTTAATCTGACTCGCGCTCGCGTTTGTTTTGATTCAAGTGGAAGTACCATGACCGGTACTGACTCCTACCTTTGATCAGAGGAGAGGGGTTGAAGCATCTGGCAGTCTTCAGCGCTTCTGTCGCTCTGAGCTTCCGCGTTGAAGCCGGCGTTCAATGGAAACACCCATCTGGTGATCGGCGTCATGCATTGTTGTCAGTGACGCGGTCCGGGCGTTGTGGGATTTGTAGTTCTGAGTGGTTAAAGGCCACATCCATGAAGAATGCTTGCCCTTGTGGTTTGGATTCTTAATCAGACTTTACACTGTGGGGATGGCTCGCGCGAAGCACTATTTCAGTATTACGATTTGTAAGAAAGGAGGAGTTAAAGCCTAGAGACTTCTGACAATGTATTTAACCCGCTTTGGGTGCTGTTAAATTTGAGAATCAGATATGCCTCTTTTGTTAAGAGGACATTTTCAGTATCTGGGGGACATTTGGTCTGATTAATGCTGTACAGAACTGTCCATTTGAATTCCGTTTCCCGATGATTAG
The DNA here is from genome assembly GCF_964263255.1 of Lissotriton vulgaris. Taxonomy (NCBI): domain Eukaryota; kingdom Metazoa; phylum Chordata; class Amphibia; order Caudata; family Salamandridae; genus Lissotriton; species Lissotriton vulgaris. The sequence goes on along the minus strand of NC_141694.1, from coordinate 1,715,281,596 downwards.
CCTCTGTGAAATGCTGCACCATGGGCGCATTCGCTACCTTATTTTTAAGTCTAGATCTGTGCTGTGTGATACGGGTATTCACTTGTTGGTTTGTTTTCCCGATATAAATTTTGTCACACGGACATAAAATTGCATATACAACATTTCTTGTCCGACAATTGGAAAAACCTACATTCTTCCATTTGGTGTTCTTATGGATGAATTCAGTACCTTCAATCGTGGTATCGCATGAAACACAATTCCCACATTTATGATGCCCCAATATGGGTTTCAGGCCCCATTGGGAGAGCAGATCACTTTTGGGTTTTTGAATTCGAACATCAGCACGTACCAGTTGCTGGCCTAGGCTTTGGTTCTTTTTGTATGCAAATATTGGCCTCGGGAAGGGGCATTCCAGCTCCTCAAGGAGATGCCAATTCTTCAGGACCTTCTGTCTGACTTTGTGCGTATCTGGGCCATATGTGGTCACACATACCATCTTCTCAAGCTCTGGTTTATGCTTATCCTGTGTTAATAGGCACTCACGGGGAGTGTATCGTGCTCGTTTATATGAATGCTTGAGGAGTTTTTTGGGGTAACCTCTGTTGGTCATCTCTCCACAAAATGTTTGGGCATGTTGGTCATACTCCGCCACTTCTGAGCAGTTTCTCCTTATCCTAAGGAGCTGACCGTAAGGAAGGTTCGCTCTGAGATTTCTGGGATGGATACTACTGTGGTGTAGGATTGTATTTTTGTCGGTCTTTTTCTTATAGAGGGACGCTTTTGGGTGTCCCTCATCATCAGAAATTTCTACATCGAGAAACGTCATTTTGCTGTTGCTATGTTCAATAGAGAATTTAATATCCTGGTGTCTACTATTTAGCCATTGGTGGAATGCCATCAATTCGGTGTGGCTCCCCTGCCACAGGAGCCACACGTCATCAATGTATCGCAACCACTGTTTGATGTGTGTCTTAAAAGGATTGTTGTTATCCACAAATTTGTGTTCATATTCTGCCATGTACAGAACTGCCATCTCAGGCGCATATGGACAACCCATGGCAGTACCTTTGATTTGAATGAAGAACTGATCATTAAAGCGAAAATAATTTTTCTTTAGTGTCAGTTCTGCTAGTTGGAGAATGAACGATGTGGGGACCCGATGGGGTCTCTCTCTGGTATCGAGGTACAATTCCATGACCTCTAACGCCTCATCTTGCGGTATTTGTGTGTAGAGAGACGTGACGTCCATGGTCACCATGATCTCATTTTTGTTGTTGAATTCTGTTCCCTCGACTTTGACCAAAAAGTCGGTGGTATCCTTGAGGTACGACTTTACTGTGCTGACAAACGGCTTCAGGAAGAAGTCTATATATTTAGAGACCGGTTCTAGGCACGAATCGCACCCAGAAACGATTGGCCTGCCTGGTGGGTCATTTAGGCTCTTATGGATTTTGGGTAAAAAATACAAGGTAGGTGTTCGTGGATATTTTTTAACCAGGAAATCTGCCTCCTTGGTTCCCACGAACCCATTGTCAATCCCTGTTTGCACTAGTTCTTTTATGACCCCTTGTATTTGTTTTACTGGGTCTTCTTGGAGTCGCTATACCACACTTGGTTGTTTACCTGTGTGGAACCCTCGGTAAGATATTTATCGCGTGGCCAGATCACTACTGCCCCGCCTTTGTCGGCCGGTTTGATGACCACAGTCGAATCCTCCCTCAATGCCTTCAATGCCACTTGCTGTCCTTTGCTTATGTTTTGTTGGACATACTTTTGGTTCCTTTCAAGTTTGTTCAAGGAAGATAGCAAAACTTGCTCAAAAACATGAATTTGTTTTGGAATATTATGACTTGGGCAGAAGGTAGATTTGTTCCTGAGTCCAGTTGTTTCCGTGTTCATACTTGGGGGTTGGTTGGCAAAGAACGCTTTTAGTCGTATCTTGCAACAAAAAGCAATAATCTCCATTTTTGTTTTTGCAAAATCTGTATGTTTTCTGGGGACAAATTTTAGTCCCAAGTTTAGCACGGACTCTTCGTCTCGTGTCAGAATTTTGTCAGACAGATTGACAACAGAAGAGGGTGCCCCTATGATTTGTAAAATTGTTTGCGTGTCCGCATTTCCCATGGTATTTTTTGCCTTTGTTTTGGCTGTTGGCCCTTCTCTAAAAAAGCCACTTGCTTTTTGTTACTTTTACCTCTAGATTCAGAGCCCGAAGTGTCTGATGAGGTTGTCTCTGAGAATGTTTTAAATCTATTACGAGAGCGTCCCTGATAGTTATATAGTGCTCCGCGCGAATCCGCCTGTGAGTAGTAGTCGTCCTTCAAGAATGGGTATGCCTTCTCTAACGTAAATGACTTTGAATCATAGGGGCACCCTCTTCTGTTGTCAATCTGTCTGACAAAATTCTGACACGAGACGAAGAGTCCGTGCTAAACTTGGGACTAAAATTTGTCCCCAGAAAACATACAGATTTTGCAAAAACAAATATGGAGATTATTGCTTTTTGTCGCAAGATACGACTAAAAGCGTTCTTTGCCAACCAACCCCCAAGTATGAACACGGAAACAACTGGACTCAGGAACAAATCTACCTTCTGCCCAAGTCATAATATTCCAAAACAAATTCATGTTTTTGAGCAAGTTTTGCTATCTTCCTTGAACAAACTTGAAAGGAACCAAAAGTATGTCCAACAAAACATAAGCAAAGGACAGCAAGTGGCATTGAAGGCATTGAGGGAGGATTCGACTGTGGTCATCAAACCGGCCGACAAAGGCGGGGCAGTAGTGATCTGGCCACGCGATAAATATCTTACCGAGGGGTCCACACAGGTAAACAATCAAGTGTGGTATAGACTACTCCAGGAAGACCCAGTAAAACAAATACAAGGGGTCATAAAAGAACTAGTGCAAACAGGGATTGACAATGGGTTCGTGGGAACCAAGGAGGCAGATTTCCTGGTTAAAAAATATCCACGAACACCTATCTTGTATTTTTTACCCAAAATCCATAAGAGCCTAAATGACCCACCAGGCAGGCCAATCGTTTCTGGGTGCAATTTTTGCCTAGAACCGGTCTCTAAATATATAGACTTCTTCCTGAAGCCGTTTGTCAGCACAGTAAAGTCGTACCTCAAGGATACCACCGACTTTTTGGTCAAAGTCGAGGGAACAGAATTCAACAACAAAAATGAGATCATGGTGACCATGGACGTCACGTCTCTCTACACACAAATACCGCAAGATGAGGCGTTAGAGGTCATGGAATTGTACCTCGATACCAGAGAGAGACCCCATCGGGTCCCCACATCGTTAATTCTCCAACTAGCAGAACTGACACTAAAGAAAAATTATTTTCGCTTTAATGATCAGTTCTTCATTCAAATCAAAGGTACTGCCATGGGTTGTCCATATGCGCCTGAGATGGCAGTTCTGTACATGGCAGAATATGAACACAAATTTGTGGATAACAACAATCCTTTTAAGACACACATCAAACAGTGGTTGCGATACATTGATGACGTGCGGCTCCTGTGGCAGGGGAGCCACACCGAATTGATGGCATTCCACCAAAGGCTAAATTGTAGACACCAGGATATTAAATTCTCTATTGAACATAGCAACAGCAAAATGACATTTCTCGATGTAGAAATTTCTGATGATGAGGGACACCTAAAAGCGTCCCTCTATAAGAAAAAGACCGACAAAAATACAATCCTACACCACAGTAGTATCCATCCCAGAAATCTCAGAGCGAACCTTCCTTACGGTCAGCTCCTTATGATAAGGAGAAACTGCTCAGACGTGGCGGAGTATGACCAACATGCCCAAACATTTTGTGGAGAGATGACCAACAGAGGTTACCCCAAAAAACTCCTCAAGCATTCATATAAACGAGCACGATACACTCCCCGTGAGTGCCTATTAACACAGGATAAGCATAAACCAGAGCTTGAGAAGATGGTATGTGTGACCACATATGGCCCAGATACGCACAAAGTCAGACAGATGGTCCTGAAGAATTGGCATCTCCTTGAGGAGCTGGAATGCCCCTTCCCGAGGCCAATATTTGCATACAAAAAGAACCAAAGCCTAGGCCAGCAACTGGTACGTGCTGATGTTCGAATTCAAAAACCCAAAAGTGATCTGCTCTCCCAATGGGGCCTGAAACCCATATTGGGGCATCATAAATGTGGGAATTGTGTTTCATGCGATACCACGATTGAAGGTACTGAATTCATCCATAAGAACACCAAATGGAAGAATGTAGGTTTTTCCAATTGTCGGACAAGAAATGTTGTATATGCAATTTTATGTCCGTGTGACAAAATTTATATCGGGAAAACAAACCATCAAGTGAATACCCGTATCACACAGCACAGATCTAGACTTAAAAATAAGGTAGCGAATGCGCCCATGGTGCAGCATTTCACAGAGGCTAATCATCGAGAAACGGAATTCAAATGGACAGTTCTGTACAGCATTAATCAGACCAAATGTCCCCCAGATACTGAAAATGTCCTCTTAACAAAAGAGGCATATCTGATTCTCAAATTTAACAGCACCCAAAGCGGGTTAAATACATTGTCAGAAGTCTCTAGGCTTTAACTCCTCCTTTCTTACAAATCGTAATACTGAAATAGTGCTTCGCGCGAGCCATCCCCACAGTGTAAAGTCTGATTAAGAATCCAAACCACAAGGGCAAGCATTCTTCATGGATGTGGCCTTTAACCACTCAGAACTACAAATCCCACAACGCCCGGACCGCGTCATTGACAACAATGCATGACGCCGATCACCAGATGGGTGTTTCCATTGAACGCCGGCTTCAACGCGGAAGCTCAGAGCGACAGAAGCGCTGAAGACTGCCAGATGCTTCAACCCCTCTCCTCTGATCAAAGGTAGGAGTCAGTACCGGTCATGGTACTTCCACTTGACACAAAACAAACGCGAGCGCGAGTCAGATTAACTTAATTCCCCTTCTCTCCAATAGATTGAAGGCACACGGTATCGCCCCGCCAGGAGAGCAAACCTACGTCTGTCGAGGGACGCCCCTCTAAGGTAATTGCTTTTTGAGCACCCATAAACTCCAAAACAAGAGGGACCACCCAATTGATAAATAACCCCGACTTTTTTGTAAATAGGGAGCACAAGCCACAGAGACCAAAAACTGAAGACAGAAATTCAGGTGGAGAGAGGACATTTCTTAAGGAGCAGCGGTGCTCGAAAAAAGGTATGATTTCTAAGCACCGTTCAATAACTAGGGAGATCACCAATCAACCCCCAACTTTCTAACAGTCACAAATATCCCTACAGGGTTCCCAGAGACAGAAGCAAAGTAAGATGGCTGTTGAACCTATTTGAACCCGGCTACATATAAAGCTACAGGTACAGATTTCTTCAAGGGCAGAGGTGTAGTGATTTTAAATGGGTGAGAACAACAGAACTAAGGTGTTGTTCTCTCTTTTTGCACAGAATATAAAGATACAGAAGTGACAAAGCCCTGACGAGATCCCGTTTATTCATTTAACGGGTTCGAAACGCGTCAGCATTAAGAAGGCCACGAAAGAAACAGGATTAATTGCGATTTGGATTCATTTATTTGTATTCAATTGGCCCTCTTCTCATAAAAATTATTTGTCCTTCAATGACCTTACAGAAAATAGAAAGGAGTATCTTTTGATATCGGCATTCCAAACTTGATGATTTGAACAATTGCCGCCATAAGAAAATAATGTGCATATATGTTTCATTTTTGTTCATTGTTGATGTTTTGAAATTAATGTGTTGGTAATTCTTGTTTTGCATATTTGTCATTTAGTGTTACATGTTGCGTGTCTTCTTCAAACATGCTATAAAAGAATTTTTGTATTTGAAAATTGAAAAGTGAAGGGTGAAACTAAATAAACCCACATATTCAGAAGTAGTCCTGATTTATGTGCTTTAAATTATCAAGCAGAAAAAAAGTGTGAGGGGAGCAAGTTGTACATGTATGCTTCATATTATGTGGCACCTCAAATTTTTGTTGGCTCACTTTACTGAGGTACATGGTCACTGCGGTACCCTGTGCGTACATACTATCCACAGGTTTGTTTCTTGAAGCCCAAAATTCATCCTTTTTTCTTTGTATAAAAAAAAAAAAGTTATTTGCAGTGCAACAAGCTACAACAATCATTGTCCTTGGAAAAACAGCAACTTATGATTATATAAATATGACAAATGAATATGTTTTCAATAGATTTCATATACTCCTAGAACATCACATCTGTAGGAGAGGGGGCCACAACATTGCTGCTATGTAATTTTGGGGTTCTGAAAAATTCATACTGGTAGTCGGAAATTTAGCTCATAAGTACGCTCACAATATTAATATTTCCATTATTGTCTTTGCAAGACTGTCAGTGCAAAAGAAGAGTGAAAACAGGATTCAAATTTAGATCTAGTTCCAAAGGATATTAATTATCCACAAAGCTGATTCTCTTAGATGACCTTTCAAGTCCTGCCACCTGCCACCGTTTGATGAAAACTGTGCACTGAAATGGGCAGCTCAATGCAGACTCAGGAAACCGCTGGCACTCATGAGACAGGTTTCAGAAAGATGCAGTACTCGTTAGCCTTGCAGTGAGTGCCATACTATGCATGTCAGGTTTCAGGTTTCAAGTCTTTATTTCGATTTTTGACAAATCATAAAAGACACATTTATAATACATTAATAAAACAAACAATAAGTTTAAAAAACTTTTGCAAAGAAAAAAATGCAAAGACTATGTACATTTGAAACAAACCATCTAAACCATACAATAATAACCTTAAGTAAGTTGATTTTAGAGGAATTAAAAAAGTATTAAACATCTAGGAAGACAAACCTGATTTAAAAACATTATGTTTTAGTGATACATTTCGAATCATGTCGAACAATAGGAAACCATTTTGTGCTTAAAGTGCAGAAGGTGCAGATAATAGAAAACAGATGTTTTAAGCAATAAACAGAATATGTCACTTTATGAAGCACTTTGTGCGGGCTCTGGCAACTTTGCATATGTTTTAACCTTATAAGCCAGGCCCAACCCAAACATTTAGCTAAACTCACTACAAAGACCTCAGAGGTATTAGTCTTTAGCGCCCAGATAGCTTCGCCAGATGTTCTAAATGGTAAGCGTTGGAACAGTGGTTTACTATGCATGTCATCTCAGTTTAAACTGTCGGGAAAACACAGGAGCCTCGTTTGGAGTAAGTAAAGTAGCACTCGTGTAATACACATTTACGTACTCTCACCTGCATTGGTGAATTTGCTCAGAACATCTACAGTGGGATTAAATGGAAATATTCCGGAAGTATTCTTATACAATTAGTTCAGGTAAAACAAGCTATGCCTTCTTTGCTATGTTACTAATTGTGAATTGGACGTTTAAGTGCTTTTCTGCATTGGCTGTAAAGTATTTCCATCACAAATTTAGAAGTTGAAGCTTTATTTTAACTAAAAGTTACCATTGAAAACTATGTAATCATGCTTAACAGTGTGGAAAGGGGTACATTTTAATTTAGGAAATGTGCCAAGTGTTCACATTTATCAGTACTGGTAGTTGTTCTAGAAGTTTGAGAATGGTAATTGAAAAAGTGGGGTTACAGAAAACTTCATAAAAATATCAACTCAGCACCAAAGTGTGGGCCACATTTTCAAATTTTCATGTTCCTCAATCCACATTTCTCCAGTATTGGATCTTTCATAGAGCCCCACGGTACCAAACTAAAGCAGTATGTAATGTTATTCTAGCCTGTAATGGCAATGCAAAGTCACTTTAACAGCCTATCTATGTCCTTTTTTTTTAAAAGGACCAAACTTGAACTATAACCAATCAGACAACAGTACCTTCTAGAACACTCCCGACAGAGGCTGAGTCAATCAGATTTTCTACTGCATATCGTGTTAATGAAATCTCCCTGAGCTCTGCTCAGTTTTTTCTGTAAATCTCAACTTTTCTACATCTACAATGTCTGAGCCTTCTAAGAAAGGCCTTTACAGATCTTGCAAGTCCAGTAGGAAGAAAAGGCTGTATGTGGATGATCCACACAAAGACTGTCTCTATTGCTTTTACCCTCAACATCAGGTAAAGGAGAGCAAGATTTGTCACTCTTTCTCTTCTAAAACCTTAAGAGACAGGGAGGGAAGGTAACTTCTGTGGCCACTGAAGTCTAAATCCCAAAAATCTAGCTCCTCTTCTAAGTAGGACAGCTATTCATCAGCAAGACCCCACAAAAGGTCAAGATCCTCTGACAATGGGGATTCTGAGGGGAGTAGAAAGGCCTTGAAGATACACCGTAAAGAACCACTGAGAAAGGAGAAACATAAATTTATCTCCACAGGGGCTGCCTCCTACCAACCTTCTACTCCATCTGCAATGAAAGGGGAGCAAAAGTGTTCTTTCTCCTCAAAACCTTCGATGCCAAGGATAAAAAAATCCTCTCAGAACACCGTCAATGGTGACACCACCATTGACGCTGCTATCAGCGACCGTCACCACAGTCTAATCCATGAAGCCATTGTCGTCAAGGTTCTCTACAACGGTAGCTATTAATGCTCCCATTTTGTTGCCCAAGGTGTTCTCCTCCAATAGTCTCAACAGCGGAGTTGACCTCAACTGGTCCAACGCCAAAGAAGTCACTGTCGACACAGATACTGTTGATAGGCACACCGTTGGCAGCGACGGTGTCGACAATAACACTGAAAGCAGCTCCACCAACTTCATCCCCATTGATGGCAACACCATCAACGATGAACCGTTGACTAAAGTATCATTGATGAAGGCACAGTCGACAAGGGAATTCTTACTGATGATTCCCCAGTTTACATTCAGGTCATCAAGACGTCATCGATGGGACCATCGATGAAGATTAAAATTACCAAAATAACTAATACTGCCTTGAGGTCCGAAGTGACCTCTCCAAGCAAGAGTCAGATGATGATGGGTCTTTTGGGGATACATGCAGTCCTTTGGAGCTCCAGGTGAAATACCAGGAGGAAGATTCGGATGAAGAACAATGCTATCAGTCATATTATGCCCCTCCTAGGTGGCATTATGAACATTATGAATACCACCCGCATCCCCAGACTAGACAAGATGAAATGCCCATTTCTCTTGTGCAAGCTCTACAGGTCATGCTGAAGGATTATAGGAGGAGATTTCTGAACCCTCCACCAGAGCAGCAACCCTAGCCACCCCAGCCTGCTTCTCCTGCTGCAACAAAAAATATCCCTCCACCAATAATGCTCAAGATAACACCTGTTTCCAATATCGCACCACATCCAAGGGAGGACCGCTCATCCTCAGACGATGAGAGAGAAGGCGAGATCCCTGACCTTCAACATTCACAAGATGAATGGGAGGACAACTTGGTCTCTACTGCGTCCCCTTCTCCACCTCATCCTTCAGACTCTCCCCCAGGAAACATCAGTGTTTTTTTATAATCTGATTGACTGAGTTGCAGCACGATTCTAACTGCCAACTTCTGTCTAGCTGCCCGAATGCTTTCTCCATGACTTTATAGAGGAAGTCAGAAAGCACTGGAAGAGCCATCCCCTTTTTAGTTTATATCTGGGATGAGGGGATAAAAATCCTGAAAATCCCGGCTATGGTAGCACCAATACCACCTTGCGTTGCCAAAACTGCTGGCCTCACCACTCATTCCAAGCCTGACTCTGTCATCTCTCAAGCGGCACAAAGGCGCTCCAAAAATCCTTCCGCACCCACCTCTGCAACACCAGACAAGGAGGGCAGGCATTTAGGAAACATAGGGAAAGATTTTCCCTCATGTCTGCCATCACCATTCAAACAGCCATCTCACCAGTGATCCTGGGGCTCTATGACTGCCAGATGTGGTCAGATGTGAGCAGTCTGCTTGATTTGATCCCTAAAGACAGAAGGGTGGAGGCAAAGAAGATCTTACATGATGTGAACACTTTTAGGATCACTAATTCCTGGCCCAAGCATGTACCTTATGTTTAACAACCCATTACTTTATAAATCATGCAGTCGCTCCTCAACCTTACAATCCTTAAATTAAGCATTTTTGCTAAGTGTGGTATCACTGTTGCCTATCCCAAACCTTTAGATTATCTTCGTGTTTGCAATGTTCCATGTGCTTTTACTTATCCATAGGTTTGACTAAAAGGCCTCCTGTTTTTGTTTAACCTGTTTGTACAAGCCTCGCTTCACTGTCAACCTTTTTTCAGTTGCCGTAATTATTCACATGCTTGATAATTATCAATGTGCCTGCAGTCAGAGACTTTCCAGTCATGTTCTTCCCAGAGTGGTTCAGGTGCCACCAAATCAGGGACTTTCCAGTCAGGTACTTTCCAGAGAGATTCACGTGTCACCAATTATAACAAGTGTTGCTAATTTTCCATGTGTCTGCAGTTTCAAGGACCACTGAACGACGACCAAACATGTGCCCTTCCAGAAAACACTGTCCACCTATAAATACTCAGCCAAACCCCAGTCTGGTGTGTGGGTTTATTTTGTGAAAAGAGAATCCTTCTCCTCCCTCCTACTCTCCTGGATCATCACATCCTCTTCTCCCCAATTCAAGCTTCCTCAACTGGCCCGTAACATCTGCGCAGACATCCCTGAGAAGCTCATCGGACTTCTCTGATCCCGCATTCCAGAAAAGATCTACCATTGCAGCTGTTCAGGAACTGGCCTGTTGGTCATCCCGGCATTGTGACGGCTTAACCTGCAATGAAAGGAAAAGCGAAGCGAAAGAAGAGAAAACAAGGTTAGTGCACTATTCTTTGTTTCTTTTTTTTTAAACTTGCCTGCTACAATTGTACAAAATAAAAACTTGAAACTTGTGAATGATCTTAATATAAGACCCCCACACAATCTGCTGGAAGTTCAAGAGACAATTTGCGAACTTTGAAAAAGGATAAAAGGCGAATTCAAAAAACAAGAAAGAACAGTCACATAACAAAAGCATATGATGTTATATTTTGAACTAACGATGTCAATTTGTACCAGTACTAAAACAGTGTGTGTGTGTTCCTTCTCCTTTTTTCCTCTCCTTTACACTACTAGAAGAAGCACCCCAAATGAGGAAGACACTCAGGGTGTTCCCGAGCAGAATAGCAAGCTAGATACCACTCAGAGGGCGCAAGTCTTTGTCTCCTATTATTTTGTCCCAACCTCCTTCCCTCCTATGACAGCGCCTTTTTTGAGGTTATCATTCCTTGGCCCGGCATTGCGATGGGAGTTAGTAGGGTCCAACATTGTCTCTTCGGATAAGTTCTCCAGGTGAGTGGCCTGACAAACACACTTCCTGTAAACTTATACACTGTGCTCTCGACATCGCCTCCAAAGGCTTTCGTCAGTTTGTTGGTGCATCAGTCTTAGGACACCAAGGATGGCTCAAGGCTACCTCTTTTAGACCAGAGATCCAATAAAAGATACTGGACATGGCCTATGACGGAGAGACTTTGTTTGGGAAACATGACTCCTTATTAGCCATACAGACAGACACTGACACCGCCAGATCACTTGGCACTCTCCAGTGTAATAAGAACTCACCTTCCTAACTTCAATACCGGAATATGTTGTCACCACCAATGCCTCCATGAAAGGCTGGGGTGGGCATTTTCAGGACCTGCAAATCCAAGGAAAATGGTCTGCACACCAGAAGTCGATGCACATAAATGATCTAGAGATCAAGGCTTTTTTTATATCATTCTTCAACCCTTCCTTCCATGTGTAGCAGGAGCCTCTATGCTGGTCCATACAGACAATAGGACCAGCATGTACTATATCAACATGCCAGGAGGATCAAGGTTCCTATCTCTCTCTCAGGAGGCTCAATACCTTTGGAATTGGTTGGCAGCCCATGGAATAGCCTTAAAAGCCGAGCGCATGTTAGGAGTGAACAACACTTTAGCGGACACTCTCAGCAGAACCAAAGACAGTTGCCATGAGTGAGAACTGGATCAACTGGTGTTGGACAGGGTCTTCTCAATCTGGGGCAAACCAGCATTGGATCTTTTTGATATGAATAAGAATGCCAAATGCCAGTAATATTGGAGCTTGGTCCTGTCTCTTTAATGAAATTCGGAGAAATGGCGTGTCACAGGATATGCTGGATCTACCTTATCAATGGCCCTTAAGTGCTCCAAAATTCTGATTTTTAATTGGTGGATAGTACTTCCTATGTATTGTTGCCCGCATGGGCATACCAAGCAATACACTGCATAGGAAGTACTACAGGTGATGAACTTGGTTATGGACTTCATCGTATTCGTGGCTGGTAGATTGTAACCTTGAACCCTCTTGCTATTGGTGCAAGCCTTGCACCTACCGCAAGGATAAAAACCCTTCATGTCCTTCAGAGTGCTTGTTCTCCCTGGTATTGCTTCTAGGCGACTTTTGACTAGCATGTCTCTCAACGATCTGGCTTTCCTGAAAGTCACTAGTGGATGTGTTGGTACATCATCCTTAATAATCCCATCTGTTTTTAATATGTGCCAGTTCTTTCTAAGCATTCTCCTTAGATGGTTGGCTTCAGAAGAATAAGGGGTAACCATCCGGAATTGTCCCTTAACCTGTCCTTTCTGTTTTTTACATTTCTCTGCCAGTAGTTTCTCTCTGGGTATTCTTCTTACTTTTTGTAGGGTTTTTTCTAAAATATTAGCTTGATAACCCCTCACATTGAATCTCGTGAAACACTCCGAGGCAGTCGCCTCAAAGTCCTGATTTTTGAACTGTTCCTTTTTAGTCTTAAAAGCTCTCCGTAAGGTATACTCTGGATGAGCTTAGGGGGATGGTTGCTGCTGGCAAATAATGTTGAATTGCCAGCTGTGGCTTTGCGAAATAAAGCTGAATGCAGTTTTCCTCCCTCCACGAACACCTTCAGGTCCAGGCAGTCCACTGCCACTGGATTCACTGTTCCCGAAAAGTGTAAGTTGAGGTCGTTATCGTTCAGGGCCTCAATATATTTGTGAGCCATGTCTGTCGTCCCCTGCCACACGATAAACAGGTCATAAATATAGCGATGCCATTGAACCACTCTGCTTCCATTGCCACCATCCACGGTTTTGGGTACCTGCTCCTCCCACCAGCCAACTAACAAGTTTGCATAGCTAGGGGCAAAGCAGGTGCCCATCGCCGTTCCTGATGTCTGCCTGAAGAATTGATCCTCAAATAGGAACATGTTGTTGGTAAGACAGAATTCCACGAATTCTAGCAGCATGTTGGTATGTTCCATGAAACATAGTTGCCGCTTTTTCAAGAAGAACTGGACTGCCCTTAGGCCATGCTGATGTTCTATGCATGTATAAAGACTGGTTATGTCTAATACTATGAGTAGGTATGAGGAATCCCACTCAATATTAGCGATCTTGTTCAAGAAATCCTTTGTGTCTTGTACGTAAGATTCTAATTGTGTTACAAATGGAAACAAATAATAATCAACAAACAAGGACAAGTGTTCAGTCAAACTGTTCATAGAGGAGACAAATGGACGGCCTGGAGGTTTGGAACAGTCTTTATGAAGTTTGGGAATATGATAAAATGTGGGTATGACTAGGTTGTTACTTCGAAAAAACATGTGTCGTCTCTTCCGAACATGGAGCAATCATACCATTTTCGAATTAATTAATCATTACTTATCATCATCATCATTAATTCATTGATTACTCTGTAATTCATTAGCAATGTGTCCCGTTACATGAAACTTAATGGTTGCCATATCCTAACATATCGTGAGCTCAAAATAAACTCATGGTTCTAATATTCACAGCCAAGGATTGCCTCATAAACTGTATAACGTTTACCACTTACCAGTACGTATCATACTAGTGCCCCAAAAGCAATTGTTAAACAATGTTTTTTATATATTCCTAGTGCCCTACATGGTTGACTAATCAAGTTATCTGTTCAGAATCAGACATGAACTATATATATATATATGTATGTGTATACATATATATGTATATGTATATTTATATCAACGCTCTCTTGCCAGTCCCACCAAATGAGCAGCACTCGAATGCACACTTAGGTGGCAAACCTTTTATCTAGGATACAAGCAAGTTCAGTTCGTGGTATCAATCACACAGCCAGCATGCAGATCGCCTTACGCATTTCGAAAGTCACTGCTTTCTTCCTCAGAGGCCATCTCTATGATGAATACATGCTCCGGTCTCCATTTATCACTGCCAAATCACGCCCCCGGATGGGCAATTCATTAACCCTCGGCATTGTGGATGTTGGAGTCCCGGAAAATCCAACCTCAGATGGTGCATCAATTTCTGTGGAACTTTTCAAGCCCATGGATGGGCCACCGCAAACTGCGCTTGCCTTCGATTCCTAGTGTGCATTCCACTTTACGGAATTGCCTATGCTCTAACGTGGAGCCCCCATTAAGGGGTGCTGCAAGCTCGACGGCCGTGTCGCCGCCATAAATCAACGCTCTCTTGCCAGTCCCACCAAATGAGCAGCACTCGAATGCACACTTAGGTGGCAAACCTTTTATTTAGGATACAAGCAAGTTCAGTTCGTGGTATCAATCACACAGCCAGCATGCGATTCGCCTTACGCGTTTCGAAAGTCACTGCTTTCTTCATCAGAGGCCTCGGCATTGTGGATGTTGGAGTCCTGGAAAATCCAACCTCAGATGGTGCATTATTTTCTGTGGAACTTTTCAAGCCCATAGATGGGCCACCGCAAACTGCGCTTGTCTTCGATTCCTAATGTGCACTCCACTTTACGGAATTGCCAATGCTCTGCCGTGGAGCCCCCATTAGGGGTGGTGCAAGCTCGACGGCCGGGTCGCTGCCATAAATCAACAATCTCTTGCCAGTCCCACCAAATGCTTATGCAAGAGGTCCGGATGGGCACAGCATTCGTACTAGAAATTTGAAAACTGCATCAAAATCCTGAGTGTGGAGAGAGATATAGCATGCATTAATGTGGATTAATGGACTGACTAGAGATTGATAAAAGAATGGTTAAAAATGTTTAAAATGAATTACAATTGAAGGTGCTAAAAGCGACGCCAGAAAGGCTCAGCAACTGTGCGGTAGGGGTGGGCAATAATTTTGCCCCTTCACCTGTTTGTTCATTGGTGCCTTAGGGTTTAGGCACTTACCCAACCTGCACGCAAATAAGGAGCACGAGAAGTTCCGATTGAAAATGGAAAAACTGAGTAATATGGAGTGCTCCCCAAAACCCCCTTATGTAGCCATTAACATTGTAAACTCAACTTGGGGAAGCACCCGCAAAAAACTGTTGAACTATTGAAGACGAACGAAGAAAGCAAAATACCTGACCACACATAAACACGGAGTAAAAAGCTGGGTTCTTGGATGAAACTGTGTGACAATGACCTTTGACATTGGAAGTATTTATTGATTTTGGAATACAGTGGCACTATGAAACATCGTAACACAGCATTTGCTTATAGAGTACATAATACATTTCTAAGGTGGAATGTTGGATTGTGGGTTCAGTATTTAAGGAGGAACAAGAAAACACACTAACACTGCCCCCACGGCTAGGCAGCAATTAGTACCATAATGAAGAGGAGTGGTTTAGAAAGGGAGGGGTTCAAATAAGGGTAGTTTCAGTAGATTGTGAGAGAATCGAAGCTGTCGAATGCAGCGGTGAGAACCTTAGAACAGGTATGTAGTGCTAGCGCTTTCGTTAAAAATGTAAGCGATGAGAGTGCGACGCAATGATTATGAAACTTTTCCACTCAAAGGATAACATGCAAGTAAGCGCGTAAAGGAGAGGTAATGGGCGTTCTAGTGTGAGAGTTTGAGCTGCTTTTAATTGTTTCGAATTGCGAAGTGAAAAAGGGGAATGTGAGGCAAAGGCAATATAAAATAAAGGGGATGGAACGATCGGCGGACGCATGCATATTTAAAGGTAATGATGTATGCTTTTAGCATTTACTGATAAATTTGGACAATGAATAGGAACTTGAGCATACGGACATGCAATGCTAAGTATTCTGAGTGTTAATTGAGGTAGCTACTACATCACAGTGAACCACATGATTGGGGGATATAACAGAGAAATGTTAGTGAATTTAATGAAAAGGTTTTTTATATAAAGTGATGAGCTTTAAGTGATTTTGCAAGTCGTTTAGCACTTGGTAAGTAAAGAATGATTTTAATTTTAATGAGACCCATAAACGAGACATTATGTACTAAGTATGTATAAAAATGTCACATATTGAGCAGAGCTAAGCTGTTACTGAATACTGTGTTTCTGTATTACTTCCAGCGTACCCTGACAAAGAGCACTTGATGCTCGAAATGCATTGGTTTTCTGAATAAACGCTGTTTTTGGAAGAAACCTTTGCCTTTGTCGTGCTTATGCAAGAGGTCCGGATGGGCACAGCATTCGTACTAGAAATTTGAAAACTGCATCAAAATCCCGAGTGTGGAGAGAGATATAGCATGCATTAATGTGGATTAATAGACTGACTAGAGATTGATAAAAGAATGGTTAAAAATGTTTAAAATGAATTACAATTGAAGGTGCTAAAAGCGACGCCAGAAAGGCTCAGCAACTGTGCGGTAGGGGTGGGCAATAATTTTGTCCCTTCACCAGTCCCACCAAATGAGAAGCACTCGAATGCAAACTTAGGTGGCAAACCTTTTATTTAGGATACAAGCAAGTTCAGATCGTGGTATCAATCACACAGCCAGCATGCGATTCGCCTTACGCGTTTCGAAAGTCACTGCTTTCTTCCTCAGAGGCCATCGCTATGATGAATACATGCTCTGGTCTCCATTTATCACTGCCAAATCACGCCCCCAGATGGGCCGGTTCATGAAGCCTCGGCATTGTGGATGTTGGAGTCCTGAAAAATCCAACCTCAGATGGTACATTAATTTCTGTGGAACTTTTCAAGCCCATGGATGGGCAGCCGCAAACTGCGCTTTCCTTCAAATCCTAGTGTGCACTCCACTTTACGGAATTGCAGATGCTCTGCCATGGAGCCCCCATTAAGGGGTGGTGCAAGCTCGACGGCCGGGTTGCCGCCATAAATCAACGCTCTCTTGCCAGTCCCACCAAATGAGCAGCACTCGAATGCACACTTAGGTGGCGAACCTTTTATTTAGGATACAAGCAAGTTCAGTTTGTGGTATCAATCACACAGCCAGCTTGCGATTCGCCTTACGCGTTTCGAAAGTCACTGCTTTCTTCCTCAGAGGCCATCGCTATGATGAATACATGCTCCGGTCTCCATTAATCACTGCAAAATCACGCCCCCAGATGGGCCGGTTCATTAACCCTTGGCATTGTGGATGTTGGAGTCCCGGAAAATCCAACCTCAGATGGTGCATTAATTTCTGTGGAACTTTTCAAGCCCATGGATGGGCCACCGCAAACTGCGCTTGCCTTCGATTCCTAGTGTGCACTCCACTTTACGGAAATGCCGATGCTCTGCCGTGGAGCCCCCATTAAGGGGTGTTGCAAGCTCGACGGCCGGGTTGCCGCCATAAATCAACGCTCTCTTGCTAGTCCCACCAAATGAGCAGCACTCAAATGCACACTTAGGTGGCAAACCTTTTATTTAGGATACAAGCAAGTTCAGTTCGTGGTATCAATCACACAGCCAGCAGGCGATTCGCCTTACGCGTTTCGAAAGTCACTGCTTTCTTCCTCAGAGGCCATCGCTATGATGAATACATGCTCCGGTCTCCATTAATCACGGCCTAATCACGCCCCCAGATGGGCCGGTTCATTAACCCTTGGCATTGTGGATGTTGGAGTCCCGGAAAATCCAACCTCAGATGGTGCATTAATTTCTGTGGAACTTTTCAAGCCCATGGATGGGCCACCGCAAACTGTGCTTGCCTTCGATTCCTAGTGTGCACTCCACTTTACGGAATTGCCGATGCTCTGCCGTGGAGCCCCCATTAAGGGGTGGTGCAAGCTCGACGGCCGGGTCGCCGCCATAAATCAGTGCTCTCTTGCCAGTCCCACCAAATGAGCAGCACTCGAATGCACACTTAGGTGGCAAACCTTTTATTTAGGATACAAGCAAGTTCAGTTCGTGGTATCAATCACACAGCCAGCATGCGATTCGCCTTACGCGTTTTGAAAGTCACTGCTTTCTTTCTCAGAGGCCATCGCTATGATGAATACATGCTAGGTCTCCATTTATCACTGCCAAATCACGCCCCCAGATTGGCCGGTTCATTAACTCTCGGCATTGTGGATGTTGGAGTCCTGGAAAATCGAACCTCAGATGGTGCATTCATTTCTGTGGAACTTTTCAAGCCCATGGATGGGCCACCGCAAACTGCGCTTGCCTTCGATTCCTAGTGTACACTCCACTTTACAGAATTGCCGATGCTCTGCCGTGGAGCCCCCATTAAGGGGTGGTGCAAGCTCGACGGCCGGGTCGCTGCAAAAAATCAACGCTCTCTTGCCAGACCCACCAAATGAGCAGTACTCGAATGCACACTTAGGTGGCAAACCTTTTATTTAGGATACAAGCAAATTCAGTTTGTGGTATCAATCACACAGCCAGCATGCGATTCGCCTTACGCGTTTCGAAAGTCACTGCTTTCTTCCTCAGAGGCCATCGCTATGATGAATACATGCTCCGGTCTCCATTTATCACTGCCAAATCACGCCCCCAGATGGGCCAGTTCATTAACACTCGGCATTGTGGATGTTGGAGTCCCGGAAAATCCAACCTCAGATGGTGCATTAATTCCTGTGGAACTTTTCAAGCCCATGGATGGGCCACCGCAAACTGTGCTTGCCTTCGATTCCTAGTGTGCACTCCACTTTACGGAATTGCCGATGCTCTGCCGTGGAGCCCCCATTAAGGGGTGGTGCAAGCTCGACGCCCGGGTCCTCGCCATAAATCAACGCTCTCTTGCCAGTCCCACCAAATGAGCAGCACTCAAATGCACACTTTGGTGGCAAACCTTTTATTTAGGATACAAGCAAGTTCAGTTCGTGGTATCAATCACACAGCCAGCAGGCGATTCGCCTGACTCGTTTCGAAAGTCACTGCTTTCTTCCTCAGGGGCCATCGCTATGATGAATACATGCTCCGGTCTCCATTTATCACTGCCAAATCACGCCCCCAGATGGGCCATTCATTAACCCTCGGCATTGTGGATGTTGGAGTCCCGGAAAATCCAAACTCAGATGGTGCATTAAATTCTGTGGAACTTTTCAAGCCCATGGATGGGCCACCGCAAACTGTGCTTGCCTTCGATTCCTAGTGTGCACTCCACTGTACGGAATTGTCGATGCTCTGCTGTGGAGCCCCCATTAAGGGGTGGTGCAAGCTCGACGGCCGGGTCGCCGCCATAAATCAACGCTCTCTTGCCAGACCCACCAAATGAGCAGCACTCGAATGCACACTTAGGTGGCAAACCTTTTATTTAGGATACAAGCAAGTTCAGTTCGTGGTATCAATCACACAGCCAGCATGCGATTCGCCTTACGCGTTTCGAAAGTCACTGCTTTCTTTCTCAGAGGCCATCGCTATGATGAATATATGCTAGGTCTCCATTTATCACTGCCAAATCACGCCCCCAGATGGGCCGGTTCATTAACCCTCGGCATTGTGGATGTTGGAGTCCTGGAAAGTCGAACCTCAGATGGTGCATTAATTTCTGTGGAACTTTTCAAGCCCATGGATGGGCCACCGCAAACTGCGCTTACCTTCGATTCCTAGTGTGCACTCCACTTTACAGATTTGCCGATGCTCTGCCGTGAAGCCCCCATTAAGGGGTGGTGCAAGCTCGACGGCCGGGTCGCCGCCATAAATCAACGCTCTCTTGCCAGTCCCACCAAATGAGCAGCACTCGAATGTACACTTAGGTGGCAAACCTTTTATTTAGGATACAAGCAAGTTCAGTTTGTGGTATCAATCACACAGCCAGCATGGGATTCGCCTTACGCGTTTCGAAAGTCACTGCTTTCTTTCTCAGAGGCCATCGCTATGATGAATACATGCTAGGTCTCCATTTATCACTGCCAAATCACGCCCCCAGATGGGCCGGTTCATTAACCCTCGGCATTGTGGATGTTGGAGTCCCGGAAAATCCAACCTCAGATGGTGCATTAATTTCTGTGGAACTTTTCAAGCCCATGGATGGGCCACCGCAAACTGCGCTTGCCTTCGATTCCTAGTGTGCACTGCACTTTACGGAATTACCGATGCTCTGCCGTGGAGCCCCCATTAAGGGGTGGTGCAAGCTCGACGGCCGGGTCACCGCCTTAAATCAACGCTCTCTTGCCAGTCCCACCAAATGAGCAGCACTCAAATGCACACTTAGGTGGCAAACCTTTTATTTAGGATACAAGCAAGTTCAGTTCGTGGTATCAATCACACAGCCAGCAGGCGATTCGCTTTACTCGTTTCGAAAGTCACTGCTTTCTTCCTCAGAGGCCATCGCTATGATGAATACATGCTCCGGTCTCCATTTATCACTGCCAAATCACGCCCCCAGATGGGCCATTCATTAACCCTCGACATTGTGGATGTTGGAGTCCCGGAAAATCCAACCTCAGATGGTGCATCAATTTCTGTGGAACTTTTCAAGCCCATCAATGGGCCACTGCAAACTGCGCTTGCCTTCGATTCCTAGTGTGCATTCCACTTTACGGAATTGCCGATGCTCTGACGTGGAGCCCCCATTAAGGGGTGCTGCAAGCTCGACGGCCGGGTCGCCGCCATAAATCAACGCTCTCTTGCCAGTCCCACCAAATGAGCAGCCCTCGAATGCACACTTAGGTGGCAAACCTTTTATTTAGGATACAAGCAAGTTCAGTTTGTGGTATCAATCACACAGCCAGCATGCGATTCGCCTTACGCGTTTCGAAAGTCACTGCTTTCTTCCTCAGAGGCCATCGCTATGATGAATACATGCTCCGGTCTCCATTAATCACTGCCAAATCACGCCCCCAGATGGGCCGGTTCATTAACCCTTGGCATTGTGGATGTTGGAGTCCCGGAAAATCCAACCTCAGATGGTGCATTAATTTCTGTGGAACTTTTCAAGCCCATGGATGGGCCACCGCAAACTGTGCTTGCCTTCGATTCCTAGTTTTCACTCCACTTTACGGAATTGCCGATGCTCTGCCGTGGAGCCCCCATTAAGGGGTGGTGCAAGCTCGATGGCCGGGTCGCCGCCATAAATCAACGCTCTCTTGCCAGACCCACCAAATGAGCAGCACTCGAATGCACACTTAGGTGGCAAACCTTTTATTTAGGATACAAGCAAGTTCAGTTTGTGGTATCAATCACACAGCCAGCATGCGATTCGCCCTACGCATTTCGAAAGTCACTGCTTTCTTCCTCAGAGGCCATCGCTATGATGAATACATGCTCCGGTCTCCATTTATCACTGCCAAATCACGCCCCCAGATGGGCTGGTTCATTAACACTCGGCATTGTGGATGTTGGAGTCCCGGAAAATCCAACCTCAGATGGTGCATTAATTTCTGTGGAACTTTTCAAGCCCATGGATGGGCCACCGCAAACTGTGCTTGCCTTCGATTCCTAGTGTGCACTCCACTTTACGGAATTGCCGATGCTCTGCCGTGGAGCCCCCATTAAGGGGTGGTGCAAGCTCGACGGCCGGGTCGCCACCATAAATCAACGCTCTCTTGCCAGTCCCACCAAATGAGCAGCACTCGAATGCACACTTAGGTGGCAAACCTTTTATTTAGGATACAAGCAAGTTCAGTTCGTGGTATCAATCACACAGCCAGCATGCGATTCGCCTTACGCGTTTCGAAAGTCACTGCTTTCTTTCTCAGAGGCCATCGGGGGCGTGATTTGGCAGTGATAAATGGAGACCGGAGCATGTATTCATCATAGCGATGGCCTCTGAGGAAGAAAGCAGTGACTTTCGAAACGCGTAAGGTGAATCGCATGCTGGCTGTGTGATTGATACCACGAACTGAACTTGCTTGTATCCTGAATAAAAGGTTTGCCACCTTAGTGTGCATTCGAGTGCTGCTCATTTGGTGGGACTGGCAAGAGAGCGTTGATTTATGGCGGCGACCCGGCCGTCGAGCTTGCACCACCCCTTAATGGGGGCTCCACGGCAGAGCATCGGCAATTCCGTAAAGTGGAGTGCACACTAGGAATCGAAGGCAAGCGCAGTTTGCGGTGGCCCATCCATGGGCTTGAAAAGTTCCACAGAAATTAATGCACCATCTGAGGTTGGATTTTCCGGGACTCCAACATCCACAATGTCGAGGGTTAATGAACCGGCCCATCTGGGGTGTGATTTGGCAGTGATAAATGGAGACCAGAGCATGTATTCATCGTAGCGATGGCCTCTGAGGAAGAAAGCAGTGACTTTCGAAACGCGTAAGGCGAATCGCATGCTGGCTGTGTGATTGATACCACGAACTGAACTTGCTTGTATCCTGAATAAAAGGTTTGCCACCTTAGTGTGCATTCGAGTGCTGCTCATTTGGTGGGACTGGCAAGAGAGCGTTGATTTATGGCGGCGACCCGGCCGTCGAGCTTGCACCACCCCTTAATGGGGGCTCCACGGCAGAGCATCGGCAATTCCGTAAAGTGGAGTGCACACTAGGAATCGAAGGCAAGCGCAGTTTGCGGTGGCCCATCCATGGGCTTGAAAAGTTACACAGAAATTAATGCACCATCTGAGGTTGGATTTTCCGGGACTCCAACATCCACAATGTCGAGGGTTAATGAACCGGCCCATCTGGGGCGTGATTTGGCAGTGATAAATGGAGACCAGAGCATGTATTCATCGTAGCGATGGCCTCTGAGGAAGAAAGCAGTGACTTTCGAAACGCATAAGGCGAATCGCATGCTGGCTGTGTGATTGATACCACGAACTGAACTTGCTTGTATCCTGAATAAAAGGTTTGCCACCTTAGTGTGCATTCGAGTGCTGCTCATTTGGTGGGACTGGTAAGAGAGCGTTGATATATATATATATATATATATATATATATGCAACAGCTGCAGCCTCCCAGAGCTCTGTTTCACACGACCATGGAAAACCACACGAATCCAGCGTAATTGAAGGCACAAAGGTTTATTTAAAAGCTGAGTCTAACAAAATCTGACGCGTTTCGGGCATCCGCCCTTGCTCACAGACAGTCAGTAAGTAAAACAACCACAGTTAAATACCCAGTGCTCCACAGTTTTTTTCAAGTTACATTTTTTTCTTTTTTCTCTTGCATTACACCATGTGATCATAGAGGGTGAGGACATACTACATTTATAGTACTACGTAGTCTGTTTTCCAAACAATTTCTGCCAGGGTCTGTTTCAAACACTGCAAAATGGTTAAAATCCACATTTTGATGGTCTTTACATACATCCTTATAAGATACATTGGAAAACCAATATATATTGGCATTCCAAACTAGGCAAAGTGACTGCATATAATGCTAAAATAGTCCATCTCTGTTGTATTTTGCTGAAATTGACATTAATCCAATGCAATATTATGGATTAAACCTTACCCATGTGCAAATGAGCAATAAAGTGCAATTTGCGCTAATCTATAGAAAATGTGGGTTACCAAGTTTAAGCAAATGATAAGAATCATGTATAAATATACATACACATTTTTACAGTAAAGTGCTGATGTAATTTGTGCAAATTCTTGCCATTGTGCAGGCAATATCTTAAAAATGAACCCAGTAATAGAATGTAGATGAATAAGATTAGGTTTTGATTTTAAATACCCTTATAAAGTGCCAATGCAAAGTGCAAATTATGCGACTATAAATATAGTCAAATAAAGTGACAAATGCATTTTGGTGCAAATTACGCAATAATGTAAATAGTTAAATGCAATGCAGCAAAATAAAAAGGGGAAGGATCTTTAGTAATCAAATGTAGTACAGCAACAACATTGTTTGTGCCTATACATATACAAAACTGCTTGCTATTCCGATTCAAGCATGTAAATCTATGAAAGAACCTATACAGGAGAAGAAAATGTGTTACTTACCTGTGACTTCAGTTCTCTAGTATTGGTATTTTTCATGGATTCACATGCGACCCACCCTCTCCCCTTAGAGTCTCCCCTCGTAGATCAGGATTATTCATTCTCACTTATGCTCGAAAATCTGAGGGACTCAGCCTATGTTGGAAGTGTTCTAGAACCGGATTGGTTATAGTTCAGGTGTGACCCTTTTTTAAAAAGGACATAAATGGGGTCAGCTGGTAATCAATACAGTCTTTGGTGAGTAGCCCTACACAGGTGGATGTGGGCAGTGTGTACAGAACGGGTGCTATATTTGAAGTGAATAAATGCAGTTTAAGTGTTACTTGAGCTGTAACAATAAGGTAAATTCCAGGACATTGTCAGTCCCTGGGAAATATTTATATCTAAAACATGCACAACAACAAAATGAATTCAGATATACACAGTCTTTACAATCTATATACAGAAAACAATAAAAAAGTAAATCAGCAACATTTAATTACAAATCAAATACAAATACAAATCGCAGGTAACTGCGACCAGTTACAGATAACGTCAATTCCAGTTCTCTAGATTAAAGACAACTATTTAAACGTAGCCAAAACAAGGCTCTGATACTAGGAGAACAAAACCACATCAAGCTTTCTTTCGAAGGGCGTAGGACCTTGAGAATTCCAGAATTGTCTCCCAATCTGAGAATCATCTTTGATCTCTTCTTTCTTTTCCGAGTTAACTGTTAGACAGTGGGGTAAACCTACAACTGTGCATTCTCAGGAATATTCTTCAGCTAAAGCAAACCTGCTATCAAGTGAAGTGCTGTAGTTGTGGGGCGGATTGGCTATTGGAATGAGGTCCACAGGGATCCCAAAAAGACCAATAGATAGAGTAGAACTTCAAAATCATGCAATTCTGTCTCAACTTCTGGAAATATAACCTTGCAAAACTGGACTCTCAACTTTCCATTGGATCCAAGTGTAATTTGTGACTAAATGTTTTAAGTTCTTAGGACCTCTTGGATCGAAGGTTCAGCTATTTTGAAAACCTGGCTCCACTCTTCAGTTTGGCAAGCAACATTCACTCATCTAACCTATACGGTACCCAGCAATATCAGACAGGGTGCATTCACCCGCTTCTATTTAGACACTATCTCTTCTCCCTTCACTACCTTTGGGTACCTTATTTTCCTTTCATTGTTCTGTAGCAGTTGCAAGGTGTTTGGTGCTTAGCAAAAACTTCTAAATAAATAAACAATATGCATAGAAAAATGTTCAGATCTTAGCAGAAATCACTACGCTGGTCTATACAAAGGTTACACTGATAGGACATTCCTAATAAATGTAGCCCAACACAGATTCCTTCAGATTTGGCACTTTCTACATTTTGTGTTTTTTAAACTGAGAGTGCATCTGCTTGTGGCGGCTCCAAAGTTACCATGGAGGGCAGAGGTATTTGGCGGCCTTATTGAAAAGGTGTGTTGAATTCTTTATATATGTACATTCTGCTCACATTACGGCGTGAACACTGCAGTTCCAGGTAATGATCCCCTTACCTGCATCCACTTCCATAAAAGGACATATTTAGCTCGAGAGGATGCATTGCAAATGTGTCCAGGTGTTCTCTTTCCGGCAGGTTCTTTGCTGGTTCTTGTACTTACCTGTTCCTCTTCCCCTACTCTCGTTACCTCTTCCTCCTGTCTTCTGCCCTTTGAATTATCTTGAATATAGGTTGGGCGTGGTATGTCCTGTATGCTTTTGTCTGCTAGTTCTGGTCTTCTGTGGTCTGTGGAATCCAGCCTTACAGCAACTCCTTTTCTCCATCATAATATACTATAAATAGTAATAAATATATTTACACATGTATATATATTTTTTATGCCAAGAACGTTTTCCTCCTTATCAGCGGTTTCTTTTGGGAAAACATTTCAGGTGGTACTGTCATTTCCCATCTGGAATTGTGGCTTCTGGGGTCAGATCCTCCTGCTTTGAGAAACTAACTTGGCATCGAGTAAATTAGAGAAACCGTGATGCTTTCTCAATTTCCTTCTTAACCTTCCAGGCCACAGATGTCTTAAAAGGCTTATTTATGAATGTTCATCCAGCCATATGAGATAGAATAAATGCATATGGTGGACATTGTCACTTGCACCACTGACAGTGAGGGGGTGGTTAGGATGAGGTGAGGTGTTTCCTTTTCGGACTTTCCTATTTCCTATTGATATCAATGTAATTGCTTAGAAGGAGCTGGGTATTGTGCATATTAATTAAGAAGATATCAGCCTAAAAGATGCACTGGTTTGCAACCGTATTGAAGCCCTTTGAGCTATTCAGCAGCCCCAGTAGAGACAAACATCACCTCTACAAAATTATCCATCACCAGCATCACCAGAATACACTTCCATTACCTGACAAGGAAAATCTGAAAGATTTGTCACCCTAGAAAAACGCCCTGTTCTAGAGAGACCAAAATAATCTAGCAGTGAATGGCTTAAAAGAAGATGTAATCACAGGAGAGGAAAGAGAGTTTCTGGAAATCAATATAGGCTCAGCCCTTAAGTGTCCTTTTGTGACGGAGCACAGGAATAAAGAGGCACTTACTATGCAGAAGAGTTGGAAAGTAAAATAGGGAGGGAAGGGGAAACAATTCATTTGCGTCTTGTCAGCATGTTTTGTAAATATTTTAAACCCCAAAATCTAAGTTTAGGTATGAACGACTCAGGCAGTTACCTTAGTTTTTATTTTTTATTCTGATACTCGGTTCTCTAGATTGGGTGTTCACCTCTCAAGCGCCATATTGCCTAGCATGAAACAACAGAAGGCAAAAGTAAATATGCAATATTTGATTGAAGATAATTTAGATGAAAGACAGTATTTCAAACATAGTAAACAGAGAAAAGCATCTAATAGAATGGAATAGAATAGGTTTTTTGTATAGCGTATGGCTACCCGGGGGCATCCCAGCTCTGCAGCAGGACTGCGAAAGGGAAGGGAGGGAGCTCAAGGAAAGAGCCAGGTTTTTAGCTGTTTCCAGAAGGCCAGGAGGTTGGGTTCTTTCCTCAGAACAAGGGGGAGAGAGTTCCGGAGTTTGGCTGAGTTATATGAGAAGAGGCGGCCCCCTGATCTGGACCTTCTGATTCTAGGAACCACTGCCAAATGGAGTTCAGCTGATCGAAGACTTCTCAAGGCCTTGTAGGGTCTAACTAGGGCCTTGATGAGGGGAGGGCCATTTCCCTTCAGGGATTTGTGAACGATACACAAAGCCTTGAAATGTATTCTCTCCTGTACCAGAAGCCAATGGAGGGAACGGAGAGCGTGTTTAGCTGAACAGCGGCGGCTTATTCCAGTGAGTAATCGCGCCACCGAGTTCTGTACTACCTGAAGCTTGGCGATAACTGAGATAGGGGCAACCAGGTAGAGGGAGTTGCCAAAATCCAGTCTGGACAGGATCAAGGACTGAATCAGGAGTTTTTTGGCTTGACTGGGGGAGGATTTTCCGGGTCGTTCTCAGAATGCCATAGCATGCCGCAGCGGTCTTTCGGGCTTGGGCCTTAAATGAGAGTTCTTGGTCCAGCCAGATTCCGAGGCTTTTTATTTCGTGTTTGGGAATGGTGTTGGACCCATGCAGGCTGGCCACATAGTGCATGATTTTAAGCTCAGCTGGTTGCCTAGCACCATCAGTTCAGTCTTGTCCCCATTGCTCTTCAGATGAGAATGACACATCCAGTTGGTAACTTCCCTGAGACAGGAGTGGAGATCAATGGGTGACTGCTTAGCCTGATTTAGTTCGACAACTAGCTGGGTGTCGTCCGCGTATGTGACTATATGGACCCCGAAGGGGGATACAATATCTGCCAATGGGGCCATATACACATTAAAAAGGGTAGGGCTCAAGGAGGAGCCCTGCGGAACTCCACACTACAGGGGGAGGGATTTAGATAGGATGTTTCCTTCGAATACTTGGAAGTGTCTGTTTCCTAAGAATGACTGTAGCCATTTCAAGGCTATTCCTGACACTTCCACCTTCTTGAGGTGGTGAAACAACATATGGTGGTTCACCGTGTCGAAGGCCGCACTAAGGTCGAGGAGTATTATGGCGGAGGATCCTCCCTTGTAGCGTTTTTTTCTAGAGGTCTCCACCACCGAGAGAAGAGCTGTTTCGGTGCCTTGGTGGGGCCGGAAGTTAGTTTGAGAGGAATGGAGATGGCAATGGGATTCCAGAAATGCAGACAAAGCTATGTTGACATGTTTTTTCCGCCTACTTGCTGATGCCAGGGAGGAGCGATATGGGACGATAATTGCCCAGTTCCGCAGGGTCTAGATTATGTTTTTTTTAAAGTGCTCTGACCATGGCATTTTTCCATTCTAAGGGGACTAGTCCGTCTGTTAAGGGTGCCTTAGTTTAGAGCGTGATGGGGGCGATGATAGTGGGTAGTACTTTTTTTGAGAATATCGAGTGGTGCTGGGTCAAGAGGTCACCAGCTTTTAACAGTGGACAGAATAGGAAGGAGAAATTCCTGGGTGAGAGGGGGTAACATGTCTAGGGAGGAGTTGTTCTCATTATGTGCCAAGTCATTAAGTTGAAGTGGGGGTAGGGTAGCTGGGGAGGGATGTGCTTCAGGATGTTTTGGATTTTGGACTGGAAAAAATCTGCTAGTTTGTAGCAGTGTTGTCCCGAAGGGTCAGGTGCTGCCTAGGAGTCTGGGAGTTTGAGTAGCAGTTTGATGATACGGAACAAGTCTCTGGAGGGGTTGGCTGATTGAGATAGTTTTAGTTCATAGTAAGTGGCCTGGGCAGTTTTTATTGCGGCCTTATAGGTTGCTATAGCTGACCTATAATCTGCTTTTGCGGAGCTCGGGGGTGAACCATGCGTGTTTATTGGGTCCAGTTTTTTCCCTAAAGGCTTTTTTGGGAAGCACCGTGTTTAGGGATTTTTCAATCCATGTGACGAAGTCCCTGTAGGAAGTGGTAGGGTTATCCCTAAGGATGGGTCTAGTGTTCTCTAAAGAGAGGTCCATTCTTCTACAGAGAGTTTCGACCAGGGGCGGATTTTTGTGGGTAATGACGGGATAAGGTAGGGGAGGGCCATTTTCGGGGGGTACCAAAGAAAAGGGACTAGAAAGTGGTCGATCCATGGAAGGGGGCAGGGATCTGTCCCTTTTAGTAGCACAAGGTTTGAAAAAATCGGGTCAAGATGATGTTCTTTGATATTTGTGGCTAGTGGGACCTTCTGGAATAACTGGTAGGACGCAAGATCTAATGCTAGGTCAGTTGTGTATCGATTCAACGGGTAGTCAAAATGAAGATTAAGATCTCCAAGGATAGTGAAGTTTCACGCGCTGCTAGCAAAAGTGATAACTGATTCTACTAATGACTGGGAGAATTTATTCAGAACTCCAGGTGGCCGGTATATGAGGATGCCTGAGAAAGTAAGGGTGGGCGAGAGTTCGATGGAAACGTGAACTTTCTCACAGTCTGATAGGGGACTACCTAATAACTGACAGATCAGCTGGTCCTTATGGATAATGGCGACCTCGCCCCCTTTGCCGGGTGTTCTGTCTAGACGTTTGATCTGGTACCCCGCGGGTAGAGCTTGTACTATGTTGGGATCTGAATTTGGGGTGAGCCAAGTTTCTGTGAGTAAAAGCGCCTCCGGTGCTAGGTCATCCACGAGCAGTGAGATTTATCTATAGTGCTTAGGTAGGGATCTGCAATTAAGCAGGTATAGTTTGACAGGTTTTTCAGGGTTCAATGGGGTAAATTCGTAGGGACAGGGTGTGCACTTGCTGTAGTTTTTTTGTGAGGGATAGTGGATGCGAGCAAGGGAGTTTATTCCAAGGTTTCAATTCTTCACCAGTATAGTGGATGCTCTTGGGGGGACAGCGAGCAGGGGTCCAATGAGGATAGTCATGCACAACTGCCACATAGGTCCATGTCATGTGTCACACTTTCAGCCAATCCTGGCTCTTTAGTCCACATCACTTTGCCCCATAGATCTCTAAAGACACATCTTCAAAGCAATCATTACAAGTTCCATAATGAAAAATGTGTTTGCTAAAAATTCCAGGAGTGATGTGTTACACATGGTATGGGGCTCCTCGCCAGGTATATAACAAATTATTTATATTTCGAACCATGGCACTCTGAAAAAGGCATAACTTGTTATACAAAGCTAGAGACACCTGAACACTGCATGGTACTATTCTCCCTATTTTTGGCAGAGCACCAATCAGAAAGGCTCAAGAAATGGGGTCGGAAGGAGGCAGGTTAAGCATCATTGATTGTGGTGGGTCAGCAGCTGGTGTATTTAAACAGATACATATCAATATACATACAGGCATGAAGACACTCAGACCAAGAGGCACAGGGGCGCCTAAGCATACTCAAGCGCCCTGCACACACAAACAGCGAAGGAGACAGCTGGAAAACATACTTCCTCTTGTGGAGAGCTTAAACAGAAAGAGAAACGTAGTGCTTCAGAAGTGAGCAGTGGAAGGACACCAGTAATGCGTCCATGCTGCAACAGAGGGACACACACAAAACGAGGAAGTAAAGTCCTCTCAAGCTGACAAAAAACAAGCAAATAGAAGTGACAGTAAAACCAGCTTTTTGCCAAAAATCTGGTAGGCGTGACCTAAAAACCAAGCCTGACCTGTTCTTTCATAAAGCAAAAGACAAACAAATGATGGACGGAATGCAAAACAAATCAAAACATTCACCCCCAGTCAAGAGATCTGGGTTAAATCTATCATTCTTTTGCTCACCATGCCATCCCAGTTTAGACCTGGCCATATGCAAATCAGTCTTGACCGTGCGCCTCATTCTGTATTTTGTCTTTCTTCGGCGTATATAACTACTTAATAACAATCTGCTCCTTAGATCAAGAAATCAAAGAGAGGCCCTGCGAAAAACTTTAGCCCCAACCTCCCAAATGTTCATGACAAGCCTGTGGCCAACACACATCAAAAGGGGAGAGAGGTACTACTTCTTTTCCATTCTCCCTATAATAGAACACTAGTACACACATGAGGAGGAAACGGTGGGTGTTCTGACAAACCACTTTGGGAAATCGCAAGGTTTTGTAAAAAAAATGCCCTCTCCCTCTAATAGTGGCATCATGCTACAACATGCCTGCGCAGACCAACGCTTGGGATGGAGCAAAGGGAGGGGGAGGACAAGACAAACAAATATGTTGGGATCCACGCAGTAAACTATACATAAACAAACAATCAAAGTGGAGACATAAAACTATGTCAGGACTGCCCTTAACAGTCTTTAATCTTGGGCTTCCTGGATAGGTTTAAACATAAATGTAAATATGGAGATGACCTTGGGAGTAATTAGGGCCCCTTCATCTCTCCTTTCTGCCTATTTTATCGACAATTTTCGGTCTTCAGCATCATCAAGGAGTTCGCCCAACCCACCAGCGAGTCTACCGACATCCCTCCCTCACAAGACCTCTGCGACAAACTCAGCACCTTTTTCCACCACAAAATCAAGAGCATCTACGACAACTTCGACGAAGACAACCAACACACTGAACCCTCACCAACCACCCCGACACCCGGAAACCAGCGATTGATGACTGGACAGCCCTCACCACCAAAGACACACTGAAGACAATGAAGTCAATCCACTCAGGGGCCCCCACGGACCCCTGCCCCCACCACATCTTCAACAGAGCCGCTGACACCATCGCACCCATGCTCTGCCACACCATCAACCACTCCCTGGCGACCGCCTCGTTCCCCGACGACTGGAAACACGCCGAGGTCAACCCCTCCTGAAGAAACCCTCAGCAGACCCCATCGACCTCAAAAACTACAGACCCATCTCCCTGCTCCCTTTCCCAGTGAAAGTCATCGAGAAAGCCATCAACAGCCAACTCGCCACATTCATTGACGAACACAACATCCTCGACTCCTCCCAATCCGGCTTCAGAAAAAACAACAGTAGGGAAACCGCCCTCCTCGCCGCAACAGACGACATCCGCACCCTACTGGACAAAGGAGAAACAGTAGCCCTCATCCTCCTAGACCTATCAGCGGCGTTCGACACAGTCTCCCACTGCACCCTAATATGCAGACTCTACAACGCAGGAATCCAGGACAAGGCCCTCGACTGGATCTGCTCCTTCCTCTCCGGCAGGACGCAACGGGTCAGACTCCCCCCTTTCCTCTCAGACCCCACACCTACCACCTGCGGAGTCCCCCAGGGCTCCTCCATCGGCCCGACGCTCTTCAACGTCTACATGGCTCCACTTGCCCCCATCGTCAGAACCTACGGACTCAACATCGTGTCATACGCAGACGACACCCAGCTCATCCTCTCCCTATCCAACGAGCCCAACACCGCCAGACGCAACTTTCGAGAAGGCATGGAAGCCGTCGCCAAATGGATGAAAAACAGCTGCATACAACTAAACACCAACAAAACAGAAGTACTCATCATGGGCCCAAACCCCGAAGCCTGGAGCGACACCTGGTGGCCCACCTCCCTCGGAAACCCGCCAACCCCCACAGACCACGCACGCAACCTGGGAATCATCCTGGACTCCGAGCTCAAAATGGACCGCCAGATCAACTCTGTCTCACCCTCCTGCTTCCCCACCCTCCGCCTCCTTCGTAAGACCTTCAAATGGATTCCCCTCGAACACCGAAAGACAGTCACTCACGCCCTGGTCACCAGCAGACTCGACTACGGCAACGCACTCTACGCCGGAATAAACAAAAACCTCATCCGCAAGCTACACAACATCCAGAACGCCGCCGCAAGCCTGGTCCTCAACCTGCCAAACCTCTGCCACATCTCCCAGCACCTGCGCACACTCCACTGGCTCCCCGTAGAGGCGAGAATCACCTTTAAGATGCTCACCCACGCACACAGGGCCCTCCACGGCACTGGACCAGCATACCTGAACAGCTGGATCAAATTCCACGCACCCCAAAGGACCCTACGATCAGCCCAGCTCTCCTACGCCGAGGTCCCCCGCACCAGAAACACCAGATCGGGAGGCCGCTCCTTCTCCTTCCTCGCGGCCAAAGCATGGAACGCCCTTCCGCTCCACCTCAGACAGACAACATCGCTCCCCATCTTCGCAAGAAACCTCAAAACCTGGCTCTTCGACAGATCCCCTCCTTGATGGAATGGAACCTGCACCCCCCACCCCTAGCGCCTTGAGACCCTTACGGGTGAGTAGTTGCACTTTAACAAACTCCTGATTGATTGTTTTATCGACAATTTTCGGTCTGTGGCCAGCCACCTGTTCACACACCCACATACTCAACCTTGCCAACCAATGAAGAAGCACTTTCATTTATTTTAAAGCAGACCTACTGGCTTTATCAAATATCATTTGACATTGTGTGCATGGTGTTGCCTTGAGCAACACGTTTTACAAAGAGTATAGAAACCGACAGTCCCAGTGTGAAGGCTCGGTGGTTGGCTTTGGGCATGAAGCTTGGGAGTAGTGACATTTCATGTCTGACTAGTTAAAACTCTCTTGAGGTGAGGACCTGTAATTTGCCAGTTCCGAGTGGCATCGCCTTCTCTCTCGTGCGGCGTTTCCTACAGAAAGCTTTCACTGCAGGATCTAATTGTAAGTTCCATGTCACTGGGAGGAATGTGCCATCAGCAGACTCATGGAGGGGGGCGTTCTTTGACTCAGTCGGACCGCTGGAAACAAGACTTTTAAATGATATATCAGCGCGCACACCTGCAAGCATTTACCTCATCTGTCTGCTGCGGCAAGAACTTGTCTGCAGACTCCTGCATTTTGTTGTCAGCGCTGTCCTACCCCTGGGGCAGGAGGACATGAAAGATTAGACTTTGTTGGCGCTTTAATCTTCACACAGACGGTTTGCATTAGAGCCTCAGAGGTCCCGCATTTCAACCAATGACGTGCGAAGGCGCCTGTTCACCTCACTGCATCTGTGTGTCTCCCTCGGGGCTGGCGGGGTCGGCTTGGGACAAAGTCCGGGCTCAGTCACTGTAGAGATAAGTAGGCCACGCTCGCGACTTGGAACTTTTTGTGACACTGATTTGGTCACAGATGGACTGTGCTCAGGGTCGGATTGGGATCACAATTTGGCCCGGGCACTGACGAAAAAGTGGCCCACATTAAGGGGGCGTGGCCTACATTTAAGGGGTATGGCCTACATTTAAGGGGCGTGGCCTAGATTTAAGGGGCGTGGCCCACATTCGAGGGGCATGCCCTTTCATGAAACACCATTTGGTTACTCTTTGAGGTCTAATTTGTAGACAAATATTTAGTAAATTAAGCCTTTTAAAGCTTACAGAGCAAGTAACATTGGTAAAGACTAGGAGCACTGCAGTTCAGATAACTGAATACTTACTTGCAGTCTTAACGCCCTGCACAATGTCGTTGGATACTCTTTCCTAACCAGCTATGTCCTAGACTCTAATCATCACATAAACCAGAAATCTAGTACAAAGTCAAGGAGAAAGGGTAAGACTGGAATCTCTAGGAATAGAACATGTAATAACAAAAGTAAGAATTCACAAACGAGGAAAAGGCAGTCTGGGGTGTAAAGAATGCTGAAAAAATGTATCTGTACAATCTAGTCATACATTTATTTCACAGTCAGCAGGTGATGTCTATATACAAAAAACACAGTTTTATTCACAGATGCACCACGACCACCTTTCTGTTTTGCTTTGGAAGTGAGAGACTCAATGTGTTGTTTAAGAGGTTGGTCATATTTTGACAGCAGAAGGATGAGCTCCAGAAAGTTCCCATGATCCATTAAATCATTATCCAACTCAGACACAGACTCTGATTTCCCCCGATAGCTAAGCCCCCTTTTACCAATCAGTTTAATAACTTCAACCACACGCTCCAATATTTCTCTCCTCTTTCTGACTTGTACTGCACGAGTTGTATGCCGAGAGAAGAGGAGAGTGGTTATGTCAACTCCAGAAATTGTCATCATATACGAATCAGTGCATCTTTTGTGGAATTGGGATGCCTCATGCTCTGTAATGCGCATGTACACGTGCCTAAAGTTTTTCACCCCTCGAATAAAAGGCCCACTTTCTTCACATTTGCTACATGCCAAGCAAACTGTGCAAAAGAAAGCTTTTTGGACTTTTGAAAAGCTTAACCAGTGTCGCGTACTCCCATCTTTCCTCATGAATTCCAACTGCCCATTGAACTGTTGACCTTTGGAAGATTGGATTGGGTGATAGTGAAAGAATGCAGAAAGCTGGTCATGCGTTGGCCGTTGAAAGTAAAGGTCAACTAACTGTGTCTGGTCCTTTCCTTGAGTATCCGTCTTATCTTGGATCCCAGCTTCTGGCAAATGTAATAAGATGGATGCAGATCTATTCATGAGTACCAATTACAGTACACATGATCTGATTTTTTATTTAAGGGCCTGGGCGAGGAAGTGATCTGCCCAGAATCACAGGCTGTTGCGCAGACCCTGGGATTCAAACTTGAATCCCCATCTCTGCAACTCTGGCGTTAGGCCACCTATGCCTATGCAAAGTTAAGGAATGAAAGTGGGAGGATACTGTTCTTGCGCAGGACACAGGCCCAAGGTGACAATGGCCTACATGCTGAGCAACTAAAAAAACAGCAAGGCCCCTTTCTGTCACAAAATTATTCAAGAACTTCAGTGCAGGAGCACCTGAAAAGAAGGGAAGCCCCTGCTATTACTAACCTACTTAGCTCAAGAGCACATGAACAGCAGTATGGCCCCTGCAATTAGTAAATTAATCAACCCTCCCCAGCCCTCCAGGCCCCAGGGCAATGTCTTGGCAGGGGAGCACAATGGTAGACAGGGGAAGGCTGAGGTGAAGATGGTGGGAGTTCAAAACATCACCTAGCCCCCACAGCCAGACCCATTCTTCCCCGCCCACTGTGCCCTGAATCTGAGGGGCTGTGGGCGAGGTGTTAAGATTAACACCGTTTCTCGGCTGCGTGGGCCCCAGGGGGGCCGAGGTGGAAATGGCTCAAGGCCTCAGCAACACCTGGCCCCCAGGGAGGCCGATTTTCGCAGACAATCACTGCCCCCCAGCCCACCCTTGGCGTGATTGCTTTTCAGGGGCAGGGGGTGAAGTGAGGCCACAGCTAATAATCACTGCATGGCACACAGTGAAGCGCTTTCATTTCTGTCTCTGTTTCCGTGCGCTCTGTGGGCCAGTTTTTTTTCTCCCCTTCCCAAGTTTACAGAGAGCAGATAGCAGAGAGCACTCTCTGTGAACTGAAAAAGGGGAGAAAAAAACCGGCCCACAGAGGGCACTGAGACAACGGCCCTTCGGCCGTTTCCCGAATGCCCGCCTTGCCAATCCGACCCTGACTGTGCTCTTTCGGAATAATGTATACGTGTTGCATTTCAAATGTCATTGGGCCAGTAACATTATCCAGAACTGCATGGAAGTGTAATGCATCTTTGCTGGGATTATCGAGTGATATCACTATTGGAATTTCTCTGTCCAAGGATTGGTCCTAGTCCTGGCAGACATTGGACAGCTGGCTGCCACCAGGCACTGTGCCTCTCTGCCGGGTGATCGGCCGGTTCCCCATCACCTGGTTCTGGCAAATATAATATATTGCAGCTCCTTGCCCCCTCATTTTGCGTCCACCCCTCAAGGCGCTTTGAGGCCAGAGAGCATGATTAGCAGCGCTTTACAAAAAACAGCACAAATAATCGTCTGTCCCACGAAATGCTTTGCTCATCTGTTTACCCCATACAGTAGGAATGCATTAGTCATAAGATAACCAGCTCCTAAGCTACAAAATACAAGCTACAAAAGAAGTTACCTTTGTCCAGCACTTCAGGAATTGCTTAATTGCCGTATAAGACAGTAAAACTGAAGACAGTTCTTTCGTAGACGTGCAGGAATTTAGTGGTCAATAAATGCACAGCTTTTAAAGCCCAGGAAACAAGGGGCCAGATGTGCGAAGCATTTTACCGGTAGCAAATGCCCATCGGTTCATTTGCGACCGGTAAAATACATTTAGTCATGTACAAATGGCAAAATGCAACTCGGTAACTTGTTACTGAATCGCATTTTGCTTTTGCTGTTCGGTATTAGGAAGGGGCTTGTTTTGGGTGTCTCTTCCTAATACCGAATAGCACTTCCATGTATGAATGTTTAGCAACCGGAATGCAGTCGCAAAACATTCATAGTATACTGACTCAGTGGAGGAGATGGTAACCCAGCAGCAGCGGCTGCCAAAATCAAGCGTTGGGGGCAGCGCGGGGGCAAATAATTAAATAATTAAAAAAACGACGGGGGTGGGGGGGAGGGGACTGAAACCCTTTGAGGCCAATGGGTGTTGCGCGCCTGCCTGCCACCCTGGTGCTCCTCTCTTCCGTAAGTCTCGGACGTCTAGACTCCTCATCCAATCCAGACGCTGCTCTCACTGTGAGATCAGCGCCTGGATTGGTCTGAGTGGCCTGGGTAGGTGCTCACTAAGGGAGCTTGTACAGTTTCTCCACCCAGTTGTACAATACAGCTGGATTGGAGAAATCTAAGTGTGAATGTATGTTTGCCCGGCCGAAGACGACCAGCCAAACTGACATGCACACTTACAAGTGCCCCCCACTTCTCCTCCCAGTCCCTGTGCTGTCAAGAGAGGATTTCCTGGCCCAACCCTAGTCTCGGCTGCCAGTGAAAAATAAAACGATAGTAAAATAGGTTTATTATCGTTTTATTTTTCATTCTGCAGTCGGGCGACGCTCCATTGCCATCGCAGAGGAGCCGCCGCTGCAGTAACCCAGTTGCAAACGAGTAGGGGTCCCCAAGAGACCCCTCCGCTTTGTGAATGTGGGTGCAAAGATTTTTTAAGAGCAGGCAGTGGTGCCAATGACCACTGTCTACTCTTAAAAAATGAAAAAAACCCTCTAAGGAATTCGGGCTGCATTGCAAAAGAATGATTGCTTTATCTGAAAAGCAATCGCAGACATGGTGGTCTGCCGACCCCAAGTGTGCCACCATCCCTGTGACTGAAGCCATTCACGATGGGTCGCAAATTGAGTCCTGCCTCATGAAAATTGATGAGGCAGGTGCATTTGCCACCCATTTGGGAATCGCTAAATGTGTCCCAGACACATTAGTAGATTTGGGGCTAGATGTAGGACCTTTATTTGAGGGCACAAAGGGGATTTTGGCGCCTTTGCGACCGCAAAATAGGTCAGCCCAATGAACTAACCCTATTTTGCGAGTCGCTAACCAACTAACGACTATCAAAATAAGGTTAGCACCTCGCTATTAGGAAGGGGCGCGCCAAGGGCGTCCCTTCCTAAACAGCGAGTCCTTACCCAATATATGATTTTTTTGTGACCACAATTGCGGTCGCAAAACACTCGCAGTTTACCACCCTTCTGAGAAAGATGGTAGGGCACTCACATAGTGGATGGGGTCCACAGGGGGCCCCTTTTCCTTTGTGAATCGATTCCCAAATATTTTTTTAAGAGCAGGTTTTGGTCCCAGGGACCACTGCTTGCTCTTAAAAAATTAAACTGAAAAGTTACATTTTTCTTTTTTAAATGCATCCCGTTTTCCTTCAAGGAAAACGGGCTGCATTTAAAAAAAAAAGTGCTTTATTGACAAAGCAGTCCCAGACATGGTGGTCAGCTTACCCCAGCAGGCCATCATCCCAGGGAGGGCCAGCCATTCCAAATGGGGTTGCAAATTGCGACATCCTCATTAATATTCATGAGGCATGCAATTTGCGACCCCACTGGGAATCGCAGACACTGTTGTACATTGATTTTTGCGACTTGCAAATTGCAACTCACAATTTTTCGCAATTTGCGAGTCACAAAATTCAATGGTCATACATCTGGCCCTTGATATTGTGAGTCTCTGATTGCAAGTCACAAAAAACGCAATTAGAAACTCGCAAAATCAAATTGTCAAACATCCGTCCCAAGACTTTACTGTGTTTATCTTCTGGAAAGATGGCCTCTCCTTGGACACATTTCTAGGCTGAGGAAAGCTCTTGTATTAAAGAAAAGTGAAGTACCATTTTCCAAAGGAAGGCGCCAGTTGGTTCTATACACTTTTGTGTATGTATTAAAGAAGGTAATGACGTCACCACGGCTCTTAGTTTGATTTTAATAGCTTTAACACATGCACATAGAAGCGCTTTGTCAGGAGTATGAAGCAGTACAGAGGTGCTTCAATGCAACAAGAGACAGAATTTATGGACAGAAGAACACACAATGAATATTACATTATTGGCACGAGTAGTGCATAGTCTACCAGTATTCTGGTCTCATGGCGCTGTGGAAACCCGGCGCACGATTCTGGAGTTTCCATTGCAGACTGGAGTCGAATCTCCCGTTGCGGATGTGTTTCAGATATTTCCCTAGATTCATCAAAGACCCGTTTTGCGAGTCCTTAATAGCGATTATTAAGGAATCGCTATTAAGGACTTGCAAAACGGGATTCATGTAG
The DNA here is from genome assembly GCF_964263255.1 of Lissotriton vulgaris. Classification (NCBI taxonomy): domain Eukaryota; kingdom Metazoa; phylum Chordata; class Amphibia; order Caudata; family Salamandridae; genus Lissotriton; species Lissotriton vulgaris. The sequence continues at coordinate 1,715,242,240 of NC_141694.1, read as the reverse complement.
GAATTGCAAATTAAATTGCGATTCCTACACATTCCTTATTTGCGATTAGCAAATTGCTAATCGCAAATAAGGAATAACTCCCCATTCATTCCTATGGGCCTAAAGGCTAAAGGCCCATAGGAATGAATGGGGAGTTATTCCTTATTTGCGATTAGCAATTTGCTAATCGCAAATAAGGATGCGATTTCAAGGGTGCTAGGGGTGTCCAAAGAACACCCTGTAGCACCCCTGAAATGTAATCTATATTGGTGTTGCGCACACACATGTCCAAAGGACATGTGTGTGTGCAACATGCAACTTAGAAAAATGCATTTAAAAGCATTTTTCGAAGTTTTCGCTATTTACCACGAGGTTTGACCTCTTGGTAAATAGCGGCCCGAAATTGCGATTTAGCAATTTAAAAATGGTTAATGAATTGCATTTAAGGAATCTCAAATAGAGATTCCTTAAATGTAATTCCTCGCAATTTAGCGAATTCGCAATTACCGATTTTTGCATTTGGGATGATGAATCCCAAATGCAAAAATTGCGCTCGCAAAGGGCCAGATTCTCAGAATCTGGCCCTTTGCGAGCCGATTTTTCAATGATGAATCTACCTGATTGTGTTGTGGTCCGTCCATGTACGAATCTGTGTCGTCTAATTCACACATTGTGAGGGTGAAGGACCATCTGTGCTCCTGCAGGATGGCTGAGTGGCTGGTAATGGTGTGTGAGAGGTGGGACTGAAGGACTGGCTGACCCATGCATATCGTAGTTCAAAAACATACCCGTTGTTCCGCAGTTCGAGCCCGTGTGATGTTCTTACCGTGTGTGTCTGAGCTGCATTAATACAACATAACGTTTATTTGTAAAGTGCACGTTCACATCTTGGGTCATCTTGCAGCTGCCTAACAGATGTTTAGTGTTACCCAAATTAATGGTACTCATTTTATTGAAATCAGAACGATAAAAGGATTTAGAAGGATGAGTGGCCCTGCTGGGAATTGAACCTGTGGCCATCGAGTGGCTACAGAAGGCCACTGAGCCACCAGACCCAGAATCGTGAGAGTTCTGTCAAATGTCTTCTTTATGTTTGTGATGCAGTAGTCTTAGTGATTGATGCTGTTGTTTTATTTGTGTTGGTAGTTGATGCATCCAAATTGGGATGTTGTGTGTTTGTGGCACCTAGAAGTGGCTGTTGGAGTAAGTAGCAATGTGGTATACCCGGCACATGTGTGCAGTGTTGGATGCATGTGAAACGTTCAGTGCTAGCATAAGCCCAGGACAACAGCATCTTAACTTCACATGTTGTTCACCCATCCTGAGGACTGTCCCTACCTACTTACCACATACAACAGTGCCTTGGACTCAGATGTGGTGGTCCTGCTTGCAGCACACTCTTTCTCCAGCGCTGCCGGTGAAGGAAGATTTCATCCTTGCTCATAAGAACAGTAACATCTTCATTAAAACCATATCATCTGCGGTATTTCCAGTTTTGAGGAGACTGATAGAATTCCCCAGTACACTGGGCAGAGTTCTATAAAAATCAGGAAACTGGAAGCCCACGCGAGGAGCAGCGAGACGGCCATGCAATGGCTTACCTTAGCAAGGAACTGGTTGGCCTTACTGCACAAGCCTTGTACCTAAGAACACATGGGTGTGCTCAATGAGGCCCGAGCAGCGGAGAAGCCCTCATCTCCTCTGCTGGTGGACGTTCAGTCAAACTAGCTGAGCTGGAAGTAATGATCAGTGCTTTTTATGCCACAGCCTGGGCTTGATGTGTGTCGGTCAGGAATGGACTGGAAACTCAAAGCAGCCTGGGCATATTTTATCAGACCAGTCCCCATACAGTGCATAGTGAGCGATCCTGACCACTACAAAGGGACTTGGGGGGGTTCTCTATCCAAGAACATGTGGGCAAGAATGGCAAAATTGTGCATTCTATAGCACATTTTTCATTATATATTCAATTTTATTCGTTTTTAAAGCATAGTAAATGGTGACCTTACAGTGCACCAGGATAATGTAATCTTTATTGGGGCTCAGTAGAGGGCTTGGCAGCGACCAAGATGGCCGCATAATCCCACGGCGCTCCTGTGGCAACCCTGAAGACCCTAAAATCCGTTCTTAATCCGGGAACTCCACGACGTTCCGCACCGGGGCCGGAGAGCTGACATCCTCCAACGCCCAACGGTGTGCTTTGCGCCAGAAACCGACCCCGGGGAGCTGAGCACCAGCGATCGGTGAGTGCAGGCCTGCTGCGGCCTTCGCGGTGAAGGCTCATCGGATAAGCCCCGGCCTCGAGTATTGAGCAGCCCGCCCTGGGAGTGCAGGTGGGCGGCTGCTTGGCGCAGGACACTGGGGGGGGTCGCGGGGTGGCAGCGATCCCTGGAGAGAGAGGGAGGTGGGGGCTGGGGTCCTCGTTCCCCCCCCCCCCGGGTGTGTGCTGGTGTGGTGCACTGCCCTCCAGGGAGCTTTGGTGAGTGGACTGCCCCCCCCCCGAGAAGTGGAGACTGAGAAGATAGGCCGGTGTGGCGGCGGCCCTGCCGAGTTGAGGCACAAGGCGGCAGAGCAGCCTACAAATCCTTATACGTCGATCCCGGGGTCCTGGAGGCGGCAGGGGCGCACTGACTCGAGAAGGCGGCAGTACAAGAGACCCTTGGTGGCCAGGTGGCCACGGCCGGGGGCAACAACGGACAGCGGACCGTGGGGGGGGGGGTACGAGAACCCCGGTGGAGGGACCTAACGAACGGCTAGCATCAGAGGGACACTCTGGGTCTACGGAAGCCACCCTCGCCTCTCCCGGGCGAGGTGGGGTGCGGAAGGAAGCCGACGGGCCTAGTTGTGGGCGCCAGATACCACGCACGGCCATGAGGAACAAGAAGTCTACGGTGACCCAAACCAATACTATGGACAACTACACGGCGGAGCAGGGAGGGGGAGCCGGGTCCCACGCCGGGGCCACGGAGGAGCACCGTGAGCCATCCCTGTGCTCCATTATGCAGGCCAAATTTTTCGCGGTGGAGCGGGCGCACAGGGCACCGATCCCGCCGCCACATCCGGGGGTCCCGCCGTGCACCATCATCGCATGGATTCTCAACTATAGGGACAGGGATGCAATCCTGCAGGCCGCTCTGCAACATGGGGACCTTCAGATAGACAACGCTACGATACGATTCTTCCCAGACTTCACACTCAAGGTCCAGCAGGAGCACTGTTCCTTTGACGCCGTCAAGAAAGAACTTCGAGAACGCGGAGTCAAGTATATGATGTTTTTCCCGGCGCGGCTCAAGGTCTTGGCAGAAGGGAAATCCTTCTTCTTCACCACCCAGGAGGAGGTGCATGCTTGGCTTGAAGAGCGAGGCCAGTAGCGGAGGGGCCCGGAGCGTGGGGGAAGTTGGAGGAGCGCGGCGCCCCAGTCTCTGGCCTCATCTGTGGGGTCAGTGGGGGGTGCAGGACAACGACAAGGGAGCCCGCAATCAGACAACAGAAGGAGGACCCTCAGCCTTTCGGTGTCCCCGGACCTGGGGTGACACGATGGACCACATCGGTTGGGACTGGCCGTAATTCATTGTCACGTAACGTATTTGGGGGGCTGTTGATACTGGCCATACAAGGCCGTTAAGGGATGGAGGGTCTCAGAATGGTTTGGGAATCCTGTGCGGGACAGACTTGAAGGCCCTGAATAACATTATTTGCTGTTACCGTTATACCACGGGGGGAAGGGCCTCGGATGAGTCTCCTGTGAGTACACTTTCATAGCGGGACACTGCTCCAGAATAGGACAACTGGTGGAGTAGACGAGGAATTGGCATGGGGGGGGGGGGGTCAGATGAGAGCACCGGATGCTGGACTTGGTTGCACCACTAGCTCCTGAGTTTTTCGTTTTAAGGGCTACAGGCGCTCTGCTTGATGGAGATGTCTGGCGTGTTTGACCGGAGTAGCAGGGTGGGGGGTTGAGGCGGGGGTGGTTAGGGGGGGGTTGTTCTAGTTCTTACTGTTTGTTTTGCTATTATATGATTGCTCTGACTCCATTGACACAATCAGAGGGCGGATGGGAGGGGGGAGGCGGCGAGATTAGGTTCCTACTCCCTATAATTGACCGGAAGAATGGCTGGACCAAACACGACGCGGACACAACACATTGTAATAGTGTCCTGGAATGTGAATGGCCTACAAAACAAAATCAAACGCACCGTGGTGCTTCAATATCTCCGTAGGCACGCCCCTGATGTCGTACTCCTACAGGAGACACATCTGTTAGGGAACCATTGCAAGGCCCTGGACAGATTTGGATATACCTTACGCCCCCACTCTGGCTTTACTACGGACTCTAGGGGTATAGGGATCCTTGTCATAAACTCCCTACCACTGGTCCTGGGACGGTGTTGGTTGGATCCCCTGGGTCGCTATGTAGCGATGTCTGCACAGTGGGATGTTCCCTTTACATTCCCCCAAAGCTCCACGCGACTACTCTCCCCGATATTGGAAAGCTGCTGTTGGAAATGCCCATGGGGATGCTGATCTTGGGAGGGGACATGAACAACGTGATTGTCAGGGAGCTGGACAGGCTGCCGCCCCCACTGGGTACAGGAGGGGCGAACCACCTAAGGGACTTTGCGCAGGCGCTGGGTCTGGTGGATCTCTGGAGGACACACAACCCGCAGGCTACACAATACACACATGTCTCTGCGGCCCATGGCTCATCTTCAAGGATCGATTACATATTCACAAGGGCAGACTGCGTGAGCCTCTTTAGGGACGGACATCTAAAAGCTAGAGGGATCTCTGACCATTCACCTGTGGGGGTTCAGATGGTGGGCCCCAGGAGAGATTGGAGTGTCCCCCCTCGGCTTGATGCCTTTTTATATAAGGACAGGGAATTTCAGGAGAGGTTCCGGGAGAGGGTGAATCATTACTTTGAGGACAACGTAGGGTCTGTGAGCTCCCCCGGGGTAGTATGGGAAGCGTACAAGACAGTGGCCAGGGATTTTGTACCGGCTGAGGTTGGGAGACGGCGTAAAGAAAAACATGCGCAAAAAAATCTTTATTGGGGTTCTTCAATTTTCCCCTCACTATCACACTCCAACAGTGCGTCTTGTCAGTGGCGGCTCCTCCGCTATGGCGGAGGAGCATTGCCCTACTGCTTTCTCGCAGTGCAAGAAGCAAAAAATAAAATCGTAATAACTTTCAGTTATTACCGTTTAATGTTTTATTTCGCAGATGTCCAGGTGGGCAGGGCTGCCTTGCTTACGGAGCAGGGCAGGGAAGGAGTGGTTTGCCCAGTCCCTAAGTGCGCAGTGACTGTTTGGTCGGTCCTCTTGGGCCACCCAAACCAGAAAAGCACACTCCCCTGTTCTCCATGCAGGCTACATTGTAGCCTGCATGGAGAACATGCCCCCCCATCCAGCCCCTGGCTGAGCGCCGTGTCACTGCGCTCAGACGAATCACAACTCTCCATTGGAGCGTTGTGATTGGCTTAGGGGATGGGAGTCTGGCTGCCTGCTCCCTGTTCCGACCTGGAGTCGTTCACAGGCAAGCAGGAGAGAAGACGCGGGACCCGGCGGTGGCGCTGCGACAAGGTAAGTTTTATTTATTTTTATGTATTCTCATAAGTTGTATTTATTTTTATGTATTATTATTTTTTTGAAGCAGCCCGCAGCTGGACCCCCTCCCTGCTTGCCCGCCCGCCAACAGCCAGCCGTGCCGGCCACCCCTGTGTCTCGTCTCTGCATTGCCCCACTCTCATATGTATTTAATTTGTTTACAGCGCCACTCATACCAGGGTAGGGTGTCGGAGCACTTTACATCACACACAAAGTCAGAGACAATGAATCATACGTGTGTAAGTCAGTGTACAGAAAATGTTACATAAGACACAGGGGCAAAGCTTCGTCAGTAGAACTGGGGTGGGTGTGAGCTTCAGATTTTCTGACCACCACACTGGCATACCACGTTAATTATTACAAGACAAGCAGCGCATGAGTAGGGCTTAGGGCCCACTGGAAAGGGAAAAACTGCAGATTCTGAGTGGTATTTAAAACACAGTACTTTGTAAAATAACCTTAATTTCAGACCTTCAAAACAGAGACCGGAGCGTGTGTGTATTTTTTGCGCGTAAGCATTTTAAACGCCTTGGGGAAATGCCTGATGCCCGGTATGGCCAGTCTGGCCTTGGTGCCTGCAGTACTCCCTTTGGGACCATAATATATTTTTCATCATCAGACTTTGAGTCAGAGCTAGAGGGAGAAAGACAGAAAGAAATAAAAACAGTGACAAAGAGAGCAAAGCAAGGATGAGCCAAAACCTGCAAGAGTGTGATAAAGGGTCAGAAAGTGTTGGGTGGTGGAAGAAAAAGGCATGAGGCAGAATTAAGACTAGGCAACCTTGGTATTCCTAAAGGTCGGCATTCAGCAGTGCCAAAGGTGGGCTCCAATGAGAATGAGCGATTACACTTTTTATATATATCAATTAAGCAAAGGCTGTAGGTCATTGGTTCTTAACCTGTGGTCCAGGCACACCTGGGGGTCCACAAAACTTACTCAGGAGGTCCGTGACTGCATAGAAATTGAAATAATATTAACATATTAATAAAGTGTATATAACTACAAAAGCTAAAATTTAAGTCATTTTGTAAATGTGAAGAAATGTAAAATCGGAGGCGAAAACTAAGTTAATATCCTCAGATTGATTCATGGGAATAGTGCAAGTGCATCAAATTGAATATAGTATGGCAGATGGGTGGCCTCAATAGAATTTAGAGGAGCTCCAATCATCCCATTATAAACAAATTTTGATTTTTTAAAAACATGTTTGTAAATTAAATGAACTATTTCATCATTTGTGTACATGTGTAATAAATATTAGTTTCTATATTTATTGTTTTGCCCTTTAAATAGTAGAAAATCCTTAGGCTGGGTTCCCTGGTTTCCATTAATGACTCCACGGGATCCTCGGGGTTCAGTAGCAAATCTCTGGGGGTTCCTTGGTCTCAGTAATGATTAAGAGGGGGTCCATAGAAGTCAAAAGGTTAAGAACTATTGCTGTGGATGATGACTGTCTGATTGATTGGTAAAATGCTTCCTGTGAGACCCATTCTCCCAAATATCTCAATATAAACTTTCAGTAGTTCTTCTTAAGAGAAGGTAAATGTGAAAATGCGTTTCGGGAGAAACTCCCTTCGTCAGTGTCTGACGAAGGGAGTTTCTCCCGAAACGCGTCTGGAAAGTAATAAACCTTGCTGCTGAGCGAAAAGAACCCCACGAGTGCTGTATCTTCGTCCAAAACCCGGCTGGGATATTTTTGGTAAAAAGCTGAGCAAGTATATATATATATACTGGCTATCGCCAGTAGGTATATATAGTTAGGATTAATTCCCTATGGGATTTCTGAAAATTCTATGTCTAATAACTTTGGCGTTTGTGGACGGAATCGGCTGAAATTTTCAGGAAAATGGCACATTTTGTTTCTGAGCAGCCCCTGAAAATTTGGTGGGGTTTCGTCAAGGGGGGGCTGAGAAAAAAGGGGGGTCCCAAAACGCGTTTTTTGCATTGAGTTTTCCATAGGGCGGTTGGACTCACTTTTAGCTCGAACGGCTGAATGGATTTGCACGAAACTTGGCAAAATTGTAGGGACTGTTAGCCCGATGTGCCTTTGCTAGGTCTCAATATATGTGCTTCAGTGGATTTTGAGAAATTAACGTTTAAATCAAGATATATATCTGTAACAGCGCTCCGGGCAGCGATCCGGTCCGCTTACTTTTCGCGTTTCTGAACTTTGCGTGCAGAAAGCTGATTGGCTCTCCGGTGTCTGTCAACATTCTAAACAGTCCGGAGCGGCCGCCATCTTGTCTCTCGGTAGGATCGAGAGAGAAGAAGAGGTGAAAAACGAAAGGGGAATTTAATGAAAGGGGGCAAGGTATCCCCCTCTTGACCCCCTAGGAATGTTGTTGGGGTTATTAAAGGGTCCCGTGGGGAAAAGAAAAAAAAAATGATTTTTCACGGTAGAAGCGCTTCACGGGCCGCGAACTGGGCCGCAAACTGGTAGCGAAACGGGAATTCGCCATTTTGTGCTTCGTTTTAATTGTTTAGAGATAAAAATTATCGCCGCACATCGGCCACAATGCATGAGTATCGTTGAAAAGTCAGCGATATTCATGTATTATCCAGCAAATGCTCTTAGCCGTGTTATCCACCTTCCATTGGATAACATGGTTAAAAACTGGTCTGTGCGTGAGCTTTTTTTTTTTTTTTTTTTTTTTTTTTGCTGCGTGACGTTTGTTAACGTTCGATTCGATGGAAATCAGGAAGTGTTGACCACCATTTTGTCACTGCGAGTAAATATTTTGTTATAAATGAATCCTTATTGAAAAACATTGTCTGCGCCATCTTGCCTTTTTGTCCAATGCCACAATTTTGTCGTGCACGGCAGCCATTTTAGATGCCTTGACCAGGCCCACTCTCTGCACGCCGCCGATCCTCAGCATGGCTTCCCACCCTCGCAAGCATCTCCCCCACGCACTGGTCATCCCCGCTCTGTCTCTCATGCATGGGCCATATACTTCCCCCCATCTGCGCTGCTCTTCTTTGAGAATCACACCCTGTGCCCTCCCGACACCTCTCTTTCACCCTATTCACTACCGCACCCTCTGACACTCCTCTTCCTCTGTGTCCGATTGTCCAGGCCGGACCTAGGCTATCACCTACCCCTGCGGATGTAGTTTATGGTCCCAGCTGTAGAGAATTCAGACATGCCAACCCTCCCGATTCAGGCGTGTGACTACTGATTTCAGTGCTAGTCTCCCGCCTCCCGATTTCTGCAAGCAAAAACTCGGGGGCATATTACCAACAACTAGCGATAATTTTTGTCTCTTATTTGTTTAGAGACAAAAATTATCGCCGCACATCGGCGATTTTTATCGCAGATAAACCTTGCTATTATCGCAGAAAAGTCAGCGATATTCATGTATTATCGAGCAAATGCTCTTAGCCATGTTATCCACCTCCCATTGGATAACATGGCTAAGAACTGCTCAGGGCAGGTGTTAGCTTTTGGAGATATTCGCGCTTAGCGCGAATATCTCCAAAAGTTGGTAATAGGAGATAGCGATGTTAGCGACTGTTTCCAGTCGCTAACATCTTGGCACGCCCGCTTTGCATGTCATTAGTGATAAGTATCACTGACATGCAAAGCGGGGCCCAAGATGGTCGCTATCTCCTTTTAGCTGTCACTAACTGGTGTTAGCGACAGCTTGGTAATAGGGAGATATTTTTATCTCCGCTTTCTTGGCTTTTAAAGCCAAAAAAGCGGAGATAAACCCCCTTGATAATATGCCCCACGATTCCTTGGGGGTTTCAGCTGACAGGGCTTGGTATTGTGTTACATGGTAATTTTTCCAGGAAACGTCAGAGGGTCGATGCAGGGGTTCTAGAAGAGGTGATAAACCATTTAAGCCTCATGAACAAGCGCATGGTCTTTTAAAGATTTGTGCAGTACTCGGGGCGGCGGTGTGTGTGTGCCCTCTTTCAGGAGCGGGAGGGGGGCACTGCCAGCAACTTGCCAGGTCAGGTAGTGTTCAACACGTGCATCACCCTTTCTCTGCCTGCTATTGCGCTCCATGCTTCGGAAAGGTAAGAAAAAGAACGTGCATTTGAGTTTGAAATGTCCGATCCTGCAGCAGCACACTTCCAAAGCCCACACATGACAATAACCCGATTCAAGGCCCCATTCACCCGTTTTTAAAAAAATAGATAACACTCCAACAAAGTAAGATTATAAAACTTTATTAACTATTAACTATAACGAACGGAACAAAAACTAAAAACATTTAAACATTTTTCAACACAAAAAGCAACAATGGTTAGAAGCTGTCTTTTGTGCGAATAGTCCCAAGGCAGCACAACGTGCAGAGTTCTGGACGGCACCCAGGTGATGTCGCCTGGGTGCCGCACTGGTTTTGGGATCCTACAATGCAGCACAGAAAAACAGCGTGGGGCGTCCCGGGTGGTGCGGGGGGAGGCCTCGTCAGTAGCGGTCTGTTGTGCGAATAGTCCCAAGGCAGCAGAACGCGTTGAGATGTTGATGGGACTGTGTCCAGTGTCACATGGCTGACACAACATGTACGACAGGCACCCAGGTGATGTCCAGTAAACTGCCGCACTGATTTTGGTATCCTACAATGCTGCTCCGAAAATTGGCGTGCGGCGGCCCGGGGGTGGGGGAGGCGGCGTGAACGGGCCTCCCCAGGTGGCGGCCATCTAGCTGAGTTGCGCTCGCTTTTGCGGCTACAGCGTCTCGCTCACCATGTTGTTGAGTTGCTTCCACTCTTGCAGTGCAGCGATAGGCGGCTGCCACATGGCTCTTAAAATGGCGGACGGCTCCTCGGTTTTGGGCCTGGTCCACTGAAATGGCCCTGGGACACCTTGGAACTCGGACGCTTGCCTGCTAGGGCTTGGGCTCCATTCTCGAAAAGCGTCCCCTCAGCCGTGAAGATTCTACAAAAGTTTTGGGGGCCCCCGACTCCCGCAGGCTTCCAGTGGGGAGCGGCTGCCATGATTGCTCGCGGAATGACCACGACGGAGCCACGAGATGGTGGTGCTCTCATGCTGACGCCAGCTTCAGTCTGAATGATCCAGAAACAAGGTGGGGCTTTCATCGTTTGGGAAAAAAAAATGTTCTAAACCAATGAAAAGTGTTATTTTTAGGTCATATGACCAAGCCTTCCATCTTTAGGAAACCAAAAGTAAAATGAACCAATGAAAGTTTTATAAACAAGTCACATGACCTGTTATGCGGCATAGGGCTACAAAAAGCGTAGAAAATCCGTTGGCACGTGAGGCGGCGTCAGTAGCGGACCGATGTGCGAATAGGCCGAAGGCAGCACAACGCGCCGAGATCCGCATGGCACCGAGGTGGTGTCCAGCAAATTGCCGCACTGGTGTGGCCATCCTACAATGCTGCGCCGAAAGACGACGTGTCCAGCTGAGTTGCGGTCACTGTTGCGGTACAGTGACTCGAACGCGCCGAGATCCGGATGGCACCGAGGTGGTGTCCAGCAAATTGCCGCACTGGTGTGGCCATCCTACAATGCTGCGCCGAAAGACGGCGTGTCCAGCTGAATTGCGGTCACTGTTGCGGTACAGTGACTCGAACGCGCCGAGATCCGGATGGCACCGAGGTGGTGTCCAGCAAATTGCCGCACTGGTGTGGCCATCCTACAATGCTGCGCCGAAAGACGGCGTGTCCAGCTGAGATGCGGTCACTATTGCGGTACAGTGAGTCGAACGCGCCGAGATCTGGATGGCCCCGATGTTGTGTCCAGCAAGTTGCCGCACTGGTGTGGCCATCCTACAATGCTGCGCCGAAAGTCGGCGTGGGGTGCCCCGTTGGCTTATGAGGTGATGTCAGTAGTGGACCGATGTGTGAATAGGTCGGAACCAGCACAAGGCGCCAAGATCCGAACGGCAAGTCCTGGATGTTGAGTGCCTCAGTTGAGAGTTCTGAGCAGTGCTTGTAAGACTATCTGAAGTTTATTATAAGAATCAGAGTAAGTTGAAGACTGTCTGAAGCTTATTTGCACCTTTTGCAGCTTCACTATTGCCCAAGGTGGTGTTCAGCGGAACTTTTTTCCTTTTCCTTTCTGCTTCTTTTCCTACAATCCGTTTCATCTGAAGACACGACCAGGTCCCTGAATGTGTGTAGGGGGACGCTATTGAGTGAATGAAAATGGCGGCTTGTCCAGCTGAATTGCGGTCACTGTTGCGGTACAGTGAGTCGAACGCGCCGAGATCCAGGACCGATGTGTGAATAGGTCGGAACCAGCACAAGGCGCCAAGATTCGAATGGCAAGTCCTGGATGTTGAGTGCCTCAGTTGAGATTTCTGAGCAGTGCTTGTAAGATTGTCTGAAGCTTATTTGCATCTGCTGCAGCTTCACTATTGCCCTTGTGTGGCCAAAGGTCGCACATGACATAGGCGGCCGGCTCCCGAGGTCCGGCGGAACTTTTTGCCTTTTCCTTTCTGCTTCTTTTCCTACAATCCGTTTCATCTGAAGACATGACCAGGTCCCTGAATGTGTGCAGGGGGACGCTATTGATTGAATGAAAATGGCGGCTTGACACAAAGCTGACTCAAGCGTTACTGTTGATGCTATACAGACAAAAATTGGTTTTCAGTTTGTACATTCTTCATGTTTTTTTTTTCCATCCAAGTCTGATTAAGAGTTTGTAGAAAAATGGCTTCAGATTTTCCACATACTACTCTTCAACATTCTTCCTAAATGTAACAATGTGAAACTCACTAGGAGAACGGCTGTTTCTGTTTCCTTTCAAAATGCTGCCAACAATATTTTCTGAATGGAAGACACCATCTTGTAGCATAAAGGGCCGAAAGGGGTTCTGGTCTGGCCGATGGTTGGTGGAGACATTTTGACTATATCTTGGACCTGCCCGGCCTCGCCCAAAATGGCGCCGGTATAAATGGGACTCGTAACTCCTTGCCCGCAAATGTATATCTAGAAAATGTTATTGTAAGTGGCCCTGTCCTATTTTAATAACAAAATGTATGTCCACCGATTCCGCAACTGTTAGACACCTTAGTTCTTGCAACCTAATGGCCCGCTCGTTACGTTCCTCTACAGTGTAAATGTCTCCTCATCATATACGATTTCAGTTTGCTCCGTGGCCGGCCCACGTGGTTATAGGCCCGTATTTGTATACTGACATTTTCACAATAAAGGTTTTTAAAACAAAACACGGTAGTAGTATTTACATTGGTAAAGTTTTTACTTTTAGTCACTGTTTTCGAATCAGTAAAAGGCAAGTGAAATAAAGCAGTCCAATTACATGACGGATAAAAGGTATAATATGTAGGAACGCAGTAAAGATAAATGGTCAAGGGCAGTTGTGTTTTTCATGTCTGCAACATAAAGTGATCGATAAGAATCTGATAATCAGGCGTATCGGCGACTAAGACAGCAGGCCGAATCTCTTTTACTCAACGGTTCCGTCATGGAAGGAAGAAACGCCCTTTTTCTCGAAAAAGGAATATATTTTACTTGCAAGACAGTTGTAAATTTTCCGGGAAAGTACATTAGCCTGGAATATTATAACATATGTTTGAAAAAAAAATATTCGAAAACAATAAAAAGCGTAATTTTTAGGTCATATGTCCAAGCTTTTCATCATTAAATTAACAAAAGTAAAATGAACCAATGAAAAGTTTTATTAACAAGTCACATGACCTGTTATGCTTACGTTACGCGCTGCGCGCTGCGCCTCGGATCACTTCCGGGTGCGCTAACGCGGCGTGTCATATAACGCATTACGCGACAAAGTAGGTCAAGAATATAGTCAAAATGTCTCCACCAACCAGCGTTCAGAACACAACCCCTTTCAGCAGTCCAAAAAGTTCTGTTAAATGACAACAGAGGGGACAGGCAACAAGAACCATCAGTCAAAGAGGGGAGGGCAAGTTCTTCTCTTCCGGGTCATGTTGGGGCGCTACCGGAACTGATCGAATTGGTAGTCTACAGTGTTTCTGGATGTTTCAGACTAAAGCTGGCGTCAGCATGAGACCACTACCATCTCGTAGCTCCGTCGTGGCCATTCCACGAGCAATCATGGCAGCCGCTCCCCACCAGAAGCCTGCGGGAGTCGGAGGCCCCCAAGACTTTTGTAGAATCTTCACGGCTGAGGGGACGCTTTTCGAGAATGGGACCCAAGCCCTATCAGGGAAGCGTCCGAGTTCCAATGTGTCCCAGGGCCATTTTAGTGGACCAGGCCCAAAACCGAAGAGCCGGCCGCCATTTTGAGAGCCATGTGGCAGCCGCCTATCGCTGCACCGCAAGAGCGGGAGCAACTCAACTACATGGTGAGCGAGACGCTGTAGTCGCAAGAGCGGGCGGTAAACAGCTGAATGGCGGAAGAGGTACAGTGTAGCAAAAGCGGGCGGAATGGCAACTAAAACGGTAAAGGGGCGCCCCACTACAGCTTGTCTTCAGGTGAAACGGATTGTGGGACAAGGTCCAGAATTGAAGAGTCATCAAAAGGCAAAAAGTTCCGCCGGACCCCGGGAGCCGGCCGCCTATGTCGGGGGCGATCTCAGGCTACACCAGTGCTATAAGACTTGGGGAGGGTGTCGGAGCCAAGCGTCTTATCCGAGTCCATGGCCATCACACCGCCCCTCAGGGGCCTCCGTCAAGCTGTTTAGGAAGGTAACATATCACATTGTTTTCTAATGCAGTCAGGTCCACAAACGACACTCACTTACTTTGAGAATAGTGAAGCTGCAGTAGGTGGAAATAAGCTTCAGACAGTTTTACAAGCACTGCTCAGAACTCTTAACTATGGCACCCAACATCCAGAACTTATGCTATTTGAGAATGGCAGTGACATCGAAGCAACTCAGGGACCAAAACCATTAACGTACTTTCACGTATGAAAATCTTACTTGGGGAGGGGGCAGGAGCGAAGCGCCCCCTCCCAGTCAGCGCCACCACACCGTATGTTGAAAATTTGAAGCCATCGTTCTACAAAGTCAACCAAACTTGGATTGAAAAATCTAGAAAAATGTACAAACTGAAAACCAGTTTTGGTCTGCTTAGCATCAGTAGCAACGCTTGAGTCAGCTTTGTGTCAAGCCGCCATTTTGATTCAACAAAGCACAGGCATTGAAAAAGGCTCAAACTCAGAACTCTGAACTATGGCACCCAACATCCAGGAGCTTGCCATCCGGATCTTGGAGCCTTGTGCTGCTTTCGATCTATTCACACATCGGTCCACTACTGACATCATCTTATAAACCAACGTTATGTAAATAGTTTTTTAATAAAATGTTTTACCCTGTTTCTTTGCTGGTGTGTTGTCTATATTTTTAATATTTGCATAGGGTTTGTCATTATTTTGTGCGGGATGGGTGATGGAGCCGAGCTGTCTTGCAGCCCTCATGGTGTGGAGCTCAGTTCATCTCACTATTTTCGTATTTCTCATGAAGGGTTGTTCCTAATATTTCTATTTTAGCGAGGTCAAAAAGAGATCCAATTAGTGGCCTACTGATTTTGCTCGATTACTTTTATTTTTTTACACGATTTTTCACTATCTGCAAAGACTAAACAGAGTATTGCGACTTTGTGCTTGTTTGTAAATAGAGAATGATCCAAAGAGAACCAATTCTAAAACAGTAAATGCTTGGACAACAATCAATCAAATGGAGAGACAAGCAGGCACGACGGATTACAACGGGGGCAAAGGCTTGCGTTAACTACCGTTCACTATCTGCAAAGAGAGAGTACTACTAAGACAAAAGAGGGGAGGGGGGGTGCAGCGTTCAAAGCACATCAGCGTGCATAAATACGAAAATGTTTTTATCTATCACGTACTTGACATTTTAAAGCTTTTCATATTTGCTATTAAAAAACCAATGAAATTCACAGAAAAAACCATAGGTTATAGTGGATATATAGTTAGGAATTTGCATTTACAAAACCTTGAAAATTCAATGAAAAAACCATTGGTTTTAGGCCATATATAGTTAGGGATTTGCATTTACAAAACCTTATTTTACTCGCATAAAACCATTGAAATTCCATATATAGTTATAAGCGCTAACTATATATCGCGCACCCGCAATCCACTGCTGATGATGTCACATATTACATCATTCATGACATGGTTAGTGACATCACTGATGACATCACTGATGACATCTCAAATGACATCACTGATGACATCACTGAAAACATCTCATTTGACATGACTGATAACATCACTGATGATATCATTCATGTGATAATACGATGAACCTCTTCAGACTCTAATATAACCTTAGATACAATCAGTGTAAACAGACACTCACAGACTGTCACTCATCCATGGAGTTACTCACACACCTAGTCAGTCATGCAAAGAATCAATCACACCTCCATTTCCTCAACTATACAGTTATACAAACTTTACTTATTCAAACATATACTAACACATATTTACTCTATTATACAATCCCTGATACAAGTTCACAATGATCCATACAGCCACTCACACATTCACTGGCTCTTATGCACAGTTATTTATATATGTCAACTCTCACATGTACTGTGTTTTACATATGTACTTACTTTGACATGTAGCACTGAGATATCAATTCACTCACCAATGCACTCATGCACACAGTCAACCGCCCATACAGCTGTTTCCACATGCACTTTTGAAACCATACATCTAGTGAATCAACTGCTCACACATCTATGCACAGAGTCATACACCTCCCAGCCACCCACACACACACTCAGTATCCCATACAAATACTTGGGCAACCAATCAATAACCCATATAGTTACTCATATAGCTACTTATCAACACATGCAACAGTTTACAGAACAACAGACATAATGATGCACAAATTAAGACAGTTTAGTCACTAACCCATGCACTCAGTGAGACACATTTAATCACTCACTCATACAGTCAGTCATGCACCTACTAAATCCTTCATCCAGACACTTATATATCCACTCATTCTTCAATATGTAAGAGATATTTTAACTTTACAGAAACATACAGTCACTGGATGTTGTCATCAGTGATGTCATCAGTGATGTCATTTGAGATGTCATCAGTGATGTCATCAGTGATGTCACTAACCATGTCATGAATGATGTAATATGTGACATCATCAGCAGTGGATTGCGGGTGCGCGATATATAGTTCGCGCTTATAACTATATATGGAATTTCAATGGTTTTATGCGAGTAAAATAAGGTTTTGTAAATGCAAATCCCTAACTATATATGGCCTAAAACCAATGGTTTTTTCATTGAATTTTCAAGGTTTTGTAAATGCAAATTCCTAACTATATATCCACTATAACCTATGGTTTTTTCTGTGAATATATATATATATATATATGCCTACAGTTAGTTTTCAACTGACAGTATCATTGGTTAATTCCATCTTGTCCATCAGGTAAAAAGGTTACACAGGCATTAATCTGGATAACAGCTTTGTTTGTTTCGAGCGAACTTTATTTGCCTCCTGTTATATTTATATTTTCATCTTTTCTTGTTTTGTTCTGGTTTCTTTATGTAGTATCCAAATATATTCATTCTTTGACATTAGTACCCAGATATGAACAGGAAATAATGTGTTCCAGGGTAATAAGAGTCCAGGGGTGAATTAGATACAACATTCATCAGAACTACAGAATCTATCTGTTCCTTCTCTCTATGCATAGTCCATCTTGCAACACACACAAGTCCAGTAATACATGAATTGTATTATAAGAGTCTAGTAATTTGTTTTTAAGTATCACATCCCTTTCACTATATTTTCACATTTTCACTCCTATATTGCATCATACTGCAGTTTTCTTAGATGGCTCTCGACTACAAGTATAGTAGCGGTTATACTACCACTATTGAGCGGGAGGCAGGAAGGGGTTTTGTAACTCCAGGAGTAGGAAACCAAATAAATTTGGCATTTTGTTTTATATATGGGTGATGGTTTTTAAAATGATTGAATTCAATCAATACCATTATCTTACCTACATGTTGCACTGTTAATTACTCTGACAGCTCAAATGTGTATTTGTACACTGTATTAATTATGACCATGCTCTAAGAATAATAGGAACAAAATTTATTAATGAGCAATGAGCTAACAGCAATTTTAAGTATTTGTACCGCAATTTACAAACGAAAGTTTTTTCTTTCCTTATTTGTAGTCTTTTTTGACATGCAGTATGTCTTCACTTTCAATGGTATGTGTAGTTTTCTAGTCACATGGTTAATTTGCACTTGTGTATTTAAATGCATTGAATTGAGCAGTGCAGGTATGTGAACAAGGCTACTGCGTTAGCCGAAACGCGTCATCCTGCCTGACTTTTTGCGCACCTGGTTTAAATAAAAGTCATTGTGGCCAGCAGTGAGAACAGCAATTGCGGCGTTCGTGTTTCTCCTTTGGTGAGCTAAACACCGGAGCGGTAATTGGATATATGTATATAAATATATATATATATATATATATATATATATATATATATATATATATATATATATATATATATATATATATATATATATATATATATATATATATATAAACAAGGCTCCTCCTCAGCACGCTCTGCGCTCGCAGACACCGCTTCCACGCCAGCAAAATGAGGGACGGACCAGCAAAAGTCAGCAAGATGTTATTTATTTAACAAATCCCACAGAACCAGCGACGCGTTTCGGGCAAAGGTGCCCTTGTTCACGTTGCAACCATATATATATATATATATTACCTACTGGCGGTCGCCAGTAGGTAGTTATAGTTAGGATCTACTTTCCATGGGAAATCCGCAACATTCTCTTGGGAATAACTTTGGCGCTGGTGGACGAATCTTCGCGAATTTCTCTTTCCCTCAAAATGTGGGGGGGATTCGTCAAGCGGGGGCCGAGATAAAAGGGGGGTCCTAAAACGTGTTTTCCCCATGTTAATTTCCATAGGGCAGTCGAACTCACTTTTAGCCCGAATGGCTGAATGGATTTCCACCAAACTTGGCAAAATTGTAGGGACTGGTAGCCCGATGTGCCTTTGCTATGTCTCAAGATATGTGCTCCAGTGGTTTTTGAGTAATTTAGGTTAAAAAAAATATATATATCTATGGCAGCGCCCCGGTACGGGCACCGGGGAGCGCACCGGGCCCGCCACGCGACTTGCGCACGGAAAGCTGATTGGCTCTCGGGTGTCTGGAAACATTCTAAACAGTTCGGAGAGGCCGCCATCTTGTGTCTCGGTAAAATCGAGACACAAGAGGTGGAAAAAAAAAGGGGGAAATGACCATAAGGGGGCAGGGTAGACCCCCCCTGACCCCCTAGGTTTGATGTGGGGGCTATAAAAGGGCCCCGCGGTGCAATATATATTTTTTTTTATTTGCGCGGGGCGAGAGCCCGGTACGCGCACCAGGGAGCGGACCGGGGAGCGGCCCATGGGGAAAGAAGAATGACAGAGTTTTTAGAAAATGTAGCCTTTTTTTATATATTTGAGGTAGTTCTAAAAAGAACTGTTTTTTTTCTTCTTTTTGTTTTGTATTTTTTTGTTTTTTTGGAACATTTTGTACTTTTTTTGGTTTTTATGAACTATTTTATATCTTTTTTGTTATTTTTATGGGGAGAAACGAAAAAACAGGGAATTGAAAATGGCTCAACTGGAGCAAAAAAAAAAAAAAAGAAAAAATTAAGGTTTTTTAGGGCATTTGTGGTTGTCCCCAGCAAGGATGATGAGCTTTATGCTCAGTTCACCATAGGAGATGGTCTTACCACAATGAATACATGTTATTCGGAAATCCGCAAACCGTGGCTGAATGCAAGGGATCGTCTCCCTTGCCTCTGGTCCCGATGGAGTGGGTTGCTTTCTTTTGGAGGTGGTGCTTGTAGATTGGGGAGGGTTACTGGCCAGTTCCCTCATCTCTGCAGCAGAATAGTTCATTGGATACCTGCGCTGCATGTGTCTAATCATGGTGTTGTTTCCGAATGAATATTTTTTGTTAGGGTTCCCCCTTGAAAGTTCTATGCCACAGATTAGGCAAGTCACCTTGGCCGCATTGACTTTTTTCTTGCCCTCTGGGATCGAAAAAAACTCCCATACAATGTGTGGTCTTGGCTGGTATGGGGTATTGTGTTCTTCCAGCCATCTTCTCCTCCCCTCCTCCTCCTCCTCCTCCTCTTCCTCCTCTTGTTGACCACCAATGTAATCTTGTGGTGGTCCTCTTGGTGGTTGTGGTGGTGGTGGTGGTGCAGATGCTCCAGCTGCTGCTGCTACTGTAGCCATTTCAAAGTACAAAATATACCTCAAAGATTGCAAAACAGGTCTTCCTAAGTCAAAGGACAAAGTCAGAATAAGGAAAAAAGATGGGGTCTTTCATCATTTGGAAAAAAAAAGGCCTGAACCAATGAGAAGTGTTATTTTCAGGTCACAAGACCAGGGATTTCATCATTATGAAACAAAAACTGTTCTGCACCAATAAAAAGTGTTATTTTCAGGTCACATGACCGACGCGCTTACGTGACGCGCCCCGGGGCGTGCCCGGGGGCGCACCCCGGGTCGCGTCGCGTAAGCGCGTCGGATGTTTACGTTGCGCAATCGTATTCGCTCGAGTGCTTCCGGGTGCGCTTACGCCGTGCGTATCACGCGGACGCGGCTACGCGATACGTCACGATCATGTTTTTGTTCATGACATTGGCGCTAACGGGACGTTTCCCGGTTCGCGCACCGGGGCGCTTCAAAAGACTGCGCTTTCCGGGGCGCTCACCGGGGCGCGCACCGGGAGCGCTCCAGGGTAACAAAATATATATATATATATATATACATTAAAAAAAATTTCAATACAAATAAAATATAGGATTCATTCATTTTCAAAAATATTACATTTCATAGCTATAGACATTTGCTATTAACAACATTTTGAAATTCAAAGAAAAAAACATTGGTTTGGGGCCTTATATATAGTTAGGAATTAGCATTTAAAAAACCTATGAAATTCCCTGAAAAAACCATAGGTTTCACACCAGTTATAGTTAGGAATTAGCATTTAAAAAACCTATGAAATTCACTGAAAAAACCATAGGTTTCACATCCGTTTTAGTTAGGAATTAGCATTTAAAAAAACCTATGAAATTCACTGAAAAAACCATAGGTTTCACACCAGTTATAGTTAGCTGGAAATTTTACTGACATAAAACCATTGAAATTCCCACGTTATAGTTAGTTAGACTCACTATAACTTGCGCGCCTGCAATGCACTGCTGATGACGTCACATATTACATCACTCATGACATGGTCAGTGACATCACTCATGACATCACTGATGACACCATCCTTGTGACACACTGACAGACCTCCTTTCAGTGTAATGTAACCCTTGAAACACATATTCAAAAATAGAAACTAACATTTTCTAAATGCCTTTTTATTTTGGAGTGTTTTAATTACACAAATCTGTCAACACCAGACCAAAAAAGCAATGAGGAACCCTTACCCCAATAAACAAAAGATACAATATGCATTGTCCTTTTAAAACAGATATTGTTCACCGTGACGCCCAAATAAAGTATATGCACTAGTTTCAAATACTAAAAATAAAAACATAACGTCTGTGCTATACCTCTTAAATAAAGTGTACACGATAAACCCTAACAGCAGTACCAGGGTAATTGACCCCCACCACCCGGAAAAAAAGTATCCAGCAAAAATCTAATTCTCAAAAAATAGAATGTTAACACTTAGTTTACTAAAATGTTTTTTATATGTGTAACAATTGTGCTTGTTTTTTTTTTGGGATGCTAGTGTCACTTGTCCTGAGCAACAGGACTCTACTATTTTGAAGTGTGAAATTTAGCTCCACCAGGGAAATGGGCTCCCACTGACTCAGATTTGATGATATAAACAGGGTGATTTTAATCTGGAATATATGTTCATGTATAAAAAAAAGAATTAGATTTTACGTAGGTATGCCAGAAATTCCCATGTGAAATAAAATGCAAAAATACATTCAGATTAGACTAATATTAATACATATATACCGAACCATATCCTTTCTCATGAGCAAGATTGTTACACCTTTAGATTTTATTTACAATCTTCAAAAGTAGAATATATTGGGCTAGAACTGGCAAAACATTGTATACAAGGGATTATTTCTATGTATTGAACAACATCCTTGACTAATAGAGGCTAATATTAGATTTTCATATTAAATGCCAGATACTTTCCTAAATTCTATCAAACACATTGTTTTTATCCCTAGAGGAGTAAGTCACTTTTTCTAGAGTGGACAATTTTGAGATTTACTTTATCTTTTTAGCAAAGTTTGGTACTTTCCTCTTCCCTAAGGTTATTTTTAGGTCGAGGCCTACCAGACTGCGCAGCTGTCTGGTTGCAAAGACATATTGGGGACATACTGAAAGCTTCCCTAGGACTGCATTCTGCCCATTGCTTACCATTAACTTTGTGTTTTGTAGCTGACATATGCTTGCTTTCCATTTGCTGGCATTATATTTTATGGTCTGTCCAGCCCATGTATTTTTCTCTGCTGTGGAGTATAGCCTGTTTATCAGCTTTCTGACTAGTTCCTTGTATTCTTCCACAAGTGCTCATTTTGTGAGAACCTTTTTTTTCGTGAGCACTCCACAGGAGTAATTGTGTTTTCAGTTGTCCCTCTTGTATGTTTTCAGTTGTCCCTCTTGTATGCTAGTTCACAGCAGTAAACGTGCTGTATTTCTTTGAAAAGGTTACTTGCTTTCTATCTATCTGCTTGACTGATTCTTCTTATCTCTGCTACTACCAATTATTCAATCTTGCATGCCTTTGATGAACAATGTTCTGTCTGCAAGGTTTATTTTTGGTCTGTAGTCTTTACCAATAGCATAACTTAACCAATCCTCTTCCACATTTTCATGCCCATGAAATAGGCGCTGGAAGCTGGAAGCTGAAGCACCACCAAAACAAAAATGCTGGAGTTCAAAAGTCAAATTAGCAATAAAGAGACCTTTCAGTTTTGTCTGTATCTTGTCACATTTGCTGTGCTTTCAAAGGCAGAGGACAAATATCAGGCTCTGTCTTCTGAGGGAGCAAAGTGTTTACTTTTCCTTCTCTGACTGCAAAGTGAGAGGATTTATCTGACAATCTGGTGAGTACTGGGAGTGTACAAAAGCTGTAGAATTTTCATTGTTCTAGCACACAACAAAATTGACATGCCTGTAAATGAACTGAGAAAATATTTAAGAATATACAAGAATTTGGCAAACATAAATGAAGGACTTGTATTCTTGAAGTGTGGTGGGAACAAAGATTTCAATACGATCAAAACAAATCAAAACACTAGGTAATGCAGATTTCTTCCCATTAACGTTTGTGCTCTGTATAGTTTTATCAGTACAGCTGTATGTCTGCGCAAATATAATGGCAATTGCAAGGGAAAATGTGTTGTCTGTAATGGCAGTGCTCTATTATATAATTCTTTTGTAATATATTTGTAGCAGTGTGCACCAAAATGTACTACCAGCTACATGCTACATCCCTAACACTCTCATGCTGAATGCATTAGCTACACTTGTTTTGTGTGGCACATGGATTTTTCACAATCCCTATGACTTCAGTGATGTGACATTAGCTGCAGCACCCCACTCTGAAAATGAGTCCAGCACCACTGGTGCATGCCAATTGCGAAATGTGAATTCATACATGAGCCCTTGCTGGTACACATCTTTTCAAATATCCTGGGCCTCATTTATGAAAGCCTTGCGCCACCGGTGCGTCACTTTTTCCCATGTTAAAAGTGACGCACCGGCGACGCAAGGCCTTCATAAATAAGGCCCCCTGTTTCCATGCAGGTCTTGAACGAAGCAGGGTGCTGCAATTTAAATAGCATGTGCTCAGATATCTGGTGAGCATTACACAGCTATTTGTATTTCACATGTCAGCAAAACATTATAGCAGATTTTGATAGGATCAGTTGAAAACGTACTGGGACACATTAAGGGGACTTTTCACAGGAATCTAAAACTACACAGTGATATCATCAAAAGCAGTAAAGGAAGTGTGTGCATGGACATTACAAATGACTATTAGGAGAGCCAACCAATATGCTCCTTTTATCAGCAACACTTATAGTGCAAGCTTCAACAAAGCGGGGAGGGGCTTTGTCAAATAAATTTTATAGGCACCTCAGTGGAGTCTGTTTCTAAGCATTGCTGGTCTCCTAATGTTTACAGATTAGAGGAATAAGGCGATTATGAGACCTAAGATTCTATCTCATTCAAATTCTGTAACCAAGTTACTTCTTTTGCCCCCTTGACTCGTTAAAGGTAGCCACAGCATGCAGAGAAGGCCTACCCCAGGGTGTGATAGAGAGACAGTGACTCAGGAATACCATAGCACAGTATTGTCAAATCAGTATCTTTTCTAGAGACCTGGGGCATGATTTAGAGGACAGTATGGAAGGAAATCCTCAAAATAACTCTATGACTTAAAGTTCAAATCATGTACATCCTTTAATTCAACTACACTCGCCTTGCCTCCACCTGTCCCTTGACCCCCCACACTGCTGGCATCAATGCAGCCCTCTGCTGCATCGCAGACCATATTTTTTTTACACTTTGGAAAATAAAACCCATGATCTACAGCATCACTTAAAACAAGTGGCAAAGCCTAAAAGTCCCAAAAGTGAGCTTTGCCAATGCTTGTTTAGTTAACATTATTGCTTTTCAGATTCACAGTACAGTGTGAACACCAACTCTAGCAATCCCAGACGTGTAATTGAAGATTGTTAATTTGTCTTGTGGCCTCATTATGCCAATGGTTATTTGCCCTATTAGTATTAATACTAGTCCCTAAAAACAAGCTCTCAGATGGCGCATTCTGTTGATCATTGTACTGTCATATCTATCAGCAGTAGCCCATCCTTAAGGGTGGAGAGGCCCTGCCCCCACCAAATTGCAAACATGAAGACAGTGTGTCAGGCTGAGCAAAGGTCACCCTGACTGACAGTCTTCATGCTCATGTCAGGCAGCCAGGAGCTGTACATGTGCTAAATGCTGCCCCAGCTGAGCTTTACTGGGCTGAAGATGCCAAAGCCCTCTGGGTGTGGCCTTCTCAGCTCAGCAAAGCACTTGGTGGTCCTTCCCCTCATGATGAGGTGCAGCGTCACTGATAGCCTCGGACCTGACTGTTTCAGATTTGAGCCTTGATTCCTCCAGGGCTGAGTGTCTATCAGAAATGCTTGATAGCGTGGAAATTTATAAACAGTTTAACCCTTTAACTTACAGCAGAGATCTCCAACTCTGTGCCAACTCCCTCTCTCGGTCGACAGATCTTTGCCACCATGTTAGATTGGACGACACAATTCATCAATGTACAGATGTTTTAGATTTCAGTCAATTATGAGAGGTTTGATAACGTTTTAAAAGTTTTATTTCTCATTAAGAGATTAGTAATAATGTTGTCTTTTATTCAGATTAGTCAGTTATATCCAGTTACAGAAATATCAAGATAAAAATGTGGTTAGAGGCAGCATGGAAAATAACAGTGTGTTCCATAAAGGAAATAGTCCATATTTTAATCTAAAGGACCTAACCTATCCTAACATGAAACCCTTAAAGAGTTTGTTGTGGAAACGAGCAAGGATTCGGAGCATCAAGCTAATTAGTCACAAAAGAGCGAACTCCTCATTAACAGCAGTTCTAGAAACTCAGCCGAGTTACCCAACAGTTGCAGCAGCAACAGACAATCCAAGTTAGAAAGAAATGAATTAAAGCAGTAACTATGATTCGGCATAAAGAAAGAAAATTACTGTTAGCAGTAGCTTATATCAATTCGGGCTAGCACAACAAAGTGCTAAGGGGCATTGCATGGTAGATGTGCATAGAATGCATTGACTGCCATATCTCTCTAACTAGGAACGCATACTATATAGAAAGGCACGAAACATATGTTGCAAAAACAGGTGCTTAAGTAATTTCCAGCCAACGAAGGAGGATCTTCCAATGGTCCATCCCTTCTCCTCTCGGTTCCCACGGTAAACGTCCATGTCGACATGATGAATGAGGCTACAGCGTATTACAAAAAGATACATCTAGGATCGTTTTCATGAGAACCTTTGCAAACCTACTCTGTTAGCTGTTCCATGCCCCATTGTGTAACAATGGACTACTCTATGAAATTAAACATTAATATCTAGCATGTCCTGGTTAGATCATGAGAAGCATTTTCTTCAACAATCCTTAATTCTACTAAACGTTTCATTTATTATAACACATTGCAGGTAACTTGATCTAATACGTTGAAATCATATGGGGTGAGGAAAGAAAGAAATATATTTTCTTGAAACAACACATTTTCTGACAATGGCATGTAGTACAGCTAAATACTGGAATAACTCATGAGTTCTAAAAGGCATTATTTTATTAACAGGAAAGAGGAAGGAGAAAAAAAAAGGTTGCCTAGTCATGTAAGCATGATGAAAATGGAAGCTTTCTGCCGACTAATAAGTGGCATGTTTGTTTTAGCACTGTTAAGAAATCCACATTTCCTACGGTTTGTGTTAGTTAAGCATTCTCTACGTTATTGTCAAGATATATTTTGGCATCCATGTAATAACCTTATATCATCTAAAATGTTCTGCTCTGTCATGTTCGTCACAGAGTGGTATGGAGTCAGCAGTCACACATACTCCAGCCCACTTTCTGACCAGGTAGGGTCTGTTCCTCTTCTTATTGGCTGATATATAACAAGATCAGCCAGTGAGGCTTGGCAGCAGTCCCACTCATCAGGAACCCCTGAGGCTTTCCTTCCACCACCCAAGATCACTGCTGCAGCCTGGTAAGTTTTATTTTTTTATATGTTTGACGCATTCAACTCTGTGTATATATGAATGTATGTATATTTGTGTGTGTGTTTCTGTATGAATGCATGATTGTTGGTGACTGTCCATGTGGGCTTGTGTGGTCCACGCCCTCCCTCAACCCTTCCCTCCATCTGCTCAAATTACTGGCCACCTCTGGTATCCATGTAGACCAACAATTAAATATATGCATGGTGCATGTTGCGGACCTGATTCTTCCTTCCCACAATGAATAGATCAACATGTTGGCTCTCTGTCAAAATCATTCATGGCAAAACTCTTCTTGCGCTTTAAGCATTTAATAGTTACAAGCACCAAACGTTGTCTCCTTGAACCCGTCACCAACACAACCCATCGAAACGAATCCTCCCAAATACAACTGAACAAAACATAAATGTGTTTTACTTTGGGGGCGCTAGAGGGCGACGTGCAAGATGGCCGCACTTACATGAGGCTCCTGCAGTTCGGGCTACATCCTCCTGAATTCCTGGCCATCCGGACAAGCTGACATGCAAAACCGGCCCTATAGACTCTGTGGACACATACAGAACGGCCTGGGCTAGTCATCGCGTCCCTTCCCTACCTGAAGACCCTCGTCAGCAGCCGTCGGTCCTGTGCTCGCGCTGCTCACAATGGAGACGGTGCAGACTGCCTGAGTAGGAGATCCTGTGGAGGGGACCGCCGCTCCGATCGGGCGACCCCCCGTACGCTGTGGTCGGACCGGAGCATTTGCCCTTCCGCCTTTGTGCCCCCGCTCCACCGGGCGGTGCTCCTGCGGTGTGCCCGGCAGCTGTGGGCCTGGCCGTGGGGTGGGACATGCAGCGGAGGGGAGCGACTGCGCGAGGGCCGCAGAGGAGGAGATGGGCCCTGGAGGCCCCTGCGAGGCCCACAACTGCTAGAGAGGTGAGAGGCGGGCGGGATCCAGGCTGCGGGGCTCCGCTGAGCGAGGCCTCCCTCTCGTGGGCTGCTGTCCCCTGCTGCCAGACGCCCCAGATATTGAGCCACTGATTCCCCGATGCAGCAGAGGGGGAGCTGTGTGTGAGGGGAGATGCGGGGGCTGGGAACGGCCCGAGATAGAGACCGCAGTGCTGGGCCAGATTGACTGCGCCTCGGTGGAGGAGGGCATGCCTCTGTGCCCATCTGGCCCCTGCTGTGCTCACTGAGTGCGGCCCCCCGTAGGGTCGACATCTTGAGACTTTGCCCTTGATATGCAGATCGGGCTGCCATACGGGAACTGCCATAGGCGTGGATTACAGCGGTGCCTACTTAATAGCGCTACGGCAGGGAGGTAACCAGGCCAAAGATTACGACCCAGCTGACCTGCGATACCGCACACTGCCTGGCCCCTTGCCTGAGGTGCTCGACGCTGCGGCTTTTGCTGACCCACTTCTATGCGCCCTTGTGAAGCCCTGTCGCACACATGCACTCCGAAGGTGGGAGTGCTGTACAATCAAGGTGGGTCACACTGAGGCCCGCTGTTTATCTGCTTGCCTTGGAGGAGGAGTAAACATCTATAAATTGGCCTTATAGAACTTGCGCCCACACATTGTATTTTTCAATTGACTTTGAGGCGGAACACTGAAAGAGGCACACCTGTAAATACTGTGCTGTGGGACATGGCTACTTAGACATATCCTACAACTAGACGGCTGCTGCCCGCGTGGTCTATCCCTGGTGCTTAGCCCGCAGTAGAAAGTCACCGGAGGGAGACCCGGATCCTTTGCTCTCTTACTAGCCTGTTAACTCGCCCCGTCAGTGGAAGAAGAGGAAACTAGAGGGCAGACAGCCAAAGCTCACCTTTGATACTAGAAAGACCCCCGGTCCCAGACGGACCCGGATGAGGAACAGGCCGCCACCTCTACTCCCTCAACTGCAGACTTAAAAGATCTTCTGATTGCGATGCAATCCAGCTTGACCTCAATAGAATCAAAAATGGACTCTATGTCGTCCAGGATGGACGGCTTGACACATAGGGTGGAAAAACATGACGAGCGCTTGACGGAGGCGGAAAGGCGCATATCCGACATGGAGGACTCGACTAATGCGTCAAACACCCGCACACTTGAAATGGACAGACTGCTGAAGGTGATAGCTGCTAAAAATGAGGAATTGGAATCGCGTTCGAGAAGAAACAACCTCCGCAATTTGGGTATAGCAGAATCCACTGCCACTGGACGCATGGAGGACTATGTAGAGCGACTGCTTATAACCTTATTCGGAAGAGAAGCATTCTCAACAGTCTTCGTAATCGAGAGAGCACATCGGTCGCTGGCGAGCTGCTCTCCTCCCGGAACTCCTCTTCGTCCCATAATAGCTAAGTTGCTAAACTACAGCGACAGGGACACTGCCCTTTGCCTCTCCCAGGAGAAAGGTCGACTTTCTCATGAGGGATCATAAATATCCATATACCCGGATTTTACCATGGCTGTGCAGGATCAGAGGCGCAAGTTTCTTCAAATAAAAAAGCTCCAGCAGCTTGGCCTTCCGTACGCCATGCTATACCCAGCTAAACTAAAAGTCACTGCTCAAGGGAAACAACACTTCTTTACTAACCCGCAACATGCTCAGGATTTCATCAAAACCCTCCCCCGACCATCCGGAGACCGACACTCGCCCGCGAGACAAGATGCAGCAGAGGGCGGCACTTCGGACATTGAGTAAATGGCCTACCCGAGACACTATGTTGGCTCTTTGAATCTGCTGCCGGCGCGCTCTGTACGGGGGACTGGACTCTGGGGTGCGGAGCCAAGAGGCCGCACTCCCTCTTTGTTGGTTGAGCGCACCCCCTCTGTATAAGAAGCTATAGTCTTTATAACTATGGAAGCCCAGGTCCAGTATTCTACATGTATGTGCCTTGTCACAGGGCCATGCTGGCACACCCTGAAATTGGCCCTTAATGCCTGCACTGTCCCCCAGCTTTGGACACTACTTTTGGATAAGACATGTCCAGGACCCCTGGTCGTCCTAAGATTCTATGCAAAAGCAAGGTGTACCCGGTTTGCCCTCTAGATGCCACCAACCAGGTGAACCCTCACATGTGACTATGAGCAACGTGTTTGCAATGCTCTTAATTGTCCCCCGTTGGGACTGTACTTTGAAGGGTTGTGGGGATGGGGAGGGTTGCTGCACAGCAAGTTGGGGTAGATGTTGTGGGAGGGGGAAGAGGGTGGGGACTGTTTTTCTATATACATTTTTATTAAGGCATCACACTGCTCCACCATCTATTGCACTACCACGCAACTGCTTATACCATGGCATGTTCTGGATTTCTTTACTATTGGCATGACAGAGGCCCGACCCATGATGCTTAAATATAATTTTCTATCATGGAATGTGCATGGCTTGGGGGACCCCCGGAAACGTCGCCACATCCTTGCGTACCTAGACCGCCACAATATTCACTGTGCCATGCTACAGGAAACACATTTGCCTCCTAACTCACCTCCTACTTTTTCTGCCCGCTGGGGTGGCTGCAGGGCTTTCTCCTGCTATTCATCTTATGCTCGGGCATCTCTGTGTTGGTAAAACGTTCCTTTCCCTACACTCCCATAGGTTCCTATGCTGACCCACAAGGGAGATATAACGTACTGTGGGGAAGGCTAACAGCGTGTTTTATCACAATGGTGTCATGCTACGGACCAAACTCAGACGACCCAGAGTTTTTTTAGGGTGATGTGGGGTAAGATACAAGATGTAGATTCTACACATCTGATATGGGGGGGGGGATTTTAATGTCACGATTCACCCTAGCTTAGATAAATCGCACGCGCAGCCACACCACTACACAAGCTGCACAGCGAACCCTCAGGGACATAGTACAAGAATACGGCTTAACTGACTCCTGGAGAATGAACCACTCGACTACACAACTGGGATCTTGTTTCTCTTCTGTTCACGCTTCATGGTCGTGCATTGATTATTGGTTAGTTGACAGGGAGATGGCAACTTGGACAACACACACCTCTTGTCTACCACGCACATACTCGGATCACTCCCTGGCGTTACTGACTCTCACCCCGCCGCATGAGGAGCCTCCATATTTAGCATGGCACCTCAATCCGCAGTCTCTTTTAGACCCTGTGTTCAAAAATGAAGTGGAACAGGAGATCTCGGATTTCTTCCTCCGTAATGTCGGTTCCGTATCTCTTTACTCTACCATATGGGAGGCTTTTAAAGTCACCATACGCGGTATCTGCCCGGTGAAAAGCGGCGGAGTGTTGAAATATATCCGAAATAGGCTACATAATCTTGAGGTAAAAATCAAACAAGCTGAGACCGACCTCCTGTCAACACCCTCCCCCGCGTTGCAGGCTCACTTACGCATGCTGCTAGATGACTACCAGGAAACTGCAGAGCGGGAATTTAAATTCAGGGGAAAATACCACAAAGCCCGGCAATACGGGGAAGGTGAACGGCCAGGGAGAGCACTGGCCTCCCCGATCCGCCATAACAATATTGTGTTAGAAATAGAAGACGAGGATGGCCTGGCACACAGGAACTCCTCGGACATACTATCAGCATTCAAACACTTTTATAAGAGGTTGCACTCTACTCAGCGAAACGCTTCAGCAGACTTTGAGTCATTTTTTTAAGATACCCCAATAGCCTGGCTGAGTGATGGCCATCGAACCTTCCTGCTAGCCCATCATGAGGATGATGAGATCCTTTCGGCTATTATGCAACTGCAGTCTGGCAAGGCTCCGGGGCCGGATGGCCTTCAGGCAGAATTTTATAAATTATATAAACACCTTATTATCCCGGTGTTTAGACACGTGCTTGAGGAAGCTCGCGAGAACGGAATTTTGCCGCGCACAATGCGAGAGGCTCTTCTCATTTCTCTACCAAAACCCGGTAAATTGCCCACACAGCTAGATTCGTACAGACCCCTTTCTCTCATCAACGTGGATGCAAAAATCCTTGCCAAATTGATCGCTAACCGTATCAGCCCCCTGATGCCTGTACTCGTCCTTCCTGACCAATCGGGATTTGTCCCGACTAGGAGCACAGCTCATAACCTGCGAACACTGTTCTCTCTGCTCCACGATCTAGACCCTGAGGAAGACGTCGCTGCCATATTTCTCAACGCCACTAAGGCGTTTGACTCCCTGGAATGGGATTATCTCTCCTATGTCTTGGTGCGCATGGGCTTCCCTCCCCCGTTTCTAGCATGGATCAATCTACTATACACTGGGCTTCGAGCCACTGTTATGGTAAATGGCCTGCGCTCCTCCTCTTTCCCTCTGGTGAGAGGTACCAGACAAGGATGTCCCCTTTCCCCTCTTTTGTTTGCTCTGGCCATTGAACCCCTCGCTGCGAAAATTAGGCAACACTACCGTGACCACGCAATCGTCTACCCTGAACGGCAGATCCTAATATTTCTGTACACAGACGATATCACTCTATACCTGCCCCGCCCTGATATCAGCCTGAATCCTATTCTGCGATTGTTTATTCTATTTGGGCAACTCTCTGGGGTCAAAATCAACGGGACCAAATCCCAGATCTACCCTCTCACTGACTCCACCTTGAGATTTACCCCGGATTTTCCCCTCAAATGGTGTGAAGACACTCTTACCTGCTTGGGAGTCAATGTGTCCAGAGCTCGCGATGTACTCAGGACCTCCAATTATGGACGAGCGTTGGCTGCGGCGTAGCTAGGGGGGCGGACCGCCCCAGGCGGCACCATTTAGGAGGCAGCGGTCGTGCGGCACAGGTGGCACTTTGCTCGGCCTTTATAATTTATTTGGGGACACTGACTGACACTACTGTCAGTCATTACAGTAGTGTCAGTGTCCCCAAAATAAATGATAAAGGCCGAGCAAGCAAGCCTCTAATGAAATAAATAGTGCGCACAGCAACCCAGCATTTTAATGAATTAAAAGGACGGTGCGCATGTCCGCTGGACCCACGGCAGGCCCCTCTGAGCCAGGCTCTTTATTAAATATGGCGCGCCGCACGCGTTGATGTCTCTGCGAGTGCGTGTGGGGTGGGACCATACCACAATGTCATGCGCAGAAGCGCAATTAAAAGTGCTCGTGAGCCTGCCGCAACGAGTGAGGTGAGGCGAGGCGAGGCAACTCACGAAGAGTGAGTACTATCTGAGAAGGAGACTGTCACCGTGCGGAGCACCCGGCCGTAATTATTCATAGCCCCTGCTGCCTGGCTAGCCAGCCTTGCCCTGTCTTCGGCTGCCCGATGCCGGGCCCCGGGGGAAGCAGAGACGCAGACTAGTCTTCCCCCGGGGTCATTCGCGCAGGGATAGGCCAAGTAGGGGAAGGGGAGGAGTTAGGGGGTGGGTATTTAGGCGCAGGGGAGGAAGGAAACTTCCTCTTCCTGCGCCTGGCACCATTGGGAGGGAGCTAAAAAAGGAGGTTAGTTTAAGGTTAGTTTTTTCCAGGTTATAGTGTAGCCATTAGGTTTTTGGGTAAGCGATCGGCGTCGGAGCTGTTGTTCGACAGCTGGGTCCTACTTGTTCACGCCTGAAGAGTGGTGGTTAGCGTGATGTCGGGGGTGTCCTCGGAACAGGTTCGGGAGGCCTTGCTGCTGCTCGCGAGGGCCGGGCGGGAAGACCTTATCCAGCCGGGGGTTTTGGACCAGGCCTGGGTGGGGGCCACCAGGGGCACGCGCGCCGCCTCGGCCGGGGTCAAGGCCGCAGTGGTAGCGTGTCAGGAGGACGAACCTGACGCTGCGGAGCAGGGCCATGATCGGAGGGGGGGGGGGGCGGAGCGCCCAAGGACCCGGCGAGGGGCGGGAAACGGCGGAGCCTGCCCCCGCGGGCCTATCCCCAGACCGAATTCTCGCCCGGGGCCACGGGAGCTGCTGTGAGGGCCGCGCCCTCCGCGCTCCCACCCCTGGGGCCTCTGCAGGTGCCGGCCGGTGCTGTGCGGGGGGAGGGGCAGGCGGACTGCCTCACTGGGCCTGCTCTGGAGCCACCGGGAGTCCCGGGGGGTGAGGGGGCCTCTGTGCCTGTCGGGCAGGCTGCTAGCACCACCCCTGAGGCTGGCTTGACGGTGGACGATTCTGGGGAGGGCAGGGGGCAGGGAGAGGAGGCCCCCATCGACCTGTCCACCAGTTCTAGGGCGGGTACTCCTGCACCAGCGAGGCAGATGGCGGTGGGGGACCTGGGGGGCCGGGGTGGGCCTTCCACTTTGGTTCCCATTGGAGGGGGGCCTGGTTGGGTCCCTGGTTTTCCGCAGGTGGGTTTCTTCCCCCCGGGGGCTGACTTTTTTGGTTACTGCCCGCCCCCTCCCCCACCCCAGATCTGGGGCGCCGCTTCCTGGGAGGACAGGGCCCGGGGTGAAAGGATTTTGGAGCAGATTCAAGAGGTCAGGTGGGCAGAGGAGACCAGAGCCAGGGTGGGCGCAGTGTGGGGTCACGAGGTTGAGGGTCCCCCCACCCCGACCTCTGAGGAGGAAAGGGAAGCAGAGCTGGAGGAAGAGTTGAGGAGGGTCAGGGCCAGGAAGGCAGTGCAGGACAACCCCCCCAGGGGGGGCAGGGTTGGAGTAGGGACGGCCAGGACGGCTTTGAGGCCCGATGGTGCTGGGGCCCACACAGGTTGGAACGACCTGAGGGGTGGGAGGGGATCCAAGCCGGCGGCTGTCGGCAGAGCCCGGGGGTGCCTGACGGGGCGCAAGACGGCTCCAAGACGCAGGACGGAAGCAGTAGGGCAGTCCGCGGCGGCTGTCCCTCCACCA
Organism: Lissotriton vulgaris; assembly: GCF_964263255.1. NCBI lineage: Eukaryota > Metazoa > Chordata > Amphibia > Caudata > Salamandridae > Lissotriton > Lissotriton vulgaris. The sequence goes on along the minus strand of NC_141694.1, from coordinate 1,715,208,194 downwards.
AGGGCTCGGGCTCCTGCAGCGCGTGTTGAGTCTGGTGTGCGTGGGCGGGGAGGTGTGCGAAAAGGCGTGTAGAGAGCGGTGAAGGAGGTGGACAATTTGTGTGCGGATCTGGAGCCGGTGCTTGAGTTGGATTATGGTGTGGAGAGGGATGAGCTGGAGGACAGGGAGGTGCGGAATGACTTGGAAGGCTTAGGCGGCGCTGCGGACAACGGCGACCTTGGTGTATTGCAGGACAAGGCGGCGACGAAGACCAAGGCCAGAACGGCGGCGGTCCAGGTGACGGAGTCCAGCGGACGGCCCCGGGAGCGGACCACAGCACTCACAGGTGAGGGAGCCTGGTGGGCGGCCTGGGAAGACGTTCCCCAGGGGGCGTGGGGGGGCGGAAGAGGACTTGCAGGTCGGTGGGAGTGGGTGATGGTTCGGTGCGGGAGGCGGTGAAGCCATCGGGCGATCCACCCGAGGATGGTAAGAAGGTGGATGGTAAGTCGGTGACCTTGGGGGTGCAGACGGACAGAGGGGATGTTAAGGAGGAGAAGGGAGTGAAAGTACCCAAGAAGCTGCCATATATGGGGCTGGCGATGCCTTTGGAGTCGCATCTCTCGGAGAAGCTCAAGGATCGGATCTGGAAACATGAGTTTGTGGATGTCTTTAAGTTGCTTCACAGGGAGGTGCAGGCTAAGGAGGGGTCTAAGGAGGAAGAGTGGTAGCTGACGAGGCGCCCTAGGGTGCCGGTGACTATGGAGAACTGGACGTCAGCGTTCTTGATCTATGCCAGTGTTTATTGCCAGAAGTATTTGGACAGGGCGATCGCGCTTTTTAAATACATGGACATCATTCGCAAGGCCCAGATGCAGTTCGGGGGTTTTGCTTGGCTAAGCTATGATGAGGAGTTTCAAGCTAGGGTTAGCACGAATCCCAAGAAGAGTTGGGGGAGGTGGATCGGGAACTCTGGGTTCAGTGGATGGCGTCTTCGCACTCCACTGTGTCCACACACACGGCCAGTTGCCTACCGGTGGTGTATCGGTCTTTTCCGCCGCGTCCCGCCCAAGGCGGGGCGGGGGGTGGAACAGTACCCAGCACCATTGTCTCAGGGCAGCAGTCCAAGCCGGGGGGTTATTCCACAGGGGCCTGTTGGAGCTACAATAAGGGGTATTGTCCCCGGTATCCCTGTAAATTCAAACACGAGTGCTCGAAGGGAAGCATGCCCTTACGCAGTGCCTCACACTCACCACACCCTCGGAGCAATGGAGGAACGCCAGAGGGCGGAGCCACCCTGGACCGAAGGGCGCCTACACCGGTTAGGGTGGAGGCGATGGCCCCGTGGCTCTCGTGCTACCCGGATCAGGAGGCTGCGGCGCAGCTCTTCTGGGGTTTCACCGAGGGCTTTAGGGTGGGCTACCAGGGTCCCAGGGAGCGACGTTGGGCCGAGAATTTGAGATCTGCTAAAGAATTGCCATGTGTAGTGTCTGCTAAGTTGAAGAAGGAGGTAGAGGAAGGAAGGGTGGCTGGCCCGTTTACTTACTGGCCGTTGCAGGACCTGATCATATCCCCATTGGGAGTTGTGCCGAAGAAGGAGGAAGGGGAGTTCAGGATGATTCACCATCTGTCATGGCCGGAGGGCCAGTCAGTGAACGACTTTATTGCAGTGGAAGATTCGAGAGTGCTCTACGCGTCGGTGGACGATGCGATCCGCCTGGTGAGGGTGTGTGGGACGGGAGCGGAATTGGCGAAGTGTGACATCAAGTCTGCTTTCAGTTTACTGCCTATTCACCCGGCGGATTTTTCACTCTTGGGCATGCAGTTTGGGGGGGCCATCTACGTGGACAAGGTTTTGCCCATGGGGTGCGCCATCTCCTGCGCTCTGTTCGAGCTGTTCAGCACTTTTCTGCAGTGGGTCATGGTGCGTGTTAGTGGGTGTCGCGAAGTCACTCACTACTTGGATGATTTCCTATTCCTGGGGAGGTCAGATATCGGGGATTGCGGCAGGGCCCTGTTGCGATTCCAGGAGATGGCCTTTCAGTTTGGGGTGCCTCTGGCGCCCGAGAAGTCGGCTGGTCCCAGCTGTTGCCTCACCTTCCTGGGGATCGAACTGGACTCGGTGCAGTGGCTGGCGCGCCTTCCTGCGGCCAAAGTGACGGAGATCCTGGCATGTCTGGAGTGGGCTGAGGGGGAACGGCGGATTCCTTTGCGGGCCGTCCAGAAACTTCTGGGTTTCCTTAACTTTGCGTGTCGGGTAGTGCGGGCAGGGCGGACGTTCTGCAGGCGGCTCGGCGTGGCCATGTCGGGGGCGGTGCTTCCACATCACAGGGTCAGGATTTCCATGGGAGTGAGGACGGACTTGAGGACATGGATTACTTTCTTGCAGGACTTCAACGGTGTGTCTTTGGACTTTGACGAGGAAAGGGCGGTCTGGCAATGCCAAATTTACTCTGACGCGGCTGGGTCAGCAGGGTTTGGTGTTTTCTGGGACGGCAGGTGGTGCGCGGAGAGCTGGCCGGCCTCCTGGATCAAACAGGGCAGGAGCATTGCCTTCTTGGAGTTTTTCCCTTTGCTGGTGGCGCTGGTGGTGCGGGGGAGGAATTTCGAAACAGATCTGTGCTCTTCCACGTAGACAATATGACAGTGGTGGAGCTGGTGAATCATCAGAAGGCAAGGGACCTGAGAGTGTGGCGGCTGTTGCGGAGGTTCATGTTGGCGTGTCTGCGGTTGAATGTGGTGTTTCGGGCTAAGCATGTCCCTGGGGCGAATAATGACATTGCGGATTCTTTGTCTCATTCGCAGTGGCAGCGGTTTCGACACCTGGCAACGGGAGCGGATACATGCAAGACCGAGCTGCCGGCCGGCATCTGGGCCTTGGGGGAGTGAGGATCATTGGACTGGTGGAGGGTTCGCTGGCTGAGACCACGAGGAGGACTTATCGTTTGGCATGGTCTGAATTTTGTGCTTTCATGGGCTGGACGGTGACTGGTGTTGTGGATGTGGAGTCGGCTGTGGAACAAGGGCTGAGAGGTTATGTGCTGGATTGCATGAATCGGGGTTTGACTGCAGCTACGATATCTGGTAAATTGGCGGGGATATCTTTCTACTGTGTTTTGTTTCTGGGCTTTGACCCAACCAAGGACGTGATACTGAGCAGAATGTTGCGGGGCTGGGGCAGGGAACGAGGGGGTGGGGGGGGGGGGGCAGGCTGAGGGAGGCGGTGACGTTTGAGTTGTTGGTCCGGCTGGTTGGGGTGTTGCCGGAATGCTGTTATGACCTGGTTGAGGTGGGTCTTTTTCGCTTGTGTATGGTGTGGATGTTTTTCGGGGCATTTCGGGTGTCTGAGACTTTGGGTACGAGGAAAGGGGCTGGTAGGTTGTTTGAGGAGGTCCGGGTGGATGGGGGGCGATTGGGTATTTGGCTGCGGTGCTCCAAAACTGATCAGCTGGGCAGGGGCAAGTGGGTGTGGTTGAATGAGTTAGGCGGGGCGGTGTGCCCAGTTTTGGAGTGGCGGACTTTCCTGGAGAGGGGGAGTGTGCGTTGTGGGGAGATTTTTTGTCATGCATCGGGCGCAAGAGTGACGGCGGGCCAGTTGTTGGCAGTGTTGCTCAAGGCTTTGAGGCGGTTGGGCATGGATGAGGCTGGTTTTGGGACCCACTCTTTCCGGATTGGGGCTGCAACGGCGGCGGCCAGGTTGGGTTGGTCCCGGGATAGGATTAGGAAACTTGGGCATTGGAAGTCACGCTGTTGTGAGAGGTATGTGAGGAAGTAGGGTGGTCCCAGGCAGGATGTTGGTTGATTCAGACTGTTTTTCTTGTTCTAACATCTTTTTCTTCATAGGTTGCGTGGGTGGACCGGGCGGTATGACGGTGACTTGGATTGTTGGGCACTCCTTCGTGGATTGGGCATCCAAATATGCGGAGCAGCAGGTTTACGGCCGTAACCTGGGACTGAAAGGACACTTGCACGAGGTACAATTGTGGGGCAAAAGTGGCATGCGATGGGGGGCAGTACTGCCCTGGCTCACGAAGATGGTCCCACAGAGGGGATGTCCTGATTTGTTGATCATTCATCTGGGGGAGAATGACCTGGTGCAACTGTCCGGATTGGCACTTTTACAACTCATGCAACGGGACCTGGAGGTTTTGAAAGCGAGGCTTGTGGGGACCTGCATTGCCTGGACTGAATTGGTCCCCAGGAAAGTGTGGAGAGGGGCTATGAAGCACGGGGCCATTGAGAAAGCACGGAGGAAGCTCAATAGGGCAATGAGACTCTATTGTGGTGACAAAGACATTAAGGTTATTGCACATGGCGGGATACGACTGGAGGAGCCGCTAGTTTTCAGGGACGACGGGGTGCACTTGTCCCAGCTGGGCAATGCGTATTACATGATGGAGATGAGGGATGTGGTGAGCAAGTTGTGGAATGAGGCTATCTGGTGTCGCAGGGAGTGAATGTGGGTGTGTGGGTTGCGGACTGGCGTACCTGAAAGAGGGGTGGGGCAGTGAACCGCCCTACAGGGGGTTCACTGGATGGCAGGATTTCAAGGGACATGGGGGTCAAGAGCGGGCACACCCATCCCTGGGGGGGAGTTCGTAGGGCGGATAGAAGCGTGAATGGCAGGAAGCAAGGAGTGGGCTGGATGACAAGTGATTGAGGGGCAAGAATAAAGCATGGTTGGAGCTTCTAGGGCTTGGTGATGGAGCGGAACGAGTGAAACGAATGAGAGGGGAGTGTGAGTGGGGGTTTGTTGTTATTACTATGTTTATGTTACTGTTATGTACAGATTACGCAGTTCTGGTCTAATAAAATGGCCTTTTACGCTGACACTGCGTGGTCTGTTTATTGCGCGATGCCGGGCCCCGGGGGAAACAGAGTCGCAGACTAGTCTTCCCCCGGGGTCATTCGCGCAGGGATAGGCCAGGTAGGGGAAGGGGAGGAGTTAGGGGGTGGGTATTTAGGCGCAGGGGAGGAAGGAAACTTCCTCTTCCTGCGCCTGGCACCATCGGGAGGGAGCTAAAAAAGGCCACCCACCCACCCGGCAGCTGGAGGTGTGTTTGGGTCGGTCCATAGCGTTGCCAGTTTAGGCCAGAGCTGTGTTAGGCAGGATTTGAAGGGACAGGTGGGGTCAAGAGCGGGCACACCCATCCCTTGGGGGGGAGTTCGTAGGGCGGATAGAAGCGTGAATGGCAGGAAGCAAGGAGTGGGCTGGATGACAAGTGATTGAGGGGCAAGAATAAAGCATGGTTGGAGCTTCTAGGGCTTGGTGATGGAGCGGAACAAGTGAAACGAATGAGAGGGGAGTGTGAGTGGGGGTTTGTTGTTATTACTATGTTTATGTTACTGTTATGTACAGATTACGCAGTTCTGGTCTAATAAAATGGCCTTTTACGCTGACACTGCGTGGTCTGTTTATTGCACGATTGGGCCTGCCTCTGGCTTTCCTGCATCTGTTTTGTTCTGAGCCCTGCTGACTTTGCAATGTACCCACCAAGGCACTGGGTGTGGAAGGCAGGCAGTATCATTTATTATTGGGCACTTTCTAAAGCGGTACAGGCAGCTTTTCAGGAGCCGGGCACCACGCTAGCGCCTTGGGAGCTGTGACACACCACGATCTAAAGAGCCATGACGTGCTCGCGTTCGAGACGTGATGTGACAAGGCCTTGGGTGTAGAGGAACGCTCGCCTGTGGTGTATTAGACACGCCTCATCCTTCTCTGTGCATTCGAATTGCCAAGCGCTATCACGCACTTTATCTCGGCAGTTTAGGGAACAGGTGCTTTTCAGCAGGAGTGTGATGCGGTTTTGTGTGCCAAAGTAGCGAACTAGCTGTCAGGTGGGCCCTGGCCTCTCCGTGTGTGATCAATACCGAGCACACTTGGAATTGGAGGCCCGTGATTGTTATGATTAGGAACAAAAGAAGTTCGCTAAAACTAAGACCCGTTGTCCAAAAAGCCGGAAATAGCTCTAGGCGTCACGCATGACGCAAAGGGACGTCTCTGCAGCACTGTAGATTTCTTGCACCTGACAGCGGGTCTTTACTTTTCCGTACTCCAAGTGGGAGATTACTGGCAATTCCCTGTCGGGATGCAGTGCATCTAATGGGTCTTTTTTATTGTTCTTTTCATCACGTTTTGCAAACCTTTAATGCACTGTGATGTAGTTTCCCATTAGTGCTGCTTTAAAAAATACCAGAGGGAGCTATGCGATTATGTGGCCACGGCTATTTTCGCAAAATATTGGATTTTCTGCATTTGCCACATAATCCATCATCTGCCGCAAATTCTGCAGATTTAAGCAAAAAAATAAATGTTTCTACCTCAAACGGATCAAAAGTTACAAAGCAAATGGCGACTCGGGTTCCGGCGCACTAGAGGCTTTTCGCAAAGGTAGACTGGTCATCTTGCAGTTGCTTATTGCTGTATTTGGGGTGTTAAATTGGTGCGAATTAAGGTGAACTCTTTTCGCCGGCACTGTTACCAGGTGAAAAAATGTCAAAATAATGAAGAAATACTATCCCAAAATGTGACGCATTGTGCCACATAATTTGCCTATTAATAAACATGCTATGTTTTATGAACCGACTGGCACTGCACCCTAAGAACGTCTCTTCTGAGAAGCGCTGTCACTATCTGACTTGAGCTAAGGCGGGTTTGCTGAAAAGTGCTGGTCCTGTTCAGATAAATGTTATGTTATATATGGAGTTGTATTATGTACAGCACATATCCAATGATGTTTATATAGGGTTTGCCTTCCAGATATTGGCCTCTTGACACCAGGTTTTATTCTATCTCCTGACCTTGAGATGGGTGCCTGATTGGTGTGGACCAAAGAGTTACACAGTTTCGGGGATTGGTTTCCTTAGTGTGTATTCACAATAGGCAACATATTTCATATAAATGCCAATCAATAGCAGTGTATTAATGTGCATTTGCGCTTGTGATGTGTATATATGTGTGTATAAGAAAAAAGAAAGGGTGAAAATTAATGTGGCTAAATTAAATATGCTACTGGGGAGAATGTATACTAATACATGTTTGCCCTCCCCCCACTCACATTGTATACCACAGAACAAATGTCAGATGTTATGTTATTGCCATAGAGCAACCCATCCAATGTGGAAAAAACACTCTTCTTCCTCAGAGATTATTTGCTGCTATGTCTTTAGAGTATACTATCTCTGCTGATGCTCACAAGGCTTATTCAGTGTGCCTGCATCTCACTGTACGGATTTAATCCACTATCTCCTCTTAAATTTTTATTATATATCCATGTATTTCTTTATAACTACTAAATAAGTCATCCATAAAGTATGCAAAGGGTAACATGTGATGTACTACCAGTTGTGAGTTAGGGACTAGTCCTCATGACACACTTGAGGCTTTGCTTCTTGTAAATCACTTCCCTTCCCATCCAGAACATTGCTGACAAATAATAGATTACACTTTGCCCCTAGATAGATAGATAGATAGATAGATAGATAGATAGATAGATAGATAGATAGATAGATAGATAGATAGATAGATTGCGTTTTCTCGTTTTCATTCATGCAATTGAAAAGCTTTCTATTAACTAATAGATACAGAAGCTAAAATGAAGCCAGTTAATTGGGGGGACCATGATATTTGGTCATTTAATGTCATGCGTTTTTTCTGAGTCCCCAGATAGACCATGCAGTCTGTGTTTTCTCCTTTGTACTGCGGGTCACCAGTGTATTCAACTGTGTAGCCTTGGACCGCGTCATGTATGTGCATGTAACTTGCATGATCGAGGTAACTATTAGGAGCGATACTATGTGTCTCTTGGACCTCTTTCAAGTGCTCGCCGTCCTTTTTCCCAGCCCCCGCTCCAGGGGCAGCAATCTGAGGGATAGCCCCGGGCGCCACAAGCTCTAGCTACGCCACTGAGCATTGGACTCCATTACTGACAAAATCACGAGAACAATAGCATTACCCATTTCCATGGCTGGGAGAGCAGCATTAATCAAGATGGTGATCCTGCCCAAACTGTTATAATTATTTGTAGACGTTCCATATGCTCCCAGCCGGAATTTTTTTTCTGCCATTAAGACTCAACTCATTCGATTGGTATGGGGAGGGAAACAAGCTAGGCTTAAATGGGACGTACTTACACGCCCCTTTCACGCGGGCGGGTTCTCGATACCAGACATCGAATTATATTTTAACTGCTCACAAGCACACTATGCTGCATATTGGATGAAACCCCCCCTTTCATGCCTCACTTGGCGATTGAAAATGGATACATGCGCCCTGTTCCCAGTACAGCCTACCTCAGCTTTCCGGCAGTCCCCAGACACACTGCATCTACTACTGTGCAATGCACCGTCAGCGCATGGCATGGCCTGGCCAAATGGACCCACTGCACCTTACTGTACTCTCCTCTCCTGCCCCTTTTCGGGCGACAGGATCTCCCGGTCACACAGGAAGGTGGCTGTCGCCTCCTCCTCCGCAAGCTCTCTTTACACACCTGGGGAGCCTGTATACCAAGGGGAAGTTTAGTACCAGAGATGAATTTTTTAAACACATTACCCCCACTCCCTTAGAACGCTTTTATTACATAAGACTCCAACAGGACACCAAAGCCGCCAAATCCACCTTTCCCCTGGAGCCTCATGTGATGCCCCCGCTACACGCTTTGTTACAACAAGAGGCCCGCACATGTCCTCTCGAAATTATACCGATCCGTACAGGCAAACAGAGAATACGAACCAACTGCAGCCCAGAGCAGGTGGGAGGAGGAGCTGGGTCATTCCATTACCGAGGAACAGTGGACATACTGTTATACACAAACTGGGGAAATCTCTGCTAGTAGTAGATTTCGAATTATACACTACAAATATATACATTGTTTATACTACACGCCTGTGCGTATGTGTAGACTGAGACTGCGCGACAACGATCGCTGCAATCGCTGCGGACAGGAAGGGGCCGATTTCAGACACTTGGCCTGGGACTACCCACCTATACAACGCTATTGGGCGGAAGTACTCGCCGCCCTAGATCTCATGACTGGCCTGCACGTCCCCACAGACCCATTCACTGCCTTGTTAGATTATAATGAACCTATTGCCGCAAAAATGCGTAAATACACCTCCATAGCGCTCCTGATGGCTAAAAGGAAACTAGCCTGCAAGTGGGGAAGAGGGAGGGCGCCCAAATTTAAGGATTGGCTCCGGGATCTCATATACTGCCAAGAACAGCTCCATATCTATGCAGAACTTCAACCTCCCACGTCGCGCCCAAGAGACAATTGGAGTCCACTGCAATCTTATTTACTGGAGCACGCTCCAGATGACACTGTAGATGCCCAGGCGCTGCACCATCTGCGTCTTGATGAGGCCCCCCCGTTAGGTCACGCAATTCTTGCCTATTGGGACTACCGAACGGTATGGGTCATAGACTCCTTTTGTTCAGCGGCTACGACTTCCCTCTAACTAAGGACACTTTGCTTTACTTATTCCCTTTTTTTTCACGTGCTATTTCTGAGGTGGAACTGGTACCTTGTGTATGCCTTAGTTGTTTTGTTTAATGTTTAAAATTGTGACCTTTAACTGCATCGCTATTTATGCCGACACAATTCAACACTCCACCTGACGCGGCCGGCCCGGCTGGGTTGTAGGCGGCTTGCTGTGTACTCCCCTTCCACCATGATACAACAAGTTTTGACACATTGATAATGACGCTATGCCGGCTCCACAGTGGTTGTAGGCACTAAGCTGATTTGTAACACAGATGATGATTCCTAATAAAGGTCTTAAAAAAAAACTAAAAAAAAACAAAACTGTGTTTTACTTCATGAACTCAGAAACTCCAGTTCCCAGCCTCTACAACATGCAGACCTGACCGCAATTCTAAAATAAATGTGCAACGTGGCTCCTTTTGCAGGACCTACAGCGAGGTGCCTAAGCACAAATGTAAAATAAATACACTCATTTGCATGTTTTAATACTATTGCTCCTTGCCGGCATTTTCACGGCTGACTCATACGTCTGAGCTTCACACATTTTTCCATATTTGCAGCAGAGTTGATTTTTTAATCTAATACCTTCTGCCAAGAAGCGGTGTTGTGCTTCCCCAGCGCTGTCAAGCTGTCCATCAAACAGTGTGCGTGGCATTGTTTATTAAGTGAAGCCAGACAACCTTAACTGTCGTCATTCATATCTACCATAATAAGACATATTTTATTATAAGCAGGTGATGTCATTTGCAGAAAAAATCATTAGGAAGAAGGGAAGGGACAGATAAGAAGACTGAGGAAATGTGATGCAAATGGCCCTGTTGCCTATATTTATTTTTACTGAAATTGACGATTAATCGTGACTGGTGTCTGATCGTGCAATTGTGGCAGGAACAACCTGTTAAAAAATAAACATGTTGTTGTATCTGCCTCTCTTAGGACATGCAGTGTAGAATATCTCACTGTGTCATATCCCAGAACGGTTAGCAGATCTGATTTTGCAGTCATTTGACCTTATTGTGACTGATCATTTTACTTCCTGGTTCGTCACTATCACAAGACTCCCACAATCCCTCACTCAGAGTGCCATCTCGATTTTTTTTTCTCTTTCATCATGGAGGGCCATTTGGCCATATTTCTTTCTAGATCTATTCAAGATTTTGTACAGTGCCACAGAGGCAAACATTATGCATGCATCTCTTTTAGTGCAACATCCAACAGCAAGAACTATATATGGATTAACAGAAACACATTAGTTGCTGCTCTGCGTGGCCACACACGTCATTCTCATTTTGTTAAAATGTGCAAGCACTGCACAAGATTATCTGCATGCTCTGCACTATATATTCCGCATACGCTGCACTAGAACGCGGTGTGCAGCCGTGGTGGAGCTGTTGGATGGTGGGGGCATGATTGTGTGAGGAGTGCATGTTCTATGTGTGGATTATGGAATGTAGGATGCCCTTGTTGTAGGTTAAGTCAGAAGTTGTTTCATGGAGAGGAGGGTCGCTACTGAGGAAAAGGGAAAAAAGTGATATTGTTGGTCAGTCTGTAATGGCACCCTATGATAATATGTAAATGATTGATGAAGACATGGATGTACGTATAAATGTGCCCTTGATATGACAATAAAAATATTTAAAATAAAAAAAAGTTAGAAGTTGTTTGAGAACTTGTTATGGACACTATAGGAGGGCAATTTAGCTGGACTGTCTGTCTCTCTTTGGAATTAAGACAAACCTATGATACTATAAGCAGGGATTTTATGATTGCTGCCCTTAGACGGTTTGATGTCCATCCCACTGCACGGGCGCGTCAGGCCGGCCAATATAGTTCAGATGCATATCCACTACATTGAGGTGCAAGGCTGCCCATAATCGCCACTATTTTTTGTTCTTAGCACAATGAATTAGACAGAACATTCATGACTGGGGTATTCCAATGGACCCACAACCCACGCAATATCATGATGTGTGGATGATATGGTATTGTATGTTAAAGATTTTTGGATGAACCTGACGGAAGTAGCTGGGCAGATCAATACATTTGCGCCGCTATCTGGCCTACATCTTTTCCGTTTGGTGCAATGGAAACCTCAGATTTTCGCAATTTGGGAATCCATATTTACCTGGATGTGCAGGATGTCTTAGAGGGTAATCTTCTTAGAACCATTGCAATCCTTAAATCGTGTGGGCTTTTGGAATACCCTACCACTCTCAGTAGCGGGCAGACTGGTCCTTACTAAAAATGGTCATGCTGCTTTTCTTACTTTATCATCTTGTGAACATTCTCGTACTTGTCTCTGCCTGAATCTTTACACTATTAAACACCCTCCTAATTGACCTAATCTGGGCCAGCGACCACCGCAGGGATGCCCTTTTCAAGCTCCAACTCCCACCTGACAAGGGTGGAATATGCGCTCCAGATTTCAAATCCTGTTACATAGTGGTGCAGTTGCAATGGTTAACCTATCTGAAATCGACTATACTGGTGTCATGCTTAATCGGGGCAAACTACACAGTACGTTATGCCCAGGCTTCGCATTCCCCACCGATGGCCACTTATTACTATGGATTGCCATTACATATTAGAAGATGGCCTTACGTTATACCACCATGCACGTGCATTATTCTCCGAATGCACCACTGCATCTGGGATACTCACAGCAAACAGACTACACTCTTGATCACAAAGAGGAGTCACCTTTTCACAGACGGCACCCTACCAAGCCACAAAGTCTTATACTTTATACATATGCAGGGCCTACAAGATACATTATTTTTAACCCCTGCTAGTATGACCTGTTATATACGACACCGCTGGGCGCCTGAAGGTACTGAACCTCCCACATACTGACTACTTCAAGCTTTACACACAATGGGACACGGTCAACACTTGGTCCAATGGTTAAATTGGGGCATCCCCTCCCCCCCCTCACCCGTTTAAGTGCCACATGGGAAAAGGGCCTACCTCAAAATTTCCTAGATAAAGAATGGGTTTTCCTTAGGGAATACCCTTGGAAAATCTCTCACAACTCCTGCTTCAAATTTATACAATTTTCTATTCTACACCGGGCATAGCTTACTCCGCACAGACTCCACGCCATGTTCCCCCCAGTATAGTTGACTTGTAATCAATGTCATGTGCAGGATGGCAAACTATTACACATTTTATGGGATTGCCCTAGGCAACTGGACACAAGTCACTGCTACCCTGTCAGAACTTACCGATCCAAGCCATTGACACTTCATGGAATACATGTTGGATTTATTCTCCAGACCCGAATGTGCCAAAGTGCCCTCATTATATGTGGATTTGGCACTATTGCTGGCAATGCGCCTCTTGACGAAACGCTGGAAATCCCACACGGCGCCCAGAGATTCTCAATGGTTGGAGGAGGTGGAGAAATGGGGCGACAGACACTTAAGTTTGTTCATTCAACCCCTCCGCACCCATGTACATGCTGGACAGTATTCACTTGCTTAAGCCTCACATACCATCACATAGACAGTATATCGCCTAGACTAAGCTGGGATTCCCATCACACTATATTACGAAAAACAACCAGACTCTCTCCTTGTTTGGCTTATCGCCAATTTGGACACACCAACATGGAATATATGTTGTTTTTGGCATGCTTACTCATAATAGTGACAATGTTTAGTTCTGGGAGGGTAAATCTGTTCAGATCGCATTTTTCTGTGATTGCCGACAAAAAATTATTTTTAAAGCTGTTCTGCTGCATGCTAAGTCATGCACTTCTATCTGCTTAAACCTTTATCCTGGCCATTTTCTAGATCTGTGATGTACACTTCTGTGATTTACTGATATGTACTAGATGCTGACAATGTGTATAACTAAAAGATGCATTAAAGATTGTGTTAAAAGGAAATTTGAAGAATGATCGATTAGTTGTTAGAGTGCACCTATAGAGGACAGCTTGGTACGATGTATTTCGTTACGTTGCTGATAACTCTAAATTTGGAGAATGTTTAGAGGATCCTCATGATGTAGAAGCTTGAGAAAATAATGATCCTCGATATCTACTTGTGCCTTAACCTGATTGGTTCGTAATATGGTAACCGTGTATGGATGTATCAAATGCTAGAAATGTGTGATTTAAGCTAGTACATTGTAGATGAGAATCAGAACCCCTTTTTCCTGGCTGACCAGCAGATGTCTTCCAGAACTTTTCAGAGAATTTTTCCCCACTTCGGTGACTAGGGTGCTCTCTCTCTTTATGGGAGAATTGGTTTGCTAAATTCTTTCTGTTTGAGAAGATTTCTTACTAATCTGCTTCTTGCTTGTATGATCCTATTTGATTTGAACATCATAACAAATGACTTGCATTCATGTATTGATTGTGGATTATTCACTAATGCAATGATTTGAATTTGTAAATGTGTTAATCCTGAAATAGATCTTTATGGTTTGAAATATAGCTCTATGGGCTAGATGTACGACCCGTTTTTGCATGCGCAAACGAGTTTAAATCTAAAGGGCCTTGTACAAACCCTATTTAGTGATTCACAATTTATTTCGCTAACTACTATTTGCGACTCGCAATTAGATAGGGACGTTCCAAGGGCATACCTTAGCCATACGTAGTGCGTGTAGTAATTGTGGGTAATGTTTACTTGGTTTCAGCCCTGAAGAAGTCAGTGTGTTATATTGTACACGACGAAACACGTGTTGGCTGTTGTACCACCAGTGTTGAACATTGAAGAAAGAAAATAAACAACAAGGAACTCCAACCTTTTGATTTATGGACATTCTAATTCACAATTTTCTTTCCTTAATATAAGTGACTCTTGCCTGATAATTGTTTCTAGTTACGAACAGGAATGGACTTTGTGTGCTCAGAGGTTAATGTAGAAAACACAGCAGGATAACGTATTCGTTATTCTTGTTGTGGGTTTGTGTGGGCAAGTTGAACTAGCAATGTCGATGTTTCGACCCTAAGATGTAGTGCAGATTCGTAAGCAGCTATAGCGGGTCTTCATCAGGACAGGAGGGAATAAGACAGCCTAGTGGTCTGGAGGTGTAGTGATTTGTTTCCGGTTTAGCTAATCGTGGAGGTGTCAACTGACACCATTCAGGGTCATCTATTCTATGCAGATGTAATTGTCATTTCCTCACCAGCCAGTGGAAAGAGTTGAGTGCCGCCACAGAGATCACCAAGAAATTGAGTAATTATGGGTGTAAACGTCCGAAACGGCAGGGACCAAACTGACCCGCAAAATTAAATTATCTAGATCCACCTGACATTAACACTAAGCAATCTAGAATACTGCACCTTAAACTTCTAAATATTACGTTTTGCGACTCTGTGATTTTTAAATAGATTAATGATATTACGATTTCTGTTTTCATTTTCTAGTATTTTTGGAATATGTCACTATAAGGTGTATTTGATCATGCATTAGTAAGCTTTTATCCATTTCTTTATGTTGGTTTACTGTGCCCTATTTGTGTTATATTGATGAATGGTATTCTCCTGCACTTTGTTTTCTTGTTTCTTTTTTGTGCTCTTTTTCTAATTTTGTGAGAATAGCTATTGGGGTGCACTGTTTGGCCTGATGTTACAGCTGATGGTACTTGTCTAATGTATAACATTGTGACGTGCAGATCAGGAGTGTACTTCACTTAACCTTTCTACGAAACACACTTATGCCTTCACACCGTGTGTAGCATACCTTCATGCTTTATCCACCAGCATGGGTTGAATTTCACACCTTCAACCACTAAAATATGACAAACACATCCATGGTGACCATAGTATTGACTACTAAAATATGTCAAGATAAGTGTAAATCTGCTATTATTTTATTTATTCGTTTTTTAGAAATGAAACCAACAGTACAGAGCAGTCATTATATGCCACAAACAGCACAGCAGTCACATGTAAGGGCAAAGCAAACATGAAAATCACTGCAGAGAGTGAACATCATAACACAACCCTGGGTACATGAATTCAAAGCCATAGAAATTGACAATGGAACTGAGGCAGGTTGAAAGGTACTCCCTGCTCCAGCCCCTTTGATCCCAGCCTTGAGTTATCTGAGGTCCTTCTGAATCTTATCTACTCCGTAGCGCTCTGGACAGCCCGGCTGCTGCCTCCAGACCCGAGGTTGAATGATCATATTACCTCTTGGGGTCCTCAGATCTCTGATATCTAAATCTACTATTTTTAATTTCTTCATGATGATGTTTCGGGATTATGATTCAGCTTGACTGTTTGCTGCAAAACCTGCAGCGAGAGGCTGTGCGTAGGGGCGAAGCACCAGTGACTGAAAGAGATGACTTTCATCTTTTTCAAGATGGTATTTGCTCAGAAATGTGTCCCAACTAAAACACATTAGCAAGTGGCAAATTGTTTGCAGGCCTATTTGCGACTGAAAACGTGGGCTTTCGGTATGTACATACGCTATTCGGTATCCACAAATAGCGAGGCAACCAATCTGCGAATCAGTACTGTTAGCAAATGTTTTTTGCAACTTGCAAATATAGAATCGGTATTTGCCAGTCTAAACCGTTTTGTTCGCAATTTGCGACTGGTTGCAAAATGCGTGTTTGCTCATGTGTGTTTGCACTGATTCCATTCAGGTGGTAACTGTGTGCAAACTATAAAAGCCGGCCCAGAATTCATTAAGGGTTTCCACAATGGCTGCATTTTATGTGATTGCGATAAGGAGGCGATTCCTGGCTGCCTAGCAGAGGAGGAAGAGGTGGAGACAGGAGAGGATTTTTAGAACCAGGCTTACCATATTCCCACAGACAGAGGAGGAAATATACGAGAAATACAGGCTGAGAACTACAGTGATGATAGACTTGATAGAACCACATCTAGAAACCAGTACCTGGCACAGCAATTCCATCCCAACGCATGTGCAAGTGTTGTGTTGGCTGCACCTTTTGTCCTTGGGTAGCTACCAGGAGGTGATTGCTGCAGCTGGTGGGGTGCCCCAAAGTGCATTGTAATGCTTCTGTAGGCGGTCCTAGATGCCATGCTCTTATACCTGAACAATTATATATGCCTACCCAGGAATGCAAAGGAAATGCATAATACCAAATTAAACTTTTACAGGATTACCAACTTCCCCCATGTATTAGAGTGTGTAGATGGGACACATGTTCCTATTTGTCCTCTTAGACATAGTGAATATGTGTTCAGAAATAGGAAAAACACCCATTTACTCAACATCCAGCTGATAAGCGATGCCCATAATGTCATCACAGATTTCGTGGCAAAATAGCCAGTGAGCATCAATGATGCATACATCTTAGGCACAGTGGAGAAGTACAACATCTGGATCATGGGGAGTTTGATGATGGCTATTTACTAGGTGATGTGATGCTGTAATATCAGGGACATATATGTATCTGAGGTCATGCCATACTCATACTTAGCTTTCTTTTGCCAGGTGACAGTGTATATGTCCCCCACAGACTTGTAGTTGAATCGGCCAAACGACCAATGGACCGACTTAGCCGGTCATTCTTGCAGCTATTCGCAATCACGATGCCTTGTATGGCTCTGTCGGCCACCATTTGTTGGCTTAAGTCCTGTGTGGCAGTGGTCAGGCTCACTAGATTGTTATGCATTTTGGCCAAATATGTCCCAACTTTATTCAGCAGTAATTCTCTGCTGCATGTTATGCATGTTCCTGTTAATAATCTTCAGCTGCTTGTTGTGCAGGCTTTGTTTTTGGGAAGGGATGCCTCTAGGCCAAGAAACAACTGTGCGGTGGCGTCATCCTCAACAGCGGCATGTGCCTCACGACGTCCTTTGCACCTACGCCCTGGAACACGCTAATGTTTGCTCATACTGGACTGTGAAATGGGACTTTGTGGCAGAGGGACATCATCGTCCTCCGTTGGTGCGGCCTCTGGTGACAGTGACACACTGCAACATTGGGGTGGGGTGGTGCTTGCATGACTGTGTGTAAGATGAGGTTCCTCTGGCTACCACGTTGCATCATTCACTCCCTCCACATTGGTGTCCTCACTCTGTACCTGAGAGAGATCTGTGGGACAGAGGAGATATATTATATTCACCTATCTGATGTGAGGCCCAGTAAATATACATATGAATCCTAAGCTGACTTTTTGTATACATCACCCATAATGCACTATCATGGTACAATAATTAAGATTTGGAGAACAACTGTCTGATGCATGCTCCTGGACTATGTGGATTTGGACATCAATTTGTGGTCTGGGCTGTGTCAAAAGTAAATATGTAACACTTACTTTGTGAGGTTCCTGGTGCAGGGCTGTCAATGTTCACAAAACCCATACAACCTCCCGCTCCAGTGTGTACTCCACCATGGTCCCCAGTGCAGTGGGTGGTGATACTCTTGGTGGGCCCCACCTGTTCCCCGGGATTCATTGAGATGCTGGGCCACCTTTTCCTTTGTCCGTGACCTAAGGTCATACCAACGCTTGCGGATTTCAGCTATGGAGCGGTGACTGACTACAATGGCATTGATTTTCACCTGAATTTCCTGCCATATTTTCTTTTTTTGTGAGTCTGGCACTGTCATTGATGCCCTTCCAGAGAACATCATGGTTCTCACAGCACTTCTCTTTGAGAATCTCCAACTCCTTCTCTGCAAATTTCAGTTTTCTTTTCCTCCCTGCAGGTGTTTTTTCAGCAGTTTGGCTGGCCATGGCTGATGTTTGGTCTCCTTTCAGCTTCTTTGGCCTGTGCTGTGTACGGCAGCAGAACTCCTCCTCGACTCAGCTGGTTCCCAGACGGGGTCTGTGAGGCACTTCCTGGTCCGGAGGAGATTACCCAGGACCAGGAAGTGTTTTCTCCCTCTTTGTGGTTCCGTTAAAAAATGTAAATTGATACTTGTATAGCGCACTACTCACCCGCAAGGGTCTCAAGGCGCTTGTACGAATACCGCTGTGGAACCCATCCTGGCTTTCCCTGTGAGGCGTCCACTCCTGGACACCCCCAAGGTGGAGGCCAGGCATCCTTAGCATTGAGGGGGCCGTTGTGGAGATTAAGCAGCTATTGCCCAGAGTTGCAGAGTGGGACTCCATGATTGGAATAGGCACCGAGGCAAGAATTATCAGGTCCGAGGAAATTGAGCCCAAGACCCACCGAGGCAGGGAATTGAACCCTGGTCCCGGGCTAGACCTCTGCATCAGGGTCTGCCGCTCTAATCATTGAGCCACACTTCTCCGTTTGTGACGTGATCGCAAAATAGCGAGTCAGTAATAAGTTGATTTGCAATTTTGGTAATTGCTAGTAGCGATTGACCAAACTGCAAAGCAACTTGATACCGACTCGCTATTTTTTGATTCACTTCATATGCACATGTGGATTTGTGATCTCCTAGTTGCAAACAGAAAATCAAAATTTTTTGGAACGTACATGAGGTCCATACCTCTATACATCATGGGAAACTCCTTTTAAAAGCAATTGTATTGATTCATCCTATAGAAGTAAAAATGTGTGTGAAAATGCATATTGCACATTGTTAATGATGCACAAAAATATAAACCTACAAAATTCTTCTACAGCAGGGATAACCTAAATGAGAATGCCTATCCACAGGAGGGGAATGAAGATGTAGATTCAATGAGGAATATAAAGTAATCTCAAGAAATGTTTGATGGACTATCAGAAATGGTTGACTATGTTAAGATGCCAATAATGGCACCAATAATCAAGATGCATTGCAATATTCTTACAGCAAAAGGCCTGTTGTGTATGATAAGGGGGGCACTCATTAAAGATTGAAAAGACCAAGGGGTATATTCACAAGAATGTGTGATAACTACCGCAAGAGTAGCGTAACACAACTTTCAACATTGCAGATTATCGCAGGAAAATAACCCTGTGTCAACATGGAATTCATAACGCGGCGGTATCATGCGATAGACACCAGATACCGCGTCAAATGTCCACATGAAAATCAACACCACGCCGCAAAAATGCGATACGCAAACACAAAAAAACCTGCAATGAGGCCAATTGCGGCACAAAAAGTAGCGAAAAACAGCCACAGGCCTGCAAATCCCACACGTCTGGCGGGACAATGCACCATAAAAACCACAGAAACAACACACCAGAAACAAGCCAAAGCACATAGCGACATGGATGTACCCTGACCCAGCGCAGAGGCCAACTCGAACCCCCACAGACCACCAGCAAGGAACAACAGGGTTGGGGAAGGCCAAGGAGAAGAGGTAGAGTAAGACTGGGTGCAGACCGCAGAAAAAGAAGACCAGCGTCAGGGAGGTGACAGAACACTACCAGCTACTGACCCAAAGCAGACCCCCTGGAATGCAGTTGGAGTGCAGAGGAGGCCAATCGAGGAGGCCAGTAGGCGCCGGCATGACGTGACAACCTAAAACCAGGCACAAACCCACTACCAACAGGAAGGCAGCACCGGCGACAGGGGATGGCAGTCCAGAGCCACAGGAGGAGCTGGAGGAAACCCAGGCCACAGTCATCAGTGTGGAGACAGTGAAAGGAGTAGGGAGTATGGACACAGCTCGAGAGGACCTGACACAACATCAACAGGGAGTGCAACGAACAGGGGACTGGGGGTGAGGGGGAGATGGGCACAATGGCACACATGCACAATGAGGTGTAGCACATTGCACATCCACAATTACCCAGGATCATGTCCCAGATCCCCTTGGCACACTTCAGCACACACACATACACACACACACACACACACACATATCAAGAACAGCACAC
This sequence comes from Lissotriton vulgaris, assembly GCF_964263255.1. Lineage (NCBI taxonomy): Eukaryota > Metazoa > Chordata > Amphibia > Caudata > Salamandridae > Lissotriton > Lissotriton vulgaris. The sequence goes on along the minus strand of NC_141694.1, from coordinate 1,715,188,016 downwards.
CCATATTGACGACAACGTGTTACAATGCGCATAGCCGACACTGCAGAACAGAGGACACAACTGGCTCCGCACATGCACAGAAACATGCCTACTACATCTGACAGAGCCGGAAACTGTGAAATAGAAATGTACGCGTACGACCTCTCATCCGTCATGTAGTCCAAATGTACATTGTCCCGCAGAAGAATTCAGCACCTCCCAAACAGTCACAATGTACATTGCCATACAGTCTGCATGCAAACCAGCACAATGCGCCAACATACATGTCAACACAATGTCAACATGCATCTCCCCTTCACATTGCAGAACGGCACACAACACCTTTAGCAGAGCACAGAATACAATACATCTGTGATGCCGGAGAGGACCACCACACAGTCGACTCCGACGCCCTACAACAGCCCATGGATATCCAACGCAACCCGGCCAGTCAAGCTACTCAGAGGAGAACACCAATCCTGCAACAGACCACACAGCAGGTAGCACCCGCAAACACAGCTGGCTCACGACACTTCAGCCACCCACACATGGCCGCCCAATGCCATGTGTCAGCACACCAAAAGGAGGTGGCCCAACAGGTGTGGGTGGGGGCCGAACTCATGGAATGCAAACTAGAACACATACGTAGGTGTCTATCACCCTTCAGGGACCACCCACACCCCACTAAGGAGACCCACGCTGCCATAGAGACACATGCAGATGCACATTCACAGTACAGAACCACACCAAGGTGCGCTTAAATAGCAGTCACACACCCATGTTGGCTCTGAGTACGACGGCCCTTGCCACTCCCCTTACGATTTGAGTGGGTGATGACAAAGCTACATGTCCAAGCTCCAACCCGCTGCCTGCGGTGACATTTCTACATCCGATGTACACAGCACCATGTAATGTTGTAGGACCCAGGCCCCTCATGCATACAACAAGACCACAGGGACACATGCATATATCATGTTGAACTGGCTACGGGTACATGCGCCTGACCCCTTTATTGGCAGGTCCACATGTACAGTGACGCATGTGCTGGATGTGTGTGGGGTGAATGTAAGCCATTCTGCATGGAATGTCTGGTATTAGCAACCACTTGAACATTAGACACCAGTGCAACAGAAACAGAAAACACATGCATAACAGAGTCAACTGCTGAGCAACATGGAGTGAGCCGGAGAAAGTCCAGAGGACAGCCAACATGTAAACAGAAGTGTCCGTGAGTTGCAGTGCACTGGGGTTGGGACACTAGAGATGAGCGCGCTCATGTGAAGAAAAAGTCTCGGAGTGTGTCCCTTCGATATATTCCTGATGCATATGCAGTGGGGTGTGTTAGACCTGCATAATTTTCCCCATCAACGTCTCAGGGACTCCACACTGTGACATAGCTGCACAACCGCTCTACAGCACAAAACTCAATCAGCAATGGACAATGGCATGCGGGGCACTGAGTCACTGGCGCCTGTAGTGCTGAGCAGGGTATCAGGCCGATGATGGCTACCACGACAGGTCTGAGCAACTTGGTAAGTCTGTCAGTGTCAGGACCACCGTTTCAACTCTGGCAGATGGCGATTGGAGGTGGTCCTTGCGGTGGTGGCGTGCGCCTCCTGCGGTAATGCGATGTTCGGGCTGGTCAGGACTCGCTTTGGTGTGTGAGCCCTTGTGGGACGCAGTTGGGCCCGGAGGCTGCGTACAGTGCAGGGCCACAGGGAAATGGAGTTGATGACCCCAAGGCCAATTCTTTAGGGGCCATCCAATATCTCAGAAGAAGGGGTCCAGGACCAGACCAGCACAGAGTTAGTGGCCCCGGATGCACTGCATCCGGCACAGGCACCCAGCCACGGGACGGTGACTTGCGGTGCAGTCAGATGGGCCATGCGACCTGAGCGCGTCCCCAACAATGTCCGAGGTGTATGTTGCGGAGGGTTGCGGGGGACAGTGGAAGGTGTCCCCGTGGGCATGATGCGGAAGGTTTGATTTTATCCTGAAGCAGCAAATAATGGGGTGGAAAGCGCACGCCTCGTTTTCACCACCAGTTCGGTATCAGCTACATGAGGATGAATACTAGCCCCTAGTCCATAGACTCAGATGCCACCAATGTACGACCAGTGAGTGTCCATGAATGTCAGGGAACAGACTTAGTGGCACCGGTGCTGAGAAGGGATGCAGGCTGCGATGATGCCTGTGCACTAATATGAACTCTGCCATCGCTAAATCAAGACTCATTGACCTACTGGACCGCAGTGTAGGCCGGAGGCAGCGGTCAGCACGGGCCAGTCCCCGAGTGTCGCCGTCTTAGGTTGGTGGCCCCACCGGCCTGCGTAATTCAGGTTCAGTGGCACTGTGTGTTCGGTCACCTCCGTGACTGTGACCCGGCTTTCATCCGGACTGAGCTGCATCTTCCTCTTACTCCTCTCCGAGCGACCACTGGTGTGGACTCTGCCATTCGTAATTCGAGACTAGATGCTGGATGTGAGACCTACTGGTCCGCAGGGTAGTCCTGGTCCCTCATCCACTTGTTGCTGCCTGGCATTGAACAGGATTAGTGGCACCACGTGTAGCCAGCTGGCGTTGAACAGGGTTAGTGGCACTACGTGTTGGCGGCCGGCGTTGAACAGGGTTGGTGGCACCACTTTGAGCCGGCTGGTGTTTAACAGGGTTAGTGGCACCACGTGTAGCCTGCTGCGGTGGTTGGCTGCTTGAAGGTAGGATTCCAGAAGCAGAGCGCAGTGGTGGAAAGCCACGCGCTGCCGTTTCCTTCACTTGCCTTTCCCAGAAGTGGAGTGTGGTGGTGGAAAGCCACGCGCTGCCGTTTCCTTCGCTTGCCTTTCCCAGCAGCGGAGCGCGGTGGTGGGAAGCCACGCGCTGCCGGTTTCTTTCGCTTTGCATTTCCAAGAAGCGGAGCGCGGTGGTGGAAAGCCACGCGCTGCCGTTTCCCGTCTTGGAAATTCCTTTCTGAACAATACAGTGCGCAGAGGTGAAGGAACCATGGGATGCTGTATTATCCCTGCTTTTTCACTATAACGGTGAAGCAGAACGCGGTGGTGGTCACAACCACGCGTTACCATTTTCTTTCTTGAAGCTTAGTAGCTTGATTACTGGAAGTAATTATTGGTGACTGCACCTAGTATTTGTCTAAACTCTCAATAGAGTATTATTCTTTTGTTCGGAACTAAGCATATGTGAACCAGTACTTTGTGTGGTGCCTCTCTGGTATCGAACAATACTTAGGATGACTTGCAATCCTTTCACTTATTCATTGGACTAATTACCAACAGGAGCCTGATCCTTCTCTTTTCCTTCGTTCAAAGGAAGGTCCTTTATTTCTTTCTTTATACGACACTGAACAATTTTGGAACCCTTATTAATTGGTGTTTCGGAATGGAACCTATGGTATGTTTGTGATGGTCACTGTTATTTCATGGGCTGGGATGGTCGATGTGGCATGTGAATCATAGACACCTCTCTGTGTTTTCCAGGTTTCAGATAGCATCACGGAACGATTGAATTGGAATATATCATGGGTGTCTGCGTTCAGTTATAATCAGGTATATGGGAAACCTTTAGTGAGACCACATGAGAGTAGCTATATATTTTATACATTTGTTATATATTTGTTTTTTTGTTATTACAGGTCTCCTTCCCTGCTGCCCCTTCCCTTTCCTTTCCCTCGCCTGATGGTTCCAAAACCCTGTGCAATATAATCAGGGTGTTGGTAACGTCTGGATGTGGACCCTTACTTGCGACATCTGGATCCTGCGGAGCATATCCTGACAGAATTACACGCCCACAAACACTGCTCCGTCCGATTCAGTTGTCTGGGGTAATGGCCTCCATAGAGGATGTCCTTCAGGCGTTAGTCTTGGTACAACAAGAGTTGGCCTCCTCTAGGGCAGAGATGGCTGCCTTAAGGGATAAGGGAGACAAATTAGCTTGGAACCCATTCGATGCTTCCTTACCCAATCCGCAAATCCAGGTTACTGTTTCACCTCCCATTCCTTTGGCTAGCCTTGAAAGCTTTTCAGGGGATCCGTCAAAAATGCAGGTGTTTTTAACACAAATAATGCTACATTTTTCCTGTAACCCGCTTCCTTCCCTAACAATTATTCTAGAGTAGCCTTTGCCATCTCTTACTTAGTGGGGGATGCGGCCAATTGGGCCGTTCCTTTAGTAAGGAACAATGATGCTATATTATCCGATTGGTCCGCGTTTAGGACCGAGTTCGAGAGGGTGTTTGATCGGAGAGCAACCACATTCAGTGCTGATCAAGAGTTGCTAGAACTCAAACAGGGTGGAACTGATTTAGTGACGTATCTGACCACCTTTAACAGGTTGGTGGCCGAAACGTATGTCATTATTCTATTAGGGTTTGAGGGAAGGGTTGAAGGACATCATAGCCCAGATAGACCCACAACCTGCTAATTGTGCCGATATGATAAACCTGACTTTGAGATTGGATGGTAGAATGGCGGAAAGAGGTGGGGAAATTAGGACATGGGATAGAGGATATTACAGGACTGATGGGTCATCTCGTAAGCCTTCTGGTTCTACAGAGATGGGAACTGAGCCCATGGAAATTGGTGCCATCAGAGCCCCTTTATCCAAAGAGGAAAGAGAGAGCCGTAGAGTGCAAGGACTTTGCATGTACTGTGGTAAAAAGGGTCACTATGTACAGGAATGTCCTTCCAAACCAAAGACCACGGGGAGTTGGTCCAGGAGTAAAAAGGTGGCTGTGTCTTCTACCACTCTGGTTGATGGAAGTACAGAAGAAGCAGGAGGGGTAGACAAGGTTTGGAAAATACCTTCTTTAACCGTTATGGCTTTACAAGACACAGAGTCCCACATTGTGCTTCCCATGAGTCTCGAGAACAAGCAATGTCATCACCAGGTATTGGTGATGATAGATTCAGGGGCTACAGGCAATTTTATAGATAGTGGGTTGGTAACCAGTCTTGAATTAAACAGGGTGTCACGGGACTTCCCAGAAGAAGTAGTAGCTGTTGATGGGAAACCTTTAAAATCTGGTTGTATAACTGAACAAACAGAGGTAGTGGTATTGACAGTTCCAGTAAGCAATGGAGGTTATAGAGATGAATTGTCCTTGAACATAATTGAAGCCCCACAATATGAAGTTATCTTAGGAATGCCATGGCTAAGTCATCACAATCCTTCCATTAACTGGAAAACTAAGACCGTTCAGTTCCTATCGGAGGAATGCCAGAGTTATTTTGTTCCACACAAAAACACATCAGCAGACTCTTTAATGATTCCTTTTGTAGTAGCCACCGCTGTTGAAAAAGAAGTGATTTTGCCCTTTGAATACCACTTGTATAAAGATGTTTTTAGTGCAACCCAGGCAGAGCAGTTACCACTCCACAGAGAGTATGACTGCAGAATCGATTTGGTTGATGGGGCTACTATACCAGCCTGTCGTGTGTATGCTTTATCAGTACCAGAGACGACATATTTGAAAGAATACCTGGATCATTATTTGAAAATAGGGTTTATCAGACTGTCCCGTTCACCTGCAGCGTCTCCTTTGTTTTTTATAGCGAAAGCAAATGGTGATTTGAGGGCGTGTGTGGACTACCGCATGCTTAATAAACACACCATACGCAATAAATATCCGTTTGCTCCTTATATCTGTGTTACTTGATCAAGTAAGGTATGCCCGGATTTACACTAGATTAGTCCTAAGGGGAGCGTATCATCTGGTCCGGGTTCGTGAAGGGGACGAATGGAAAAAGGCTTTCAAGACACGTTATGGATTATATGAATATACTGTAATGCCGTTCGGCCTGTGCAACGCACCAGCGGCATTTCAGTATTTCCTGAATGATGTCTTGAAAGAGTATGTGGACTTGTGTGTGGTGGTATACATCGACGATATCCTTATCTATTCCGAGGAAACCGATATCCATACAAAACATGTTAAAGATGTGTTACAGAAGTTGCAGGATCATAAATTGTTTTGCAAACTGAGCAAATGTGAGTTCGGAGTGACCGAAGTGGAGTTTTTGGGAGTCATGTTATGCCCAGAAGGGTTACATATGTCTGAGCGAAAGGTACAGGCTGTTCAATAATGGCCCACCCCTAAAGGTGTGAGAGATGTTCAATGTTTTCTGGGTTTTGCGAATTATTATCGCAGATTCATCCTCCACTTTTCTCAGGTAGCTGTTCCTCTGTCAAAACTGCTCAGAAAAGGAGTGACTTTCCATTGGTCCAGGGAAGCTGAGGCAGCCTTTGAGTATCTCAAACAGGCTTTCACTACTGCTCCCGTGCTTGCTCATCCCAAACCGGAGTTTCCTTTTGTGATTGAGGCTGATGCTTCAGATGAAGCCATCGGAGCCATTTTGTCGCAAAGAGACCAGACCACTGGTCAGCTCCATCCTGTGGCATATATGTAAAAAAAGCTGAGTGTAGCAGAAAGAAATTACACTATCACCAAAAAAGAGCTACTAGCGATCAAGAAGGCTTTCCAAGAATGGAGACAATACTTAGGGGGGGCTGTTTTCCCAGTCACGGTATATTCAGACCATATGAATCTGCAATATATGAATACTGCTCGGCATCTCACCCAGAGACAAATGAGGTGGATGCTATTCTTTGCCGAATACGACTTTGTAATCACCTTTAGACCAGGGGTTGAAAACCGGAAGGCTGACTCCCTTTCCAGGCAGATGGTCAAGGATAAATCTAGCGACAAACCAGCTCAAGAGACTATCGTGGACCCCTCAAGAGTGATTTATGTGGTGGATGCTGACAATTTCTTGGATAAAGTCAAACAAACAAAGACCGCGACAGGGTGGGTATCTTGGGCCACCAAAGAGACTGAACGCACTGTAAAACAAGGACTTCCGTTTGTTAACAACAAATTGTTTCTGCCCACCTCAAGTCTGCAGAAGAGGGCCTTCTCTTGGTGTCATGACTCCCTGGTTGTAGGGCATCCCGGAATACATAAAACCCTCCAGCTAATACAACGGCATTTCTGGTGGACAAAAATGAAATCAGACGTTTCTTCTTGGGTTGCTCAGTGTGAGGTGTGTGCCAGAGCCAAGACTGAAACAGGCCTGAAAAGAGGAAAGCTGTTGACTATGCCCACACCAAAAAGACCTTGGCAGAACATCAGTCTGGACTTCGTGACAGGTTTCCCACTTGATCATGGAAATACAGCAATCTTGGTGGTAATTGATAGTCTCACAAAGATGGGGCATTTTATCACTTGTGTGAATCTTCCCACTGCGGGGAAAACCGCTCAGTTATTGTTAAATAATATGATTAGACTACATGGGGTACCTGATGTTATTGTATCAGACAGAGGGCCTCAGTTCATTGCCTGGTTTTGGAAGAACTGGTGTCAACCATTAAGCATCATCCCTAAGCTATCCACGAGCTGTCATCCACAGACGGACGAGCAAACAGAGAAATTAAACCAAACCCTGAAGAAATACCTCTGTTGTTATGCGGGGGAGGCCCAGGAGTCGTGGGTATCCATGTTGTGGAAGGCGGAAGTGGCATACAACAGCGCTTGGCATAGTTCTCTGGGGGTAGTTCCTTTTTGTGCGACATACAGCTTCGATGCTAGAATCCTTCCTTCCTATATGTATCCCGGAAGAGGTGTCACAGCAGCCGACAGTCCTGGGTCAGATGAGAAGTTTGCACGCTGTACAATGTAAGGTCAGAGAACATCTGATCAAGGCCAAGAGAGATTACAAGAGATGGGAAGATCGTCACAGAAAAAATGGACCTGATTATCATGTGTGGCTCTCCACAAAGAACATTCACTTCAAACTACAAAGTGTTTTTCATCCTAGGTACATTGGCCCCTATGTCATCGTAAAGAAGATCAACCCTGTGGCATACAAGTTGAAGTTGCCGGGTACGCTTCGGATTCATCCGTTATTTCATTGGAATCTGTTGAAACCTGCATTGACGGCTAGAAGGCATGCGCCTACACCGGTGCTGTGTGACGGTGGCCTGCAATACGAGGTGAAGAGTATCAAGGATTCCAAACGCAGTAGAGGGGTTCTGTGGTACCTGGTCTCCTGGAAGGGGTATTCGGCTGAGGAAGACTCTTGGGAGCGGTGTCATGATGTGCATGCCCCAGTTGCGGTGCACTCTTTTCATCTTCGATGCCCTGCAAAGCCTGGCCCTAGGAGGCGCTAGGAGGGGTGACCTACTGTCAGGCCTGCCTCACTAAGAAAGATCTACAACTCCCAAGATGCCATGGGATGGGAGATTGTATTTAAGGTGGTGCTGCGCAACGAGGATGCGTGTAATTTTGTGTACTTCCGACTTCTGCAATGGATGTCGCCAGCCTCTAGGAGGAGATTGTGTTGGTTCCTGGGCTCGATCCCTGTCCTTACCGGAGGCTGCGTTTTCGGTGGTTGGCAGCTTGAAGGTAGGATTCCAGAAGCGGAGCACGGTGGTGGAAAGCCACGCGGTGCCGTTTCCTTCGCTTGCCTTTCCCAGAAGTGGAGGGCAGTGGTGGAAAGCCACTCGGTGCCGTTTCCTTCGCTTGCCTTTCCCAGAAGTGGAGCGCAGTGGTGGAAAGCCACGCGCTGCCGTTTCCTTCGCTTCCCTTTCCCAGAAGGGGGGCTTGGGGGAGGGCAGCCGACCCCCGGGAGGTCTCCTCCCCCGGGCGGTTTGGGAGATCTGGGTGGGGGTTTTCTTCTAGCAGATTCCATTTGGGCGTTTTTGGGCTGGTTTTTAGTTGTATTGTGCGTCCCCCTATAAATGGGCGGGGCTCCTCGCTCCGGGCACCATTTTAGGCTTGGTGACCTGGTGGCCGGTTGAGTTAGAATTTTTTGTCAGTACTTTGGTAGTTTGTTCTTTTTCCTTGTAGCTATTCTGATTCGATATCATGTCTGGTGAAGATTACCGAGTGTTGGAGGCTATTCGCCTGCTTAGCGAGGCGGGCGTTTGGACCTGGTCATTGGCGACCGGGGTCAGACCGAGACCCCGCGCCCCCAACGGGAGGCCTCTGCGAGGGTGTCGGCTGTGGTGGCAGCATGTTACACTCCGAAACGCCGGAGGCAGGACGGGGTATGTGAACGGGGTCGTTCCAGGACTCGGCGGGCGGGTTCTAGGGCCCGGCGTGGGAGTGATTCTGGTTCTTCGGATCCGGCTGTTTCTTTGGATTCCTCGTTGGTGGAAGTGGCTGGGGAAGGTGGTTTTCCTTCTGTGGAGGGGGAGGTTTCTACTGTGGGTTTGCGGGAAAGAGCAGCCTCTGCTCCCGTTTTGCGGGGCCGTCGTGCTTCCAGGCAACGTGGTTGCACGCGGCGTTCGGCTTCTGCCTCCGCGGGGGTGGGGGCTGACGTCACACAGATGGTGCGGGCGGAGGCCATTTTGGATGTGGTTTCTGTGGCGCAGCAGCCGTTACGGGGTGCTTCGGGTCAGGACATACAGGAGGTGGTCGCTCCTTTGAGCGTTATACGCCACCATGTGGTTCAGGTCTCAGTAACGGTTGACGGTGGTGCGGTAGGTGTGTCCATCGTGCGTCCTTGGGTGTCGAATCATGGAGTGGTCGGGCCTGAGGGCCCTGGTGTGCTTGTTCGGTCTGTGGGGAGGGATCTGCATAGTCTGTTATTGTTTTCTCCCTCGGGATCTGTTGGGGGGGACGCTGTGTCCGGGGGTTGCAGTTCATTGGGGGAGGGGGAATGGGCCCAGATGGGTTTGGGGGAGGGTGCTGGGCGGTCTGACGTTCTTCTACCTGGAAGGGATTTGTGTGATGCGGGCGGTTCAATGGGGAGTTGCCGCCAGTTGGAGGTGGTAGGAGACCTTCCCCTCGGGGGGGTCGGGAGTGGAGAGGATTTTGTTCGGCAACATGAGGTTGGAGAAGGTTCTTTTTATAGGTTGGCAGGGGATTTTCAGTGTCCTGGTATGAGGGTGGTTTCGGGGCCTGCATCTCGGGGTTCTTTTGATGGTAGAGGGGTTCAGGATTTGGCTGCTCAGGGACCTGCTTCGCGGATTATTCAGGCTCTGTTGGATGTTAGCTCGGAGGAGGAGGTTTGTCCTCCGTCTCCTCGGCTTTGCGAGGCTTTAAAAAGAAAAAGTGCTGTTAGTTCTGGGAGTTTTGTGGTGTCTGGCAGGGGTGGCGGATTTAATGTTGGCGGTTTGTCTTCTGCACATAGAGTTGGTTTTAGTAAGGGACCCGGCACACCAGTCCGGCCTTTTTCTTTACAGGAGGAAGCTCGACCTACGGCAGCAGACTTGGCAGGGCGGCAGGCAGCCCAGGTACGCCGAGGAGAAGTGCGGGTGGAGCCTGGCGCGGCACGTCCCATACCATCGAGGGATCCCGCCGCGGCCATCACACGCGGGTTTACTACGACCTCGATGGCCCCAACGAGGGATTTCAGCATGGGCGGTGCCTCCGGGTCCAGCACGACCTTCCCGTCCTCAGCGGTGGAATCCAGCGTTGTACATGGGAGCGGGTTACGTACGACCTCTCTCGTGCCACGTGGTGGTTATAATGCTGGTTTATCTTCTTCTGGAAGTCAACAGGTTGTCAGTGGTTCTGGTGGGGGGATGTATAGACGAGTTCAGTCGTCCTCCCCGCCTAGGTCAAGAGTGAGGGCTGGTAAGGCCCATGGTCGTTCGAACACGGTGGAGTCAAGGCAGACTTCGGTGGTTGTCACTGCCCCTCCTCAGTTAGAGGAATCGCTCATTTTAGATTATGATGAGGATAGCCCTGAAGAGGGAGAAGTTCGTGAGATGGTGTCTGGGGGGGGGCATGTTAATGTTTCTCATAGTGTGTTACAGGATCAGGTGGTTCAGAGTCGTGCGGAATCGTCAAGGCCACGAGTGCTCGGCCCCTTGGTGAGGGCTCCTCGGAGGGCGGACGACGGTGCACAGACTGAGTGGAGGACGGAAGCCGGTCAACCGCCTCTTTTACGCCCAGGTGAGAATGTGGTTCAGGCCGTGCGGCCAAATATGGTGTCTATTGGTGTTGGTGTAGATTTAATATCTACTGAAAAAGATGGCAAATTACACAAAGGACGTGTTGTAAGAGATCAGGGTGTAGGTACAAACGGGGATGATCTCAATGCAAGTGAGAAGGTGGATAGCGGCACGTCCACTGTTGGTTTGGGCACTACAGAAAATGTACTTCACAGTAAGGAACTAAAAATCAAAAAGTTGCCGTATATGGGTGTTACGAAGCCTTTGGGGGCTCATTTGATGCTCAGTACGAAGGAAAGGATATGGAATGGTGAGTATGTGGAACTGTTGAAATTGCTCCACAGGGAGGTCCATGCTAAAGAGGGTTCCAAGGAGGAGGAGTTTGAATTGGCAAAACGCCCTAAAGTACCTTTGACTATAGAAAATTGGACGGCGGCCTTTTTAATTTATGCCAGCGTCTACTGCGAAAAGTTCCCTGAGCGCTGCGTGTCCTTATTTAAGTACATGGATGTTATCCGTAAGGCTCAGCTGACTAGGAATGATTATGCTTGGGCTCAATATGATGAGGAGTTTAGGGCGCGTATGGCTTGGGATCCTGAGGCGAAATGGGGTGAGTTGGACTCTGACCTTTGGCAGCACACGATGGGGTCGTCTGCCTCTGGTAAAACAATTTTTACAGCCAGTGGTCTTCCTATAGTATATCGTCCCTTTTAGTCCCGTCCCACCCGGGGAGGGGTGGGGGCCAACTCTACTACCCAGTCGCCTACCGGCACGTGTTGGGATTTTAATAGCGGGACCTGTACTAGACAGTTCTGTAAATTCCGTCACGAATGTTCACAATGTGGGAGGAAGAGCCATCCGTTATCCCGTTGCTGGGGTCCTAGGACGCCAGGGCCCCAGGGTTCTCAACAGAGTTCAGGAACTTTCGTGCCACCACAGCAACCCTCAGCTCCCAGGGGAGGGAAGTCTTCATCCGGTGCTGGGCCCAAAGGCTCGTACACCGGTTAATGTCACTCGATTGGCCGCTGCTTTACGGGACTACGAGCCTGTCGAGCTGCGGTCAGTCTTGTTGTTGGGTTTCCAGGTTGGGTTTCGTTTGGGGTATGAAGGACCACGTTTAAGACGTTGGTCCAAGAATTTGAGGTCGGCAAGTGAACACCCTGACATTGTACAGTCAAAGTTGGACAAAGAAGTAAGTGAGGGAAGAATGGCGGGCCCGTTTGATGATTGGCCTCTGGTGAACCTAATTGTATCCCCTATTGGTGTGGTCCCCAAGAAGGAGCCTGGTCAGTTCCGGCTCATTCAACATCTATCATGGCCTGAAGGTGGGTCGGTAAATGATTTCATTGACACTGAAGCTGCATCGGTATCTTATTCTTCGGTGGATGTAGCCATGCAACTGGTTGTCACAGCGGGCCCTGATGCTCTGATGGCAAAATGCGACATCAAATCCGCATTTCGGCTCCTTCCAGTCCATCCTGAAGACTGGTGTCTTCTGGGCATCCATTTTCTTGGAAAATGGTACGTGGACAAGGCGTTGCCAATGGGCTGTTCCATGTCTTGTGCGTTGTTCGAAACTTTCAGTACATTTCTCCAATGGTGGTTTACTACACAGAGTGGCCATGAACTTGTCACTCATTACTTGGACGATTTCTTCTTTGTGGGTGCTGCCAATTCGTTGGTTTGCCAAGCGGCTCTCACATCGTTTCAATCATTGATGAGTTCTTTAGGTGTACCATTGGCCCCTGAGAAGACCATGGGTCCTTGCGCGACCATGTCTTTTTTGGGGATCGAGCTTGACTCTCATTTGATGCAGGCTCGTCTTCCATTGGACAAGAAACAAAAAATGCTTGAGCTGGTTGGAACCATGTTGGGGAAAGAGAAAGTGTTTGTGAAAGAGATACAAGTTTTGCTGGGACACCTTAATTTTGCCTGCAGAGTGGTTCGGGCGGGTAGGACTTTCTGTAGGAGGTTGGGCAGAGCTTTGTCTGGTCATTCCCTTCCACATCATAGGATGAGACTGTCTGCGGGGGTGAAAGAGGACTTACGCATGTGGGTCTTCTTCTTACATTCCTTCAATGGTGTGCCTTTGTGTTGGGAGGTGGATTGGTGTTGGGATGTACAGATCTTCTCTGATGCCGCTGGCAGTGAGGGTTTTGGTCTATACTGGCAAGGAAGGTGGTGTGCTCAACAGTGGCCCGTGCAATGGAAGAATGGTGGTAGAAGTATTGCCTTTCTGGAACTTTTTCCTGTGGTTGTTGCGGTCACTCTGTGGGGTGCGGATTTGGCCCACAAAAAGGTTCTTTTCCGGATCGATAATATGGCTGTGGTCCAGGTAATTAACAAACAGTCGGCCAGAGATCCCCAGATTTTGAAGCTCCTGAGAGTGTTTGTGTTGGGTTGTCTGAAACATGATATCTGTTTTCGGGCCCTGCACGTTCCTGGCGTGGACAATGACATTGCGGATGCTTTGTCTCGTTCACAGTGGGAGAGATTCCGTGGGCTTGCTTTGGAAGCAGACGAGGAGCCGACTCCCATGCCAGACCACCTGTGGACGGTAGGCAACACCGGGTCCTTCACCTGGTTTTAGGTTCCCTGGCTCCTTCCACGAGGACAGCGTATGAGTTAGCCTGGAAAGAATTTTTGGAGTCGGGTGCGTGTTGGCGGGAACTGGATTGGCAACGGTCTGAGGATGTGGTTCAGTTCATTTTGTGTCTGATGGATAAGAAGTTGTCTAGAATTACTATTTCTGGTAAACTGGCTGGTGTTTCTTTCATGGGTAAGCTTTTGTGGGGTTACTCTCCGTCGGCTGGGGAGTTGGGTAGGAGAATGTTGGAAGGGTGGTCTAGAGAGAGTGGTGCTGTTCGCACTTTGCGATCCCCTTTGTCGTGGCAGAGGCTGTTTCAGGTTATTTCTGTTTTCCCGGTTGTGTGTTTTGACCGAGTGGAAGCGTGTTTGTTCGCCACGTTGATGGTGTGGATGTTTTTTGGAGCCTTTCGTGTGTCTGAATTGCTTGGCAACAAGTCCTCTCCTGGCCTTCTGTGGGGGGATGTTCAAATATCGGAAAGGGGGGTCCACATTTGGCTCTCACACTCCAAAACGGATCAAAGGAGTATGGGTAAGGGTGTCTGGTTGGAGTCGGTGTCACCTCCGGAAACGTGCCCTTTAAAATGGGCTCTTTGTTGGAAGAAAATGTCGGGTGGGTCCTTGGATCTTCAAGTTTTTCGTCATTTAAATGGTTCTTGTGTGACAAATTATCAACTGCGCATGGTGCTGCGTAAAGCGCTGTGACATATTGGTTTAGATGGGTCATTATACGGTACTCACTCCTTCCGGATTGGGGCGGCCACGGAGGCCTTCCACAGGGGCTGGTCGAGGGAGGACATCATGGGTCTGGGGCGCTGGACTTCTGATTGTTTTCGGCGCTATGTTCGTAATGAGGCTGCTGGAGCGCTGGCGTCTTCATCTGTTTTGCCTGTCTGATTCTGTTTTCTTTTACAGGTTCTGTGGCTGGTCCTCGGGCTGCTTTCATTACAGTTTGGATCGTGGGCCATTCCTTCGTTAAGAGAGCTCAAGTTCAAGCTCGTCAAAGTTACTTTGGTTCATCATTGGGTTTCAATGATCGTTTGTTTAATGTTGTTTGGAAGGGTAGGGGGGGTATGTTATGGAAGGAACTGATCCCTGCCTTGAATTCTTGGTTGGTAGGGGTGGTTTGCCCGGATGTTCTGGTTCTTCATTTGGGTGAAAATGACTTGGGTTCTGTCAAAGGGGTTGTCCTGCTTAGGGCGATTAAAAAGGATTTGGCCTTATTGCATAGCCAGTGGTCGGGTTGTCATGTCATTTGGACGGAAATGGTGCCGCGGAGGGTTTGGAGGTATGCGGTGAAACCGAAGGCGGTGGATAAATCTCGGAGGAAAGGAATCTGGAGGTTTCCCGTTTCTGCAGGGATTTGGGTTTCGGTCGCATCGTCCATAGTGACATTAAATATGATGCGGTGGAATTTTTTAGGGGGGACGGTGTCCATTTATCCCGGATGGGTATGGACTTATATCTACTGGAGCTGCGGGAGGTTTTATCTCGCTGTATGACTGTGCAACAGTTTGTTGGTGAATAAGTGGTCGTCGGTGTTGTAGGCTTTGGTCTTATCTTTTTCTTTTCTGGTCTCCCTCAACCCCCCCCCCCCCCCTCCCCCCTCCCTGTTTTAGGTCTGTGTGGGGGGCAGAAAGGTGGGGCTCTCTCCGTATCAGTCTTTCACCCCACGGCTTTCTGGATGGCGGTTTTGCTATGTGATTGTCAGTTTTGGGCCAAGTTTGGACCCGTTAGTTGTAATCGGATCTTGTTAGGGGATTTTTTAGACTGATTGAGGTGGGGTTCGGAGAATATGGGTCGGGGGATATGATCAGTTGGTTTATAGTCGGAGATGTGATATTTTATATTTGTTAGGTGATGTTATAATGTTATAATGTTATTGGGGTTTGTATGGTTTTTGTGTTGGGTATGTACGGGTGGGGGTGGGTGTGATGGAGGGTGTGGGGTGGGGGCGGGGTTTGGGGTTTGAAATAAAAACGAACAAAAACTTGGGTTGTGGTTTAGATTGTGAGGCGGTTGCCGAGGGTGTGTATTTGTAAATGTGCACCTGTTCCAATAAAGCGGCCTTTTTCACACTTCAATGGTTTTTGGGTCTGCTCACTCTCCCCCACCCCTCTCTCCCAAGAGGGGCTTGGGGGAGGGAAGCCGACCCCCGGGAGGTCTCCTCCCCCGGGCGGTTTGGGAGATCTGGGTGGGGGTTTTCTTCTAGCAGATTCCATTTGGGCGTTTTTGGGCTGGTTTTTAGTTGTATTGTGCGTCCCCCTATAAATGGGCGGGGCTCCTCGCTCCGGGCACCATTTTAGGCTTGGTGACCTGGTGGCCGGTTGAGTTAGAATTTTTTGTCCCTCCCTCCCTCCCCTTTTTTGGGGATTTTTTCTATTATTTATTGAATTTTTTTTTGGGCTGCTGTTTGGGACATCTGTTCATGGGGTTTTAAGTTGTTCTTTTGTCGCTTGGGACAGGTGCGTGGCGGTTTTGCTATGTGATTGTCAGTTTTGGGCCAAGTTTGGACCCGTTAGTTGTAATCGGATCTTGTTAGGGGATTTTTTAGACTGATTGAGGTGGGGTTCGGAGAATATGGGTCGGGGGATATGATCAGTTGGTTTATAGTCGGAGATGTGATATTTTATATTTGTTAGGTGATGTTATAATGTTATAATGTTATTGGGGTTTGTATGGTTTTTGTGTTGGGTATGTACGGGTGGGGGTGGGTGTGATGGAGGGTGTGGGGTGGGGGCGGGGTTTGGGGTTTGAAATAAAAACGAACAAAAACTTGGGTTGTGGTTTAGATTGTGAGGCGGTTGCCGAGGGTGTGTATTTGTAAATGTGCACCTGTTCCAATAAAGCGGCCTTTTTCACACTTCAATGGTTTTTGGGTCTGCTCACTCTCCCCCACCCCTCTCTCCCAAGAGGGGCTTGGGGGAGGGCAGCCGACCCCCGGGAGGTCTCCTCCCCCGGGCGGTTTGGGAGATCTGGGTGGGGGTTTTCTTCTAGCAGATTCCATTTGGGCGTTTTTGGGCTGGTTTTTAGTTGTATTGTGCGTCCCCCTATAAATGGGCGGGGCTCCTCGCTCCGGGCACCATTTTAGGCTTGGTGACCTGGTGGCCGGTTGAGTTAGAATTTTTTGTCCCTCCCTCCCTCCCCTTTTTTGGGGATTTTTTCTATTATTTATTGAATTTTTTTTGGGCTGCTGTTTGGGACATCTGTTCATGGGGTTTTAAGTTGTTCTTTTGTCGCTTGGGACAGGTGCGTGGCGGTTTTGCTATGTGATTGTCAGTTTTGGGCCAAGTTTGGACCCGTTAGTTGTAATCGGATCTTGTTAGGGGATTTTTTAGACTGATTGAGGTGGGGTTCGGAGAATATGGGTCGGGGGATATGATCAGTTGGTTTATAGTCGGAGATGTGATATTTTATATTTGTTAGGTGATGTTATAATGTTATAATGTTATTGGGGTTTGTATGGTTTTTGTGTTGGGTATGTACGGGTGGGGGTGGGTGTGATGGAGGGTGTGGGGTGGGGGCGGGGTTTGGGGTTTGAAATAAAAACGAACAAAAACTTGGGTTGTGGTTTAGATTGTGAGGCGGTTGCCGAGGGTGTGTATTTGTAAATGTGCACCTGTTCCAATAAAGCGGCCTTTTTCACACTTCAATGGTTTTTGGGTCTGCTCACTCTCCCCCACCCCTCTCTCCCAAGCGGAGCGCGGTTGTGGCAAGCCACGCGCTGCCGTTTTCTTTCGCTTTGCATTTTCCAGAAGCGGAGCGCTGTGGTGGAAAGCCACGCGCTGCCGTTTACCGTCTTGGAAATTCCTTTCTGAACAATACAGTGCACGGAGGTCAAGGAACCACGCGATGCTGTATTATCCCTGCATTTTGACTATAACAGTGAAGCGGAGCGCGGTGGTGGTCACAACCACGCGTTACCGTTTTCTTTCTTGAAGCTTAGTAGTTTGATTACTGGAAGTAATTATTGGTGACTGAACCTAGTATTTGTCAAAACTCTCAATAGAGTATTATTCTTTTGAAAGGAACTAAGCATATGTGAACCAGTACTTTGTGAGGTGCCTCTCTGGTATCGAATAATACTTAGGATGACTTGCAATCCTTTCACTTATTCATTGGACTAATTACAAACAGGAGCCTGATCCTTCTCTTTTCCTTCGTTCTAAGGAAGGTCCTTTATTTCTTTCTTTATACGACACTGAACAATTTTGGAACCCTTATTATTTGGTGTTTCTGAATGGAACCTATGGTATGTTTGTGATGGTCACTGTTATTTCATGGAGCTGGGATGGTCGATGTGGCATGTAGGTTGGTGGCAGCTCCTACTCGGTCCCGCTCAGACCTGCAGAGGCAATTTTCTTTCTGAGGCACTTTTGTTTCAAGTATGCTCCAATGTGACTGTTACCTTTTAAATTGCTCCTGACATCGATCTTTTTGGGCGAAAACGCTCATGCTAAATTTTATGATTTTATAATTCACTCTGTGCATTGCTTACTTGCAAACTTTACTCCAGGGTGCGAGGTGAGCCTTCCCTGCCCCGTTCCACTGCGGCTTGCTGTGCCGATTGTGTGGAGGGCGGGCGGCCATCTTGGGTGTAGTCCCGGACCCCGTCCGGGCTAGGGGCAGCGCTCTAGCTGGGGGAGGAAGGTCCACATATAAATTACTGGTCAAACATGGTCGCTTGCGGTTAGAGTAGATTGGTGGCAGCTCCTACCCGGTCCCGCTCAGACCTCAGAGGCAATTTTCTTTCTGAGGCACTTTTGTTTCAAGTATGCTTTAATGTGACTGTTACCTTTCAAATTGCTCCTGACATCGATCTTCTTGGGAAAAAACGCTCATGCTATATTTTATGATTTCATAATTCACTCTGTGCATTGCTTACTTGCAAACTTTACTCCAGGGTGCGAGGTGAGCCTTCCCTGCCCCGTTCCACCGCGGCTTGCTGTGCCGATTGTGGGCGGCCATCTTGGGTGTAGTCCCGGACCCCGGCCGGGCTAGTGGCAGCGCTCTAGCTGGGGGAGGGAGGTCCACATATAAATTACACATGCCTCCTCGTACGCGCAGCGGACGCGCCCAGCGGGCGCGCCGAAGGTAAGCCAAAAGTTAGCCCATTTGCGCCCGTCCGCGCCTTGGGCGCGCCTAGCGCCGGCCCTGCTGCCCTTCTTTCATCCCCTTCTGTGGGTGGTCTAAAGAGGTATTCCCAGAGGGAGTTCATGGCTCTTAACCATACTGGGCCCGATTCACAGAATGAACTTAAGACTCAATCCTAAACTTACTACTATTTTGGTATTCACAGAATGCACTTACTACTTTTGGCATTCACAGAATGAATTTACTACTTTTGGTATTCACAGAAGTTAGGATTTTTTCTTAAGACAGACTTAAGACAGACTTAAAACAAACTTAAGTTAGGATTTTGTCTTAAGTCTGTCTTAAGTCTGTCTTAAGTTTGTCTTAAGTCTGTCTTAAGTCTGTCGGGCCCAAAGTTTGCAAAGGCACTCAACCTTGGGTGGTCTCTGACTGCACCCATAAAATCTGTCCCCTCTGTAACTTTATCCTACCTCCAATTCCAACTATGCCAGTCTCTAGTATTAATACCAAAGATACGATATCGGCCTCACTAATCAACGCTCGCTCTGTGGTGAAACTTGCAGCGGACATATTTGAGCTGTTGTCTGAGGGCAGTCTTGACATTTTGTTAATCACAGAGATGTGGTTTAATAGCTCCTGTGCCCCTGTGGTTGAATTTGCTATTCCACTGGGCTATAAAATTATGAGAGCTGACCGTGTCGCTGGGAGAGGCGGAGGGGTGGTGGTCGTTTTTAGAGACTCCTGGTCCTTTCTTAGTGAGTCCTCTAGTGAACTGGGAGATGGGGAGTTTCTTCACTTCTCCCTTGTTCTTTTGCCTCATTTCACACTGGGCGGCACACTGATTTATCGCCCTCCAGGTCCCTGTGGGTTTTTCCTTAAGGCATTGGAAGAGGTGATTGTACCCCGGGCTCTGAGGTTCACCAAGTTTCTGCTCCTGGGCGACTTCAACATTCATGTTGATATGAAGGAGTCACCTGATTCATTAAGCCTGTTAGAATCTCTTAATTTGGCCCAGTTGACCCAGTGGGTAAAACTACCTACACACTCGGGTGGCCATCTTTTGGACCTGATTTGTTCTAATTTTGCTTTGGACACTTCCAGCCCCCAAATTCTTCTGTGGTCGGACCATAGGCTCATTAGGTTTTCCTGGCCTTTAATTAAATCCTCTTCCTCGACCCTGCCCATTACTTACCATCAGAAGGTTAACGTGTTAGCCCTGTCCAACGCTCTTCAGCAGAGCCGTCCAATGCTCGGCCCCGGGCTTACAGATGCTGTGCAGCAATATGACACCTGGATTAGCTCAGGGGTACAGGCCTCTGTCAAACAGGGCTTTGGCTCTAACAAGCGCGCCACACCTTCCAAGCCCTGGTTTTCACATGCTCCTAAAGCACTGAAGCTCGAATGTAAAAATCTGGAGAGATGTTGGAGACGTACTTACTGCCCCTCTGCTAAGGGGGCTCTACGTGCCGCTCAGAGGGTTTATTATGACGCCATAAAGACAGCAAAGGGGGAATTCTATGCAGGCAGGATTTCTAGGGCAAATAATAACAGCAAGGAATAGTGTGATTTACTATTCCAACACCTTCCCTACTGTACGTAGGCTGGAGTTGGAATAGTAAATAATACCATTTCAAAGTCCAGCGCAACTACAGCACAAGTCGTTGTAACGACTTGCGTTGTAAAAACAGCAATGTAATGTACAGCGATGTACATCATCGCATTGTAACATCATACATCCGTTCTGATGTTGCCTGCACATTGATGTTTGACGTGTGCTTCCTTTTGCAATGATTGTTAGCTGTGTCACCAGGAGGCACAGGTAGGACATGTATGCTGTGGATTGCCCCCAACACATGTGTGCATCCAGCTATGGCGTATGGTCCTTGCTTGGTCTCCAGCGGATACTGCGCCTTGTGTTGGATGTCTGGGGAATGGGGTGCCAAGGTGATGGTGATGTCCAGGACAGGTGTGGGGGACTTGGATGTGGCTGGCTGTGAGACTCCTCAGACTCTGGCGGGTGTTGGTTGGGGCCTGCCAGGGGCCAACAGGTGTAGCACAGCCAGCAGTGTGGGGTGGGGTCTGATGTTGGTTGTCCGCTGTGTGTTGGTGCCGGAGGCCTGTTAGGCGATGATGGTCAGGATGCTTTGGATGGTTGTCCCTTTCAGCCTGTAGTGGACAGTGAAATTGTCAGATGTTGGGTCTGTGAGGCTGTCGCGTTTCCTGGGGGTCGCTGTTTTGGTCTGCGCTGTCTCTGTGGTGGTCCGGTGGGGGGGTGTCCCCGGTGGGGGTTGGGGTCCTGGGGTGGTGGCGGTGAGTGTGTGGCCCTCTTAGGTGTCCGGGCTGCATGATGAGTGGCTCCATGGCATCTGTTGCCCTTCCGATGACGCCCTGGGCTGGGCTCCCTTTTGTGGTGCAGGCTGCTGTCCGACTTTACACCAGGTCAGAGCAGGTGTTAATTTCCTGCTGCTAACGCACCTTATCACCTGTTTTGGGTTCTTATTGCCGATCTAGCTGGTCATTGAGAATGTTGCAGTGTCGTGTTGTTGCTGCTTTATGCACGGGAACACCTACTCTGCATCTCATTAGCGATAGTTGCGGGGGTCCTCTGTGGCGATGTTTTTTGCGGCTGCTATTGCAGGTAAACTGGTGCTCTTGGCTGTTAACACCAGCTTGTGAGTGGGGAGGTAAATTTATCATGACTTTGGCTGTGATAAAGTGCCGGTAATTCAGTGATAGCTCCTTGTGAATATGCCCCCAAGTTGCTAAGTGTGGTCTGGCCTTTGCTATATATTTTTACAATGGTGTAAGAGGCCATGTCTAGGAATCTTTCTGTAAATCTTGGATTAGTACATGGCTGGATGCAAATGTACGTTTTAGATTTTAGAAAACACGATTTTGGGCTTTTGGTGGCACGCTTAAGTGACCCTTAGATGCACTTGTCAAAAAAGCAGTCAAAATGGCTGAAAAAACGCCATGTTTTGAAGTAGTGTCAACAACGTGGAAAAGAAATTGAGAAAGTTATGGTAAAACCTTCATTTCAGGGGAAAGAATGCAGATTTAATGGAGAAGAATGTTTTGAGCTGTAATTTTTGGACAAGGCACGTAAAAGGGCTAATTAACCATCCAATGACTGTTTTCAAATTACCAATTCTATTTTAGTGAATATGTCTTTAGTATGATCAAATTATTATACTAGCAGACCTAAAGTCCCATAATGAGAATAGGAGGCTGTGGAATACTAGAAGAAAGAGAAAGAATAGTAAACACTAATCCTCATGTGAAAAGAATATAGCAGCCTGACAGGTAACCCCTATCTTTGAGTCATCCACAAGTGTGAATAGTTATACACAGAATGTAAAGGCATCTTAATGTATTACTCTGACTTTCAGAAGCCACCAAACATCAGCTTACGACCCACCAGTGAATCACAACCCACAGTTTGGGTAACATTGCAGTAGAGGAGTTCAGAGGGACTATAGGTTTTGGCAAAGCCTGTTCTGTAGTAATAACAGTGTATGCACCCAGGTGTGGTAATATGGGGCCAGATGTTGGTATCCAAATACCGGTTGGTAACGGCCGAAAATACCAATTTTCGGCCGTTACCGACCGGAATTTGGATACTGAGATGTAGGGCATCTTAAAATACAGATTCAGTAATTTTACTGAATCAGTAATTTTACCGAATCGGTAATTTTACTGAATCAGTAAATTTACCGATTCGGTAAAATTACCAATTCGGTAAAATTACCGAATCTGTATTTTGAGATGTAGGTGGCACTGTCAACAGTGCCACAGGGCTTTAAGGATTCGTTATTTACCACCAACTATTAGTTGGTGGTAAATAACAAATACCTGTGTATATGCAAATCTGTGCATGTAGCACACATACATGCCCTGAGGGCATGTATGTGTGCCACATGGCACACAAGCCCTAATCAGGGGTGCAACAGGGTGTCAAAGTGACACCCTGCCACCCTTGAATTATTCGGTATTGACCGAATAGGTAATTACCAATTCGGTAATTGACATTCATTCCTATGGGCCTCCAGGCCATAGGTATCTACTCCAAAGGGATGCAGGGTGATATCTCTGGAAATATACAGGACCATTCTGGAAGAGACTGTCTGTTACAAAGCACTTGAAGGACGCAATCTGTGACTGCCCCATCCTCATTATGGATTTCAAGTCCCCAATCAATGACTCTGGACACTCCTTCATATTTGTGTGCCATGCACTCACCTGGACATGTGCTGGCTGTTAGGGTTGCAGGAATCTGTACTTGTTGATGAGGTTCATGGCTCAGGTGTACATCTGCCTCTCCCTGTTAGGATATGCTTAGTCTCTAATATCGTCTCTGCTTGCACATTAACATTGTTATCCTATTATGTCAGATTGGAAACAACTTTTACAATGCGGTCTGAACCATGCGTGCCATTTCCCCCTCAAACGGAAAAACCATTGCCTTAACCATGGTTATGCCTTAACCACGCGTAGGCGGGCACAGGAAGAAGAAGTACTGTGAAAGGGAGCTCCGGGACATGGTCTGATAAGTGGGTCTGGAGCCGGGTTTTGTGGGGTTGGGGTTGTTTTTAGGGGTGGGGTCGTTTTTAGGGCTGAGGGGGTCAGGGTTGTTTTTGTGGCTCGGGGGTTGGGGTTGTTTTTAGGGCTCGGGGGGATCTGGATTGTATTTAGAGCCTTTGGGTGTTGGGTTGTTTATAGGGCTCAGGGGGGTCAACATTGTTTTTAAGGCTCGGGGAGTTGGGGTTGTTCTTAGGGCTCAGAGGGGTGTTGGGATGTTTTTAGGGCTCAGGGGGGTGTCAGGTTGTTTTTAGGGCTCAGGTAAAGTCGGGTTGTTTTAAGGCTTGTGTGGTGACCAGGCTTGTTGTTTTAAGGGTTCAGGGTGGCCGGATTGTTTTTAGGGCTCGGGTGGGGGGTCTGCGGTGAGATCATTACCTCACATATCCTTTACTGGTCATGCCTTTAACACAAAATTGCGTGGTAAAAGCATGCATGGTTAAAGAATGCATTGTTAAGACGCATTCATTGTTCGTGCCTCTGTCATACAAAAGTTCCAGAATCTATGTGTAAGATTTGGGGGTCTCTAGTTGGCACAGGTAGGTACTTGTGACAAATAGGGTCCCTTGCCTCTAGTCAGGGTAAGGGGGTACACTCCTAAAATAACCCCTGCTCACCCCCTTGGTAGATTGTCACAAGCAGACAGGCTTATCTCAGAGGCAGTGTGTAAAGCATTTGTGACCACATACAGTAACCCAGTAACAACACTACAGGTGGACACCACACAAGGTTTTATATAAAAATAAGTATACTTTATATAGATTTACCACAAGACCATAAATGACAAAAATACACAATACTGTTACTTTAAGATGGTAGTTTTAGCTTAGTTCAGTTCAGTTCTTAAGATGCAACACTTTGCGTCAATGTACCTTACCATGTGTTGCGCTTCCACGACAAGCAATGTCGCAACAAGGGAAATGCGGCAAAGTTCAGGTGCTAAGAAATAAAGATGTGAAGATCTTCCAGATGTGGCATGCTTCCCCGGGGATGCGAGAAGTTCTCGGTTCGATGCGTGGACTGCAGTGGCAACACCCTTGTTCAGAAGTGCGACTGCAACAACTTCAGCTGCGACACTCTTCTCCCACGTTTGCGTGAAGCTTCCACACGATGCGACAAATACAGCGGCGACATCCTGTTCAGAAATGCGACTGCAGGAGCTCTGACGTCGGCGCGCTTCTCGGGGGTTGCAAGACGCTTTCCTCGATGCGGTGCAATGCGACAGTTCCAGGGGCGACACCCTTGTTCAGAAGTGCAACGGCAGAAACAGCGATGGCGACACGCTTCTTCCTCATTGCGAGACTCTTCTCTCGATGCAGTGCAGTGCGACACCTCCAGCGGCAACACCCTTGCTCAGAAACAGCGACGGCGACACGCTTCTTCCTCGTTGCGAGACGCTTCTCTCGATGCAATGCAGTGCGACAACTCCAGTGGCGACACCCTTGTTCAGAAGTGCGACGGCAGCAGCATCTACGGCGACACGCTTTGTTTCCTTTGAGTCGTGCTTCCAGCTCCTTGCGACACGCAGTCCCTCAGAAGGCCAAAAAACAGCAGCAGGCACTTCCAAAGAACTCTGGGGAGCTTGG
Source organism: Lissotriton vulgaris (assembly GCF_964263255.1). Taxonomy (NCBI): domain Eukaryota; kingdom Metazoa; phylum Chordata; class Amphibia; order Caudata; family Salamandridae; genus Lissotriton; species Lissotriton vulgaris. Next base: position 1,715,163,288 of record NC_141694.1, on the reverse strand, counting down.
GGGTTGAAGTCTGTTGTCCCTAAGACTTCAGCAGGAGGCACGCTCTTTTCCAAGCCCTTGGAGATCCTTCATAAGTTGAAAGTAAAGCACACAAAGTTCTTTCTCTTCTCTTTGGCAGTAAGGCAACCACTGCAGGCCAATCCCCTAAGCAGCACTTCAGCTTACGAATAGTCTCTCCTCAGGTTCTTCAGGTTCCTCTCCTCAGCAGAGATTTCTTCTTGTAGTCCAAAAATGATCTAATTTCTTGGGATCAAGATACCAATATTAATACCCCAAAATCCTTTGTCCTCTGAGGGAAGAGGGTCCTTTGCCCAGTCCAAACCAGTTCTGGAGCACTCTGTTGACAAGACTCCTTCTTTCCTTTCACAGTGCAGGGCAGAAACATCAGACACCCCAGAGGAGGTAGAGCCAGCATTGTGGAGGGAAAGCACAGCCCTGGAGCACTTTGTTGACATGATTCCTTCTCTCCTTTCACAGTGCAGGGCAGAGACATCAGACGCACCACAGGGGGTGGAGCCAGCACTGTGGGGGGCAGGCGCAGTCCTATTCAGGTCCCAGGTGCAACTCCTCCCATCCATCTAGATGCAGATCTCTCTATTTACCACTGGGCTGACTCATTGTCTCCTGGAATCCTGAAGCCCTGTCACTCAAACTCCAGACAAGGAATACACAACCTAGCAGAGGCAGGCCTGGATAGTTAGACAAGAAAATACTTACTTGCTAAAAGTGGTATTTTCAAACACAGAATGTAAAAATCAACTTCACTAAAAGATGGAGTGGGTGCACTTGCCCAGTCAACATAGCAGTACCAGACTGCACACAAGCTCTGCAATGGCAGACCTGACACACATTTTACAAGGCTGCTTCTGTGGGTGGCACAACCAGTGCTGCAAGTCCAATAGCAGCATTTGGATTTACAAGCCCTGGGCACACTCGGTGCACTGTACTAGGGTCTGACAAGTAAACCAAACAAGCCAATCATGGAATCACTAATCCATACATTAATTTATAATAGGGAGAGCGTATGCACTTTAGCACTGATCAGCAGTGGTAAAGTGCCCAGAGTCATAAAACTAACAAAAACAGGTCAGACAAAATACAGGAGGAAAGCAAAAAGTTCAGGTATGACCATGCAAAAAGGGCCAAGTCCAACAGTATGTAAATTCATATACAAGAGATAATAAAGTAAAGTGTATGTAAACTAGGGCAGATAAGACATCGTTTTTTTGAAGCAATTCATGGTTGCTCACAATTTATAGCCTGGATCATATGGGAGCAGGGATTATTTAAAAAGATAAAAGAAGGATGATCAAGGTTGGTAGATGTTTATTTCAGGCTTATAAGTAAATATAAGGATAAAGGAGCAAACCATCCGGAGTGGTAGTTGTGTAAGGATATGAACCTTTGTGAACAGCAATTCTGGAATTTGAAGTTAGGACAATGTTAAATGCGCATACTTCCATAAACTGCATAAAATTAATCTCTTTTTTTAGGAAAGCTCATGGTAGTTAACCGGCTTGATTGTCAAAATATTGACTACAAAAATATTGTTATAGAAAAATATTGCAGCAAAAATATCATATACAAAAATGCCTACATTTAATACACACAATTTAAATAACCACAATATTGACAAGACAAATATCAACCTATAAAATATAATTAAAACATCAATATTGTAGTACAAAATATTGACATGAAAATTTGTATTCCAGGAAATACAAAGACTTTTAGCAGAATATCAAATTCAAAAATATATCAAACAATATGTTGGCAAACTGTAAGTGAAAAGAATCATAACAAACTGGATAAAATGTTAAAAAGATTTTGAAAAAACATAAAGTAACTACTTGTCATCTGGAAAGATGTTATCAAGTCAAGTCCTGGGCTTTGATTAAAATTGCATAACTGTGGGATTTATAGTCTGATTAGAAGTGTGTGAAATTTACATGATTTGCGTTTGCTGATTTATTCAAAATATCAGCAAAATTATACAAAGCTACTTGAAATGTAATGTTCGTCATTTAGGGGGTCATTAGGATTGCGGTGAATCTGCATTCTCCGGGCCGGCGGAAGCCACCGCCGGCCCGGAGGATGCGGATTCACCGCTGCGGTACATGAAAAGACCCCCCGCCACATTACGATGGCTGGGGGGTCATCGGAGGGCGGGAAGACCGTCCGCCGCTTTTCCGTCGCGGTCGCCTTCCGACAGTGGCGGAAAAGCTCTAATATGGTGGCGGTGTCTATTAGGATATGCTGCAGGACATGCCACGGAAAGGCATATGGTCTTTTCTTTGGGGGCCCGTTGCGGGCCCCAGGGTGAAGGGGGGGTGGGTGGTGCACATGGGGGGTACCTATGGTACCCCCCTGCATTTGCATGCACAAAGCGCCAGGCACCGCGCGGTGCCTGCCACTTTGTGCATGTAAATGCAAAGCATGCATTTTTAACCTTGCGGCGGGTGCTGCTTCGAGCAGCACCCGCCGCAAGGTTAAAGATACGGGATGTGACCGCCAGGGTGGCGGTCACATGCTAATTGGTATGGAGGCACCGCCGCTGCCCCTGCAGACGGTCCCTCAACCTCGGGGTGGCGGACGGACGCAGGTCCGTCTGCCATCCTAATGACCCCCTAAGCACTGTATTTAGTGAGTAATGTGTCCTCGCATCAATATTTGACACGAGGATGCATTTTGTGCTAACAATAGTGCAAAGAAACAAAGGCACTGTGAACAACATCCTTTCACGTTTCTTTGTTTCTGTGCATTTGTGTAATTTATTTTTGCAAATTGTGCATTTGCGAATGCTGTGTAATTATGCAAAATGCCATAATGGTGTACTTTGAAGAATTTCATGTAACAAGCAGTATGCGAAATTCCTAAAACTACATAAATTACTTCAGCATATCTTATATTTCTCCTGCGCTCAGTCTTGATTCATATAACCTTGAGATACACACACATAAATGTGTGTCTTTCAGTTCCCTCTTTTCAACGATACCAGCAAGAGGATTGAATAAAATATTAGCCGGATATTCTTAATCCCAGGATTAGGCCCTCTTATACCACCCATCTCTTTATAGCATTTGACTAAAAGTGCTCCCACATCTTTGTTGGTTGCAGCATGCCCCGTCCGCCGGGGGGACTGGATGAATCCTATGATGAAGTATGCGACCATGGGAAATCATGGTGGGTGAGGGTTATTTTAGCAAAACTTTCTATTTTCAAAATATGAAGATGAGTGGAAAGATAGTCCAAACAGGGCAGAGGGACTCTTCTTGGTTGTTACATAAACTATTGCAGTAACACATTAAAAAAAATGATTAAGCAGAATAAAAGCCCAAAACTTGAACCTGATCCACCTGATAACAAATAAATAATTAGTAACATTATGTTAAAATAAAATATTATTATATATAAAATGATATAATGATATAAAATATACTCATTAAAATGTAACATTTAACTAATGTGTTCCTAATAATTATCTACCTAGTGAAATTCTAAATAGAAATGGTGAAATAAAAAAAACGTGATAAACCATTAATGGCTATACATAAAACTAACGACAAGCAACACTTATTTGACTACAACCTGATGGGGAAGACAAGGTATGCTGCAGAAACCATTACTCGAAAGGAAGAAATGTAGCTACCCACCAGTGAGTTTAATTTTTTTAAACATTGCGTTAAAAAAAATTAAAGGTAACATAATTAAACTACATGAACCTTTATTTATTTACACTATATGTACATCACCCACTGCAGCTTTGAGTCTGAACGATGATTCTGCAAGAAAAGAGGACATATTGTTGGTACAGTATATCATTAATAAAAGAACAGCTTGATATATGTGAACTTGAGATGTAGAAAAGCAACTAATAAATCTAATATTGTTTTTCCTTAATATGCCACTAACATATATAAACATGTCTATAAATGAACTTCTCAAAGCAAGAAAATAACTCTCAACTAGTCTGGGCCACATTTATTCCCAAAAACACTGTTAATGGAGAAATGGAATGAAAATGCTGTGCATTATTCAAACCAGTACTAAGGAAAAGCAACTACAGTTAATGACTATAGAAAGCTTTAGATAGAACCACCATTCACCTTCACTTGGAGGATTAAAAGCAATAGCATCCATCTCTGCTGCACTATATTAAAAGACTATGGGGTCCATTAGGACAGCGGGCGGATCGCCCCGCCAGGCCGGCGGTAGCCACCGTCGGCCTGGCGGGGAGATCCGCCCCCCCCCATCCGTGTCGGAATGACTCCCCGCCATATTAGTATGGCTGAGGGGTCTGCAGCGGATGGAAAGACCATCCGCCGCTTTTCCGCCCCGGTCGCCTAGCGACCGGGCGGAAAAGGGTTCTGTATACACCGCCAGCCATATTAGAATGGGCATTTTGCAATGCCTTTCCGTGGCGGCGGAGTCTGCTTTGGGGGCCTGTTGCGGGCCCCCAAGCACTCCGGAGGTGTGGGGGGTGCACATGGTACCCCCCAGCAGTCCCAAGGACAACATGGCAGGCACTGTGCGTTGCCTGCCATGTTGTGCATGGAAGTGCACACCATGCCTTCCTGCCATTGTGACGGGCGGTGCTGAGTGCACCACCCACCACAATGGTAGGAATGCTGGATGCGCCCGCCACTGTGGCGGGCTCATCCTAATGCCACCAACAGGACCCCCTCCCTTATGGCGGGCGGTCCCTTTTTGCGATGGAATGGTGGGCGGATCCTAATGGGGGCCTATGTTTCACAAATACCTGAATACCTATCTAGAAACAACCCTCTATTCCAAACCTAAAAAGCAAAAAACAAAGACAACAAATACCACATCTCAGAACAGACACACACACACCCACCCCTAACAATAACCCACAGTAAAGACACTTTATATTGTGTGATAATAATAACTATGATTAACTAATTATTATCTTCAAAATGCCTAGAATCCCACAAACTCTTAAATGTGATCACCAATATGGCTAATGAACATCACTTTTAAATCTTGACCACCCTAACTTTGCTCAAATATAGATTTTACATGGCCAATATCTAGATAATTACATTTCACTAATGCATGCCCTTCTACCAAATGAACACTTTTCCACATACATTGAACCAATTGCAGGTATAAATGAAAAATAACTAAAAAATCATCACAAAAATAGTAGAGATTGCTATTTCCATTTTAACTAAACTAAAGGGAGAAAAATGCAAACATCCACTCTACTTATGGACTACTTTACCAACAGCAAGCTTCAATCTAAAGTAAAAAAGACGTATCACTTTTCCTTTTGTCCAAGCAAATTATGACCTTCTAGGAGACTTCATCAACTAAAAAAGTAATGAAGTAAAACTCTATCGACTCTTAGATTATTTTGAAGATACCTGGGTGGGTTTCATACACTGATCTGTGACAGGCTCCACATTCTATGGGGGGATGTCTTCAAAAGCACAAAAACAAAGAAAATTACACTAATCACACCAGCGAAGGGTGTTGAAATTCTTTTCAATGAATCCTGGGGAAAAGTCACCCCACCGTCTACTAATTTATCAAGATATATCTAAAGGAGTTAAGAACCTTTCCAAAAACAATCCCTATAAAAATGCTGTGCTCTAGAGTAGCTAAATAAACAAAACAAATGCATGTTGTGCTTCCGGAGAAGTTTCTCTTTTGTGATGACAAGGTATGGACTACCTTGAATCCAGCAGCGTCCGGCAACATGTAAATATGGTGGGGTGCGATGCCCAAAAACTCACCATATGCATGTTGCCTTTGCTGGAGAGTCCGGCTGGCTTCTCCCTCTCTCCTCCTGGTGCTCGCCTCCGTCAGTGGTGACTAGGGAGAAGGGAAAGAACTTCCTCTTTTGTACAGTGCAAAGTCAGCCAATCCCAGGGCAGCTCCAGGATTGGCTGGAGCAGGCTAACCCAGCACACATTTTGAGGCCTAGGGGCCAATAGCTGCATGCCCCTTCGAATTGCAGGCTCTGAAGTGCGCATGTGAGATTGGCCGGCTTTAAACATCCGGACAATCTGGCAAGCGGACTGGCATGGGCTGAAGCAATAGTGCAATTGCACTAATGACCTCTGCCCTCGTGCTGTAACAGCACGAGCCTGGGACACATTAATACAATTGTACTTTTTACCATGTTATCAATGTGTGTGCCTGCTGCTCTCACAGCCAGCGGGGCGACGCTCCTCCGCCATAACGTTGGAGCTGACACTGCTTGAATCCATAGCCTACATCCTACTTTAAATTATACCAGTGAAGAAAGTCTCAATTACATTTACAATATCCTTAAAGCACCTATTAAACAAATACATTTAATACAAATACAAAAGAAACCTTACGGATTGAAAACAGAGTTTCAGCTATCTTTGAATCTCTCTGGAGTTTTCAACCACTTGAATACCTTATAAGAGAAATAAGGAGAAATCAAGGACAGAAGATAGAAGACACAAGAGTGCTTCCTATCATGGTTAGTGTTGGCAAATCCTGGGGTGGAATAATATCTGCTTGCAGAATAGTTCCCAGGCTCATTCTCAGATGGTTAACGTAGTAAAGGCTAAATGAGCACAAGCAAGAGGTAGTAGTCAATTAGTACATATTACAGAAAGATCTCCTGGCTAAATAAATCTTTGCCTACCCAAAAAAAAGAAAGCTTACCTGAATTGTTGGTAAATGTGTGGTCATGACAACATACTTTGATCAGGATACCGGTATCTGCTCCTCAGGATGCTGAGAATTTGGAGACCAATGACTAGCCCAACTAGTGGATTTATAGACCAATGTGTAGACTGTCAAGTAGTGGAATTGCTGTAGTATCCAATATCAAAGACAAGCATGCAAAGACAAAGACGGAGTTTCTATATAAAGTCTATGCGAGGGTACAAAAAAACAGTAAAAAAAACCAAAAGTGAGGCACACAAGGTTAGGTGAACAAATTGTATGAAGGAATGAATCTCTACCATTTGTGTGTTGTGTGGTTAAATATACTCTACCACTAGTGACCTTGAAGTGCATTTGCTGATCAGGAAGTTCCCACCCCTGTTGTGGTTAGCAGTCTTGATTTCTTGCTCTCCATTGCAAAGTCTTCCAGAGCTTCCATTCTCTTTTCTGTCTAAGTAAGGTGATTCTGAAATTAACTTGAGAGGCGCTATACTACCTTACGTCTGTGTTTTTGACCTGAAATCCTAACCGTATATAAGACGTGAATAATTAAAAGCATAACAGGAACATATATGAAACTACATTGCAAATTTTATTTTGTACGTTTTCTTTAAAACCATATACAGCAAAGACAGAAGAAAGTACTAAAAACAATCTCAGCCTTATAAATTCAGTGAGTTAAGATTAATCAAAATAATTTTCACTCATAAAAGTTTAGCTAAGCTCAAAAAATTGGATTATATGTCCAACGGTTTAGAGTGATGTACCCCTAAAAGAAATAAAATAGCTTAAAGATAGTTCTGATTCCTTCGACATGAAAAATCTACTTAAGATATCTTCTGTGTACATTGAGAAGTGCTGGACTTAGGCAGAATATATGTTCACTTGACTCTGTAGTTGTATTACAAAGAGAACAAAGTTGATTTGTTTGAGTTAATTGAAGCCAGGAACAATTTAATTGGATACAAGGAAATTTACTCTTGTAATTCTATTAAACCTCACCTATGATAGACCTTGATAGTGTAGGTTTCTGCATTGTGATAATTTGTTTCAAATGTTAGTGATTTCTCATAACCTATTCCTCTATGAAAGCAATTTGCAAACTGTTCTATGCATTGTTGTGTAATGCTTTAAAGCTGAGAGATTAAATTGTAATACAATTTTACTAAGTTTTCTTCCATCAGTAATATTTTTGAGCTTTGTCTGACAAGTTAATTCTTAAGATTTGATTTTAAGATACAAGTACCAAAGAAACGACAATTCAAATAATAGTTTAATTGATTGATAAGTATGATTGCTATCAAGGGGGGAAGCCCAAATTCTAATTTGAGACAGCATTGCAGGATTGCTCTTCTTAGAATAAATAGTTTCCAGGTGGAGTTCAGAAAGAGATGTTCACGTTTTTTCTTCAAGTTGGATTTGCACTGGAGAGAACCCTAGATGAGAGCTGGAATAATTTTAGTGTTTTGTCCTCATCTCACCTTTAAGCACATTGCAGAATGTTACAGCCATTGTTATGTACCTGGGCGCCCTCCAGCCAACTGCAATTGCTTAGGTCTCCCGACCAACTCCTTGTACTGGAGTTAAGGTGTAATCATAGGACCGGGTCCCTTTCTGCATACATTTCAAAGATGTCAGAGCAGTCTCAAGTCTCAGCCCATATTGATAAGGGGTTGCCAGAGGCTAGTTGAGGTGTTGCTGAGGTTGAGGTCAACAAAATCAAGGCGCGCCATTGCAAATGCTGATTTAAGCCAGTCTTCATTCTTGGGGGGCTTGGGTATTTCCATTTCATACATATTCCTTGAACGCCAGCAGGATAAGACATAGCAATAATCCTCTATCGGTCCTGCGAGGTCCATTGTTGAGGCACCATCATTAGCAAAAAAGACTAAAGACCCATTAACAATGATGTTCATATAAATAATCCTACACAGATAGCCCCCGATCCGTTTCCAGAACGGACCAGAGCACTCAAAAAAGATATGAATGTCATTAGCTTTAGGGGTCATGCATCTGTGGCACTTCGGCTCAGAGATTGGGGCACATTTTTCTATTTTATCTGGGGTATAATAAATGCGGTTAGTCACCTAAAAGTGGTTCTTCTTTAAGCTGGCTGATTTTGTAAATTTATAGAGAAGTTTTAAGGAAGGTTCTAAAAAATCCCCTATAGCAGATTCAAAGGGGGATTGATTCCAAACAGAAGCCTGTGTTGGGATATCCTGATCGTCAGCTTCAACCAGCTTTCTGTACCAAATCAAAACTTCTTTCTTCAGCTGTAGAGCTGATGATAGAATTCACTTTTCAATGCCCTAATTATCCTATGATGTTGTGCGAGTTAGCATCATATGACTAACTAATGAAGTTCGTATATGCACTTATGCTGAATTACAATTTTTGCTCTTCACTTATGCTAACATGTATGTGTGACCATATTAGTTTCTTAGCTTAGCCTGTGTGCCACCATTTGTGTAATCCCCTGTGCCTGCGGGCCCTGCTCGCTCATATGCCCCTCCCGCAGGAATACAGAAATGTACTAAGACAGCAGTTTTCGTTTCTCAGCTTACTGTGACCGAAACTAACAAGTCTCTTTATCTGTAATGTTCTCATGCCCAGAGACGCCGAAGCCTAGCTCCATGGCCTTGAGTAGAGATAATAATGTATCCCTTGCAGGTGCAGATGCCTGCTGTATGAGAGCATTGTCCACTGGTCTGAGGCTCGGTGATTTTCCACAAGGGGCGTACCCTTCGTTACTGTAGTGCATTATAATGTATTGCTGTGATGCAGAGAGTCAGTCCTCTCGTTCGCACTCCTAGGAGTGAGGTCGGACAGGGCCCTCTCATATGAGTGTTGTTTGGCCTAATAAAGAGTTTTGCTTATTCTTCTCCACTGTCCGGCTGACTTCCTATATAGCGACTATAGGTGAGTGCGGTAAGTCACTCGGGTGGATTTGAGCCACGCTTATCAGATGGCGCCCGAACAGGGACCCCGCGATAAGGATCTTTCTCACCCGTAAGTGGGTAGCAGAAGACCGGGGACCCGCTGGTCGGCACGGTGGGCCCGGGTACCCATCTGATGCCGAGCTTGGTTCTCGCAGCGCTGCCCCACCCTGCTGATCGGGAGAGGTCCCGGTCCGGATCTTACGCCGGGGTCCAGAAGGCGGAACTTGAAGCTGACCGTGTTGGTCTTGGCAGCCGGAGGTGGAGAACGGTAGAGGTCGGTGCCGCCTACGGAAGGTGAGTGGTCCACCTGTGATTGTTTAAGGAACGGAAGGGTTCCGGGAGACTAGGGTGTCTCCAGTGGTTTGAGGAGCCGGCGTGCTCCTGGGGCTAGTGTGCTCCGGGGAACTCAGAGTACGAGTTGGTGCTCTGACAGACTTGACGAGGTTGAGGACGTATTTAGATGTAATTGTTGGTAGCGATCCGACCGGGTGGTACTGTGGTGAAGGCGTGGCTCATTGTGGGCAGACTCTGGTGCTTACCCTGAACTCCTAGTGTGGTGGTTCAGTGGAGGTGAGATCTGGGTTTCCCGCGGTAAAGTGCGCAGTGATCCATAGTGCCGCACGGGTGGCGGATCTGTTCCCCGTCCTCAGAACAGTTAGTGTACTGTTCGGTCTGCGATAGAGTCCAGGTTCCCCAGGACTTGGTCGACGGGCCTTGTCCCATTTGGTAACACGTGTTTGGAGGTATTGTATATGTGGGCGTGTGGTTTTCTAATGTATGTTTATATGTGTGTATGAACGAGCTCGAGCTGGTCTGTGGTGAAGTGTTTTCTCTCACACCGAAGTAAAGATGCCGTGTTTTATTAAGTTACGATGTTTTGGATGCTGTTGTCGACCCTCAGATACTAGACTGGCCGAGAGCCAACCTGCACCCCCTGAAGGGACTCCGAGCTTTGATATGTATGTCAAACATGGACTGGTCCCGATTTTGTTTGGTACTTTGTGGCACCGGTACACTGCTGATAATGTGGATTTACAATGGCCTTTGACGGGTTCTTTCGATGAAGCTAAGTTGGACTACTTGCAAGACAAACTGTTTGCTAGGCGTAGTCGTCAGAGTATGTTCGACTCTTTGCGAGTGTGGCAGAAAGAGGCCAGGAAACGCAAGCTGCGAGAGGAGAAAGAAGAGTATAAAAAGTCCACCCAGACTATGGCGCAGAAGGCGAGAGAGCAGGTTGGAAATGAGAATGCGCTACGTATGGAGCGCTCAGATAGACTTTGTAGGTTGAAAGAAAATAAAAGTTATGTAGTGCGAGAGGACGACCCGGATGAGATGGAAGACATTTTGAATACCCGACCCCCTCCCCCTTATGCCCCACAGCCCTTGTATCCCTCCTTGCCAATTCCAGCCCCCGTTAGTGGAGTTCCGGGTCCTTCAGCCAGTGCCCCCCAACAATCTTCGCCCTCGACACCCCTCGTTTCCTTACTCCAGACCACCTCACCTGCACCCTCCCAATTTTCTTTGGCACTCCCTAGTGTTTCAGCTAGTACTACCCCCGGTCAGGAGATGCTAACGCCGAGTCGAGGCGCAGGTAGCGGATTACTCTCGCAGGTACGGAAGTTGCTCACGCGTTCTACGGTGGGTTTAGATGAAAGGAGTATGGTGACTAATCAGGCATGTCAGTGGGCCAGGAATAACATTTATTCGTTTGAAGATATTTGGTCCACCATGAAAGATTTTGAGCCTTTGATGCAGCAGCACGCTTTGTGGCACATGTCCAATGTATTGATACCGCTTTGGGAGCAGGGGTATGGAGGTGTGGCTCCAGCGGTTTTACGAGATATACAGGCTGGAGCCTATAGAACGAACACAGGGGTGAAAGAAGTGATGAGTAGTTTGCGTGCACTATTGCAATACAGGAATGAATTACCCTCTGCCGGCACACCCCATTTCCCAGGTCTCCACCCAATGCGCGAGGTGCACCCTATTTTTCATCCCGAGGTCCCCGAGTTGCTAGATCCAGTAACGAAGGCTGTTACTAGGAACAGGATCGATGCGCATTTCCAGGAGCAATGGGTGTATACGCCATGGAAGAGAAGTGAGGTATTATCATTGAAGGCCCAGCTACCGGATTCTAGAAAGAACCCGACTGCCTATTACAAAGAGCTTACAGAAGCGGCGTCTTCCACTGTGATGACGTTGGCTGATGTTGAATTGTTTTTCGGGCTTTTGGTCCCGGTTGATGTGTGGCGGCAAGTGAAAGGTACTGACCACGTGGAAGAGTTAGGAGGTACGTGGCAGGAGTTGCAGGATTGGGACAAGGAGCGTAAGCCAGGGGAGAAGCCGAAGGCTGAGATATTAGCTTTGCCAGGGCGCATTATAAAGTATATGCATTCGCTCATCCCCCCGAAAAAGGTAGATTGGGACAAATTGACGGCATGTAAGCAGAAAAAGGATGAGGCAGTCTCGGACTTCTTTACGAGGTTTGAGGAAACGTTCATAGATTTTAGTGGGCAAGATGTGTCACAAGATGGGGGGTTACGGCTCTTTGTTAATAGGTTTGTAGTGAACTTATTGCCTGAGATTTCAGCAAGATTGCAAGCGTCGGAGAGCAAGTGGCCGACGTCCTCTCCTTCGGGCATTCTCAGTATGGCACAGTATTATGAACACAGGGAAAATGAAAGTAAGGACAAGCAGGAAAAGAAGGCTAAGGATCTAAAGACAAGAGTTTTGTTGCAGCAAGTGGCTAGAGGCAGAGGAAGGGGTGCAGCGCCGAGCCGGGGGGGCGGCTTCGGGAGAGGTGAAAGTAGGGAAAGGTTGGGACCGAATCAGTGCGCGAAGTGTAAACAGGAGGGGCATTGGTGGCGGGATTGCCCACTGCTTCAGTCGGGCGGCGGTCCAGGAAGAGGACGAGGACGAGGTAGTGGTGATTTTGGGAGACAGGCTACACGGTCAGAAGGAGGCGGGAGACCGGGAGGAAATTACTTTGACAATGGTGCAGACAGACAACAGTTGCAGAGGGGCGGTGGTCAGTACTATAACGATGATTACTCAGTGGACGATTTGACAGGGTTCTCCCACAACTAGGACAGCGTAGGACAGAGCATGGGACCAGTACTTATGGAAGTTGATCAGAGGGGACCTTATGTCGAAACTGACTTAATGGGATCTCAACAAAAATTTCTAGTGGATACGGGTGCAATGAAAAGTTCAGTGGCTCGTTCTCGGGTCCCAGGGGCGGCTCTGTCTGGCAAAAATAACATCTCTGTGGGTTTCGCAGGAACTCCGGTGATTAGCCCCATCTCTAAACCTCTCACGTTAACGATTGGCCCTTTTACTGTTGATTCACCGTTTCTATTGACATCAAATTGTGGAAAAAATTTGCTGGGTTTAGATTTATTGAAAAGATTACATGCCACCATCTATTGTTCTCCGGATGGCGTGTACCTTACTCTGGGCCCGAATGTTGCCCGCCCATTGCAGTGTTTTTCGAAAGACGACCCACTACCACCTGAATTCCAAGGCATACCCGACAGCTTGTGGGCTGTCAATGATACAGATGTAGGTAAAATGGATATTGCCCCGGTGACCATAAGAGTGAAGGTGGGAGCGAAATTGCCCAGAGTTCCACAATACAGGATTCCTAGGGAGGGAGAGAAGGCCCTGCTACAAATAATACAAGATCTAATACGGTCTGGGGTAGTGGAAGAGACTGATTCGAACATATGTAATAGTCCTATTTTACCTATCCTTAAAAGACGGTCGCCCGAAGCTACTGATAATACTCCTGATGTTTATAGATTTGTGATTGATTTGCGACACGTAAATAGAGTAGTGGAGCCACAGTACCCGGTGGTCTCGGACATTACTACGATATTGACAATGATACCCCCTTCGGCCAAATATTTCTCTGTCCTAGACTTGAAAAATGCTTTCTTCAGTATTCCAGTACATGAGGCAAGCCGTTATCTCTTCGGATTCTCATTGGCTGGCCGAAGCTTCCGCTTCAAGAGAATTCCTCAGGGGTACACTGAGAGTCCGAGCATATATAGGGCCCGATTCACAGAATGAACTTAAGACTCAATCCTAAACTTACTACTATTTTGATATTCATAGAATGCACTTACTACTTTTGGCATTCACAGAATGAACTTACTACTTTTGGTATTCCCAGAAGTTAGGATTTTGTCTTAAGACAGACTTAAGACAGACTTAAGACAAACTTAAGACAGACTTAAGACAGACTTAAGACAAAATCCTAACTTCTGTGAATACCAAAAGGAGTAAGTTCATTCTGTGAATACCAAAAGTAGTAAGTGCATTTTGTGAATACCAAAATAGTAGTAAGTTTAGGATTGAGTCTTAAGTTCATTCTGTGAATCGGGCCCAATGTCAGGCTCTAAAGGCACAATTGGATGAACTGGAGCTTCCACCTGGCAACGTCATGTTGCAGTATGTGGATGATATCCTAATAACATCGGACGACGAGCAGGGTTGTCGGGATGCTACTGTGAAATTACTGCACCATTTGGCTAAAAGAGGGCATAAAGTGTCCCTTCCGAAATTTCAATACTGTCGAACGGAGGTCACCTACCTCGGTCACCTCCTTTCGAAAGTGGGGAGGAGATTGACGCCAGAGCGCATAAAAGCGATCACTAACATGCGGGTACCTAACACGCAGCGAGAGGTGCGCGCGTTCCTGGGCATAACATCATATTGTCGCCAGTGGATACCTAACTATGCGTTACTAACAAAACCCCTATTGTATCTGACTACCAAGGAAGTGCGCGAGCCCCTACCCTGGACCCCGCATGTCAAGAAGCGTTTGAGTCATTAAAAACGGCTTTATGTTCTGCACCAGTTCTTGGGACACCTGATTACCAGAAGCCTTTTGTTCTTTACATACATGAGGCGGAAGGTTGCGCGTTGTCTGTCTTAACTCAGTGTTTTGGGGGGAAGCAGAGACCTTGTGCTTATTTCTCTGCAATACTTGATAATGTGGCAAGAGCGCTGCCGAGCTGTCTGAGAGCCACGGCGGCTGCTGCGGTTTCTATAAGACAATCGGCAGGGCTCGTACTGGGATCAGACCTCACAGTAATGGTACCGCATGCTGTGGACATTTTGCTGAACAGGACACAGACGCAGCACTTAACTAGTGCTCGTCTTACGGGTTATGAGATGACTCTTTTTGCACCACATGTCACGATCAAAAGGTGTGCTATACTGAATCCCGCCACCTTGTTACCTATCCCCACAGACACAAATACAAAAGACGATGACATACATGACTGTTTGTTCAGGACTGAAGAGGAGACAAAGGGGAGGGTGGATCTGATAGACAGGCCCTTGGACGAACCAGACGGGGAGTTGTATGTGGATGGGTCCTGTTTTAAATTACCAGACGGTACATCAACAGCAGCATATGCAATAACAACATTACAGACGGTGGTGGAGACTTCTAGGATACCTTACAATTCTGCCCAGGCTGCGGAGATTATTGCCTTACTGAGAGCATGTGAATTGAGTGAGGGGTTAGACGTGAACATTTATACTGACAGCCAATACGCCTTTGGCGTGGCTCATAATTATGGGCGACTTTGGGCAGAACAGGGATTTCTGACTTCCCACGGACAACGCATACAACATGGTCCACTGATATTACGACTGCTAACGGCACTGACACTACCCAAACGATTGGCTGTGATAAAATGTAGCGCACACAAGACAATAGTGGATGATGTAGGACGAGGCAATGCTTTCGCTGATGAGACAGCAAAGGAAACTGCTAGAGAAAAATTACCACGGATGTTTGTGGCAGGACCAGCTAGATGGGTCCCAGATGTTCATATGTTCGCAGACACTGTACAGAGTGTCAAGAACATACAGGGCAAAGCGACAGACGAGGAATTGAGAGCATGGAAGGAGGGGCAGGGACGACTAGATGCGGATGAATGTTGGACAGATGTGACAGATAAGAGACGATGGTTGCTCCCGAATGCGTATGTTCTTCCAGTAGTGACGATGGCGCATGGGCCTGCTCATGTTAGCGCCAAGGGCATCTGTAAATTGTTAGATCCGGTGTGGAGCAATAAAAATATCTCTAAAGTGGCCACTCACTTGGTTCGTCAGTGCATGGTGTGTTTGAGACACAATCCTGGAAAGGGTACTCCTGTCCCAACTGGAAATTTTGCACCCCCCTCTTTCCCTTTCGAGGTGATTCAGATGGATTACATCGAAATGGAAAGGGTCAATAACTTGAAGTACGTCCTTGTAGTCGTATGTGCCTTTAGTAGGTGGGTGGAGGCGTACGCTACGAAAGATTGCACAGCCATCTCTACTGCAAAAATGTTGATAAAGGAGTATTTTTCCCGTTTCGGATTACCTAGGGTGATCTGGAGTGATAATGGCACGTCCTTTAATGCAGAATTAGTGAAGCAAATATGCAAGGGTTTGCAAATTTCTCAAAAGTTTCATTCAGCCTTACATCCCCAGGCAGCAGGACTTGTGGAGCGCTTTAACGGCACGCTCAAGCTAAAGATGGCCAAAATATGTGAGAGTACAGGTCTCCGTTGGCCAGACGCCCTTCCCTTAGCTTTGCTTTCAACGAGAGTCACTGTGAATGCGAAAATGGGCGCCTCCCCCCACGAGGTGGTATTTGGCCGTCCGGCCAATATCTGGGGAGTGCCCAGGCCTAAATGTTTTACTGAAGTACCATACCCTTTGTTGACAGATTATCTGTATGCTTTGACTAAAGATCTTCGTTCTATTCATCAGCAGGTAGCAAACACTCTGAAGCCGTTGCCGGAGGGGCCTGGACACGCCATCCACCCAGGGGACTGGGTGGTCGTAAGAAGATATCAGCGGAAGTCTTGTCTGGAGCCAAGGTGGTCGGAACCGCGCCAGGTGCTCCTCACCACGCGCACAGCACTCCGGGTCGACGGAAGGAAGGCGTGGACACATGCCTCACATGTGAAAAGAGTCCCGCTTCCGTTGCCCTATGACAAATGGGTACAGGATGGCATCGCTGACGAAGAGAATGAGTCTATCCCGAGGTATGTTCCTTTCTCGGATGCTTCACTGATCGGAGAAGAGCGAAGCGGAATAGAGAATTCAGTGAGCTCTACTACTCCTGTTGCCACTAGTGAAGAGACACCAGAGAGTTCAGCATCTGCCACAGATTCACCTGTTTTGTTCACTGACCCCGAAGTGCCAGGGAGCACCCGTTACAATTTGAGGCCCCGAAGAAAATAACTAACAGTGCTGAAATATGATGGACTAAACACTGGAAGAAGGGCTTAGTGGACATTCTGAATAAGAAGATTTAGTGGTAGGGATGGACTTGTAAGAGCCCTGGTGTTTAGCCGAAGATTGTGTGCTATGAGACTATAGAGTGGTGTGGGGCCCGAATTAAGTGCTTCCCTTGTTTCCAAATTGTTGAACAGCGACGTTGGAATTAGGTATGGACGGTAAAAGCCTGCCTGTGAGGCTTTGAAGGACACAGGGAGAAGATCCCTTTTAAGGGTTGAAGAACCCCTCTGGCCGGTTGAGGATTGTCTGGGACTATTTTTTTTAGTAGAAGTGTTTTTTCATTTTTTCAATTTTTGATATATTTTGAACGAATATTAAGAATGTATCCCTTTGGGCGGCCCATTCCTGATGAGGAGCAGCCTTTTGCGGCTCCTCCAAGACCTGTGCCTGATTCCCCCTGGTTGGCCCTTCCCCGAAAAGGAAAGATTGTGGTCATAATTATTGTTTTGATTGCCTTTTTAGTGACTCTTGGAATATTGTTTTTCCTGGATAAAGCTTACCCCGTTCATGTGTTTGCACCCACACCCACTGCCGTTCCTGAACATAATATGATTACTGTTGATTATGGCGAAAGAATGTTACGAAAAAGTTATAGTGACAATGTTTTTATTAAGACTTTACACCATGCACACGCCACTACCAACTTGACGGATTGTTGGGTTTGTGGGCTTTTACCTTCTGCTGCCTATAAGAAAGACAGATTCCTTGCCCTCCCTTTGACGCCAGTGAATAGTTGTGTGGGGTGGTATACTCTTATAGGTCTTGTTAAATACTTCCAGCAGCCAGATTCCCTGACTCCTCGATTGCAGAATAGGGGGTGGACAATGACAATGCGAGTACGCCCTCTGCCTCCATCTTCCCTTGGACGAATATATACTGATGGACGTTTTGACCAGACTTTTATAGAGACATGTGAGAAAAGGCTGGGTCGATTCTTGACACCAAATGATACTGACAGACTTAGGGATAGTTTCCTGAAATTGAATGCCACTCTGTCCTACAGGCACCCCCCGAAGAGTAACGACAGTTCCAAGTCTCTGATACCCCTGGCTGTGGTGGGTCCTTCTCCATTTTTCTGTATAGAGGGAAAGGGCCCCATAAAAGTTGGTAATAGCTCCTGTAATGTGACTGCTTCAATACGCCTGCCCGTTAGCCCCTCTTTGATTGCCCCACCCAGTATCTATTTCGTTTGCGGTGATAATGGATACTTATGGTTGCCTGAGGGTTGGGGTGGGGTGTGCTACCTGGCCTATATGATTCCCCCTGTGTATGTGGCTCCCTCTGATTACCACAAAACACATCGTCGATTCCCCAGTCCTCGGGAGCAGCCACAAGAGCAGCGCAAAAGGAGGGAACTTCAGGTAGATGATGTCGATCAGACGGACACCTCGTACCAACAATGGACTGATTTTTCGAAGGGTTTGCTTCCTTTCTGGGGTCCAATATTTAACAGCAGAGCTATTAGGCGACTGTCTAGGGTAATGGAAAAGGTAGTTCTAACTGAAGCCGACATTACGACTAACATATCTGTTGAGATTCAGGCTATGAGATTATTTACGATCCAGAACAGGATGGTGCTTGACGTCATATTAGCTGATAGGGGCGGGGCCTGTCGCGTCATCGGGACGTCTTGCTGTGTCTATATACCTGACTCCGCCCCGACTGTTAACTTGGCAGTACAGAAATTACATAGATTAGCGACTGAACTACATCAAGATAATGGGACATGGTCCCTACAAGGGTGGCTCTGGGGTGCCTTCTCTTCTTGGGGTTGGAAAATATTGATGGGTTTGGCTGGTGTGGTGAGTGTAATACTGACTTGCTGCCTTTGCATATACTGCCTCCCTCCGTGTTGTTCAATGTGTGCTGCGAATATGCGTCCGAAAAAGAAGTTACCTGGTCAATATACCACTTCTATGATTACTGAAATTCCTGCTGATGCAAGTTGGTTGATGTTCATTGCAGAAGATGTTCTAGACTAAAGAAATAAAAGTTCTGCCCATAGAATGGATGTCGGCACTACCTTTTGCAAATAAATGAGGCTATAGTTAGCCAATGATGCTAAAAGGAGGGTCTGATAGAATTCACTTTTCAATGCCCTAATTATCCTATGATGTTGTGCGAGTTAGCATCATATGACTAACTAATGAAGTTCGTATATGCACTTATGCTGAATTACAATTTTTGCTCTTCACTTATGCTAACATGTATGTGTGACCATATTAGTTTCTTAGCTTAGCCTGTGTGCCACCATTTGTGTAATCCCCTGTGCCTGCGGGCCCTGCTCGCTCATATGCCCCTCCCGCAGGAATACAGAAATGTACTAAGACAGCAGTTTTCGTTTCTCAGCTTACTGTGACCGAAACTAACAAGTCTCTTTATCTGTAATGTTCTCATGCCCAGAGACGCCGAAGCCTAGCTCCATGGCCTTGAGTAGAGATAATAATGTATCCCTTGCAGGTGCAGATGCCTGCTGTATGAGAGCATTGTCCACTGGTCTGAGGCTCGGTGATTTTCCACAAGGGGCGTACCCTTCGTTACTGTATTGCATTATAATGTATTGCTGTGATGCAGAGAGTCAGTCCTCTCGTTCGCACTCCTAGGAGTGAGGTCGGACAGGGCCCTCTCATATGAGTGTTGTTTGGCCTAATAAAGACTTTTGCTTATTCTTCTCCACTGTCCGGCTGACTTCCTATATAGCGACTATAGGTGAGTGCGGTAAGTCACTCGGGTGGATTTGAGCCACGCTTATCACTGATACAAATAAAACCTCTGTATCCCAGCCTCCCCTTATACCCCCGCTATCCGACTCGAACCATGATTTTAATTGTAGTAACTTAAATTTAGATATGCCAAGACCTATCCTGGCTCTCAAAATTTCCCACGAGTGGATACCATTCACATCCCCCAAATCTGACCAAATAGATACTCCAGCTCTCCTAATAGGAGCAGCCAATCCGTCTCTAAGGCAAAGGGGAGTCCCCGGAGAGTCCCAGACAGGGGCATGGTCAGAATAATAACCTATCCCACATCTAGTCCTTACTTTAAACCAGATTCCTAATGCGTTTTTAAGGACCTTCAGGCGCACTCTTTTGAAAAATGTTGGTGACCCAAACTTAAAGAGAAACCCCCCTGCACTACCCCCATTTTCATTCTTTGCCAGTTCACTAAGCAGTAACCCCGAAGCTGAAGCCGCAGGGTTTGTAAAAAGCATCCTGGTAGCTTTAAATTGAAATGTTACCAGATACCAACTGATATCTGGGAGGGCTAACCCGCCTTTTACTAACCTCCGCCTCAGTTTCCTCCATTTAGAAAAGGGGGTGGTGATGAACAGAGTGTCTGAGTTAAACAGACCACTCTTACCCAGTCCAAAGATCAGGGCTTGATCCATCACCGTTATTTATCTCACTGCCCCATCCCAGCTCAGAACCTGGCTATTTGCAAATCAGTCTGTCCCTGGCCCAGTGCATCATGGGAACAGGGCAGACTAAACTACCAAGCCAATTCTTCACCAGAAAGGAGACAAGCTACCGGGGACCGGTTTCTGGCATTTCAGCCTTCTTCGGCCCGGCTTGCTTGAATCCTGATGGAGCAGTGAGAAAGGGACTCATGTCTGAGTATACCCTGCCACACCTATAGTGGCCAAAAACGATTTAGAAAAGGGGGTGGTGATGAACAGAGTGTCTGAGTTAAACAGACCACTCTTACCCAGTCCAAAGATCAGGGCTTGATCCATCACCGTTATTTATCTCACTGCCCCATCCCAGCTCAGAACCTGGCTATATGCAAATCAGTCTGTCCCTGGCCCAGTGCATCATGGGAACAGGGCAGACTAAACTACCAAGCCAATTCTTCACCAGAAAGGAGACAAGCTACCGGGGACCGGTTTCTGGCATTTCAGCCTTCTTCGGCCCGGCTTGCTTGAGTCCTGATGGTACTGTGAGAAAGGGACTCATGTCTGAGTATACCCTGCCACACCTATAGTGGCCAAAAACGATTTAGAAAATCCTCCATGGCAGTCTCACTCCCTTATCCCCCCATACAAAGCTCCCTATCTTACTTTGGATTTTTGAAATGCCCTGAGGGGAAACATCAGGGGAACAGCATTAAAGATATAGGTCAACTTAGGGAGGATTGTCATTTTCACTAAGTTTACCTTCCCATATATAGTAAGGGGGAGAATCTTCCACCTAGCGAACAGATGGTCTAGTTCTTTAGTGACTTTATTCAGATTTAGAAGGACAATCTTCTAATGCTCTTTAACTATGGTAATGCCGAGGTATTTAAACTCTATACTGATCTGCCCCCTCCACTGCTCAATATTCCAGCACATACCTCTGTCTTAGACGAGTTGGCTAAATACCCTGGAAATTGAGCCAAATTCCAGCAGGAGGATCTCGACCCGTGGCATTGTTACATCTGGATTACTAGTATAGAGGATAATGTCGTTGGCATATAATGCTATTTTCGATGAGTACAGCTGAGATTTAAAAGGAGGGATTAGTTAATCTAACCTTATAGCCTGGGCCAACGGCTCTATATATAGGTCAAACAACAGGGGGGAAATAGGGCACCCCTGCCTAGTTCCCCTCTGAATTTCAAAACTAGACGTAAGCGACCAATTGATCAGAATTGTTGCTGAGGCCCCCTGGTAGCATTGTCTTAAAGTATGAATAAACACAGGGCTAAAGCCCATTACTTCCAATACCTCCCAGAGAAAGGCCCAGCAGACCCTGTCGAATGTCTTGGCGGCATCTAAAGCGATTAACGCCAATGGCTCTGATCTCGCTATTGCCAGGTCTATATTACCAATGAGTAGCTGCGTCTGTTCCTGGATATAACGACCATTGATGAACCCTTTTGATCGGGATTGACCAAACCGGGGGCCAGTTTAGCCAGTCTCCCTGCTAATATGCCCATGAAGATTTTATAGTCAGCATTTAGCAGGGAGATCGGACGATAGAAGTCTGCTCTCAGGGGGTCTTTCCCAGGTTTGGGTATTGAAACAATAGCTGCTTCCCTCCATGAACTGGGGATTTGCCCTGTTGCATTATAGATTGACTGAAATAGAGTCCACAATACTGGAGTTACCTCATCCGAAAGAAGTGTATACACCTCGTTTGGGAGGGCATCTAAGTCGGCTGCTTTCTTATTCTTAGATATCTTTATTTGGGTTTGTATCTCCTCCAACGAGATTGGTGAGTCCAGAAGGCCCTTACCAGCCTGCATTAGGGAAGGTAGTGATTTAGTGCTCAGCCATGCCTGTATTTGATGTTTTGAAGGGCTCAGGTTCTCCTTATAGAGGTCAGTGAATAGGGAGAGGAGGCAGTCCTGTATGTCTTCTATATCAGTGGATTTATCCCCACTGTTATTTATTACTAACTCGCTGATGTTGTTTTTTGAGCGGTCAGTTCTAGCTTTCCAAGCTAGCAGGGCACTAGCCTTCTCGCCGTACTCATAGTTCTCCATGTTCTTATTTAGTCATTGAGCCTTACATTTCTCATCCAGCTTCCCTCTAAATTCTTGCCTAGCTAGCTCTAGATCCTCCTGTGCTTTACCCAACCTTTTAGATGGCCCTCCTGTATGTGATAGAAATTCTGCTTCTAACTTCTTAACTTTCTCCTCACTTAATTTTAGCTCCCGGCCTTCAGCGCGATTTTTAGAGCATATAAGGCCATGGAGTCTACCCCTAAGATTAGCCTTAAAGGCGTCCCAGACAACCTCCATAGTCGTTGAGCCTATATTAATATCAAAAAACTCCAAAGAAGATGCTTTGATACCCTGAATGATATCTGGGTCGTTTAACTTTCCCCTATTGAGTGTCCATCTAGTTTGAGTGGAATTTATTATTTTTTTATATGAAAACAAGACAGGGGCATGGTCAGAAAGATGGCTAGGGAGAATAGAAATGGCGGACGTTTTAGCCAGGAAATCCCTACTCACTAAAAAATAATCAATCCTGGAAAAATGGTGGTATCTTTAACTATAAAACGTAAACTCAGCTACATCTCCCATCTTGTCCCTCCAAGCATCTACCAGCTCTAAATCGTGTATTAGGTTCTTCCTTACACGCCGGATGAGAGGAGCCCCTATATAGTGGCCTTGATTTGACCTTTCCTTAAGGGGGTCTAAGAGGACATTAAAGTCCCCTCCCACTATCATTGGAGGATTCTCCAAAATAAGTTTGAGTAGAGTTTACAGATATATGACGAATCATCTGCGTTTGGGCCATAAAAAGAAGCACAGATTAAATCAGTCCCCCCAAGATCCAAATGCGCGATGGTCCACCTCCCAGTTTGATCTTTCTGATTTGATCTTATAGAACACACTAACCCCCACTTTATCAAAATTGCAACTCCATGGCTATTTATTGTTTGACTACAAAAAGAAAAACTCTCAACACAAAGGGGTTTTGTAGGACAATTTTTGGGATTCCTCGGCGGTTAAGTGTGTTTCTTGTAGGAGGCAGACCTGTGCCTCAGAAAGCTCTAAATATTTCATTATCAGTCTTTGTCTCCTTTGGCATCTCAGTCCGTTGACATTCCAGGAGACAAAGTTGATCTTACTATGTTGAGCTACTGCTTCTGCCATCCTCCTAAAAACCCCTGACCCTGACCCAGAACCATCGGCCCATATGTTGAATTCCTAAAGTGAGACAAGTTATTTTCTATTTTATCCCTATGCTCCCTACCCAGGGCCCCCCCTTCCACCCACACACCCTCCTGTGCCCCTTTACTCCCATGAGGAACCCTCCCTTCCAATAGGCTAAGCCTATTTAGTTGCACCCACCTCTTATAAAGAAATATTTGACAAAAAGAAAGAATGAATGGACAATCTAAGCCCCCGTGGTGAAAGGCTTTTTATGCTGTTATTTATGCTATTGTCGTACCCCCCATATTAACACCTTCTCATGTTTGTTTCCCTGATTTCCCTCCTCTAATTTTTGCCATGAGCTCATCTACCTCTTCATTAGTGCAGAATAGATGCATTTGATTGTTAAACATAGCTCGTAACTGAGCTGGAAACTTCAAATGAGCCTT
Source organism: Lissotriton vulgaris (assembly GCF_964263255.1). Classification (NCBI taxonomy): domain Eukaryota; kingdom Metazoa; phylum Chordata; class Amphibia; order Caudata; family Salamandridae; genus Lissotriton; species Lissotriton vulgaris. The sequence goes on along the minus strand of NC_141694.1, from coordinate 1,715,139,332 downwards.
GACTCCTAGGCTCTTTAGCTCCTCTAGCCTACTCTCCAGCTCCCATTGCCTGGTGGCTGTTGTATGGGATATATCAGATCTTATCTGAAAGTTAATTCGCTCTTGCCCTGTAAGTGAAAAGGAGACTGAGCCCTCTTTTAGGCCTGCAGACAATATTTGCTCTTTGACAGTGTAGGAAAGAAAATTAACCAAGATCTTCCTAGGTTTCTGTTGACCGGGCTTCTTCCTAAACGGATCACGATGGACCCTTTATATCTCCTGTGCCAATTTTATGTCTGTAAAGCAGGGCCGGACTGAGACCAGCAACCAGCCCTGGAAGGTTGCTTCTCCACCGGCCCTGGTAACGGGAGGGGAGGGGGGGTTTTACCCGCAAAGCACTGCTAACGCTTTTCTTACAGAGGGCCGATTTTGCAGCGCTGCTACAAAACCGGCACTCTGTAAGAAAAGCGGCCTCCTGCGGCCACAAAACCGGCCCCCACTCCTCCAGCCCACCGGGGAAATGCCCGGTGCCCGCAAATGCCAGTCCGGCCCTGCTGTAAAGCTTTTAAGGACTGTCCCCTGTAGCAATAGGCTAATAAATCCTTTGAGATCGGTCCCTTCGAGATTCTCCGGAATATTCAGAAGCCTTAAATTATTTTTTCGGGAATGATTTTCCAACCTTTCCAGATCGTCTCTTAGCACCTTATTCTGAGTAGCCAACTTTGCCATATCCGTTGCCGCTGAGCTTATTGCCTTCTTAATTGCTGGAATCTCTGCCTCAATTTGATCCGTTCTTGCTACCACCTCCTCCAGTTTCTGGGCCAATACCTCACAAGAGGATTTAATTGCCGCATGATTTACTTCGGAGACAGAAAACCTACTTGCTAACTCTGCCTGGTTCATTTCTGACACATTGAAGCCGCTTATCATTTCCCCCTTCATGGCAATCAGGATGTCAGACAAAGAATGTGCCACTAATCCGGTGTTTCCTGGATTCTCCGGCTCAGCTTCCTTGGTTTCAGTGGCCATAGTTATGCCGCCAGAAGTCTCCCCTAAGATTTGTGCCTCCTTCACCTCCTCCCGTAAAACACAAGTATCGAGAGGGGGGTCAAGTAGGGTGTGCGAGTCCTGTGAGTCTTGAACTTCTAAGGCCTTGAATCTGTTAGACAATGTAACCTCTGGGTGGGGTAGGGATTCAGGCGAAGTCAAAGATGGAATTTTACTAGGTTGTTTAAGCCCCTCTGCTTGCATTGCTGGAACGGAGTCAAAAGAAGAGGGGGTTCACTGTCGCCATTTAGGCACCCCTCCTTCCAGCTCTTTTTGAGTGTTGGTTCAATCGCATCACTCAGGCTCGCAGTGGAGGACATGACTCTTTGGTAGGTTTTTAAAGAATGAGCTATTTTAGCTTTTAGGACGATTCTCTTCTTCCCCCTTCCTTTCCCTCTATTCTTTGGGGGCTCTCTTACTTTTATCTCCACTTCCCCCGTCGTGACACTACTCTTCTTCTGTTTAGCCTTGTTGGTCTCCAAAATAGGGGGTGATTTTTTGGGGGTTACTATGGGTAGAATAATATCAGAGTTCTGCACTGAATGAGCTGCCCTGGCCCTAAGGGTGTAGCGACCTGGTTTGGGAGGAGAAAGAGAAAGACACCCTTTTGTCTCCTCAGCCCCCCCTTTTTCTTCTAGATCCCTTCCTCCTACCTCCATACAGCATGGGTAAATCATACCAGGCTCCCAACACCCATATACAGAGAAGCTCACTCCTCTAGGGCCTCCACCGACGGAAAAGCCAAAAACCGAGACTCCCACTTGCTCAGAAATGGATACACTGACCTCGGGTGCCTCTTGCCTCCTTTCCTCGTTATTCAGCTCGTTGTTCAGCACTTCATTCAGCCTCAGGAGCATTCCCCCTGAAACGGACTCAACATACGCGGCTCCTGTGATGCCTGTTCCAGCGGTGAGCCGAAACCAGAAGCAGGCGGCGTCCCGGCGTCTACGGAGCCGCGCTGCCTCCTCCCACCTCCAATCGACACGCTCAAGTGAAAGCTGCTCCTTGCCAGCGCGGAAACTGTCAGCGTCCCCGACGACAATCTCCCGCATAGTCCTGCATAATCCTCTGAATCGGATATGGGCACGAAACAGTAAACTTCGAGGGAAAACAAAAAAAATCAGCACGTCGGGCCTTGGATCACCATTCTATTGGCACAGAGTGTCATGTTCGCGGTTTCGCAAACTACATTACCCGGCACGCTCCGGGAGTGAACTACGACTCCCGTGATCCTTCACGACGCGCCGCATTCTCGCGAGAGCCTCCATAAAGAGAATGGCGGCCGAGGGATGAGCGTCGGGAGTTCCGGTCAGCTTGCTCGACTTTGGCTTTAGTCCTGGTTCCTGTGCGGTAAGGGTGCTTGCACCGCTCTTGATATACAGCGTTTCGCTAGGAGTACAGATTTATAGTCGGTTTCGGCTGGAGAAGCCAGTGGTAACGTTGGTTCTTGTTACCAGGCATTTCTTGTATTCTGGGACATATCTGGGATTTTGTTCGGTTGGCATTTCGGCCAACGGTGTTGGAGTACTAGGTGCTATCAGACATTAGATAGCATCACATGCTATATGGTTCATTTACTTTGTTTGGATTGATACCTGAAATTCCAGCTAAGAGGCATTAGTTGGAATTGTGAACTCTCTTGAGTCCAGTGGAGCGTTGTGGATACATTTGAACTGTGTAGAAAGGCTATTTTTGCATACCTTTGTTTTAGGTGTTAACTGTGTAATCGAATCTTCTATTAACAGGGGTTCTGGAGGTGTGGCTACACTCTTCCCCTGTGATGTTTATTGGATTCATTGCTTGGGTATGTTACATTATCATGTGTATTATGTATTGCATCTGAACGCTGCTCATCAGTGCCAGGTATTACATTTCTGTTTGTATTTTGTACCTTTACTTAGTTACACCATATCAACCCCTACGCAGCCTCTACACGTCCACAAGGCATTCTTCTTCTTTTACAGGTATAGAGAGTTATAGTCACTTGCCATACAGTGTGTTTAGTTACGGTACTAGAACTCTGGTCTTATGCTTGTGTTTTGCTCCTGTCTTTCAGACCTCCCTCCCTGCTGTCCCCTTCCTTTCCGTCCCTGGTCTTGTTTATTATCCCCTCACTTAATCTTGTCAACGCTCTGTGCCTCCACGGCTATTCAGACATTGGCTCGATTTAGAGGTGGGCTTACCATTCGACAAACCGATCCTGAGGACAATCAACATAACACAGAGGTGAGGTGCGACTACGACCGTTTAGCTGGCGGCCGCCATGTTCCTCTGCCCAGTGCCAATTTTAGCTTTTTTAGCTTTTACTACGGTTATAGTAGGAATTACTGTTCCTCCCTCATATATTTGTAAAGATCTTTTGATCTTTAACCGTTGATATTTTGCAAAGTAAATGTTCGATTTGCAGTTTCAGTTTTTCATCAACCACATTGCCAAGTTAGATATATTGTTGGATTTGCTTAATCTTCATTGTACCTATGGTCAATTTGGACCTATGACAGCCAAACAACCCAATCTTTATCTTATTAATGTTTATTTGTAATTTGTTATCAATATTATAATAATTAAGACGTGAGAGACGTCTTTGTAAACACATCTGCGTAGTTGAAAAAATGACTAGATCATCCGCACAGGCCAGGAAAGGAATCTGCTTATTTGCTCATTTTGGTGGATTATCAAGATATAGGGCCATATGTATCACAGTTCCGTTTTGCGATTCCTAAATAGCGATTTTTAAGGAATCGCTATTTAGGAATCGCAAAATGGTATGTATGAAGAAATTCGCTTTTTTTAGCGATTCCTTAATCTTCCTTATTTGCAAATTCGCATTTTGCGAATTCGCAATTAAGGAATAATTTCCAATGCATTCCTATGTGCCAGGAGGCCCATAGGAATGATTGCGAAATAATTCTCAAATTGCGAATTCGCAATTTGCTAATCGCAATTTGAGAATTAGTGCAAGGGTGCAGGGGTGTCTCAAGGACACTCTGCTGCACCCCTGTAAATTACATGTGTGTGCATATGGAGCACATACATGCCCAATGGGCATGTATGTTCTGATTTATTACCTTTGCCTCAAATTGTAAAGCGCTCTGATATCCTTCGGGATCAAGTTCGCGCTATATAAAACGTTATAAATAAATAAATAAAAAAACCTTGTCTAATGCAGTTGAAAAATCCATAAATTAGGCAAAAAGTTTCCTGGATTTAGATGATATTGTCGTTTGAGCCAAAATGGAAAAAACAACAATGTTGCTGGAGGTTCAACATTTAGGTCTGAAGCCCGTCTGATGGACGGTTATAATTGTAACGTTTTCTACCCAGTCTTCAAGGTGTAAGTGAAGAGGTTTCCCAAAATATTTCTTATCTGGAACAAGTAAGGTGATTAGCCGGTCGCTTCCTGGTAAATCTTCAGGCCCTCTTTTAACAATTTGCTGCAGTATAGATCCTTCCCATGATTGCAAAACAATCAGAGTTGGATCACTGAATTAAAAATGTGGGTCAGCAGGACACTCAGCATTAAGAATAATGACAGCTAATGACACACCATTTGGACCAGGTACTCAACAAGTATTGATTCCACAAACCAGACTTTTAGTGACAGCCAACTATCTCACTATGTACCTTCTGCAATTAATCCCAAGTTATATGGAATGGCATCATCACTGTTACACAAGCTAGATAGATAAGCTTTATAGACTCTGAATGACGGATGTATGGCGTTACAACGCATGCTTTTACCACGCATGCCGTTACAACGCAGTTTTTACAACGCATACCATTACAACGCATAGCGCTTTGGGGTGCTGGATAGTGAATAGTTTAATTTACTATTCCAACTCCAGTCCCCGTGGATAGTAGGGAAGGTGTTGGATAGTAAATTAAATCTATTCCCTATCCTAGAGCGCCCCCCCAGCGCAATGCGTTGTAATGGTTTGCGTTGTAATGGTTGCGTCGTAATGGTAGTGCGTTGTAAAAGGTTCGTTGTAAAGGCTGTTTACCCTGAATGACATATGATAATTTTTGCTGTTTTATATGAATTTATGCCAAAATGAAATATTGACCAGATTTGTGTGTATTTTTTGTGATTATACATGTGTCCACATGAAATTGTGTTTTATAGCTTTACCTTTTGCAATCTCCCTGTTTAACACCATTTTTTAATCTTTATTCTGATCTCTTGTTGGAGTCTGGCTTTCCTTTAATAGTTGTTGTAATTTTTTGTGAAAGGGTTTGTATAGCAGCGAATGTTGGTTTCGGTCTTTTTCTGTTGGTACGGATGGAATTAGAATTACAAACAATTAAGTAGTGTATCTGTTCAAAAAGTACACTCAGTGATGTTCATAATTATTGATCCCAAAAGTTTAGACGTTTCATATTAAATGAGGCCTTCCATACTATTTGTTTGCTTCTTTCCACTCTAGTTCTATCCTCTAATAAGATCCTGTCTGATTTCAGTACATGGATTTTGTGACGCAACGTGATCACTTTCCATTCTATTAAAATTTTTTAAATCTAGTAATTTGTCAAATTCAGTAACTTGTAAGAAAGTATAATCAAAACTTTTTATGAATACCAACAAAGGTAGGAAGTTCTGAAAGTGATTTGTTCAATCTTCCACGTTTCTTGCCAGCATAGAATATGAGACGAATTCAGGAACGAGGAGAAATGTTTTAATTTCTCCTTGATTTTTCCTCTTTTTATGTGTGCTGCATTCTACAGCACATATGAAAAGAGGAAATCACCTCTTGTGATTGTTTTTTTGCAGGAAGGTATCCCTTCCAGCACAAAAACAATCATCCCCGCAACGCAGACACCCTTGCACAATGTTGCACAATGGTGCACAATGGTGCAAGGGGCTTGCTTGGGGCATGAAAGCCCATTGAGCACCAGTGCAGGGAAGAGCAAATGGATCCATCATATTGTTGTAGATATGATGCATCCCCTTGCTTCCAAAGTAACGCTGCGTGGCTCAGCCAAACGGCTTGCGGCGCCCCACTGCGTTACTTTGTTGTAGATAAGGCCCCAAGTCCATAGATTGGATCCTGCAGTATGACTGAACCACAGAGTCGCTGTAATAATAATTCTAGATCTGTAATTACAGCATTGAAGAACTACGTTGGAAATCCAAGTCGCTCTTTTGATTGACACCTGCACACAGCTGCTCGCTGCGAGAGAGAAACCCGGATGTCATAAGAGTATCGGGAAGGAGCTCAGACAAGCGCCTGATACTCAGTGGGCGGGCACAAGCATGAAGCAACTGGGAGGAGTCAGGTAAGTGTGACTAACCCATTTGTTCTCTTTGTTGTGGATGTCTTCATGATCCATTGTATGGTCAGTAGGAAGAGAAAAGGTTGAAGCAAACAACTGTGGCAGTATATTTTGACAGAAGGTAAAAAAACAATATAAACATCCACAATATTATGACAATATTTTGCCATCACTATATTTTGACCACAAAATTATTATACTTTGCTATTAATAACTCGATAATCAGGTCCCATATCAGTAACACTCTCATGTACACAAATTATAGGATGCTTAAAAACATCTAAGTGCTCTGAATCAGTGATTGTTCTCTTCAAAAATAGTAAGAACACTATCAGACGGTGGCAGAAAATGCTAAAAAAAATACAAAAACCCAGGGCAACAGGCCTTCTCAATGTATGTACCCATGACCTGGAACAGCATCCCATTATTTAACAGGTCTACCCCGACCTTGCTCCAATTTAGGAGAGCGCTAAGCCCACACATCTCTCTCTCTAAAGAATAGTAGGTCACTATAAAGTGACAGTCTGTAGTGTCCTCTTCAGCCCAGTAGCATGCAAATAACCACCCCACATGCTGCGCTCTGTAGTGCACGTCTTTATTCTTCAGAGTGTAACCATTAAATGAATGTAGTGCGTCACAAACTTTATTAACCACACCCATCAGATTATGCAATACTTGTAAGGAGTCTGTTGAGGGCCACAAGAGTCTTTATGCACATAAACACAGGACATGACAGAGTCCCCCACCTCTCTCAGAACCCAGTGTTCCATTACAATCACTTATTGGCTGTATCTTTTCCTTTGACTTCATTACATACTTCGCTGCCTTTTGCCCACATTTGTTCCACACAGATACATACATACATGTATGAAAACTGAACACAATAAACCAAGTTAATAATTCATGACATGATCTAACGTGCCGTGAGTTAACCTGAGGTACTAATATCTACAGAGTAAAGTGGAACATCAATGTATTTTGCCCCGCTCTCAGCATAATCAGTGCCGGATTAAACCCTGCGGAGGCCTCTAGGCAGTCGAAATTTCGGGACCCCCATCGCATATTATCTCCTAATACCCAATGCACCAGATTTTTTTACAAACTGACAGCTGCCAGAAGATGAGCTTTTAAGAGACAAACTGTTATGTGAATCTGATGTCTCTGGTTTATGTACTTTAAGTTGTTAATGGGTACATTACATTAATACCGTATTTTCCCTCGGGAGTCTTTAATGTAACGTTTTCATTTCTTTGAGTTGATTAATTTTTTCTCTCTTTTGGAAACAATTCATGAAAGCTTGATTGGAATTTTCTTTCAAGATCAAATCAATATTATTTTGATCCGTTGTCATGGGGCCCCTAAAAGGAGTGTGGCCCAATAAGCCGGTGCCTACTTTGTCTAATTGGTATTCCGAGACAGAGCATACTTAGAAATAAATAAAAGCCCTTGTAATATGTTTGCAACAGGTTATGTAATATTACTCTGCAGATACTCGTTTTATCTTCTTTAACCAAATAAAAGAGTCGGGTCCCGGGGCTTGAACTTGCCGTCCTAAGGGTACACAGAGTTACTGAAACTAACGACGGACTGAATAAAAGTGTTTCCCCTTCCAAATGCCATCACTGTACAAAATTCAGCTTCACGCCGTCCCCTGCCAATCTTACGGCATTGGCGCGAGACAAATTAGAATGCAAATCTGGCCCTTGGAAATTCCATAGGCCTCTGAGGCTCCATTCAGCCTCCAGGACCCCCGCGTGCAAGATTTACATTTGCGTTTTGCTCATGCCCCATCCGACAAAAGACCCTGCTCCTGCACAGCCCCTCATGCATTCCAATTTTCCAGTTGCTGCTTCCAGCATGATAGCATCTGCTTCCCTGCCCTTTGTTTCCCGCCTTCTGGTGACTATGAATATAGTTAAGGGATAAAGTACCCCCTTATGTGCCTTGTAACGATATTGCAAGTCCCAATGGAGTTCAGTGCCCATATAAGGAACGTGGCTGCCCGCCAAAGTCCTCAATTTACTTCAAGTGAAGGCATTAAAATACCCTCTCCTTTCTGTACATCAGCATTTGCTTCTTTTCTGATCTTCCTCTGGCAAAAATGTTTAAAAATATAGAATATGTAGTGTGCAATAAACACACCGATGTGCAAAGTGTATTTTACTGCAGACATTCCCACGTGGTTTAATGCAAGCGAATGCCATAGTGTTATAAAATATATGGCTACAAGCGGGTAATAAAAACCCGTTTTGTTGTACTGATCTCCAGCAGGGCAAAAAATAAAGCGGCTACCACGGATATTTACAGTTGATTGTGAATTTCCTGGGTACGACAGGTCAGAATAGATCACAGATCTAATTACCCAATTAGTTGTGTATATAGTTGATGGTCTGCTCCGAAGCAGACACCATGGGCCCAATTTGTAACACTTCCAAGCAAACGTCGGAAATGTAAACCCCTCGGCTTAGGTATAGTTCTGTAAAAAAAAAAATGTGTGGCTTTTTAAGAATTCTCAAAGATTTTCAGCAGCACTCACAGGGTTTCTCACAGCCCCTGTAGTGCTCACATTCATAAACATTTGAAAAAAAGAAAATATAGGAAGTGTACGTTTCTGCAAAAATGTGAGGCAGATGTGCTTTTAGATTGTAATTTTTGTTTCTTTAACCATGAGAATATTTGCTTCTCATGTAGAAATCCCCTCTCGTACAGCCGCTGGAACTTCTTTAGACTGTTTCATCCTCATTTCATCTCCATATCTAACAGGAGAACATTTCAAGCATTCTCAGGGAGGTAACACAACAAGCAAATGTTTAGTGACTACACAGTGTGCAGTAGCTGGAGCTCATCCTTGTGTTTTGATCTTCATCATTCTTTCCAATTTTTTTAATGGTACATTTACTTTCATTAGGCTTTCGAGTATACCAGGGTGTGCGCGCTTTGGCCTGGTGGATCAGGGTTTCAGTGGAGCATTCCATTCTCATAGTGGAGTTGTAGATGTTGAGTAGAGCATTGGCATTTGTGGTGGGCTGGAAGTGTTCTGGCAGGTTGTCTGGATTCTTTCCAGATGGCTATCTTTGATGGGGCAGAAGGTAAGGAGTAGTTTCTGTCCTGTAACTCCAGTTCTGTAGTAGGGGTATCTCTGTTATAGTCATAATCTAGTGCATAGTCCCGCCCATGTGCGTGGACCTCGGCAATCAAAAATAATCTCTTAAGTTGTCAAAATCATGCAGAAACTGCAAAGACACTTAAGAGAAAATTTAAAGACAAATAATGCAGCCTATATCCACAGGCCACACTGTCCAGTACTTCAACTAGAAATTCCACCAAATAACACCACACATAATACAGCCAGCCCAGTTTCTACCATAGAGAAACTTGCCTCCACCATCAAAAAGACTCTGGAATGATAGAGAGGAAGGCATGGACAGACAAGCCCCATAGGCTGCCATTATGTGGCTTAAATAGGATACTGTGCCTTTAAGAGAGCCTTCTAGAACTTTCTCCCAGTATCCCAGAATGCATAGCAGGTCCCTCTACTTTCAGTTCTTTTTGACAGGCGTAGCACGCCAGACCTGTAGCATTACGTACATGAATACATATCTCCACCGGGGAGGAGGGCGGGTGCTTATGACTATAACAGAGATACCCCTACTACAGAACTGGAGTTACAGGACAGAAACGACTCCTTCTGTAGTAGGGGATCTCTGTGTATAGTCATAATCTAGTGAATAGAATGGCAAGCCCATCCCCACACCAAAGCGGCGGTGGAGAAAGAAAATAACGCCACTACTGTGCGAACAAGTTCCGCAGCGAAGCCTGCCCAACCTGAGCGTCTGCTCTGGTGTCAGTGTCCAGGCAGTAATGCTTAGCAAAGGTATGGACCGACTTCCAAGTGGCTGCCTTGCAGATTTCAGCAATCGGCACGTTACGGAGCAGAGCCGTCGTGGCAGCTTTGCCCCTGGTGGAATGAGCCTTAGGCTTACCCCCTAAGGTCTTATTAGCTTTTTGGTAACATAATTTTATGCAGGACACAAACCACCTAGAGATGGACTGCTTAGAGGTAGCAAGACCCGTCCTGACTGATCCATAATTAATGAACAACTGGTCAGACCTACGAATATCTTTGGTTTTATCCAGATAAAATTTCAACACCCTCCTAACATCCAGGGAATGGAGAGACCTTTCCGCTGGAGATGAAGGGTTTTGAAAAAACGTAGGCAAAGTTATGGTCTGGTTGACATGAAAATCAGAAATAACCTTGGGAAGAAATTTAGGGTAAGTACGCATAACAACCTTAGCAGCATGAAATACAGTATAAGGTTCAGTACAACACAACGCCTGAATTTCACTCACCCTGCGGGCCGATGTAATGGCCACGAGGAACGCCGCCTTCCAGGACAGGTGCTGCAACGAAGCCTTATGAATAGGTTCAAAAGGCTCCTTCATCAATCTGGACAGCACCACATTCAATTCCCATGAAGGCGAAGGAAGCCTGACAGGAGGGAATACTTTCTTCAATCCTTCCAGAAAATCTTTGATCACAGGGATCTGGAAAAAGGAAGTCTGTGAAGGGCATTTCCTGTAGGCAGTCAATGCAGCAAGATGAACCTTAATGGAATGAACATTAAGGCCAGACTGCGCCAAATGTAAAAGGTAAGGAAGGATGACAGCTTCCTTACAGGTCGTAGGATCATGGTTCTTAGACTTGCACCAGATACAAAACCTCTTCCACTTGTAAGAATATGAAGTCCGAGTGGAAGGTCTCTTAGACTCCTTCAGTATGTCCATGCAATCATCGGGCAGATTCAGATGGCCATATTGCACTATCTCAGGAGCCATGCCGCCAAACTCAAAGACGAGAGGTTGGGGTGTAACATCCGTCCCCCGAACTTCGTGAGAAGGTCCGGCCTGCACGGCAACCGAATGTGAGGAAGGAAAGACCGGTGAAGTAGGTCCGTGAACCACCCAGGGCTTAATTTGTGCCGGAGCTTTCCGGTGCTAAGCACCGGCACTTCATTGTCAGGGCCGGGTCTTCCCTTTGATCTCCGATGTTCACTAAATTCACAGTACTGTCACACTCTGATTGACACTGCCAGGGCCCCTGCCTCCTCGTAAAATTACAGGTCACTCGGTGTTGTGGAATGCGGTCCTCAGGGGTGGCTCCTCGGTCTAAGGAAGGAAGCAGCAGCAGGCTCTGCTTCATTCATGCCATGCCGTCCAGTGGTGCACAGAGGCAGGCGATCGCTAGCGGCTCCCCCACCCCCTAGGCTGAATGAACTCTCTAAGCCTCCCAGTAACAGGGAGCATGTGCCGAGGTGTGTGTGTGTGGGGGCCAGGGGGCGGGGGGCGGAGATGAAGGGAGAGGGGCTGTGAGGGAAATAACACGAACAGGGAGACAGACGGTGGGTGAAAGAGCGAGGTAGAGATGGAGAGACTACAGAGAGGGAGAATGGATGGGGAAGGCGAGGGAGAGAGATGGGCACACGTGGGACGAGAGAGAGAAGGGGGAAGCTACGGGGAGCAGCAGGTGAGAGAAGTGAGAGGACGAAGGCTGGAGGGGGAGTCTGGGGGTTTGCGGGGAGAGAGGAGAGCAAGTGAACCACAGCAATGGAGATGGCAAGGAGGGTAAAGGCAGCGGGTAGAAGGGAAAGATGGGCAGGTATGAGGGAGCACGTGAAGGTGGTGGTAGACGAGGTAAAAGAGACATAGCTATAGCTCCAATCAAGGCAGTGGCCTGCACACACTGCTTCTGCAGGCTTGTGGTGATTGCATTTGCAGCTGGCTTCTATCAGGCTGACTGTGCCTGCACTGCTGCTACAATGTATTCTGATGCCCGCCCTGTGGCGCCGCTGAGGCAGGATGTAATTCAAATGTAAGTCTGCCCGCGGCGCCGTGGGAGGGGTGGGTGTTGGGGACTTCACCTCCGGTCCTGTTGCCAGAGCGGGAAGTTTGCAAAAAAGGCAGCTAGCAGGTACTGGACTAGATGCGTTTGGGGACGGGCAGAGAAGGAGCCGGAGGAAAGATATGAAGAAATGGGGGCATATTCACGAGGCATACAGCAAAAAAAGAAAAAATCACATAATGTCGGCTGGTAACGCAACTAGCAGAGAAAAGGAACACATGCTGATGCCATAAATCTGGGACAGGAGGCCTGAAGGCGCACCCCTCCACGAGTCTTGCGGTAGGCCAATTAACTTAACTATGGGTACTGGTTAGAGGGATTTAGGCGCTGTCTGCTGCTCGCACTGGCCTGTCCGCGCTGTGTCTGGTACTATGGCCTAGGGGTAAATTGAATTATGGCTGTGCCGAGCCGGTCAGGCTCCTCTCAGTGAGAGAACTGTCAACCATTTGCCTCAGAAATAGGGGATTATACGGAATAAAAAGCAGCAAAAAGGAAGTAACATGCCAAATTAAATAACTACAGGTTGCTGGTTCATCGTCAATTTCTACTGGGTGAAAACGGAAAGCTGGTGTAGGCGAGGGTGCTTGTGAACGGCAATCTGTCATGGAGGAGGGTGGAATGGGTGACTCCTTGAATGAATGAAAACTCCACCGAAATGATTCCCTACACTGGGGGCTCGATTCCGATCCGGTAAAAAAAATCCCCGTACGATTCGTATCCGGAGCCGTTTCCGTACGAATCGTAAACACACCGTACGACCCGGCGAGTACGATCCGGACCGGGTGACCAGGAGGCTATTCGTACGGTCCGCGTCAGGTAAGGGCGATCCGTACGGAAAAGCGCTCAATCACATACACACCGTACGCCGCGTACCCCATATGATACCCGGGGTACGCGCCGTACCCCTGCGATCATGTGGGGTACGCGCCGTACACCCAGCGTACATGGGGTGTGCACCGTACACCCATCGTACATGGGGTACGGTGCGTACCCCATGTACGCTGGGTGTACGGCGCGTACCCCACATGATCGCAGGGGTACGGCGCGTACCCCGGCGATTATGTGGGGTACGCGGCGTCCCCGGGGGTGGGCGTTCTGTACTTGTTTCGGCGCGAACTATGCGTTTACGGCTGTTTCCAGCTCCTGTAAAAAAAAGTCTCGTACGTTGCGTACCCGACACGAATCGTACTTGCTGGGTCGTAAAAACCAGCCGCGACCCGTAGCGATGTCACGTACAGCGCGTTCCGAGTGAGACTCGTACGGATATTTTAGTCGTACGGAGTCCTGTACGACTCGTACGGTCTTTGGCTCCTGGTACGGATCGTACTTCGTCGTACGTACGGGGACGTGTACGGGTACGATTCGTACGGGGAAAATTGCTCCGTACGACGATTCGGAGCGCATTTTACCGGATCGGAATCGAGCCCTGAGTGTTAAATAAACCTAAAACAACCCCCCTGGCTGCTTATTGTCGGGGCATCTGCCAACGTCATGTGCTCAGAGTCATGGGACAAAAGCACGGGTTATAAATGGGGGGAACCCCGTGCCCCGCAACCTCTATTCCACGGGGATTGTCCCAAAACGCGCTCACCCTGCACTACTGCAGCAATTCCCCAGGCGCCGTGCTAAGCATAGCACAGTCATTTTCACCCAATCCGCAGCGAGTGTCTTGCGCAGCTTTGCAGAGTCCCTACACTGTCTGTATTCACTCAGACGTGCTATTCCAGCCATATTGGCCAGAGTGACAGAAAAATGGGAGGAGGGTAGGGGCTGGAATTAAATATAAACTACTGCATATGAATCATTTAGCCTTAAAGCGGAAGCCTCTTAAAAATGAATGGGATACAAGTTTGATGGAGTAGAATGATATTGAAATGTAGATAGTAGATATAGATAGAGCTATTGCAATAGAAACCAACATTATAGATCGAAAGGCTGACATCTAAAATTACATTTGCGAGCCTGGAAAGTGGTAATCACAGGTGACTGCTGTAATGCTAATAACGGATTCCTAGAGTTTCTTTTTGCACAAATGGGTGCAATTTCTGATGTTTATATGTTTCCCTCGCCGTCATTGCTTTATTTTGCTAACGAGAAACTGTCACTCATAATCTTTGAAATGTCACTCAGAATTGCTCTGAAATGATAGAAAAGTCACACATAGCAATCTAAAACCTTGGCACTAATACACGGAGGGCTCTGCCAGGCGATAGACTGAGGGGCTCTGGCAGGTGGTGTGGAGGCAGAAGGTAAAAGGCAGCAGCCCAGTTCTAGCCATAGTCGGCCGAAACTACAGGCTTCAGCCAAATTCAATTCCAGAAACACACAAGAGTTACCCACTAGGAATGCTTTTAGCCAGGATCCCTCTTTGCCCGACTGACCTGCGAGGCCCAGATTTCTTTCCTGCTTCAGAAGAACTGTAAATATTGTTTATATGTCAGGAGAAGTGTCTCATTAGTGACCTTAAAAATTGAGCACGATGCCCTTGACCTATTGAATCCTCTTTTATTCTGGTCCCATGCTCAGCTGGTGATGGGAATCTGAAAGTGTGAGGATGAGGCCTTGTTGCCAGTTAGGGCTTAATGTGTGAAAAAAAGAAATGCAGGGGACCAAAGTTTGTCTTTCGAGCATTGGGAGAACTTCTGAATGCCAGTGTTGCAAACTACAGAGGCTGTCTGGTCTTGATTCCACCTCATTATGGCTCTTTCTTCACTCTGCACCATTTTACTCTCTTGTGTGTTCTTTTTAAAGCCGGCTTTCTCCTTGTATCTCTGTTTCCCTACCCTTCTCTTTCGCCAATCAATCTTTTTCACCTTTCTCTCTCCTGCTCTGACTCAAAGTTAGTCTGATGTTGAACAATAAGTCCAGGTCTTCAAAAACGAGGGCTTGTTACCACCACCTGCAACAACTAGCACAAATTAAGCAGTGCAGTAAGGGCAGCACCCAGCGCTTAATTTCAGCTGGTGTTTTCCGGTGCTCGGTACCGTACCAGTACTTAATTCTCAACACCTGTATTCCGGTACCTATGAAAGTCTGGCACCTGGCGGCACTGTCTCTAATTTTGAGTTAAGCACAGCAACAGATGTTTAATAATTTAATATACATTATATATCAATAATATCTACTGCTAACACCATTTTTATAGCTGTAAGTGACTTGAAATAGTCTGAATTGTCACACTTCTAGGTGAGTGATGATACTAGTTGTGTTGGTACTGCTATTAGCAGTACTGCCAGGGAGAGAAAATGTGTGGTGCAAGCTGCAATGGCATCCCGAAAAGGGTCCTGGCACTTATGTTTTTTACAATTTAAGCACTGGTTTACTGTGGCTGTGAACAACACAACCCGGCTGGATGCCTATATGTGACATTTCAATGGTTTATTGCATGGATCATGGATGTTTATGTGTGACATTTCCATGCTTTCTGGCCTGAGGGCTTAAGTGTGACATTTCCACAGTTTATTGCTTGGGTGCTTGCTTATATGTGACATTTCCATGGTTTATGGTATGGGTGCTTATGTGTAACATTTCCATGCGTTCTAGCCTGAGGACATGTGTGACATTTTTCACGGTTTATGGCTTGCGTGCCAGTTGAGGGTGTGGGTGGAGCCAATAGAGGAAGTGGGTGGAGCTAGTGAAGGAAGTGGGTGGGGCTGGAGAAAGGGGTGTGGCCTCTGACAAACATTTGAGCACCTGGACTTCATATTTTACAAATTAAGCACTGGAACCACCACTGCCTGGGCCACTCCGGGGCAATGAGTATCATCCGAGCCCTGGACCGGGCCAGCTTGATGAGCACCGCCGGAATCAGGGGAATGGGAGGAAAGGCGTACAGAAAGCTGTTCGTCCAGTCTATCCATAACGCATTCCCCAGCGTCCCTTGCTGGAAGTACCTGGAGGCGAAGTCTCTGCACTTGCTGTTTTCGGCGGTGGCGAACAAATCTACGTCTGGAGTTCCCCACCGTGCGAAGACTTCTCCTAGTACTTCGTCGTTTATGACCCATTCGTGGTTTTCCTGAACTAGCCTGCTCAGTGCGTCTGCCTGAACATTCTGCACACCTGGCAGATGGGTAGCCGTTATCGTCAATCCTCTGGCTAGGAGCCAGTGCCAGATCGCCTGCGCCTCCTGTGACAGAGTGCGTGATCTCGAGCCCCCCTGCTTGTCGAGGTAGTACATCATGGTAGTATTGTCCGTCTGTACAAGCAGAGAGTTGGTCTGGAAGGACGGAAGGAATGCCTTCAGTGCCAAGTGAACAGCTCTGAGTTCCAGGAAATTGATGTGATACGTGGCCTCCATCGGCGACCACGTTCCTTGAATCTGTAGAGTCCCGGAGTGCGCTCCCCATCCCAGGAGAGAAGCATCCGTCACGACAGTCTGCGTGGGAATGTCCTTGTGAAAGGGAACCTCCCTGAGGAGATTCTCCGCCGAACACCACCACTTCAGAGACTGAAGAGCATGCAGCGACAGTCGAATCTTGTCGTCCCAAGATCCTTTCCTCTGATCCTACTGGTCCTCCAAGCACTCCTGCAGCGGTCTCATGTGCAGCCGTGCGTGTGGCGTCAGGAAGATACAAGAGGCCATCGATCCCAGTAGAGAAGACACCGTCCTCACTGTTGTAGATGGAGTTGTCATAAGAGCCTGAGCCTTCCGAAGGAGAGATAATCGTCGCTCTTCCGAAGGAGGCACGCTTGCTGACAGCGTATTGATGGAGGCTCCCAAGTACTTTATGCATTGGACCGGAGTCGGGACAGACTTGGCCATGTTGATGTGCAGCCCCAGCTTGTACAAGAGAACGCACGTCTTCTGGAAGTGTGCTCGCGCTTCCGAGAAGGAGGATGCCTTGATCAACCAATCGCCCAGGTACGGGTAGACGAACACCTTGTTCTTCCTCAGGTGTGCTGCTACCACCACCATGCACTTCGAGAATGTTCTCGGCGCAGACTTCAATCCGAATGGGAGTACTGTGTATTGATAGTGATTGGTGCCAACTTGGAACTGCAGGAACTTCCTGTGTTTGTGTGCAATGGGCACATGGAAGTAAGCATCCTGTAGGTCTATAGCACATAGCCAGTCTCCCTGTTGCAACTGAGGATAAATCTGATGCAACGACAGCATGCGAAACTTTTCCCTGCGAATCCATTTGTTTGCCTGTCGCAAGTCCAGAATGGGCCTGAACTCGGTCTTGTCCTTCTTGCGAACCAGAAAGAACCGGGAGTACAGACCTCTTCCTCTCTGAGACAGAGGTACGTCTTCTATCGCCCTTTTCCTCAACAGGATATCCGCTTCCGCCTGAAGCTCGCGCAGCTGAAACTGCGAGCTGACCGGTGGAATTGCTGGAGGAAGGCTGGTGAACCGAAGACTGCATCCATTGCAAACAATATTCAGCACCCACTTGTCCTGAGTAATTTTTCTCCACTCTGCCAGAAAAAATTGAATGCTTCCCCCTACCGGAGTGGGTAACAGATCCGGGGGAAGTAGGTTCCTAGGGCCTAGACCCAGCCTGGCCCTTGGGCGCCGGAGCTGACTGCTGGCCTCCTCTGCCCTTCTGGCGCTTCTGGAACGGCTTACGGAACTGTTGTTGATGTTGCGATTGTCCCGAAGCCTGGCACGTCCTCGGCCTTGCCCACCGAACCGCCAATGGAAAGGGTGGTACGTCTTCTTGGTCTCTTTAGGCTTCTCCAGGCCCACAGCCGTGAGCGTCTCGGCCTCCGCCTTCGTGCGGGCCATCTCATCGTCCGCATGCTTCCCAAAGAGGGTCTCGCCGGAGAATGGTAGGTGTGAGAAGGTGGCCTGATATGCAGTGCTCACTATTCTAGTGAACACTATGTATCAGTCCAGCAACCCTTATTGATGATTGGTTGTAAGTCAACCTTATAGACCAGCTATCCTAGTAGCGTGGATACGAGCAGTCTAAGGCTAAAGACTCGAGAGGGCGTGTTAAGCCAGCTGTTATACCACACATATACCCCTTGAACACCAAGTGAAAGGACACCACACAAGTGTTATGAAAATAAACAAGATATTTATTAAGAATCACACAGCCCTGTACTCTTTATGAGGACAGGGTACTAAGCACAAAACAAAACTCTTACGAAAATACTTAAGTTAGCACAGTATATACAAATGCCCGAGGGGCACGGAAAACCATATACTCTGAAAGTGGAATGCGAAATTACTAGCAGGTAAGTACAGTACTAATAGGCTTTGGAATCGCTAGGTCTTGACTATAGAATCTTCAGATTACTTCTAGGAGGCCTAGGGGACTCGGGTGCAGAGTGTGCACTCTCACGCGTGATGCGGGACAAAGTCTATGGTAGCTAGATTTCACAGAGTTAGTGTTCTCGGGTGAACCCGACCTGGTAGGAGGAAAACGAAAGTGGATTCTGACCCTTGGATAGTGAGGCTATGCTGGGGCACCGAAATGCCGAAGTTACCTAGCCCAGGGGCTGCAGCTGCATAGGTCTCAAAAGACGTCGGGAATCCTCGTAGACGGACCAGGAGCCTGGAAGAAAGAAGTTGCTGGCAGGCGACCAGTGAAGAAAGTTCGATGGATCCAAGCCTGGATCGAAGGAAGATGACACCTGAAAGCAGAGGGGACCAAGTTCGAGACTACTAGCCAGTAGTCAGGGGGCACCAGGAGGGCACCGGATGGTAGTCACCTCGACTAGGTGAGTGGGTGACGCTGTGCTCGCAGATCTCACGGACCAGGAGGCGTTGTCGGCGACCAGGATGGAGGAGCGAGCTGTCCCACGAAGATTGAAGCTGTCAGCGTCGCTGGACCCAGGATTGGGCAACAAAGCCTTGGCAAATTCAAGCCCACGCGGTGGACTCAAAATGGCGTCTGGAGTGGACCAGGAGGGTCCGGGGTGCTTCTCTGTTGCAAGGAAGCAAGGGCCAGTCTGGAGCAACCAGACCAGCAGCAGTGATGTCGTCGGGCATCGTGAAGAAGGCCACAAGCCAGCCGGCTAGTAGCCACACAGCGCGGTGAGCACGCAAAAGCAGAAGGGCCCCACGCAGATCGTGGAGATGCTGGAGGGCTGATCTTCGGTGCTGGAGCTGCTCAGGGTTGGGGCTTCTCGGACCCCAAAGCACTCACCAGTGGAGCACACGGTGGGCTTGTTGCAAAGAAGTCGTGCAGTCTTGGCGATCGTCGGTCCCTCGAGGTCTCGTCGCACTCACAGTTCTCAGCTTTGCTGTAGAGGTGAGTAGAGGTCAGAGGTGCCAGGGAAGCCGGGTCTCGTCAAGCTGGGTCGTCGGATTCGTGAAGAAGGACTTGCAGCAGACCGCAGTGTTCTTAGGATGGTGCCCGCTTGATGCAGGGTGACTACTCCTTAGCCACAAGGGAGAATCTTGAAGAAGAAATCTTGATGTCCTTTCGCAGAAAGTCGTGTCTTGATTCCAAAGATGATCTAATTTGAACAGGGGGCCCGCTCCTATCTTTATACTAAAAAAGGGGGCTGACCCGGTGACTAGGTCCTGCCTATGGGTGGGACTAGGAGGGGGGTGGTTACACCCCTCTCCCCTGCCGGACTTTCCCCAGGCCAGGGGCTGGTGTGCCCCTGGAACTGGTTCTGACCGGCCTATGCGTAGTGAGCACCGGGGTGCCACTCAGCAGTCACCTTCCTGTAAAGCCCTGCCTACCCAGGATACACAAAACCCTGTCTGGGATGGTGCTAGCACCGCCCCGGACAGGAAACCCTTTGTCCAAGCCTCCCTCGCTGGAAGGACTCCCAGCAGCAGGAGGTCAGACTCGTGTCTGTGGTGGCAGCATCCATTTTGTGGAGCTGAGGCTTCAGTTAACTTTAACCGGGGTTCACAGTTACATACATGTCGTGTCCCTCTAGAAGGGTGGAATGCTAACCCCGTCGCCAGAATTGGCGAGGGGTTAGTATTCCAATTCGTATGACACCCTACTCGACATGTTTTGATAAAGCAATACCAAAGTTAGCATTTAACCGCGAGGATTATAATGCACTTAAGAGTATATGGTATGCGATATCATGGAACAGCTATTAGGACTTGGTTCCGCAAGCTGCAGACAGGCTCAGCTCATGCCAGAGCACCATCTCACATGATTCCAAGCACTCTGCCTTCAGGATTGTTAAGGCCTGCCATAGGAGTGACTGATAGGAATCTGTGTGTCCATTTTAGGGTTAGATATAGGTATACTATATCTACAGCAAAGGGTGATTACACGACTTTGCCCCAGCTGTCATGCAGCCAGTTGTGTCAAATTTAGGAGGCCAGCCAGGGGTGGCATAATACATGCTTCAGCCCCTGGTAGGCCCTGGGTACACCTATGCCCTGAGTTACAGGGTCTGATAAGGTGGCCCAGTACCAATTGGTAATGCACCTAGGGTACATGTTGTAATTTAGAGAGAGAACAGCCAGGCTGTGGGTCTGATTGGCAGGCCCACAGCCAGAGAAAGTCGTAAACCAGTGAAACAAAAGCAAAAAATCTGGGTGATCATAGGATTGCAGACCCTACTCTCCTACATGACCCCCCCCCCCAAACTTTGGGACAATAAGCTAACCTTGACCAGGTGAGTCTTCTTGTTCTAAGTGGAAATATCTGGAGAGCCCATCGGCATTGCCATGATCAGTACCAGGTCTATGTTCCACTGTAAAGTCCATCCCCTGTAGGGAAATGGACCACCTAAGCAGTTTGGGGTTTTCACCCTTCATCTGATTTAGCCACAAGAGGGGCTTATGGTCGGTCTGAATCTTGAAGTGAGTGCCAAACAAGTATGGCCTCAGCTTCTTCAGGGCCCAAACCACAGCAAAGGCCTCCCTCTCAATAGCTGACCAATTCTTCTCTCTGGGGGTCAGCCTTCTGCTTATAAAAGCAATGGGCTGGTCTTGACCATCAAAATTCAGTTGAGATAGAACAGCTCCCACACCCAACTCAGAAGCATCTGTTTGGACAATGAATGGTTTGGAGTAGTCTGGACTCTTAAGGATAGGTGCTGTGCACATGGCCTGCTTTAGGTCATCAAATGCTTTTTGACAGCCTGCTGTCCACTGAACCTTTTTTGGCATTTTCTTACTTGTCAGTTCATTTAATGGAGTCACAATTGATCCATAGTTCCTGACAAACTTTCTGTAGTAACCAGTCAGGCCCAAGAAAGCTCGAACTTGAGTCTGGGTGGTTGGAGGAGCCCAGTCCCTGATTGACTGTATTTTGCTCTCCAGTGGCTGAACCTGGCCTCCACCTACAAGGTGGCCCAGGTATACAACCTGTGTCTGCCCTATCTGGCACTTGGTGGCCTTGATAGTGAGGCCTGCTGCTTGCAGAGCCTCTAACACTTTCCTCAGGTGGACCAGGTGATCCTCCCAGGTGGAGCTAAAGACAGCAATATCATCTAGATATGCTGCACAGAAGTCATCCAGCCCAGTGAGGACTTGATTCACCAACCTTTGGAAGGTGGCAGGTGCATTTTTCAGACCAAAGGGCATTACCACAAATTGATGATGCCCACCAGGGGTCGAAAAGGCTGTCTTGGGCTTGGCATCCTCAGCTAACCTGATTTGCCAATACCCAGCTGTCAGGTCAAATGTACTTAAGTAGTTGGCAGACGCCAATCTATCTATAAGTTCATCTGCCCTTGGTATTGGGTGGGCATCAGTCTTAGTGACTGCATTGAGACCCCTGTAGTCTACGCAGAACCTCATCTCTCTCTTACCATCCTGGGTGTGATGTTTTGGCACTAGAACTACTGGACTAGCCCAAGGGCTATCTGAGGGTTCAATGACTCCCAACTCCAACATTTTCTGCACTTCAGTTTTTATGCAGTCTCTAACATGATCAGGCTGCCTGTAGATTTTACTCTTGACTGGCAGGCTGTCACCAGTGTCAACCTCATGGGTGCACCAATTAGTCTGACTGGGTGTCAGAGAGAACATATGTCTGAAAGACTGAAGAACCTGTTTGCAGTCTTTCTGTTGATGTTCAGTGAGGCTGCCACAAAAAAGACAACACCATCTACTGACCCATCATCAGGATTCTGAGTGAGCAGGTCTGGGAGAGGGTCACTCTCTTCCTCCTGTCCCTCATCTATGGCCATGAGCAAGCTCATGTCCTTCCTGTCGACATATGCTTTGAGCCTGTTGACATGGAGCACCCTGTGGGGGCTCCTGGGAGTTCCAAGGTCCACCAGGTAGGTGACCTCTCCCTTTTGCTCAAGAATTGTGTGGGGCCCAGACCATTTGTCTTTGAGTACTGCTGGGGCCACTGGCTCCAACACCCACACCTTCTGTCCAGGCTGGTAAACAGTCAGGACAGCCTTTTGGTCATGCCAAGCTTTTTGAAGTTCTTGACTGGCCTTAAGGTTTTCAGATGCCTTCTCCATATACTCAGCCATCCTGGAGCGGAGACCAAGTACATAGTCCACTATGTTGGTTGCAGGCTTTTTGAGAGGTCTCTCCCATCCTTCCTTCACCAAACACAGAGGGCCTCTCACAGGATGCCCATACAAAAGTTCAAAAGGGCTGTAGCCAACCCCCTTTTGTGGGACCTCTCTGTAAGCAAACAGAAGGCAGGGAATCAGGACATCCCATCTACGCCTGAGCTTTTCAGGTAGTCCATGAATCATCCCTTTTAGGGTCCTGTTGAACCTTTCAACAAGCCCATTGCATTGTGGATGATAGGGTGTAGTGAACTTGTAGTTGACACCACATTCCTTCCACATAGCAGTTAAGTAGCTTGACATGAAGTTTGCACCTCTGTCAGAGACAACCTCCTTAGGGAAGCCCACTCTGGAGAACACTCCAACTAGGGCCCTTGCCACTACAGGTGCTGTAGTGGTCCTAAGTGGAATAGCTTCAGGATACCTGGTGGCATGATCCACTACCACCAGTATAAACTTGTGCCCTGATGCTGTCTGGGGTTCCATTGGACCAACAATGTCAATCCCCACTCTTTCAAAGGGCACCCCCACCACAGGCATTGGTATAAGGGGGGCCTTTGTTGTGCCACCTGACTTACCACTGGCTTGGCAAGTGACACAGGAGCGACAAAACTCCTTGGTATCCTCATTCATGTGAGGCCAGTGAAAGTGTGAGACAAGCCTGTCCCAAGTCTTTGTCTGGCCTAAGTGACCTGCTAAGGGAATCTCATGGGCCAAGGTAAGGAGGAAACCTCTCTGAGACAAGGGTACAACCAGCCTCCTGGTCATGCCAGGCTTGGGGTCTCTTGCCTCAGTGTACAGGAGTCCATCTTCCCAGTATACCTTGTGGGTACCTGTGGCGTTCCCAGCAGCCTCAGCAGCAGCCTGCTGTCTGAGGGGTTCAAGAGAAGGGCAGTCTAACTGGTCCTTCCCCAGGTCTTCCCTTGAGGGTCCCCCTGAACCCAAGAATTCAACTTGATCAAGTTCAAACTCTCTAGGCTCAGTTTCCCTCAATTCCTGTAGGTCAGCCTCCTCTGAGACTTGATCCACAACCTGGGGCAAGGGTGAAGGCACAGCCTTAACCCTACTGCTCTTCTTCTTGGGAGGTGTCTGGTCCATTGTTCCAGGATCCAGCACCTGTTCAGTGGGGCATTTCCTGACCGGTGACCTGGTCACAGCAAACACATGTGCTGGCAAGCCTAACATTTCCATGTGAGTCCTCTGCTCCACTTCTGACCATTGTGATGACTCCAAATCATTGCCCAACAAACAATCCACTGGGAGGTCTGAGCTAACTACAACCTTCTTTTGGCCAGTTACCCCTCCCCAGGAGAAAGCTACAATTGCCATACTGTGATTGGTAGTGACATTGCTTGCATTGGTCACCAGGAAATCTGTACCTGGCATGATCTGTCCAGGGTCCACAAAGTTAGGTGTCGCCATTGTGACACTGGCACAAGTGTCCCTATAGGCCTGAGCCATTTTTCCATTAATGAAAGGTGTCTGTCTGTATTTGCCCAAAGTATTGGGACTTATATCAGGGGACATATCCACATCCCCTGTACAAACAAGGACAGCCTGAGTGAGTGTGCCAACTAAGTTGTCACACCCCTCAGAACCCAGGGTTAACCCTACTAAACCCTTGGGAGGTGCACTACCACTGCTGACTGTACTAGGGGGCACAGGTGCCTTAGGGGCTGCAGTGGCAGGAGTCTGCCCTCCTCCTTTCTCGGTGCACTCACTAAACCAGTGAGTTTTACTTTTGCAGTATTGGCACCACCTTTTAGATTGGCCTTCTTGGTTTTTCTTCTTCTGGGGAGCCTGACCCCCACCCTCTTTGGGTTGTTGGGGACCTGTCGAAGACTTCTGGTCATTTTGTTCCCCCTTAGAATCTTTACCCTTCTGGTCTGCTTTCTTCTGACCACCTTGATTCTGGCCCTGGTTCTGTTTAACTCTTGTTCTGACCCATCTGTCTGCCTTCTTTCCCAATTCTTGGGGAGAGGTCAGATCTGAGTCAACAAGATGCTGATGCAACAACTGGTTCTGACAATTGTTTAAAATTTGTTCTCTCATCATCAAATTGTACAATCCTGTAAAATCAGTAACCTTACTGCCCAGCAACCAGCCCTCAAAAGCCTTAGTGGCACAATCTACAAAGTCAGACCAATCTTGAGACTGAGTTTTCTGGGTATCCCTGAACAGCACCCTGTACTGCTCAGTGGTTAGGCCAAACCCATCAACCAGTGTATTTTTCAAGACTTGGTAATTGTTAGCATCCTCCACTCTTGTAGTGAGGAGCTTATCTCTACCTTTACCTTCAAAGGAGAGCCACAAGATAGCTGCCCACTGACTCTGGGGAACACCCTGCACAGTGCAGGCCCTCTCCAAAGCAGTAATCCATTTGTGGATGTCATCCCCTTGCTTAAAGGGGGGCACTATCTTATTCAGGTGTTTTGTATCAAAACTCATTTCCCTATTGCTAGGTACAATGCTGCCACCAGTGGGGACTACCCCACTTAACTGTTGCTCTCTAGCAAAGGCAAGCCTTTCTTTGGCCAGGGCAAGTTCTTCCCTTTCAATCCTCAGATTGACTGCCCTTTCTTTAGCTTCATACACTCTCCTCTGAGGGGAAGTCATCCCTCTTTGAGAAGAGTTGTGAGAGCCATTGGTTTGAATGGATCTGCCAGAGCCTCTTGATAGAGACCTAGCTCGTCCATTCCCAATGTTAAGCTGACCTGAGAGTGGCCCCAGGGGTCCCCCAGTACCAATCTCATGCCTGCTTAAGTTGGACCTGGTTAGTCTGCTGACTTCTACCTGTCCCTTATCTGCCTCATCCCCAGAGAGATCCTCATCCTTCTCCCCCTCTTCAGTCTCAGCTGAGAGGTGGATTAGGTCAGGGTCTCCTCTGGTTCCCTCAAGGGGAGGCATGCTTCCATCTGGATTAGAAGAGCTAAGACGTTTCTCAGCTTTCCTGGCATCATAAGTCTCTAAGAGACCAATCAGAAAGGAAGTTGTGGGGTTAGACCCCTGTTTTATCTTCCTGGAGGTACACACCTGTCTCAACTCCTGGAAGCTAAGAACAGCATATCTGGAAGTGGGGACCTGTCGAGGGTCCACTGACACAAGGGGAGACTCAGAGTTTCCTCCTTTGTCTGACATGCTGCTTCTAGTGTGGTGTAAGTGATGCACCTACCTACACTATGTGTTTGCCTACTGATCCCTTGCTAAGAGTTGCAGCCAAGGTGTGCTAAGCCTTGAGGAGCTACAACAGCTGGTTCTGTAGAACTCAGAGTATTCTAAGCTAAGTTATATGTACCTAACAGTACTTATGTGATCTTTCAACAAGATATTCTTAGGATACGTGTGGTAAAACAACAGCAAGCTCAAATCCCAACCGCTGCTCACCAATGTGAGAAGGTGGCCTGATATGCAGTGCTCACTATTCTAGTGAACACTATGTATCAGTCCAGCAACCCTTATTGATGATTGGTTGTAAGTCAACCTTATAGACCAGCTATCCTAGTAGCGTGGATACGAGCAGTCTAAGGCTAAAGACTCGAGAGGGCGTGTTAAGCCAGCTGTTATACCACACATATACCCCTTGAACACCAAGTGAAAGGACACCACACAAGTGTTATGAAAATAAACAAGATATTTATTAAGAATCACAACAGCCCTGTACTCTTTATGAGGACAGGGTACTAAGCACAAAACAAAACTCTTACGAAAATACTTAAGTTAGCACAGTATATACAAATGCCCGAGGGGCACGGAAAACCATATACTCTGAAAGTGGAATGCGAAATTACTAGCAGGTAAGTACAGTACTAATAGGCTTTGGAATCGCTAGGTCTTGACTATAGAATCTTCAGATTACTTCTAGGAGGCCTAGGGGACTCGGGTGCAGAGTGTGCACTCTCACGCGTGATGCGGGACAAAGTCTATGGTAGCTAGATTTCACAGAGTTAGTGTTCTCGGGCGAACCCGACCTGGTAGGAGGAAAACTAAAGTGGATTCTGACCCTTGGATAGTGAGGCTATGCTGGGGCACCGAAATGCCGAAGTTACCTAGCCCAGGGGCTGCAGCTGCATAGGTCTCAAAAGACGTCGGGAATCCTCGTAGACGGACCAGGAGCCTGGAAGAAAGAAGTTGCTGGCAGGCGACCAGTGAAGAAAGTTCGATGGATCCAAGCCTGGATCGAAGGAAGATGACACCTGAAAGCAGAGGGGACCAAGTTCGAGACTACTAGCCAGTAGTCAGGGGGCACCAGGAGGGCACCGGATGGTAGTCACCTCGACTAGGTGAGTGGGTGACGCTGTGCTCGCAGATCTCACGGACCAGGAGGCGTTGTCGGCGACCAGGATGGAGGAGCGAGCTGTCCCACGAAGATTGAAGCTGTCAGCGTTGCTGGACCCAGGATTGGGCAACAAAGCCTTGGCAAATTCAAGCCCACGCGGTGGACTCAAAATGGCGTCTGGAGTGGACCAGGAGGGTCCGGGGTGCTTCTCTGTTGCAAGGAAGCAAGGGCCAGTCTGGAGCAACCAGACCAGCAGCAGTGATGTCGTCGGGCGTCGTGAAGAAGGCCACAAGCCAGCCGGCTAGTAGCCACACAGCGCGGTGAGCACGCAAAAGCAGAAGGGCCCCACGCAGATCGTGGAGATGCTGGAGGGCTGATCTTCGGTGCTGGAGCTGCTCAGGGTTGGGGCTTCTCGGACCCCAAAGCACTCACCAGTGGAGCAAACGGTGGGCTTGTTGCAAAGAAGTCGTGCAGTCTTGGCGATCGTCGGTCCCTCGAGGTCTCGTCGCACTCACAGTTCTCAGCTTTGCTGTAGAGGTGAGTAGAGGTCAGAGGTGCCAGGGAAGCCGGGTCTCGTCGAGCTGGGTCGTCGGATTCGTGAAGAAGGACTTGCAGCAGACCGCAGTGTTCTTAGGATGGTGCCCGCTTGATGCAGGGTGACTACTCCTTAGCCACAAGGGAGAATCTTGAAGAAGAAATCTTGATGTCCTTTCGCAGAAAGTCGTGTCTTGATTCCAAAGATGATCTAATTTGAACAGGGGGCCCGCTCCTATCTTTATACTAAAAAAGGGGGCTGACCCGGTGATTAGGTCCTGCCTATGGGTGGGACTAGGAGGGGGGTGGTTACACCCCTCTCCCCTGCCGGACTTTCCCCAGGCCAGGGGCTGGTGTGCCCCTGGAACTGGTTCTGACCGGCCTATGCGTTGTGAGCACCGGGGTGCCACTCAGCAGTCACCTTCCTGTAAAGCCCTGCCTACCCAGGATACACAAAACCCTGTCTGGGATGGTGCTAGCACCGCCCCGGACAGGAAACCCTTTGTCCAAGCCTCCCTCGCTGGAAGGACTCCCAGCAGCAGGAGGTCAGACTCGTGTCTGTGGTGGCAGCATCCATTTTGTGGAGCTGAGGCTTCAGTTAACTTTAACCGGGGTTCACAGTTACATACATGTCGTGTCCCTCTAGAAGGGTAGAATGCTAACCCCGTCGCCAGAATTGGCGAGGGGTTAGTATTCCAATTCGTATGACACCTTACTCGACATGTTTTGATAAAGCAATACCAAAGTTAGCATTTAACCGCGAGGATTATAATGCACTTAAGAGTATATGGTATGCGATATCATGGAACAGCTATTAGGACTTGGTTCCGCAAGCTGCAGACAGGCTCAGCTCATGCCAGAGCACCATCTCACACGATTCCAAGCACTCTGCCTTCAGGATTGTTAAGGCCTGCCATAGGAGTGACTGATAGGAATCTGTGTGTCCATTTTAGGGTTAGATATAGGTATACTATATCTACAGCAAAGGGTGATTACACGACTTTGCCCCAGCTGTCATGGAGCCAGTTGTGTCAAATTTAGGAGGCCAGCCAGGGGTGGCATAATACATGCTTCAGCCCCTGGTAGGCCCTGGGTACACCTATGCCCTGAGTTACAGGGTCTGATAAGGTGGCCCAGTACCAATTGGTAATGCACCTAGGGTACATGTTGTAATTTAGAGAGAGAACAGCCAGGCTGTGGGTCTGATTGGCAGGCCCACAGCCAGAGAAAGTCGTAAACCAGTGAAACAAAAGCAAAAAATCTGGGTGATCATAGGATTGCAGACCCTACTCTCCTACATGACCCCCCCCCCCAAACTTTGGGACAATAAGCTAACCTTGACCAGGTGAGTCTTCTTGTTCTAAGTGGAAATATCTGGAGAGCCCATCGGCATTGCCATGATCAGTACCAGGTCTATGTTCCACTGTAAAGTCCATCCCCTGTAGGGAAATGGACCACCTAAGCAGTTTGGGGTTTTCACCCTTCATCTGATTTAGCCACAAGAGGGGCTTATGGTCGGTCTGAATCTTGAAGTGAGTGCCAAACAAGTATGGCCTCAGCTTCTTCAGGGCCCAAACCACAGCAAAGGCCTCCCTCTCAATAGCTGACCAATTCTTCTCTCTGGGGGTCAGCCTTCTGCTTATAAAAGCAATGGGCTGGTCTTGACCATCAAAATTCAGTTGAGATAGAACAGCTCCCACACCCAACTCAGAAGCATCTGTTTGGACAATGAATGGTTTGGAGTAGTCTGGACTCTTAAGGATAGGTGCTGTGCACATGGCCTGCTTTAGGTCATCGAATGCTTTTTGACAGCCTGCTGTCCACTGAACCTTTTTTGGCATTTTCTTACTTGTCAGTTCATTTAATGGAGTCACAATTGATCCATAGTTCCTGACAAACTTTCTGTAGTAACCAGTCAGGCCCAAGAAAGCTCGAACTTGAGTCTGGGTGGTTGGAGGAGCCCAGTCCCTGATTGACTGTATTTTGCTCTCCAGTGGCTGAACCTGGCCTCCACCTACAAGGTGGCCCAGGTATACAACCTGTGTCTGCCCTATCTGGCACTTGGTGGCCTTGATAGTGAGGCCTGCTGCTTGCAGAGCCTCTAACACTTTCCTCAGGTGGACCAGGTGATCCTCCCAGGTGGAGCTAAAGACAGCAATATCATCTAGATATGCTGCACAGAAGTCATCCAGCCCAGTGAGGACTTGATTCACCAACCTTTGGAAGGTGGCAGGTGCATTTTTCAGACCAAAGGGCATTACCACAAATTGATGATGCCCACCAGGGGTCG
Organism: Lissotriton vulgaris; assembly: GCF_964263255.1. NCBI lineage: Eukaryota > Metazoa > Chordata > Amphibia > Caudata > Salamandridae > Lissotriton > Lissotriton vulgaris. Next base: position 1,715,109,626 of record NC_141694.1, on the reverse strand, counting down.
AAAAGGCTGTCTTGGGCTTGGCATCCTCAGCTAACCTGATTTGCCAATACCCAGCTGTCAGGTCAAATGTACTTAAGTAGTTGGCAGACGCCAATCTATCTATAAGTTCATCTGCCCTTGGTATTGGGTGGGCATCAGTCTTAGTGACTGCATTGAGACCCCTGTAGTCTACGCAGAACCTCATCTCTCTCTTACCATCCTGGGTGTGATGTTTTGGCACTAGAACTACTGGACTAGCCCAAGGGCTATCTGAGGGTTCAATGACTCCCAACTCCAACATTTTCTGCACTTCAGTTTTTATGCAGTCTCTAACATGATCAGGCTGCCTGTAGATTTTACTCTTGACTGGCAGGCTGTCACCAGTGTCAACCTCATGGGTGCACCAATTAGTCTGACTGGGTGTCAGAGAGAACATATGTCTGAAAGACTGAAGAACCTGTTTGCAGTCTTTCTGTTGATGTTCAGTGAGGCTGCCACAAAAAAGACAACACCATCTACTGACCCATCATCAGGATTCTGAGTGAGCAGGTCTGGGAGAGGGTCACTCTCTTCCTCCTGTCCCTCATCTATGGCCATGAGCAAGCTCATGTCCTTCCTGTCGACATATGCTTTGAGCCTGTTGACATGGAGCACCCTGTGGGGGCTCCTGGGAGTTCCAAGGTCCACCAGGTAGGTGACCTCTCCCTTTTGCTCAAGAATTGTGTGGGGCCCAGACCATTTGTCTTTGAGTACTGCTGGGGCCACTGGCTCCAACACCCACACCTTCTGTCCAGGCTGGTAAACAGTCAGGACAGCCTTTTGGTCATGCCAAGCTTTTTGAAGTTCTTGACTGGCCTTAAGGTTTTCAGATGCCTTCTCCATATACTCAGCCATCCTGGAGCGGAGACCAAGTACATAGTCCACTATGTTGGTTGCAGGCTTTTTGAGAGGTCTCTCCCATCCTTCCTTCACCAAACACAGAGGGCCTCTCACAGGATGCCCATACAAAAGTTCAAAAGGGCTGTAGCCAACCCCCTTTTGTGGGACCTCTCTGTAAGCAAACAGAAGGCAGGGAATCAGGACATCCCATCTACGCCTGAGCTTTTCAGGTAGTCCATGAATCATCCCTTTTAGGGTCCTGTTGAACCTTTCAACAAGCCCATTGCATTGTGGATGATAGGGTGTAGTGAACTTGTAGTTGACACCACATTCCTTCCACATAGCAGTTAAGTAGCTTGACATGAAGTTTGCACCTCTGTCAGAGACAACCTCCTTAGGGAAGCCCACTCTGGAGAACACTCCAACTAGGGCCCTTGCCACTACAGGTGCTGTAGTGGTCCTAAGTGGAATAGCTTCAGGATACCTGGTGGCATGATCCACTACCACCAGTATAAACTTGTGCCCTGATGCTGTCTGGGGTTCCATTGGACCAACAATGTCAATCCCCACTCTTTCAAAGGGCACCCCCACCACAGGCATTGGTATAAGGGGGGCCTTTGTTGTGCCACCTGACTTACCACTGGCTTGGCAAGTGACACAGGAGCGACAAAACTCCTTGGTATCCTCATTCATGTGAGGCCAGTGAAAGTGTGAGACAAGCCTGTCCCAAGTCTTTGTCTGGCCTAAGTGACCTGCTAAGGGAATCTCATGGGCCAAGGTAAGGAGGAAACCTCTCTGAGACAAGGGTACAACCAGCCTCCTGGTCATGCCAGGCTTGGGGTCTCTTGCCTCAGTGTACAGGAGTCCATCTTCCCAGTATACCTTGTGGGTACCTGTGGCGTTCCCAGCAGCCTCAGCAGCAGCCTGCTGTCTGAGGGGTTCAAGAGAAGGGCAGTCTAACTGGTCCTTCCCCAGGTCTTCCCTTGAGGGTCCCCCTGAACCCAAGAATTCAACTTGATCAAGTTCAAACTCTCTAGGCTCAGTTTCCCTCAATTCCTGTAGGTCAGCCTCCTCTGAGACTTGATCCACAACCTGGGGCAAGGGTGAAGGCACAGCCTTAACCCTACTGCTCTTCTTCTTGGGAGGTGTCTGGTCCATTGTTCCAGGATCCAGCACCTGTTCAGTGGGGCATTTCCTGACCGGTGACCTGGTCACAGCAAACACATGTGCTGGCAAGCCTAACATTTCCATGTGAGTCCTCTGCTCCACTTCTGACCATTGTGATGACTCCAAATCATTGCCCAACAAACAATCCACTGGGAGGTCTGAGCTAACTACAACCTTCTTTTGGCCAGTTACCCCTCCCCAGGAGAAAGCTACAATTGCCATACTGTGATTGGTAGTGACATTGCTTGCATTGGTCACCAGGAAATCTGTACCTGGCATGATCTGTCCAGGGTCCACAAAGTTAGGTGTCGCCATTGTGACACTGGCACAAGTGTCCCTATAGGCCTGAGCCATTTTTCCATTAATGAAAGGTGTCTGTCTGTATTTGCCCAAAGTATTGGGACTTATATCAGGGGACATATCCACATCCCCTGTACAAACAAGGACAGCCTGAGTGAGTGTGCCAACTAAGTTGTCACACCCCTCAGAACCCAGGGTTAACCCTACTAAACCCTTGGGAGGTGCACTACCACTGCTGACTGTACTAGGGGGCACAGGTGCCTTAGGGGCTGCAGTGGCAGGAGTCTGCCCTCCTCCTTTCTCGGTGCACTCACTAAACCAGTGAGTTTTACTTTTGCAGTATTGGCACCACCTTTTAGATTGGCCTTCTTGGTTTTTCTTCTTCTGGGGAGCCTGACCCCCACCCTCTTTGGGTTGTTGGGGACCTGTCGAAGACTTCTGGTCATTTTGTTCCCCCTTAGAATCTTTACCCTTCTGGTCTGCTTTCTTCTGACCACCTTGATTCTGGCCCTGGTTCTGTTTAACTCTTGTTCTGACCCATCTGTCTGCCTTCTTTCCCAATTCTTGGGGAGAGGTCAGATCTGAGTCAACAAGATGCTGATGCAACAACTGGTTCTGACAATTGTTTAAAATTTGTTCTCTCATCATCAAATTGTACAATCCTGTAAAATCAGTAACCTTACTGCCCAGCAACCAGCCCTCAAAAGCCTTAGTGGCACAATCTACAAAGTCAGACCAATCTTGAGACTGAGTTTTCTGGGTATCCCTGAACAGCACCCTGTACTGCTCAGTGGTTAGGCCAAACCCATCAACCAGTGTATTTTTCAAGACTTGGTAATTGTTAGCATCCTCCACTCTTGTAGTGAGGAGCTTATCTCTACCTTTACCTTCAAAGGAGAGCCACAAGATAGCTGCCCACTGACTCTGGGGAACACCCTGCACAGTGCAGGCCCTCTCCAAAGCAGTAATCCATTTGTGGATGTCATCCCCTTGCTTAAAGGGGGGCACTATCTTATTCAGGTGTTTTGTATCAAAACTCATTTCCCTATTGCTAGGTACAATGCTGCCACCAGTGGGGACTACCCCACTTAACTGTTGCTCTCTAGCAAAGGCAAGCCTTTCTTTGGCCAGGGCAAGTTCTTCCCTTTCAATCCTCAGATTGACTGCCCTTTCTTTAGCTTCATACACTCTCCTCTGAGGGGAAGTCATCCCTCTTTGAGAAGAGTTGTGAGAGCCATTGGTTTGAATGGATCTGCCAGAGCCTCTTGATAGAGACCTAGCTCGTCCATTCCCAATGTTAAGCTGACCTGAGAGTGGCCCCAGGGGTCCCCCAGTACCAATCTCATGCCTGCTTAAGTTGGACCTGGTTAGTCTGCTGACTTCTACCTGTCCCTTATCTGCCTCATCCCCAGAGAGATCCTCATCCTTCTCCCCCTCTTCAGTCTCAGCTGAGAGGTGGATTAGGTCAGGGTCTCCTCTGGTTCCCTCAAGGGGAGGCATGCTTCCATCTGGATTAGAAGAGCTAAGACGTTTCTCAGCTTTCCTGGCATCATAAGTCTCTAAGAGACCAATCAGAAAGGAAGTTGTGGGGTTAGACCCCTGTTTTATCTTCCTGGAGGTACACACCTGTCTCAACTCCTGGAAGCTAAGAACAGCATATCTGGAAGTGGGGACCTGTCGAGGGTCCACTGACACAAGGGGAGACTCAGAGTTTCCTCCTTTGTCTGACATGCTGCTTCTAGTGTGGTGTAAGTGATGCACCTACCTACACTATGTGTTTGCCTACTGATCCCTTGCTAAGAGTTGCAGCCAAGGTGTGCTAAGCCTTGAGGAGCTACAACAGCTGGTTCTGTAGAACTCAGAGTATTCTAAGCTAAGTTATATGTACCTAACAGTACTTATGTGATCTTTCAACAAGATATTCTTAGGATACGTGTGGTAAAACAACAGCAAGCTCAAATCCCAACCGCTGCTCACCAATGTGAGAAGGTGGCCTGATATGCAGTGCTCACTATTCTAGTGAACACTATGTATCAGTCCAGCAACCCTTATTGATGATTGGTTGTAAGTCAACCTTATAGACCAGCTATCCTAGTAGCGTGGATACGAGCAGTCTAAGGCTAAAGACTCGAGAGGGCGTGTTAAGCCAGCTGTTATACCACACATATACCCCTTGAACACCAAGTGAAAGGACACCACACAAGTGTTATGAAAATAAACAAGATATTTATTAAGAATCACAACAGCCCTGTACTCTTTATGAGGACAGGGTACTAAGCACAAAACAAAACTCTTACGAAAATACTTAAGTTAGCACAGTATATACAAATGCCCGAGGGGCACGGAAAACCATATACTCTGAAAGTGGAATGCGAAATTACTAGCAGGTAAGTACAGTACTAATAGGCTTTGGAATCGCTAGGTCTTGACTATAGAATCTTCAGATTACTTCTAGGAGGCCTAGGGGACTCGGGTGCAGAGTGTGCACTCTCACGCGTGATGCGGGACAAAGTCTATGGTAGCTAGATTTCACAGAGTTAGTGTTCTCGGGCGAACCCGACCTGGTAGGAGGAAAACTAAAGTGGATTCTGACCCTTGGATAGTGAGGCTATGCTGGGGCACCGAAATGCCGAAGTTACCTAGCCCAGGGGCTGCAGCTGCATAGGTCTCAAAAGACGTCGGGAATCCTCGTAGACGGACCAGGAGCCTGGAAGAAAGAAGTTGCTGGCAGGCGACCAGTGAAGAAAGTTCGATGGATCCAAGCCTGGATCGAAGGAAGATGACACCTGAAAGCAGAGGGGACCAAGTTCGAGACTACTAGCCAGTAGTCAGGGGGCACCAGGAGGGCACCGGATGGTAGTCACCTCGACTAGGTGAGTGGGTGACGCTGTGCTCGCAGATCTCACGGACCAGGAGGCGTTGTCGGCGACCAGGATGGAGGAGCGAGCTGTCCCACGAAGATTGAAGCTGTCAGCGTTGCTGGACCCAGGATTGGGCAACAAAGCCTTGGCAAATTCAAGCCCACGCGGTGGACTCAAAATGGCGTCTGGAGTGGACCAGGAGGGTCCGGGGTGCTTCTCTGTTGCAAGGAAGCAAGGGCCAGTCTGGAGCAACCAGACCAGCAGCAGTGATGTCGTCGGGCGTCGTGAAGAAGGCCACAAGCCAGCCGGCTAGTAGCCACACAGCGCGGTGAGCACGCAAAAGCAGAAGGGCCCCACGCAGATCGTGGAGATGCTGGAGGGCTGATCTTCGGTGCTGGAGCTGCTCAGGGTTGGGGCTTCTCGGACCCCAAAGCACTCACCAGTGGAGCAAACGGTGGGCTTGTTGCAAAGAAGTCGTGCAGTCTTGGCGATCGTCGGTCCCTCGAGGTCTCGTCGCACTCACAGTTCTCAGCTTTGCTGTAGAGGTGAGTAGAGGTCAGAGGTGCCAGGGAAGCCGGGTCTCGTCGAGCTGGGTCGTCGGATTCGTGAAGAAGGACTTGCAGCAGACCGCAGTGTTCTTAGGATGGTGCCCGCTTGATGCAGGGTGACTACTCCTTAGCCACAAGGGAGAATCTTGAAGAAGAAATCTTGATGTCCTTTCGCAGAAAGTCGTGTCTTGATTCCAAAGATGATCTAATTTGAACAGGGGGCCCGCTCCTATCTTTATACTAAAAAAGGGGGCTGACCCGGTGATTAGGTCCTGCCTATGGGTGGGACTAGGAGGGGGGTGGTTACACCCCTCTCCCCTGCCGGACTTTCCCCAGGCCAGGGGCTGGTGTGCCCCTGGAACTGGTTCTGACCGGCCTATGCGTTGTGAGCACCGGGGTGCCACTCAGCAGTCACCTTCCTGTAAAGCCCTGCCTACCCAGGATACACAAAACCCTGTCTGGGATGGTGCTAGCACCGCCCCGGACAGGAAACCCTTTGTCCAAGCCTCCCTCGCTGGAAGGACTCCCAGCAGCAGGAGGTCAGACTCGTGTCTGTGGTGGCAGCATCCATTTTGTGGAGCTGAGGCTTCAGTTAACTTTAACCGGGGTTCACAGTTACATACATGTCGTGTCCCTCTAGAAGGGTAGAATGCTAACCCCGTCGCCAGAATTGGCGAGGGGTTAGTATTCCAATTCGTATGACACCTTACTCGACATGTTTTGATAAAGCAATACCAAAGTTAGCATTTAACCGCGAGGATTATAATGCACTTAAGAGTATATGGTATGCGATATCATGGAACAGCTATTAGGACTTGGTTCCGCAAGCTGCAGACAGGCTCAGCTCATGCCAGAGCACCATCTCACACGATTCCAAGCACTCTGCCTTCAGGATTGTTAAGGCCTGCCATAGGAGTGACTGATAGGAATCTGTGTGTCCATTTTAGGGTTAGATATAGGTATACTATATCTACAGCAAAGGGTGATTACACGACTTTGCCCCAGCTGTCATGGAGCCAGTTGTGTCAAATTTAGGAGGCCAGCCAGGGGTGGCATAATACATGCTTCAGCCCCTGGTAGGCCCTGGGTACACCTATGCCCTGAGTTACAGGGTCTGATAAGGTGGCCCAGTACCAATTGGTAATGCACCTAGGGTACATGTTGTAATTTAGAGAGAGAACAGCCAGGCTGTGGGTCTGATTGGCAGGCCCACAGCCAGAGAAAGTCGTAAACCAGTGAAACAAAAGCAAAAAATCTGGGTGATCATAGGATTGCAGACCCTACTCTCCTACAGTAGGTTGGCCACCCTCTGCTGTGCGTCCGGTTTCAGGGACGTATGCCTGAGCCATGCGTGGCGTCGTTGGTTGACTCCATGGCAAAACCCATGAGCAGCCAACAGGGAAGAGTCCGTTGCAGCGCTGATAATCTGGTTCGCCACCAGCATCCCTTCATTCAGCACTTCCTGGAAGTCCTCACGCTTCTCGCGAGGTAAGTGCTCTGCAAATCGCTCGAGGGAGTCCCAGAGGGCGCGGTCGTATCGGCCCAACAGCGCCGTGGCACTCGCAGCTTTCATGGAGGTAGCGGAAGTTCCACAGACTTTCCTCCCCGCCGAATCCATCCATCTGGACTCCTTATCCGGGGGAACCGCGGATGACGGGGTGGTGGCATGTTGTTTGCGGGCCGCCGTCACAATTACAGAGTCCGGATGGGGTTCCGTTCTTAGAAAGGCCGGATCCGAATCGGGAGCCCAGTACTTTTTCAGCAACCTCAATGGAGCCGCCTTCGTCACCGCAGGGGTGAGAAAAAGGGCCATAGCCGGTTCCTCCAGGCCCGGCACCAGAGGCAGGAGAGGACGAGACAGGTGTTTTTGATGCAATGTCTCAAAAATGACTGAAGTTTTCGGAGTAGGCACCGTCAAGGATATGCCCAACTTCGCAGCGCCCCTTAAAAGGACGTCATGGAACGCCACCAGGTCATCAATCGGGGACACCCTCGTGTCCGGTGACTCCGACAAGGTAGGAGAATAGTCCCTGGTACCAGAGGACCTTGTGTGGGAGCGAGATTCGCGCCTCCTATGGCGGCGTCTCGACCTCGTGGACGATCTGTGTCGCGATCTCTCCCTTCTCCCAGAGCGAGAGCGAGACCTGCCCGCCCGTGGCCGCTCCACCGGTTTCCGTGGCGGGGTCTTCCTTGGCTCCTCTCGGGGTTTCGGTTTTGGGGTCCCCTTAGGAGGTACAGGCAAAGACGGCAGCGAAGTGAACCTCGGCGGAGGAACCTTCGGCTGCGGGGCGGGCCCATGCGGAGGGACAGGAGGTGGTGGTGGGTCGCCTGAAGGTAGTGGAGGTTTCGGTGGAGGATCCTCTTTAGGAACAGGAGGAGGAGTCGGAGACCGAGGCCGAGATGGCGTGTACACCTCTGAGTACATCGAGCCCGGTGACCCCTTAGGTGAAAGGGGCTGAGATCCAGCCCCTTCAGCAGGTGATCGCTTCCTCTTGCGTCCTCCACTGGAAGCAGCGTGACTTCTGGGACTAGAATCCCTCTTGCACCGTTTTGGAGAGGCTGAATGACTCCCAGACGCCGACCTCTTTCTGCTCGACGCAGAGCGTCGCTTTTCTGGCGTCGAACGACGCTTCCGTGATTGCGGCGTCGAACACCGCCTCCGCGACGTCGACCATCTCTTTCTCGACGTCGAACGCCGACCCCTCGACGTCGACCTCTTCCTCCGTGCCGTCGTACGCCGCCTCCGCGACGTCGAGCGTTCCGTCTTCGACGACGAGTTTCGCCGTTTCCGTCTAGATGCTCTCGACGTCGAGGAGCCCCTCGACGTCGACCGGTGTCTCGACGGCGATCGACGGTGTCGCCTCGACGGCGAGCGTCGATGCTTGTCACTTCGCCTTCGGCGCCGATAGGAAGACCTTGACGAAGACGATGACGTCGACGGTGGCTTCGACAGCGACTTCTCCATGATCTTCGCCGTCGAGCCATCACGCCGTCTCGACCCGGAGCCCCGGGGAGAAGGGGAGCACACCGCCGTCATCCCTCTCGACGTCGTCGTCGATGCAATCGACGTCGACGGAGACCGGGACCGTTTGCTGGACTTCCTGCCTCTGGGGAGCCCCTCCTCAGGGACATGATCCTCAGGGAGGCAGACGATGCAGACATCATGGGGATCACTCTTGGCCTTCTTCCTCTGACGTGCAGGACACTTATCAAAAAGGCCAGGCATTTTAGAGCCCTAAAACGCCTGAAACAGCACACAAAAGAGAAAGAGAACACCAAGAAAGTAAACTGAAACATATGCAGTGGTGAAGTGGACGGCGAAGTGGTCAATCCAGTCCATGGCTATAGGTGTCTGGCAGTGGATATTGAGGGATGCTGATGGGATGTAGTCCAGTGTTCTCCCTTCGGAGTGGCCTGGGTTATTCACACATTGTTATATTTCCAGTGAGTTGAGAAGTGTGTAGAAGGCTTCTTTCATTCTTTTTGTATTGGAGTTCCCGCAGAGGTCCCGCAGAGGTTGAAGTCTCCAAAGAATGTGGTGTAGGTGGGTTGGATGTATGTGGTATTTGTGCAGTGTGATCTTAGCAAAAATGGCAGCACAGACCTGTACAGGATCAAAGGCAAGCATAAAGGTAATGAGTGCTATTGGAAGTAGCTGGTTATTGGATTGTTACTGCACTGTGATCTAGTCTTCTTTAAATAGGCATGTCTTCAACTCATTCCTAAATTAAAGTAGCAGTGGGGCAGTTCTTCTGCATACCAGGATGTTGTTCCAGATTCTAGGTGCATAGATGGAGCAGGCCTGCCACCTTGTTTTTTTTCTTTCTTTACACTTCTTAGTCTGATGGTCACCTGGCTATGGGTGTGCTGAGAAACAACAGCGATGTTGAGCTTGTCTGCAAGATAAGTTTGGGTGCTGGTCATGATGGCTTTGCAAATAATGCAGCTGGTTTTGAAGATGGTATGGGCCGGCAAGGGGATCCAATGGAGTTCCATTGCGATGGGGGTGAAGTGATGATATTACTTCAGATCCTGATGAGAGGTGAGTTGGGAGTTATAATGCCCCTAAGCAGTGCCAGTGTTGATCTCGAGGGCCATGGAGTAGGGCATTACCACCAACCACATGCAGAGTACGAGGGCCTGAACAGCAGTTCTGAAGTCTCTTTCTGGAAGAAACAGATTGAGTTTCTTTAGAAAAGAGAACTTACACAAGGTTGTCTGTGTTTTGGGGCAATTTGTTCATTGAAGGTGAAGTTGATGTCCAGGGTTAATCCAAGTGACTTGGCGCTGGGGTTTAAAGCCTTCCTATCTTTTCTGTCCAACAGAACCCAGCCAACATCTCTTCCCCCTTACACTTCTGAAATTACTAAAGTTCCTCAATGTTTACCCCAGGGCTCATCACTCAGTCAAACATTATTCAACATGTATCTACCCCAATTGCCACTTTGGTTAAACAAGCAGTTGATCATTCTCCTCCCTGAGAACTGGACTTCCCCTGGTCTAGCCTTCCAAAACTGTATCTCAGCTCTTGCTCTTTCGATGAACAATAACGGTTTAAAACTGAACAGCCACACAGCTAAGATTAAGCTTTTTGGTAAGATGACCTCAGTTTTCTCAAAGTACTGGTGACAAGCAGAACCCAGCTCGGCCCCAGAACCCACCCACGCTGCCAGAAATTTCTAGTTGGACAACATCCATAATCTTAACATCCAACTGTAGCATATTGTGGTCTCCTGTTTTCTATCACTTAAAATGTTTTGGAAGATTCTTCCCAACTCCTGCAGGACATCTGCAGGAGGTGCTCTAAGGACATCAAAATTGAATTATGGTAACTCATTTCACATTTGCATCTCTAAATTCAGAATGCTCAAATTCCAAATCTTCCAAAGACTCCAATAAGCAGCAATTTCTATTAGTCTTGAATCTGCACTCTCGCCCCATCTTTAGCCACTTGAAAAAAAACAATTGTTTGCCAGTGCAGACAATCTGTTTAATCTGGGCTCAATAACCAGGAGATACTTACCTTTGTCGGGAGGGTACATTCAGTGGCGTAGCAAGGAGAGGGGCGGGGTGAGAGATCCGCAGCCGCAGCACCCCCCCCCCCTCCTCCTGCTTTCCAGTGCGGTTGTCGCCGGGGACGGACAGCATTCCAAGGAATCCACCAGTACACCCCCTCCTCTTCTAACCACTCTTCAAAGATGCAGGGACCTCCCTGGGCTGTTTAGGTCCACCTATGCCACTGGGTACGTAGCTCAACTATTGACTATATTTTCACTTTGAGGAATATTGGGTCCTATATTATAGGGGTGATTGTTAGTCCTCACAGGGACCCTAATCTTCTTGTGGTCACTCTTGGTGTACCCAAAGCTCATAACAGGAGGCCTTTAGAGGGGGCCTTATAGAGCCAGAACCTCAAAAAAAGTCGAACATGTTCTTCGATGCTTATCACTTGGGCATAACGTGAAGGGGGTTATCAATGCTTTTATCAAATTGTGTAACTGCACCAATGTGTTACTTCTGAAGCCAGCCAGGACACGAGATTCAGGCCCTCAGGGATGGCTTGATACAGTTTGCAGACAAGCCAACAAAAGACTTTGAAAAGTGCTGAAATGTAAACCTAGAATTAGATCTCAAATTGCTAACTGTAGAATGACATATAAAGTATTGCTTGTAAACTGGAAGAAAGGACTCTGCAAAGAGGCTTGGGAAAAGCTTGTCATGACATGTAAATTAAAAGAATAGAGGGTTTGAGGGGTGGTGAACTCAAATATCCTATGTAAAACTCCTGTGAATTCATTATGTCTACATATCAAAGCAGAACAATGGTTTGCTCATTTGGAAAATCATACTGCCCCATTCCCCCCTCACCCCAGCGCTTAATTTGTAAAACATTACCGTTCTTGAAAGGCCACTGCGGCCTGCACCATGCATTGCCCCCGCCAACATTGTCAATGACTCCACCAATATAACACCTAAACATCACAAGTGTGACAATTCTGACAATTTCAGGCCACACAAAGCTATAATATTGGTGTGAGAGGCTGGTATGATTCATATTCAATGCCATTTGACTTAGTAAACATGGCTGATGTGCACATCTCAGACAGTGCCACCATGTGGTGGACTGTCACTAGAGCCGGTGCAGACAATTAAGTGCTGGCGCCGGAAACCACTAGCTCAAATTAAGCACTGCTGCCCCCCTTCCACCAACAACTGTGATCCTGACCTGGAAACAAAACTTATTCTCTTTGTATTCAGCTTAATTTTTACGAACTGGAAGGTTGCTGCACATAGAAGCCCTTCTAATTATGCCTCAAGCCCATAGGGGGTACCCATGGGCATACATACATTTAGTGTGGAACTCTAGGCTCCGTTAAAAACAAATATTTGAAATAACGGGTGCAAATCTGCCCCCCACCCCCCCCCCCCCCCCCCACACACTCCAGCAAAGAAAGGGAGAAATTAGATGACAATTACTGAATGTTATTATCATTTTATTTTTTCCTCCTTCTGCGGCAGTTCATGAGGGGGTGGCGCGGAGCTGCAGGAAAGGAGTGGTAGACACTCCTGGGCGCAATGACTGTTTGGTCTGCCCTCTTGCACCGCCCAAAACAGTCATACTCATTCCCCTGTTCTCCATGCAGGCTGCATTACAGCCTGCATGGAGAACATGCCCACCCTCCAGGACATGCCTGAACGCTGTGTTATGATGCTAAGACCATTCCAACGCTCCATAGGAGTGTTGTAATTGGCTCAGGGGTGGGAGCCTGGCTGCCTGCTTCCTGTTCCGACCTGGAGTCTGATACAGGCAGTAGGAGAGAAGATGCAGGAGCCAGCGGCAAGGTAAGTTTAATTTTATTTATTTATTTATTATTTTAAAAGCATCCCGCAAGCCCGTTTTGCCCCCCGTTTTGCCCCCCTCACCCGTGAGCCAGCCGACTGCTCCTGTTCTAGATAGAATTTTAACAAGAGCATCTGATTCTAGAATTGTTACAGAAGTAGAGTATGCTTTTAGAGCGCAAAAAGTGCATTTTTCAAAGTTTTTGCAAATTACCATGAAGTTCAACTTCATGGTAATTTGCGCTCCCTATTAAGGAAATCGCTAATTTTTTTAACTTTAATGCATTGCATTTATGGAATCTCAATTTGCGATTCCTTAAATGTAATCGCAATTTAAGTAATTACAATTTAGAGATTACTTAAATTGCGATTTTTGCATTTGGGATGATGTATCCCAAATGCAAACTTACCGGTCGCAAAGGGGCAGATTCTGAGAATCTGCCCATTTGCGACTGTTTTTTCTGTAGATGCATGTGCCTGTCTGTCCTTTTGACAGGATCCCTATCCTTGGCGTGGGGAATGGCCAGAGAGTCCCCTGAGCCCCATGCCAGGGTGAGTTGAGGGGGTTGTAGCCCGTACTATGACTAGGCATGACAGTACAAGGAGGTTCCCAGTGATGAAGCATACCACCTATGGGTGAGTGGGTAGGGGAACTGTCCTTTAAAAGGGACACTTCACCATGGGTAGGTGACCAGCTGTAGTGAATAACAAGTTAGTGCTGTTGTATGCAGATGACGAGGTGTTGCTATCTTGTACACCCAACAGCCTGAAGAACCTTCTGATGCTTTTGTATTTTATACGGAGAGCTTGGATTTAGAATTAAACTTGAACCAAACCTTTGTTATGGGTTGTGGGCCAAAAAGGCTCAAACCATGCAGTTTCAAAGTAAAGGGTCATCTAGTTGGTAAAGTCTGCCAGTTCTCATATCTCTGGGTAACTTTTGATCAAGTTAGTAGTTGTCTTACCTCCATCAAACAAAGGAAGCTGTGCTTCTTCCAAGCAGTCATTTTGTGGCTAACATTGTAAACAAGTCTATTTCTTCTCTATTACAAATTTACAGTAGGAGATGTCTTCCTATCTTAAATTATGGAGCCAGAATTTGGTGGTACTGAGACGTGAAAAGCATATAGATAAAGGAAACCACTTCTTTAGATGCCCATTTGACATTTTCACCTAGCAGCCCCATGCTTTTTTACATATAAGGAGATAGGGATTTACTATGCAAAGGATTCAATTAAGCTAGTCCCTCTGCTTCTAGGGAGCTCAGCGTGGAGTAACAAGTGCGTATTCCTTAATAAAGAGATGATTGAAGATTGTTTATCTTGTTACTCCGCAAACAAAATCCCTGGCTCCATTACATTATAAATTATCAAAGAAGACTTAGATGTACCTTCTTTATTTTTGTCCCTAGCACAATGTCTTTCGAATATAAAAATGGGTTAAGCAATCTTTTATGAATGCCAGGCAGTCAAAGCGGGAAGTGGTGGGAATTTAAAATACACTTATTAGGGCCTATGTAGTGGTACAGACTACATTGGGGTATGAACCCTGTCCTGATGCTGTGGTTCATATACGGGAACGAGCACTAGCCATATAATTTAGACTGAGCAGTATTCGTTGTCATCTATCCTTTCCTTTGGAACACTATGAACCTCGATCTGCATTTGCTCTTGCAATGAAATAGCTCTACAAATGTCACATTTTGCCTTACCCATCAATATTCGATACCTATTCTAAAAAAAAGTCGGGCTTTGACAGATGTAGACCCTCTTTATGTTATTTACAAATGCTTTCATCACTTGAGTTGAGTTTCATAATTGGCCTTGTTTTAGTCAGTTATTGGGTGCCGTTAAAGCCTGTTGTTTATAGAAAAACTATGAGATAAAAGTACCTCTGTCCATTCCAGTAATGTAATCTTCAAAGTAATGCATTGGTTTTATGTTGTGTTTGGTTTTTAACATATTTTAGAAGCTTTATTTGTATTTATCATCTTTTTTTTCAATATCAATGTTTTATGTACTTTTATGATTATTTGTTAATAATCGAATAAAGACGATTGACTGACTGATTGAGCCCACCCTCCTGACAGAGAGTGTTGTTGGAGTTACGGACATTGATACTTCAAACCCACCCACTTATCTAAAGATATGTTTGAATGTTGTAATTAGAAGATTAGAACTAATAACTATAATAATCTACAGTATAAGGGCCTCAATTATGAGAAGTGTTACATCGTGCATGAAAGCAGCGATGCAACACTTCTCAGTGCGCCCTCCTCGCAACACCAATGATGCGTCATATTTACAGTATGTCGTATTATGTCACAAGGATTGATATATACGTCAGTATTACTGACATCTGTCGGCGCAAAAGTGGGCATTGCTGGAGTTGTGTCGGTCGCGTGACGCAACTCCAGCAATGTTTCTTTCACATGGGGAAAGCCCCATGTGAAATGTCCTGCATCACCCATATGACTGCCATGAGGCAGGCGTAAGGTTTTGACTTATTGGCTTCCTAGAAGTGGCGCAGCGAAATCTTATAGTTAACACTGTGCCACTCCTACGACTCTTTCTTGCGGGGGAACGCCCACCCTGCATACTTTATACCAGACGCAGTTAAAATGTAACGCAGGGGTTTACGAAGTGACGCTTCTGCCTAGATAAGTCTCTTCGTAAATATGGCAGAACATGGCGCATTATTTACGCCGCCGCTGCATCACTAAAAGTTACACAAAGGGGTGCAAAAGTGACTCAGGCCTTTATAAATAAGGCCCTAAAGACCTAATTTATGAGAAGTGGCCCATTGCTGCGTGAAAGCAGCGATGCGACACAAGCCAGTTCCATCACTGATGGAAACCATACGTGTGACACCCAAAATGGAGTTACCAACACTATCTGACATTTCTCCTGTCTCACCTTCAATAAAACTCTCTGTATTATTGCAAACGGCGCAAACTTGCTGGAATGCATCCACCGCTAATGCCAAAGGGTCCACTCTCCAACTGAAATAACTCTCCACCTGATAAGTCAAACGGCTCTCAAACAAGTTCACTTCCAGTGGACCCAACAATTTGCTATCTTTCTAAAACACCTCACATTCAATTTCCAATCGCAGAAGTTAAATGCCTTGAATTCCAATCTGCTAACTGATTCAGCTCTCCTTGCAAATTCTCTGCTCTCACCTCTATTTTGTGTTCTAAACAAAAATTTCAGAACTCCATCACCAAGTTTGCAAATCCTCTGCATCTTGTTCATCCCAACCTGTTTATATACGCCACTGCTAACACATTGTCCATCCTTATCCTCACCGATTGCCCACTCAGAATCTTCCTGAAACGTTTAACTGCATATAAACCCACAGTCAACTCCACACAATTTATGTGTCCTGACCTCTCCTACTTTGTCCAAAGTCCACCTGTCTGTTCTACTCCTAACCGAGCTCCCCATTCATTAAAACTCGCTTCCGTCTCCAAAATAAAATTTGGTCTATTTCCAAAAATTGCGCATCTAAATTGCTCATCCACCATTCCAGTTCTTTTTTCGCTTCCACACTCAATGAGATCAGATCTCCATACCATAACCATTTTCTCAATGCCTCCCCTGTCATCTTCTGCAAAGCTCAATAGTAAAGGGGTCCTGGAAAAATCGCCTACTAGGATGAATAAATAAACCTACTATCCTCGCCAAGTCTCTTAATGTCATAGAATCTCCACTTATACTCAACTTTATCTCCTTCTTTATCAACTTCACCTTCCTTTCTGGCAACAAGAGCATACACTTCACCATATCTACCTGAAAAACCCCAAAACTCCATTGTTTGACTCGGACTCAGAACAGATTGCTTCAAGTTCACTACAAAACCTAGATTCCCTAACAACCTGATAACATCCCTCAAATACCTTTCCAACTCTCTCTGATCCTGACTCATCAACAATATGTCGTCTAAATAGATTAACATTCGCCCTCCTCTCTGCCAAATAAAGGACACAACCACTCTCATCACCTTCGTGAAACACCAAGGTGCCGATGAAAGGCTGAATGGCAGACATAAAAACTGGTAAAGATTCCCTTTCCACCTGAATTGTAAATATTTCTGACTCTCCCTATTCCTTGGTATTATGAAATATGCATCCTTCAGATTTAATTTCACCAACCAATATTTTTCTTCCAATAGATCTCTCATGCAATGGATTCCCTACGTCTTAAAATGTCTGTATACTACAAACTTGTTCAGATCCCTCAGATTTATGACCGGTCCCCATCTTTTTCTCTTTCTTCCTTAACAAAAACAAATTGCTTACAAATCTTTCCTTGATTCCTTTACCCAAAGAGTTGCTCCCTCCTTTATTAATTATTCCATCTCCAAATTCACTATTTCCTCCTGTTTTTTTGCCATCCTTATCTCTCTTGCCTCTTCTCTTTGGCTGGGATATTCTGTAAACTCTACTCCATATCCCTGTATCGTCTATAATACCCAAGGATCCTGTGTTATTTTCTTCAATTCTTCTACAAAATACCTCAGCTGCCCCTCACTAGAACCAGTAAAAATCTCAGTACTCACCTTGTCCTCCTTGAAACTGGCCCCGTCTTCTTGAAAAGCTTCCTCAACCTGCTCGTCCCATTCTTTCTGATCTTGGGTAAAATCCTCCAGAAGCATAGCCTCTTCCTCTATAGATATTCCTGCTTGGGCATGATACTGTCCACTATACTGGGACCTCTTTATTCCTCTGCCAGCAGGTTGTCCCCTTCTACTGGCCCTACCAAAACACCTCCTCTCAAGACCTTCCCCATATTAACTTGCACCTTATCCAGGGCTGTGAACATATTCACATATTTCCCACTGCTCTTAACTAGTCCTTCTCCAAAGAGCAGACCGTTAGCATCCTCATTACCTTCTTTCTGTGCCTTGTCCTCTAGTTTAGTACTTATCTTCATTAAGATAGCTAGCCCTTCTACGCTCTGATAAAATGCCTGCCTTTGTATTTCCTTAGAGCCTTAGAGCCCTCTGGCTCCATCCTCTAAGCAGTTCTATATCTACTGCCTCTTCATCAGCATACGCCTCCTCTGCCATGTCTGAAATCCTTGCCAATGGTCCTAACACTTCCAGGAGCTTATCCTGGCATATCTTCAATGATCTCTCAAGACCTTGTCTCGGATCTTTCCCAAGCCGAAATAAAAAGCTAATCAACTCAGGATCCAAGTTTGGGGTATTTCACACCTTTTCCTCTGTAACTGGTCTTGCACATTCAGACCTCATCATCACCCTTTGCACCTCCCTTTCCGGAGGTTTGCAGATCTATGATTTTATGAACTTTGCCACATGGTCCATGGCCTACCATTCTCCACTGCATGGATGT
Organism: Lissotriton vulgaris; assembly: GCF_964263255.1. Classification (NCBI taxonomy): domain Eukaryota; kingdom Metazoa; phylum Chordata; class Amphibia; order Caudata; family Salamandridae; genus Lissotriton; species Lissotriton vulgaris. The sequence goes on along the minus strand of NC_141694.1, from coordinate 1,715,091,696 downwards.
TTAATATTTAGAGGCATAAACAATTCTCCTCCAAATGAATTCTTAATGGTGTCATTTGAAGTTAACCCCTCTATTTCCTCAAATTACTCATACACATTTTCATCCTGATTTAAATAAAATATATATATTCATCCAAATCCCTCAAATTTTATACTTCTCTGTCATTACCTATTCTTTCAAATTGTGTGCCGCCAAAGGACACCTTTCCATGTTGGCCTCTAAGGACACCTTTCTTATGTGTGCCGCCAAGGACACCCAAATGTATTCCGGAATTTACGCCCTCTTTTTTCTTATTAGCAATCAACACATCTTCCACATGCCTAGTCTTTTTAGTGCTCTTTCTACCCACTTCAGCACTTACTCCTTCTCCATCTGATAATGAAAAATATTCTTCTCCACAATCTTTATCACTCTTCCTACTTTTCAAAACTCCATCTACTACCTCCTTAACTTGTTTCTTCATTTCATTCGGTATTAATATTTTCACCATCTCTCCTGTCACAGTGAACCCACTGCTCTGCTGCTCTGACACACTGAAATTCTTCTCCAATTTCAAACAATAAACTTCCTTTAAAATGATCCTTTTTTAGGCTAGATAATAACCAACCTCCTCAAAATGCTCCTAGAACCTCCTAAAGATGCTCCTTGACCAAACTCTTATCTCCCCGTTGTGGCCAACTGTTGAACCGTCACTGTGCTCACCGACAGGCAATGTCTGCCAGTCTTATTTATCCCATTCCAAAATGTCCTCCTGAATCTCGTGATTTTTTATCCTCATGCGCTGTCTATGCACGTTAATTTGTGCCGTCCATGCGCGCAGGATCACCTCTTCACATACGCGTCGATTCTATGGCAGGACCCGAGGCTTCTGATTATGCTTTCTCATTTCTTTACTGCACAAACAGCAGCCAATGAAAGTAAAACTACAATGATAAAAAACAACATTTCCCATGAGGCTTTGAACCACGCCTCCAGTAACAGTAATCAATCACAGTAGTCACAAGCATATAAGGAATAGAGACACTAATCTGGCCTTCCTCTTTCTTTGCTGCTCCGCAACCCAGATAAGTGCTAATATTCTTATATGCTTGTATGACTGAAAGTACCTATTTCGCCTCTGGCGTATGCTTTATATACTCTATTTGTGATTGCTGTGCATTGCTTTATATGTGATTTCGCTTGGTTTTGCGTTTATTGACTGCTTAATTCTAACACGCTGTGGCGCCCTGTTTGCCAAGTGCTCACGCTGCTGTCAGGCGTTCCTTCTCCAGAGTCCTCGGTGCGGTGCTGTCTGGCCCGCTCCTCTCTCCTGCCCCCCTCCCTCCCCTCCGATCTCGGAGCGCTGCTGTTTCGGCCCGCTCCATGTCCCTATAGTTTTCGATGGAGTGCGTGTTGCGCTCGTAGGCTTACCCGTCCCTGTTCGCTGCTCGCAGCGCCTGCCGCTGTTCAATTGCGGTCGCGATTTTGAGGGACTTGGCCCCCCCTCGGGGAAGAGGACGCATGCGGGAGCCCGGCCGAGGCCCGGCGTGCGTCTGCAGGGGTTCGCACACGCAGTGTGCGCGCGCAGCCTCGATTGTGCCGAGCATGACGCTTTAGCCCCGGCTGAAAGGGGACTACACGCAGTTTGGCCAGGAGCCGAGGGCCGTCTTTTGACCTAAAAGGGGAGCGTTTTCACCCCATTTAACTACCGGTGGTCTGGTGCATTAACCCCTAGCTTCCCAGTGACAGAGGAAGCAGGGTCATTTTTGGAAACCCTTTTTCACTCGTGATTTGAGTTGTTTTTCCCTCCATTAGTCCTAGATTTGGACTTTATTCTATATTAACCTTGGTATTTCCGGCTCCTGCGCCTGGCACTTCCCCTGATTGACGCCCTTGCTTGGGCTGGCAATTCTGCTTCCCTCTGGGGATTTGGAGTGGGATTTTACAATCCTTGGTGAAGATGGCAGATACTGAGTACTGCGAAGAGGAGGATGCTGCGTGCGATTACCAGGGCAATGGTGAGTATTACGAGGAGGAGTCTATGGAGGATATCATTGACAAGAAGCTGGACGCTAAGCTTGATAAAGCTCTCTCCTCAGCCCTGCTTCCACTAGCCAAAAAATTGGAGATGTTGGTCCCTGGTAAGCCACTTCCCATTCCTGGACAGGATCACTCACGTCCCCCCCCTCCTAAGAAAGTGGCCTTTGACCCGTCCTGGCCCCACGCCCAGTTCTATGAGAAAATTTATAAATCCAAGGAATCCTCCACTGGTGACAAATCCTTACCGTCCCGTTCCCCCCTCCCCCCCTGAAAGACACCACCACTGACACTGATACAGACACAGATTCCTCTGATGCTGCTCCTCGCAAGCGCTCTAAGAAACGCAAGCATGCCTCCCCGGCTGTCACCCCTTCTCCTTTGACCCATCGGACATTGTGCATCCCAGGTCCTCTGATTGGCTCCCCCCCCCGGCTGTAGCCGAGTACCTGGAAACTCACCTCCGTAAAGGCTTCGATAAAGAGGTGAGGGCCCGCCTTAAATCTGAGTGCCCACGTCCCGACCTGGCCCACAAGGTGGCCGTTACCCCCGACATTGACCCCTCTATGACCACGTTCCTCAAAAAATATAAAAAAGATCCCAAGAAAGGGATTGATCGCGCGCTCAGAGCGTGCCAAGATAAGGTCCTTGACGTTTCAGGGCCGTTGGCCAAGATCCTAGAACTTGCCCTTCAAGCTCAAGAGACTGGTGATGCCATCCATCCGGAAGTCCTTGCGGGCTGGGCACAACGCGCCATCTGTATGCTGGGGAACACCAACTGCGAGTTGGCCTCTGAAAGGCGGAAGTCAGTCTTGCTCCGGATTGACCCTCAATTGGTTGAATTGGCTTCATCTGAACCGGGTCCTTTGGCGGAGGGACAGTTGTTTGGGGACAACTTTGTAAAAGACATTGCCAAGTTCGTTAATACCTTTGCGTCCCTTGATAAGTCGCAGGCTCCTTGAAGAGAGTGTTGCACCAGGTGTCTAACAGGGCCGGGCGTGGCAGAGGACGCTCGACCGGCCGCTATTCGAATACCAGTCCTCAGAGGGGATATGCCCCTAGACGGGGCAGAGGCTACACACAAGAACCGGACCAGGCCAGTTTCTATCCATTAAGATAACGCGGCTTTCGAGGCCGGTATAATCGAGGTGTCAACAGAGGTTACAAAAACTTCGATAATCAATCCTCTGGTAAGTCAAATGTGTCCTTTGGTCCCTCTGGGGGGAAGGTTGCGTCATTTTGTAATGAATTGGTCGAATCTCACTGCAGATGCTTGGGTCCTACAGACCGTCCAGGGCTACGAGATAGAGTTTGTGGAATCCCCCTGCAACCCTTCCCTCCCCAGCCTCTCCGTTTTTCCCATCTCGAACAGAGTTTTATCGACTCAGAGCTGGAAGAGCTTTTGACAAAAAAGGCTATTGCAGTAGGACCCTTCATACCAGAAGGCTTCTGCAGCAACGTCTTTCTAGTTCAAAAGAAGGGTGGCGGTCAACGCCTTGTATTAAATTTGAGAGACTTCAACCCCTTTGTAACATATCGCCACTTCAAGATGGAGGGCATCCATCTTTTGCGAGACCTTCTGTTGGAGAACGACTGGATGGTTCGATTAGACTTAAAAGATGCATATCTGACAGTCCCCATCTGCCCCTCTCATCAGAAGTACTTACAATTCCCTTGGAAAGGGCGTTGGTATCGCTACAAGGTACTTCCCTTCGGACTGTCCTCAGCCCCTTGGGTGTTCACCAAGCTTCTCAAACCGGTGATCTCTCGCCTTCGAGAGATGGGAGTGCGTCTCATTGTTTACCTAGACGACATGCTCCTTGTAGCCCAGGACCGGTCCCTTCTCCTCTGTCACTTGGAGTGGACGACGTCCTTACTAGAAAATCTGGGATTCGTGGTCAATACCAAGAAATCGGTGATGTTTCCGAATCAGCAGATGGAATTCCTGGGTTTTCTGATCGATTCTGTTTCAGCTCAACTGCTTCTTCCCCTTCCCAAGATCAGGTCAATCATGAGGGAAATAACATCCACTTTGACCAAGGAGAAAATCTCCTTGCGTGTGCTGGCAAGGATCGTGGGCCTTCTGGCCTCGTCGATCCAAGCCATTTTTCCCGGCCCTTTGCACTACAGGGCCCTGCAGAGACTAAAAATCTTTTACTTGCAGAGGAAGTTTCATTACGATCACCTGATCCCTCTTTCCCCCGAGGCACGGGAGGAACTCCAGTGGTGGCTGGAGCACATGTCGGCCTCGAATGGCCGAGCCATCTTCGGGGCAGCCCCGGATGTGGTCGTCAAATCGGACGCCAGCCGATGGGGCTGGGGCGCTCGCTGTGGGGAATATACCACAGGAGGACGATGGTCAGCAGACGAGCTATCTTTACACATAAATTGTCTAGAGTTGTTGGCAGGGTCTTTTGCCATCAGGTCTATCTCACCGCTGAAGAGCAATTGCTGTATACTCCTTCGGATGAACAATGTCTCAGCGGTGAGATACATTAACAGATTGGGTGGGACGAAGTCCCGAATGCTAGTCCACATTGCGAAGGAATTCTGGCACTTCTGCCTGGATCGCAAGATCTCTGTGGTGGCGGAATACCTTCCGGGCAAGTCCAATCAGGTGGCGGACTGGAATTCCCGATTTCTCCGAGACTTCAGCGATTGGAGACTTCACCCATCGCTGTTCTCTCAGATCATGACTATGCGAGGCCCCTGTCAGGTAGACCTTTTTGCCTCTCGCCTCAACACCCATCTTCCTCTATTCTACAGCTGGAGACCGGACTCAATGGCGATGGGGACAGACGCGTTCCTTCACAATTGGGGGCACCGGAGGAACTATGCGTTTCCACCGTTTGCGATGATTCCGAGAGTAGCGGCCTTAGTGCGCCGGCAGAGGACGACAATAGTGTTGGTGACTCCGTTCTGGTCGACTCAGTCGTGGTTTCCCACACTGTTGGAGTTATCTGTGGATCTCCCCTTCCGGCTCCCAGTCTTCCCGACGCTTCTGCAGGACCCAGTGGGAGCGTGCCATCCCTTAATCCTGCAGAACCAGTTGACTTTAATGGTGTGGACGCTCTCAGGCGACATGAATGCCTTGCAGGCCTTTCACGGAAGCTTCCGGCTTTATGCAGCAAGCGTGGGCTCCTTCCACCCGCAAACGATACTCTGCATCTTGGAAGAAGTGGGTGGGTTGGTGCCTTTCAAAACAGGTGGATCCCGTGGGATCAAATGTAACTGAAATACTGAATTTTCTATCCGAACGTGCGGCCTCAGGCCTGGCTTACAGGTCGGTTAATAATTTCAGGTCTGCAATTTCTGCTGGTCACGACCACATCGACGGTAAGCCTGTGGGGATACATCCCTTGGTTTGTAAGTTGCTTAAAGGTGTGCATGTGGCCAACCCTCCTCGGCCCAGGTATTCCACAATATGGGATGTTACAAAGGTGCTTAATTTGTTAGAAACCTGGCCCAATAATGGTGATTTGTCATTGAAACAGCTCTCTGCCAAGCTCACTATGCTATTGTGCCTCATTTCATGTCGCAGAGTTTCAGATGTTAGAGCTTTGGATTTAGCTGGTAGGATGTTTTCTCCTCAGGGTGTCTCCTTTGTTATCACACGACGGACTAAGACCATGTCACGCTCAGTTGAGTACCCTGCCTTTCCTCATAACAACAAATTATGTGTGTTGCAGTGTCTCAAATGTTATGAAGAACGTACTATTGCACACAGGGTTGATCCTTTAGGTCAGCTGTTGATCAGTGTTCAAAAACCCTTCAAGCCAGTCGCTGCTGCTACTTTAGCCAGATGGGTTCGATGGATCATGTCTGAGGCGGGCATTGATATATCTGCATATGGTGCTCACTCAGCTAGAGGTGCGATGGCTTCTAAAGCCTATTTATTGGGTTCTCGCTTGGAGGATATCTTAAAAGCAGCTGATTGGTCTTCGGATTCAATGTTTAAAGTGTTTTACTATAAACCTACTCCTCATGTTTCTGATGCTGTGATTGATGAGCTTAATTGATGAGCTTTGAACCAGCATAATCAGAAGCCTCCGGTCCTGCCATAGAATACAAAATTTTCTAGCTATCGCAACAAGAATTTTAGATTCTATTAAGGACACGGAGGCGAGGATTATCCCACCCGTTGGGACAGTTTAATAACTGTAAGTTGTTTGAGATGGTATTGTTTAACAACTTTGTACCCGCCCTCTGAGAAATATAGTTTGTGGGTTTCTTTTCTTAAACTTTCTTTTCTGTTTCAGGAAATGACTCCAACAAGAGTTAATTGCCCTCTGTGGATGGTGCTGTTTTGCCTTCCTGGTGGAAGAGGATACCTTGTGGTTCTGGATCTTTTCTCCATTGAGAATCCCTAAGGAACTGTTCTCTCCATTGAGAGTTAAAGACCATGTTTCAATGTGACAAGACTGTTCGCGCAAAGAAAGAGGAGCCCAGATTAGTGTCTCTATTCCTTATATGTTTGTGACTACTGTGATTGGTTACTGTTACTGGAGGCGTGGTTCAAAGCCTCATGGGAAATGTTGTTTTTTATCATTGTAGTTTTACTTTCATTGGCTGCTGTTTGTGCAGTAAAGAAATGAGAAAGCATAATCCTCGCCTCCGTGTCCTTAATAAAATCTAAAATTCTTGTCGCAATAGCTAGAAAATTTTGTATTCCAGTACAAGCCAGGGTCACGTGAGCACACTCCGCTGGTTACTAGGGCAACAGAGGCAGCGAGCATTGGAAGCTGCGTGACCTCTCACAAGCTCTTACTAACATGCACTAGCGCAACCAACTAACCACCACGCGGTCGATCTGCTCTTCATTGTTAAAAACAGAGGCTGCATGACCCCTTACCCGCTCTATGGGAAGCGCACCATTTAAAAATTGCTTTTTTAAAATATTTCTAATGCGCTAAAAACCCACTCCTATTCTACTAATTAAAAAACGCTCGTAACCTTATCGTCCATATCATAAAACTGGGGGGTTGTGAGCTACCAAGATCAATGTCTAATACTGCATTATAGCCCCCTCCAAGGGTACATCATCCAGTCAGCGAGGACCGAGGAGAGATGTGTGAGAAATACATCATGTTCCGTGTTCAGGGCATTTATACTCCTGAGCACCACAGGCATGCAGTTCAGCATGCCCGGAGTAAGGGGTACCTGCTGTGTGTGTCTATTCTAGTGTCAAGGGCCTTGAATGGGACCCGGGCTCAGATCCACACAGCCGCCCCATGCGAAAGCGGAATACAAGGTGTGGAATACTTGTCCCCTCCATTTTTTTGCACATTTTGAGGGCTTCAGAAGTAGTACGGTGTGTTACCTGTAAACATACTATGTAACAGACATGGCTATTTATTACTTTGAATTTGGAGTATGTCTACATGCGCAGACAAATGACATTATGTTGCTGATAATTCAGGTGGATGAAAAACGTTATTATCCCCCAATACACGGTTCAATGTCGGAACCCCGTTCGATCAAACAATCAAAGCAAAACATATTAACATTATACAAGTTGTGCAATTGCTTGTGGGGTAGTCCTTGGCATAGTAGCAGATGTTATCGCTAGGGGTCTCCGGCTGTCTTGACCAATTTAAAGGTGTCCCTCCAGGCCGGGTACCAAACAACATTCTGTAAGCATTTGGAGCATAATGGGGAAAAGAACAAATCCGTAGGACCCAATAAAACATAGTTTATAGGATAGGAGTATAGGACCTTAGTCCCAGTGCTCAGTTGTGGATGCAATCTGTACTATTAGCATATATGGCAGAATCGATCTAGCCACTTTATCCACCCCTAAGGACCATCTGAAACTGGAAACACAGGGGTGGCGATCAGTGACCTCCCCGACTCCATTCCATGCAATGCGACTGAATGTTACTGTACTTACAGAACCATCACTCCAGTAGGTCGTTCACCAATTGTGGGGTAATGGAGTGAAACAATGCCATACTGTTCTTGGAGTCTGAGTGAGTCACGCTATCTGAAGAGGACCCATCTGTAGAAGGTGGGTGATTGTCTCTGAGGGAGGTAACTGAGATGATTGCCACTGGCTGACTCTCCAGAACCTGCATCTGTGTCTGGTCTGCCGATCTCCGCCCATGTCAGTTCGATGCGTCCATGACCTCCTCGGGGTTGCCGTCTTATATGCAACGAAGAGGTGTGCTGGTCGTCAGGTGGGGAGACTTTTGGGAAGGTTCATTCAAGCCATTCCCATGTAGCCTCGGGGAGTCAAAGAAGTTACTCTTGTGGTCATGAATTATTTTGACCCAGACAGGGAATAGCAAGGCATAGTAAAGGCTTAGCCCACACAACAGTTTTTCACCCCCTGAAAAGAGACCTTCTGGAGTTGAACAGAGATTGTATTGTCTGGAAGCAGTGAGATTCAAGCATGGTTGAACAGTAGAGGTGCATTTTCGCTGGTGCTGTGGAGCAGGGCATCCCAGTCCTTCTAGTTGAGAATCCGGGCCACCAGTGGCTGTGGTGATGCTCCATGGGGCAATCTCCTGGTCGGGACTCAGTGTGCACTTTCCACAGTGAACTTCTGCGGGAGGCCAGGTGGTGCCAACACTTTGCACAGACATTTTGTTTGGGGATAAGAGATATTGTGATTTATTACAATATGTTAATATGTTATATCTGTAGCGGTATTCTGACTGAATGTGTTTTGGATCAGAGTAGTTGGAGCTTAAATATGGGGATATTGCATTTTTAAACTACATTCTAATATGGCTGACTTGCTTTCGCAGTTGTGGAAGGGCACCTGTCTCACAATCCTTGGGTACATTACTGCAGTACTACGTTTATGGCCGATTATAGATCGTTAGCACACATGCGGGCTGATTGCAGTAACAGTAAGAATGTATACTTTTTTGACCCCTTTGTTTCCTTTTCTCCTTTGTTCTTCTTGTCTTATTTTTTACTGTCATTGTATTTATTCTGTATGTTTTCAAATTTTTCTGACTGTTCTCTGTAGTGTTAAACTCTTTTCTATTTGATATTACTTTAGAGTCTAGCTTATTTTCAACCGACGCTATGTTATCTCATTAGGTATCAAGTACAGGGTGGCCTAGCCTGATATTAAAAGTATCCAGGGTGTGTAATCTAACGGGACCCTGCGTATATATGGTGTATTTCCATATGGTAAACTACAGTTTCACGAGACGTATATCCTGGTAAATTGGGTGTACAAAATAAGAATGGTATGTATCAATAATTGTTGTTATAAAATCACACAGATATAGTAGTTGATGGTATGAGTCTTACTAATGTCCATTGAAGGATGTATTGCATTTTTGTCGGTAATTGTGTTTTTCTTTTCCTCCTTTTTGTTATCACCACAATATCATGATACTAATTGTATATTAATTGCAAAGATTGATTTTGTCAACTGTATTATTTCCCTTGGTCTGTTGTTATGAATTCTACTAGTACATGTACTGGAACATGTGTCGAATCATGTACATTTAATTTCGGGCTCTAGTATCTCTCCCTTTTTGCTGATGTATGCTATAAAACCTCTTAGGTCTGGTATATCTACATTTTAAAATAGTTGGTTGGATGTGCTTCGAAATAACTGTAACATGTACTACATGAGAAATGTGGGGGAATGTTTGCTTGTTACTCCACAATGTATATGGTGACCTTTTTAGGTTTTGCCTGGCGAAAAGATGCGCTCTGCGCATCTTTTTCGCGCAGGCGAAAACCTGATGAGAATAGTACGGGAGACAGGAACGCCCCCGTCTTTCATTGGCTAGCTCCATAAATGGAGGCTAGCCATTGGAAGACGGGCCTGTCCGTCAATGCCGGACCAGATTCGGGGGCGTTCCCGAGATTTTTTGGCTTTTGGCTACGTCACGCTACGTCAGCCAAAAGCCCTCGGAAACGCCCCCAAATCTGGTCCGGCATTGAGCCGGCACCCGCCTTCCTGCTTGCGTGAGTGCTTTCATGTGTACATACCCGAACAAACTACAGAGAGGTCCAGAACTGCCTATCTTGTGCGTGGCGTCGTTGCTACGCCTACGTCCCATTCTTTGAAGCAAAACAAGTAACTATGGTAAATGCTGGCGGGCCCTGGCTGTGTGGAGGCCTCGGCGGGTTTCACTTTCGCTTCAGAGGATCCGGACTCGAAGGGAGCGGAAGAGCGCAGCGCCGGAGCTCCACACACTTTCGCCTGTTGATTGCATCTTTACTATAACATCTGACTGCATTCCACGTATGTTTATAACAAACTACGCAGTATATCTGGCAATAGAGTATATATAGCTGTAACATCTATAAATGTACTACATGTATGGCTATAACGTTGGACTAAAATGCACATATGGGTGCTCGTTTGACTGTGCTATGCAGAACTTTATTTTATGTCTTGCTGTCTAACGTCTAACTATAGAATATGTAGAGCTATGCTACAGCTTAGTGAACCTACGTCCAGCTACTCAAAATCCGTATATTTATTATAAAGTGAGAATATTACCTTCAGTCGCGTCTGGAGCGTATCTGTTTCCTGTACGTTTATCCGCACAGTCGAGTGCGCCTCAATTCGTTGGGGCCATACTACCGTATAAAACGTATGCCTCCGATGTGCATTCCCTACGGTCTGTGATGTGACTCACAAACCACCCGAAAAGGGCTCTTCCTGCCCTACACCCCCTGCTCGCCTCTATCTCCGTGAAGAACCAAAGAAGTCACCAATGATTGCGCCCGTCGCATCTATCTGCGCCGGGGTCAGCCGCGCTCTACCGCCATCAAACTAACGGGAATATGATTAAGATATTCCTGGGGCTTTTAACCACACCAATATAAGACTCCTTAGTGTCTTTGACCACACAAGCGCGCACACGCTTGCTATACTCTTTTCCTGGAAAAGCAACATATCGTCTCGCGTAGAAAAACGAAAAAGATAGTAGCTGGACTATTTTTACATTTCGTACACTATAATAGCGTGATATAACTAGAAATTAACGAACCATGCTGATAAGGTCGCCGCATGCTTATAAAATAATGTCGCCCATTAACACACACACACACTCACTATATATATATATATATATATATATATATATATATATATATATATATATATATATACACACACACACACACGTCAAAACACTTGCCGCTACACTGTGCATGTTTAATTTCCTCTTGTGTGCGTGGACGTTTTAAAACAGTGAACAGTGTGTGGGGCATAGAGAAACAGACATATTAACATAGGTCGACGTATATACCTTGTCTGGCTGCGCACTATACGACTATTACAGGAATAAATAATTTAACAAAATACATGTGCAAATTATAAACAAAAAAGACGATTTCACAAATTGCTAGATGATGAAAATCCGAAATGGCTGTATCTAATGCTGTTACTTGGGAGATAAAACTTGCACATCCAAACGCTAGGTATGTTCTTTTGTTAAGGACAAATAGAAATTGAGAAAATCATCACCTTTCTTGTTATGGCTGTTCTATGTTTTTTTTAATCATTTTGTTTGAAACAGATTTACACTGGTCGTTTGAAATTGTGTATTCACAAATCATGTTTGCATCAAATCCACACTATTAATTCAGTCTCGAACTGCCTATCGTAATTACGGCCTAAAACGTGTTGAAAAATTAAATTTTACGTAAGAAATTAAATATTAAAATTTAGTATTCATTAGTTTTAAATATTTTAAATGAGTGTTTTGTTTTTTTAAAAGTACGTTGTTTCCTCCTTCTTAATGTCCAGTTTCCAGCAAACAGACGCATATATATATATATATATATATATATATATATATATATATATATATATATATATATATATGAGCGGATTACCTCTGCAGGCAGCAAGAAGGTGAGGCCACACAGGGGAGTCAAAGTGGGGGTTTCCTTTTATTTCAGAAAAGAACCAAGTCCATGCGAATGCATTTCGGCTCCGTTTGAGCCTTCTTCAGCGCGACGTGGTTCAGGCAGAGTCTGGGCAAATTAACGGTGAGTGTACCTGGTCCCAGCCTGCCAGGTGGATAAGTACTCCGCCCCCACAGCTCAGAGTGTCATTGGTTGCAGGACACACGTGGTAGGACGCCCAGTGCATCAGGACTACCAACTCCAAAATGCAGTGCGCTGGTCCGGCACCGCATCAACGATGTTAAATTGTTCACGGAATAATGTCCACCTCTGAAATGTCTTTGCAGGAACCACCTCTGCTCACCAAAACTGCACCAACCACATCAGAAACGGCAGTCCCATGCGGCAGGGGCGGGATCAATGATCCCAGATCCCCTTCCCAGGATATTACTGCTGGTTTACGATTTACACGACAACAAATTGACAGGGAGAGCCGAGGTACGGACCTGGCTTGGCTTGGCTCTAATCCTGCAATAAGTCTAGTACAAAACTATTGTGAAGTCTCTTCAAAATTAAATAAAGTGTTTAACACGCGGAAGAGTTTCACTTTAATACTTCTGAGTCAGGTAAGTTTTCTTATTTTTAAAAAAATGTACTTTTTAACCCCCCGCGCGAGTTCCCCCCCAACCCCCACCCGTGGATACCTCTTGCTGACCCCGCCCCTAACACGAGCCACGGGAACTGCTCGCGAGCCAGACAGCCCGGGAAAGACGGAAGCCGAGAGGCCAGGAAAACGGAAAAACAAACCCGTCCGCCAGCAGGACCCGAGACCGCCCCCTTCCCAGCTCCGAAGACCAGCCTCGGCACCGGAGCCGCCGGCCCGCAGCCAGCATCAATGCGGTACGGACCCAGGATCAGTGGCGGCTGGTGACATTTGAAAGTGGTGGGGCGTAGCGCGCGCGTGATACCCTTTTGAGAAAGAACCTACAAGGTACCCTATATTACATTCACGAATGTAACAAGACGTACATCCAGGCTTTCTTCTGTAGACATTTTAATCTTTAAAAATGTCTTAAACTTGCTCTCTAGACTCGAGCGTTTACATATGTATAAATTATTATTGTGAAGCCACTTTGTCTAATTACAATGTGCACTGCATTTTTGCAGACAATTTTGTCATTTTAGCTACAAGGAGGATTTTTTTCATCTCAACCTCCGTGTCATTGCCCCAAAAGAATTTGGTCATAAAACTGGCTGTCATGGCCCAGGGTGAATAACGTGCACGTAACGTTTGTTCATAGTATTTAAACCCTGTATTTAGCAAGAGCACGGTTTTAGCTTCACCGGCCCTGCCAGCAGCACAGCGGTATGTCTCCCATTTGGCTGCAGCGAGGCCTCCCTGCATGTCATGGTTTTAATTTTTAGGGAAGTGATTTATTTCCATGTCGTGTCACTCGCGCAATTACCAGCCTCTTCTTTTTCAAGCGCAATGCACAAAAAAAAACAGCTACAAGAGGCTGCGTTCTAAACTAGTTGTTAATGGCCACATTTAAAAGACTAACAGAATTGTGGCGAGTTGTGGCACGAATGAGCCCAGTTTGGTTCCGTGAGAGCACAATTTCCTTTCCCCCGTCAGGCGATGTAAGGTCAATACACAGTGAACACCATTGTGCGTTGTGGATCAGTTGTAGGCTGTCCCTAAGCCTCATATTATTTCTGGCTTACCAAGATAAACGCTCATACTGCTAAGTTGCAGTCACGGCTCGCTCACAGTGGGGGCCAGGGGGTGGGGATAAATAAAATAAAAAACTTACTTCGTCTTCGTTTGACCGGGTCCGCACCATCTCTGCTCTGGGGTCCCGTTGGCGCCTAGACTGATGGCTGCAAACTTGCAGAGACACAGTAGTAGCCAATCCTGATACTGCTCTCTTTAGAGGAGAGCTGCTCTCTAAAGAGAGTAGCATCAGGATTGGGCTGAGCATTGAAAAAACGTCGTTCGTTTTTTCAGCAATGGGGTACGTTGCATTAGGCAGGCAAACCCCTAATCGGTGGTTTTTTTTTAAACCACATAGTTATCTAGTTAAAAAAGCCCTGCCGGGCAAACACCACATGCGCAGTGAGTGCGCACTGTGCCGGCACAGAGTCAGTCCAGCGCCACCCAGTGTCAGACAGTGCATACTGTCCATGTCCATGACGGCAATAATTACCGGGCAATTTATTCGAGCGGCGCGTTAATTTATAAAACTTTTACTAACGCGCCGCTCGAATAAATTGCCTGATAATTATAGGTGGGGCAACGCCCAAACGCCCTAATGGTAAAACCGCCGCTGCCCAGGATGATGCCGGTGAGTGCTGGCCTCCGCTGCGGCCTTATCTTTGTTTTGGGGGTTCACTCTGAGGTGTCCAGTTTCTTGGCTCTTGCGAGGAGTGAGGCCGGCTCTTCTGCTGCTTGAGTGTTTTCGTTGGGCGCTGGGATCGCCTTGGGTAGTTTGTTTTATCGCTTTGGACAGTCTTGCAACCTGTTGGTGATTTGTTTGTGCACGGAGTGGATAGTTTCTTGCGCTTCGCTTCTCCGGTTGAGACTGTTGCTTGTTTTGTACGTGGTGGTAGTGGATGAAGATTGTTGGCCCCCAGATCAACACAAGACGTGCAGTTGTTGGACTTTGCGAAAGGTAGTTCGAATGCTAGCCTTTTTATATGTGCACATTTGTGGGTACCGGTGGGTTTGGATTTCCTTGGTGGCGCTTTCTTTGATGCTGCAGGACCCGTATTAGATACGTCCGTTTTACATCTCGTGTTGTATTTTTCGTTATGACTTAGAAAGTGGATTCCTGCTGAATTTTGTTAGTACGAATCACTTGTTGAATTCCGGCGTCCATTTTATTTGTCAGTGTCGTGTGTTCATTTGTGTGAAAAATCGCGAACACGTTTGAAATATGTAATTTCTCGGTTTTGTGTTTTTGTGTTGTTAAAGCAAGACACAAATCTGAGTGTGGTGAAGGAGTTTGTTGCGACACAAAATGACACCGAGAATAGTTACAATGATAAACAACTTGTGTTTACAAACTGTCCCAGAAAAAATACATATTGCACAGCATTGAGGGGAAATTACCCCACTGTACGGCATTACAAAAAAGCCAGTGACCAAGCTGATGGATCTCAGTCACAGAGCCGAGGCATATTGATTTTGCCAGTGCTTAAGAGCTGCAAATACACATTATGTGCTAGCTTAAGTGATTGGCAAGAGTTCAAAATACAATAGATGCTGCAAATATGGTGATCTTTGAGTTGCATTGAATATATTGTTGCACAAAAGTAAACAGTTATTTGTACATTCCAATAGTGGGTGATTCAAGTATTGAGATTTTTTTAACTTCAAGAAATTCAGTTAACTCCGGGTCAGGGCCACTTGGACTACGTGATAATTGTAGTGAATGTGCGCAGACCTGCGGATCCTACTGTACAATAGTAGTTTGTAAAGCAAATTCTTTGACCCACCGCTTGATCTGATGTCTGTCTAAAACGCAGTTTTTGTTTATTTATTTGTTGCATCCATACTGCCAAAATCTTTCATTAAAATGTTTGTAATTAGTGGCAATAAGCCCTTTGTGTTTGAGGCACACATGTTCCTGTGGCTGCTCTGGTGCATTGTTTTAGAGGCTACTCGTGTTCCTCTGGCTTCTCTGCTGTCGTGTAAGACTGCTGCATAGTTTTTTGATGCCACACATGCTGCTCTGCTGTCTTGTAAGTCTGGTGCATTGTTTTAGAGGCTACTCGTGTTCCTCTGGCTGCTCTGCTGTCTTGTAAGACTGCTGCATTGTTTTTTGATGCCACACATGCTGCTCTGCCGTCTTATAAGCCTGGTGCATTGTTTTTTGAGGCTACACATGTTCCTCTGGCTTCTCTGTCCTCTCCCTGCCTGTTGTCGGGTCCCGGTGGCAGCAGGCAGCAGGCAAGAGCGTGCACTGCGTCCCCGAAGTAACAGCCCTAAAGCAAGCAAGAAGTACGCCCCCCTCCCACCAATCCCTGTTAGGTAGTGGAAACTGTCCAAACTGGGGTGCAGACAGCCCCTCTCACCTTTCGGCCTGGTACCACTGTACCAGCCGCACTACTTCCCTACTGACCGTTCTCCACTTCAGCCCCGTCTAAATTACAATTCCTGCTTGTGACCCTTTTGCCTGCTTGTGCTTGTTTTCGTGACCCTGTTGCCTGCTTGTGCCTTCGTGTGCCCCTGTTGCCTGCTTGTGCCTCCGTGTGCCCCTGTTGCCTGCTTGTGCCTCCGTGTGCCCCTGTTGCCGGCTTGTGCCTCCATTTTCGTGCCCCTGTCGCCTGCTTGTGCCTCAGTTTTCGTGCCCCTGTCGTCTGCTTGTGCCTCAGTTTTCGTGCCCCTGTTGCCTGCTTGTGCCTCAGTTTTCGTGCCCCTGTTGCCTGCTTGTGCCTCCGTGTGCCCCTGTTGCCTGCTTGTGCCTCCGTGTTACCCTGTTGCCTGCTTGTGCCTCCGTGTGCCCCTGTTGCCTGCTTGTGCCTCCGTGTGCCCCTGTTGCCTGCTTGTGCCTCCGTGTGCCCCTGTTGCCTGCTTGTACCTCCGTGTGCCCCTGTTGCCTGCTTGTACCTCCATGTGCCCCTGTTGCCTGCTTGTGCCTCCTTGTGCCCCTGTTGCCTGCTTGTGCCTCCGTTTTCGTGCCCCTGTTGCCTGCTTGTGCTTCCGTGTGCCCATGTTGCCTGCTTGTGCCTCCGTGTGCCCCTGTTGCCTGCTTGTGCCTCCGTGTGCCCCTGTTGCCTGCTTGTGCTGTGTGGGTGTGTGTGGAAGGCTCTGTGTGGGTGTGTGGGGGGCTTTGTGTGGCTGTGTGTGTGGGGGGCTTTGTGTGGCTGTGTGTGTGTGGGGGGCTCTTTGTGGCTGTGTGTGTGGGGGCTGTGTGTGGGGGGCTCTGTGTGGGTGTGTGTGTGTGGGGGCTCTGTGTGTGTTTGTGTGTGTCATTTGCGAGAGATAAAGCTAGTGGCATTGTAAATGACAATGCCATTTATTTATGTTAAAAAAAACATAAATAAAAATAATGTCAAGAGCTATGCCAATAGCTCTAACTTTAACAAAGGCAAAACCATTGCATTGTAAATGCTTGTTTTAACGTGGCTTTAGGACAGGTCTATGAATCCCCTGTATCTATTGTATCAATGTAGGTGGTAGGGTAATCATTTTAAAGAAAAATACTCCCTCTCTGTTTTTGGATGCTGGGAATTGATTTTTCTATTGGGGGGGTTGTCGTTTTTGTATATTATGTATTGTATTTGTGATTTTATTTAAGTATGTTTTTGCCTTTCTTAAATTACAGCACTGAAGACGTTCACAGTGGTGAATGAAATGCGTTGGCTGTCTTGTTTTGCTAGAACACTTGGATCTATATGTCTACTGTACAAGCACAATAAAAAGATATGGAACAATCTACATTTTGATTTAGACTCTTTCGCATTTTTATTTACTGTTGGTGCACCCCTATGTTTATTTTTCTATATTGTGGCCTCAGGTTGCACCCTTGAAGAGTGGGTTCTTACAGCAAGTGCACAACGTTTCTTTGTAAATTACTTACTGTTGGACAAAGGGAAGACACTGTTCATTGGGCTTGCTGATCATTTTGTATTTTGGTGACGGCTTTCGCACATATGAAATTCCCTATTTTAGCGGTCAGCAACCAGTTTTCGACTGATTACCAAATCTCTAAACGTTTGGACATCTGGCCATTAGAGACACACAGGGTATTAGGCAGAGGCCAACAACAGGGCTCAGGCCAAGTCCAGTTGCCACTGGTCATCTGGGTTCTTCCAGGAAAAGGCCTCTTACACCTTGCTGTCTCGCTGAAGCCATACAGGAGGTCAGCCAAGGGATCCTTAGCATCTACTTCTTCATCCGTAGTACAAGAAGGAGCAGGTACAGTCCTTCTCTACTTCTCTCAGATCACAGGCAGCAGGTCCAGTCCTCCTCTAATCTTGCCATTTCTCCATATTTGAGGGGTTGGAACACATACAGTAGACACTGATCAGCACTGCCCAGTGTGAAGAGTCTAACAACCAGCAGTAAAATAGGGTCCAGCAAAAGGTGAAAAGTTTGAGGTAGCCAAGCAGAAAAGGTGGATTTATATAGTTTACTCTGTCTTACCATGTGCTGCGTTTAAGTGATCTCCAGAAGGTTGCGTCCGCAAACCAGTAGGAGAGCCACTCCAGTTTCCCACAAGGCAAAAGGATTTGAAGTCTGGCGCTCCCATCCCCCTCTCTCCTGCGGCAGCTGCTGCTTAGCAAGACTTATTCACCTTCTGCCATTACCCCATATCAGGTCTATCAGGAGGGTTTACAGTAATTTAAATATCAAGCCGGTATCTAGTTTCTTTAATAAGATGATAAACATTTGCGCTAAAAACTAATGCCAAAGAATTACTGATGCAAGGAACTGCTGCTTGCATGCAGGTGTTATACATTGTTTCTGTGCTACTGTGATAAAATATTCCCTCAAATGTAATATAATTACTCTACATGGCATAAATTCAGGAATTTCGCATAACATGCGTAAAAAGAAATATACTAAACTGTGCTGATAAAACACAGATTTTGCCCATGCCTAATTTTCTTTATTATTTTGACTATTTAATTTGCCAGTTGAAATTACTTTGGCAAAGCCAGCAGTGATACTTCCCTGTTTCCCTACATGGAGCAGAATGCCAGGATCTATAAAATGGTGGCCATGAAAGAGATTGGCTTGATTCCTGACTTATGTACAGCAGAGAAGTTTTTACTAACAATATGCATTCTCTTTTGTTATGGCAGTCCATTCCATTCTATTTTCCTCATAGTCTATCCTCAAGAGGTGCTTGTAACTCGTATATCCCCTTAATCTTTATGTTGCCTTTAATTATTGTCTCATTATTTCCTTATAACCCAGTTTTGAGGAGTGCCTTCGCTTCCTTTCTTTTTTTTTTTTTTTTTTTAAAACCTTAATTGTACAGTTCAATAAAATTACACGCACAGGCCAACAACTGCAGGAGCCGGCCGCAACACAAGAATAAGACCCACTATATTATCAAATGACACAGCTCTTCAGTCGAAAACCCTGAGGTCCGGCAGCGAATCAGGATAAACAGTGTATTGAACTAACAACACGTTACAGGATAAGACGAAGGCTTCATTTTATGTTTAACCCCCCCAATCTAAAAAGCAAGGAAAATGAAACAGACATATCTGGTGCCATGCATTCAAACACTATGATAAAGGGAACAGGTACAAAAATAGAATACTCACAGATCAATTTAAAGGGAACGACGAGACGCCTGCGCTAGCAGGCACAAAACAGGATGTACGACAAAGCAATCTATAACCCAATGCAGTCGCTCGCACCCAGACCCGCCCACCCATTGACGCCAGAATAGAAAAAGAAGTACGGTCACCAGATACTGGAATACATACGAGATCAGGATAATACCACAATGTTATGAAAAAAGAGCGAAAGGAAAGTGTGAGATAAAGAAACCATAAAGACTAAACTAACTAACAAAACTATAGACCCATCTCCCCACCCTGCACCCCTGCATGTGGCTTTCACCTAACCCCAACTAGCAGCGTGCCTGTCGCCTAACTAAACTACAAAAAGTAAAAGAAGAAGAATGGAGGAGGAGAATGTCATACAAACTCCCGGACACCTTTCCCCCCGCCTGAAACAAACAACCCCTGTCCGAAGACCACCAAGTACTCAAAAATATTATAGACAGAGCCAGACAGGGGAGACGTTGAACACCGCCCAACCTCCCGCAAGCATTACGTTAGCGAATCCCTAGTCCTCTAAAGCCCCGAAATCAGACCCATACCAATAGTCTCATCCTTGACCCCTCCGATCTTTCATGCGGACTCTGTCCGGTAACACCATCACCGCCCCAGGAGAGTCAAAGTTCGTAGGAAGTTCAATTAAGATTAATATGAGACCAATCGAGCACATTGAGTCTCTGCAAGCATCCGCCACCGGTAAGATCTCCCTCACTGACATGCAGTCCAGATATCCTTTCCTCCGTAGATGTAAAAGAACCACAAGGGCGAGAAGGGACAGTAGTGACTTTCGGTTTTTGCTAGTCGTAGTCTCAAGGAGTAAAGAACCAAGTTGCTCCACAGTAATCGGCTCCGATGGTGAATGCAGCGATACCCCCAGAGAAACAATTCCGCAAGTATTCTGCAAACAGGGCAATGGCGTCAAAACTGTATCGCACACGGGGTCTCCATCCTCCTTTACTACGGGCATCGTGGAAGAATCAGTTCATTGAGAGTCATGCAATAGAACAGAGCCCAGACTTGGTCTCCCAGTTTCGATGTCACCAGCGATCATTTTATGGACAATGGTCTCCAGATGCAATTGAAGTGCCCCGATGGCGGCCATTACGGTCTTCAAGGACGGCTCACAGATCGTCCGATCCACCTCCACTCGCTCGGTCCCAAGCATGGGCGGGTTCCTCAAAGAGCCGGGTCTCTCCGGGTGAAGAGGCAAGAGCGGAGCGGACGGCAACGGAGGGTGCATTATCGGTCAGCAGTAAACCACCGTGAGCGAGGACCCAGGCCCAGCATACCCGGGATGTGGCGACCGGGTCGCCGGGGACAGGGACTCCCCCCCACAGCCACAGACGAAGCCTATCACCACTCCATCAGTATAAAACAGACCAGATACTCACCACCAAAAACAGGACAGGATAACCTCCACTGTAAGAGACCGGACCCTATCTGAGTCCCACGGCCAATGTTATTCAACTGCAACCCGGCTGGGCAAGTACTTGAGGCCCCGGCTCAGAAGCTGGATTAGGCCGAGATCTTAAACACAACACAACTTCGTCAATCTGGGCGATAAAATTCTCGGGACCGCACCGTCAGATTCAGCAACAGTTCATCCACACGGGGGTTGAGCGAAAAATCAGGATATCTGGCAGGATCATTAAGCAGCAGGCGGGGGTCGGCGGAGCCGGGAGCCTATGCGGCCATCTTGGTTGCTGCGTAGCTCCTCCCAATGCTTCCTTTCTTTACTCGTGTTTCTTTATTCTGTTTTTTTCTTTTTTGGTTGCTGGTTGAAATTACCTTTGCCTACTTTCCTCTGCCTGCCCTGGCTGACATTGGGTGGAGCAAACACAAGGAGATGATCGAAGAGTGCTCAGACACTCCCCCCAGTCACAGATCTGGATTGAATCTATTATCGTTCTTTACCTCACTTCGCCACCTCAGTTCAGACCCAGCTCTATGCAAATCGGTCTTGACCCTGTGCCTCGTGGGAACAGTACAGCCCGAACTGCCAAGCCAGGTCTTCCCTGGACGAGAAACAAGCATCCTGGGACCGGTTTTGGGGTAACACCACTCATCAGCCAGGCTAGCTTGAATCCAGTGGCAAAGTGAGCAAGGGACCCATGTCTGGGCATACCCTGCCAACTTAGGACGAACAAAGCAAACACAAGGAGATGATGGATGGAGCACTGACATTGGGTGGAGCCAGAAGCACCACTTCCTGCTTGCCTTCATGCAGCTAAATGCTAGACCACAATGTAGACAAGCGGAGTTTACAGGCCACTGAAGCACCAGGGGGGCACCTAAGGCAGGGCCGTCTGCAACCCTCTGTATGAGACCACAAACAACCACCAACAATGTCTTTTTAAACAACTCGCTACTACTACAGAGGTGAAATGTTACTTGCTTCATTTTCAGCAGAGCATGAGTTTCAGCCTGCAGCTAAAAATACATCTTTACAGTGAACATGTAGCATTCTACAGCTGTAAGATGTGTCTCTTCTAAGTCCTAAAACGTTCTACCTTTTATGCTAACCCCCAAGCTGTTAAAAACAAAACTTTCATAAACTTAATTATTTGTAATGAGGATCTCCAAATAATATTTCTGACAGAGACTTGGCACGGAGGACTGTAGCCCTGGGGGACCTCATTCCAGAAAAATATAAAATATTCTGCTGGGAAGATTAGGAAACAGAGGAGGAAGAGTGGAGTATTGCACTATTGTCTATTGCAGCTACATATGGTAGCCTGTTTAATGGGACAGAACCCCTATTCTTGCAAATAGACAAAAGTATTGAAATACGATGATTCTTAATTTATCATTGGCCTCACCCAACATAGAATATTGTGTTTGGCTCGAGGAGATTGTCCTCCATGCACAACTATTGACAAACTGGTAGTGCACAGTGTTTTAAGTATGATACCATGAAATGTTAAACCTGACACAACACGTTAAAAGTCCAAGACACACAGATGAACATTCGCCAGATTTGACATTTTGCTAACTTAATTACATTATGTTCCATCACGTGATATCCGATGTCAGGCTACCGATGTATTTATTTTATTTTCCTCCTTTATAGCCAGTAAGATGGCTGGTTATAGAATATAAAATCAAACTAAACCTCTTTTGCAGGGCATTTCATAGGGATCTGTGAATAATCATAGAGAGCTTTTCCATTTCTAGAGAATCCAAGATTATCCGGTTAGGATTCTGTTCAATCATAGGACATTCGACCAAGTCATCAAGCATTTAAAGCAGTTTTGTTGGTTCCTGATTAGGAGGATGATACTTAATAAATGTGCTTGTATTATTCATAGCGTGGTTTAGGGCAAAAGTCAATGACTTTTGTCAGAGAAATTTAGTATGTATGTCTCTACTCATTGTCTCATATCTAGGAACAAATTGTAAATAGCCGTCCAAAGACTAAGACTCAAGAAATGGGGTGGAAGATCATTTCAGGTGCAAGGTGTTGTGAAGAAAAATGGTCCACAAAGAATAAGTTGAGATTCTTTTATTTAAAGCATAAACCCTAATGACAGAAGGACGTGAGGAAGCAGCCGCCTGTCAATTCTACTCATGGGTCTCTCTCACAATCCCAACCCAACAGTTCTAAAAGGAATTTACGAAGCACAACATAACAAATTCAATTCATAACACTCACCAGATAAAGTATGCGCATGTCGCGCTCAAGTCAGGAAGGATCAGGCTCGAGACACAACACTAGGCACTACCCTCTGGAATTCTTTAATCTTCATCTCATAGCCCAATCTGTTCAAATGAAGTAAGCTTCTTAAAACAGTTCATGTTACCTTATAATATTTGTTTCAAATCTGCAATGTTACTTAATTCTCTTTGCCTGTTGAATTAGGATACACGAAAGTCACAAGAGGCACTGTTCTAAGAGTGATAGAGGGCTCTATAAAAACCAAAATAAAAAAATAAATTATGATTGAGGTTTCAATTCATTGCTACCTTCATTGAGGAAGAGCATATTTCTTAGGCGCTGAAGGTGGTAAGTGCAGCTGGAGATTATTGACGAAGTTTGACAGCCTGTAGACAGTTCCAAGTCAAAATGAATTTGACAGAAACAGGGCTATAATAAATAGCCAGAGACTAGTCTATTAAAGAGACTGTTTGCCACCAACTACCATCACAAATGATTTCTCCCCATTCAGCTTGATTGCGCCCAATACTTATCTCTATTTCATCAGATCTTACCATTTACAAGAATCTCCGGTCGACTGGATCTTTTTATCTGCTGAGAAGTGTAAAAGGGATAAAATCAATAAAATAACCTTCATCAATAAGACTAATCAGTAGGGACTCGGAAAAATCACTGACTGTATCTAAAATTTTAAAAGTTTTATTACAAAGCCAAAAACAACTGGACATACAAGCACCTCATCATGAGGTTGAAAAAATACATAGGCACTAATACTAAGTTCATTCTCCTGATTAACCTAATTTGATGCAAGGTAAAAAGAATAAGCAATTCCAAAAAGATTAAACAAGCAATGATTGATCCAATCTCTGGATTGGTCTTCATCAGATTACAGAAAGGAAAATAATTTGGTTAATTCTGTACCTCCTCTATCTCTAAGGTGACATCCATAAATACCATTCTCCTAGTCAAATCGGAAAAAGGTGTCAGCTTGTGAAGACTTCCTCAGATGTGCATTCACATTAGAAATAAGCCAATCTATCTAAGTCTTCATTCCCAGAATCGAATCCTTCTCTTACCCTTCTAGTTGCTCCCTACTCTCTTTGACCCTCTCTACCTCATCTGCCTCTCTGTTCTTCTCTCTCCTGACTCATCTGACTCTCCTTCCTCGGGCCACTGACCCTACTACAAAATGCCCATCTCATAAAACATGCCCCGACACACCTCCTCTGGACGCACATCTTCGACAGGTAAGTTTCCAAACTTGCTCTTCTTCCAAAAACGGTTGTGTTGTCCTGGGGTCCCAGGCTTCTCCAGCGAGAGGATTCATTATCAAATTCAAATGCAACCATGTTTCAGGTCTCCTCCATACCTAACTAGTAAAAACAATGAGCATCAGTCTAGCTAACGAGGAAAATGTCCTTGCACCTGCAACGAAAACCTGAGAATAGAACAACCTTGTACATGAAATTCTACTGACTACATTCTATTGAGAACCTTCCCATGGAAAAATACATTTCAGGCCTTCTCGACTCTGCTAACATAAGAAATCATGAACAGGCCTTTCATAGCAAAACGTGAACATTCATTTAATACAGGCCTCTACATGTTTAACAAAAACTGGAGTCTAGAGGGAAAGACAGAGCTAGGACGCCCCCCACTCATTAAGTCATCAAACAAAACAAGTCCTAGTTCTCACTGCAATATTTTTTTAAAGATCTATAGAAATCGCTGGTTGCTTGTAGATCACACCAGGGAGTTCCTTAATCTAGGGATACTCATGATCTCTTAATCTATTGCTTGAATAAAAAGCAGCCTCGCTCTGATCTCGACAGTACAAGACAACACAAGACTCACATACACTTTGAACGGACAAAAAATGTGTGAATAGCGAGATGGCACCTCACGGTTATCATCATTGGTGCCATCAAGCTTTAACGGAAACGTGTCTCAAACCCAAAGTGTAAAGACAGTGCGTGGTGCAGTGAACACAACTTATATGTAACAAAAACTAACAACATTAAACATTTAAACCGTTCGAGTAATGAGAAGACGCCGAACGATTATTCTCCACGGTAACCTTCTTGAAGGGAGATAGGACTTCGCTCACCGAAGGGGGCACATTTCCTACGGTTTTCCTCTCGGCTGGTAAGAGAGGTTAAACCACGCAAAGGCATTGGCAGCACAGCGTCTTTAGCAGTGGCTTTCAAATTGAGTGGCCCTGAGGAAATTGCCTGATTTATACCACGGCAATGAAACATGTCGGCTGTAAGTGGGGTGTGAAGTGTGAAGTGATAGGTAGTCTTCACACTCTCCTTTTTTAGTTAAGTGTTTTACTGTTTGCAACAAAGAAAGGAACAGAAGTAAAGTTTAATGTCCTAGTTGCACAGTATCTTATATGTTTAAATGTTTAATGTTGTTAGTTTTTGTTACATATAAGTTGTGTTCACTGCACCACGCACTGTCTTTACACTTTGGGTTTGAGACACGTTTCCGTTAAAGCTTGATGGCACCAATGATGATAACAGGGCCATCCTGGTGAGTACCAACCAGGGGTCCCATTGGTGGTGCGCCCGTGAGGTGCCATCTCGCTATTCACACATTTTTTGTCCGTTCAAAGTGTATGTGAGTCTTGTGTTGTCTTGTACTGTCGAGATCAGAGCGAGGCTGCTTTTTATTCAAGCAATAGATTAAGAGATCATGAGTATCCCTAGATTAAGGAACTCCCTGGTGTGATCTACAAGCAACCAGCGATTTCTATAGATCTTTAAAAAAATATTGCAGTGAGAACTAGGACTTGTTTTGTTTGATGACTCTACATGTTTAACCCTACACAACGTTAATACTTTTACATTTCTAAACATTTCTAAATATTGCATTTCTCATCATTAAGGCACTATAATAATTCCTACACGTGCAACTTTTATATTGCACGTGTAAACCTACTAACTACATTACACAAGAATTAATTTATATCACACTTTTATATGTCGATTACATTTTCAATCATCATGAGCTCATTTAATGACGATACATGTAGACAATTCATTACTACGTTTAAATTTTCTAACGATTAAGTGTTACATTCACTCTGGATTACATATAGGTGCGGACTAACGGTGATTATGATGCACACCTACAAATTTCAGAATAACATGACGCTCTATCAAGCTTGAGCCAGTAGCTGCATATCTACTCCCGTAATGTCTTCACACATAGCTGGAACCGGGGCACTGATAGCGCTGCTCCATCCAGTTTGATGACATGTTGAGTGTTAGTGTAAATTTAGAACCTAAAGCCCCCAGGAGCAGATGAGCTTTGCTAGGAGCTCAAGATACATGTCGAAGAACTCCAAAGCTTAGGGGGAGAACAGTCATCTAATAGGATCATAGATGAACTGCTTCAGAGTGATCAGATTGGAAGGACCAAAAACAAAACATGTCAAATTCAGTTATCTTTGCCATCCTTAGATGACCCTAGAGGATGAAGTGATCAATTGCATTGAATGCCGCAGATAAATGAAGATGAATCTAGCCACTATGTCTTCCTTTATAAACTTTCATTCTAAAGTCTTCTGATATGTAAAACGTTGGCCAGGGAAGTGTCAGTGATCGGAAAGTGTGCACAGTTATCTTCTGCAGTATGTGTGCATGTATGTGTATTTGAGCACTTAGCTCAAACCTAGCTGCCAAGCAACAGAGTACTGTACAATTCAGACTAACATTTGTGCAGTAGGGCCTGAGAGTGGAGGAGGAACAAGGGTACTGTATTGTCGGGAGCAGAAAGGTTCATTGGGCTACTGGAGCTCGGTGAGTGTTATGTTAAGCTGTGTAGGGCAACATAAGGCATAGTTACATATTGATGAGGTGTGGCGGTGAGAGCATTGGGCCATTTATTATGCAGAAGAGATTGATTGATGCCATCGGATTGGATGAGAGATAGGAAATTCAGGTTTGTGTATGAAGGGAACATACTAATGGTCTAGCTTTGGTAGGATGGTGAATGGGCTGGTGCGTTAGTGTTGAGCACTTGAACATTTGCACATCCATAGGATGAATACCCCTCCCATGTTTGTGGAGATGTTCCTTAACTACCATGGATGGAGGCAGGGGAGGTTGTGACATGATCCAGGGCCTGCGCTGGCTCTGTGTGGAGGAATGGGACTCCGAATTCCATGAATGTATATTCTTTTAGAATCAGTAGAGAATTACAGTGTACTTAGCGTGTGGGTGCCACACATGCATTTGTACAATAGGCTCAGATACATTCTTGTGGTTGTCTGCTTATGTCCTAAATTGGTTGAAGCCTATCCAAATATGGTAAGTGACAGAATAACGGTGGTGAAACTCCTGTTGGAGGAATGAATAGCACGATTTGGCTTTCCAACTCATATTGAGACAGATCGTGGAACTCATTTTAAAAATGAGGTTTTAAAATTGTTGTGCATTTCTCTTCAGATTGAGCAAATGATACACTGTATTTACCAACCACACAAATCAGAAGTTGTGGGGCAAATGAAAGGAAAAATCAAGTCTAAACTTGTCATGGTGTGTTCCTCGAAAAATCTTAAATGGCCCGATGCTCTTCCTCTTTTTCCTATGATCATAAAAAGTACTGCAGATAAAAAGACTGGTATCTTGCCCCATCAAATCCTGTTGGGGAGAGCTATGAGAAATATATCAAGTCAGAACAAGTGAAACAAATATCCTAGGCTTTCTTGTTTTCCAAACCCAGTGAATGCACTGAATGAAGCAGCTGTGGACCCTTCCCATACAAATGAGTGGCCCGCACAGCCGAAGAGCTGTATCGTCTGTGGGAAACTCATTCCTTTCACTACAGTCCATTCATCTTGCCTTATTTAACTCCTCAAGTAAAAAAAGGTCAATGTTATCACACCTCAGCTTGAACCTTCCACTGAGACATGGATGATGATGAGAGTGAAGGAGTGGTGCACGTAGTATTTGCTGTGGAACAAAATAACGGGCACAACCGCTCACAACCAAGTTGCCAGGTGCAGGTGGGTGGCCAGTGAATGACTGCTTTGACTGACACAAGTGCATCTATTAATGTCATGGCAAGCCTCAATTTGATTTCTTGAGGCCTCTGCCAGAGCTAAAGCACACGAGCATAAAATCTATACCTATGGCAACAAATCACCTCTACCATTCTTTGGAGTTTTCACCACAACACTGTCCCATGAGGAAAAGTCAATAACTATGAAGGCTTACGTTTCCTGGCAAGGTACAGGAACCCTTATAAGCTGCCAAACAGCTGGATTATACCTCATTCAGTTGCATACAGCGTCCATACCAATTATCTTCCATGCCTGCTGACTGAGTTTGGTGATCTATTCAAAAGCATTGGTACCTCAAAGGCAAAATAATGAAACTACAAATAAACTGCAGCTGTCTACACATGGACATCCATCTGTGTTGCACCACAGACAAGTAGTTTTTCACCTAAGACCCAAGATAGGGGCTGAACTGTTGAAGTTGGCAAAGGCTGATATATACACTGGGCTGAAGGGCCCACACCGTCGTCGTTTCCAAGAAGTCTTCACAAACAGAAGAAGCATGCATGTGTGTAGATGTGCGTTTGCCAAACGCCACAATTAAGAGGGAGCGCCACCTCACCCTGCCTGTAGACGCTGATGGCAGAGATGAACAGACATGTTGATTTAGGCTACCAGCAACTTCTACAAGACCCTTAATCCAGGTACATCATTACCTTATCCATTCTTTTCGGTATAAAATACTTAATTTTGCCTTCTCCAGTGCAACCGGAGTATTTCAAAATCCTATCCAAAGTTTCTGACCAATCTCACTAGTGTTATAAATGGATGACATGCTGTGGCAAGCACACACCCTCAAAGAACATCACTTGAGACTCTGAGACGTCCCCAAGAGGATAAAAGACTGTGGCTTCACTCTTAACCGCAAGAAGAGCAATGTTTTTAAAACTCAGCATTAGTTTATTTGGATACAGGTTATTTGCTGATGGGGTGGCACTAACCCTGTCCAAAGTCAAGAGCATAACGTCTGCACCTACTCCCATATCTGTGTCGGACGTCAGGAGATCCTTTTTCATGGTAATTTACTGTTTGAGCGTAATAGGAAACCTCATCTTGTTGATTGACCCCCCTTAAAGAACTGACCAAATCCACCACCAATGCTACTAACCCCAAAAATCCAGGTACAGCGGTACAAAATCATGAAAGGGTCTGGTATTGTGTTTGGGTTGGTTTATTCTGTAACAAATGTGAAGGATTTATTGTCCGCTGCATTATATCCAATGGCACTTGTAATAAGGCGGATGGGATACCCATTACGTTAGTGAAGGAGTAACCCAGTCACCAAGCTCTAAATCAGGCTATTAATTTTGGCATCTCCAGGTCTGCCAAAGTTTGTCAAAATGTTATCCAAGAGGTCCTGACTAGTCTCGCTAGTGTTATGAATTGATGACAAACTGGGTCTGGTGGTCCAGTGCACTAATGCATCCACTTCAGGGGCCTGTATTCGACCTCATGGTCACAGGTTCAAATTCCGGCGGGTACACTCAGTGTTTCATCCATCTGAGGTCAATAAAATGAGTATCGTTGAGTTGAGTAACAATAAACATCTGTTATTCAGGGCCAAGATACCCTGTTAGGAGTTAACGTGCGCCTTACAAATACACCTGTTATGTTATGTTACATGCCTGAATGTTCGAAGAACATGACTCCAGACATGTAATGTAATGTAATGTGGTTTTATAGAGCGCACTGCTACCCTGAGGCCTCCTAGCGCTTTGGACGGGTGGGAGAAACCCACTGTCAGACTGTGCCCGTTACTGGAAAAGAAGGGTCTTCAGCGGTTTGCGGAACTTGAGTAGATCTGGTTCGCTGCGTAGGGTTGGGGGCAGGGAGTTCCAGCGGGAGGCGGCATTCCAAGAAAATGAGCGCCCCACCTTGCTCGCTTGACTTTACGAATCACTGCCCGGCAGGTGCCCCCAGATCGTAGGGGGCACCTGCCGGGCAGTGATACGTAAAGTCAAGTCAAGACATTGAGACATCCCGAGGCTAAGAGAGTGCGTCCTCATTCTAACCTGGAAGAAGTTCAACGTTTCTAAAACTCAGCATTATCTTTTTGGATACAGGTTGTTTACTGAAGAGGTTGCTTTAGCCCTTTTCAAATGTAAAGACTGGACGTCTGCACCTCCTCCCATATCTGTGTCAGATATCAGCAGTATCCTTGGAATGAAAACGTATTGCTGGAGGTTCCTAAGGAACCAAACCTTTCTGACTAACCCCTTAGAGAACTGACCACATCTAGAACAACCTGGAGATGGATGCAGACACATCAGGCTGCTTCTCAAAAACATTCCGTGTCAGCACCAACAATGCTTCAGTACTTCAGCCTATCCAGAGATTCTGAGCAAGGAGTATCCCCAATAGCCTAGCAACCATGAAATCATCATCAATACTGTGTGCGGGCCAACCCCCCACCCTCTCAGTGATACTAAGACTATTTGAAACTGACAGTATATACAGGTTCATTTTTTTTAATGGGTGTAATGTAGTGTTTTGCATGCGCACCATTATGAGAAATGTTATGTTCTGTTTCCCCAATCCCCTCACCGCCCGTTACTGCTGGCTATTTTGGGGTTGTCCTGGTGATACAGGGCATTGCATAAAAGGCAGGTTGCCCTTGGCCGAGGTCAGCGTGGCAGTAAATCCAGACTCGCTGTGTGTATTTTAATGATACCTAAGCAGCACACATCACAGACCCAAACACCACAGAGCTGCCCTGCCTATCTCGCTGTCCTTTGACCTATAAACTCAAACCATTGCAGCCAAGAAATTACCTTTAAAATAAGCAGACCCTCTATAACAGATGCAGCAGGGCTGGTAGGGAAAATCCTGAACCACCACGAGGGTGCAGGTATGTTTGCAAATCAAGCACCTTGGAAGGTGGCTCTGGGACTAGCATCCAAACGAGGGGGCAATGAGTAGAACACCACAGCGTGAGTGGACATACATGCAGCAGACTCGGTTGTCAGCTGAGCACCAGTGCATTGGAGCCCCCGAACTGGAAATACAGCGGCTGCAGTGGGCACGCGGAGGCCTTCCCCGTTCCCGTGGATATGATTTATTCGGAGGTGGGGTGTGACGCGGACTTTGCGCGCACATAATGGTCTCGCGCTACGGCGCGTGATCTTCGTTCGGTGACGGCAGCATTTCTCCCAGGCAGCAGCCTCTGAATAATTCATGCTTCTTTGTTTTTTTTCCCCACAGTAGCTCAGTTGGGGATACTATCGTTTGCAGTGTTCATTAGAAACACGTAAGCAGCCTAGGCGCTGGAAGTAGGGGTGCCGCAGCACCCCCAGAACTAATCATGCTGGAGTTCAGAGGTAAATGAGCAAGACAGATGCTTTAGATTGTGTGTTTAGCTTGTCGCTGTTTCTGCACGTTCGAAGACAGTCAAATGTCAGGCTGGGTCTTTTGACAAATTGCTGCCTACTCGGGAACTGGGGTGCGCCTCTATTTCTCTGACTGCAAAGTGAGATGATTTCCTAAGAGTGATCTAGGTGGCAATCCTGCGGGGCACAGGAAACAAAAGGGACGGCTGCAGGATGTGTAATGTTACGGTTCACCCAAGAACCACCACAGGAGACTGGGTACAGGTGAGCAGATCTATTTATTTCAATTCTCGAGAGAGCGCCAGGAACACGTCCTGTGTCCCAGACGCGCGCTCAATGCCGCCCAATATGGCGGACACGCTCCACGTCATTACGCGGTTGCGTAACGACTGGAGCGCTACACTACATATCTCCCTCTTTTATTGTCTTCAAATAAGAATTACAAGTCTCTCTGTCCATCAGCCACTCAGCTGTTCACTTCCTCCCATTTCATAATCTCTGTACCTTGCTGGCCTTACCACTGTCCTCCCCAACCGGGTGCGCCTTACCGGGGTAACAGGATGACTCTCCACACTCTCTGCATCTGAGGATTGTACCATTCTTCTGGCTGCCAGGGGAGTAATTCTCCTCGGAGTTTGGCTGGGGCTGTCCTGGAATTCCATGTCTACAGGATCCTCTGTTCCTTTTAACTCTTCTTCCTCTCCCCTCATCCTTAAGTTCCTTTCTCCTTCCTGCGGCGGGACACTTTCCACCGGTCTGTTCTGATTCCCTTGAGATTGTGGTTCTCCCTCTCGGGCCCACCGCAATATCTTGTTGCATTTTGCCATCCAATCTTGGGACCATGTTTTCCCATTACTTAACAGCGCCGCCCGGTCGTACACCTCCTTTATTTGTAAGGGCTCGCTGAATTTACTGTCTCCTTTTCTTTTCAGTTGGGACAATATGACTCTGACCCATTCTCCTCTTTCCAAGTTTGGCTCTTTCACATTCCTCCTCTTGTTATAATGCTCGGTGTATATCCTCTAGGCTCTCTCCATATTACGATGGACGACTGCTGGGGACCATTTGCTCATCACGGTGCGTTCCTTCCAGGCTAGGTTATCTTTCGTGAAAGGGTCACATCCTCTCAGGATTTGGCAGGGACTGTAGCCAGTGCATGTCCGGGTGATTCTGTATGCCCACAGGGTACTCTTCACCTCCTTTTCCCAGTCTTTTCCTGCTCCTATTGCAGCTTGGATGGAGCTCATTATGACTCGGTAGAACCTCTCGGCCACTCCATTGCCGGCCGGGTGATAGATGTATGTTAGGTTAGATGAGGCTAGTAGATCCAGAAATATGGCAGGATTTTGGGACCTGGTGAAATGGGGTAAGGGCTGTCCCAGAGCCAAACCAGAAAACAATGTGCCTCCAGAAATATGGGTGAAGCATTTTAAGATGCAGTTTGCTTGCCAGGACCCGGACAATGGGATATCCCATACCAATGTTCCAGTTAATACTCCACAAACTCCTTTAAAATTTAGCCAAAAAGAGGTAGAGTATGTCTTAAAAATGGTCCCGAAAGGCAGAGCGCCAGGTCTGGACACCATACCAGCTGACCTTTTCATTCATGGGAAAGATGTATGGGTAAAATACATAATGCACCTCGCAAATGCGATTGATAAAGGCTCCCCAATACCTGACACCTGGAAGGGAGCCGAGATAATTCCCATATTCAAAAAGGGTGACCGCTCGGACCCCGCCAATTATAGGCCAATCAGCCTAATAGACTGCATTCAAAAGGTGGTGGCCAGGTTAGTTCTATTGAGGATCCAATGTTGGATTGACGATGCAGATGCACTGTCACCCCTACAAGCTGGTTTCCGAGCACACACAAGCACGGTGGACCAGGTTTTTAGATTTGTCACTATTTACTGGAAGTGGGTAGTTCTTGGAGGGGGACCACTATATGCTGCTTTCGTTGATCTAAAATCCGCTTTCGATTTAGTGCCCTGAAAGAAGCTGTGGCAAGTCCTCCAGGACCAAGGTATGCCATCCGAACTACTTGCGTTTTTAGTCAAACTCCATGAAAACAACTATGCCCAGGTGCGGTGGGGACAAGGACAGGCAACAGATAGGTTTCCAATTCTGAAAGGCGTAAGACAGGGATGCGTCTTGGCCCCAACATTGTTTTCTCTGTACATCAACAGGGTTATCGACTACTACAAGGACTTTCCAACTGATGCTCCCAAGCTTAGTGGTGTGTCGGTACCCCTGTTGATGTTTGCAGACGACACCCTTTTGGTCCCAAAGACACAGCAGGGTTTACAAAGAGCAATTGGGCGTTTTGAGACCTTTTGCAATGATTATGGCCTTGTCATCAATGTGTCTAAAACCAAATTTATGGTGATACGCAGGCATAAAAATGTGATAGGGAGAGCAATAATGAATGGGGAGCCTCTTGAGCAAACCCAATCTTTCACATATTTGGGCATCACTCTAGGATCAAGGCTTGAATGGAAACCCCATATCAACCAACTGGTAACCAGATACGCCCAGTTGGCGGGAGTACTTTTAAGGGAACTGCGCTCCTCGGCTACCCAGCCCATAGCCCCAGCACTAACAATCTATGACACAAAAATCCGGGCATCTGTGCTGTATGGGGCGGAAAGTTAGGGGACATGTAACATCACAGCCCTGGCTATCGCCCAAAATAAATTCATTAGAGGCCTAGCGAGGCTACCTCCATCCACCCCAATTCTACCTCTATATATAGATTTGGGCTGCCAGAGGATAGAGGATGTAGCGCAATTCAGACCTATAGCTAATTTTGGAGGATTTGGGTTACCCCAGAACTAAGCCACTATGTTCAGGCACTCCTTGAGGTAAGGGATATGGATACAGGCAATAGAATAAAATGGTTTCGAGATTCTAAGGCCATCTATACCGCTATGGGCCTTGTTGATCTCTGGGAAAATCCAGCGTTAAACACCTTCCCCCCACGTAAGATCCTCAAGGAACTGTATTGGTCAATGGTCTCTTCACGAGACTTCCAGAGATGCACCGTGTCCTCACTACAATGTGAGTTTCTTGACCTCAAACACCTGCCAACTTATGAACCCTACTGGGATATTATTACAAACCCTCAGGACAGGAAACGGTTCCATCAATACAGGGTGGGCACTTTGCCAACTAACACTTTTACAGGCAAATGGTCCAATGGTGGGGGTGTCATGTGCCCTTTTTGTATTACGCAACCAGAGAGCCTTGGTCTCATCCTGTTTATCTGTCCGATGTACAAAATCCCCCGATTAAGGTGGATCAAGCCGATCTGCCTCCAGAAAGGTATACTAAAAGGCACAGAGGCCCTCAGGATTTTTAAAACAGACAGCTCTGAAAGTCTAATAATTGCTGTATCTAAGTTTCTTAGCTGGATGTGGGCAATACACAGGAAAAACCTGAACTCTGTAGCCCCCACTACTGTCTGAGTAAACCTCTACACTTTATGAAATGCTGCTCTGTATAAAATGTTCTTCTTTTTATAAAATTGTTGTAAATACTGTTCTTTTTTAATGTCTTTTTAATCTATTTTTAACATATTTATGATCTTAAACAGAATTTTTTAATTAACACAAGGAATAGCAAGTGGACAGAATGTGAAATGCCCCCATTTTCCACGATGTACTACTCAGGCATGAAAATGATTATTTGTTCCCTTAATTTCTTTTAAACTTTTGTTGTATTTAATATGTTTGTCTTTCATGACATGATGTCGAAATAAAGACCAATTGAATCTGAATCTGTATGTATGTTTCATCTTGATGCCATTTCTTTCCATGTAGTTGTTCCATCTCTCCGAGATAAACTGAGGTCCATTGTCACTCAATATGGAGCGGGGGATGCCTTCTTTAATGAAGGTAGCAGTGAGGAACTTTAGCACTCTCTCCGTATCCATGTCTTCCTGGATGTCTATTTCTGGCCACTGTATATGAGTACTACTATATACTTTTGTACTCCTTGTGCATCCAACACCGGACCCAATATGTCAATGGACAATTCTTCCCACAGGTTAGCGGGTGTGTCCAATTTTCTCAGAGAGGGGCGCATCAAGGTTTGTGACTTGTCAGCCCCTTGGCACTGTCCACATTCCCGTACATACCTTTCGCTCTCGCTGTCCATCGCTAGCCACCAGCCTAGGTGCCCTTCATGCAATATGTTTACAACAAGGGGTGGTGAGGGACAGAGTCTCTGAATTAAGCAGAAAGCTCTCACCCAGTCAAGAGATCAGGGCTAGATCCAACACCGTTTTTTAGCTCACTGCACCATCCCAGTTTCAGAACCTGGCTGTATGCAAATTAGTCTGTTCCTGTCCCAGTGCATGATGGGAACAGGGTAAACCAAACTACAAAAGCCAATTCTTACACTGGGAAGGAAACAAGCTCCCGGGGACCAGTTTCTGGCATTACAGCCGTCTTCGGCCCGGTTTGCTTGAATCCTGATGGTGCAATTAGCAAGGGTCTCACATCTGAGAATACCCTTCCACGCTTAGGGTGGACAAAAATATTTACAACAAGGGGTGGTGATTTGCATATAGCCAGGTTCTGAGCTGGGATGGGGCAGTGAGAATCGTTTTTGGCCACTATAGGTGTGGCAGGGCATACTCAGACATGAGTCCCTTTCTCACTGCTCCATCAGGATTCAAGCAAGCCGGGCCGAAGACGGCTGAAATGCCAGAAACCGGTCCCCGGTAGCTTGTCTCCTTTCTGGTGAAGAATTGGCTTGGTAGTTTAGTCTGCCCTGTTCCCATGATGCACTGGGCCAGGGACAGACTGATTTGCATATAGCCAGGTTCTGAGCTGGTATGGGGCAGTGAGATAAATAACGGTGATGCATCAAGCCCTGATCTTTGGACTGGGTAAGAGTGGTCTGCTTAATTCAGACACTCTGTCCATCACCACCCCCTTTTCTGAATCGTTTTTGGCCACTATAGGTGTGGCAGGGCATACTCAGACATGAGTCCCTTTCTCACTGCTCCATCAGGATTCAAGCAAGCCGGGCCGAAGACGGCTGAAATGCCAGAAACCGGTCCCCGGTAGCTTGTCTCCTTTCTGGTGAAGAATTGGCTTGGTAGTTTAGTCTGCCCTGTTCCCATGATGCACTGGGCCAGGGACAGACTGATTTGCATATAGCCAGGTTCTGAGCTGGGATGGGGCAGTGAGATAAATAACAGTGATGGATCAAACCCTGATCTTTGGACTGGGTAAGAGTGGTCTGCTTAATTCAGACACTCTGTCCATCACCACCCCCTTTTCTGAATCGTTTTTGGCCACTATAGGTGTGGCAGGGCATACTCAGACATGAGTCCCTTTCTCACTGCTCCATCAGGATTCAAGCAAGCCGGGCCGAAGACGGCTGAAATGCCAGAAACCGGTCCCCGGTAGCTTGTCTTTGCCAGCATCTCGTCTATCCTGGGCAGGGGGGATTTTTCCACAATTATGTTCTTATTTAGTTCCCTTAAGTCCACTCATAGGCGGAATTTTGTCATTAGGTTTCCTTACCACCACCAGGGGTGCCAACTTATCGGTTCGATAATGCCATTATCTTCCAGCCTCTGCAACTCCTGTTGCACCACATCTCTGATGGCTAGCGGTATATTTCTCACCTTGTGGGATACCGGTTTTGCGTCGGCCTTCAGATCAATCCTGTGTGTAAATTTCATCAGCTTCCCGACCTTGCCCCCGAACACTGTGGGGAATTCTTCCTTTAATTTGGTGGTGTCAGGTCGTTGTTCCGAACCGGTCATCAGGACTTGTGTGGTACCTACCGGATCTGCCTGTATGCCCAGGTCACCTTGATCCATCCATCCGAGGGGTCCTTTTCAGCGACATACAGCTTACACTCCGCACTGCGATCCTTAAAGTCAAATTTCAAGATCCGAAATCCTACCATGGGGAAGGGCTCACACGTGTAGGTGACCGGCCGAACGTCCGGAGACTCCAGCTTCGGTCCCAGGTTGCGTTTTAAGCGTTCGTCCCACACCGCTCTTTGCATTATAGTGTACGGGGACCCGGAGTCTGCCACCATCTTGATCGGTATCCCCTATCACCAGGTCACATTGCGGTTTCTTGGAGCGGTTGCAGTCAATGCCCAAAATGTGCTCTTCTGCGCACAGCATGCTGTCCTCCTCTTCCTCTTCTACATCTCCTTCTGCCCCTGACTCCTGGGCTATGTACTTTACTGTCGGTCTCTTCTTTTTGTGGGGACGTACTTTCTCAAAATGTCCCATAATTCCACAGAACATACATTTGGCGGGGAAGGCTGGACAACGTTTGTCGTACGCCGCATGGGATGAGCTGCTGCATCGGTAGCACTCTTTCTTGATCTCTTTGGCTTGGCTTCTTCCCTGCTTTGCCTGGTGGTTCCATGTCTGTAATCCTGTTGACCATCGGCCTGGTCGTCGCGTCTCTCTTTGCCGCATCCGCACACCTCTTGGATAGTTCCGCTTTCTTTAATATGGCGATGACTTCTTTCAGGGTGGCATCACCATTCACCCACAACTTGTCTTGCATGGCCGAATTCGTTGTGTGCATGACTATTTGGTCTTTAATGAATTCATCTTTCAAGGAGCCGAACTTACACGTGATTGTTAGTTTCTTCAGGGCTGCAACATACCCATCGATGGATTCTCCCACCGCTTGTTTCCTTTGTTGGAAATGATATCTGTCTATGGGCATGCACACCGCTGGCTTATAATGATTGTTTAAATCCTCTATCGCGTGTTGGAACACGTCGTCATCTGCTGCTTGTCGTGGTGCTGGGATTAGATTATTGAATACTCTCATGCCTTCTGGGCCTAGGTTATGGAGTAATATTCTCCTCCTTCTCTTTCTTGGAAACGCTTCCCCACTCTCATCTTTTAAGGCCTCCAGGTAGTTCATAAAATACTCCCTCCAGTCATCCCATTTCATCACAGGGTCCCCTGGCTTGGGGAGGAACGGAACTGGAGTCGTGAGCGATGAAGGCTGGGCACACATTTCTATCTGCCTTTCTGGTTGCGCCTCCTCTCACCTGGGGCTGCCTGGTGCACCTGACCTGTTTGGGTGTGCGCGGTCTTGCTGAGGGCTGGATGCGCCCTCTCCGCTTTGCAGCGTGTGCTCCGCCAGGGCCCCCGATGCGTGAGCTGTGCTTTATAAGGACTTGTGGGCCTGCTGCTTGATGTTGCTCGCTCCCTCATTTTTTCTGCACCAGGGCTCTGGTACTCACTGTGGGCAGCACCCGCTTCTTTCCTTACCCACTTTCGGTAGGCTTTTCGTGGGCCTGGTGCCCTTGGGCTCCTGTCCTTGTCCGTTCTGGCTGTATGTGCCTTGTAGTTTGTAGCTGTAAGCGGACGTGGTCGGCGCTTCAGCTAGGCGCTGTCCTCTGCCGCGCTCTCCCTGTGCTTTACACCTGGTGTCACCTATCACATGGCTTCCGTCCCTGCAGGGTGTAAGGGTTCGGTCCTCGGTGACTGGCATGTTTGGTATATTTACAAATTTTTCCTGCCGCGTCCCGGCCTCGTCGCCACTGTAATCTTAAGGTTCACCCAAGAACCACAGGAGACTGGGTACAGGTGAGCAGAACTATTTATTTCAATTCTCGGGTGAGCGCCGGGAACACGTCCTAACTGTGTCCCAGATGCGCGCTAAATGCCGCCCAAGATGGCGAACACGCTCCACGTCATTACGCTGTTGCGTAACGACTGGAGCGCTACACTACAGGATGCCGCTTTGTTTCTAACACGCAACAACATTTAATTTAAACATCGGGAAATTAACTATATACATATTTCAAATTGTATCAGCAGTTAGGAAAGCACAAATGAAGTAATTTTTTTGTAATTTTGAAGTGTGATGGAAACAAAGATTTGATTAGAATCAAAAGAAATCAAGACACTTTACTTCGTGATGCACAAATGACAAATATTCACTGAACCCCAATTTACACACATTATCGTTTTTGCGCTATATAGTTTTACAAGTAAAACTGCATGGCAGTGCAAATTTAGAGGTCATTTCAATGGGAAATGTCCTGACTGTAAATTACATTGTGCTACTGCAATAGTCACCAAAAGGCCCCAGCAGCTACATGCCACACCAGTAGCGGCTGCTTTCAGTCCTGAGTTGTGGGGCGGGGGGAGGTGGAGGCCGAAGGATGGAACAAAGAATACAAAAAAACTCTTATCTGGAACAGCCGGCTGTCTGACTGCCTCTCCTGCGTCCTCCAAGTCAACTTCCTGCAGACTCCCAGCAACAGGAAGCACCCGGCAGACAGGCTCCCCTAAGCCAATCACAACGCTGCAATGCAGAGTTGTGATTGGTCTGAACGCTGTGGATTGAAGCCACTGTGCCACATCCTTACCACTCTCCTGCTGAATTTGCGTAGCACATTTGCTGCACTGTATTTTCCGTATGAAGCTTAGATGTTTCACAGTCCCTATGACTTTGATGATAAAACATTAATGGGCACTCAGCACTCTGAAAATTGTTCCAGCACCACTGATAAGCAGCAGATCATATGTTCATTAGAGGAAATACACAGATTATTATCGATCTGATTAACTACTTATTAATCATGATTGGTACACTGTAACAACATCAAAATACTAGATTAGTCTGTTTTTTTCTTCGGCAGACAGTGTTGGTGAAGCTGTGTACCTGGATTCAGGGCATAACAATAGGACACTAGTAGGGCAACCAATTACAACAATCCATTCTGCTGGCCTAGATCAGGGCACAGACAACCAAGACATTGTAAAATATTTAAAAGGGTATCTACTAACATTTTAGAGGTATGTGGTACCACAGGAAATATGGTGTATCCACAGGGTCGACTCAAGAAACTGTCCAGGCAGTCACAGGAAAGTAAACCACACTATCCCCTGCCAGAAGGCTCAGGTCTAGATCAGACTAAGGCCTTATTTAGAATTAGGTGGGTGCGGGTTATGCGCCAAAAAGCAGCAGATGTCCTACTGTCCTATGTGGTGCATAGATTATCTATATACTCTAAACACAGAGGATAGGACATCTTATACTTTTTGGTGGGTGGCTTGTGTCTGACACACTCTATATTGGGCCCTAAATTGAAATGTAGCAAACCCAGATGCTGGTCCTTCGGGCTCGGGATGCTGTGAAGCACCCAAGATGCCCTTTGATCGCACAAACCGACCGTATGATCTCTAAGAAGCATGTGAGAATTGCTTTGCTCAATCAAGACATTGATGCCAAGTATATTACTTCCAGGTGGAGACATACTCATGTAAATGGTAAAGTTTTCCAACAACTCTTCTTGAATGATTGCTGAAGTTCTTCAGAAGACTCGCGGGATATTTAACCCAAGCTGCCACAGGGCTAGAAGGAGTAGGCTGCAGATATCAGAAGTCCCAGATCCCTGTATCCTCAAAGCCAAATTCAGGAGAGAAGTCAACTAATTCATGTTTGCCCTTAAGGACTGGGGAAGAAATCAGAAATCACATTAGTCACCACCATTTCACTGCATCCAACTAATACTGTAACTAAATCCTTTTAAACAAATGTGTGCGACCCTAGGTTGCTGGTGTTGTTGCATTATGTATATTTTTTACAATTATATTCTTTGACCAGCTGGTGGAAAATCATTATTGTTTGTTGGAAGATTTCCTGAAAAGGGGGTATTTATTATGTACCATTTTGAAGTAGCCTACATCTATGTTCACAGGACAAAAGTCAATGCTTCTTTAATATTGGTAGAATAGGTACAAATAAGTTACAAGGACAGCACATCCCACCTTGAGCTGGACATCCTCTCTGGTCAGCCTCTGTATCCAGCTGCCCCAAAGGGCACCTCTAACATTCTGCACCACGTAGCTTTGGATCCATGGACCAGACCACAAAACATCAATGACAGTGTCAGAAACTGCACATAGAACAGAGCTTAAGAGTACAATGTTTGTAGAGTATATTTCATAATCAAGAACAGAAGGACCACTGTCACATCACTTATTGTATTTCATCGTTAGTACACTGCAGTACGTTCAGGTACTGAGCTACCCTCTTGGTTCATGGGCCCAGACACAGCAGCACAAAGTGGCTGCAACATAACCGTAATACGGTACACTTTCCTCCAGCAAAAAGCCAGACCTCTTGCCTGGTACGTGTAATCCATGCAAGACTCCATACAAAGTGCCAATACATGATGCAGTACTTGGAATACACAAAAGCACAACCTTCTTCTATCCTCAGAGTTTGGTATTTACCATTTTACTACACTATAAATAGAGAGCTGACAAAACCATGCTCATAGCTAACAGATGGCCTTGATGTCTATAATAAGGTTCCCTTCTGTGTTTCAAAACCAGATTGTGGGACTGCCCATGAACCCCAGCACTGACAATCTACTCTCATTTCTAACACCCACCAAATTGAAAACAGAAGTAAGATTTTGGGGGGTTCCACTAGAGACTCTTCCACCCGAGGCAATGAAAACACGAATCTAGTCCACTAAGGAAGAGCTAAGACTGAAAGCTGGCATGCAACATTTCCTTAAGTTCACCTGGCAGTTTTTGATGATGAGACTTGCATTGCAAACAACTCCACGTAACCCAATTAAGGCGTTGCACACTAAGACAGGCATGTAAAGCAAAAGTCCCCAGCCACTCCCCAACTGAACTCCTGTGGCTCTAATCCATGTGCAGAGATTCTTCGACACCTACCAGGCTCAAGGCGGTTTTCCTAATCTAATGGCACACTTGTTGATCACTTCCACTCACTAAATCGCTAAATTATAATTATTCTCAAAATGTGTATTCGGTATCTCAAACTGCTTTGAAGTGCCCATTAGGTGGCGTGTTCAGTGTTCAAAAAACAAAATGCTATTAACAAATAAATAATTTCCTATGCACACTGCGTGCAAACGTCACGGAGAATGGTTGTGTCAATGTTCCCGTTTGTGAGAGGGTGGCCATCTTGTTCTCAGGAGAGGGCAACAACTTGGAGACATAAACTCATGTAAACGGTACAGTTTTCCAAGAACTCTTCTTGAGTGATTGCAGAAGTTCTTCAGAAGACTCGCAGGTTCATTAACCCAAGCTGCCACAAGGGTAGGAGGTGTAGACTGCAAAGATCAGTAGTTCCAAATCCTTGTATCATCAATGCCAAAATCAAGAAAATAACCCTTAAAGTACATGTCCCTCAGCTTAGCACAGAAGCCAGAGATCCTCAAGGCCGACTCGTTTCTGGGTCTCAGCAAGCCGTGAACACAACAGCACTTCCTTCTCAGGGATGGATGTGCCGTTGATGTGACCCCTGCCTATCCACCAGCCTACCCGCGCTCCTCACGGGCGCACACCTGAGGGCAGATTTCATGTTGGCACCACTTCCATCTGCCTGCAGAGCTTTGATTGAGGCGGAGCTCCCTCCCCCCATGCCCCACCCGCCCCATGTCTTATAGGAAATGATGATCCACTGCCAGTTCTAACAGACACAGACACTGGCAGAGGCGTGAACACAAACACTAAAGCCGTTTTCATCCTTGCCATTTGCAATAGCTCCATATGCATCGCAAGGAACAGTCTGCTTATGAGTAAATGTTTCTTTAACATTCCTTTGTCCAGTTGCTCATAAGCATCAAGGAAGAAACCCTCTGCAGGAAGCAGGGCATCCCCCTTTCTCCATCACCATCACTGACCTCCATCATTTGCTCCTACACAGAGCACTGAGCACTTCAGAACATTCTGGGCGTTAACTGGGAGCTGCATGTTCAGAGCACATTTGCCTATTTTGTTTGTATCATCAATTTTTCGAATTATTTTGCCAGCGCCCGATCTCCTGTGCTAGTGTTCCGCTCCCCGACTGATTTCTGATTCAAAATAGTCTATCATGCATTTCAGTGGAGGCGTAAGAACACATCCAAAGGACCAATAGAAAACCCCCCAAGATCATACTGACATTTCAAACCAAGCGCTAAAGGATCTGGAGCAAAATAAAAATAGGCTTTTGCTGAAGTAGTTAACGAAAAGCCTGTTAAGTGAAGCATTAAATAGACTCTTTTCTATGATTGGCATAAGTGCAATATATGTAAAATAAAAACAGGAAAGAAGTGAGGAGAGATGGAGAACAGAAAATGACAGGAGGCAGTGGTGGAAGTACACAAGCCTGAAAGGGAGAAGTGAGAAGGAGCAAGGGAAGAAGAGGGGACGTGGCAGGCAATGGGAGACATAAAAGTGTAAAAAGAAGAATAGTAAGGGGAAGGGAACTGTCAGAAGAGCATGGAGAACGGAAGGGGAGTTGAAGGAGAAGAGAGGGAAAATAGAAAGTGGGGCGAATGGGGCATTGTTGAAAAAAATGAAGCAAAAGAATAGAGAAGGGTAGTAAATGTAGAAAGTCAAGTGCAAAAAGGTGATTAGTAATTCGGGTCTGGGACTTCCGCTGTCCGATGCTTCTGGAAGTGGAAGCCATGATGTCACCACACACTGGAATATGTGGTAGATAAGTGTCCTCGAGAGCGGCCTCCTTTTCGGGAAGAAAAAGTCAAAGGCATTAAACTCCGCATTGCTGGGCAAAGAAAACCATAATAGAGTTCTTAATGAGTGAGAATTCAGGATCAGCAAGGGGAC
Organism: Lissotriton vulgaris; assembly: GCF_964263255.1. Classification (NCBI taxonomy): domain Eukaryota; kingdom Metazoa; phylum Chordata; class Amphibia; order Caudata; family Salamandridae; genus Lissotriton; species Lissotriton vulgaris. The sequence goes on along the minus strand of NC_141694.1, from coordinate 1,715,047,891 downwards.
GGCACACGGAAACAACCGAAGGAACACAGCTTTTTTTTGCGATACACCCACCAACCAGACTGAAGCCCTTATATAATAACAGAACAGGAAAAGAAAACAAAATCAAACATCACACAACAGAAAACACAAAGGGTTGGGAAAACCAGTAAGGAATTAAGGAAGAAACATCATGATATAAAAGGAAAAGAAACATCAATGCAAACTTGAACCTGACTAGCTGCAGAGCAACTTTGAAAGGCAGGTGCAAACCCTCAGGCTGGTGATTGCCATTTTAGAGCTGGAGGAGCAAGAATCATCAGCTAGGAGTCCAGGAGCACAGGGAAGGCAGCCCCAGGTAAGTGAAACTCATGCCTGCAGCTGCGAGCCTCATGCAGCCAGTCCTGAGACCCAGGAACACGGGACCACACAAGGTACCACGGTTCCAGGTCACCCAGGAGACCCAGACGCTGTTGTTGTGATAATGCCGGATTCTTATCTTATCTTTTATCTTACCTTACCAATTATAAGAATCCTCGGTCAACTGGATCTTTATTATCTGCTACGAAGTGTAAAGGAGAAAAACTCAATCTACCCACATAATTAACTTATTCAATTTTGTAACTTCAAGGGACCACTGACTCCGAAATCAAAGGTTAAGGGATTTATTACAAAGCCAAAAATAACTGAACATACAAACACCTCAACAAGAGGTTAAGAAAATAAATGGGCACTAATACAAACATAATCCTATGCAGGAGTCTCATCCGACTCAGAATAAGAAGAATAGGTAATTCTGAAAGCATCAGGCATCCAATGATTGCTCCAATCTCTAATTTAGGGGGCGATTAGGATTGCGTTTTTCCGCATCCGCCGGCCCGGAGGATGCGGAAAAACGGCTGCGGAGCCTTCAAAGACCCCCCCGCCAGATTAGGATGGCTGGGGGGTCAGGAAGACCGTCCGCCGCTTTTCCGCCACGGTCATAAGGCGGAAAAGCTCTAATATGGAGGCGGCGTCTAACAGACATCGCTAGCCATATTAGGATGAGGGTGAACAGATGCCTTTACGCGGCGGCTTCTCCGCCGTGGAAAGGCATACGGTGATTTCTTTGGGGGCCCGTTGTGGGCCCCCAGGGTGACGGGGGTGGGGGGTGCACATGGGCGATACCTATGGTACCCCCCTGCATTTGCATGCACAAAGCGGCAGGCACGGCGCCGTGCCTGCCGCTTTGTGCATGCAAATGCGAAGCATGCATTTTTAACATTGCGATGGGTGCTGCTTCAAGCAGCACCCGCCGCAATGTTAAACATACAGGATGTGACCGCCAAGGTGGCGGTCACATCCTAATTTGCACGAGGGACCGCCGCTGCCCCTGTGGACAGTCCCTTCTCCTCTGGGGTGGTGGACAGACGCAGGTCCGTCCGCCATCCTAATAGGGCCCCTAGTTTTCATTAGCCTAGAAAAGAAAAATAATGAATCTGTCCCTACATTGCCGCTAAAATGACATCCCTACTTAACATCATCCCCAGGTAAAAGAAAAACAGGTGTCAGTAGTGAAGAATTCGTAAGAAATGCACTCACTTGGCATGATTTGATAGCTAAAGCTATTGAGCTCGTTCTAAGATGCTACTCCCTACCCAAGTCTCTCTCTGAATCTACCCAAGACTGCTCCTTCTCCTGTTCTGTTCTAAGACTCCTCAAGAATTGCTCAAGACTGCTCTCCAACCCTCGGGCACTGTCCCTAATACGAAATGCACAAAACAGTCAAACACGCCCTTTAAACGCCCCTTCGGACAGGTCTTCCTCCTGTACTTTTCCATTGAAACTCTGTCTTCATCCAAAAAACGTTGGGGTGTCCTTGGGTCCCAGGCACCTTCTCCGCTGAAAGTATCATATCTGCTTTCCTGTACACTTCCATGGCGGCTTCTGCTACCATCCTAACTCCTAAAACAAAAGGGTTATTTTGCCTAACTAGATGTATGTCCTTGCACCTGCAACAAGAAGCATGTGAGCGAAGCAACCTTTCACGCACACAAAATCTGCTGACTACCTTCGACTGAGAGCCTTCCCGAGGAAAATACATTTCATGCCTACAAAATTCAGCTAACATAAGAAATCACAAACAGGCCTTCTCTTAAACGTATATGCCATTAGGTCTTTACACATTTAAATAACACAGTAGTACATTACATCTACAAACATTTAATGCATTACATTTTCTTGAATGAATAAGCAAACCTACTCGTGCAGTCTTTAGTTTGGTGCACGTTTAAATCTAATGCATCACTTTATACGTGAACTAATTCATTATGCATCATCGAAAATATATTTTCTAATAAACACTACATTGAACTTCACAAATGACATGATTACATTTCTATTCACTCTAGTATATATGCTGCATTAATGCTACATTTCTAATGACTACACGTTAATACATTCCTTTAGATATGCGGGTGCTGACTATCGGTGATTATGATGCACCCCTACAAATTTCAGAATAACATGACGCTCTATCAGTCGCAACAAAGGTGAGATGTGGTTGTGGGACCAGGGAGGAAGAAAGGAAGATAATGTGGCAGGGTGGCACAATTATCGAGGAGTAGCATGCACGGGGAGTGTAAGAATAGTTTGGGAGGAAGACAGAAGTGTATTAAATACGAGGAAAGGGTAGAGTGAAAGCGTTGTTTTCTTCCCATGCTCTCTTTCTGGCTTTCTATTTCTGGTATGATTAATAATGCAAAATCTGTCATTAGGATGTAGTTTGCAGGGCCATATGTTGTGACATCACTAATGGCATGGAACTGAGCAAACATTTTGCATATCACCTTAGTTTCTGCTTTGTTATATTTTGTAACCTTAACTCTTTTTGTCTTTTTGTAGGTCAATTTAAGCGGTCTATAAAAGGCACACTAATTTCCATAATGCATACAAAGATTTAATTTCAAAATGGAAGGCTCAAAATTACATACTGAAAGAAGGTTAGCAGCGTTGCTTTAAAAGCATTGTGTATTGACTTTGCTAGGTTATTTTAATCCATACCACAGCACATCAGTCATCCAGTGGTGTCATTGGAATACAGCCTTTGCCTGTTCATTAGAAAAATCAATGCCTTAGCTACTAGCACACACTTCCGCTTAGGCATCACAACACATTTGCACATTTACAGACCTCAGCATTATTTCAACTACATTTTTTTCACTCAGTGTCCTTTGTGCCTTAGAAAGTGAAAGGCGATTTATATTGCAGAAGGTAAGGATGCCATACGTTTTTCACAGCACACAAATGTACAGGAAGAGTCTCAAATAAAGGAGTTGACAAATTCTACCACCTCCACTTTGTCGTTTTAAATTTTTAAGAAGAGAAACAATAGAGAACAAGCATTTGTAAAGCAGTTAGGTTTCGCCCATGGGCCAGCTAATTTCTTCGGGAATGGGTTAGGGGTTGTGAAAGGGAGGGCGGGTGGTTGGTGGAGGTCAGGATGTTTTTCTAAAAAAAACCCTATAAAGAGGCCAGAGCTGGCCACATCATAGCACTTTTTATCCTTCTGTCTGTTCGGAAGGAGAAGAAACGAGGGCAGGTGATGGGGAGATGAAACAGGAATAGGGCAGGGTGAGGTAAATGAAACAGGGTGGGGGCGGAAGAAACTAGGGGGAGAGCGGTTGGGAGAAAGAGATGGATAAAAGCAAAACAGACGGGGTGACAAAAGAGATGGGGTGGGAGGGAGAGTTAATAGCAAAACAACAGGGGTGGGAGGAATGGATAAAAGCAAAACAGACGAGGGTGGGAGGTATAAAACAAATGCTATCTGAATCACAGTGCAAGTAGTGGATGGAAAGTGGTGGGACACTTATAAAACTAAATGATTCTGTGCTTGGTCTATGCACCACAGAAAGAAAAGGAAGTGACGCATGGTCAGTGCTGCCCTATTTGAAGCCCGCAAAGAAGAGTAACAATGATGCTAGCAAATGGTAAGCAATGGGTTATTTCAAAGCCCATTATCGAACTCAAACATCTTGCAAGCGAGAGCCCATGCATTTGCACATGCTCACAGAGGCTCGGCCTAAATACTGCCCAGAGGTCATAAACCTAAAAACAATGGGTACACACTGAAACACATAAAATTACTTAATTCCATTGTCCCTGCGGTAACTCTGATCCTCAGAACTAGAAAAAGTCACTCACTGAGGACCAGAGAAACAAATTATTGGGCAGAAAAACGTAAAAAAGGCAGTTGAGGTGGCAATGTGGCCAAGATGGCGGTTACAGTGTAAGACTGCTCCCTACCTCCTCCTCCATCCTTTAACATCCTGTCATCCCATACTCAGTCAGAGGGCTCTACCTTACTCCTTCATTGGCCTCCAATGACATTTTGACTGCCGGACACTGGGGTTCCCTGGAACGCCGTAGCTAACCAGGTGCTGTGGCACCACAATTCTGAAGATAGCGGCCCAGAACTTGCTGTGGCTGGCGGCGGCCTGATGAGGGCACAGGAGTCCCGTGGGGAGTGACGCCGGTGTGCCGCGGCCACAAGGTGAGGGACATAGACCCTGACACTGGTGGGGATGAAGTATCACTGGAACCCCGGGTGAACCCACTTGCAGCACGAGGAGGACTGGAAGGTAGGCGCAGGTGTGACATCATGAGTCCGGACGCCGTGGTAGGGGAGGGGTTGGGCTTACCCCCGGGGTCGGGACTGGACGCTTTCTTCCCAAGTTCAAGTTCAAGTTCGGGAATTTGTAAAGCGCACTACTCACCCAGAGGGTCTCAAGGCGCTTGAGGGAGGGTGGGTGCATTACTTATCGAATAGCCAGGTTTTGAGTTGCTTTCTGAAGAAGAGGTGGTTCTGTGTAAGTCGGAGGTGAGTGGGGAGAGAATTCCAGGTTTTGGCCGCTAAGTAGGAGAAGGATCTTCCCCCCATGGTGGATCTATGGATGCGCGGAATTGCGGCGAGGGCTTGATTGGACTATCGTAGTTGGCGGGTGGGTGTGTAGAAGGACAGTCGTGTGTTAAGGCATTCGGGTCCTAGTTCGTAGAGGGCCTTGTGTGCGTGGGTGAGGAGACGGAACGTTATTCTCTTGTTGACGGGGAGCAGGTGGAGATCCTTCAGGTGACCGGAAATGTGAGGGTGACGCGGAATGTCCAGTATGAGTCTGGCTGAGGCGTTTTGGATGCGTTGAAGTTTTTTCTGTAGTTTGGCTGTGGTCCCGGCGTAAAGGGTGTTTCCATAATCCAGTCGGCTGGTGACCAGTGCGTGGGTGACTGTCTTTCTTGTTTCGGTGGGGATCCAGCGGAAGATTTTTTTGAGCATGCGTAGGATGTTGAAGCATGAAGATGAGACGGCGTTGACTTGTCTGGTCATCGAGAGGGAGGAGTCTAGGATGAAGCCCAGGTTACGTGCGTGATCTGTAGGTATGGGTGCTGTACCCAGGGCCGGTGGCCACCATGAGTTGTCCCAGGCAGAGGGGGATGATCCTACGATGAGGACTTCCGTTTTGTCCGAGTTAAGTTTTAAACGGCTGTTCTTCATCCATTCGGCTACTTCTTTCATTCCTTCGTGTAGATTGGTTTTGGCGGTGTTTGGGTCTTTGGTGAGGGAGAGGATCAGCTGGGTGTCGTCAGCGTAGGAGATGATGTTGAGGTTGTGTTGACGTGCGATGGATGCGAGAGGACTCATGTATACGTTGAAGAGGGTGGGGCTGAGTGAAGATCCTTGTGGTACACCACAGATGACTTCGGTGGCCTCTGATTTGAATGGGCGGAGGCGGACTCTCTGTGTTCTTCCGGCGAGGAACGAGATGATCCAGTCCAATGCTTTTCCTTGTATTCCGACGTTGCTGAGGCGTTGTATGAGGGTGTTATGATATACTGTGTCGAAGGCGGCGGAGAGGTCGACTAGGATGAGGGCAACTGTTTCTCCGTTGTCCAGTAGCGTTCGGTTGTCGTCTGTAGCTGCGATGAGGGCGGTTTCGGTGCTGTGTTTGGCTCGGAAGCCGGACTGTGAAGGGTCGAGGGAATTGTTGGATTCAAGGAAGGCGGCGAGCTGACTATTGATGGCTTTCTCAATGACTTTGGCAGGGAATGGGAGGAGTGAGATGGGGCGGTAGTTCTTAAGTTCAGAGGGGTCTGCTGTGGGTTTCTTCAGAAGGGCGCTGAGTTCGGCATGTTTCCAGCTTTCCGGGAAGGTAGCGGAGTTGAAGGAACAGTTGATGACATCGCGGAGATGGGGTGCGATGATGGAGACTCCTTTGTTGAAAATGTGGTGGGGACAAGGGTCAGTTGGCGATCCCGAGTGGATGTAGTTCATCAGGCGGATGGTGTCTTCAGTCGTGATTGGGTTCCAGGCGCAAAGGTTGTGAGAGAGCTGTTTTGGTTTGGAGTTGGGTGGGGTGGGTTGTTCTTCGGACAGGTTTACAAAGCTGTTATGAATGTCGGCTATTTTGTTGTGGAAGAAGGAGGATAGGGAGTCGCAGAGGTCCTGAGAGGGAGTGATGTCGTTGGTGCCGGCGGTGGGGTTGGTAAATTCTTTGACGATGTTGAATAGTTCCTTGCTGTTGTGGGCGTTGTTGTCGAGCCGATCCTTGAAAGCTGATTTCTTCGTGGATCGGATCAATTGGTGGTGTTTGTGCGTGGCGTCCTTGAAGGCGATCAGGTTGTCAGTGGTTGGGTTTTTTCTCCATGTTTTCTCGAGGGCACGACATAACTTCTTGGATTTCTTAAGGTCATCGTTGAACCAAGGGGCCTTTTTGTTTCCTTGTTTGATCTGATGGTTTTTAAAGGGTGCTAATTCGTCAGCGCTGTGGGAGATCCATTGTGTGAGATTAGTGGCAGCTCGGTTTGGGTCCAATGATATTGCGGGGGGGTTTTGGTTAAGCGATGTGAAGAGTTGGTCGGTGGTGATTTTGTTCCAGTTTCTTCGAGGGATAGGTTCTGATGGGATGTGGGTCGTGGTCTTTTTGTAGCTGAAGTGGACGCAGCTGTGGTCCGTCCAGTGGAGGGCTGTGGTGTGATCGAAGGAGATGTGTTTGCTGGAGGTGAAAATGGGATTGAGCGTGTGTCCGGCTAAGTGAGTGGGGGTGTCAACAAGTTGATTGAGTCCGAGATTGGCCAGGTTGTCCAGAAGGGTGGTGGTGTTGCTGTCATTTTTGATTTCTAGGTGGAAGTTGAGGTCTCCCAGTAGAATGTAATTCTCGGAGGTGAGGGCATGTGGGCTGATGAAGTCAGTGATGTCTTCGTTGAATTGTGTGCGGGATCCTGGTGGTCTGTAGATGAGGGCGCCTCTAAGTGTGGTTCTGGGGTCGGTGTGGATCTGGAAGTGAAGGTGTTTGGCGGTCGCAAGGTTATCGTCAGAGCTGGTCGTGATTCGGATGGTGTTCTTATGGACGATGGCGATGCCTCCTCCTGTTTGGAAGATGCGGTCCTTTCTGATGATCTTGTAGGCGTCCGGGATGGTTATGGCGATGTCGGGTGCTGATGAGGCGTTCATCCAGGTTTCTGTAAGGAAGGCGACGTCCGGTGATGTAGTGTCTAGTAGGTCCCAGAGTTCAGTGGCGTGTTTGTGGACCGAGCGGGTGTTCAGCAGGATGCATTTCAGGTGGTTAGAATCGGAGCTGTGTTTGGAGGAGGAGGATTTGGTATGTGTCTTGATGCAAGTGAACTTGCAGGAGTGGCAGGAGAAAGGACCGTTGGTGTGTCCTGGGGTCGCTACGCAGCATTGTGGCTTGCAACCGGGGTTGAGGGTGACCAAGCATGCGTCCAGGTCAGAACCAGAAGCCCAATCAGGCCCAGAGTCAGTGGCAGACCTGGTTTAAAACAGAATCACAGCCAGATTCAGCAATAAAAGTCGGTCAAAATCGAGCAATCCTCAAAACCATGCTGGATAGAAAAGGCCCAGCAGCCATTTTCAGGTCTACATGCCCCCCAGCAGCAGGTACACATATAGTGCAGCAGGGCTGGGGAAGAGGGGTGGCAGCCAGAGGTGACAGAGAAGGATAAATATATGGAAAGGGGCATTTAGAAGCGGGCCGCCATGAGATTTTCCTCTCCTCCCCAACTGGATTTCCCTGGGGACACCTTAACCCTGCTGGAAAGACACAGTAGTACATACCATCCAGCGAGGGAACTGCATTGCTGTTGCGCTGTTGGTGAGGCAACGCACAGGTTTGGGCACTGGGACAACCTCCCTGTTGCATGCCATGGCCATGGGCCTTGTCAGACCTTTTACAGCTGGAAACTGGCTCTGCTTTTTCTCCATCCACCAGTTCTGGATCCCCAAGGCTTGGGCTTGAAGACCACGGGTGCTGTTGCGGTGGCAACACCAGTAGCACACCAGATGCTCATTCTACCCAAGGGTAAGCGGGCCGGGGTGCTCCTGATTTGCATCAACCATCCGTCGAGCTAGGCGTACCACCCTCCCGGGGGCTGACTTAGCTCATCTTATCACAAGGAAGATTTGGGCTGAGACCATTGCTGGAGTCACGCTGCAGGACCCAGTCCACCAGGAGGGGTCTGACTGCCTGTGCTGCCTCTGTGCAGGTGGGCTAGGGTGCACATATACCTCCTGGACCTGCCCTCATGTCTCTGTCAAGCCTCAGCACAACCCAAAATGGATCACTACACAGCGGTGGCCCCAAGTGGAGGGGGACCTGCCTTCTTCTCAGCGGCACCACACCAGATGCTTGAACAGACTGACCTTGCTACCATTCAACAAGCCATTCAGGACTCAAAGACCAAGCTGAAGAACAAAGTGGGGGAAGTGCAGGCTGATGTATCACTTCTCCCCTAGGAGTCAAGAATGCTGCTACATGCGTCAACAAAGCTGAATGCCAGATACCTTCTGTGGAAGATGATGTGGTTGTCCTAAAAAGGCCGGTCTCCAATCTGCTTTCTTTCATGAAGGCCCTGGAAGAATGTGCTGAGGAGGGTGAGAACAGATCACATAGAAAAAACCTTCTGTTTGTTGGTTTCCCGGAAGGCTCCAAAATATATACAAAAATGTCAAAGCGGATAGTTGTGATCATGGGTCCCTGAATGTGCACTCACACCATGGTTTGTACTGCAACGGGCCCACAGATCCCTGGGCCCTCACAGCCCCCTCCTGGAGCATCGCTGTGCCCATTGATAGCTTGAATACTCAATTTCAGTGACACCATCCTACAAGAGGCCTGTAAACACACGAACTCTGTTATCAAAACGCTTGCATCCAGATATTTCCTAACTACACTAGGGTGATTAAACAGCGTAGACTATCCTTTGATGAGGTCAAACGAAAACTTTGTGCTCTCAGTCTTCAGTAGATGCTTCTTTTCCCTGTGAAACTGAAGGTGCTTTTTAACTCAAAAGCCTGCTTCTTTGAGATACCTGAGCAGGTCTGGGAGTGAGTTGCAGAGAGAGAGAGACTAGCGTGGCATGGCCAAAATGTAAAGTACCCATCCTTGAGGGCCACCTGGGGTGATCTGTCTTGTTGCTGCCTCTCTGACTTGGAGGGTCCGGGCCTGTTAAAGGAGCAGGGTTTGCTGAGTACTACCCTGAGACATTATACTAAACATCTGGCAAGGAATCCTGCAATGGAGGAGGTCCACTTAACATACCTACATTATTTTTTGCTCTTTTATGGTTTACATTAGGGCTCAGGTTAAGGTGACAGATACTTCGAGGGTTAGACTATGGGGTGGGGGAGATGGAGGGACAAGGGAAGTTGTTTTTTGGAACAAGTTTTACTGCACTACAGGTAGACTACAGGAACCATACTCAGATTGATCACAGCACCACATACATCATTTTGAACATTGGCCACCATCACCTCCAAATATACCGCTCCCTACTTACCAGGAATGTAGCTCACTCACCGCCACACTCCCGACCCACATGAAAAACTTTAAGCTTAGGTCCTGGAATAACCTGCTGGACCACATTAAGCACTCCGATGTCTTGCGCTACCCCGATCTTTTTCAGCCCGCAGTTCTCTTGTTGCAAGAGACTCATTTAATGGGAGATCACTGTCCATTTCTCAGAAGATTTGGTTATGACAGAATATATCACTCCAGGTTTATCTAGGGGTCCAGAGGAGTGGTCATTCTGCTACACAAGAGCTTCCCCATGACAGTCACCAAAATCCATTTTTTCTAGTAGACCCCAAGAGAACATTGTTAATTTTTATGATTAAAGAGCGAGTCAGTGTGCAACTTGTCAGATTGTACCTTACAGATATTGGGAGCAGACTACATATGCTGTGTTCACACCCCCTTTAATATTTCTTTAAGGTACATGATTAGCACCCTGGTTAACATACAACAACCCTGTGGGAAGGGGCCAATTTGTAATTCCATCTTAAATTATGTAAATATTTTTCATTTTCTTTATAGTATTTAGTTGTATGGAATTTGAAGAATTTTTCAGTTGTAATGAAAAGAAGCACTAGTTGTACATTGATTTATTGAGTGTTGATGTTGTGCTAGCTGTGTTCTGAGTGTATAGCCCACAGCACCTCCCTCAGTCAGCCTTGGACTGTTCTACATACCTTTAAAGACAAGTGGGAAAGATGCACTGTGAATGAGCCAAGAAAGAATTTAGGTGCAGTGCATATACATGCACATATATCTACAAGTGAGTGACTGGCTAAGTCCTTGATCAAGGCGGTTTGTTAACAGATTTACAGCCTCATTCATGTACGGGCCGTTTTGCGTGTCCCTAATAGCGAATCATAGCGATTCGCTATTGAGGACACGCAAAACGGCATTCATGTAGGAATTGCTACTTAAATAGCGATTCCTACATGTTCTTTATTTGCGAGTAGCAATTTGCTACTCGCAAATACTCCCCATTCATTCCTATGGGCCAAGAGGCCCATTGGAATGAATGGGGATTTGCGAGTAGCAATTTGCTACTCGCAACTGAGATAGCGATTTTAAGGGTGACAGGGGTGTCCAAAGGACGCCCTGTAGCACCCCTAAAATGCACTTTTGGACAGGTGTTGCGCACACACATGTCCAAAGGACATGTGTGTGTGCTACATGCAACTTTGAAAAATGCTTTTAAAAGCATTTTTCGGAGTTTTTGCTATTTACCGACAGGTCTGACCTGTCGGTAAATAGCGGCCCCAAAAGTCCAAAATCGCTATTTTGTTGTGTGTCATGAATAGCATTTAAGGAATCTCTATTAGAGATTCCTTAAATGCCATTCCACGCAAATATGCGAATTCTTAAATAGCGATTTTTGCATTTGGTATCATGAATACCAAATGCAAAAATTGCGCTCGCAAAGGGCCAGATTCTGAGAATCTGGCCCTTTGCGAGTGCAATTTAGCTACATGAATCAGGCTGTTAGACTTTATTAACACTTCCTTCGCCTGCACCCATTTGTAGAAATTACATTCTCATTTGTAAATTTCAGGTGCATATGAGGATTTACAGTTAACGTCTTTGCTCATTTAATTATGATCTAAAACTAAATGATCATTATTAGGTCTAGAAATGTAGAGATCGTTTTTGCATGCTTGGGTCATGGTATTAATCCTAGAAGGCAAATCTCAGGGTCTTTCAATTGTTGTCTAGTCTCCCAGACTGAAAATAATTCTGTTATTGCGACCGAGTAATGTGCAGTAGTCGCACAGGATCATACCATATATATGAGCCTGAGCTTGCATATCTGGGGTAGATGTCAGGTATTGCAGGAACATTTTATGCAATCTGGCAGGGGCTGAATATTTGTGGTGGAGATAACTGGATTACAGAAATTTCATGCAAGTGTTTGCTACAAGCTTTCAATGTGAATGCCATGACAATCATCATAGGATGGGCTTTACATTTTGAACTATGTGAGAAATATAATATTATATTAAGGGGTTTTACATTGTTATCTCTGACAAATGCAATAGATGGGGGTTCGCATAGAGGTCCCTATTTAGGTCTGGGAGCAGTGAAAATGCTAGGCCTTTCTAGGCAGAGACTTTGGGGCACATTAGGATCCATCCCGTCGTAAAAAGGGACTGCCCACCATAAGGGCGGGGGTCTCGTGTGTGCCATTAGGATGCACCCGCCACAGTGGCGGGCGCATCCTGCATCCCTAACATTGTGGCGGGCGGTGCACTCAGCAGCGCCCGCCACAATGCCAGGGAGACATGCTGTGCACTTCCATGCACAACATGGCAGGCACCGCGCCGTGCCTGCCATGTTGTGAATGGAACTGCAGGGGGGTACCATAAGTATACCGCCCATTTGCACCCCCACCCCCCGGAGTCCCTGGGGGCCCGCAACGGGCCCCCGCAGACTCTGCATGCCTTTCCGTGGCGGAGGCATCTGTAAACCCACATTCTAATATGGCTAGCGGTGTCTTTCAGACACCGCCACCATATAGAACTCTTTTCCGCCCGGTCGACATGTCGACCGGGCAGAAAAGCATCGGACAGTCTTTCCATCCGCCGCGGACCCCCCAGCCAGTATAATATGGCGGGGGTCATTTCTGCGCGGATCGCCCCCGCCGGGCCGGCGGTAGCTACCGCCGGCCCGGCAGGGGTGATCCACCCGCCATCCTCATGGGGCCTTATATGTTCACTTCAATGTGTACTTTAGGCTACCTAAAATGTTGTTGCATCTCTCTTGGCAGAGACCACATGCTCATGTTTATGTTCATGTTAAAGCCTTTAGTCCTATATATTTAAACTGTGGCAACGAAGGTAGTATACCTCTTATTTTATATTCTCTGGAGACGGATCTTGGAAAACCTTTCCAAGAGGCAATTGGCAGGCCTCAAATTTCTGGAGGGGGCATAAAAGCAAATTCTGTCCCTAAGATAGCCTGCCCCAGAATGATGCAATGCTCTATCTACCAAGACAAGTATTTTGATATCTCTTTGTTATTGGCAGCCAGTGTAGAGCATGCAGGTGAGGGGGGACACATGTGCTCTAGGGGGAAGGCTAAGGAGAACGTGGGATGCTGTGTTTTGACCACTTGAAGCTTGTTGAACGGATACAGTGAGACCTAAATATAGGGCATTACCATAGTCCAGTCGAGATGTTATGAGTGATTGGAAGACCACCTTTCTTGTAGAGAAGGAGAGATAGTGTAAACAAATATTCAGAGTCCGCAGAACCCAAAAGCATGTTCCGAATACCAACATGGTCTGTGGCTAAAATGATAATGCATAGTTAAATTTGATGCCGAACCTTTTGACTGAACCCTTCCTGTGGCCCGGAAGGCGGGGAATCGTTGGGCCACAACATCTGCCAGTCTGGTCAGTTAGGGCCAAAGAATAAGATCTCTGTCTTTTCTGCATTTCATTTTAATTGATGAGCGGACATCCAATGAAAGACAGCAGACAGGTAGGTTTTTATAGACTCTTCTGCCATCTCATCACTCTTCCTACAAGTAAACAGCAGCTGAGTGTTGTCGACATATGTGATTACCTTGCCCCCTAGGACCACAGCCAGCTGTGCTAGAGGGGTCAGGTATGCATTAAACAAAGTGGGGCTCAAGGCCGACCCATGTGGTACTCCTACTGTCAACTGAAATGCTCCAAAACAGTAGGGGGATCCCACTCTTCCTGCCCTCTATCCTTCACATAGGACGCTATCCAGTCCAGGGTCAATCCACCAATGCCAAGGGATTGGAGGCAATCTCGGAGCATTGAGTGAGGAACCATATTAAAAGCCACTGGAAGATCTAACATAATCAAAACGGCCTTCCCCCCAGCATCCAGGGTACCTCTTATGTGCTCAGTGGCTTCAACCAGTGCAGTCTCAGTACTAATGTTTGGCCTAAAACCAGACTGGCTGGAATGAAGGAGCTCATTACTTTCAAGACACTGAGGCAGTTGATGGTTAACCACTTTTTATCGAGTACTTTGGAAAATGCTGGCAGTAGGGAGATTGGCCTGTACTTAGATTGCTCCATGTGGGTAAGCAGTGGTTTTTTTTAGGAGGGGAAATATGTTATCCTGCTTCAATGTCACAGGGACAATACCAGAAGATAAAGACATATTCAGCACCCTATTGACCATTGGATTGATGACAGCTGCACCCATGACTAATAGGCTAGGAGGGTAGCGGTCAGAAAGCGAGCCTGATTTAAGGGCACGTAAAGCCATCAGAGATTCTTCCATAGCAATGGCGGAACATTTACTAGTGAGGCCAAAGTGGGAGGAGCTGAGCTGAAGCAGACTGTCTCCACCTGAGCCACCTCACGATGGGTCCCTAACGCTAAACTAGCTTGAATAGTTGCACTTTATTTCGAAAATAAACAGCAATCTGATTGCACCATTTCACTGTAGGTTGGTGCGCTTGAGCGCAGGCTTGAGGGGACAAGGACATTTTGACCACTCTGAAGTTTTCCCAGGATCCTCTCCTCAAAGTAGACTTTTTTTGCTTCTCTGATCTCCACATAGTATTTTTTTAGGGCTGTTTTGTAGACGACTTTGTCATAGTTCGTGTCGTTTTTACGTCAGTGCCTTTCTCCGATTTTACATGGTTTCTTCATTGTCCTGAGATTCTATTTAAAGCAGGGAATGGGAGGTTTGTTTGTACAAGGAGTGCATAAGGAGATCAGAGCGTGCTTGTTGGAGGTATTTCTGATCCATTATCTAGCATAATGGCGTCTTCCGCCACTTGGCCTGAGAGAGGGGGTACTTTCTTCTGAGGAACACATACGTTCTAGAGGTAGAATGTTATGAAATGCCCTCCTGCCAGCTGTAACTGTATCTGTCAAAGGTTGGCATTTTGTCAAGGCAGGCCATTTAGTCAATGACCATATTGATGGAACTGAAAATAAATCTAATCTAGTATCAGATTCGAGCACTTCTAATCGAATGTGCTGAGCACGTTTAGATGTTCATGGGCTCTCTGCAAAGAAGATCATTCTTACATTTCTGTACCCACAGCATTTCAATGATGGTGGGTTAAAGCCCATTGCTGCAAGATGTTTGTTTAATAGAGACTCTGCAGTCTGGATTCCAGGAGAAGAGCTGGCAGGCCTGTCTCACCTGTGCTGCTGTGGCATTCTGCCCAGAGAATGATTGAGAGCTCAGTTAGGGTTGCAGTGTATTACGAGAACGAGTGGCGCCAGCGCTGCTCCCACCCATCTGTCTTGCAGCCTCGGCTTCACTTGCATTCGGCTAATCAGGCTATTATAATATCAATGAAATGTTGTGGACCTGCTGGTTCAAAAGACTTTCTAAAATTGCAATTTGTTCTGCAAGTCATTCATCGAACTGTGTCAGGGATACTTAAAACATTCATAGAGAAAGGCCACCATTGTCACTTGCTTCTTAATCAGGGGGATATTTGGAGGAGGAAAGGCACACAATACCTTAGAACAAAGTGGTCCCAATCTGCAAGTGGGCTACATGTTCCAGACTACTTTTATCTTCCGAAGAGTAAAAACAGAAGCCACACCTGGTGCCTCAAGACGTGTCACTACTATTAAATCTCTCAGGGAATAGCTGATTCACTCGTTCACTGAGCTCAACATCTACATCTACATTGCTTTGTTACTATGGCGGCCATCTTTGAGTGTGGTGTGGCATGGCTCCATGTCAACTCTGCTCCACCCTGGAAGTGACGGCTGGAGCTGCATATAGCTGCCACACAAGCTCACTGGCTTTAGTTGCTGTTTCTCCACACCTTCGTACCCAGATCCGGAGTTAACTCCTAACTTTTTGACAAGCCTTTTCTCTACAAAATGTCTTTCAATTATGTAAGTGAACAGGTACCATCCTAAAACTACAGGGTTTAATCCTTGTTTGGATTGCCTCAAACAAATGTCTGTGACAGATCCCCATGAGGTGTGTGTCTGGTATCTGAGTTCAGGCCGAAACTCCAAGTTGTTCAAGGAGAGTTCCCTGATGCAGCAAAAGGCAATATGGGAACAGTAAACCAACTTCTATGTCACCCAGCACCACAGAAAGTCGCATAATGCCCACACGCACTTGAAGTCGAGGATCTATTCCCTCTCTAGGACCTTTCCATGAAAGGTTGTTGTCACAGTCTAATTCTTTGGGTAAGTCCAGATCCAAAAAGAAGCACAAGAAGTCCAAGCAGGCCTCGTTTCAGCCTCACCACTCTCCTGAAAGGTTGCATGGGCGTCAAGGGTCCCCTCAGTCTTACTCTCAGTCCCCTTTTGAGAAGTTGGTTCTGCAGCTGATCCCAATGCACCCCAAATTCTCAAGTCCGTTGGAGATGCCACAACAGATTGAAGCATTTAACACCTTAGCTGCGTGTAAACATTTCTCCCCAGTGCTGCGCTGTCCATTAGAACTAGTGCTGAATGGACGTTCAATGGTCGTGCGCAGCACTGGGGAGGTAGCGCTGCTGACGACCATTGGCCGTCAGCAGCACTTAAGGGGTTAAGAAGGCCATACTCCGCATCTTTGGTACCCTAACAGCTCCCTCTGGCGCACCTTTGGGCCATGGCTCTGCAAAGGCCTCCAGTCAGGTTAACAGCTGCGGATCTGCACTCATCTTTTATGCTTCCTGAAAGCACTTCAGGTTTAGCTCTGACTTTAAGCCAACGGATGCTGGTTCCTGCTGTGTCAATTGTGGATCAGACAGAAGGACGTTGATCCCATTGTTCTGTTTGACCCCGAACTAGATCTGTCTCGAACTTAGCTGAAGGTGCAGTACAGCTTAGTTCTGACATGCACAAAGATAGAACACCAGCGCACCTCACAAAAAGTCACTTTTATCCTCGTGCAGTTAGCACTTATTCTCCAGTTCATGAGCTCGTAGAAACACTTCTTATCCAATCCAAGTGAGTCACGTTGTGTAGAAAAATGCTGTTTTTGTGACAATCTGCAACGCTGTGGGTGGGCAGAGAGTTTTTTTCTGATGCTTGAGGTGGATAAGCATCTAACATCAAGGTTGCACTCAATATTCAAAATTCTTTTCAGATTTAGATGAACTTCTGTTATATTAAGGGGACACGGTGTGATGTGCAGATCTGAAATAGCAAATCCACCTTCTTGTGATTTTTATAGTTCTGACATGCCAAGTCCCAATATACTCTGGCTCTTAAAAGCAGGGTTGGCTGTAGCACCACCCCCATGACCTCCTCTATGGAGTTCCTCAATACCAGCATCCAAGGTGTGCCCTTCATATCTCCATAGCCCCTCACGGACATGCATGTAATTTATTTTACAGCACTACTCATACCAGCTCAGGGTGTCAGAGCACTTTACATCACATACACATTATACGTGTGCACATCATTTTATAGGAAAAGGTTACATAAAACAATGAGGTTTACAAGGTGGAGGAAACACATGTCACACATACTAGCAGCAGTATATTTTATGAGTGCTCAGCCTGGGGAAGCGCAAACTCAGGGTTTAAAATGTACAGCAGTGGCTGGGGTTAGCTTTACTAATAAAAATGCATTTCTACCCAAGAAACTCAATTTTAGCAACATTAGGATAATGAAAGACTGGGTAAAAAATATAATGTTCTAACCTAAACCATGCAGTTTGCCTGCAGCTCTTTGATGAAAGTTTATAAATCACTGTGCTATATTAGGATTGTAACTTATGAACTGCAAGCAATAAAAGGTTCTCTATGGCAAAACCAGTAACCCACTGAGCTATCCACATAAAATGCAGTTCAGTGATCCGCATGGTACACATTCTTTGCAGCAGGCATTAGCACTATGCACTACTTTAAGATGAGTAAAAACTGACACTAGATGAAACTCTGATCCCTCTCCATTAGTAACACTAATCACCAAGTTATCTTGGCATTTTTTTTTTCTTTTTTTTGCATACGCCAAAGATCTGCAGTACAGAGCCACTCGCCTACATCCCATCTCGGGCCGGCTTTGCTGTTAGTCATTTTTTTGGATCAGAAATCAATAATCGAAATAGAAAAAGAATAAACAACAACTTTCTTCTACAGCTTGTCAAATGTCTAGCAACTGTGTTCAGACTTGTCTGTACATCAGCGTATCTTGCGTTGAAACATTTCTTTTGATTTTTTTAAATTTTTCTCCCCAGGAACCTCCCCTCCCCCTTCAACTAAACCAAACTTGATGCTCACATCGTAGTCCTGTGGCCTGCTATAGTGCTGACTGTGCTTCCCTGTGGCTATGTCTATTGGTAACTGATCTGATGAGTGCTAACCTACCCTGCCCCGCACCACCTCCCTCCCTATCGACTCTACCCTGTCCTAGCTGTGCATTGTGTCTCCTACTCTAGACCTCCTAAAGTAACGTTGTCAGGCGTGATATAGTGTCCCCCACCACTGTATCTGACTACTGCTGTGTGTCACTGCCTCTCTTGCGAAAGCATCTGTGTTTCTGTCTCCGCTTCCCTTGCAATCAAATAAGCCTGATACAATCCCCAGAAGTTCCTAGGGCGACTCCTAGGTGGAAGTAACTCTCCGTACGCCTCAGACTGCGTGTTGCAGTAGAGCATCTCTCGGGACCATCTTTTCAGGGTTGGCAGAGGACCTCTCATCCAGCACGACGCTACCACTTTTCTTGCTACTAAAAGACCCATATCCACCAGTCTTCGTATTGGAGCCGATATCGTCTTTGAGTAACCCATCAGGGCCAGAGCCGGGTCAGCAGTGAGATCTATCTCAACCATCGCGCTCAGCTCACTAAAGACCGCAGTCCAAAATCTTTGTATTCCTGGGCACTCCCATGCCATATGCATAAAGCCAGCTATTAATGCATGACATCTCTCGCACTCTGGGGACTGCCTCAGACCATATCTGTGGAGCCGTTCCGGGGTATAGTATACTCGTTGTAAGTATTTGAAATGCACCAGTCTATGCCGCCCATTTAGGGAGATTCTCCTAGTGCTGACGCAGCAGTAGGCCCACATAGCGTCATCTATGTGTATGCCCAGATCTGTTTGCCACGCCAGTCTCGCCCTGGTGTAGTGAAGTTGACTATGCTGGTTACCAGTTTTGTACAAGTTAGTAGTTAGTTTACGCTGCGAAACAGTTTTTATCACGTACGTGAGCTACGGAATCTCTGGGGGCTCCGCCAAGTCCGGGCCGAGCAGCTCCAGTAGGGCACTTCGCACTCTGTGGAACTGAAACCTTTCCAGTAGCGTGGGGTGCTCCATCTCTCTCAAGACTTGCCCCCAGATCTTGACTCTCCCGGCCTCAAAGAGATCGCCCATGACGTTGATGCCCAGTTTTTGTAAGGCTCTCGTGACCCCGGGTTCCACGATCGTGGGTAGCCAACGCGCCCATTCTATAGGCATCTGCAGAGAGTAAAAAAGTTCACAGTCCTGTGAACGGAGCAGCGAGTGCCAAGCGTGATTAGTGGCCATTATGGAATCCAGGATCCCCACTCTGCGGTCCATGGGGTCGAACACTGTGGCCGGGAGAGGAATAGGGTCTGCGAATAGTCGCTCCATTATCACGTGTGGTATATCTGGTTTTCCGTGTATCCAGGTGTGTAAGTGGGTGGCTTGCGCAATTCTATAATACCTTTCCAGGTTTGGCGCTCCCAGGCCTCCCTGCTCATATGGGAGCATCAATACTTCCCACTTCACTCTGGGTTGTCCTCCACCCCACGCCAATCGGATAAGGAGTTTCGTGAGAGTATTAAAGAAGGACTTCGGCATCACTATAGGCAAATTGGTGAACAAGAAAAGGAATCGGGGAAGAACCACCATTTTAATAATAGCAATCCGCCCCATAGGGGACAGTGGGAGTTTGCACCACACTTCCACATCATCAGCCAGCTTGCTATAGGCTGCGCCGTAATTTTCCCTGGCTATGACGTCTGAGTCAGTGTGAATCTTGATACCAAGGTACCTAATCGGCTCTGTAGTCCACAAGAGTAGGTACTCCATGTCGAATCGGTCCGTGCACGGTGTCAGCGGGAACGCAACTGACTTTGTCCAGTTTACTCGGAGCCCAGACAATGCCCTGAAATGTACCACTTCCCTGAGGACCGAGGATAGGTTATTAATTGGGTCTCTGACGTACAGCAGCGTGTCATCTGCGTAAGTGGATATCCCTATCTTATACGTCGGGAAGCTGATGGCTTCGTACCTGTGATATTCTCTGAAGGCGCACGCCAATGGTTCCGCTATCAGCGCGTACAGTAGAGGCGAGAGTGGGCAGCCCTGCCTGGTGCCTCTACTAATAGGGAAGGAGTCCGATACTTTGTCTCCAAACCTTATCCGTGCGGTGGGACTATAGTACAATGCGCCCAGCATTTGCACAAAGGGTTCGCCCACTCCCAGCTTCCTCAGCACCCTAAGCATGAAGGGCCACTCTACGGAGTCAAAGGCCTTTTCCATGTCCAGAAAGACCGCTATAGCCTGCGAATCCTGCCGTGTGTGTTGTATCGTGCCTAAAACAGTGCGAATATTGTAGTTAAGATTCCGCTCAGGGATGAATCCCGCCTGTTCCGGAGCCACCAATCCAGGGGCAACCAGTGCCTTGCGTGCAGCTAGTACTTTCGCATATATTTTGGCATCGATGTTTATCAACGACAATGGCCTATACGACCCAAATTGTTCAGGAGGCTTTCCCGGTTGAGTATGGTTACTATTATTGCTTCTCGCATGGAATGAGGCATTGACCCTTCTTCGCAAATTTCGTCGAATAATGCAGAGAGATGTGGTATTAGCTTATCTTTAAAAGCCTTATAGAAACCCACCGTCAGGCCGTCTGCCCCAGGAGCACTGCCCGTTCTCATACCCTCTAGCGCATCAGCTATTTCGTCTTTTTGTATAGGTTCCATAAGGAATTCCCTTTGCCAGTTTTCAAGGAATGGCATTTTTATGTAGCTCAGGTAACTATCTATCTCGCCCTCAACATTAGCTAACTTAGAGGAGTAGAGGCGTGAGTAAAAGTTTTTGAATTCTGCAAGCATGTCGTCTTCTTCGGTTAGGATCTCACCCTCCTCAGTATGCAGTTCCGTGAGTGGGCTGACCCGTCTACTGCCCTTCATAATTTTGGCAAGAAGGGAGCTCGGGCGCTCCCCCTTACCATATACGCGCGCAGAGGCATATTTGCCCATGTGGCGCACTTCCCTGTCCGCCTCCTCGTGGAATTCTGTAAGTAGATCTCTCATCTCGTTTAGGTCTACTCTGGTAGTGCCCTCTTGGTGTGCTCGTTCTAGATCCGAGATACGCTGTTCTAACAATTTCAGCCGCTGTCTTATGGCTTTCAGCACACTGGAATGCTTGGCCATCGCCAGCCCCCTTATGAACACCTTAAAGGCCTCCCACACTGTGTGAAAGTCTTCCACTGACCCAATGTTGGTATTAAAGAAAGCGTCTATCTCGTCGGCCATCTCACCTCTGAATGCCTCAACTAACAATGAGTATGGAGGAAACCTCCACGTAAAGGGAGGAATACTTCGCACTGGGGTGGCCAGCGTCATCAAAATGGGAGAGTGATCTGACAGCGTGCGAGGCAGCACTACACATGTCTTTACATGCTTCATCATTGCACGTGAGGCCAACCAGTAGTCAATCCTGGTGTGTATATCGTGGAAAGCGGAGTAGTGTGTGAACCCCCCTCTACCTGCATGTTTTTCCCTCCAAACATCAACCATATCCAGAGTGACCATCTCTGCCTGCAACTGCTGGGCCGCTGCCGCCGGGCGCCGGGGAGGCCCTGTCGACCTGTCTAGTTCCGGGTTAAACACCAGGTTAAAATCCCCCCCCCATAGTACCCTAGAAGCTGCATGTGGGGCGCACAATCTGGCTAATGCGGTGTAGAAGCTTGGGGAGTCATAGTTTGGACCATATACGTTGACTACTATGAAGTCATGTCCTTTACCTGCGCATTTCGAGATGACATACCGTCCCTCCGGGTCAGCACTCAAAAGTGTAAGTTGCAGCCTGGACTTAGGGTTAACCCATGTGAGTACTCCCCTAGAATGTGATGTGAAGCCCGCTTGCGTGGTGTAGCTCGCTAGACCCCTAGCTGAGAGCATTTTACTTGTTGGTGCAAGGTGTGTTTCCTGAATGAGGGCTAGATCAATGTGTTGCCTTTGTAAATAGTTAATCACCTTCCTAAGCTTACGATAGTCGTTGAGGCCTCGAACGTTCCATGTCAAGGCTCTAAAGGATCCCGCCTCCCCCTTCATACTAGGATCATTCCCTTCAGCCATAGCCATTGGACCTCCTCATCGTGGAACCCCTAGTGTGGCCATTGTCCAGACAGCGATGCAATCTTAGGAAGCTTTGTATTCTGTGAGTCGTAAGCACCCAAGAAAGCCCTCGGCTACATACTCGTGCAACAATAGGTACATCACCATTTCGTAACTCCGGGATTCGACATGCATAAGTAATCACATAGGTATCAGGCAGCATCGGTGTGTTATCTTGATAGGTCTTATAATCATTCTGAACACTCACAATAGGGCTGGACGTTTGGAGTAGGTAGCATCATTATTGAGCTCATTTCCCATCCCCCATCCCCCCTCCCACTGCAGACCTCCCCCAACTTGGCCCGACAGGTTCCCTCGCCCTCCCCCCCCTTTCAACTCCAACCCACCCTCAACATTACTCCAACTAGTCCCATTAGGGACCAAAAGTGCCATAGGCGCTAGGGCAGAGGTCGCCAAAATTGCCCACTGTCTCGATTCAAACATTGTTTTTTGCATTCTGGCTCCTACACCGTAACACCCATAGTATCTATCAGTGTGTGTCGCAGTCCTGGCTCTCCTAGCTTCAGTGCCTAATTTTCCCTTGTGTGCCGTGGGCACACCCATTAGCTTTTACCACTGCAGACTGCTCCATCCGCACTCAGCAATCTGACTCTACATTTCCGCTGAGCTGCTCCTGTCCATTGTATGGCACCATTGCCGTGTGTTACCAGCTGCTGCTATAAGTGGTATGCACAGCTATTTAAGATGCGTACAACACACACCAAGCACAGGGGTTTGAGGCTATGTGAAATTGCACCTATCCACTAGTGTCACTCGAATATCTGAGAATTTTAGGTGCTAAGGACAGGAGATCCAGACCCCTAGGTCTCCCTGAGACTAAGAAGTCTCAAACAACACAATTTGACACAATGTCCAGCACTCTATAAATGTATGGAGATGATCTATTTATTTATCGCATAGTGGCAAATTAAACAATAATTATCAGAAAGCACCATATAATTACAACATTTCAATCATTCCATCCAAGTAAGTTAGGAGTCTTCAATAGTTGGGTAGTCAGGACTTTTATTCTGTTCAAAATGTTATCTTCATAAAAACAATGTTGTAGCCAGTGCCTACGCGTTTCGTCCAACCGGACTTCTTCAGGGCTACAAATAACACATATATATACATTATTTACAATTTTAGATTATTTTTTACACATCATAACAACATATACATTTTTATCAAATTTAAAACCTATTTTTACTATCAAATACTAAAAATCACAAAAAACACAACATTTCATTGCATATGTGCACAACATTCGTATACTTTGCCTTTATGAAACTTTATCAAGATCAAATAGAAGACTCCATTGAAGACCACTTTTCTTATGGAATTAATAATAAGTTCGTTATGATTTGGGACTATGGAGATTGTGTATATCTTGTCATTGTGGACACATTCACTTATCGCAATTTCTTTGGGTACGGTGGGCAAAACAGAACCTGTTATTAAAGCTGAAATAATCAGTGGGAATAGTAACACACATGCTAAGTTGGGCATTTACAGACTCCATCAGAACAAAACGCCACTTTTTTTGAGCAGAATAACACTTTTCCAAATTGAGCTTTGTATTCCCCTTCGATAGAATTGGCCAGTGATATATTTTGGTGACCAAAGAACATTATTAAAAATTCTGTCTTTATACTGTACACATTACTTTATAGATATCTTAACATACATTCATTTTCTATTTCTTACGGACCATATTAACCATTTCTCCTACCAGGTTAGTCACTGTTTTTTTTTGTTGTCTAGTCTGATGCTTCGTCTAAGGAGTTTGTCTCTAAAACTTCTTTCTCAGCGTGGTTGTGCAAGCATTAAGGCGAATACCTGGGAAAAAAGGGTATATCCCTCCTTAGATTTAAAGGCTATATAATATGTACAAGCTTGCGCATAGAGAGATATACATGCGGTGTATATTACCGGGCAAGTGGTTGTCAACTATTATACGAATATTAGCATACCTTGTAGGCAGTAAGTATGTTTTCTTAGTTGGGGGTCCCGTAACTCAGAGAGATATTTTCAGGCTTTGTTTGATGAAATAATTTTGCTGAGCCGGGGCGTTGTAGGTCCAACTTACTATCAAGGGAAATGATATACATGTACAGTTTGCTTATCTTTATATTGTGAGCCACAGTTTATGAGCGTTTTTTTTAAATAAATGAAAAATATGCTTAATATTAGATAAAGCAAAGTTGTATACTCCTCAGCAAGTTATTTGAGCAGGGCGGGTTTCTATTTATAGAAAAAGGCATGTTCATTGTTGAAGCTTAGAAAATTTCAGGCAGTCATTAAATGAGAATTGAATAAAAGTAGATATCAATAGTTATAAGTTTTTAGTTATCTAAGAAGTTATGTGTAGAAGGGGGCATGATTATAATCCCAAAGAAGTCCGGTTGGACGAAACGCGTAGGCACTGGCTACAACATTGTTTTTATGAAGATAACATTTTGAACAGAAGAAAAGTCCTGACTACCCAACTATTGAAGACTCCTAACTTACTTGGATGGAATGATTGAAATGTTGTAATTATATGGTGCTTTCTGATAATTATTGTTTAATTTGCCACTATGCGATAAAGAAATAGATCATCTCCATACAGCTATTTAAGATGCCCCTACTGTTGGCTACGCATTAAATGTAAATGTGTACACTTGTAAATGTGTACACTTGAAAAGCGCACTGTGACTCCATCTCGGAGTGTCCTGGCGCTGTATACCGCTGGGGAACCCGTCCTGGCTTTCCCTGTGAGATGGTCCCTCCTGGGAATCTCCAAGGTGGAGCCAGGCATCCCCCGCGCTGAAGGGGCCGTTGTGGAGATTAAGCAAGCTTTTGCCCAGAGTTGCAGAGTGGAACCCATGGTTAGAGTAGGCACCGAGGCGAGAATTATCGAGCCCGCGGACATTTTGACCCAAGACCCTGCCACGTCGGGAACTGAACCCTGGTCCCGGGCCAGATCTCTGCATCAGGGTCTGCCGCTCTAACCATTGAGCCACACTTCTCCTGCATTAATATGCAGCATATCTATCAGCATAACATACACATAAAAGAAGCAACCTTCGCTAGACAAGAAATCAATGGAAGGATCTCAACCAGTAGTCACTGCAGCGTCCTTCCATGGGCCACTTCACTGGAGGCACGGC
The DNA here is from genome assembly GCF_964263255.1 of Lissotriton vulgaris. Classification (NCBI taxonomy): domain Eukaryota; kingdom Metazoa; phylum Chordata; class Amphibia; order Caudata; family Salamandridae; genus Lissotriton; species Lissotriton vulgaris. The sequence goes on along the minus strand of NC_141694.1, from coordinate 1,715,022,654 downwards.
AGACCGCTTCCGCTGACTGAAGCAATCACTTCAGCATTCCCTATGCCCACCCCCACAACAAACAGATTCCAATTATACATCGTTCAGAAGGGTTGGGCTCCAAGCGCTCGACTAGTCCTGTTCATCAAGCGGCGTGCAATCTTCTTGTCCTTCATTTTGCCTCCGTGGACTGTTCCTCTGCTCCTTGGTCCATTCTTTTAGAGATTTCTGCAACTCCCTCTGGTCGGTAAAGAAATGTGAGTGGCCCTGTCTATTTATACAAAGTTTAGCCGGGTATAGCATTGCGTAGTCCAGGCCTAAGTCGCAAAGTTGCTTCTTGTAAGGCGCAAAATGGCGTCTCTCCTCTTGGACCTTCGCGGTGAAGTCTGGGTATAGAGATATGTCTATTCCTTCAAACTGTAGTTTCCCCTTTTCTCTGGCCACCCGGAGCGCTGTGTCTCTGTCCCTGTAGTTCAGTAGTTTGGCGATGATGGGCCTCGCAAGTGCACCGGGTTTTGGCCGGGGACCCAGCGTGCGATGAGCCCTTTCTACTATAAACATTGGAGAAAAAACGTCATCCCCCAGAAGGGTGGTCAAGAGTTTTTCGACGAAGAGCTCCATCCTGCCTGTGTGTGTTGTCTCCGCCACACCCGTTATGCGTATATTAGATCGCCTGGAGCGAGCCTCCAAATCCTCCGACTTGTCTTGGATAACCTGTAGAAGTTTGCTGAACTGTTTACGGTCCTTATCCCATTCCGTCTGCGCCTCTTCCACCTCTGTGATCCTCCTTTCCGACATGTCCAGGCGCTCCGCATGCTTGTCCACTCTCTCAGACATGCGGTCCATGCGGTATGAGAGGGCGTCGATCTTGGTGCCAATGGATGCCATACTGTTCTGTAGCCCTTTCTCCATAACAGTCAGCATTTCTCTGATCTCTGTGCACATTGAGCTCTCAGGGGCAGCAGCACGCCGTGATGGTCCTGGGGTCTGTGAGTCCGGCACCTTCGCGCGCCGTTGATCAAATGCAAGCTTGGATTGCGTTTTGTCGCCTTTCCCCATGATGATCCAACTGTAACTCAAGCACGGATGCCGCACTACCCGGGTATCGTGTCAGTGATCTTGGCATTTTTTATTGTTGCCTCAAAACTGTTGGACACACAAGGAACTCTCCAGCAGATACTTTTATACATTTTAAACAGTGCCTTTGCCTGGGAGCTTCCCTCCAGTGCTTGAAAAATTGTGCAGATCGGACTCTGAAGAGAGCCAACCAGCTTTGGGTGATGACGGCGATGATGGGGAATAATTCTTCTCACAATATGATAATGACAATTTTTATCAGGCTGGGTTGGCACTCTGGCCCTTCCATGGAAGAGTCAGCTTTATTTGCTGTGGTCATTAGACAAGTGGTGTCAAACCTTTCGTACATTGGAGCTCCTAAGAAGGCTCTCGCTGAGCGATGCATTCAACCTAGAGTGGAACACTGGACTACGGCATGCCTTCTCATCACAACTTCTCCTGCTTTGAGTTCTGAGGATCATGAATGACAGGGCTAAGCCTTCCTAGAGGCTTCCGATTGGGACAGGACAACATGGTACCCGTAACTTCTAAGCATGACCTGCCCTTTAATCAGGCTGCCACTTCAGGAGGCACTTCTGTCACAGCAGCAGCAGGGCAGGGTTCTGTACTCAGACCTGCATAATCCACACCTCCTTGTGTGGAGTTTGAAGGGCAGAACTTGACTGCATTAGTCTACTTCCTGAAATAGTGGATGCCATCCTGTTGGCCGGGCGTCCTTCTACAAAATCTGTTCATGCCAGATGCTGGGATAGGTTTGTGGCTTGGTGGGCACCCATAACAAGGATACATTGCTCACTAGACTGTCGGGTGTGTTACTTTTTTTTGCCCTTGGCCCAGCAAGGCATTGCAGTCGGCACTGTTACAGATTATCTGTTGGCCCTTTTGGTCTTTTTGAATTTACCAGGCCAGCTGCCCTTGTTTAAATCACCTGTTTTGATGCATTTCCTCAAAGGTTTGGTCCACATGTCTCCTCCTAGACCTTTCATGATGCCCCAGTGGGACCTCAATGGGGTCTTCTCTTTGTTTATGTGGAACCCGTTTGAGTCATTGCACCACTGTTCCCTGTGTCTCCTGCTCTTGAAAACAATCTTTTTTTAGCAATGACCTCAGCGAATCACTCTAGTGAGCATCAGGTTTTGTCAGTGCAATCGCCCTACAGCACCTTCTTTCCGTACAAATTGGTGCTGACGACTACAGCTACTTTTCAACCAAAAGTCGTGACTTCCCTTCACATCTGACATTCTATCACTCTTCTGGTGTCCTTTGCCCCATTCCTCGAAAGAGACTCTATCATTTGGACCCCAAAAGAGAGCTTAGCTTTCGCATCAATTGAACCAGAGACCATTGGGTGCATAATCTGATATGGGTTGACCAAGAAGAAGCCTCCTGATTGTATTGAGGCCCACTACAACCAGGGCCAAGGCTACTACCACTATGCTGACACGCAGAGTGTCTGTCCTGGATATTTTTCAGACTGGTATGTAGGCATTAGTGCACAAGTTCATGAAGCATTATTGCCTTGAAAGCCGTTCTGACAGGAAGGGCATTTAGGCCATCCAGTCCTACAGGACTTTTAGGCCTGAGCAACTTCACAGACTGACCGCCAGGGGAGGTACTGCTTGGGTAACTATTTTAAAAGGGAGAAATCTGCAGTTAGAAGTATCCATCAGAAGATCAAGTTCCTTACCTTCAGTAAAGCTCTTCCTGATCAATACTCAATCTAGCCACAGATTCCTCATCATCCTCCCACCTCCTTGTTCTGTTAAACGGACTCTTTTCCATCTAAAAAGGTCTCAAGTTAGAGATGTGCAACTGGCACGAACAACTGGGGTTTGGCTCTGCATCCAAGGAGGCAGACGGTGTCTAGAAAGAAATTGACATTAGCTTTCTTGGGTGACACCTGTATGTGACTTCAGCAATCACTTCCAGGGCAGAGAGGAGTCACAGTGGACCACACATTACTCCTATTGGCATCAGGGGCTATGCTGAAAAACCATCCGGATCCAGATGTGTTCCTTAGAGCAATAGTTTAGTGGAGGCTTCTCTTTCGTGCCTTGTCTCTTTGAAAATGCAATTTTCATCACATCAATTCTACAGAAATTAACAGGTGAAAGTATCTGATCAATTGAAAAGGCCCTATAGCTCCTTCTTTATTCGTCTTTTTTTAAAGAGTGGAGGATTAGGCTTAATGTGCATAATTCATTATTTGCGTGGCTATGATTTTCTGTTGGGTGTCTCCAAATGTCCCATTGTTCTTCTGGAAGACAGTTGCCAACCCTTAGTTGACATATCTTTCGATTTCTGGTTTCTCAGTTTGTCCGTCCCTATCCCAGGGAGGCAGGGGCACCAATAGTGAATGAGTAGTGTGGTATTGTGTAATTTAGTGAGGAGTATTTATAGATACTATGGCATTGTGTGTTGCTGGCCAAAGACGTGTTTGATTGGTATGAAGTGACGTTTTATGGTATGGTGTTTTGCTGTTACATGCCTGGATAGATGCTGTGATGTAGTGCTCGGTGGTAATAAGGGATATTTTATGGTATGCGGATATAAATTGCATAAAGAGCTAGGGCCAGATGTACAAAGGCCTTATGCGTTTTTTAACAGGCGGAATTGCAATTCTAGCCCGGTAAGAAATGCAAAACAGCCTTTTCCTATATACAAAGGCCCTTAGGGAATCGTAAAAAGCGATTTCTACCCAGTAGAAATTGCATTTTGTGATTCCCTAAATAGGAAATCGCAAATAGGGATTTCCTATTTGTGATTTCTTAGCACATCTACAAAGTATTTCCTAATGCGATTTTGGCATTTAGTAAATATAATTACCATCGACTCAAAGTCTTTAGAATTTTGTGATACAGTGTTGTATGGCATGGCACAATGTGGTGTGACAGGAATGTGTTATGATGATGTAAGGAATCATTTTGCAAGGGTGTAATGTGGCAAGGTGTGGTCCCGTCCAATGTGGAGTGATGTAAGGAGGTGTAGGAGGTGAGCTGTGTTACCGTGCAATGTGGTCCTTGGTGTTAGAAAGGCGATCTTAGGGGGGAGGCAGAGGCTGTCTGGCCGACCACCCCGAGACCCACCTCTCCTTCTAGAACTGGCTGAGCGCGGTCGAGAGGCCTCCTGGCGAGGTTCCTCTCCTAGGATCGTACAGGCGAGCAATCACACCACTACAGATGGACACCACACAAGGATAGATTCTTAACGTCTTTATCAGCACTCAAGGCAGGTTATCTCAGCAATACAAGTACAAATGGATCGAGGGATCCTTAAGGTCTTAGTAACTGCGGGAAGGGGGTAGCGGGACAGTCTGGGTACCAGCCTGGTACAGGGATACCCTACGCTCAGCTCTCAATCCTCGAGCTGGGGGGTTCCTCAGGGTCGGGCCGCGGCAGCGCCAGCAGGGCTCCAAAGATGGTTTCAGCAAGGTCGGGCCGCGGCAGCGCCAGCAGGGCTCCGAAGATGGTCTCAGCGAGGTTGGGCCGCGGCAGCGCTAGCAGGGCTCCGAAGATGGTTTCAGCGAGGTTGGGCCGCGGCAGCGCCAGCAGGGCTCCAAAGATGGTTTCAGCGAGGTCGGGCCGCGGCAGCGCCAGCAGGGCTCCAAAGTTGGTTACAGGGTTCGAAGTAGGTGAGTTCTTCTCGGGGTCTCTCGACTCCAGGATACAATTACTGACCCATTCCAGGGCTGCCCCAGATATAGGTGTGGAGTCCTTTGATGTCCGGACCCTTGCACCTGGGGGTCAGAGGGGCCGGGATGAGACTGTCCAGACACCCAGCAGGAGGGTGGAGCCAGCGCCCAGGGAGGCCGGTGGGCGATCGAAACCAGGCATCCGGGGACGGCTGGAGGGCCATCGAAACTCCCCTCCTCCTTGATCCGTCAAGTGGCCGTTTTACCACCTGGTCGGATCTTGGTGCCTCGATGTCGGTGCTTTGTTGGGGCCACGGCCGAGGTCGGGCCGAGGCCACTGTCATGATTCACCCCGACCTCCTGATTAGGTCTATCAGGGGCTTATTTGTTTTCATAAAACCCACCCCTGTCCCGTGCACCAGCACCTCAAGGTCAATGTCAGTATGATTACAGTGTACTTTCAGGTGTGAATTCAACTGAATGCTTTCCGTGTTTTTTATGTATGTTTTGTTTTATTGTTCACGCTAAATAAACTTTCCTTCCTTAAAACCAGAAAAGCGTAAAGCTTGCAGAAGAGTCAGCCAGGTTTCTGAGAGCTGCGTTCAGCCCTCAGAATGCAGCCTCTGCTGTTATCGAGCGCACGCGAGAGAAAGACGCTGTTCCTGAAAGCCGCGTTCGGCTTTCGGAAAAGCAGACACGTGCGTGCGCACGTTATCTTTGGGTGCGGTTGCCTATTTAAACCGCACCCAAGTTTTCTGAAGCGCTTTGCCTCCTGCTCGCTTCCCGGAAGGATCGCGCTGCTGGTTTCCTCGCGTCTTCGGGGATTTCGCTTCCAGCCACGCCCTGAGTCATCGGACTTCAAAGGATTTCCACGGACCAAGCCTGAAAGAAAGACAAGACACAAGTTAAGTGTTATTTTCGATTCTGCTAATTTTGGCGCCCAACGCAAGAAAGAACAAGCAAAGACTTGGGAACTTTATTTCTAGGAAAAAAAACAGAGACTACTTGCAATTCAGGATTCTGATGAATATTTTTTGTTTTATATTTCTTATTTGTGAGAATTGACTAGTTGGTTTATTCTGATGGTGTTTCTAGTCTGTTCATTTTACAAATGTGTACAACGTTCTGAGTATTTCTTTGAAGGGCAATGTGTACATTGTATTAAGTATTTCTTTGAAGGTCAATGTTTTTAATACATTTGTGCTCTAGTGTTTGGGGAGTAAATTGGTAGAGTGTAGGTGCATATTTTATGTGTTGCAACAGGTTTGAACACAAAGGAAAGAGGATAGCACCTTCAATTCACATCATTCAAATAAGTCAATTCCTGAGAGCGTGACGTCAACGCCTCTTCAAAGGACTTCCTCTACTCCACTCCACAACTCCTCGACAACCACTCCACCCACGACAAGAAATACTGGACGAAGGACAGTTGGCACTGATCGCAGGTAGGATACTAGAAAGACAGGGTTTAGGGGAACTAGCACATTAGGGCAATAGGAGGATTTAGGAGGGAACCAGGATAACTAATTGGAAGACCCATAGTAAATGTCATTTACTTGTTATTCCACAGGTCGACAGTGAAAGCCCCTTCACCATCCCATCTCGTCCAGTACCGGCCCTCCTCCCTAAAGTCTAAGTTTAATCTAGCTGTGAGTAATCATAAGACAGCAAGTTTATAGTTAGATTTCTGGGAAGTTGGTCCCTTGCGTCTCTGCGAAAAAACTTCTACGTCGTTCAAGATCTTCAGTCCCAACTCAAGGTAAGGAGCGACGTAGATTTGGCTTTTGACAGAAGGCAAAGCCCACGAACACATTTTCGCCCAGACGCAATGGACCAAGTAACTTTGCAGGATATTGCAGCTATTTTGAAGGATCTTAGAGATGAGAACACGTCCTTACGTAGGGATATGTCGGTTTTACAGGAGACCATTCAACGGAAGCCCGTTTTGTCACCCGCAACTTTTCAAAGCCCTGTTTCCGAATCCGGAACATCCACTCAAATCCAGGTGGTAACCCCCGTGCCCACTCCATTGGCACCTCCGGAAAGGTTCACTGGAGATTGTAATAAGTTTTCGATATTTCTTCAACAATGCCATCTACACTTTATGGCTAAGAAGACTGCCTTTCCGGATGATTCTTCCAAGATAGCTTTTATGTTATCTTATTTTGGAGGAGATGCGGCCCTTTGGTCCATTCCCTTTGTAGAGAGTGATGACCCGATTCTCTACAATTTGGCTAATTTTGAACGAGCTCTAAAAAAGATCTTCGCTAAACACGTTTTTGTTCAATCTGCTGATAACGAGTTGTTAGGTTTGAAACAAGGATCTTCAGATTTACTCCATTATATTTCTCAGTTTAATCGTCTAGTTCTTGAGGCAAGATGGCCTTATGACAAGAGGGTTTCTATTTTTTACAGAGGCTTGAGGGACGATTTAAAAGATATGGTCACTCAAATCCTGGAACCCCCCGACGATATTACTGATTTTATAGATTTAGTGGTTAAACTGAATAGCCGAATAATCGAAAGAAAAGGAGAAAAAGGAAAAAGCGACAACAAACTGATTTTCGTCAAGGAAAGAGGTTCTGCGCCTCGTGAGGTTTCTTCTAGATTTGAGGCGGCAGAACCTATGCAGATAGGAACAGTGAGGGGTCCTCTTTCTAAGGAAGAAAAAGATAAGAGACGAAAGATGAATCAATGCTTGTACTGTGGGAAACCTGGTCATTTTGTTAAAGATTGTCCTACTCGACCAGTTAAAAGTAAAAGTAAAACCTCTGACATTGCGGCAGTTCAGCAGCCTTCGGAAAACTAGAAAACTCGACTAATGAAGAGGTCAGTTTGTCGAGTTCTGTTGTTAATTTGGCCTCTATTGCTCCGCTATTTAGTTGTAAACACTTCTGTATCATAGTAGAATTAAAGAGTTTATTTTCCCCCTCTCTTGGAAAAAGAGTTGAAGCAGTCATTGATTCAGGAGCAACTGGAAATTTTATAGACTCACATTTCTTCTCCCAGTTAGGTTTCAAATCCGTCCTAAAGGATCATCCTGAGATAGTGAGAGCAGTAGATGGGAAAGAGTTAACATCCGGGCCCATCAGTAAACAATCTGAGGTTTTAGAAATGGATTGTTCTGCAATCCATAGAGAAAGAATAACTTTTGACTTAATCGATGCACCTCAATTCAGACTGATACTGGGAATTCCTTGGTTGGTATCACACAATCCTCAGATAGACTGGGAAGCCAAGACTTTGACTTTCAAATCCTCTCAGTGCCTAGATCAATGCTTTCTTTTAAAGAAAGATGAGGACGTTATTCAAGGACATGACTTTTGCACTGAATCCACTAGTGTTTTAATGTTGGAAGGGGTTCCTTCTGTTTATTCCGACCTTTCCGACGTCTTTGACAAAAAAAAGGCTAACACTCTTCCTCCTCACAGGGATTTTGATTGCAGGATAGACCTAGTACCAGGAGCAACCTTGCCCTGTAGTAGGATTTACGCGTTGACAGAGAAAGAGAATGTACACCTTAGGGAATACCTTGATGAATTCTTGGCTAATGGGTTCATCCGACACTCCAAGTCGCCTGTGTCTTCTGCTCTCTTTTTTATTCCTAAAAAAGGGGGGGAGTTGCGCACGTGCATCGATTATAGGGCTCTGAATAATGTGACCATTAAGAACAGGTACCCTTTACCTCTGATTCCTACATTACTAGATCAAGTTAAAAAGGCCACTATTTATACTAAATTGGATCTACGCGGGGCTTATCACCTAGTTAGAGTCAGAAAAGGTGACGAATGGAAGACAGCATTCAGAACCAAATTCGGCCTTTTTGAATACCAGGTGATGCCTTTCGGACTTTGTAATGCCCCTGCTGCTTTCCAATTTTTTATAAATGAAGTCCTACATGAGTTCTTAGACATTTGTTGTGTTGTCTACATAGATGACATCTTGATTTTTTCCAACTCAGAAGAAGAACATGTACAGCAGGTTCGGGCTATTCTTCAAAAATTGCTTTCCAACTCTTTATTCATAAAATTGGAGAAGAGCCTGTTTCACGTTTCTAGAGTGGATTTTCTTGGGTATATCATCAGCCCTAACGGTATTGAAATGGATCCCAAGAAGGTAGAGGCGGTAAATTCTTGGCCTAGCCCTTCTTCAGTAAAACAGGTTCAGAGCTTTTTGGGCTTCGCAAATTTCTACCGCCGTTTCATCCAAGATTTCTCCCAGGTCATTACTCCTATCACCAAATTATTGCGTAAAGGAGCAAAATTCGTCTGGACAGATCAGGCTGAATTGGCCTTCATTGAATTAAAGAAAAGATTCACCTCCGCTCCCATCCTAAGTCACCCAGACCCCAGTCAGCCTTTCATTGTTGAAGCAGATGCCTCGCAGTTGGCGCTTGGGGGAATCTTATCACAAAGACATACTGACACTGGCCAAATGCATCCCATAGCCTTCTACTCCAGGAAGCTCTCCGAAGCTGAATTGAACTATGCCATAGCTGATAAAGAGCTTTTAGCCATAAAAGCAGTTTTTGAAGAATGGCGTCATTACCTGCTCGGTGCTCGACACCCAGTTACAATATACACTGATCATAGGAATCTTCAAGCATTAAGATCAGTAAAAGCCTTATCCGCTAGACAGTTGAGGTGGTCAATGTTTTTTAATGATTATGATTTCGTGATCACGTACCGTCCAGGAAAAGAAAATTTGAAGGCAGATGCTTTATCTAGAATTGGGTACAATGTAACTGAATCTTCTCAGGAAAGTCAACCGGTAATTCCCAACTCTCGCTTTCAAGCTAGTATATCTTGTTGTCCAGTGATTTCTGATATCAAAAGGGAACTGACTTCTAAAGGACTTGAAGAGTGGAAAAAGAAGTACCCTCTTCTTCAGCAAAGAGACGATCTGATTTTCATGCAAGATCTCGTTTTTGTTCCCACTGAAAAGATCAGGGAAGAGATATTTCATTTCCACCATGATACTTCCTTGACTGCTCATCCTAGTGCGATGAAAACATACGAATTAATCAAAAGAACCTTTTGGTGGCCTTCCATGTTTAAGGATGTACAAGATTTTGTTGAAACTTGTAGTGTTTGTATTCAAAACAAACCCTTACACCAAGCTCCTAGTGGACTGTTAACCCCACTCCCAATTCCACCTCAACCTTGGCACACTATTTCTTTGGATTTTATTGTGGAACTTCCTATTACCAAAAGGGGATTCTCCACAATCTTGACCATAGTTGACCAGTTTTCACGTATGGCCCATTTTGTTCCCTTAAAGAAATTACCTACTGCTTTTGAACTAGCTCAATTGGTAATGACAAACGTGATTCGTTTACATGGAATTCCTTCGGTGGTCATTTCTGACAGAGGATCTCAGTTTGTGTCTCGAGTTTGGCAGAATTTGAGTACTCTTTTAAACATGGAGGTCCGCCTATCTTCAAGTTACCACCCTCAAACGGATGGTTTAACTGAACGCACTAATCAGACCATTGAACAGTTTATTCGCTGTATGTTAACAAGTGCAGAGGAAGAATGGTCAGATTTACTCAGTCAATTGGAATTTGCATATAATAACGTAAATCATTCTTCTCTAGGGATGTCCCCATTCTTTTGTAATTATGGTTACCATCCCAAGAGTTTCCCTGAGGAGATAAAGACACTAGATACAGTACCAGCCATTACCAGTTATGTTTCGAAATTATCCTCAATCCAAGAATTAGCAGGGTACAAACTTGCACAAGCAAAGGAATCTCAGAAAAGATCCGCAGACAAACACAGAACTGTACAACCAACTTATGCTTCTGGAGATAAAGTTTGGTTAAGCACCAAAAATCTAAGGATTAAGGGGAATCGCAAGTTTAATCCAAAATTTATTGGCCCTTTTGTTATTGAAAAGGTTATAAATCCTGTATGTGTCAAACTGATTCTTCCCACAAAATATAGAATCCATCCTGTATTTCATGTGTCTTTAGTCAAGCCCTTTCATCCAAAGACTCGAATAATTCAGCCCCCATCCTCTTTGATAATCGATGGAGACACGGAATTCGAGGTGAAATCAATCTTAGACTCAAAGAGAATTCGGGGAAGATTGTTTTATCTGGTTGATTGGAAGGGATACGGTCCTGAAGAGAGGTCATGGGAACCTTTGGAGCATCTGAAAAACGCCCCTAGGATTGTGAGATCATTCCATGTTCGTCATCCAGATAAACCAAAACCTATCCCACTCATTTTGGGGGGGATCTTGAGGAGGGAGTACTGTCATGATTCACCCCGACCTCCTGATTAGGTCTATCAGGGGCTTATTTGTTTTCATAAAACCCACCCCTGTCCCGTGCACCAGCACCTCAAGGTCAATGTCAGTATGATTACAGTGTACTTTCAGGTGTGAATTCAACTGAATGCTTTCCGTGTTTTTTATGTATGTTTTGTTTTATTGTTCACGCTAAATAAACTTTCCTTCCTTAAAACCAGAAAAGCGTAAAGCTTGCAGAAGAGTCAGCCAGGTTTCTGAGAGCTGCGTTCAGCCCTCAGAATGCAGCCTCTGCTGTTATCGAGCGCACGCGAGAGAAAGACGCTGTTCCTGAAAGCCGCGTTCGGCTTTCGGAAAAGCAGACACGTGCGTGCGCACGTTATCTTTGGGTGCGGTTGCCTATTTAAACCGCACCCAAGTTTTCTGAAGCGCTTTGCCTCCTGCTCGCTTCCCGGAAGGATCGCGCTGCTGGTTTCCTCGCGTCTTCGGGGATTTCGCTTCCAGCCACGCCCTGAGTCATCGGACTTCAAAGGATTTCCACGGACCAAGCCTGAAAGAAAGACAAGACACAAGTTAAGTGTTATTTTCGATTCTGCTAATTTTGGCGCCCAACGCAAGAAAGAACAAGCAAAGACTTGGGAACTTTATTTCTAGGAAAAAAAACAGAGACTACTTGCAATTCAGGATTCTGATGAATATTTTTTGTTTTATATTTCTTATTTGTGAGAATTGACTAGTTGGTTTATTCTGATGGTGTTTCTAGTCTGTTCATTTTACAAATGTGTACAACGTTCTGAGTATTTCTTTGAAGGGCAATGTGTACATTGTATTAAGTATTTCTTTGAAGGTCAATGTTTTTAATACATTTGTGCTCTAGTGTTTGGGGAGTAAATTGGTAGAGTGTAGGTGCATATTTTATGTGTTGCAACAGGTTTGAACACAAAGGAAAGAGGATAGCACCTTCAATTCACATCATTCAAATAAGTCAATTCCTGAGAGCGTGACGTCAACGCCTCTTCAAAGGACTTCCTCTACTCCACTCCACAACTCCTCGACAACCACTCCACCCACGACAAGAAATACTGGACGAAGGACAGTTGGCACTGATCGCAGGTAGGATACTAGAAAGACAGGGTTTAGGGGAACTAGCACATTAGGGCAATAGGAGGATTTAGGAGGGAACCAGGATAACTAATTGGAAGACCCATAGTAAATGTCATTTACTTGTTATTCCACAGGTCGACAGTGAAAGCCCCTTCACCATCCCATCTCGTCCAGTACCGGCCCTCCTCCCTAAAGTCTAAGTTTAATCTAGCTGTGAGTAATCATAAGACAGCAAGTTTATAGTTAGATTTCTGGGAAGTTGGTCCCTTGCGTCTCTGCGAAAAAACTTCTACGTCGTTCAAGATCTTCAGTCCCAACTCAAGGTAAGGAGCGACGTAGATTTGGCTTTTGACAGCCACGGGGCCCGGACGGGAAAGGCCCAAGATGGAGTCGGGGCCTGAGAGGGTGGCCCGGGATAGGGATCGGACCAGCAGCGTGGGGCGAGTAGGGGTCGCCATGTTCTGGTGGGGAAGAGCCGGGGGTCACCAGGAGTGGCAGCTCTCGTGAAGGTTGGAGGGGGTATCTTCAGCCCGAGGGACAGGGGTCGATGTCGTCCAGGGCCCGCCATGCGGGAGGAGTGGGACCACGCCACGAGGCCGGTTCCAACACTTGGAAGTTGTGTGGAGATGTTACATTTGGTGGTTACCCCATGTGCGCTCAACTCACAATTGGGGAGAGGTACATCTGCAGTCCTTATGGTTGCAGATCAGGTGTGAAGCTATATTTGTCATATTTTGGTGTTGGATTCTTGGAGTTGTGGCTCTGCTCTTATGGAGTTAATGGGAGAACTTTCATCTTAAGTGTGCCTCTGGTACAAAATAGAGCCAAGCCCAGTAAGGGTTACTTATTGTCAAGGGGATTCATGAACTCCATGACAGCCTACATAATAACACTCCAGGATTGAGAAAGAAAAACTGATAAGCAAGACAAGAGAGGGAGGGGCAAGATTCTTAGTTGACAGCGTGTTCTAAAATGACCATATCCTACATGCCAACCACATATGCCTTAAATTCATCACACATGACTGGGTGAATGTGTTGGAACTCACAGGACCGACCTTCTAGCTAACACATGGAAGCATGATATGGAAGTGTGCTCTAGGGGCTGCGACAAGATCCTATCATTGTGCCATAACTGAGGCATATGTTCTATGTGATGCCATCTTGACAACCCATTTGCATTAAATGTACAACAATGTATATGAAGTCATTGTTGCGCCTCATGGAGGTGCGATTTCTGTTGACATGATTGTTGATGTGTGTTTGTTGTTGTTTGTAAGCATCTTGCCTCTTATGCTTAGTGTCTTGATCACAGGCAGGAAAAGGCCAAGTTAGATCCTGACATGTTCCCTATAAGCGGCGCCCAACAATGCCTTCAGGTATAACTAATGTTGCACTCAAGAACTGTCTTGATTTAATTTTTATAAAAGGATCAGGTTGACGGTGTTCCCATGTTTACCCCCAGCACCATCTCTGTGATAGCCCCTTGTGCTTGGTACAAGACCAGGACAAGATTGTTTTTTTTTTAAAGTGTACGCATAAAGGGGCCATGCTCTGCTGTGGGGATGAGCCAATGCCATGTGGAACCACAAGAGCAATGCTCAATAGCTATTTACGTTTGTTGGAGCGGTGTCTCAACTGTGTATCTCTTAAATCCCAGGTGCTAGAATTTCCCAGGTGGGCTTTCCACCAGCAGGAAAAGTAGATGATGGGTCTCCCCAGTAGTCACTATTGTATTTTCCTTCTGCCACCAGGGCGTAAGACGGGCCCCTGGAGTTCCTGCGGTGCAGGGGTGCCTCAACCATTTTGGGGCCCACCAATACTTTAAAGGACCTCCTTATTGCCCAAGATCAATGAGTATCAGTGAGCTATTGGAGTACCAAGGGGTCCTCCTTACATTCTGCAGGTGGACCATCATTTTGCGTTATGCCGTTGGCTGTCTGTCACTCAGGGCTCAAGAGTGTTGATCTGTGGTCAGACTGATATTTCATCCATGTTAGGTGAGACAACCGACTCCAAAGAATGAAGTCAGGAAAAGTGAAGCTACGCCACAGGCTAAGTTAGGATCTTCTCACATGCTCACAAAGTTCTTTAACTGTGCCAGACTTCGTGGTCATAATGTTTCACTTCACTCACCCCTAGCCTAGTGTTTTTAATGGGAAATAGATGTGTGTTTGTGGGTCGCGACTGTAGTGCAGTAAGGTAACGCGTGGAATCAAGGCGGTGTGGATGAGTCAGCAAAGGTCTAGTAAGCAATCCTCAGGTATATCCCAAACTTCTTTGACCTGATCATTTGTCCTGAGCTGAGATAACTAAGCCTTTATGCTCATCCATTCAAGGCCGGACTGGGTAACCAAAAACAGCCCTGGCAAAGATGCTCAAACCAGCCCTGACCTTTCGTCTCCTCATGCTATCTCTCTCTTTCCTTCCAGCCATTCTCTCAGTCTCCTTCTCTCCTCTCTCTATTCTCCCTGTTATATTTATATGTTATGTGTTTCATCACTTTATCATTACTCACATCTTTCACTCATTAGAATGTTGCTTTCTTATGATGCCTTAGATGGTTCTAAGATGATGTCATGCCTGTGGCATCAGTGAGCAGTTGGTCCAGCTGTGTCTGGCATGAAGATGTTCAGGTCTAAAAAAGGAGTGTTTGAGGAAGCTATTAAGGAAAGGGGAATGTTGGTGGGCTGGTGAGTGCCCCAGTGCAGTTTAAGTTTAGTTTTGGGAATGGTAAGTTTGTGGGGTAGCAAGTGCCCCAGTGCGGTGTATTTAGGGAGGTTAGTGCCCTATGCTGGTGAGTTTTGGGGTGGTGAGTACCCCGTGCAGTTTGTTTAGGGTGGTGAGTGGTGAGTGCCCCAGTGCGGTGTATTTAGGGTGGTTAGTGCCCTACGGTGGTGAGTTTTGGGGTGGTGTGTACCCTGTGCAGTTTGTTTTAGGGTGGTGAGTGCTCTATCCAGGTCTGTTTTTGGGGTGGTGAGTACCCCGTGCAGTTTGTTTTAGGGTGGTTAGTGCCCCAGTGCGGTGTATTTAGGGTGGTTTGTACCCTACGGTGGTGATCTTTGGGGTGGTGAGGACCCCGTACAGTTTGTTTCAGGGTGGTGAGTGCCCAGTGTGGGGTGGTGAGTACCCCGTACAGTTTGTTTTTAGGGTGGTGAGTGCCCCAGTGCGGTGTATTTAGTGCCACATGGTGGTGAGTTTTTGGGTGGTAAGTACCCCGTGCAGTTTGTTTTAGGGTGGTGAGTGCCCAAGTGCAGGGTGGTGAGTACCCCGTGCAGTTTGTTTTTTGGGTGGGGAGTGCCTCAGTGTGGTGTATTTAGGGTGGTTAGTGCTCTACGGTGGTGAGTTTTGGGGCGGTGAGCACCGTGTACAGTTTGTTTTAGGGTGGTGAGTGCCCCATGTTGGTGAGTTTTGGGGTGGTGAGTGTCTCATGAAGTTTATTTTAGGGTGGTGAGTGCTCTATGTTGGTGTGTTTCTGGGGTGGTGAGTATCCCATGCAGTTGTTTTAGGGTAGTTAGTGCACCAGTGCAGTGTATTTAGGGTGGTTAGTGCCTTACGGTAGTGAGTTTTGGGGTGGTGAGTACCCCGTGCAGTTAGTTTTATTTTTAAGTGTGATAAGTGCCCTATGCTGGTGAGTTTTGGGTGGTGAGTATCCTGTGCAGTTTGTTGTAGGGAAGTAAGTGCCCAGTGCGGCGTATTTAGGGTGGTTAGTGCCCTAAGGTGGTGAGTTTAGGGGTGGTGAGTACGAGGCAGGCACAAAACTCCTTCCTTCATGGATGCGTAAGCCTCTGTGTAGGGTGAATCACCGTGTTACAAACAGTCTGTGTTTGAGAAGTGTTTAAAAAATGGAGTGTAGGTATGATAATGAACAGTGTTCAATACGGATGCTGATGAAAGTTTGGGGATTTTCGAATAAACAAGGTGGTGAGTCTTTGCTTTGTGACGTGGCATTTGCTTCTGATAGTGATGCCATGCCTGCAAGGCAGAGTGATGGGTCTGGTGTTTCATGCATTTTGAGGGATGCAAGTGAGAGAAGGATACCTGCTTATTTGAATGTTTATGTTTTTTTGATTTTACTTTTGTTTTCTTGTTATGTTTCAAGCTTTATTTAATACATGTTATTTTTATGTTCGTTGTGTTGATAAAGGGGGGAGATGTGTTATATTTATATGTTATGTGGTTCATCCCTTTATCATTACTCACATCTTTCACTCATTAGAATGTTGCTTTCTTATGATGCCTTAGATGGTTCTAAGATGATGTCATGCCTGTGGCATCAGTGAGCAGTTGGTCCAGCTGTGTCTGGCATGAAGATGTTCAGGTCTTCCTTTGAAGAATAAATCCACTTGGAAATATTACCAGATCTACTTGGTTCATTTATCATAACACTCCCTCTCTGATTTCCCTCTACCTCCACCCTTTCTCTCTCTTGAAGCCTCCATCTTCCTTCTGCTAATAGTCTCAGGGAAAGTGGAGCTGCCCTGGGCTTTCAAAAACTGGCTTCCAAGGGTTCCATCCTGTAGTGTTGTGCTGGACACGTTCTAATGTCTCAGAAGACACTCGGGGCAGATTTACAAGCCCCTTGTGTCACTTTTGCGCCATTGTTGCGTTACTTTTGTGACGCAGCAATGGTGTAAAAATTGCAGCCCATTTACAACGTGACGGATCTAGGGAGATGCGTCACGTTGTAAAGCCCTGTGTGACATTATACCTGTGTCAGGTATAATGTATGCAGGGTAAGCGTTCCAACGCAGGAAAGCCTCGTAAAAGAGACGCAGTGAAATCTGCATGACTTTTAGGACGCCACTACGTCAAAACCTTACGCCTGCTTGCAGCAGGCGTAAGGAGTGACGCAGTGCATTGGGAATAGGCCACAACACGCATTGCGGGAGTTGCATCGTGCTTGCGACATGACTCCAGCAATGCCTGACTTTTCCATCAACAGGTGCGTCAGAATTTCTGATGAATCTGGCAATCCTTGCGCCATGGTGCGCTGCATTGTACATACAGCGCATCCATGGTGACGCAAGGGTTTTGGATGATGGCGCAGGGAAAGTAACACATCTCTACAGATGCGTCCCTTTCTTGTAAATCTGCCCCTTAGTTTGCCAGCCACACCCTCGAGGGCTGGACACACGTGCACCCCACACCCATCCACCACAGGTGTCACAAGTGATATGACCCTGCCAATAAAAGGGCCCCAGTGCACGAGCTCGTGGCCAGTTTTTCAAGTATAATCACTGACTCTGTGTCATTATTCTTAGTAGCCTGTGGGACAACACTACACAGCCCACCCGGGAAATGCCCGTGGAATAAAAGGCCTGTTCGGCCCAGCATCCATTGCGGCTCCTTTCAAGGAATCCAACCCTAAGAGAAAAGATACTATGCAAGTGAAATAATTAATACCAGACCGTCATTTATCATAACAGTAGGCACCAAGACTACAGTCTGATTTTCCCCACTGTTTATGATGTTATGCTGATGCTATTCCGTGCTGCATTTATTCATTTGAACATTTATTGAGCACAAGTATCGTGCACCCTCAAGGTAACTCATAAATAAGTAATCGTATGTGAAACGTGGCGTTAGAGCGTTTACTTCCAGCCTGTTGCCTAGCTCTCGGCAACTGTTTGGTTCAGTCCAGGAAGCACCATTTGAATGTCGCAGCCGACAGTCGCGGTTATACAAGCGCTCCATTTAATTCAGTTTCCAAAATTCATTGTGGATTTTTTTTTTAGAAAAGATGTCTCCTTCAATCTGTAAATTATTTTGCACGTTCGGCTGTGAATGCCTCCCCGCTCGTCTCCTGTTTATGTGGGAGTACGCGTGGGTTCAGAAATAAATGTATTTATGTATAAATATGTTTCTGTTTCCAGGCCCACAGTTCGATGTGTGGTTTTCTTCATACTGAGTCTCATCATAATCTTTCTTGAGATACAATATGACTTCAAAGACGCAGGTTGGGTTCAATGGCACTGTAACGAAAACGAACTCCGGCGTTCTTTGCAAAATAATTCAGAATATATTTTGACGCTGCGCGCCAGCTTCAATGGGGTTAGCACGGCGGTATGTACCAGCTTTTTAAAAAGTCTAACACAATATATGAATATTCTAAATTGTAGGCATTTCCATTTGATAAAAATTCTATTGAATACATATTTTTGCGATGCAACACTGATTCTAATTGATTCTGCTGCCCGTGTTATTCCTGAGCAGGCACAAAGGAAAGGGCCCCGTTTCCGCCTGGCACTGAACAGTGGCATCTGTGGGTCAGTCGGCACGAGCTGAGAGGGGTGAAGGTATTTCAGAGGCATGCGGCGCACAGGCAGTCACCCACAGAATACATTTCAATCATGAAAAGAAAATGTTTTTGCAGAAACAAGGTGCAGGCTTTAGATTAGACTAGCTTGTCATTCTTCTCAGCTCGCCATCTGCAAACCACTCACTGCCATCAGGGCCACAACAGACATTTTCATTTTAACTGCATATTTATGCTGCAAACACTCCTCTGAGACATCTGAAGTTGCCATCTCTACCAGGCCTTCTGCATCTAAAGTATGAAGAGAGGATCAAGCCCTTGTTTTCCATTTCAAATGAGCCGCCAAAAGGCCAACATTAATGATGGCTGTACAGCACACACAACAAGCTGAATTTTCTGTGCATGTTCAAATACTTAAAAGTTATTGTCCTCTGCTGAGTGAGTTATCACCTGTTAATTTTATGGACCACAGTTATGAAGAACAACAGTCAGTAAATGCTGGTAATGCTATAATGAGGGAAGGGGCCTGTAATAAACAGTGTAGTCCGATGCAGAGGAACTAGAAAGCTATTAGAAATATCCACCCACTGAGGGTAGAAAGGTTTTAAATTAAAAGGAGAGAAACAGAAGGGCAAACTTCGGGATTTTGGATAAAAGGTCTGTTTAAGGCATTATGACTCTCAGCCACTCCTTTGTCTTCAATGGAACCGTCATTATTCCAGAATAGTAATGAATGACCACATTCCGCACCTTCAAAATGGCCGATCATATTTCAGCGGCCCACGGATGGTACTAACAGATGCTAGTGTTACTTAGTTCCATGGTATTTGTTTGACCTCATGAGGATGGAAAGCTAAGTTGTCCCTGCCAAAATTCCACTTTGCTATCTTACCAATGAATTAATCCGAACCACTAGATCAGTCAGTCTCGGAGCTGACACCCAACCACTTCATCATCAGAAATGGTTAGTCTGCTACAGATTCAATTCTGAAAGAAACTGCTCATAAGCATATGCTGCTAGGAGGTGTCTTGGCAGGCTCTACATTAGGACTCATTACATCACAGGAGTTACATGAGGACCTTTTTCAGTCTTCTACTTCGCACATCTTTACTTCACCGGTAAGTTAGTTCTAAGTGTTTTAACCTTACAATATATGTATAGCTGTATATGCATTACACAGTGGTAGTCGTCACTGTATATTATAGTTAGCTCAGAGTTTCCATAGGAAAAGCATTATTTTGTCTTGCTAATAACTTTGGCACTATTTGGTAAATCTGCCTGGCACTTTCCCAGAAAAACTTCAACCTCTTTGGCTCCTTCTTGAAAAGTCTTTATACTGATCCTTCAAGCAGGGACGAAGAAAAGAGGGGAATTCCAAGGGTGATCTTCCATTTTAATTCACATAGAAAACTTTGCTCTCCGATATAGAAAAAAACAGCTGAAAGTGATTACACCAAATTTGGCACAAAGTTAAAAAATCACTCTCAAAAGCATGCTTTTTAGGTCTCGCTGAGTCAGCGCATGCGCTGCTCTGTAAGACATTTAGTTAGGGCTTTTAAAAGTGCTACCACGGCTCTTTGTGTGGCATTCTGCGCGCGGTTACGCGCACAGGCACGAGCAGAGGCGCCATATGGTTTTCCTCTCACTTGGCCAAGCGCGCCCCCCTCGCTTCAATGCCCATGCCCCTCCCCCACAACAGAGCGCATCTTGCAGCTTTTTTTAATTGCTTGCGGCGCCCTTCCAGCGGATCACTTTCAGTTTTTCCAGTGCGCGCGCATCACTAGCACTATTCCACAATGGCTTCATTACTTCAATAGGCAGCGGACTCCAATGTTCCATGTTTGTTTACCATTGGCAATAGCGCTAACCTATCAGCGTAGTTCGCACGTCTTACTCAGCTCACGTTCTTCGGCGCCGTCACTGGTTCATTTCTATTTTGTTTTCACTATTACCACTTCACAATGACTTCGTTATCATCACTATGCGGTGGACGTCTACGCTCCGTTGTTTTCAGTTTTCACTATTCCACAATGGCTTCAATACTTCACTACGCGGTGGACTCCAGCGTTCCGTGTTTGTTTACACTTGGCAATCGCGCTAACCTATCAGCGCACGTCTTACTCAGCTCACGTATGCCCTTATAGCTCTTCGGCGCCAACTGGTCAGTTGATTTCTACCTCGTTGTCATGGTGACGCTTTGCCACGGACTTGCTGTAAGTGATGATTTATTTAGTTAATAGGGTTTTTAGGACACGATTGTTGATTTCGGCGGCATCTACATTTCTGCTAAGCTGAATCCATTCTGGCAGGCTTCCTGTATTGCCTTATGTTATTGAGTCTATCCGCAGGGGTGACTGTTTTCAGTACACAATCTGTATTGTTTGTGTGAATGCCCGGGATGTTTGTTTCTGTAGGTTTTGTTTTTACTTTTTTTCCTGCACATATGCGGTATTCTTGGCCTTCTGGCATGTGGGCATTGTAACAGAATTAACTTGATCTGCTATCCGCATGGGTGAAGGACTGCTACATGCCTGTTTCAAATATGAAGTTCTTTACTAAGGGGCTGTTTATTCATGTCATTCGGAGACAACTGCGCTTTTCCTGATTATTGGGAGCCCTTTTGACCCAATATAGTAATTTATCCGGTTTACATATTCAGATTATGGGCTCCTTGACCGCTTTTTCCCCTGGTTTACTTGATTTGATCAGTGTCTTTTTCTGCTAAACGTTTTTTGTCAGCATAAGAGGCAAGAAACGCTCAATGAGGTTGCTACATTATGAGATATCCTACTAGTCACGAGCGGGGCTTAGTAATAAAACTTGAATCTGTCGCATTTTGACTCGTTGATATTCTCAAGTGTTATGGCTCTCCCTCCCATCGCAATATCTCCCCAATAAACCATTACCCCATTACAGCTACCTAAAATACAATTTTTATTATTATTTGACCTACTAACGTGAGTGTACTAGCGAGAAGTCAGCTGTATCCACATTTTGCCCAACACATCAGGCCTGTTTGCCGGCTGGGAGTCACTTGGTCTGTAATTAGTCGGCACTCGTCCTTCTGCCTCGCCTCCCTCTAAATACAGCCAGCACACACCCCGCCTGCTTGAGGATGCATTAACACGATTCTGTTCTAGAGTTCCCCAGCACGAATCAATGTTTCCCATGTTCTGTGCGCTGCAGCTGCTGCAGGCGCCTGTGCCCACTGCGCTCCAGGCCCCTTCCTGAGGATGCTGCATGCACCGCTAGACCTGGTAGCCCTGTGTCCCACTCCCGTCCCCTGTCTCACCCTCCTCCCCATCTAGGGACGCCAGACTGATAGCTCAAACTTGCCAGGAGCGGCTGTGTTCACATTACCGGATCAGAGAGACTCCACCAAGGAGACAGGGATAGATACAGCCGTGTGTCGGTGACAGCACATGCATTTATTCACAAGTGCATTCTACAGCATTTGTTTTCATGGGGTGATGTCAGTAATCCGAAAACTCGTCTTTGTGCAGGCAGATGCTGCCTGTTCCCTGCTGAGATCACGGGCCTGTACTTCAAGTTAAAACTAATAGCCCAATCTAAACACATGCACAGAAACCCACGGCAGACCCGCACACAAGCTGCTGGCTAATTCATCTCTTCCTGCACTTTTAAGTATTTAGAGAAGAAAGTGGTGTGATAGTCTTCTTGACTTTGCCCATTATTATTGCTTTATTTGGCCTGGCGTTAGCCATGACCTTTTGATTCCTAAATGTATGCATAAGCAAGCCCACTTCATTCATTGGTCTTTTGTTATCTCATTCATAGTTTTCTTCCCCTCATTACAACTTCCAGCACGTGGCATTGGATCAGCCAACTTCATCCATTGGATAACTTCCCTGCGAGCAATGCCATTCTTCTGTTTCACTAGGATCACATTCACACACATTGCAAGTACAAAAAAATTTGAAGAAATTATTTTTATGTTCTTTTTTTATTAGTCATTCAGCTGTACATAATGTCTTCTTGGTTATATAGAAGGTAACAAAAATGCTTATAACACTTTTTTGTTGTGACTTTTCAACATGTAGCACAGCAGCCACGCTGCTCTATGAAAGCTTAAAGACAATGGAAAAGCCAATAGCTCTGGCTAAACAGTTATAATGTCCCAAAGGCAAGACCTATTGGCCATACCAATGCTTGTTGCGATTTGGTGTGAATCCATTCAGTCGTTTTTGAGAAATTAGCATTCAAACAGGGACCTGGATTAGGCATGAAGGTTAATACCACTGTACTCCTGCAGTACCAGAATTCAAAGAATACTCAAACCTGATTGTTCGACGGGCCAAAGATGCTGTGCTGCATTGCAGCAAAGGGAGAGTGAAACAAATGCATATATACTAAGACATGGTGCCATTGTGCAGTGGAGTAGCTAGACCTTTGGCCTCCCGTGGCGGCCCTTGCGTTTGCCGCCCCGGTGATGGCCGTATGTGAGAGCGAGGGGGTGCTGGGGAATCAGCAACGGCTGCAGGTAAGAGCAGGGGGGTGCTGACGATTTTGCCCCGTGATGGCCGTATGTGAGAGCGGGGGGTGCTGGTGAATCCGCAGGTAAGAGCCAAAACTCGTGTCACCACCCCCCTTCCTGCGCCACTGACATGGTGCCATATTCCTCTCTCCTGGTGCTTGCACACTTTATGCTACCATATGCCAATGCACACACCCCTGCACCATAGTGCAAAGATGCATGCTTTCTATCAAGTGTAGGTTTTTTACTGGAAGGGGACCCTACCAAACTATGCTTTAATACTTTTCACACTTTGTATCTGTGCTCTACAGTGCAGTACATATGCAAAGTTGGAAAAATTGGCGAGTTTTAAAACGTTTGCCACAGTTATATCTGCATTGAAGAGGTGTAAGATTTTTGGCACAAATCCTAGTCTTCCAATATTAGTAGATAACGATTTGCATCAAAATCCATGAGTGGTTGCAAGGTATACAGATCATGGAACATCCCCTTAAAGCAAAGTAGTGCAAAGCAGCACATGGCGCAACTTTGCATTATTTTGGCTGACTTTTCAAAACAAATCCAGATTTGTGTTTGAAAGGAAATACCCCCATAGCTCTTTTTTCCAGGTTTGCATTACAAAAGTAACGCAAAGCCAGAGCAAAGTGTTAGCAAATCTAGGCCCATGTTTGAACTATTAAATTTCCTGTTTAAAATATTGTAACATCTTGTAACATTAAGACACAGATATGACAAATAACATTAAAAAATATATATTTTCTAACAAGAAAAGTGGCAACAAACTTTTTTTAGGGGGTGTTAAAATATTGTTCTTAATTTTCTGTAATGTTTTCATTTTTTGGGGAGTTCAACTAAAGAAAATCAGGGTGTGCTAGCCACACAACAATAACCAAACCCACTTCTTCTTCATGCACTGCTTATACCGTTTCATATTACATCATTCATACCATATAAAACACAGCATTTATAACAACACTAATGACATCCAAAATCCCATCATTTGTGAGAGCACAGTGAATGGCAGAGTGTCCAGTTATAGTTATTGTTGTGTGGTTAGCGACCTGAAAACAGTGTGCATGGAGGTGTGTTAGTTATAATAATTTGAAGGTGGTGCATAAATGTATAAATATCACTTTAGAATTTCTAATGCTTGTGTATATTAAGTTTGATTTGTGTAGAA
Organism: Lissotriton vulgaris; assembly: GCF_964263255.1. Taxonomy (NCBI): domain Eukaryota; kingdom Metazoa; phylum Chordata; class Amphibia; order Caudata; family Salamandridae; genus Lissotriton; species Lissotriton vulgaris. The sequence continues at coordinate 1,714,998,677 of NC_141694.1, read as the reverse complement.
AGGAGAACTAAAGGTATACTAATTTAAAGGTGGTGCATACATTATATATGTAAGAATAACCATGACTTTAGAATTTCTAATGTTTGTGTATTTTAAGTTTGGTTTGTATAGAAAAATAAATAAGGTTTTCCTAACTATAAGTAAGTATTAACCTTTGAATTTTTTTTTTTCACAACCAATTTTATTGAGCAAAATAGGCAATAAAATTGTGGCACCCCACAGATCGGAGATCACCACCAACAGTACAAACACAATGTATCAGATGAGTAGCAAATGTTCAATCAGGCACCGAAAATAAGCTCAATATGAATAAACCCCCAACCCACCCTACCCCGCCAACTCCCGACCCCCCAGTTCCCAGAAACCCCCCCCCCCACCCCCTCCCCCACGCACGTGTACATGTAGCAGCAAATAAAGGGTGTAGGTGTAGTGCGACAGGTGTGTCGCAGAATCGGGCCAACAATTTTCGCACAATCAAGTGTCCTCTTCTCGTTCCGCTGGGGGATCCAGCGACAGGCCTCTGTAGTCGGCCCACCGCTTCCAAATTTTGTAGTGTTTGCGTGGGCAGCCCCTTGCCCCAAAGATCGGTTTTTCAAGTCCCATGTAGTAGTCCAATCCAGCTTTCCACGCAGACAGGGGGGGGGGGCCTCACTCCCTTCCACGCCCGGGCTAGATCCCGTTTGGCAACAACAAGCCCCAAAAGCAGCAGGTGGCGTTTATAGATGTTCCCATTAATGCCCTCCATAACATGCAGCAACCACCGTCGATGGGTGCGGGGAAGATCCCAACCCAGGACCTCAGATAGACAGCTCCACACGCCTCTCCAAAAGCCAGACAACCGAGCACACGACCACACAGTATGCAACAGGGATCCGGGCACAGCCCCACAGCGCAGGCACTCCGGGGATTCAATCAACCCAGCCTTCCCCAATCGTTCACGGGTGTAATAGGCCCTGTGTAGGTATTTGAATTGGATGAGCCGGAGTCGCACAGCGATGGCGGTCCCACGCGGGGATTCTAGGGCCTCCCTCCAATCGTCCTCATCTAGGGGGCCCACGTCCACTTCCCATGCCGCCCGAAGAGAGAGTAGGGTAGAGGAGCAGTGGATGACCAGTGTCTGGTAGATACGGGATACCTTCCTATCACCCAGGTCTCCCATAAAGACCTTCGCCTCAACCGGGCTAAACTCTGGGAGGGAGTCTAGATGGGCAATGCTCGGGGTGAGGGCATGGCGCAATTGTAAATAGCGGAAGAACTGGGACTGAGGCATTTGGAACTCCGTGCAAAGTTCCTCAAAAGATTTAAGGGTAGTGCCGGACATCACCTGGCCCAGTAGCGAGATACCAATCGCCTCCCAACCCTCAAATCCGGCCAGGGCCGAAAGCTCTGGGAGCAGGCCATTATGCCATAGCGGTGTCTCCGCCGTCAATTTGACCCACCAGCCCATGCGGCGTAGGGCCTGTTTCCACACCGCAAAGACCACTCTTGTGACCGACGGCAGTGCACGACGCAAACGGGCTGAGTATAGAATGGTGTGTAGTGTGTTATCGCCCATAAGCGATCGCTCCAAAGCATATGCCGGGTCCCCCCTGTCGCTATACCACCACTTGTTAAGGACGAGTAATTGAGAAGCCTGGTAGTAAGATAGGAGATCAGAGGTAGCCAGGCCCCCGCAATAGGTAGATAGGAAGCATGTCTTCAACGCCGCTCTGGCCGCACCGCCAGCCCACAGAAAACGGCCTAGCACCGAATTAACCTGGCGAAACCACAGCGGGCCAATAAGGTATGGGAAGTTCTGCAGCTGGTACAATAGGCGTGGGAGCGCCACCATTTTGAAGATGGCAGATCTTCCAAAGATAGTGAGGGGCATTCTGGACCAAGTCTTGACATCGGCCTGGACCCGTTCCCACACCGGCAGGATACCACGGTCCCAAGCAACGGCGCGCGACTCCGAGAGAAAGACGCCAAGGTATTTCAGCCCATCTGTTGCCACGCACAGTCCTGCTGCCCAGGGGTCCGCCACGGCCCCGCCGCCCAGCACCCATAAGGTTGACTTGTGAAGATTGAGCTGAAGGCCAGAGATCTCGCCAAATACGCGCATGACCTCCAGAACCCGGGGTCCTGAGTGCTGCAGGTCTGTGATGAAAAAGAGGATATAATCCGCATATAATGCAATTCTATCCACTAGGTCACCACTCCACACAAACCCGCGTATCTGTGCATCGGCACGCACCCGAGTCGCCAGGGGCTCCATCGCCAGGGCAATCAGGTACGGGGACAGTGGGCAACCCTGTCGGGTCCCCCGACCAATCCGAAAGCGCCCGGACGTGGCACCGGCCACCCGAACCGAGGCCGTGACATTGGTGTATAGTAATTTCAAGTACAATAGGAACACCGGACCCAGGTTAAGGCGGGGCAAGAGTGCAAACAAGTACGCCCAACTCACAGAGTCAAAGGCCCTGTCCATATCCGCTAGCAGGAGTGCCGCCTGTTCGTCCCGAGCCCCCATGGCATCCACCGCCGCCTGTGCCCGCCGGATATTATGGCGAGTGGCTCTACGGGGCATGAACCCGGCCTGGTCAGGGTGGACCAGGTCCGTAATATAGGGCAGTAGGCGGTTCGCCAGGGCCTTCGCCAAGATTTTGGCTTCTATGTTTAATAGTGAAATGGGCCGGTACGAGTTGTGCCTGTCAGGGGCCCTGCCCGGCTTCAGAAACACCACGACCTCGGCGTGGCGCCAATCTGGCGGTAGCTCCCCCTGGACCCGTGCTGCCTCAAGCGCGCGTCTGTACTGGGACCCCAGCTGGAGGTGGAACTTCTTGTAGAATTCGCACGGGTAACCGCTTGGGCCCGGCGCCTTCCCTGTATTTAGCTGCACCAGCGCATCTCCGAGTTCCTCATAACCTTTGAATTTTTTATTGAATATATATGTGTGTGCATGTGTGTATGTGTGTGTGTGTGTGTATAGATATATGTATATATGTGGCTCAGGGATGGATAGTGTTTAGGGGTAGTAAAGGTTTTTTAGTGTTCAGCAGCTGGTATTGTATAGGAGCAATAGCAGCTTTGTAGGGCCAAGTGATAGAATTATAATTATATTATGCTAAAAAAATACTTATTTAAATCAATTAAATGTAATTTATTTAAAAGTAATAACAAATATGTAAAATAAATTAATATTAGTTTAATATTTATTCATTTTAAATTACATGGAAAATAAATGTAATTATCAAAATGAAATATATATATCTAGGTATATTTAAACACTTAAATACATGTAAAAATATACATATGTGTGTTAATACATTCATATTGATATATTTTTTTTATATTTCATTTTATTGAAAACAAGGCATCAAAATAAGTGCATAGTACCGAGGCGGAGCAACCCCACAAAACAGTACATCACATCAAGAATATTGGGGAGGGGGGTTGAGGTGGGAAGGGGGAGATTAAAAAGCAAAAACGGGGATACAGGAGTATCAAAAACAACATCCACAGGTTGTACACATATGTTCCCTCTATATCGATTCCACAATCCCCAAACAGTAGCCCATTTACGACGTCGACCCCTTGCCAGGTATACAGTCTTTTCTCGGAACATGCCCCAATCCATACTTTCTTTCCATCCATCCAGCGTAGGCGGCCTCTCGGATCCCCAATGCTGACCAATATTCAATTTAGGTATCATTGCTCCCAAAGAAGCCCACCTGGTTTGTGCCGTATTGAGATCCGTGGGCTCCCAGATATTAAGGAGACAACTCCTAGCCTCTGGTAACATTGCTATCCCCAGTACTCCCTGCATGACATCATGTACCTTACCCCAGTAGACCACCATAAACTGACATTCCCAAAGGATATGAAGGAACGTGCCCAGTTGACCACACCGTCGCCTACACAAACTTTTATCAGATAGTCCCATCCGCATCAAACGTGGGCCTGTGAAATGCACTCTATGTAATATTTTCAACTGGACAAGTCTCAATCTAGCTGGAATCGCAACTTCATTCGGGTAGGATACGGCTGACTGCCAATCCTCATCATCCAACTCAATACCATCACGCGTCCATTTATCCTGTAGATCCACAAGGAGGTTTGCTCTATTATTAATCAGTTTTTTATAAATCAGGGAAATAGTACTCTCTGACAAGTGCCCGTCTAATATTCTGTCCTCTAGCCGTGAAGCCTCAGGTATCTCTTCCTCCCCCGGCAGTGCCGACTTTAGTGCGTGACTAACCTGAGCATAGCGGAAATATTCCGTCCTCCTTAACTCAAATTCAGTTTGCAATTCAGCAAAAGACTTAATCCTCCCTTTTACCCAGATATTACCAATAGTAGCAATCCCTATCAGGTCCCACCTATCAAACCCCGTCTTATTTCAAGCTTGTCCAGCTTATCCGATCCGAACAGTGGGGTGGCTAGAGTGAGTCGGTCTCTCCATCCTAACGAACTAAGCGCGTCATGCCATATCCGCACCGCCACCCTAGTTGGCCGTGTCAAACTCTTTCCTGCAGCCTTGGCATATAGAGCTCAATTTTAACTGTCACCTGGGAGTAGCCATTTATCCATCGCATATAACTTGGATCTGTTGTGGGCCAGTAAGTACCCAAGTTTATGGCACCCAACTGTGAAGCCCAATAATACCTCTTAATGTCAGGGAGGGCTATACCTCCATCGTACCATGGAAGCGTTAATTTGGTCAACGCAATACGGGGCCTTCCGTCCCATAACAATTCACACTGCACCCCCTCCACCTCTCGAAAATAACTAGCCGGCACTATATCCATCGTATTCTGAAGGGCGTAGAGAAAACAGGGAAAGGACATCATCTTGAAAAGAGCTGCCCATCCCAATAGGGAGAGCAGAAGTTTCTTCCAACTGGCCGTGTCACTCCTTAACCTAATCAAGGGGGGAAGGAGGTTTCTCTCATATCTGATTGTGGGGTCCAAAGAGATAAAGACCCCCAAATATTTAAATCCGTCCTTGGAGATCTGAATCGGACAATTTCGCGGGGGAATAGGGGTGTCTCCACTCAAAACAAACTGTGGGATTTCTGCCAATTTATAATAAGCCCTGAATTCCGACCATAGGAAGCCAAAACATCACAGACTACTATGAGGGATTTCCTAGGTGAGGTCAAATAAAGCAGAATGTCATCTGCATATAAAGAGATCCGGTCTTCCAACTGCGGGGACCAGCGAATACCCCGTATCGAGGGTTCCCAACGGATCCAGGCCGCCAGGGGCTCGAGAGCCAGCGCGAACAGGAGGGGAGACAGTGGACATCCCTGCCTAGTGCCCCACCCAAGACAAACTGGCGCGAGACACGATTATTCACTACAACCTGGGTGAGAGCTCCCGTATACAACAAACGCACCCAACTGATGAATTCAGGACCAAATCCGAACTTTGCCAAGACTGCCCACAAGTACGGCCATTCCACTGTGTCAAAGGCCATCGTTGCGTCTAACAACGCAATTATGGTCAGTTCTTTCAGGGTATGCGCTCTGGCCAAAACTCTATGTAACCGGCGTAGATTTAAAGCCATATTTCTATGTGGGGCAAAGCCCGACTGATCAGGGTGTATCAGCTCACTAATCACCTTAATAAGCCTATTGGACAGCAATTTGGCAGAATCTTAGGCTCCGCATTCAATAACGAAATAGGCCTATAGGAAGCGCAGTTGGATTTAGGCTTTCCTTCCTAATGTATAACCACAACCGAGGCCACTCTTTGATCATATGGCAATACTCTGCGCTCTCGAGCTTCCACAAACATACTTTTAAGAGAGGAGGCAACCTTATCCGGCCTGAGCTTATACAACTCAATCGGAAGTGCATTCGGGTCCAATGCCTTACCAGAGTTCAGAGAACGCACTGCCAGGGCTACTTCATCCGCGGTGAGCGCACTGTCTATAAAATCGCTGTCTTCCTTAGCAAGGCACGGGAGTTGAATATCCCTCAACAACAAACGAGAATCCTCCTCAGGCCGCTCCGACACCGAGGTGTACACCGTTTGAAAGTAATCCGCGAAACCATCTACTATCCCCTGAGGGTCTGTTATTCGCACTCCCTCCGTCGTCTCAATTTCGGGGACAACTCGGTATGCTCTATCCTTCTTATCCAACCAAGGAATCAGTTTTCCGGCCTTATCTTCTACATCATATAACCTACCCTGCTGCTCCCTGCTCAAAGCTCTGGCACTATCAGTGACCAGCGCTCTATATTCAAGCTGCTTAAGATTTAGAACATGCAGCCTGGTACGGGTCACTTCCTGTTCCAAATCAGCCTCGACACTAGCTATCTCAGACTCCACCCATACGACTTCTTCATTCCTATCTTTCTTAGCTCCCGCAATCAGTGACAAAGCCTGGCCCCTCATGACTGCCTTAAAAGCCTCCCAAAGCGAGATCGACAATGATACCGAACCCTCATTTTCCTGAAAATAATGCTCTAACGTCTTCAAAAGGTCCTTACGAATTTTAGGACTATGCAAATACCAGGGGTTAATTGGGGCCACCCTGCCTCCCGATCCAGAGGCCATCTCAAATCTGAGCCAGAGAGGTGAATGATCCGAAATGCCCCTAGCCAGGTGCGTCACCTCCAAAACATACGACACTTGGGCCGCCGGCACCAAAAAATAATCAATACGAGAGAGACTGCCATGGGCACCAGAATGGAAGGTGTATTGACGTTGGTCCGGATGAAACAATCTCCAGCCGTCAACCAAACCCAACGCATCCATAAAATCGGGAAGCCATCTTAGCGCCCGCCCCATATCTCTAGGCGGATGCCTGTCCATGACGCCGGAGACCACAGCATTGAAGTCACCTCCCACGATCAACAATCCCCTCAGGAGGTTCTGAAGGACCTTCCCCAAATCAGTGAAAGTAGTTGCCTGCATACCTGGGGGTACATAAATCGACACTAAAGAAAGAGTGACACCGCGATGTATCTTCCCCTATCATCCTCTACAACGGCGTCTATTACCATCGGGAGAGTCTTCTTGAGAAGGATCCCATCTCCCCTGGACCCCGAAGTGAATCCCGCATGCGCAATCAACCGATATCCCATTCTATGCATCGCTTTACATGAATTCCCTACCAAATGTGTCTCTTGGAGTAGGACCACATCAGGGGCTTGACGTTTGAGAAATTGTAGAACCACAGTAAGTTTGATTTTATCTCCCAAACCATTTACATTCCAACTCAACCCCCTCAACCCCCTACTCCCCATCATAAAACATGAAAAGGGCTTGACCCCCCTCCGACTCCTGCACCACGAACATGCTACTATTCAACTCGAAGCCTTGAAATGTAATGTCTTGAAAAAAATATGAACATCAAAACAACAAAGCAACAACCCCCAACCGTTCCTTCTCCCCACCCCCCACTCTGCACCCCTGCTCACAATTATTGCGCATACCCAACTTGCAGTGTGCCTGTCGCCCCATAATCTAACTAAAAACTACCAAAAAGTAAATCTGAGGAGGAGGAAGACCCACCAATTCCCCGTATGACCCCTCAACATTCTTGTGCCCACAGAACAAACATCTGTGATAAATATGTTAGCGGAAATGTTACATCAATAGTCCGTTCCCCGACCAACCCCGGTCCCTCCAGCAGCTATAACCTTCTTCATTCTTGTTCTTGCAAACCCTCTTCGTCCTCCCTACTTTGTCTCCGAGGGTCATCTCGGGAGGAGAGACTGTCCAACCAGTCCGAGGCAATTTCTGGATTATCAAAAAAGTAAACCCTTTCGTCATGTTCTATCCTCAGCTTGGCAGGGTACATCATGGCATACTTGAAACCCTTGTCACGGAGCTTCCGTTTGACACCCATAAAGCTCTGTCTCTGCTTCTGGACCGCCTGCGTAAAATTTGGAAAGAAGCTGATGGAAGAGTTTTCATATTTTAGGGGGCCTCCAGATCTGGAAGCCTGCAGGATGGCGTCTCTGTCCCTAAAATTAAATATCCTCACTATCAACGGCCGAGGTGGAGCCCCAATTCGCAGCCTTCCTCCGGGAACCCTGTGTGCTCTTTCCACAGTAAAGAAATTTCCCAGGCCTTTGGGCTTAAGATGGTTGGTTATAATGTCCTCCACAAAAAGATCAGCGGTCTGTCCTTCTGCTTTCTCCGGCACTCCAATAATGCGTACATTATTTCTTCGGGCCCTCCCTTCGAATTCGTCCAGTTTGCGGCTTACAAGTTCACCAGAGGCCCTCAGAGTCCGAACTTCCAATTGTAACTGCGCCACATCATCGGTAAGGCTAGTCGTTTTAATGTCCAAGGACTTCACTTTTTCTCTTGTTTTCGTGAGGTCCGCTCGAATCAAGTTGACTTCAATAGAGACCGTGTCCAGTTTGTGATCCAAGGACTCCCTCTTCTGACCAAGGGAGGCCTTCACCCCCTCAATCGATTTACAAAAGGGGGTGGTGATGAACAGAGTGTCTGAATTGAGCAGACCACTCTTACCCAGTCCAAAGATCAGGGCTTGATCCATCACCGTTATTTATCTCACTGCCCCATCCCAGCTCAGAACCTGGCTATATGCAAATCAGTCTGTCCCTGGCCCAGTGCATCATGGGTACAGGGCAGACTAAACTACCAAGCCAATTCTTTACCAGAACGGAGACAAGCTACCGGGGACCGGTTTCTGGCATTTCAGCCGTCTTCGGCCCGGCTTGCTTGAATCCTGATGGAGCAGTGAGAAAGGGACTCATGTCTGAGTATACCCTGCCACACCTATAGTGGCCAAAATCGATTTACAAAAGGGGGTGGTGATGAACAGAGTGTCTGAATTGAGCAGACCACTCTTACCCAGTCCAAAGATCAGGGCTTGATCCATCACCGTTATTTATCTCACTGCCCCATCCCAGCTCAGAACCTGGCTATATGCAAATCAGTCTGTCCCTGGCCCAGTGCATCATGGGTACAGGGCAGACTAAACTACCAAGCCAATTCTTTACCAGAACGGAGACAAGCTACCGGGGACCGGTTTCTGGCATTTCAGCCGTCTTCGGCCCGGCTTGCTTGAATCCTGATGGAGCAGTGAGAAAGGGACTCATGTCTGAGTATACCCTGCCACACCTATAGTGGCCAAAATCGATTTACAAAAGGGGGTGGTGATGAACAGAGTGTCTGAATTGAGCAGACCACTCTTACCCAGTCCAAAGATCAGGGCTTGATCCATCACCGTTATTTATCTCACTGCCCCATCCCAGCTCAGAACCTGGCTATATGCAAATCAGTCTGTCCCTGGCCCAGTGCATCATGGGTACAGGGCAGACTAAACTACCAAGCCAATTCTTTACCAGAACGGAGACAAGCTACCGGGGACCGGTTTCTGGCATTTCAGCCGTCTTCGGCCCGGCTTGCTTGAATCCTGATGGAGCAGTGAGAAAGGGACTCATGTCTGAGTATACCCTGCCACACCTAAGACGGCTGTAATGCCAGAAACCGGTCCCCGGGAGCTTGTTTCCTTCCCAGTGTAAGAATTGGCTTTTGTAGTTTGGTTTGCCCTGTTCCCATCATGCACTGGGACAGGAACAGACTAATTTGCATACAGCCAGGTTCTGAAACTGGGATGGTGCAGTGAGCTAAAAAACGGTGTTGGATCTAGCCCTGATCTCTTGACTGGGTGAGAGCTTTCTGCTTAATTCAGAGACTCTGTCCCTCACCACCCCTTGTTGTATATATTTTTGTCCACCCTAAGCGTGGAAGGGTATTCTCAGATGTGAGACCCTTGCTCATTGCACCATCAGGATTCAAGCAAACCGGGCCGCAGACGGCTGTAATGCCAGAAACCGGTTCCCCGGGAGCTTGTTTCCTTCCCAGTGTAAGAATTGGCTTTTGTAGTTTGGTTTGCCCTGTTCCCATCATGCACTGGGACAGGAACAGACTAATTTGCATACAGCCAGGTTCTGAAACTGGGATGGTGCAGTGAGCTAAAAAACGGTGTTGGATCTAGCCCTGATCTCTTGACTGGGTGAGAGCTTTCTGCTTAATTCAGAGACTCTGTCCCTCACCACCCCTTGTTGTAAATATTTTTGTCCACCCTAAGCGTGGAAGGGTATTCTCAGATGTGAGACCCTTGCTCATTGCACCATCAGGATTCAAGCAAACCGGGCCGAAGACGGCTGTAATGCCAGAAACCGGTCCCCGGGAGCTTGTTTCCTTCCCAGTGTAAGAATTGGCTTTTGTAGTTTGGTTTGCCCTGTTCCCATCATGCACTGGGACAGGAACAGACTAATTTGCATACAGCCAGGTTCTGAAACTGGGATGGTGCAGTGAGCTAAAAAACGGTGTTGGATCTAGCCCTGATCTCTTGACTGGGTGAGAGCTTTCTGCTTAATTCAGAGACTCTGTCCCTCACCACCCCTTGTTGTAAATATTTTTGTCCACCCTAAGCGTGGAAGGGTATTCTCAGATGTGAGGCCCTTGCTCATTGCACCATCAGGATTCAAGCAAACCGGGCCGAAGACGGCTGTAATGCCAGAAACCGGTCCCCGGGAGCTTGTTTCCTTCCCAGTGTAAGAATTGGCTTTTGTAGTTTGGTTTGCCCTGTTCCCATCATGCACTGGGACAGGAACAGACTAATTTGCATACAGCCAGGTTCTGAAACTGGGATGGTGCAGTGAGCTAAAAAACGGTGTTGGATCTAGCCCTGATCTCTTGACTGGGTGAGAGCTTTCTGCTTAATTCAGAGACTCTGTCCCTCACCACCCCTTGTTGTAAATATTTTTGTCCACCCTAAGCGTGGAAAGGTATTCTCAGATGTGAGACCCTTGCTCATTGCACCATCAGGATTCAAGCAAACCGGGCCGAAGACGGCTGTAATGCCAGAAACCGGTCCCCGGGAGCTTGTTTCCTTCCCAGTGTAAGAATTGGCTTTTGTAGTTTGGTTTGCCCTGTTCCCATCATGCACTGGGACAGGAACAGACTAATTTGCATACAGCCAGGTTCTGAAACTGGGATGGTGCAGTGAGCTAAAAAACGGTGTTGGATCTAGCCCTGATCTCTTGACTGGGTGAGAGCTTTCTGCTTAATTCAGAGACTCTGTCCCTCACCACCCCTTGTTGTAAATATTCACCCCCTCAATGGCAGCCATCACGTCCTGTAATGTAGGCTCCGCTGCCATGACCGAGGCCTCGACTGCTCCATCTTGCGATTTCCCCAATCCAGCAGGCGAACCTTTAAGTTGCGTATATCGGTCCAATTTATCAGATTGGGTGTATCTCGCTCCTCTAGCAGCCTTCGATTGTGGTTTCTCCACCTCCGGCTTGGTCGCCATTTTAGGATTGTCCGAGGAGGAAAATACGCATTTCCCGTTCCGAGGTGGTCCAGCTATACGGGCGCCACAGCAGGGTGAATGCAAAGTTCTTCACTCTTGCCCTTCGAGGGTGCTCTGCCCACTGTCACTAGACTCGGTGTGTCAAAAATTCAGCAAAACACAAGTCTACACCGCGCGAGTTTCAGCACACTCACAGGCGCGATCCCAAGACAAAGGGATATAACTCCACGAACTGTGCCCTCAAGTAATCACTAGTTCTTCTTTAGTTCACCAATTGTTTGCCATTCGATCAGGGTTTATCTTCATCTGATATGTTCCATAGCGGAGGCACTGGGGGCTCGCTTGTCAACTCGGGAAAGAAACAAAGCCCAATTGTGAGGCCGGACCGCGACTTCTGGTCTCTGGTTCCGTTGTTGATTCACTACGGCCTGGGTCCAGTGCCAACTCAAGTCCCCAGGCATCCAACCCAAACAGGCCGCAAACTTCCCGGCTCTCCAGCTTCGGTTTCCGGCGGTCGATCGGGATTCGGCTTTCAGTGCCCGTTTCTACTTTGGTTCCGCTACAATAATCCACCTTCAGGCATCAGGATAAGTGACAGGATGTAGCCGGGGGTCTCTGCAGCCCTAAGCTCACGCGGCCATCTTGGACGCGCGTGAAGCTCCTCCTCATATTGATATTTAAATCGATATTACTTATAAGTATATGCCAATATAAATATAAATCCATACACGCATACATATGTATACTATTTTTTTACTGTTCATGGGGGCGCACCAAAATAGAAGTCCAAGAAAAAGTAAGTAGAAAAATGTTCTTTATTTATTTTTATCCATTAAAATACACGTCATCAGTACAATATGTCACGAGTTCAGCCAACGCGTTTCACTCCCTACCAAGGAGTTTCTTCAGGGCTGAAAGAACAATAAAAAACAAATATTCCCATCAATTTCCTGCATCTTCAGGTATATACACATTTACCCATTTGATACTACATTGTATGGGGGTTCTCTATAGATCACTTATTTCCCAAAAAAGAGAGGGAAAAAAGGAACACAGAAACCTGACATTGGGAAAGACTGATCAGCAAGTATTATTATTACCCAAAGAGAAAGCAACTTTCTAAGCGGTTGATACCTCAAAAGGGGGAGAAGAGGTTTGTATGGGTGACCGTGAAGAAAGGTGCAAAATTCTAATTGGATTACAAATTAAAAATTAAAAATTAACATCCCACTCTGATTTTAAACCCCACCGCAAGATGGTACGCGGGGAGGGGTGGGTATCCCACAGTTGGTGAAGAATATAGCACATGTCTCATTTTTCAATAGCATAAACATATATATATATATATATAGTTCCAATATTTCACATTTGTAAATAAAAGCTAAAGTAAATTCACAACCAATATCTATAAACTAATACTACTCCTTTCCATAAGTGTTTGGATCATAGATTTGTACCTTGTTAGACCATGCAATTATAAAGAACAAAAAACAAGAGAAACCTAATATTGAGTAAGTCACATGTTATGACACAATACATCATCTCTTGTCTAGCCTCTAAGGTTCATACCGTAACTGCAAGCTAGTTTCTCACCTTTCTAGAAGTGCTTGGATCACAATTTTGTGCCATATTATACCATGCAGTTTAGAAAGGGACAAAGGGCAGAAGGAACACAGCATTATATAGGTCATATGTTAAAACACACTGCACCATTTCTTGCCTAATCCCCACGGTTCATACCATATCATTAACATCTCAATGACCTTTCTATAAACATGACCCACATCCATGATAGTACATCTTACTTTCATGTTATTTATTTGGTTTAAACTTATGGTCCAGTGGTGATAGATCGGAAGTGATAGCAATTGGTTTAAAACATAATTCTCCTATCAGTTGGCTAAACCGAAGAGTATATTAGTGGAACTTGGATTCTTACCGATGCAAATCTTTTTGGTGTGTTGTGTTCCAAGGTTCCTTCTATAATCACACTCGCTTTCTAATGCCACATGTTTGTTCACTCCGGCGTAATTCTATTCAGTAATGGAAAAGTTATTCTAGATCATTTGGGTATATGTTTTTTTGCACTTTTCTAAAATCGCGTTCGTTTTTATTTCTATTTTTATTCCTGCGCATACCTTAAGATTCATCAGTATCTGTCTTCCCTTCTATTCCCACGTTTTCAAGGACTCTATATGTCTTGTCCAGAAGGCGGTTCTGCTATTTCACTGCTTTACCCGTCCCTGGCCGTATTCGTTCAGGGTGATTGCGGTACTAGACAGTAGGAAAAGTAAAGGGAGATACTAATACATCACGTATTAAAACAGATTGCTAGGTGTTTAGATTCAGAGTCAACGAACCGTCCCTGCCTGTAATTATAAATTCATAATAGCCCGGTTTAGATTTGACATACTAGTAGGATAACGTTAAAAATTATACACTTTTGCCATATATCCCGTCAAGATATTTCACATTGTCAATGCAGAGAAATATCTTCCCCTGTACCATAACTCCGCGAGGTATTATCACAACCTCCCCTGCTGCAGGAAATGGAGATCAAGCATCTCCCAACCAGACCCACGTTAAACTATCCAAAGGGTAAAATGAAATAGGAAAAGGGCCGGTTTTGGGAGGGCATTATTCTGATAAGGTTCCATTAGTTTTCTTATCCTCAAAAAGTCCCGAAAAAATCAGGATCAGACCCATGACGTTACCGTTAGAGTTATCAGGTGATAAGCACCCACTTGCCCTGTTAACCTCCACAAAAAGCCCATTAACTTATAGAGCCCAATTATAGTTACTTGCTACTTTGCCAACCCGGTCTCTCACCTGTATCAGAAGACGTTCGGTTTCAGCGTCTCGGCATGGCTGGTTCCAGGCTGAATTCGCCATTATGGAAACCGCCTTTTATTCAAATAAGAAGATCGTGCATTGGTCAACATTTTAGCCGGCCCCGTTATCGATTTCAGTAGTTAGACTTGTTTACCTCAGGCGCCATCTTAGAGTAGGCAGTAATCACGATACTAGGGTTATAACTGGTTGCATATTCGTGCTGGATAGGTATTAAGTAAAATATCGGGTTAGATTACTGACAGAAAACATTTTATAACTCTACCCGGAAGTTTGCTAAGATATTTGTATCGTGTTGCCGATCCGGTTATCTCATTATCGATTTTTATAGATTTTTTATCGTCTTTTTTTCATGTCTTTTTAAACATGAATGTCGCTCCATAATGATATATTAGTGACCACATCGGCCTCTATCTTATATATAAGGCATTGAATAAGGTTTTGACTAAGTTGCACGCCAAGTGATCTGCGGGCGCCATCTTGGAATGGTACCGATCGTTTAGAATCAGGGAGTGTGTTATTACATATGTACGCCCCAACTATCTACTAGAGCAGGTGCAAGTATATTTGTTTGGAGAAAAAGAGGGGAAATGGGGTTATGCTTATCAAAACGCCCTAGTACCTCCTTCTCATATATAGGGCATTGGGTGAGGTTATTACTAAGTTTCTCACCAAGTGCTCTACGCGCGTCATCTGAAAATGGTTAATAGTATTCATGCTTCCGTTCATTGTAGCCCTGGGCGTATATCATCAGGGAGAGTGTTATTACATGTATACATCTCAACTATCTGCTAAGACATTTGTAAATATTCGTTTGAAAAAGGGGGAATAGGATTATATTCGTCAGAGCACCCTAATTACAAGGGGGTACATTGTTTACTTTAGACAGGATAGATGTTTAGATACGAAAGGTTTCATGTCTCCATTTAAGGATTCTCAAAGGATGGTGGGAATGTTTAAAACTCAAGGTGGCGGGGCAGGTGTGGAGAGGGAAAGGAAGAGGAGTGGGGAAGGGGTTTTCATACGGATATGTCCAATGGTGTTTCGTATGGGGAGGTACAGGAAATTAATGTACCTTGATGGAATCATCCTAATCAATCATAAGGTGTATTCTTATTAGACAATCATTACACCCTTCCCTGACAAGTTTAATAGGAAGGATGTATAGGCCTCAAAATCTAGATATACCTCTACTTCCAAACAAAATACGGAATATTACATCATCACAAAAAATGATACATTTCACTGTCCAAGTTCATACCATATTTTATACATTGTAATTTACATATCCATCTTGCCTCACGTTGTCTAAGAAGTACCTCCCGATTACCTCCTCTTGTAAGCGGTTGTACATGTTCCAAACCATGGAACCAAAAATCAGGTTTCCCACCATGTTTCTCCCAAAAATGTTTTGTATGAACATATCTAGCATCTTTATTCAAGATTGCTCTCCTATGTTCCTGGATTCTTGTCCTCAAGCTGCGTTTCGAACTGCCCACGTATATTAGTCCGCAGGTACAGCCCAAGATATATACCACAAAAGTGGTCGCACAGTTTATGAATGATAAGATTTCAAAGTTTGGCGAGCCATTGAATGCAAAGTGCTTAGTTTTGTCTCTGCCATATTCACAGATGTTGCAATCCCTGCATGTGAAGAAGCCATTTGGTTTTTGTGGCAGCCAATTTGTACCAATGTCTCTGTTTGGTTTTAAATAGCTAGGGCATAGTTGGTTACGTAATGTCCTGCCTCTGCGGTATGTTACTGATGGATTGGTTCTCACATGTAACTGTAATCCTGGGACATCTTTTAGGAGATACCAATTGTTTTTTAGGATTTTAAATATACTGCTGTTATGTCTGGTATATTTTGTTACAAATCTGACATCTGCACTTGTTTTTAGTTTCTTGCGTGATTTGGTTTTAAGGGTTTCATTTCTAAGGATCTTATGTGTCCTGCTCTCAGCTCTGTGAATAATATCCTTACTGTATCCCCTAGCCTCAAAGCGGCTCTTAAGCGTTTGTAGATTAGCATCAAAAGATTCTGCTTCAGTACAGTTCCGTTTAAGGCGTACCATTTCTCCAAATGCAATACTGCATTGCAAGCAGTATCCTTACGGAAAAGGGTACTTTGGATTTTGTTGTTCTTAATATAGAACTTTAGATCCAAAAAGTTTATACTCTCTCTGCTATATTCTATCGTGAGTTTCACATTCATGCCGTTCTTATTTAAGTAGCAAAAGTAGTCCAAAAGATCAGTTTCAGATCCTGACCAGAGACAAATGATATCGTCAATGTACCTCCCCCAGAACACGATGTTGTTGGTCCAGGGGGAGGCACTCTGGTTCCATGCATGTACCCTTTCAAATTGTCCCATAAAGAGACAGGCACTTCAGGGCCTGCATGCAGGAACTTGCTTCCTGGATGTCCAACAACTGCCTGAAGTTGAATGGGTCCAAAACGGAAGTGCTCGTGGTAGGGGGAGGCCCGTCTGTGTGGTCCTCAGCGTGGTGGCCTGACTCTCTGGGCTCTACCCCCACGCCGAGCCACCAGGCGAAAAATCTTGGGGTTCTATTCGACTCTGATCTATCCTTTGCTCCCCAGGTTAACCGGGTGGTTGGAATGTGCTTCGGGATACTGAAGAGCCTTCGCAAGGTCCTTGACCTATTACCGATTGGTGCCAGACAAACTCTTGTGCATGCTTTGGTCACATCGAGACTTGACTATGCCAACCTATTATATCTGGGTATTACGGCCAAAAGTCTCAACCGTCTCCAAGTTCTACAAAACGCCACAGCCCGGCTGGTACTGAGACTCCCCAGGAGAGCACCCTCTAAAGCTGCCTTGAGGTCCCTTCACTGGCTTCCTGTCCGGGAAAGGATTACCTTCAAGGCTCTCTGCATGTGCCATCGCATCTTTGGAGGCAAAGCACCCGGCCCGCTGAACAGCCTTATTACTCCCTACAGACCTGAGCGGCTGCTCAGATCCTCTGGGATGGGTCTGGCTGTTGTCCCCAAAATCCGTAAATCTCGGATGGGAGGTAGATCTTTCAGGCTCCTTGCAGCCAAGAATTGGAATTTGCTTCCCACTGAAATGCGTCTCGAACCTTCTGAGACTAAATTTCGCAAAACCCTCAAAACCTATCTCTTCCGCCTAGCATTGTTATAATCCTCTGACTCTCTTCCAGGTTCTCTTCAGCGCGGGGACACGCCGGTGTGCGTTACCAAGCGCTTTACAAAATTCCAAAATGAAATGAAATGAAATGAAATGAAATGAAAGGCATAAGATGGCGCAAATTTGGTCCCCATCGCAGTCCCCCTCTTCTGGTGGTACCACACATCTTCAAACAGGAAGTAATTTTTTGTTAAAACCAGTTCCATCATCTCTAGAACCATTTGGTTTTTTTGGAGCAAATCCGCCCCTTCTCTGTCCAGATAGAATTCACTGGCTTTAAGACCAATGTCATGTTGGATGGAAGTATATAGACTTGTAACGTCTAGGGTGACAAACAGGAGATCGTTTGACCACTCGAAATCTTGAAGTTTATTCAAAATATCTTTGCTATCTTGAATAAAAGAAGGCAAGTTTAGAACATGTTTGTTGAGTTTAAGGTCTACGTATTCAGATAGTTTCTCAGTAGGTGAACCTATTCCCGAGATGATGGGGCGACCAGGCGGGAATGGCCCACCTTTGTGTACTTTGGGGAGGATATATATACAAGGGGATCTTGGCTTGGAAACCAGTAGATATTGATATTCCTGGTCGCTGAGTAGCCCCATATCTTTCCAATCTAATAGTTTGGAATTGATTTCGACAGTCAATCGCCCAATCGGGTTCTGTGCTACCTGCTCGTAGCACTCCTTGTCTCCCAACTGTCTCTCAATCTCGTATGTGTAGTCTTTTCTATTCATAATCACGATGTTTCCCCCTTTATCGGCCTCCTTGATTACTATGTTTGGGTCTTCCTGTAGTCTCTTGAGGGCATCCCTTTCCCCTTTTGTGAGGTTAAAGTCTTTGTATCGTTGTTCCCTACTCTCCCTCTCAAGTTTGTATAGGCCGGCAGTGACTTGCTCATTAAATGTATCAATATTTTGATGGTATGTGCCGGGGAGAAACTTTGATTTAAGGTGTAATCCACTATCATCAGACATATTTTCAATAATTCCACATTCAGAGCGAATAGTATCTAAGTCAACCTCCATTTCCTCATTTAGTGTGGTCAAACATTGTAAACCTTTTATCTCAGCGATAGAAATACTTACAGGTTCTACTTCAGATCCCTGGTTCCCAGATAGTGAGTTACACATAGGTTTGTTGCAAAAAAATTCTTTTAATTTTAGTTGTCGTGTAAATTTGAACAGGTCTATGTGTACATCAGAAAAATCACCGTCCTGAGTCGGACAGAACCCCAAACCTTTGCACAATAACTTCTTTTCATCTGAGTCCAAACATCTATCCGATAAGTTGACTATTCTCAATTCAGACTGATTATTTGTTTCCAGGTCACTATTCCCTTCCTTGCCATCTACTGTTTCGCTTGTTCTTTGGGTTTGTTCTTCCCCCTCTCTGATCTCCTCACTTGGTCCTCCCCCTCTTCTCGTGTTGGACCTTTGGTGCCTCCTGCCACCTCTCCTTGTCTTTTTTGGTGTTGTACTTTTCTGGCCTGGTTCCCACTTATTCTTAGCTTCTCCATTTCTTTCTGGAAAGTGGAGGGGCCTGCTTCTAAAGGGAGTCCACCTGGGGCTGTTGCAGAGGATACACTATCTAGCGAGGAGAGAGAGGTGCTACTCACCGATCTTAGCTCTTCACTAGCCTCACTCATTCGTTTTTTTGTGGAGTCATCTGTGTTTATATTGTCAAATTTTTTCGCAAAAGTGTATATGCGACCATCACGATAATCTTTGTCATCTCTTTTTATCTTTCTTAGTTTTTTATCTTTTAAGTAATTTTGATGGTTATCAATTACTTTTTTCATGATCTCATAATTTTTCTCAACTAGGTCAGGGTTCCACAGGCCTCAATTTCTTTTACTACATTTTCTATCTCTACCAATAGTTTAGCCCCCTTCTCTTCAGCATGTTTGATTAGTATTTGCATCATAACACATGATGCACCCTCCAGATTGGTTTCCCAGTCCTTTAGCAGTTCTTCACTTAAATCTTCAAATGTTGGAAAGATTAGGATGCGTAGCCCCCGTGGTACTTTTTTCTGGTGGATATATTGTTGCAGGGTTACGCCGTCCCACCATCGTGACAGTTCCTGTCTCCTAAGTCTTTCCAATTTTTGGAACAATGCCTTCAGTCCTCCAGTTTCTGGTGCTTTTGGTATGTTAGAATTTGTACAAGAGTCTTTCCCAAACAGGTCCTGCGCCATTTCCTCGCGTTTGTCATCAAATTTAGACATAATTAGTCTATGTCTGTTACTGGATGGCTGTTAGTGCGTGCTGGCCCAGGTAGCAAGTGAATGTTTGTACGAAAAAGCAGCAGCGGACCTTAAAATGCCGCACCTAAACTCCAGTTCCAGTGAATCGATGTTTCAAGTTTGTTTTTTGTGCTGCCAACCCCGACACCAGCTGCTGTTTGGCGTCGCTGTGTTCTCCAGATCAATTAAACAATTTTTTACTGTTCATGGGGGCGCACCAAAATAGAAGTCCAAGAAAAAGTAAGTAGACAAATGTTCTTTATTTATTTTTATCCATTAAAATACACGTCATCAGTACAATATGTCACGAGTTCAGCCAACGCGTTTCACTCCCTACCAAGGAGTTTCTTCAGGGCTGAAAGAACAATAAAAAACAAATATTCCCATCAATTTCCTGCATCTTCAGGTATATACACATTTACCCATTTGATACTACATTGTATGGGGGTTCTCTATAGATCACTTATTTCCCAAAAAAGAGAGGGGAAAAAGGAACACAGAAACCTGACATTGGGAAAGACTGATCAGCAAGTATTATTATTACCCAAAGAGAAAGCAACTTTCTAAGCGGTTGATACCTCAAAAGGGGGAGAAGAGGTTTGTATGGGTGACCGTGAAGAAAGGTGCAAAATTCTAATTGGATTACAAATTAAAAATTAAAAATTAAAATCCCACTCTGATTTTAAACCCCACCGCAAGATGGTACGCGGGGAGGGGTGGGTATCCCACAGTTGGTGAAGAATATAGCACATGTCTCATTTTTCAATAGCATAAACATATATATATATATATATATATAGTTCCAATATTTCACATTTGTAAATAAAAGCTAAAGTAAATTCACAACCAATATCTATAAACTAATACTACTCCTTTCCATAAGTGTTTGGATCATAGATTTGTACCTTGTTAGACCATGCAATTATAAAGAACAAAAAACAAGAGAAACCTAATATTGAGTAAGTCACATGTTATGACACAATACATCATCTCTTGTCTAGCCTCTAAGGTTCATACCGTAACTGCAAGCTAGTTTCTCACCTTTCTAGAAGTGCTTGGATCACAATTTTGTGCCATATTATACCATGCAGTTTAGAAAGGGACAAAGGGCAGAAGGAACACAGCATTATATAGGTCATATGTTAAAACACACTGCACCATTTCTTGCCTAATCCCCACGGTTCATACCATATCATTAACATCTCAATGACCTTTCTATAAACATGACCCACATCCATGATAGTACATCTTATTTTCATGTTATTTATTTGGTTTAAACTTATGGTCCAGTGGTGATAGATCGGAAGTGATAGCAATTGGTTTAAAACATAATTCTCCTATCAGTTGGCTAAACCGAAGAGTATATTAGTGGAACTTGGATTCTTACCGATGCAAATCTTTTTGGTGTGTTGTGTTCCAAGGTTCCTTCTATAATCACACTCGCTTTCTAATGCCACATGTTTGTTCACTCCGGCGTAATTCTATTCAGTAATGGAAAAGTTATTCTAGATCATTTGGGTATATGTTTTTTTGCACTTTTCTAAAATCGCGTTCGTTTTATTTCTATTTTTATTCCTGCGCATACCTTAAGATTCATCAGTATCTGTCTTGCCTTCTATTCCCACGTTTTCAAGGACTCTATATGTCTTGTCCAGAAGGCGGTTCTGCTATTTCACTGCTTTACCCGTCCCTGGCCGTATTCGTTCAGGGTGACTGCGGTACTAGACAGTAGGAAAAGTAAAGGGAGACACTAAGTACATCACGTATTAAAACAGATTGCTAGGTGTTTAGATTCAGAGTCAACGAACCGTCCCTGCCTGTAATTATAAATTCATAATAGCCCGGTTTAGATTTGACATACTAGTAGGGTAACGTTAAAAATTATACACTTTTGCCATATATCCCGTCAAGATATTTCACATTGTCAATGCAGAGAAATATCTTCCCCTGTACCATAACTCCGCGAGGTATTATCACAACCTCCCCTGCTGCAGGAAATGGAGATCAAGCATCTCCCAACCAGACCCACATTAAACTATCCAAAGGGTAAAATGAAATAGGAAAAGGGCCGGTTTTGGGAGGGCATTATTCTGATAAGGTTCCATTAGTTTTCTTATCCTCAAAAAGTCCCAAAAAAAGCAGGATCAGACCCATGACGTTACCGTTAGAGTTATCAGGTGATAAGCACCCACTTGCCCTGTTAACCTCCACAAAAAGCCCATTAACTTATAGAGCCCAATTATAGTTACTTGCTACTTTGCCAACCCGGTCTCTCACCTGTATCAGAAGACGTTCGGTTTCAGCGTCTCGGCATGGCTGGTTCCAGGCTGAATTCGCCATTATGGAAACCGCCTTTTATTCAAATAAGAAGATCGTGCATTGGTCAACATTTTAGCCGGCCCCGTTATCGATTTCAGTAGTTAGACTTGTTTACCTCAGGCGCCATCTTAGAGTAGGCAGTAATCACGATACTAGGGTTATAACTGGTTGCATATTCGTGCTGGATAGGTATTAAGTAAAATATCGGGTTAGATTACTGTCAGAAAACATTTTATAACTCTACCCGGAAGTTTGCTAAGATATTTGTATCGTGTTGCCGATCCGGTTATCTCATTATCGATTTTTATAGATTTTTTATCGTCTTTTTTTCATGTCTTTTTAAACATGAATGTCGCTCCATAATGATATATTAGTGACCACATCGGCCTCTATCTTATATATAAGGCATTGAATAAGGTTTTGACTAAGTTGCACGCCAAGTGATCTGCGGGCGCCATCTTGGAATGGTACCGATCGTTTAGAATCAGGGTGTGTGTTATTACATATGTACGCCCCAACTATCTACTAGAGCAGGTGCAAGTATATTTGTTTGGAGAAAAAGAGGGGAAATTAGGTTATGCTTATCAAAACGCCCTAGTGCCTCCTTCTCATATATAGGGCATTGGGTGAGGTTATTACTAAGTTTCTCACCAAGTGCTCTACGCGCGTCATCTGAAAATGGTTAATAGTATTCATGCTTCCGTTCATTGTAGCCCTGGGCGTATATCATCAGGGAGAGTGTTATTACATGTATACATCTCAACTATCTGCTAAGACATTTGTAAATATTCGTTTGAAAAAGGGGGAATAGGATTATATTCGTCAGAGCACCCTAATTACAAGGGGGTACATTGTTTACTTTAGACAGGATAGATGTTTAGATACGAAAGGTTTCATGTCTCCATTTAAGGATTCTCAAAGGATGGTGGGAATGTTTAAAACTCAAGGTGGCGGGGCAGGTGTGGAGAGGGAAAGGAAGAGGAGTGGGGAAGGGGTTTTCATACGGATATGTCCAATGGTGTTTCGTATGGGGAGGTACAGGAAATTAATGTACCTTGATGGAATCGTCCTAATCAATCATAAGGTGTATTCTTATTAGACAATCATTACACCCTTCCCTGACAAGTTTAATAGGAAGGATGTATAGGCCTCAAAATCTAGATATACCTCTACTTCCAAACAAAATACGGAATATTACATCATCACAAAAAATGATACATTTCACTGTCCAAGTTCATACCATATTTTATACATTGTAATTTACATATCCATCTTGCCTCACGTTGTCTAAGAAGTACCTCCCGATTACCTCCTCTTGTAAGCGGTTGTACATGTTCCAAACCATGGAACCAAAAATCAGGTTTCCCACCATGTTTCTCCCAAAAATGTTTTGTATGAACATATCTAGCATCTTTATTCAAGATTGCTCTCCTATGTTCCTGGATTCTTGTCCTCAAGCTGCGTTTCGAACTGCCCACGTATATTAGTCCGCAGGTACAGCCCAAGATATATACCACAAAAGTGGTCGCACAGTTTATGAATGATAAGATTTCAAAGTTTGGCGAGCCATTGAATGCAAAGTGCTTAGTTTTGTCTCTGCCATATTCACAGATGTTGCAATCCCTGCATGTGAAGAAGCCATTTGGTTTTTGTGGCAGCCAATTTGTACCAATGTCTCTGTTTGGTTTTAAATAGCGAGGGCATAGTTAGTTACGTAATGTCCTGCCTCTGCGGTATGTTACTGATGGATTGGTTCTCACATGTAACTGTAATCCTGGGACATCTTTTAGGAGATGCCAATTGTTTTTTAGGTTTTTAAATATACTGCTGTTATGTCTGGTATATTTTGTTACAAATCTGACATCTGCACTTGTTTTTAGTTTCTTGCGTGATTTGGTTTTAAGGGTTTCATTTCTAAGGATCTTATGTGTCCTGCTCTCAGCTCTGTGAATAATATCCTTACTGTATCCCCTAGCCTCAAAGCGGCTCTTAAGTGTTTGTAGATTAGCATCAAAAGATTCTGCTTCAGTACAGTTCCGTTTAAGGCGTACCATTTCTCCAAATGGTATATTGTTTATTGTGGAACTGGCATGTGCACTACTTGCATGCAATACTGCATTGCAAGCAGTATCCTTACGGAAAAGGGTGGATTTTGTTGTTCTTAATATAGAACTTTAGATCCAAAAAGTTTATACTCTCTCTGCTATATTCTATCGTGAGTTTCACATTCATGCCGTTCTTATTTAAGTAGCAAAAGTAGTCCAAAAGATCAGTTTCAGATCCTGACCAGAGACAAATGATATCGTCAATGTACCTCCCCCAGAACACGATGTTGTTGGTTCAGGGGGAGGCACTCTGGTTCCATGCATGTACCCTTTCAAATTGTCCCATAAAGAGACAGGCATAAGATGGCGCAAATTTGGTCCCCATCGCAGTCCCCCTCTTCTGGTGGTACCACACATCTTCAAACAGGAAGTAATATTTTGTTAAAACCAGTTCCATCATCTCTAGAACCATTTGTTTTTTTTGGAGCAAATCCGCCCCTTCTCTGTCCAGATAGAATTCACTGGCTTTAAGACCAATGTCATGTTGGATGGAAGTATATAGACTTGTAACGTCTAGGGTGACAAACAGGAGATTGTTTGACCACTCGAAATCTTGCAGTTTATTCAAAATATCTTTGCTATCTTGAATAAAAGAAGGCAAGTTTAGAACATGTTTGTTGAGTTTAAGGTCTACGTATTCAGATAGTTTCTCAGTAGGTGAACCTATTCCCGAGATGATGGGGCGACCAGGCGGGAATGGCCCACCTTTGTGTACTTTGGGGAGGATATATATACAAGGGGATCTTGGGTTGGAAACCAGTAGATATTGATATTCCTGGTCGCTGAGTAGCCCCATATCTTTCCAATCTAATAGTTTGGAATTGATTTCGACAGTCAATCGCCCAATCGGGTTCTGTGCTACCTGCTCGTAGCACTCCTTGTCTCCCAACTGTCTCTCAATCTCGTATGTGTAGTCTTTTCTATTCATAATCACGATGTTTCCCCCTTTATCGGCCTCCTTGATTACTATGTTTGGGTCTTCTCGTAGTCTCTTGAGGGCATCCCTTTCCCCTTTTGTGAGGTTAAAGTCTTTGTATCGTTGTTCCCTACTCTCCCTCTCAAGTTTGTATAGGCCGGCAGTGACTCGCTCATTAAATGTATCAATATTTTGATGGTATGTGCCGGGGAGAAACTTTGATTTAAGGTGTAATCCACTATCATCAGACATATTTTCAATAATTCCACATTCAGAGCGAATAGTATCTAAGTCAACCTCCATTTCCTCATTTAGTGTGGTCAAACATTGTAAACCTTTTATCTCAGCGATAGAAATACTTACAGGTTCTACTTCAGATCCCTGGTTCCCAGATAGTGAGTTACACATAGGTTTGTTGCAAAAAAATTATTTTAATTTTAGTTGTCGTGTAAATTTGAACAGGTCTATGTGTACATCAGAAAAATCACCGTCCTGAGTCGGACAGAACCCCAAACCTTTGCACAATAACTTCTTTTCATCTGAGTCCAAACATCTATCCGATAAGTTGACTATTCTCAATTCAGACTGATTATTTGTTTCCAGGTCACTATTCCCTTCCTTGCCATCTACTGTTTCGCTTGTTCTTTGGGTTTGTTCTTCCCCCTCTCTGATCTCCTCACTTGGTCCTCCCCCTCTTCTCGTGTTGGACCTTTGGTGCCTCCTGCCACCTCTCCTTGTCTTTTTTGGTGTTGTACTTTTCTGGCCTGGTTCCCACTTATTCTTAGCTTCTCCATTTCTTTCTGGAAAGTGGAGGGGCCTGCTTCTAAAGGGAGTCCACCTGGGGCTGTTGCAGAGGATACACTATCTAGCGAGGAGAGAGAGGTGCTACTCACCGATCTTAGCTCTTCACTAGCCTCCCTCATTCGTTTTTTTGTGGAGTCATCTGTGTTTATATTGTCAAATTTTTTCGCAAAAGTGTATATGCGACCATCACGATAATCTTTGTCATCTCTTTTTATCTTTCTTAGTTTTTTATCTTTTAAGTAATTTTGATGGTTATCAATTACTTTTTTCATGATCTCATAATTTTTCTCAACTAGGTCAGGGTTCCCACAGGCCTCAATTTCTTTTACTACATTTTCTATCTCTACCAATAGTTTAGCCCCCTTCTCTTCAGCATGTTTAATTAGTATTTGCATCATAACACATGATGCACCCTCCAGATTGGTTTCCCAGTCCTTTAGCAGTTCTTCACTTAAATCTTCAAATGTTGGAAAGATTAGGATGCGTAGCCCCCGTGGTACTTTTTTCTGGTGGATATATTGTTGCAGGGTTACGCCGTCCCACCATCGTGACAGTTCCTGTCTCCTAAGTCTTTCCAATTTTTGGAACAATGCCTTCAGTCCTCCAGTTTCTGGTGCTTTTGGTATGTTAGAATTTGTACAAGAGTCTTTCCCAAACAGGTCCTGCGCCATTTCCTCGCGTTTGTCATCAAATTTAGACATAATTAGTCTATGTCTGTTACTGGATGGCTGTTAGTGCGTGCTGGCCCAGGTAGCAAGTGAATGTTTGTACGAAAAAGCAGCAGCGGACCTTAAAATGCCGCACCTAAACTCCAGTTCCAGGGAATCGATGTTTCAAGTTTGTTTTTTGTGCTGCCAACCCCGACACCAGCTGCTGTTTGGCGTCGCTGTGTTCTCCAGATCAATTAAACAATTTTCCCGGCTCTCCAGCTTCGGTTTCCGGCGGTCGATCGGGATGCGGCTTTCAGTGCCCGTTTCTACTTTGGTTCCGCTACAATAATCCACCTTCAGGCATCAGGATAAGTGACAGGATGTAGCCGGGGGTCTCTGCAGCCCTAAGCTCACGCGGCCATCTTGGACGCGCGCAAAGCTCCTCCTCATATTGATATTTAAATCGATATTACTTATAAGTATATGCCAATATAAATATAAATCCATACACGCATACATATGTATACTTTCTAACATGGCAGCCAGCATTTTAATATCTGTAATTTGAAACAAAGACAAAAGGAAACACATGCAAAGTGAGCAGTCCGGCCACACTTTGCAGTGGTGGAGCCCTCATAAAAAATAAATTATTAAATAAATAAATAATAAGAAAATGTATAGAACACAGGCAGCGGGATAGTGAATAGGCAAGGAAGCATCGGGGCAGGAAGCATCAGGGATGTGGAGTGGCTGGGAAGTCAAAGAGAAAGTCATACGAAACTAGGAGCCTGATAGCAAAAGACATATGGCTTTCTTCGCTGCCCATTGAGGGGAAAACAAAACTCTTAACCAGGCAAGCAAAAATTCTTTCAAATGACCTTGATGAGCAACGGGTCAACCAGCTCTTCCATGGCTCCTGGGCCCCCAAATTATACACCTCGAAAATCCTTCCGCCGTACCTTGCATCCTCTGAAAGTCCACATAAAACTTCAATTGATGAGATTCCGCTTCGGTTTATTACAAATGATGGCATACAAGTTCGGCCAAGGTTACAGGAAAGAAGCATCCTCACAATGCCGCTTCTGCAAACAGGATGAGGAAAACCTTATCCATATCCTGTGCATCTGCCGAGAACTCCGAGCCCAAAGAAACTTTTGGTTGCGCCCATTCTGGCTCCTACTAAATATCAGGACTTACCAGGAAGCACTAGATGCATGTATGAGGGGAGACTCACCGCAGTTGGCAGCGCGTTTTGTTAAGTTTATTACTGAAATTAATTCCCTGAAACTTCCCTCTGTCAAAGCTTGAATTCCTTTTCCCCCTGTGACATTCTTGCGCCCTTTTTAATTTAATTAGCAACTTCTCTGTTTTTTATTTGATTTTTATATTGTCTTCTCTTTTTAAACTTTCTAAACTTTTAATCCTTAAAGGTTACTCTCTGACTGTACATCGTGCAACGATTTTAATTAATTGTGCAAATAACATTTACTTACTTACTAGGAGCCTGATAGCGCTTTGCAGTTGCAGGCCCTAGTAAAACAAAATATAAATGATATAGAACTCTGGGAGTGGGATGGATAGATGGATGGGGAGTATGGGTGAGAGGGGACCCAATCAGAACACTGTAGGACCAAAACGATCTTGGGTGGGAAAAACACAAGAATCGGGAGCAGAGCCATCAAATCAAGAGCAAGCTATTGAGATAGATAACACATCCATCCAATCATGAGCTACAGGCTGACACGAAACGCACTCCAAGTATATCTTATTTAATGAAAATGTAAAAGCAGATTCCATAAATAAATGATCAGCTTTTTGATTAATGCTAGAGAGTCGCGAATGCAATTTTTGAACTATGTTCAATATAATGAGAATGCTATACTTGGCATTAGTGGCCTTTGGCCTACTTGTGTTCTCAGATTGCCCATTTTGAATGCAGGTGGAGGTATGTACATGACATTAACTTGTTTTCTCCCTTTCTACCTAAGCTCTGAGAAGACTTGATTGTGATCTCCATTATTAAATAACTGTATGAAATTCTGTCAGTTCTATGGTCTTACTCACCCTGCAACATTTATAAAAAAAATTAATGTTTTTTGTTCCTGGACACAAAGGAATAAAATTGTATAAAATGAAAGGCCACTTCCTTCAACTGAACGGAAGTGCTGTTTATATTTTGAATGTGGCATAGTTCTCTGTGTAATGCATAGAACAGCATGGTCATTAGATGCAAGTCGGATGTTATTATACCATGTGATGTGTTTTATATATTAATATTGGGCTGTAGGGTGTAACTGTTTTTCTCACACCACAGTATGATTTCTTAGTTTAAAAGTGTATGGAAAGCAGAAAATATGTTCACTTGCTTCCCTGTTAGGCAGACTTCATGTCAAAGCCTTTTTTACTTAGCACTTAGAACTATTTGGAAAGGTTTTCCTCTGGCCCTCTTAGAGCGCAGATACTAGATATTACCACTCTGACTAATCCCTCTGCTAGCCACTGACATCTGCAGGTCTAAATGGATATATGAAGGCAAGGTGAGATATCTTAATAATCTGGCACGTAACCTTAATAATGGAAAGGATATACCTTAAAAGTATCTTTTGCACCTACCCTGGGTTAAGATGTGATGCTGAACTTGATGAACCTGAAGCATTACAAGATTTAAAAGGTATGTTAAAAAATTCTACTTCCTATGTTTAAATGGTAACTATCTTCTGCATTGCGAATATGCTCTCTGATAATCAATTTAGGAGCAAATTTAGCACATGCTCGGCTGTAATACGTTCTGCAGGGGCAGGGGGGATGTACTCTGCTGCCCTAGTGACCTGCAGCCACCATCATTTAAAGACAACCACTTGCCTGCCTTCACCCTATTGCAGCTTCTATGAAGGCACTCAAGATTTGTTGTGGTTTCCACACAGTTACCTTCTTTTTTAAAGCAAAGTGGGTGTTTGTTTCTGAAAAATTAAATATAAATGTCCCGAAAATACAGGGACAAGTTTGTAGGTGTAATTTATTTGTTATCGTGTTTGGGACTGCCAGGCTTTCCCTGGCGGTCTCAAACAGGAAAAAATTACATTTGAATGTCCATCCTAAAAAAGGCGGATGGTCATTCAGGTTATCATTCAAGGGTTTTTACTGCCAGAGCCAGTGGAAGGTCTGAGCAGCTATGGAGAGGATGTACTTCAAGGAAACAAGGTACCACAGTCTGCCGGTAGGAACATGACGGTTTACTCAATTGTAAATTTAGTGGGTGAACCAAGTGTTTTTCTGGACAGGCAATCATAAATGCAGCCAAGTACACAAGTATCTTCTCTGGTACACCGTAACTAAGCTTTTTTTTTTTTTTTAAAACCTTTATTAGTCTTGCAATCAATTACAGGTACGGGCCTACAACCTTCTTGGCCGGCCGCGAAATAGAATAAAAGTATAGCAATCAATGCGGAGAGTCAGAACAATTCAAAAGCCGGGACGATACGTATACCAGGAGACAACTCGTGGACAAACGATCAGGGCCGAAGTCAGGATTACAGAGGTTCATTTTTAAAATATAAAGAACTGAAAGAGTGCCATACAATCACACTTGGTCCTGCAATACAGCGCGCAAATCAGGATATCTACAATTAGTATAAATACAAATGAAGTAGTGGGGTAAGGCACACATCCGGTGGATAGCAAACGCTAACCCCACCCCTCAAAACAATACACGTTACAGGAACCATGAATGAAGACGACACTATAGAAAAGAAAAAAGACTAAAGGGCCATGGAAACAAAGAACTAACAAACCCCGCCCACTACCCCCACCCTGCACACCCGCGGAAGGCCAAGGCCTACCCCCCCAGCCGCGTGCCTGTCGCCCTATTGGAACCCGAAATTTAGAAAGAAAAAGAGAAAAGACAAGAAGCATAAGTGGAGGAGGGCCCTCAAAGTCGCCGCCCGGCCCCGCCCAGCACCCCTGCACATGGGGAAAATCCAGAGGCAGAATAGAGTATCATGGAGAACATCAAGTACCAATTACATCAGTAATACAATCCCAATGCAACACACCCAAAGCACCGTCAGTTAACGTGAGGGCCACCGAAACCTAAGATGCATCATCCCTGGCCTCGTCTAGCAACGGGACCACCAAATGACCCCTTGACAATCGATATACAGTACTTTTTGGAGGATCTGGAGGATCCGAGCGAATCAGGCCCGAACAACACCAAGAAAAAGTGCAGCAGCTCGAGTCCATCAGATCGCGTGCAGCTGAAATCCAAGGGCGTTGGTACCAAGGGCGTTGGTACCAAGCCCGCGGGTGTCTCAAAGTCCAAACACAGTAATACCATCCATGAAGAGGAAATCTCACAGTCCGGCAAGTGCCGCAGTGTTGTCGGGACGGCCCGAGAAGAAGAACAGCG
Source organism: Lissotriton vulgaris (assembly GCF_964263255.1). NCBI lineage: Eukaryota > Metazoa > Chordata > Amphibia > Caudata > Salamandridae > Lissotriton > Lissotriton vulgaris. The sequence continues at coordinate 1,714,967,921 of NC_141694.1, read as the reverse complement.
TCGTGTCCCTAGACTCAAGTTAAGCACGCGTCCCAGAGAGTCACTCACGCGCACAACCGCACTGTCCAGGGAGGACGAAGTAACCAGGTCCCTCGACAGTTCCCAAAACCCAGGCGGGGCCAGAGTCCTCCCCAAGGAAGTAGATACGGGCACGTCGGCACTCCATTGGAAGCGGACCCCGTCCTCACAGGGCGGTGAAACAGCAATGGCGGCCATTCTTCGATCCAGGTCACAGGCATTGCAAATCAGGGTCTTGCGTAGATCCGTTAGGGAGGCTAAGACATCCTTGGGTGTGGGCTCCATTGTGCGCTGCCAGCATCCCAGCTCCGCGCCTACGGCAGCCGTCCGACCGGGACATGATCCGTGAGGGAGGGTGTCAGCCGCCATCTTTGTCAGTTCGGCCCCGTCCCTCTGCACCGCACTGTAGGGACCGGCCCCAGCACAGGGCGCCACTAAACGTACGCCCGGAGCACAAAGTTATGAGGCGGGTTCCCCAGGGGAGAGTCACCAAAAGGCTAAACAAAAGACCCTATCACTCCCTGGGGGCCGCCCGCCTGTCTCGGGGGCGATCTTTGGTTATGTCCGGGCGTGGAGTCCGAAGAGGGGGGCCAGGAGCCACACACCCCCCTCGACTCCAGTATGCCTCGCAGGCCCCCAAGGCTCTTCGATAAGGGACCGGGCTGATGCCGCCGTCGGCGGCACTTCAAGACAACGGCACCCTCCAACCGACTCCCCACCACCAGAGGCGGCCGCTGTTGTTGCAGTCGCGGCCGGCTGCCCGTTGCAATTGACACCCCGGCTTCGTCACCGCACGGGCCGCAGAGCAGTGGGTGGGAAATTCTCCGGATTCACAGCACACAGGAGTCTCAGGAGCAGGTGGTAAGTGAACGCTCTCCTTCTTTTATCCAAATACACCTTCGTAGTTCAGAACGAGCAGCAGGATGGGCGTGCAGGGCGAGAGGGCTCACGGAGCCGAGCGGCTATGCGACCATTTCGGATGCTGACTTGGCTCCTCCTCCGTAACTAAGCTTTTTAGTGCCTAGCGGGTCTGCTTGCACAACTGAACAGTAATTGAAAATCATTATTATTTTGTGGTCCCTGTTATTAACTATAGATATAAATGCTAAACGCCAATTGTACCTTTTCAGATAATCATATGTACATATCAGGAATATTCAATAGTTTTGGTGAAATAAATCGCCATGTTCCTTCACGTGGAGTAACTCAGAGTTCATATGAAACAATCTATCAAACATCTGGAACTTTAAGTGGGGACGTTGATCCACACGGTATGGAATTGTAGTTCATTGGCTAGGTTCTGGAATGGGGTGTGAGATTGCATGTCCGAGGTCCTAGGGTGGGAACTCCCTCGCACACCGCAGTTAGGCTTATTACATGTGTTGGAAGGATAGGGGGGGTACATATATAAAAGGCACTTACTGTTACTAGGTCTGACCTTGGCCAAACGTGATGTGGCCAAAGCATGGAAAGATCCCCGGGCTCCCTCCGTTTTGGTGTGGAAGTAAGGGCTAGACTTTTGTATGGGACTGGAACTGACAATCTTTGTGGCCCGAGGCTACCCAAGAAAACATTATGGGATATGGAGGCGATGGGCGGACTATCGGGGCCTGTGGCTGGAGCCTGCAGTGGAATGGGAGGTTGTTACGGAAGTGGCATAAAGGGGCCGAGATGAGAGGTGTGTATGTATCATCAGAACAAAGTGTGGTTTATAGGACATGTGAGACGATATCATGCGACCGGGTTGGGTGGGATCCGGGTGGGAGAAGTTAGGGGAAGGGGGGGTTTGGAGGGATGGGGGGTATGGAGTTGTGAAGTTTGCTGCTATTCTTTGACTCAAAATGATGTATAGATTGCCAATCATTTGATGCTGTGTATTTGCAGTTTTCTCTGGAGAACGAGGTGCTGCGCCATGTGTGCAATGTGTGCAATCTGTCAATAATTTTTTTTTTTTTAAACAAAAAACGACTGGAACTTTACTGAAATCAATGTTCAAAAATTATTCAAAGCTCTTTTTCCCAACACAACTTCATTCCAGAATTACTCTCTGTATTCAAAACTGTCCTCCAGCAGGCGCTCATTCTGTCATAAAGCAAGTGCTCTCCAAATGAAATTACAAATCCAAATAGCTATATCTTGGCTACAGCAACATTGCAGCATGATTGCCTAGCAGAGATGAAGCTTTTCTCACCCTCTCTCCACCAATGAAATGTTTCTGGATTGCTACATTTGTTCCTGCTTCACAAAGGGCACATGCAAAATAAATGCCGGACTTCCTCGTGTCTTCTCTTGATCAATATTTTTCTCCCAAAACATGCATTCAACTTCATAATGGATGCACTCTTCCTCTTAAAAATTCATGAGGACAAGTCCCACCTTAAGACCATCCCAGAATCCAACATCATCTCCCACACGGCATGCTCCATACCACTATATATACATGGTCAACTAACATCACTGGATTTCCCATATCTTTACTGTCTGTCCAGCTCATATCACATACAATTCACTATGAATCATCTACATGTCAACATGCAGTAAAAAACTAGACTATGTAGCTGAAAACCTGTCCCCCTGCATCTCCAATAAACTCATATATTTGAAGATTTCCAAGATATGGGAAGTAAAAAACAGACATGACCGCTCCTCCTACAGCTTCATCCACTGAACTGATTTCTCCTTTCAAGTGAGTGTGACCCTTTCACTTCTGAACTTCAGATAATCACTCAGAGCTCTCCACTTCTGCTCCTCCTCAATCACCTGTGCCCTCCACCCACCTACTCTAATACACACGTGTTTCAGTCTTAACAGTGTTATTGCAGAAGAGTCCTGGCTAAACACACAAAAAAATGTTCAAGATTAACCTCATAAGTGCTGCGCCGGTTCAGCGGCCGACGGCACCACTACCTCCGTAGTGCTGCCGTCGGCCATTGAACGTTCGAACTGCACCTGCGCAATGGAACGTTAAGCACTAGAGCTGGACGTTCCATAGCAGCTAAGGTGTTATGTAGAGCACCGTCCTAAAGGCAAGGAAAGGGAACAAATCTCCATTCCTGGATCCGAGGACAACCTGTACTAAGAGTACTATAAGCGGACAGTTAAAAAAAGAATTTGAATAGGTATTATTGGTGTTAAGAAACGTATTGTATATGTTTATCATAACGCGCATGACATAAGTAGTAGTCTATATTCCAGCAATAGGTTGAGCCATTCCAAATCCCCATGAAGGGGAGAGATGGCACCCCCTTCAGTGACACTCTGTATTTTCACTACTACAGAACTTCTGTAAAGGTACCATACTTGTGATCCTCTTCTGATCAGTTCTTCATTATTTTCAAAGAGAACGATACAGGTGAACTCCCACCTGGGATGGTTTGTTACACTGCGGTTTGGAGAGGTGAGCTGATTTTGCCTACGTCCACATTCCAGACACTAACAAAAGAGAGGCAGAGGGTACTACAATCCCGGATCCTGGCCCTAGAACAGCAACATAAGCTAGACTGTCAAAACAAGTACATTTTGTCCCCTGTGCAAGGTGCAAAGGCAACTTGAGCATCTCTTATTTGGGAAACAGCCAATAAATGCTGTACACCAACCCTAGGTATTACGAGTTGGGAGGCACGGTAGACTGTATTTAAACTGAAGGCCATGCAAATGCACAAATATATACAAACACTGCAGACCTGCAATCTTGTCACAAACCCAAGATATTTTGAGGGTGTTCACACATTTTTATATGAATTTGTATCGTGGCCAGGACCTCGATGCACAGAACACCTATCTAAGGCAATATAATCCTCCAGATTTGGACCAAATGTCCCACTGGAATTAGAAGCACCCATTACCCTTTAGATGTTTGTATGGCCATCCAGGAGATGCTACAGAATAATAACTATTACAAATGGAAGCAGTGGAGGGATGCAATCGGCACTGAAATCCCCCCACGGAATGTGGTCAGTAAAGAAACTTATCATGTGCTCCTACAGACAACACTCCTGCTGCAAAGAAGTACAAACATGGACAATTTCTGAGGACGCTGCTATACATAGCAACCAACACAAGCCTGGAGCACAACATACAACAAGTAATGTTAAATTATCACATTTTATATATTCAGAAATTGCATTAGAAACACTGATTTGATTGAAAAATTGTTTTTTTTAAAATATTTCTGTTACTCAACTCATACAAAAAATGTATTGTCTGAATACATGAATAAAAAGAAAGAATTACATTTGGAAATACACATATGATCATAACATGCCCATTACACTTTCCATGGAGGAAATACAGATAATAACACTATGTTGTTTAATCCAAGCACAACCAACACATGTTTCGTTTTATCTGAGACTTCCTCAGGACTGTAGAAGCAGAAAAACACATACATCAAATCATATATACAGAATCATAAGAAAACAAACACTAATCAAGAAAGTCCAAGAGATATGGACCATGACTAAAACAGCATATGTTAACGTGTATAGTAATGTAATTGAGTTATTCATGCAGATCATCGTGAGAAGGGCGTGTTTCACTGTTTTGTGGTTTTGTATTAGGGACAGTGTCCTGTGGGAGGAGAGTCAGTTCGAGTCAGATGGGGTTAGTTCGAGGTAGTTCGGGTTAGTTCGAGTTAGTGAGGCAGGAGAGAGACAGGATGAGTTAGGGAATTGGAGGGACACGGCAAGGAAAGGAGCATATTAGAACGAGCTAAGGAGCGTTGGCTACTTACCTATGCAAGTGAGTGAACTTCTAAGGAAGTCCTCACTACTGACACCTTTTTCTCTCTTGAGGGGTTGAGTGCGCTACTGGGGCGTAGGTGCATCCCTGCTTGAGGGCACACTTATGTGGTTCGTTGTAATAACACAACTGACTCCAAGGGGGTTCAAGAAAAGTTCAAGTTATTGTATTTTATTTTAAACGTTCGTTTTCAGGTTCGAAGGTTTTCTATATATAACATTTAGAAGTTCATATTATCCACTTATAGGACTTTAATCAAGAATGCTCCAATGCATTTCGGACCCGGAGGGCCCTTTATCAAGGAGCGCTGAAAAGAAACAGAATATAGCTCCAATCAATGGTTTATAAAATGAATGAAAGGTGTCACATAATCAATTTGCAAACATAATCGATATTTCAAACATGGGTAGTTCACATAACATGGTCAAACCGCATGCACCAGTGCTTGTTGTGATCATTCTGTATTGTTTATTTTGATTCACTTTGCAAACCGATTCACTTCCTCCGTTTTTACCCCACTCCAAGATGGCCGCACCACACGTTCACGTGAGTCCCTCATTAGTTTCCACATTTGTTTAGACATTGGCGAGAAACTCCATGCGCACTACGCGAAGTCATTGAACTCCAGTGCAGATACCCCGTGAAGCCACGCAGGATTTAGCGTTCTCAGTAAGTTTAAACTGAGGCCGGTTATGTGCCGAGGATTCACTCGCTAGCGTTTTGAAACTCACGTACCTATTCCCTTATGTTTCCCCAGATTCCATGAGGAACCTAATTTAAGCGAATCACGTAAGTCTCGTTTTCAAACGAGCGGCCTGGTTAACTATGTTTTACCATCCCCTGCACTTTTTACCATCCACGTCACCTTCCCTGTTAAGTGCACCGGCAAAGTAGCCACTTTGCATGAACCCGCTCCTTCCCTCCACCTCATTTAATGATTCATGCACGATCACACTCCCACCTTTTTCAGCATTGACATTCGACAAACCACCACAACGCGTTTGTATATACACTGGTGCATGCGGTTTGACCATGTTATGTGAACCACCCATGTTTGAAATATCGATTATGTTAGCAAATTGATTATGTGACACCTTTCATTCATTTTATAAACCATTGATTGGAGCTATATTCTGTTTCTTTTCAGCGTTCCTTGATAAAGGGCCCTCCGGGTCCGAAATGCATTGGAGCATTCTTGATTAAAGTCCTATAAGTGGATAATATGAACTTCTAAATGTTATATATGGAAAACCTTTGAACCTGAAAACGAACGTTTAAAATAAAATACAATAACTTGAACTTTTATTGAACCTCCTTGGAGTCAGTTGTGTTATTACAACGAACCACATAAGTGTGCCCTCAAGCAGGGATGCGCCTACGCCCCAGTAGCGCACTCAACCCCTCAACAGTCTCGACGCATTAGGACAGTTGCGTCACCTGCTGGAGCACCTTGATCTTTTCCCAAATTTCACACACCTTCAAAGTAAAAATACTTTTCAAACTACAAGCTGTGCGCCGTGCCTACACTGTCTACCTTTTTCTCTCTTGCCTGGCAGCAATGCTAAGTAGGGATGTCATCTTAGTGATAGTGTAGGGGTAGTTTAACTTTTCTGTTCTAGGTTAATGAGTCCCCAGATCCAGATTGGAACTGTAATTGTGTGCTTAATGCTTCTAGAGCTTACGATCATTTTGATGCTGAGTCGGATGAGACTCCTCATAGGATTATGTTTGTATTAGTGCCCATCTATTTTCTTAACCTCGTATTGAGGTGCTTGTATGTTCAGTTGTTTTTGGCTTTGTAATACATTCTCCAAAATTTTATTTTGTAGTCAGTGATCCTTTGAATTGAATTGAATTGATCATTTGGAAATTTTACGAATGCAAAGGTATTTCCCCTTTACACTTCCTAGCAGGAAAAAAGATCCAAGTAGATAAGATAAGAATTAAGGCTTTATCGGTACCAATAGAAGGAAGAGGAAAACCAAAAAAGAACAAAAATATCTTTAAATTAAAATCATCTAACTTCATTGACTGACAATAAGGAAAAAAGTATCCTCTATAGTATGTTCAAAAACCTATATTTTTATAAATGTTCCAAATATGAGGTCATTTAGCAATGTAGACATTCATCTGTTAAAAAATATGAATATAAATGACTGGATTAATGCCAACAACTGATGTTGGTAAATGCTCATATATAGTTAACACATTCTATCTTACCAAACAAGATGACAGGCAACTTTCAATACACAAAAGCAAGCACGCTAGAACATCTGCATCACTGCGATGTCTGGTAGCAGTCATCCATTGTGATCAAAGTTAATCACACAGGTATACGCAAAATTAGCAAGGAGCCCACTGCAAATGGTTAAAAATCTAGAAGAATACAAAAATATATTTTAAAAGGGGCTCAATTTGTGCCCTGCAAATAAATGTCATTATGAGCAAATACACAGTGATCAGTTTAAATTCATCTGTAAAAGCAAACTCAAGAGTTTTTTTTAGAAATAAACCTTACAGAGACAAAGCTAGTGAGGCAGAAACTGTAGATTGTGACTACAGCATATATGACATTTTGGATGTAAACACACCTTGAAGTGAGGCTCATACCATCCGATAGCATATCTAAACCATGCCGCAAATATATTCACAAAGATTCTTGTCACAAGGCTAAATCTGATCTGGCTAGAGCTGAAATTTCCTTTTCAATCAGGGCTCACTGCCTTCAACCGATGGGCTCCAACAAGTGAGGAGGGGGCCTGCAGACTGTGCAACTACAGGTCTGAATCATGATTGCATCTTCTGTGCTGTTGTCCCGCCCTTGACGCTACCAGAAGACTTCTTTTAAAACCCTTATATTTAAAATGGGGCATCAGAACATGTTGGGAGGCATCGGCCCTTTGCTTTACTTCCTTAGACACTCAAGTGCTTGCAAGGACTGGAAAATATATGAGACTCCTGGACAATCTCTTTTTACCCTCTCTGGCTCCTGCCCTTCCAGTTCCTCCCCCCAAAAAACGTATCACCGACTTTTTCTGCCCCCTGTCCTAGTATTCCTGTACTAATTACTTTGATTCTTGGCTCTGGAAATCTGTTACGTGATTATAATGGTAACTACAGTATTGTCTTGTTAGTTATATGTATATGAACTTAAACTTGCTGGTTTTCTTTTTAACTGCGCTATGATGACGCTCTATTGCAATGGTTTTAATTAACTGTGCTAATTTAATAAAAACCTACAAACCTACAATAGGGGACGACCTACTTATTACAACACAAGGTTAAAAGTCAATTAGCAGTAGTCCGTCCGCATGGGATGAGGGGCCATGCCCCCACCTTTTTCACGACAAGGAGAGTGTCTGTCAGGCTGAACAAAGATCAACCTGGCAGACACTCTTGTTGTTCAGGTCAGGCAGCCAGGAGAAAGACATGCACCGACTCTTGGCTTCCTGAGCTGAACTTTGCCAAGCTGAGGATTTCACAGCCCTCTGCATGACCACCTCAGCCTGGCAAAAGTGCCTTGAGGCCCTCACCATCATGACAAGGGGGAGCGTCGCTGATTGAGTCTGAGCTAGATGCTTCCATTTTAGGCTCTGAAGTGCCAGGTGTGAGTGCCAATCTGTGACACCTCATCACAGAGTGGGTGGGGTCAGCAGTCTCACTGACCCCATCCCAATCTGTGACGAGTGAGGGATTTCTTCCTTCCCTCATTGGCTGATCCCAGCAGTCCCAACCCTCCTTTGACCTCCAAGCCTTCCCTTCTGCGTAGCTGCAGTGAAGGTAAATTCGATTTTTGGATGTTTGGAGCGTGATTGTGTGTATGTATGTATCTGTATCTGTATATGAGTGAGTGAGTGTGAGTGAGTGAGTGTTGTGAATGGGTGCATGTGTGCACTTTTGTGAATGCATGGGCATGAGTGAATGTGTATGTGTACATGTGTGACCACCCTCCCTATCCCTGCAAAAATTACCACCTCCATTAATGTCAATCTTATCACTAAAAAGAAAACTCTGAGGGTCCTTCGCGGTCAAATGGCCTTTGACTAGGTAGACTGGCAGTTCATTAACAAAGTCTTATCTAAAACTACCATTAGCCCGTCATAGCCCCACTTATAATAGCGAATTATGTGCGCCCTTTAGCCCACATAAAAATTAACTGTGAACAGTCCAATAGCATCCAAATTATAAAGGGATTGAGATAGGGATGCCCCTTGTGCCCTTTTTTGTCCATCATGGAGTCCATCAACTGTAGGATAAACAATAACTAGTCTATACAGGCATGAGGCAAAACAATTAAACGTGTCCTCTTTGCTCATTGCATCTTGAGCTTCTTGAACCTTCTCCGTCGTATGCTATATGTAACACAGACCCTTCTCCTAACATTCCCTAGACATATATTGAGGCAGATCCAGTCTTGCCTACAATACTTTATATGGGAGGGTAGCTCTCCTAAGATCCCTATGGCAACTCTCTTTAAGAGTCACACGAACAGAGGCATTGTACTCCCTGGTATCTGCTGATATATATGGGCAGCCCAGATTTATCCGGCATTGAATGGATGAGACCTGTTAGGACAAAACCCTGCCTCTTTCATAGAAGCTCTAGCCCCACCCCACTACAGCACCTGCTATGCTCACTACACATCAGAGGTCACATGGAAGTAAAATTCCACACACCATTATCATATTACTTGATTATTGCAAGGGTCTGGTTCGGAGCAGAAAGGTCACTACTTTACCGTCTCCCCTTTCCGCCCCCCACACACACTTAATACGAACTCTCCACCACGGCAACACAACCCACATTTTTTTAGATGTGGGGTCAAGCCCATGTAAATTAAAAGATTTTTTTTAATGGAATCTTAAAAACACGAGACGAATTCAAGGACTCATAGAAAATCCCTAATAGAGGTAGGTTCAAATTATTACAAGCTATTCACTGGGGCCGATCGGGAGAGAGAGAGCAAGACAGAGATGAGCCCAAGAAAGCAGCAAGTTAACGCCTATAGAAATAATATTTGAGCAGTCCTCCACTCTGCAGGTGCCTGCCACCTACATCAGGCCCTAGACATGAGTTCAGACTTGATTTAGCACAGCTACATAGAGAGGTGGAAGGCTGACTTGGAAAGAAGCCTTGATAAGGATGCATGGGAGCTTATTTGGTTGAGGGCAGCAACAGCTTCCATCTGTACAAAATATAAGGAGAACTCTTACAAAGTGCTAACCAGGTGGCATTTGACCCCAGACAGGCTTAAGGCCATGTTTGAGGGCTCTGACACATATTGGGGAGACTGTCAGAAAAGGTGTACTATGGTGCATGTCTGGTGATTCTATCCTAAACTCCAGACTTACTTTGCATCCTTAATGCATATCAGTAGGATATACCAGGTATAGATATATCACTTTATCCAGTTGTAATACTGGGCCATCGGAGGGATGACAAAGAGTACCCCAAGTATTCACACTTGAAGTGGCTGATCCCACACTTCCTTCCGGATGGCCAAATGACATTATTCCCCTGTTGAAAGCAAAGTTCCTCGCCCACACAACGTTTATGGTGGGCAAAGATCTAGCACACTGCTCTATGAAACAATTGACAGCAATATTGGCTGATCAAATACTTAGATTTGAAAGAAGTTCGCAGCCATTCAAGATTTTAATCAGGGACAGGGTGAGGGGCTGGAGCCTGGCAGTACACATCCCGCACATGGTGAGAAAGGAGGCCTCACAGAATGCCCGGATCCTCCGAAGAGGATCTGACATGGGATCTGAAACAACCTAGGGGCCTGCTGAGGATGGCAAGTTATTTCAGCCATGCCCCCTCCTAAAATCGCCCCCAAGCTCTGACAGTCTGAAACAGTCGCTCTAAAGGACTACTGAATGCAATTATCTCCTTTCCCTTACCCCGGTCCCCCAATCATCCCTCATTTTTCTCTTCTCACTTCTCTTCATTCTTTACTTAAAACTCCATTGAATCCAGTGCCGCCGGGCAGTTCAGTTAGAGTTTTTGTCCTTTTTACTATGGATAAAAAAAACACAAAAGTGAATAAATAAAGTAGGGGGGGGCAGCTTAATGGGCCATTTACACTGATTTTGCACGGATGTATGACGTTACAACGCTTACTTTTACAATGCCTACCTTTACAACGCAATTTTTACACCGCAACATCCATTACAACGCATACCATTACAACGCATGCCATTACAACTAATTCTTTGAAACTACCTTTACAACGGATTCCACCACAACGCATACTACATTTACAACGCATACCATTACAACGCATAACATTACATTGCATGTAAGGCAAGTATTGGATAGTGTAGGGGTTAAAATTACTATTCTAACTCCAGGGGGTGCAACAGCAGGGTAAGTGTTGGATAGTGTAGGTATGCGTTGTAATGGTATGCGTTGTAATGACTGTGTTGTAATGGCATGCGTTGTAGTGGTGTGCGTTGCAGTGTCATGCGTTGTAATGGTTGCGTTGTAAATGCATGCGTTGTAATGGATGTTGCGTTGTAAAAGTTTCGTTGTAATGGTAGTGCGGTGTAAAAGTTGCGTTGTAAAGGTTGTTTCCCATTTTGCACCAATTAACGCTAAAATGCTACTTTTTTTTCCTGTGCTGGAAATGCCATACACATATCAACAAAGCACAGTGGATGGGAGCATGACTTGGGTCGTGCCTAAGGTAAGGCATTGATTGGAGAAGCACCTTGCCCTCATGCAAATTAGGCAGTTCATGGTTCATTAGAGGTCAGAAACTCTACTGGCAGAACCAGGCATCTTATTCTAGAACGTTTCAATACCTGCCAATGCAAACTACAGTTACTGGGAAATAGAAAAATCCTCCAATCTGTGGTGATACTGGCACTCATATAGAGTGCTGGTTGACCCTCCCCATGACAAGCATTTGCAATGCAATAGGTCTCGCATTAGGAAAGTTTGAGCTATTGGTCTTGTAAATTAATTTTTTTTAATTTATGTGTTGGTTTTGAAAATAGCGAAATTAATAGCTTTGTCAATTACAATGCCAATACTTTTATCTTTTGCAAATGTGACACCTATAGCATTTGTAATGCAACATGTTTTGTATTTACGTGACTTAGATGTATTGATATTACAAATAACAATGGCTTTTAATTTTTTTAAATAATTAATACTTAAATAAAAGTTATTGTAATTTATAATGGCAATAGCTTAAACTTTTGTAAATAACTTTTGTGAAGATTATGTTCAGTGCATTTTATTGTGATGAAAATCCAAGAACAGAAGTGAAATATTAACATCTTTTTGTGACATTTGTAATAAAGCTTGAAACATTGAGAGAAAATATTTGAACCAGTTATTGTTGAATGGTTGCACAGATTGATACTGTGGTGGCGCTGAGTGATGTTGTGGTGGCGACGAGTGATGCTGTGGCGTTCAGTGATGCTGTGGTAGCGCATAGTGATGTTGTGGTGCCCCTGAGTGATGCTGTGGTACCCCTGAGTGATGCTGTGGTGCTGCGATAGATAGATAGAGTGAGGGCGATAGATGGGCGAAAGATAGATAGAGTGAGGGCGAAAGATAGCGAGAGGGAGGACGATAGATAGAGTGAGGGCGATAGATGGGCGAAAGATAGATAGAGTGAGGGCGAAAGATAGCGAGAGGGAGGACGATAGATAGAGTGAGGGCGATAGATAGCTAGAGGGAGGGCGATAGATAGATAGAGTGAGGGCGATAGATAGATAGATAGAGTGAGGGCGATAGATAGATAGATAGATAGAGTGAGGGCGAAAGATAGATAGATAGATAGATAGATAGATAGAGTGAGGACGAAAGATAGATAGATAGAGTGAGGGCGAAAGATATATAGATAGATAGATAGATAGATAGATAGATAGATAGATAGATAGAGTGAGGGCGAAAGATAGATAGAGGGAGGGCGATAGATAGATAGAGTGAGGGCGAAAGATAGATAGAGTGAGGGCGAAAGATAAATAGATAGAGTGAGGGCGAAAGATAGATAGAGTGAGGGCGAAAGATAGATAGATAGCGTGAGGGCGAAAGATAGATAGCGTGAGGGCGAAAGATAGATAGATAGATAGCGTGAGGGCGAAAGATAGATAGATAGATAGCGTGAGGGCGAAAGATAGATAGATAGATAGAGTGAGGGCGAAAGATAGATAGAGTGAGGGCGAAAGATAGATAGATAGAGTGAGGGCGAAAGATAGATAGATAGAGTGAGGGCGAAAGATAGATAGATAGCGTGAGGGCGAAAGATAGATAGCGTGAGGGCGAAAGATAGATAGATAGCGTGAGGGCGAAAGATAGATAGATAGATAGCGTGAGGGCGAAAGATAGATAGATAGCGTGAGGGCGAAAGATAGATAGATAGAGTGAGGGCGAAAGATAGATAGAGTGAGGGCGAAAGATAGATAGATAGATAGCGTGAGGGCGATAGCTAGATAGCGTGAGGGCGTTAGCTAGATAGCGTGAGGGCGTTAGCTAGATAGCGTGAGGGCGTTAGCTAGATAGCGTGAGGGCGTTAGCTAGATAGCGTGAGGGCGTTAGCTAGATAGCGTGAGAGCGTTAGCTAGATAGATTGAGGGCGTTAGCTAGATAGAGTGAGGGCGTTAGCTAGATAGCGTGAGGGCGTTAGCTAGATAGCGTGAGGGCGTTAGCTAGATAGCCTGAGGGCGTTAGCTAGATAGCGTGAGGGCGTTAGCTAGATAGAGTGAGGGCGTTAGCTAGATAGAGTGAGGGCGTTAGCTAGATAGAGTGAGGGCGTTAGCTAGATAGAGTGAGGGCTTTAGCTAGATAGAGTGAGGGCGTTAGCTAGATAGAGTGAGGGCGATAGATAGAGTGTGGTTGAGCGTGGGGTTGTGCGTGGGGTTGTGCGTGGGGTTGTGCGTGGGGTTGTGCGTGGGGTTGTGCGTGGGGTGATGTGTGGGGTGATGTGTGGGGTGATGTGTGGGGTGATGTGTGTTTGTGTGTGCGTAGTTGTATGTATGTGTGTGTGCGGTTACAGAAGGATGTATGTGGAAGAGAGCAGCAGATCAGCACAGCAGAAGAGAACAGAGAGTTAAAGAAGGAGGTGGGTGGAAGAGAACAGCACATCGGCACAGGAGAAGAGAAGAGAACAGGGAGCTAGAGAGGGAGGCGATGTAAGAGAGCAGCAGATCAGTATGGGAGAATAGAAGAGAACAGGGAATTAGAGAAGGAGGTGGGTGGAAGAGAGCAGCAGATCATCACAGCAAAAGAGAACAGGGAGTTAAAGAAGGAGGCGGGTGGAAGAGAACAGCAGATCAGCACAGGAGAAGAGAACAGGGAGCTAGAGAGGGAGGCGGTGGAAGAGAACAGCAGATCAGGACGGGAGAATAGAAGAGAACAGGGAATTAGAGAAGGAGGTGGGTGGAAGAGAGCAGCAGATCAGCACAGCAAAAGAGAACAGGGAGTTAAAGAAGGAGGCGGGTGGAAGAGAGCAGCAGATCAGCACAGGAGAAGAAAACAGGGAGTTAAAGAAGGAGGTGGGGTGGAAGAGAGCAGCAGATCAGCACAGGAGAATTAAACAGAGTTAAAGAAGGAGGTGGGGTGGAAGAGAGTAGCAGATCAGCACAGTAAAAGAGAACAGGGGGTTAGAGAAGGAGGCACGGTGGAAGAGAGCAGCATATCAGCATGAGAGAAGAGAACAGGGAGTTAGAGAAGGAGATGGGTAGAAGAGAGGAACAGATCAGCAAAGCAGAAGAGAACAGGGAGTTAAAGAAGGAGGTGGGGAGGAAGAGAGCAGCAGTTCAGCACAGGAGAAGAGAATAGAACAGGGAGTTAGATAAGGAGGTTGGGTGAAAGAGAACCGCAGATCAGCACAGGAGAAGAGAACAGGGAGTTAAAGAAGGAGGTGGGTGGATGAGAGCAGCAGATCAGCACAGAAGAGAACCGGTAGTTATAGAAGGAGGCGGTGGAAAAGAACAGCAAATCAGTGCAGGAGAAGAGAACAGGGAGTTAGAGAAGGAGGTGGGGTGAAAGAGAACAGCAGGTCAGCACCGGAGAAGAGAACAGGGAGTTAAAGAAGGAGGTGGGGTGGAAGAGAGCAGCAGATCAGCACAGGAGAAGAGAACAGGGAGGTAAAGGAGGCGGGTGGAAGAGAGCAGCAGATCAGCACAGGAGAAAAGAACAGAGTTAAAGAAGGAGGCGGGTGGAAGAGAGCAGCAGATCAGCACGGGGGAACAGAACAGGGAGTTAAAGTAGGAGGCGGGTGGAAGAGAGTAGCAGATCAGCACAGGAGTAGAGAAGAGAACAGGGATGTA
The DNA here is from genome assembly GCF_964263255.1 of Lissotriton vulgaris. NCBI lineage: Eukaryota > Metazoa > Chordata > Amphibia > Caudata > Salamandridae > Lissotriton > Lissotriton vulgaris. The sequence goes on along the minus strand of NC_141694.1, from coordinate 1,714,952,877 downwards.
AAGAAGGAGGTGGGTGGAAGAGAGCAGCAGATCAGCACAGCAAAAGAGAACAGGGAGTTAAAGAAGGAGGCGGTGGAAGGGAGCAGCAGATCAGCACATGAGAAGAAAACAGGGAGTTAAAGAAGGAGGTGGGGTGGAAGAGAGCAGCAGATCAGCACAGGAGAAAAGAACAGAGTTAAAGAAGGAGGTGGGGTGGAAGAGAGTAGCAGATAAGCACAGGAAAAGAGAACAGGGGGTTAGAGAAGGAGGCACGGTGGAAGAGAGCAGCATATCAGCTTGAGAGAAGAGAACAGGGATTTAGAGAAGGAGATGGGTAGAAGAGAGGAACAGATCAGCAAAGCAGAAGAGAACAGGGAGTTAAAGAAGGAGGTGGGGAGGAAGAGAGCAGCAGTTCAGCACAGGAGAAGAGAATAGAACAGGGAGTTAGATAAGGAGGTGGGGTGAAAGAGAACCGCAGAACAGCACAGGAGAAGAGAACAGGGAGGTAGAGAAGGAGGTGGGTTGGAAGAGAACAGCAGATCAGCACAGAAGAGAACCGGTAGTTATAGAAGGAGGCGGTGGAAAAGAACAGCAAATCAGTGCATGAGAAGAGAACAGGGAGTTAGATAAGGAGGTGGGGTGAAAGAGAACAGCAGGTCAGCACCGGAGAAGAGAACAGGGAGTTAAAGAAGGAGGTGGGGTGGAAGAGAGAAGCAGATCAGCACAGGAGAAGAGAACAGGGAGGTAAAGAAGGAGGCGGGTGGAAGAGAGCAGCAGATCAGCACAGGAGAAAGAACAGAGTTAAAGAAGGAGGCGGGAGGAAGAGAGCAGCAGATCAGCACGGGGGAACAGAACAGGAAGTTAAAGTAGGAGGCGGGTGGAAGAGAGTAACAGATCAGCACAGGAGAAGAGAAGAGAACAGGGATGTAAAGAAGGAGGTGGGGTGGAAGAGAGCAGCAGATCAGCACAGGAGAAGAGAAGAGAACAGGGATGTAAAGAAGGAGGTGGGGTGGAAGAGAGCAGCAGATAAGCACAGGAGAAGAGAACAGGGAGTTAAAGAAGGAGGTGGGTGGATGAGAGCAGCAGATCAGCACAGAAGAGAACCGGTAGTTATAGAAGGATGCGGTGGAAAAGAACAGCAAATCAGTGCAGGAGAAGAGAACAGGGAGTTAGAGAAGGAGGTGGGGTGAAAGAGAACAGCAGGTCAGCACCGGAGAAGAGAACAGGGAGTTAAAGAAGGAGGTGGGGTGGAAGAGAGCAGCAGATCAGCACAGGAGAAAAGAACAGAGTTAAAGAAGGAGGCGGGTGGAAGAGAGCAGCAGATCTGCACGGGGGAACAGAACAGGGAGTTAAAGTAGGAGGCGGGTGGAAGAGAGTAACAGATCAGCACAGGAGAAGAGAAGAGAACAGGGATGTAAAGAAGGAGGTGTGGTGGAAGAGAGCAGCAGATCAGCACAGGAGAAGAGAAGAGAACAGGGATGTAAAGAAAGAGGTGGGGTGGAAGAGAGCAGCAGATAAGCACAGGAGAAGAGAACAGGGAGTTAAAGAAGGAGGTGGGTGGATGAGAGCAGCAGATCAGAACAGAAGAGAACCGGTAGTTATAGAAGGATGCGGTGGAAAAGAACAGCAAATCAGTGCAGGAGAAGAGAACAGGGAGTTAGAGAAGGAGGTGGGGTGAAAGAGAACAGCAGGTCAGCACCGGAGAAGAGAACAGGGAGTTAAAGAAGGAGGTGGGGTGGAAGAGAGCAGCAGATCAGCACAGGAGAAGAGAACAGGGAGGTAAAGAAGGAGGCGGGTGGAAGAGAGCAGCAGATCAGCACGGGGGAACAGAACAGGGAGTTAAAGTAGGAGGCGGGTGGAAGAGAGTAGCAGATCAGCACAGGAGAAGAGAACAGGGAGGTAAAGAAGGAGGCGGGTGGAAGAGAGTAGCAGATCAGCACAGGAGAAGAGAAGAGAACAGGGATGTAAAGAAGGAGGTGGGGTGGAAGAGAGCAGCAGATCAGCACAGGAGAAGAGAAGAGAACAGGGATGTAAAGAAGGAGGTGCGGTGGAAGAGAGCAGCAGATCAGCACAGGAGAAGAGAACAGGGAGTTAAAGAAGGAGGCGGGTGGAAGAGAGCAGCAGATCAGCAAAGGAGAAAAGAACAGAGTTAAAGAAGGATGCGGTGTGGAATAGAGCAGCATATCAGCACAGGAGAAGAGAACAGGGAGTTAGAGAAGGAGGCGGGAGGATGCGAACAGCAGATCAGCATGGGAGAAGAGAACAGGGAGTTAGAGAAGCAGGTGGTGGAAGGGAACAGGAGATCAGCACAGGAGAAAAGAACAGCGTTAAAGAAGGAGGCGGGGTGGAAGAGAGCAGCAGATCAACACAGGTGAAGAGAACATGGATATAAAGAAGGAGGTGGGGTGGAAGAGAGCTAGAGTAAGGGCGATAGATAGAGTGAGGGCGATGGATAAGAGTGAGGGCGATGGATAAGAGTGAGGGCGATGGATAAGAGTGAGGGCGATGGATAAGAGTGAGGGCGATGGATAAGAGTGAGAGCGATGGATAAGAGTGAGGGCGATGGATAAGAGTGAGGGCGCTGGATAAGAGTGAGGGCGATGGATAAGAGTGAGGGCGATGGATAAGAGTGAGGGCGATGGATAAGAGTGAGGGCGATGGATAAGAGTGAGGGCGGTACAGTGGTAGAGTGAGAGTGGTAGAGTGGTAGAGTCAGGGAGGTAGAGTGAGGGCGTGAGGACGGTAGAGTTGTAGAGTGAGGGCGGTAGAGTGAGGGCATGAGGACGGTAGAGTTGTAGAGTGAGGGAATGAGGGCGGTAAAGTGTTAGAGTGAGTGTGGTAGAGAGTGCGGTAGAGTGGTAAAGTGAGGGCGGTAGAGTGAGGGCGGTAGAGTGGTAGAGAGGGCGGTAGAGTGGTAGAGTGAGGGCAGTAGAGTGGTAGAGTGAGGGCGGTAGAGTGAGGGCGGTAGAGTGAGGGCGGTAGAGTGAGGGCAGTAGAGTGAGGGCAGTAGAGTGAGGGCAGTAGAGTGAGGGCGGTAGCGTGAGGGCAGTAGAGTGGTAGAGTGAGGGCGGTAGAGTGGTAGAATGAGTGCGTGAGGGCGGTAGAGTGAAGGCGGTAGAGTGGTAGAGTGAGGGTGGTAGAGTGAGGGCTGTAGAGTGGTAGAGTGAGGGCGGTAGCGTGAGGGCGGTAGAGTGAGGGCGGTAGAGTGATGTAAACCTTGAACCACTCAGTCTCTTGCAATAAGCTAGTCATCCAGTTTGCCAAGTCATTCCTCTACACCCCAATGCATAAAGGCATGTTACCCCTCCCGACCAAAAAATACAATAGGTAACTTTATGATGGTGTACTTTTTACCAGAGGTTCTATTTGACATGAGTGCATATGTTGGGTAGCAAGTGCTCTTTATTCCAAATCCCCATAGCTAAAATATAGTCTGGGGAGGCAGGTATTAGTAATTTTCAATGCATACTGTATTCATAAACTGCCATTTTGCTTATCTCTCAGCACCGGAAACCAATTAGGCACCTGCCCTCTTGCCACAGAACTAGGGCTCCACCCTCTGGCCGGGCAGACATGGGCTGGAACGGTCAGCAGTGGCTTGTCTCCCATCCAGAGAAGCCCTGGCCTGCCCGCTGGGGCTGGACGGGGCAGCTCCAAAGCTGCTGTGCACGTGCTGGTGTCTGTCGAGTGACATAGTGGGCGAAAAACGATGGACTGGAATGCTGCCTGCAGCGTTTGCCAGTACCGGAGACGCTGGCATTGCACCCATCCCCGCTGTGCATGAATCCGAGCTGGAAAGAGGCCGAGGGCGCGTGTTGATGCTTTCAGTATCCTCACGTGCAGGCATAACGGAGATGAGAGGTGGCATAAGGGAAAGAGGGGCATAACGAAATGGAGGGCGCGCAAAACAGGAAGGATGAGAGAAGGGCTGAGTGAGACAGAGGACAACAGAAAGAGACATGGGAGGGGGGGACACATCTGGGAAGATGAGGGGGAGGGGGTGATAGGAGAGATGCATGTGAGAAAAGATGACGGGAAAGAGGGAGGATGGTAGAAAGGAGGAGTCGAGGGAGACATGAGCGCCTGGAGAGGGGCGGCGAGGCAGACATGCACGAGGGGCACGGGAAGAGGAGACGAGGGGTCAGAGAGAAGTTAAAAGTAAAATTAGAGATAGGGTGAGGGTGGGAAGAGAGGGTGAGTGGGGGGAGGGCGAAGGAGACGCTGCGATGAGGGGGCACAGATTGGGTGAGGGATATCAGTAGAGTCAGAGAGAAAGAGAGACAACGAAGGACACAGTAAAGTGGTCGGACAGACCACAAAGGGAGGATGCCTTTGAAGTGAAGCTCAAGACCTCGCGTCCGTGAAAGTGAAATTAGGAATGTAAGGGATGTAATTAGGGGGGAGGAGAAGTGAGACCGAGCACGCACTGCGCCAACGCTGGGGAACCAACAGATGCCTGTGGGAGGGAGGCTGATGGCTTTGATGTGGACGCGCTTTCCGCACGAGTGCTCCACACGAACTGTCCAAAGTCTGTGATGGTTTCAGAGCTTGGTTTGCCCACAATACTCTCGTCTATTTATTCCTTGCGGAATATAATAGACGAGACCTAAAAACATAGCGCTGCGCAGAGAATATTGTTATATTTATAGCCACATCATCTGGCATGACAACAGTTAAAGTACTTGGATTCGCAACCACCCCATGTCATTTTAACATTACCTTCCTCGTCCTCTTTGTGGAAGCAGGTCTCTGTTTAAATGGGAATACGGGGAATCTGTAGTGTGCTATGCACTAATGAGACGGCACACCAGTGGAATGAGATTTTATTAAACAAAAGCAGGTACATTAAAAGATACTAAAGGGATTTGTTACTGTCAACGATGACCTCATCGTCTTTCTAGTTAAATAATCAGTGTAAGGAATAGGTGATGCTAGCCTGTAGAGGCAGCGTTGAAACATGAAACGGACACATTTGACCAGAATGCATCCTAAAATCTCTGTGTCGAACGGTAAGGCTGAGTTTTAACTCCAATTCTCAGCTAACAAAGCATTGACTTAATTGTTGCTCACTGCAGGCAACTGCTGTAGCCCCATCAAGACAAGAAAACAGTTCAGTCCCAAAGTGTACGGTGTGCTCCTTCATTTAACACACACTCCCAGTTGCGAGTCGAGTTTACAACAGAAATATATTTCAATGCATGTTCACAGACAGTAGCAAAATTAAATGTGTATTGAATCATTATTTTGACAATATTTGTCAACATTCTTCTTTTTCACACTGTGCTACAGACATATGAAAATGCTAGCTGCCAGGACTTCACCAAACATCACAATGTCAACCAATACCGGCAGATTAAAGAAACGCAGGGCTATTTGCTTAAAAAAAAAAATGAACGTCACCTTCTTGTCAACCACAGCCGAAGAAAGTTTTTAAAAGAATTTCCTTCTCAGGGAGAGCACGCAGTAAGTTTTAATTCATCAGGAATGTTTTAAGGCTGCCATGAAAGGGAATATGTGCGCTAAAACAGAACAACAACAAGCCGTGAGCGTGCACACTCCAGAACTTCCGGTTTCGGGATGTGCACGCTCACAGCTATTACTACTTCAGAAGATCTGCCTGTGTGTGGGATCCATGGTGTCTTTGCGCTGTTCTTACCGATTTAAACCGCTTGACACGGATAGGCAAGTGTCTGGAACTTACCTTGCATCCACTTTTAACAAAACAATTACTTGAGCACGCTGAAGTTGTAGCTGGAGCTGTTTGCAAGGCGCCACTTAGCCACTTACTACACGAATGATTGCCCATGCTAATCTAGGCTATCCTTTAAAATTAAATATGCCAAAAATAACCCAGTGGCTTCTCGTACAGTAAGCTGTGAGCGTGCACACTCCCGAACTTCCGGTTTCGGGATGTGCACGCTCACGGCTGTCGTGGGGCGGGACTTCCGTCTTTGGGAGAAGCCTGCGCCCATGGAGTGGATGGCCAGAGGACCGGTGGCGTCAGGAGTGGCGGCTGAAGCCACTGATGAGGTAAGTGGGGCTTGGCACGTGTGTGTGTCTGCACTGTGTGTGTGTGTGTGTCCGTCCGTGCGTGCGTGTGTGTGTGTCCGTCCGTGCGTGCGTGTGTGTGTGCTTCGTGAGTGTGAAAGTAGAGCAAGAGATGTGTGTATGCCTGTACGTGCGCATTCACGTTCCTGAATCGCCGCGCGTGCACCGCTCTACGCCCCTTGAGGAGCAACTTGGCCACAATAGGTCGAGAGCTCGACCTAAACAAGCATTTACAATGCAACGGTCTCGCCTTTGCAAAAGTTAGCGCTTTTGGCATTGTAAATGACAAATGTTTTATTTATGTGTTGGTTTTGGAAACAGATAAATAAATGGCATTGTCATGAGCAGTAGAGAGTGAGTAGTAGAGAGTGAGTAGTAGAGAGAGTAGTAGAGAGAGTAGTAGTGAGTAGTAGAGAGTGAGTAGAGAGTAGTAAGTGAGTAGTAGAGTGTGTAGTAGAGAGTAGTGAGTGTGTAGTAGAGAGTAGTGAGTGTGTAGTAGAGAGTAGTGAGTGTGTAGTAGAGTGTGTAGTAGAGAGTGTGTAGTAGAGAGTGTGTAGTAGAGAGTGTGTAGTAGAGAGTGTGTAGTAGAGAGTGTGTAGTAGAGTGAGCAGTAGAGACTAGTGACTGTGTAGTAAAGTGGTGAGTGTGTAGTAGAGTGGTGAGTGTATAGTAGAGTGGTGAGTGTAGTTGAGTGTGTAGTAGAGTGTGTAGGAGAATGTGTAGTAGGGAGAGTAGTAGAGTGTGTAGTAGAGAGTGTGTAGTAGAGAGTAGTGAGTGTGTAGTAGAGAGTGTGTAATACAGAATGTGAAGTAGAGAGATTGAAGTAGAGAGATTGAAGTAGAGAGATTGAGGTAGAGAGATTGAGGTAGAGAGATTGAATTAGAGAGATTGAGGTAGAGAGATTGAAGAAGAGAGTGTGGAGTAGAGAGTGTGGAGTAGAGAGTGGAGAGTCTGTAGTAGAGTGTAGTAGAAAGTAGTGAGTGTGTAGTAGAGTAGTAGAGAATGTGTAGTAGAGTAGTAGAGAGTAGTAGAGGGTGTGTAGTAGAGTGTGTAGTAGAGCGTGTGTGTAGCAGAGTGTGTAGTAGAGTGTAGTAGAGTGTAGTAGAGTGTGTAGTGTAGAGTGTGTAGTGTAGAGTGTGTAGTGTAGAGTGTGTAGTGTAGAGTGTGTAGTAGAGAGTGTGTAGTAGAGAGTGTGTAATGTAGAGTGTGTAATGTAGAGTGTGTAATGTAGAGTGTGTAATGTAGAGTGTGTAGTAGAGTGTGTAGTAGAGTGTGTAGTAGAGTGTGTAGTAGAGTGTGTAGTAAGTAGTGACTGTAGTAGATAGTGTGTAGTAGAGAGTGTCTAGTATAGAGTGTGTCGAAGAGAGTAGTGGCTGTAGTAGTGAGTGTGTAGTGAGTGTGTAGTAGAGTGTGTAGTAGAGAGTAGTGACTGTAGTAGAGAGTGTGTAGTAGTGTGTAGTAGAGAGTAGTGACTGTAGTAGAGTGTGTAGTACAGTGTGTAGTAGAGAGTAGTGACTGTAGTAGATAGTGTGTAGTAGAGAGTGTCTAGTATAGAGTGTGTCGAAGAGAGTAGTGGCTGTAGTAGTGAGTGTGTAGTGAGTGTGTAGTAGAGAGTAGTGACTGTAGTAGAGAGTGTGTAGTAGTGTGTAGTAGAGAGTAGTGACTGTAGTAGAGTGTGTAGTACAGTGTGTAGTAGAGAGTAGCGACTGTAGTAGAGAGTGTGTAGTAGAGTGTGTAGTAGAGTGTGTAGTAGAGAGTAGAGTGCGTAGCAGAGAGTAGTGACTGTAGTAGAGAGTGTGTAGTAGAGTGTGTAGTAGAGAGTGTGTAGTAGAGTGTAGTAGAGAGTAGAGTGCGTAGCAGAGAGTAGTGACTGTAGTAGAGAGTGTGTAGCAGAATGTGTAGTACAGAGTAGTGACTGTAGTAGAGAGTGTGTAGTAGAGAGTGTGTAGTAGAGAGTGTGCAGTGATTTGAGTTTTACATCAAATTAAAAACGGGAACGGAACAAACTCATCCTATACATTATTGTGGTAGGTGCCCACGCATATAGGGTTAAATGATGCGTTAGATGCCACAGGTCCCACCAACACGCTTCCTTTATGATAGGAGAATGCCCAACATCGCGGAGATTTGCTCTCTGTTCTTCCCGGATATTTGTATTTTCAAATGTATAATGTTATCCTGCTAAACGAAGACGATGCTCAAACTATAAAAGAAGAGGGTTTCACAGATATGTTAGTCCTTCCGGGCAAACGAAATGACCCAAAGAAAGATCAAGTGACAGTTTAGAGCTCCAAGTGAGTCTTAATAAAATCAGTGTCTGGAACGCATAGCATCAAAAAACGAGCGGGGCATCAAACTGCAGTGTCATTCAATCAAAGCTTCAAGGCTTCTGAGCGCTAGCCGAGAATTATTTTTTGTGAAGCACTAATCACTGTGGAAGGTGCCCCTGCTATCCCAGATGTGAGAAGTCAGTCTGATATGAAAATAAGCAGTATTTGGAATGAATGTATTTGGCAGGGGGAAGGTGGGGCGGCGCAAGACCGTACTGACGAGTGAACAGGAGCCATTTTGTACCGAGTGATTCTGCCTGTGTGCATGTAGACAAACCAGGCAGCAGCATGAGCATGTGATTCGGTAAAATAACAAGCATTTACAATGCAATGGTTTTGCCTTTGTTACAGTTAGAGCTATTGGCATTGCTCTTGACACTCTGAAGCTCCACTCTGCATTCTGAAGCTCCACTCTGCACTCTGAAGCTCCACTCTGCACTCTGAAGCTCCACTCTGCACTCTGAAGCTCCACTCTGAAGCTCCACTCTGAAGCTCCACTCTGAAGCTCCACTCTGAAGCTGCACTCTGAAGCTCCACTCTGCACTCTGAAGCTCCACTCTGCACTCTGAAGCTCCACTCTGAAGCTCCACTCTGCACTCTGAAGCTCCACTCTGAATCTGCACTCTGAAGCTCCACTCTGAAGCTCCACTCTGAAGCTCCACTCTGAAGCTCCACTCTGAAGCTCCACTCTGAAGCTCCACTCTGCACTCTGAAGCTCTACTCTGAAGCTCCACTCTGCACTCTGAAGCTCCACTCTGAAGCTCCACTCTGCACTCTGAAGCTCCACTCTGAAGCTCCACTCTGCACTCTGAAGCTCCACTCTGCACTCTGAAGCTCCACTCTGAAGCTCCACTCTGCACTCTGAAGCTCCACTCTGAAGCTCCACTCTGCACTCTGAAGCTCCACTCTGAAGCTCCACTCTGAAGCTCCACTCGGAAGCTCCACTCGGAAGCTCCACTCTGCACTCTGAAGCTCCACTCGGAAGCTCCACTCTGCACTCTGAAGCTCCACTCGGAAGCTCCACTCTGCACTCTGAAGCTCCACTCTGAAGCTCCACTCTGCACTCTGAAGCTCCACTCTGAAGCTCCACTCTGAAGCTCCACTCTGAAGCTCCACTCTGCACTCTGAAGCTCCACTCTGAAGCTCCACTCTGCACTCTGAAGCTCCACTCTGAAGCTCCACTCTGCACTCTGAAGCTCCACTCTGAAGCTCCACTCTGCACTCTGAAGCTCCACTCTGAAGCTCCACTCTGAAGCTCCACTCTGAAGCTCCACTCTGAAGCTCCACTCTGAAGCTCCACTCTGCACTCTGAAGGTCCACTCTGAAGCTCCACTCTGCACTCTGAAGCTCCACTCTGAATCTGCACTCTGAAGCTCCACTCTGAAGCTCCACTCTGAAGCTCCACTCTGAAGCTCCACTCTGAAGCTCCACTCTGAAGCTCCACTCTGAAGCTCCACTCTGCACTCTGAAGCTCCACTCTGAAGCTCCACTCTGCACTCTGAAGCTCCACTCTGAAGCTCCACTCTGCACTCTGAAGCTCCACTCTGAAGCTCCACTCTGAAGCTCCACTCTGAATCTGCACTCTGAAGCTCCACTCTGAAGCTCCACTCTGCACTCTGAAGCTCCACTCTGAAGCTCCACTCTGAAGCTCCACTCTGAAGCTCCACTCTGAAGCTCCACTCTGAAGCTCCACTCTGAAGCTCCACTCTGAAGCTCCACTCTGCACTCTGAAGCTCCACTCTGAAGCTCCACTCTGAATCTGCACTCTGAAGCTCCACTCTGAAGCTCCACTCGGAAGCTCCACTCGGAAGCTCCACTCGGAAGCTCCACTCGGAAGCTCCACTCTGCACTCTGAAGCTCCACTCTGAAGCTCCACTCTGAAGCTCCACTCTGCACTCTGAAGCTCCACTCTGAAGCTCCACTCTGAAGCTCCACTCTGAAGCTCCACTCTGAAGCTCTACTCTGAAGCTCTACTCTGAAGCTCTACTCTGAAGCTCTACTCTGAAGCTCTACTCTGCACTCTGAAGCTCCACTCTGAAGCTCCACTCTGAAGCTCCACTCTGAAGCTCCACTCTGAAGCTCCACTCTGCAGCTCCACTCTGCAGCTCCACTCTGAAGCTCCACTCTGAAGCTCCACTCTGAAGCTCCACTCTGAAGCTCCACTCTGCACTCTGAAGCTCTACTCTGAAGCTCCACTCTGCACTCTGAAGCTCCACTCTGAAGCTCCACTCTGCACTCTGAAGCTCCACTCTGAAGCTCTACTCTGAAGCTCCACTCTGCACTCTGAAGCTCCACTCTGAAGCTCCACTCTGCACTCTGAAGCTCCACTCTGAAGCTCCACTCTGCACTCTGAAGCTCCACTCTGAAGCTCCACTCTGAAGCTCCACTCTGAAGCTCCACTCTGCACTCTGAAGCTCCACTCTGAAGCTCCACTCTGCACTCTGAAGCTCCACTCTGAAGCTCCACTCTGAAGCTCCACTCTGCACTCTGAAGCTCCACTCGGAAGCTCCACTCGGAAGCTCCACTCGGAAGCTCCACTCGGAAGCTCCACTCTGAAGCTCCAATCTGAAGCTCCACTCGGAAGCTCCACTCTGAAGCTCCACTCTGAAGCTCCACTCTGCACTCTGAAGCTCCACTCTGAAGCTCCACTCTGCACTCTGAAGCTCCACTCTGAAGCTCCACTCTGAAGCTCCACTCTGCACTCTGAAGCTCCGCTCTGAAGCTCCACTCTGAAGCTCCACTCTGCACTCTGAAGCTCCACTCTGAAGCTCCACTCTGCACTCTGAAGCTCCACTCTGAAGCTCCACTCTGAAGCTCCACTCTGCACTCTGAAGCACCACTCGGAAGCTCCACTCGGAAGCTCCACTCGGAAGCTCCACTCTGAAGCTCCACTCTGAAGCTCCACTCGGAAGCTCCACTCGGAAGCTCCACTCTGCACTCTGAAGCTCCACTCTGAAGCTCCACTGAAGCTCCACTCTGAAGCTCCACTCTGAAGCTCCACTCTGCACTCTGAAGCTCCACTCTGAAGCTCCACTCTGAAGCTCCACTCTGAAGCTCCACTCTGAAGCTCTACTCTGAAGCTCTACTCTGAAGCTCTGAAGCTCCACTCTGAAGCTCCACTCTGAAGCTCCACTCTGAAGCTCCACTCTGAAGCTCCACTCTGCACTCTGAAGCTCCACTCTGAAGCTCCACTCTGAAGCTCCACTCTGAAGCTCCACTCTGAAGCTCCACTCTGCACTCTGAAGCTCCACTCTGAAGCTCCACTCTGAAGCTCCACTCTGAAGCTCCACTCTGCACTCTGAAGCTCCACTCTGAAGCTCCACTCTGAAGCTCCACTCTGAAGCTCCACTCTGAAGCTCTACTCTGAAGCTCCACTCTGCACTCTGAAGCTCCACTCTGAAGCTCCACTCTGCACTCTGAAGCTCCACTCTGAAGCTCCACTCTGAAGCTCCACTCTGAAGCTCCACTCGGAAGCTCCACTCTGAAGCTCCACTCGGAAGCTCCACTCGGAAGCTCCACTCGGAAGCTCCACTCTGAAGCTCCACTCGGAAGCTCCACTCGGAAGCTCCACTCTGCACTCTGAAGCTCCACTCTGAAGCTCCACTCTGCACTCTGAAGCTCCACTCTGCACTCTGAAGCTCCACTCTGCACTCTGAAGCTCCACTCTGAAGCTCCACTCTGAAGCTCCACTCTGCACTCTGAAGCTCCACTCTGAAGCTCCACTCTGAAGCTCCACTCTGAAGCTCCACTCTGCACTCTGAAGCTCCACTCTGAAGCTCCACTCTGAAGCTCCACTCTGCACTCTGAAGCTCCACTCTGAAGCTCCACTCTGAAGCTCCACTCTGCACTCTGAAGCTCCACTCTGAAGCTCCACTCTGCACTCTGAAGCTCCACTCTGAATCTGCACTCTGAATCTGCACTCTGAATCTGCACTCTGAAGCTCCACTCTGAAGCTCCACTCTGAAGCTCCACTCTGAAGCTCCACTCTGAAGCTCCACTCTGCACTCTGAAGCTCCACTCTGAAGCTCCACTCTGAACTCTGAAGCTCCACTCTGAAGCTCCACTCTGCACTCTGAAGCTCCACTCTGAAGCTCCACTCTGCACTCTGAAGCTCCACTCTGAATCTGCACTCTGAAGCTCCACTCTGAAGCTCCACTCTGAAGCTCCACTCTGAAGCTCCACTCTGAAGCTCCACTCTGTGAAGCTCCACTCTGAAGCTCCACTCTGAAGCTCCACTCTGAAGCTCCACTCTGCACTCTGAAGCTCCACTCTGAAGCTCCACTCTGAAGCTCCACTCTGAAGCTCCACTCTGCACTCTGAAGCTCCACTCTGAAGCTCCACTCTGAAGCTCCACTCTGAAGCTCCACTCTGCACTCTGAACGGTCAGACTCCAAAAATCGGCCCTAATCACAATAGTATTATTTCACCTGCGTGAATGTAAGTCTTTGAAATTCTGGCCAGTGGTAATACACACAAGTAATATAAAATTGTTGTTCCAAAGAGCATTAAATGGAAATAAAACAAGTACCAGACCCATTGACGCCTGCACCTTAAAAGTGAAACTGACTGAAGCAAGCGCCAGGGCCACGTTGAAAAAAAAAGCCACACACATTAGATGCAGTCAAGGCCGCTCACGAGGTCAGAAGGCACTCCACAGGAACAACTACCAGACACATTGTTTCATTTCACTCTGAAAGTGCAGGCGTCAAAGTGAAACTGACTAAAGGAAGCGCACAGCCCATTAGATGCAGTCAAGGCGCGCTCACGAGGTCAAATCTCCAAAGGAGAAGCTCGTGACAGCCTGACTACAGCAGAAAAAGCTCGTAACAGTCTGATGTCCACAATATTCCCAGAAAAGTGGCAACATAAGTTGTCTCGCATAGACAGCAAAAGCTTCGCTTTTGCTTTCGTCTAGGCGAGACCTAAAAAAATGAATTGCTTTCAAGCTGAGACGCCAGAAAGCACAGCTGCGTGGCTGCGTTGGAAATCTCCCCATGAAAGGACGCACGCGGACTGGAACACGCAGCACGTGCTTTGATCAGCGCCATCTTTGGTGAGGTGCCCTGCAGGCAAAGGCCTGGGGCAGCTTCGTGCTCCGTTCACTAATTGCTCGCTGTTTCTTAAGTAAAGCAGCAAGCAGGGGGATGCAAATGTCAGATCAGACTCACCTAATTAGCTGCACCACTGTTCACAGCAATCATACTCGGTAGGAACAAGGCACCCTGCTTCCCGGGGTTTCCCCTTCACCTTTCGGAATTTTTCAGCACAAAAGAAACATTACAATTTGTCTCTGAGCAAATATCACTGTAAGAAGAGTGAACAAGAATGTTCCTCAGAGAGGTATTAATGAGCTTATTTTAAATGCAAGATAGACGAGGGATTTAGAAACAAATAGCTGACAACGCACTATTATGGTGTGATTTTGCTTTCTAAAGGTGGCAAAGGGGAAACCCCGGGACTCCTCAACCACTCACCCCTCCTGGAAGAGATTTAAGGTCCGGTAAGGGTTCTTGGTCCACAAGTCCAAGTCGTATTATGCGAGAGGCAGGCAGTCCCCTCTACAAAAATAATCAAAAAAGGCAAAAAACGCTTCTTCAAAACGTATTTGTTTTAATGTATTTTCTCTATTGCCTTCCTGGGGACTAGACAACCTTTAACTGCCAAAATTGGAGTTACCACCAGCAGTGTGATGTCACATGGTTTAAATTACAATGATTGTAGGAAATTGGTTTTTTTGATTGAGGGGGAGGTGAAGACTCTTCTCAAGCAGCGACCACAACTCCTGCAAGGGTGAACTGCAAAAGTCATTAAATTAACCTGTGCATGAAAGTCTGGTAGCTTGGCAGAAAAGCAGTTGGGCTTAACTTGGAACAATTTATGCAGCACACAAATAGTAATAAAGTAAAGACACAACATAAGTAAAATCCCACACCAATCTACAATACTAGAAAAAAATGTAATACATAAAATGACACAAAAATGAATTTAATCCAATCAGTAGTACCAGAGTTATGAATTTTTACACCTAAGTGAAAAATGGAGCCTAGAAGATCAAATCATCAACTGCAGGTATCTAGTCGTGTGAGACTGGGGCAAAGTCAGAAATTAAGGACTACCGCGTTGAAGCACAGTTTGGCTATACAAGGTGGATTGGGCCCGGTCTCGGCTTACCTTCGGGCTTAGAATTTTCAAGAAAAAGTTTCTGGGAAATTAGAGTTCAGTGGGGCAAGAAAGCCAGCAGTATCCGAGGAGGAAGCGTCATCGTTGAGAAGTCATTGGACAGGGTCGCAGTGAAGACTTCTTTATTCAGACTTTGTCACCTTTTCTCCAGCGAGACGAAGCTGCAGGCTGTAACCGGCGAGGGCTTCATGAGGCCTGATACCCCTCCTGAGAAGTCCCACTGAACAGAAATTGCTGTTTCCAGAGAAGAACGTAGCATGACCTACAGCAAAGTCAGGCCAACCATTGAGGCACCATGGGCGGATTAGCAAGCACATAAGTCCTAGTCTCCTGTCGGTTCTCTGGCCACTTTTTAGTGGACATTTTCCAAGTCTGAAGTTTCAGGTTTGGTTGTTTGGACACCTTTAGTGCCACTCCCAATGGTCCAGGACTGGTTGGGCACCACTTGGAGGGTAGCATTCCCTTCAGGCAGGGTCCAGGTGCAGGGTTCAAAGTTGTGTCCCTGTAGATGTAAACAGGAGGCTAGCAAACTAGTCTTCTAGTAACAGCAGGGCAATCTTCTGAAGTACAAAGCAGACCTCAAGCAACAAGACAGTCTTCTGGAGCACAAGGCAGTCCTTCTGATTGTCCTCCGCAGGTCCAGGAGTGAACTTAAGAGTTGATCTAAGGGTCAAATATTTATACCTTTGAAGTTGGAGAACCGTCTAGGCTACCCCACCAATCCGGTTCTGGAAATATCCTTCCTTCACCCTGCCAAGACTCCAAGTGGTGTAGGGTGACAAAAGGCTGGTGTCAAGTTCCTATGTAAGTGTGATTGAAGCAACCCACTGAAATGTTAGTGGGGTAGTTAACAACTCCACCCCAGCCATCCTGGCAGGATGGCCCACATGCCAACCCTAGTGCCCCTTTATCTCACTGTCTGGGAGGAGTACACAAAGGCTAACTGCCAACTATTCACAGTCATGTGACCCAGAACACAGGCTGCAGAAAATTCAAACTTTCTAAAAGTGCAATTTTCAGAATTAGGACTTCAAATCTGACATTACCATTACAGATTGTAACATGACAGTTTTACCTGTTTCGAATGAAAAATTAGTATGTATTAAATATAATAAGGTAGCTCAATGTTATCCTACGGGAGAGTAAGACCTCACAGTACTGAAAAATGAATGTGGGAGTTTTTCATTATCATGACATGTAAAACTTATAAACGCATGTCCTACCTTTTAACTACAATACACCCTACCTTATGCCCTGTTTAGGGATTAACATAGGAGTGAGTTATATGTATTAAAAAAAGAGGTTAAGACCTGGCAAAAGGTTTATTTTGCCAGGTTGACATGGCAGTTTAAAACTGCCCACACTCTGAAAGGTCAGGTCTGAGACATGTTTTAAAAGGATACCTAAGTGGGTGGCACAATAATTGCTGTAGGCCCACTAGTTTTACTTAATTAACAGGCCCTGGGTAGCAGTCATACCACCGTACTAAGGTCTTATACGTAAATTAAATATGCCAATCTTGTGTAGGGAATTTTACCATGTTTTAAGCTCTCAATTGTTTGGGCCCATGATGTTTTCTCGTCAATATTCTTTCACACTAGCTCTTCCGTGCCTCATATGAGAATCCTCTCATTGGCTACGTGGAATCCATTGGGAGCATTTCACTTTTTTAGCCCTCACTACTCCGACGAGTGGCCATATACACAAGAATATGAAGTTCAGTGGTAGAAGTGGGGTAAAAGGAATGGGATAAGAGAGAAAACAGAGACACAGGACTCTGACTTGTCGTTTCTGTTGGTCAAGGATGATTGCAGGATGTGGTGGATATCTACAATAAGCTTAAGTATACCAGTTAATGGATATATCTTGCCAATATCTCTGTGCATCCAATTCTCGGTACTTCGATGTGAAACTGCGCTTCCCGAAACTATTCACATTAAGAATGAGTAAATCAATCAAACAGGATTTATAGAGCGCAGCTAATCACCTGCAAGCGTATCCAGGCGCTGAGAGCCATACTACTCGAGTGGAATCAGTTGGACAACCAGGCCTTGAGACCCTTTCTGAATTCCTGAAAGAAAGGGTGAGGTCTGGAGGTGGAGGGGGGCTGTTCCATGACTTGGCAGTGAGGTAGGAGAAGAAGCGTCCTCCACTGTTGCTTCACTGGATGCACAGGGTGTGAGCGAGGGAGAGGCAGGTGGAGCACAGGCTATGGTTGATGCATGCTGGGCCTAGATTGTGCATGGCTTTGTAGGCATGGGTCAGCATCTTAATTTGACATCTTTTGTGGACAGTGAGCCAGTGGAGTTTTCTTGAGGTGAGAGGTGATGTGGGTCTGTTTGAGGAAGTCAAGCATGAGTCTGGCCACGAGTTCTGTATGGTCTGCAGACTCTTTAGGAGGTGAGTAGTAATTCCTGTGTAGAGTGTGTTGCCGTAGTCCAGACAGCTTTTGATGAGGGCTTAAGTGACAGCACGTGGGGTGGTAACTTGGAGCCATTTGAAGATCTTTCGGAGCATGCGAAGAGTGAGGAAGCAGGTGGATTTTCATGGTGAGCTTGCCGCCCATGATGATGCTGATGTTTCGGGTGTGATCTTTGGGAGTGGGTGAGGGTCCTAGTTCAGCAGGCCCAAAGACTTCTTCCATGGAAAGGAGTTGCTTCCGAAGATCAGTTCTTCTGTTTTGTCTGTGTTGAGCTTGAGGCAGTTATTATGCATCCAGTCGACGATGCTGGTCATGCACAGGATGAAATTGGCCCTTGTGCTGGATGGTTCTTCTGATAGAGAGAGGATGAGCTGGGTGTCGTTTGCATCGGATATGATGTTTAATCCAAGACTTCTCATGATGTTGGCCAGGAAGGTCATGTAGGCGTTGAACAGGGTGGGGCTGATGGAAAGGTCTTGATGGATGCCACAGATGATGTTCCTGGGTTCTGAGGAGAATGAAAGTAGGCAGGTTCTCTAGGTTCTTCTGAAGAAGAAGGATGCAATCCATTCGATCCATTTAAGGGTGTCCTCTCAGACTCCAATCCGGTGAAACCTCTTGAGTAAATATGTACACTAGCACTTTTCTGTGTGATTTTCATAACTTAATAACTCCCTAAAACATCTTTGCTATGCACTCTCTTGAAAAAAAAGCTATTGTTCAATGTGTTTTTCAACAACTCAACTTTTCTGAATACTTTCCAATATTCACAGTGCCTTAGGAAGAGGTAGTTCTTGCCAAGGAAAATCTAAGATCCATTTAGCAAGGTTTGGGCTACAGCAACTTTGTATCGCAACTGCATAGCAACGACTCAGTGAAACATGAAAGAAATTATACCAGATAATCCAAGATGGCTGCTGTTTCTCCAGAATACACAAGAGTTTATGGCCTGCTACAAAACGTAGTTTGTTGTCCTCAAACCTCTGTGCAGCATTTTGTCTGCAAGTGCTGCCTGATCCAGGTACACTCCATAATGACCATCAATCAATCAATCAATCAGGGAATTGTAAGCGCACTACTCACCCACGAAGGTCTCAAGGCGCTGGAGGGGAGGAGGGGGGTTTGAGCAACTCTGTTCAGCTGAAAAGCCAGGTTTTGAGTGTCTTTCTGAAGATGCTCAAGGAGGGGTGTGTCAGATGTCGATCGGGAGCTTGTTCCAGGGCTTGGTCGCGATGTAGGAGAAGGCTCTTCCTCCTGCTCTTGCTCTGTGGATGCGCAGGGTTTCTGCGAGGACTAGGTTGGTGGTTCGGAGGTTTCTTTTGGGTATGTGAAAGGAGCTTCTCTCGTTGAGGTATTGGGGACGGAGTTGTGGAGGCATTTATAGGCATGGGTGAGTATCTTCAAAGTGACTCTCTTCTTGAAAGGAACTTAGCGCAAGCATATTTGGCATATCTCTCCCCATGCTTGAGTTATAATAAGAGGTAAGCAGTGTCTCCAGCTCCTCTTTCTGACACTACATCCCACGAATGGTCATCCTTCAAACCCCTTGTTTTTAAAGACCTCGCCAACATCCTTAACTTACTCAAGATTACCACATTTGAAGATGATGTCTTTCCTTAATCCCTCTTTAAATCTCTCTACACTACTCTTTATCATCAGTGCCTCCCTCAGTTAAGGCTTCTTCCCTGAAGCTGTCAAGACAGATCAGATCCATCTACTCCTGAAACCCATTCTAGACTCAAACAACACCGCCATCATTATGTTTTGTTATGTTATGTCATGTTATGTTACATTATGCAGATCTGTAGAGTGCACTATCACCACAGAGGGTT
This sequence comes from Lissotriton vulgaris, assembly GCF_964263255.1. Lineage (NCBI taxonomy): Eukaryota > Metazoa > Chordata > Amphibia > Caudata > Salamandridae > Lissotriton > Lissotriton vulgaris. The sequence goes on along the minus strand of NC_141694.1, from coordinate 1,714,934,086 downwards.
TTCTGTCTCTGAGCATGTGTGAGTCTAGGTAGCCAAACTTAGGGCCTAGTGGGACTACTCAAAAAGCCAGGTCTTCAGCTTCTTGCAGAATTCGGGAAGTGAGGAGTAGGCTCTTATGTGTAGCGGCAGGTTGTTCCATGCCTTAGGTGCGATTTAGGAGAAGGCTTAACTGCCGGATCTGGTTTTATGCAAGTAGGAGTCCGCACGAGCAGAGGCGTATGGAAGGTTTGTGAAAGCAGATGCAGTAGTTGAGGTATCTGGGCCAGTGTTATCTTGTACCTTGAAAGTGTGAATGACCAGTGTTATGTAGTGTCTTGAAAGTGTGAATGAGAAGCCTGAATTGTGCTGGTTTGTGAATGGGGAACCAGTGGAGCTCTTTCAGGTGTGATATGACTGTGGTGTGGGTGGTTGAGAGTGATTCTCACTGCCGAGTTCTTAATAGTCTGCAGTCTACTGGTTAGTTTTTTGTTGATCCCAAAATAGAGGCTTTTCCTGTAGTCCAGTTTGCTTGTGACAAGGGTGTGCATGATGTTTTTACAGATGCTGATTGGGAGCCATTTGGAAATTTTCCCCAGCATCTTCAGGGTATGGAAGAATGAGGCAGTGACAGCATTGACTTGGGTGGTCATGTCAAGTTTGCTATCGATATTGAGGTTCTTGGCGTGGGAGGTTGGTGTCAGTTCTATCTCTGTTGGTCACCAGGTGGTGTCCCACGGTGAAGTACTTTTCCTGAAGATCATGATTTTGGTATTGTCAGTAGTCAGCTTTATACAGTTGGTCTTCATCCAGTGGGCAATATCAGTCATGCAGGCATTGAACTTGATCCGGGTATTGGGCATCTTGTCCGAGAGCGAGAGAATGAGTCATCAGCGTAGGAGAGGACACTGACACTGTGAGAGCTCATGATGCTGGATAGAGGAATCATGTATGCATTGAAGAGGGTTGGGCTCAGGGAGGATCCCTGTGGAACTCAGCTGATGAGCTTACTGGCGTCTGAAGTGTACAGTGCTAAACTGACTGACCGGGTCTTTCCAGTTAGGAAGGAGCAGATCCATCAGAGTGTGTGTCCTTGGATTACAATGCCATATAGGCATTGGATGAGGATGGTCTGGGAAACCTTGTCAAACGCTACAGAGAGGCTTGGCAGTTCAGGCTGGACTGTTCCCATTGGAGCAGAGTCAAGACTGAGTTTCATATGGATGGGTTCGAATTATGGTGGCATGGTGGGCGAAAAACAATTAATTGGAATGCAGCCCAAGTGATTGCAGTGGCTGAGATTAATTCAAGCATTCCATACATCACCTGGTTGTTGTTTTTGCAGCTGATTCCCTAAGTGCAACAGGTATGCCCGGACGTGGATATCATGAACACTGTGTCACTGGAATCAAGCTATACATTGATGATGAACCCTTATCCAGGTGAAACTATTCCTAGGTGGCTTGTATTGCGGTTCAGGGTGGACCTGGCTTGGCAGTTTGGGATGTACTGTTCCTTTGGAGCAGGGTGAAGATTGATTTGCATACAGCTGGGTACAAACTGAGGTGGCATGGTGTGTGAAAGAACCACGGAATGGTATGTGGCCTGAGCGATTGCCTGTGGCTGTGATTAATTCAAGTATTCCATCCATCACCTTGTTGCTGCTGTTGCCTTTGACGCCCTAAGGGCAATGGGTATGCCCAGACGTGGACTCCTAGGGTTACTAGTTTTGATAAATGTATGGGTTTGGTAGGTTTCCTTGGGTGGTACTGAGCTAGGATCCAAAATCTGCAGCTAGCCACATTGTAAAAAAGTGTGGATTCTGCTGGGTGAAATATGATGTCTCCAGGTCAAGTTTGGGGTGTTTTGTGCCACAGACACTCAGCCCAGCCACACATGTGGGATGCCAGTTTTATCTGGAGATATGTGAGAATACAGAACAGTAGAACACCAGTTATTACCATGTGGATTTCTCTGCATTTCGGGCTCCCAAATGTAAGCCAGTCTCAACAAAAGGAGTTGCTGCGATTTGTGGGCCCGGGCTCAGCGGCCACCCACGGAGACTTACTAAACCCAGAAATTTAAACAAGCATTCGAAATGCAATAGGGCTCGCATTAGGAAAGTTTGAGCTATTGGTCTTATAAATTATTTTTTTTTAATTTATGTGTTATTTTTTAAACTAGCTAAATTAATAGCTTTGTCATTTACAATGCCAATAGTTCTAACTTTCGCAAACACCTATAGCATTTGTAATGCAATATGTTTTGTATTTACGTGACTTAGATGTATTGATATTAGAAATAACAATGGCTTTTAATTTCTTTAAATAATTAATACTTAAATAATTTATTTAATTTGTAATGGCAATAGCTTAAACTTTTGTAAATAACTTTTGTGAAGATTATGTTCAGTTTTTTTTATTGTGACGAAAATCCAAGAACAGAAATGAAATATTAACATCTTTTCGTGATTTGTAATAAAGCATGAAAGCTTGAAAACAGCTTGAAACATTGAAAGAACATATTTGAACCAGTGATGCTGTGGTTGCGCTGAGTGATGCTGTAGTTGCGCTGAGTGATGCAGTGGTGGTGCTGAGTGATGCTGTGGTTGCACTGAGTGATGCTGTGGTTGTGCTGAGTGGTTTGTGCATCGGTGGAGCTTAGTGGGTGCATTGGTGGAGCTTAGTTGGAGCATCGGTAGAGCTGTGTGGTGGGTGCATTGGTGGAGCTGTGTGGTGGTTGCATCGGTGGAGCTGTGTCGGTGGAGCTGTGTGGTGGGTGCATCTGTGGAGCTGTGTGGTGGGTGCCTCGGTGGAGCTGTATGGTGGGTGCCTCGGTGGAGCTGTGTGGTGGGTGCATCGGTGGAGCTGTGTGGTGGTTGCATCGGTGGAGCTGTGTCGGTGGAGCTGTGTGGTGGGTGCATCGGTGGAGCTGGGTGGTGGGTGCATCGGTGGAGCTGTGTCGGTGGAGCTGTGTGGTGGGTGCCTCGGTGGAGCTGTGTGGTGGGTGCATCAGCGGAGCTGTGTGGTGGGTGCATCGGTGGAGCTGTGTAGGTGGAGCTGTGTGGTGGGTGCATCGGTGGAGCTGTGTGGTGGGTGCATTGGTGGAGCTGGGTGGTGGGTGCATCGGTGGAGCTGTGTCGGTGGAGCTGTGTGGTGGCTGCATCGGTGGAGCTGTGTGGTGGGTCGTTCGGTGGAGCTGTGTGGTGGGTGCCTCAGTGCAGCTGTGTGGTGGGTGCATCAGTGGAGCTGTGTGGTGGGTGCATCGGTGGAGCTGTGTAGGTGGAGCTGTGTGGTGGGTGAATCGGTGGAGATGTGTAGGTGGAGCTGTGTGGTGGGTGCATTGGTGGAGCTGTGTGGTGGGTGCATTGGTGGAGCTGGGTGGTGGGTGCATCGGTGGAGCTGTGTCAGTGGAGCTGTGTGCTAGCTGCATCGGTGGAGCTGTGTGGTGGGTCGTTCGGTGGAGCTGTGTGGTGGGTGCCTCGGTGGAGCTGTGTGGTGGGTGCATCAGTGGAGCTGTGTGGTGGGTGCATCGGTGGAGCTGTATGGTGGGTGCCTCGGTGGAGCTGTGTGGTGGGTGCATCGGTGGAGCTGTGTGGTGGTTGCATCGGTGGAGCTGTGTCGGTGGAGCTATGTGGTTGGTGCATCGGTGGAGCTGGGTGGTGGGTGCATCGGTGGAGCTGTGTCGGTGGAGCTGTGTGGTGTGTGCCTCGGTGAAGCTGTGTGGTGGGTGCATCAGCGGAGCTGTGTGGTGGGTGCATCGGTGGAGCTGTGTAGGTGGAGCTGTGTGGTGGGTGCATCGGTTGAGCTGTGTGGTGGGTGCATTGGTGGAGCTTAGTTGGAGCATCGGTGGAGCTGTGTGGTGGGTGCATTGGTGGAGCTGTGTGGTGGTTGCATCGGTGGAGCTGTGTCGGTGGAGCTGTGTGGTGGGTGCATCTGTGGAGCTGTGTGGTGGGTGCCTCGGTGGAGCTGTATGGTGGGTGCCTCGGTGGAGCTGTGTGGTGGGTGCCTCGGTGGAGCTGTGTGGTGGGTGCATCGGTGGAGCTGTGTGGTGGGTGCATCGGTGGAGCTGTGTAGGTGGAGCTGTGTGGTGGGTGCATCGGTGGAGCTGTGTCGGTGGAGCTGTGTGGTGGCTGCATCGGTGGAGCTGTGTGGTGGCTGCATCAGTGGAGCTGTGTGGTGGGTCGTTCGGTGGAGCTGTGTGGTGGGTGCCTTGGTGGAGCTGTGTGGTGGGTGCCTTGGTGGAGCTGTATGGTGGGTGCCAGGGTGGAGCTGTGTGGTGGGTGCACCGGTGGAGCTGTGTTGGTGGAGCTGTGTGGTGGGTGCAACGGTGGAGCTGGGTGGTGGTTGCATCGATGGAGCTGTGTCGGTGGAGCTGTGTGGTGGCTGCATCGGTGGAGCTGTGTGGTGAGTGCATCGGTGGAGTTGTGTGGTGGGTGCCTCGGTGGAGCTGTGTGGTGGGTGCATTGGTTGAGCTGTGTGGCGGGTGCATCGGTGAAGCTGTGTAGGTGGAGCTGTGTGGTGGGTGCATCAGTGGAGCTGTGTGGTGGGTGCATTGGTGGAGCTGGGTGGTGGGTGCATCAGTGGAGCTGTGTAGTGGGTGCATCGGTGGAGCTGTGTGGTGGGTGCATTGGTGGAGCTGTGTGGTGGGTGCATCGGTGGAGCTGTGTCGGTGGAGCTGTGTGGTGGATGCATCGGTGGAGCTGTGTGGTGGGTGCATCGGTGGAGCTGTATGGTGGGTCGTTCGGTGGAGGTGTGTGGTGGGTGCCTCGGTGGAGCTGTGTGATGGGTGCATCGACACTTGTATGTTCAATTCTAGCGAATACTGCCCTCCTGCGACAAGGAAGCAGTAACTATTTCAAAGGCTCTTAATGAACATAGTAAAGGGAGTCATGCCAGTGGTGTGGCGAAACGTGAGGAATGAGGTCTGCTACGTTAATTAATGGGCCACTCAAACCCGGACAGACAGAGGGTAAAATGGCTCAGAACTCACGACTTGGAGACGGAAGGCCTCCTGCACAACAGGGGATCTGGGGCCCTGTGCTATGCCCACGGGTAATGCTACCTACTACCTACGCCATTTGCAGTCAATGTGAATGTAAATTACAAACATTTAAAATACATTTTCTTTTTCTAAAGCTAGACAACACTTTTCAGACGTGTCCCTCTATTCATTGACGTTCATAAGCAATCTCAATGACACAGAGTAAAAAGAAAACGTGGGGAGAATCCACTGTAATTTACGGTGAGGCCCAAAAGACTGGAACGCACACGTCCAGAAGCCACTCGGCTCCATGGGCATTTTATCAAAAATGTTTCACATCAGAAGCTAGGCACATATGCATTTGTTGGCATGCCATTTTTCACTGGGAAACTCCACGTTTCCACAAAACAGGCCCTGCCTAACTGCATAAGGATGCACTGATTTACAGGCAGACTCATTTTAAACATTGCTAACATCAGGATTGTAATGTAGTTGGCAAGCTTTTTATTTGTGAGTGTCTTAAAGCGTTAATTGGATTTCTGACATAGAGGGTCGTACGTCTCTATGATGTTTTAATGGAATGTGTCGAATCGGGGAGTATTTGCCGCAGCAGTGCACAAAGAGCAAATACTGTGATTCTGAAATCATAAATGTCATTATAATTTGGGCTTCTACTATTAAACAGGTCAAAGCCAGTATTTGTTCATGCGGATTTAGTTTCCACTTGTGGTGTCCTGAGTTTACTCGTATGTTAACAGATTTATCAGTATTTTTCAGTTAATGCCGTTTTTCGTATGCCTAACAGAGTGTGGAAGTACTTAATAAAAAAAAGTGTGCTGTTTTCACCGCTGTCAGGAGAAAGCATATGAACAGCAGGCGACCCGAGCTCATTCCCTGCAAAAGTATTTGCTGAAGGGCGCATTCTCCTTTCTTGTTTTTTGGCACGAACGGTACAGCAAAGCAAGGCTGTAGAAACCTGCAAAGATTTCAAATCTTTATTCGATTAAAGAATGTCCTTGTCAGCACCCGTGCCTACATGCTGGCTGGTTTGCAGGAAACGCATGCCCGAACAACCACGAAATCCGAGCAAATGACAATTTTCTGCCGATGCCCACATGCCAGATATGAATTTAGCTTGTTTTCCTCATGTGTGCAGTTTCCCAGAACACATGTTAATGATCGGGTGTTCATGAGACACGGCCTGGCGGCCGTGAAATTGAAAGTACGGCCGGCCGGCCGTGAATAATTAGAGAAGCTGTGGGAGCGAGGCTGGGGTGCCTTTGATGTGGTAATACGAGGCAGGCGGCTGGTGGCATTGCGCACGCGCTTTTTAGGGCTTGCGCTTGAGCAATGACCTAAAAAGCACATGCACTGCATGGAATCGCCAGTGGTTGAACTCTGGATAAGCCACTATAGAGCTTCGCCAGCTATGCGCAAAGTGCATCAGCAGGCGAGCCCTAAAAACCTCTACATCAAGAAGAATCAAAAGGGTGGTGGGTCTTGGATGGATCCCATGATGTTTTCCTACCTGCAATACTCTGCAAACCTCAAGTTTTGCCTAAAATCGTGCACCTTCCTAGCATTTGTGTGATGTAAACCTCTGGAATTGCAGGGATCCTCAAAATTCCACCCCCACACCCCCTCCCAGTGCTCTCCCGTCTACATTATTCCACTCTATGCCACTTCACTCTACTCCACTCCACTCTACGCCACCCCATTGTATGCCACTCCACTGTATGCTATTCCATTCTATGCCACTCCACTTTACCCCACTCTACTGTGTGCCACTCCACCCTATGCGATTCCACTCTATGCCAATCTTCTCAATGATATTCCACTCTAGGCCACTCAACCCTATGTCATCCTATACCACTCCACTGTACTCTATTCCATTCTAAACCACTCCACTCCCGTCTATGCCACTCTACTCTATGCCACTCAACTCTAGCCTATTCGACTCTACACTGCTCCAATCTAATCAACTAACTCCACTCTATGCCACTCCACTCTATACTACTCCAATCTACCCTACTTCACTCTATGCATCTCGACTCTACGGCACTCTACATCAGTTCCCTCTACTTTATTCTACTACTCCACTCTATGCCAATCCACTCTACACCTCTCCACTCTATGCGGTCCACCCCATGCAACTCTACGCCACTCTGTGCCACTCCATTTCACGCCACTCCACTCTACAGTATTCAAGTCTACGCCACTCCACTCTACACCACTGTACTGTACACCACTCCACTACAAGCCACTCCACTCTGCGATACTCCAACCTACTCTATTCCACTCTATGCCACTATACTACACACCACTTCACTCTACGGTATTCTATTCTACGCCCCTCCACTCTATGCTAGTCTGCTTTACTTCACTCGACGCCACTGCACAACATGCCACTCCACTCTACACCACTAAACTCTAGGCTATTCCACTCTACGCTCGTCCACTCTAAGCTACCACACTCTATGCCATTTCACTCTAGTCTATGCCACTCCACTTTATAGGGTTCCACTCTATGCCTCTCCACTGTCTGCCACTCCACTTTACGTCACTCGACTTTTTACCACTCCACTATGCGTTATTCGACTCTACGCCACTCCACTCTACGTCACTGCACTTTCTGCCACTCCACTCTATGTCACTCCACTCTACTCCTCTCCACTGTCCGCTGTTCCACTCTATGCCACTCCACACTGCGGAATGCACTCTGCACCTCTCCACTCTATTCCACTCCACTCTATGCTATTCCACTCTATGTGACTTCAGACTTTTCCACTGCACTATACAGCACTCCACTCCACGCCCCTCCAATCTACCCCACTTCACTGTACTCTATTCAGCTCTGCACCACTCCACTATACATCACTCTATGCTAGTCCACTTTATGCCACTCTACTCTACGCAACTTCCCTCTATGTGATTCAACTCTGTGCCACTCCACTCTATGCCACTCCACTCTACGCTATTCCACTTTATTCCACTTCACTCTATGTCCCTCCAATCTACCTCACACCACTCTACGCCACTATACTCTACTCCACTTCACTTTACTCCATTCAATGACACTCCACTGTACAAACCTACACTCCACTACACTCCACTCCACTGTTTTCCATTGCAGTGCACCTAATGACACTTCTCTGAACAATACTCTCCCTCCGGTTTGAAACACTTTTTTATTGCAATATAATAATCGTTGAAATTCAATGAAGAAAACAAAGGTTAAACATTAGTTATAGTTAGGGAAACCTGTTGGGATTGACTGAGTGCAGGTTCTAAGATGGGCGGCTCCTTTAAAGGGTGGAGTGCATCGCCTTTAAGACTGCGTGCTGCACCACTGGAGACCACTCATTGTTGTGGATTTCCTGCTTCTGGAGGTTCCTTGCCTGTTTCCTGGTTCTTGCATTTCTTCAGCGTCCTGAGGGAATCAGAGTCTTCATTGCGATCGCTGCATTTTCGGCGTTGGGTGGGGTTGAGGCTTGAACCCCGTCTTTCAGAAGGAATTCTTCCATGAGCTGGAACAGAAACAAAAGTGACAACTATTTAACAAGCATTTACAATGCAACGGTTTTGCCTTTGGAAAAGTTAGAGCTATTGGTATTGTAAATGACAAAATTTGTATTTATGTGTTGGTTTTGAAAACAGATAAATAAATGGCATTGTCATTTACATTGCCAATAGCTTAATCTCTCGCAAATGTGACACCTATTGTACCCTACGGACGAGCTCAGCAGACAGCAATTACTACCACACACACACACCCAGAACCGCACACACACACACACCCAGAGCCAGCCACACACACCCAGAGCCAGCCACACACACACACCCAGAGCCACACACACTCACACACACACCCAGAGCCACACACACACACACACACACACCCAGAGCCACACACACACACACACCCAGAGCCACACACACACGCACACAGAGCCACACACACACACACCCACTCTCCCCGTGCCTAACAAAACAAGCCCCCACCACTTCGTGGCACTCTACACTCTCTCTCTTGTATCAACTGGTGGTGCACTTTGGCCATAGAGCCTACTGTTCAGTGAACCAAATAACTACCTTCTGTGGGCACAGGCCCAGTAACACATTGTCCACTGAGGCAAACACGTCTCTAACCCCTGTATGGTGATGGTGGCACGCTTGTCACTGTCCTGTACCGATGACCATCCCTCACCCCATGAGACAGTGCCCACTTTCCTGGTTCGTCAGTGCCCGCTGCCCCTGTGTATACTCTCCAGGTATATGTTGCTCCCTGTAGCGCTGTACACACACTCGCCTCCCTCTTCCTAATACTCCAGTTTACCCCTGTCCCGGTACGTCACTTTAGTGAACTCTCTGCCCGAACTCATCTGACAGCGGCTCCTTACTGTAGTGAGGGTGGGGGCATCCGTGTGGCTGTGCCCCCTGCTACTTCCCGTCTGTGCAGCCGCGGCCGGTCTCAGGTCCCTTCCATCCGGGTCCCACCAGAGTCCAGAGAGACGAGGGTGACGTCAGTGGCATGAAGCTCCAGAGAGGGCGGGGCTAGGAAGCCTGGGAGCGCTGGTGAGGGCGGGGTCTGCAGACATCTGAGCACCCAGGGGGCAGGGCCTCCTGGAAAAGCGTTCATCGGGCGGCCTGCTTAGAATCACCTATATCAGTTTCTCATACACCACAATGTCACATTGGTTACGGATGTCAGCCCTTTCATTGCCCATCACAACCTACTCATCAAAGTAAACCGTCCACATTGCCATTAGTGATAGCTCTTGAAACCGATACCACAGAGCAGGCATCCCCCCAAGGTACATCGGTGTGTAGCAGGTCAGCTCCGCCGAGGCCGGGAAGTACAGACTACACGACCACACAATGCTCAACCTCTCAAACGAATGCCAGAGGAAGTCCCAATCGTGAGCCGTATGTGCCGCGGTGCCACATGCTACGAAATGAGAATTAAATCAGGCTTGTAAGGTACGGGGGCACAGCTATGGAATGGCAATGACAAAGCAAGTTATTATGTTTTCCTTGCATAGTCTGCAGACAATGCCTTCTTTATTCACATGCCCCCGCCAAAGGAATACAGCCAAAAAGAGTGCCCATAATCTTGCCAATGACACTCTGCCAAGAACCCTGTCCCCTGCCAAGGCTGGCTGAGAAATCCCGCAGACTGTCTGGGCTGACAGAGGGAGGTGGCCTCCAATGTGAGGCAAAGGACACGGAACTGGAGCCTGCAGGAGAACAGCTTCCCAGCTTCCCTCCTAATGAGGGAATCCACAAGTCCTGCCACCCACTAAAGAGGGTGAAGCACCGCGCTCAAGACGGGGACAGCTGCAGCGCAAGGCTTCATGGAACACGAGGATGTAGCGCAACGACCCGAGCTGCCGACTTTGGAACTGGGGAACCAGGTGCAACTCTCGGCGTTAGCTCAACATCCTGTGATTCAGGGCAAATCAATTAATCTCACCGTGCCTACAAAAATTATATATACATGTCCTAATATAACCAATACTCATGAAAAGTGCACGGTCTTCCGGTCGAGTTCACGCTATATATAAAAAAGAAATGTAAACAGGAGACTCGCCATTTTTTAGCTGTCCCACACACTTCCGAACATTAACACCATAGCACGAATACCATAGCATGAGCACCGTAAGTGACATCACGCCCATCTGACCACTCATTAACTCACAGGGTTGGGGGACAGACAGCGGGATACAACCATGCGGGACCAGGATGATCTAAGCAATGAGGAAAAGCATCCATGTTAAAAAAAAACAAAGTACACGCCCACAGTGGCCCACGTCTTCATGACGGCAAAAAGTGGCGGGATGAGAAAAATTCTCCGGAACGCCCACGAATCTGCTCGGAGAATAACGGACAGATCTCTCTTCCAAAGGCTAGCCTCCATTTATGGAGCTAGCCAATGGAAGAGACAGGCGGGACAAAGCCCCGTACTGCTAAACAAAAGATTTCGCCTGCGCGAACACTGCTGCGCAGTGGATGCCAGGCGAAACCTAAAAACTGCAATGTTCATCCCAGGGTAACGCACTGCAAGCGCAAATACAAACTACTGTTAAACTTAATTGAATAGTCTTTTGTGAAGTGGATATTCTGATTCTTGTTAAAATCTGCTATATATATAAGGTTCAAAGGTTCAAAATAAGCTTTATTCGATATTCAAACAAATATCATATAAGCATACATTGTTATACAGATTTATAAAACATTAAAAAACAAGAGAGATAACAGTTTAAAAAGTCATCCAATGCTCGGTAACAAGATAAAAACATTGATACAAGGACTATAAAAAAATGAATAAGAGACAACAGTTAAAAACAGAACTGATTGTTTTCTCCGATGTCAGTCTAAAGTATTCCTGAATTTTATCAATAATTTTAAAAACTGCTCCATTTTAGTTATCACCTCCCTGTCTTCAAGTTCCTGTAGACGCTCAAAGGCAAGTTTACATGACCTGAGATTCCATTTCTTGAGCAGGGGTAATAAATAATAAAGCTTTTCTCAATAACCCATAATATTTACAAAAAAGAATGGTATGGATGTTAGTTTGTTGAGATATGTTATCACAAGGGCAGGAGCAGAGAGTCCGAGACCAATCGTTACATATTGGGAAAGTAACATAACGGAAGAAAGAACCCAGTCTGAATCTGGTGAGCAGCATCCTTGAATAGCACGAAAAGTCTGTTGAAAGGTAAAGCTGGAGGCCCTTGTGTGGTGTCACCCTTTGATATGCCAGCATGGTAGCACAGTGCTTCTGTTTGTTCCATCTGGCTATTTCCATGTGGGCCATTAGCGTCTTTCTTAGGCCTTTCCGTGAGATGTTTTCTAATGACGAAGGATCTGTAAACCACTCTGGGTGCCCAATTTCCAGAAAAAACTTTTTCACGTAGGCCAGCCATTTTGGTAGAGAATGTTTAGCCCCTTCCAGTTTTAAAATGTCTTGTATCACCTCTCTATTAAAATCAGTCTCGGGGGTGGTCCAAATTTTGTGCCAGAGAAGGGGAGGTTCAGATTTTATGACATCTGATATATACGGTAGGTCCAATTCGATGTGCATCTGGTACACCGAAGTTGTTTTTGAGGAGGCCAGGAGATACCTAATGAATTTATTTTCCACAATTTGTATTGGCGAGAGGTTTTTGTCAATTCCCCAGAGGCCTGCCCCATACGTAGCGGTGCTGACACATTTTGCCTTATATACAGTTAATAATTGTTTCACCGGTCTTCCCCCTATTTTATTTGCGAAATCACGGAGCCCGCCAATGGCACTCACAAAAGCAAGTTTCCTCTTGTCTATTGCCGCCTTCCAGGATAACTTTCTATGTAGGCAGATGCCCAGATAAGTGAATGCCTCCACTGTTTCCAATTTTTTGCCCTCGATGAAGATAGGGCAGGGGATTTTTTTATGGCCTTTATTGCTTAGCATGGAGTAAGATTTACCTATGTTCACTTTGAGCCCCCTGACCTTCATGAAAGCCGTAAACTCTAAGACTGCCTTTTGTAGGCCCATTCTAGTCTGGGAGAGAATTGCGGCGTCGTCTGCATATAGCAGGATTGGAATCGGTTGACCTCCTATTTTTGGGAAATCGCACTCGATGTTTTTGAGATGCTCGCCAATCGCATTTATATATAGAGAGAAGAGAAGAGGTGCCAGGATGCACCCCTGTCTAACCCCTCTATTGATATTAAAACGTGACAAGCACTCTCCCCTCAGACCAAATCTAACTCTGGCTCCAGCTTCTCTGTACAGAGCCTTAATGAATAGTAGGATTGATGGATCTATCCCAAATTGATGTAATGTGTCCCATAGTTGGTCATGCTGGACGCAGTCAAATGCTGAAGTGAGGTCTATGTACGTTATGTACAGACTGCGTTTTTTAATATCGATGTGTTTGGACTTAATTAGATGTAGATTGAGGACCTGTTCAATTGTCCCTCTACCTGTCCGGAAGCCATATTGTAGTTTCGACAATACGTTTTTTTCCTCCAGCCAGATAGTAAGTCTTTTCAGGATTATTCGTCCGGCAATTTTCATCAGGGTATCGAGGAGGGATATAGGCCGATAGCATGATGGCGAGTGTCTGTCTCCTTTTTTAAAAATTGGAATTACTATTGCTTCTCCCCATGTTGGAAGGAGATCGACGATGTTTATCGAGTTTAGGACAGAGGTCAGAAGAGGTACCCAAAACTCCATTTCCGCCTTGTAGACGTCTGCAGGGATTGCATCCGGTCCAGGTGCCTTCCCTGCTGGACTTTCTGCGATCGCCAGTTCCACCTCCTCTAGTGAAAAAGGGATTATACGAGGACTCTCTTGTGGTGGATTTAAATTTGATACGGAGAGGCATTCTAATTCCAGATTATTCTGACGTGTGGGATTTGAATATAACTTCTGGAAGTGTTCCACCCACGTCTCTCCACTTATTGCCATATCCAAGTTCTTTTCAGGCATTTTCACCCATGGTAAGGGGGAATTAATAAGTCTCCAGAAGGCTGACATATCACCCGTTTCTGATGTTATGACCAAGTTCTGCCATGCTTCCTGTTTAAGTGTCCTTTTCCTATTTTTTATGGCTAGACGGTATTGAATCCTTGCCAAGCGTATTTCTGTTTGGGGTTTGGGTATGACATGCAACAACTTTTTTAGATGTTTCAGAGCCTTCGAACAATTTGCATCAAACCATCCTTTATGTTCAATTGGACCTGGTTTAAACTGTCTTGTCAAAAGTTCTTTCAGGGTGTCCTGAATTTTTATGAAGGCTTTACAGATGTCATCAGGGTTGTTATTAATAGTAAGACAGGTATGGATCTCCTCCCTCCTCTTGTTAACTAAGTTTTTGAGGAGGTTATTTGGATTGATTTTGGACCATTTAACACAATATCCATTTGTAGCTCCCATTTTGATAGGTTGTTGATAGTTAACCTTGTGTGGGCTTTGATTTTTTATAGACCCCAGTAGCTCGATCGACATGGACAAAGGATAGTGGTCGCTGTATAGGTGGTCGAGGGTGTGCCAGTCTTGTATTAACGGTGCATGTGTTTTTGAGAATAGAATAAAATCTATGGTGGTGTTCGAACCTCTGCCATGAAAGGTTGATTTATGAGGTCGTGGGGTGTGAAGAAGCTCATTTACAAAACGTAAGTTAAATGAGGTCCTGAAATTGTTGAGAAGATCCCCAGATATTGTATGCAGGAAATGGTTAAAAGTAGCGTTATCAGAGTCTGAATCATATGTCACGAAGATGTCACAATCGTCTCTGACAATGTGTGGGCAAATATGGCAATTTAGATCGCCCAGAAAGGCTATTGCACACTCTCCGCCAGATGATTCTTTAAGATTTTGCAACGCTTGTTGGAGATTTTCCAGATCAAATCCCAATTTTTCTACCGTGAGATTATTGTAGAAGTTGACAATTAATAATGACAGTGACGGGGCAATGTCCATTACAATTATCTGGAAGGAGTCTCTCAGTATTGTTTTCCTGATCCTATGACCAACTGCTACGCTAATATAAGAGCATAGCCCCCCTTTATGTCTGCCCTGTTTACTCATGGCAGCCGGGGAGTGGAATGTCTGAAAACCTTGAAGATGGATAGGAGAAATAGCCCAGGTTTCCTGAAAACACAAGATGGAGTACTGGTTAACAACCTTTAGCCATTCCGGTATTGTAATTTTTGAAGAAAGTCCTGCCAAATTCCATGAGAGGAATTGGAGATTGAGCGTAATATTAAGGTCTGCCTTGTGAGTGGAAATTAGGTTGTCAGATGTATTTAAGGAAGGACAGGTTAGTCTTCTGGCATTGCCCCTTTCTAGAATTGTTACTCTGTTCATAGGCTCGTTTTCTGTGAGGTTTTTAATGGTCCCATCTGCTGGATCGTCCTGTCTGGCATCGGTATGAGTAACTATATGATCCCAAATCCTCCTGTCATAATTTGCTTCCTTGTCTTGATTGAGTCATTCTACGTCGTCCAGCCCGTAGAGTGTCTCATAGTAGTTATGGCAAGGTAAATTCCATGTTGGATTAACGAACAGGGGGGGTTGAGGGAACCCCTCTGGGTAATGCCGTGGAGTCGGCAGATGCATGTAATCAATCAAAGGAAAGAATGGCTGTTCTCTTGTTCCATTCCTTCGGTTGTAGTTCCTGTAATGCACAGATGTGGGATTATCGTAGTAAGGTTTAGATTGGTGTAATTTAGGGTGCATTAACGCCTCGGGATAAAAATAGGCTAGGGGTTTTGGCGAAATTGGACCCCTATTAAAGCCCGAAAACCAGTCTATAATGTGCGTAATGACCCTTGGATCTTTGAAGGTAACAATTACTACGTCCCCTTCAATATCTTTGGGGCGGATCCCAATCCAGTGGGTTCTTTTGACCATTATTATGTCGCCATTTATGTGAGGGGGTAGGGGCCTATTTTCTCTAAGCCAAAAAATCACCTTATTTTTTAGGCTGTGATGGTTTTCATAACCTCCTGTAGGAGGTAATGGTAGCACTCCCGTCAGAACGATAACGTTCTGTGCTGCGGCAGGGGGTAAGTCAACATATCTTTTGGATGGGCGTTTTTCCTGTGGGACTGCAGACTTCGTTTTTTCAGGGATAGTTTGTGCCTTGCCCATTTTTGCTGAAGCTATAAGGGAATTAATTTGTGTTGAGTGAGTATCAGAGGACACTTTTGGAGGGGGAGCAGGATTATGAATGGTTGCTGTCTTGTTTGTTGGGGCTGGGGAGTGGGTTTTTTGCTGATTTGAAACCGTAGGTTGCTTGTTAGATTTCTGTGCTTTGGACATTTTTTCTAATTTTGAATTTGTTCCCCCGTCAGCCGAGGTAGTGGGTTTTGCATTGGGGGTTGTAAGTTTTGATTCATGAATAGGTTTGTCTCTAGCTGTTAAGTTTGAGACGGCATTTACGGCCCCCTTAGCTGGGTGTTTTTGAGTCAGAGATTCTGAGAGAGTGTCAAGTTGGGTAGCTATTCTTTTGACTCTCTCATGTATGGGTATTAGCAAAGCCTTAACAAGATGTTCCATGGCGTCCACAAAATCTTTGATCGTAGGTGGGACGCAGGAGGTAAAGGTTTCCCTAGATGGTCTGGATGTTCCTTCTGCAATTTGTAGTAGTTCTTTGGTTAATAATTCTTTAGCCGATGTTTGGGTTTTAGCGATACTTTTCATGGCGGCTTTTTTGCGTCGTTTTTTAGGTGGAGATCTAATAGTAACCTGTTTCTTATTGGGTTGATTTTTAGGATGTAAAGGTTTGTCTAGCTTTAAAACAACTGGCAAAGGTTGAAACATGGTTACCTTTTGAGTGACCAAAGAAGGAGGGATTTCGATTATTTCAGGAGGGACGAACTCTGCAATCTTTGGCAAATTTGGAGTGACCAAATCGATGAGATCAGGGGGTGCAGAAATTGTATTGTTAGCGGATTTTAATGGGGATGGGAGAGAGGGACCATTTTTTGGTGGAAAATAGGATCGGAACACTGAGGGAACATTATCCGTGTTCATTAGATCTTCGTCTATATTTTTTAAGGTCGAGTTAAGTAGAAGGGGCTCAGGAGTAAGAGTCGGATCTGCTAGTTGAGTGGTGTTTTTTAATAGCTCTATGGATTGACGCCGTGCAATACGACGCTCTGCCAGGGCCAGGTCTCTGTCAATTTCACCTGTCGCCTTGAAGAAGAATTTATCAAGGGGTCCAAGGATAGGGGTCTCTTCTGCAGATAGTTGAACCTCAATTCCTGATATAGGCATGTTCCTGGCTGCAAAGGAATATGACCCAGCCCGGCCTTATCTGGCCTTTGCGGGCCGTAGAGGGCCCGCCCTTTGCCCGGGCTTCGCCCCGGGCGTCCCGCTCGCGTCCCGCGACGCTGAGGGCTTTCGGATTTGTAGTGCCCCTCCCGGCGCTTCTGCCTCGTCGGGGAACGCGCCGCCGCTGAGCCTGATGGGAAACGTAGTCCCAAGGCGGCGGCGCGACTGGTGGCGGGAATTTGGCGCTGTTGGCTGGTCTGCTGTGTGTAACTCTCCGTGCGCTCTCTCTGCACAGGCACTATCAGGTAGGGCTCCGGTCGTTGTGCTCTGGCTGTGTCTCCCCCCCGCTCCACCGAGGGCTTTCGGATTTGTAGTGCCCCTCCCGGCGCTTCTGCCGCGTCGGGGAACGCGCCGCCGCTGAGCCTGATGGGAAACGTAGTCCCAAGGCGGCGGCGTGACTGGTGGCGGGAATTTGGCGCTGTTGGCTGGTCTGCTGTGTGTAACTCTCCGTGCGCTCTCTCTGCACAGGCACTATCAGGTAGGGCTCCGGTCGTTGTGCTCTGGCTGTGTCTCCCCCCCGCTCCACCGAGGGCTTTCGGATTTGTAGTGCCCCTCCCGGCGCTTCTGCCGCATCGGGGAACGCGCCGCCGCTGAGCCTGATGGGAAACGTAGTCCCAAGGCGGCGGCCCGACTGGTGGCGGGAATTTGGCGCTGTTGGCTGGTCTGCTGTGTGTAACTCTCCGTGCGCTCTCTCTGCACAGGCACTATCAGGTAGGGCTCCGGTCGTTGTGCTCTGGCTGTGTCTCCCCAAGTCAAAGTACCGTATGAAATAAAGTTTCCTTCCTTCCAATTGTCTGTGAATGAGCGTATCACCGTGTGAAGTAACGCTCCTTCCTTTTCAACAGACAGTGTCTTACGAGGTTCACACTTCTACAATTCAATAAGATGGCCGCCATATGCTATATATATAAAAACTGATATGATTCATGTTTTTGTTCTTTAGTCCAAAGGCGGATTTAGTTGTATATGGCTTAGTAAATAAAATTCTCTAATGCTTTAATTATTGCATATGACTAACCATGATTATTTAAAGCTGCAAAGCTACATTTATGTTTGTGTAACACACAAGTCCGTGAATTGTTCTCTTAACATCGTGAATATATTTTCTTTATACGACCCTGCGTATTCACGAAAAAATAGGCACGCTATAGATAAGCTTGCACATTGTTTTTTAGGGTGTTTAAACACATTTAAAAAGATTATAAAAGTCTTTTTCTTATGTTTCAGATAGAGATCACTATCCAGTTGGGTGAATTCCATCATCTGATAGACGGAGGAGTGGATATTGGGTATTCATGATATATAAATAGCCAGATACTACCAAGTCTGTAGATTCCCTTTGACCGCGTTCATCTAAATCTATTCCTTATCTGATTTCTGGAGAGAGTGAGAGCAATTCCGAAGATTCTGAAGTAGTCGCCTTGAGTTGATTCCAGTCTTCTTTCAGAAAAGACTCTGGGCCAAGTTAGCTTTTGACTATGTTGGGACATCTTGGCTTCTAGGGAAGTTGGGAATTTTCTTTGTGATCCATTTTCACTCTTGCAAAAAGAGTACAGTTGAGAGCCTGACAAAGCGTTCATTATTCTTTCTATACAAACCAAACTTAAACTACACAAACTTTAGAAATTCGAAAGTTACAGTTATACCATAAATTTATAATGTTTTTTGTTTTTTTTTCCTTTGTCCTCATCCCGCCACCTTTCTTGCTGGTACAGCTCTCATCTCCACTGTGGAAGAGGGTAAGCCTGCCCGCACAAAGAGAATGCTGTTTCCTCATTAATCTCCCTCATATACATAGAAAAGAGTAAAAGAAAGCAGGGACCTCCAGCATATATGTCTTAATCATTGGACCCACTTGTTTGTTGCCAGTTTACATAAAGCTCTCAGACCCTCTCCAGACCTTTTGAGTCACTAGCAATATCAACCTGGCTCGTGTACTTAATGCTTTTAAGGCAATCTGCTATATTTTCCAAACACCACATATCTCCCGTCTCGCCAACAAGATCACATAAAAGACGAATTTGGTTATGGGAGAGCTTACCCGTAAGCTTACTTCTGGATATAGCTCAAAAAATATAAGTTGAGGGCTTACCTCTATCTGATGTCTAGTCACCTCAGTGATAAAGTTACATACTGATATCCAAAAGGGGGCAATCCTCAGACACTGCACGAACATATGTACGTCATCAGCCAATGGAAACATACACTTCTGGCATCCAATTTCTTTCCTGGTGACTCTTGAGAGCTTGGCTGGAGACCAATATACCCCTGCATGTAGTAAACAGGTGATTCATCTGAAGTGAAGCATGTTTCACCACTGCACGTAAAGTAGACAAGGCTATTTGCCATATTTACTTTAAGTTTCCTTCCAAATCTCCCTCTTCCCACGTGTTGGTTATATCTGGCAAGCTCTTATCATTTGCCTCCAAAAAAGCCCAATACCAGGTCGAAACCTCCTTCTTGAGGGGGCCAACTTTCATCACCTGTTCAAGCCAGGGCTTATCATCTTCTTCCGTCCACTCTTGGGAAGCCCACCATGATCGCAGCTGATAGTATTTGAATCTCGTTAGCTGACCCTTGGTGCAATTCTTTAACACTTCCCACTCCACCAAGCATGACCCTACTCCAAGATCTGCCCAGTAGCTTAAACCTGCTGATTTTAAGGGTTGACTGAGCTGGTCTATCAAGCAATCTTGAGGGCCCGGGGAATCCCAAATTGGTGCTGAACACCAACAAATGCAATTAAAGCACTTAGAGTGGACATAAGGGATGGTGATATGAAACAACAACTATTACTTCTAAGCATCTACATACACCCTTGCGATAAAATCAAAGGAGCAAAAATAGTGGGGGCAGAGATAACTAGATTATTGACAGAAGAATCCATGACTAATCTGCTACTGCCTGGGAACTTCAATATGCATCTGATGGGGCCACAGAAGAGGGATGAGCTACTTGAAGAACAATATATCGCCTGGAAAATTCCTTGTCAGGAGCAGAGTGCCAAGAAGCGATAATCAGTACATGCTAAGAACTTTGTCAAGGATCTGGAACATCTAAGCTTTGAGGTACTAAACGGGCGCCTTCCGGGAGACCAGCCCCCGGTGGCAACATTTCACAGCGCAACTTCAAGTATGCTAATAGATTACACTTTTGTCTCTTAATCATTATTCAGCAGTATCACAGGCTTCCAGGTAGGGGCCCAAGATTAAAGTGATCATCTTCCACAAGAAATCTCTACAAGAATATCCAGAATATCACCAGATATGCCAGTCAAGGATCCAGAGTCCATTCATCTGGACAATTTAAGGGGGATAAAAATTAAAACGAATCACCCAGAGGAACTATTACCATCAGCAAAGGCAACATGGGAGCAATGGGAACAGACAGACGTAAACGTAAATGTGATAGCACACTGGGAACACCTAATCAAAACATTAGGAGCAGGCAATAGGGTAAGCGCTCGCCCACCTTTAATGACAACCGGTTCACTAGTTTCCCAAGAGAACTATATTTCCAATATTACAACTCCAAAGCTCCGCAAGCTCAAGAATGCAATAAAAAAAAACGCAATCTTTGATGCACAGGTAAGGATCCCATTTTACAAAGGGAGCTATCGCAGCTAAAAGAAAAAAAGAAATAAGAAATTTGGCAGGCAAAAAGGGAAAAAGAATGAAAACCTGTGCGCGAGGCTATTGCCCGACTCTTAGTCGAACAATAGCACAGGATTTTGGCGAACAATAAACAGCTTAGTCAACCAGAATGTGCAAAGAATACATTCTTACTTGTTAGAAGAAGCCTGGGCCTCACATCTGCACCAACATTTTAATGCTCCATGAAGGCAGACCAACAAAAATATACCTGAGGCATCCCCTCTACATTTAAATGTTCCACCTGGAAACGATCATCTTTCATTCAAAACTCTACAGATCAAGAACAGGATAGCCAAGGGCAAGAGGGAGGGCGCCCCGGGCCCTAATGGGATTCCACCAATCCTATTCAAAATGGACCCCGAATACTGGGCTTTTACTCTACTACCGCTGTATGGCCAAATTGAAGGAGGAGTCATCATCCCGGACTCTTGGCTTGGGTCAATCATATCTCCAACTAGCAGCCCGTCCCGACCTTGTCCGAGAGCAACAGGCTTCCCCGACCCCCGCCCGCCCCAACATTGTCCAGCAGCCCGGGCCCCCGCCCGGACCGTCCCCCGCCTGCCCCGACCCCCGCCTGCCCCGACATGGGTCCCCTTACCTCAGCCGCCGCTCCTCCCGCCTGTCCGCTGCTGATAAACTGCTTTAAATATGTCTGTTCTTCTTTGCAGAGTTGTACAGCTGACCAATCCGTTCTACAGAGTGTACATTGGCTGGGAAAGCTTACATCATAGCTAAACTTTTTGGCCTAGAGGTGTGTTAATGATTGCTGTTTCACCATAAAAACACAGGATCATTCTCTTTTCTCCTGCAGCCCGGGACCCCGCCCAGCCCTTCCCCCGCCAGCCCCGACATGGGTCCCCTTACCTCAGCTGCCGCTCCTACCGCCTGTCCGCTGCTCGCACCGCCGCTGGCCTGTCTGCTGCTCCTCACTTCACCGCTCCTCCCCTGCGCCATGTCCGCCGCTCCCTTACCTCAGCCGCTGCTCCTCCAGCCTCTCCGCTGCTCACACCGCCACTGGCCTGTCCGTTGCTCCTCACGTCACCGCTCCTCCCCCGCGCCATGTCTGCCGCTCCTCGTCGCGCTCCTGGACGCCGCTCCTCCCCGCGCTTCTGACGTGAGCACGCACGCCGCGGCCGGCGCTACTTCGGAGGGACTACTTTTTTTTTAATATACATTTTTTAAATAGCGTTTTTTTTAAAATTTATATAGCCTATAACCATCTACACACCCTGACGATTCCAACGGTGTATCAGGTGTGTGGATAGTCACTGTGGTTCCCGAGTTTACCCTCCTCAAAGGCTGAAAGTTCTTCCTTTATTATAGTAGTATAGATATACAAGAAAGGGGACAAGAACTTAGCAAAGAGTTATAGGCTTGTGGCTTTAATTGACATTTGGGCGAAATATTTTGCTGGCCTCCTTCTGGGTGACCTTATTGCCTGGGCTGAAGAACAATCAATTATACCAATCAACCAAACAGGCTTCTGCAAGGTCATGGGGAAAACTACTAATATTCTTGCATTGTCCCTACTGATAGACAGGGCCAAATCAGCAAAACATCCTCTGTTCATGTGTTTTATCGACTATTCGTCAGCTTTTGATAAAATTGATAGAAGCAAACTCTGCATAAACTCAAGGAAATGAAAATACCATCTGCACTCCTAAACCAGTTATTATTGTTTCATACAAACACATGGGTCCAAGTAAAGCTAGGGGATGGAAAATCCAGGAAAATGCCAAGAACCATGGGGCTTAAACACTGACGCTCTTGAACTTGTTTATGTCTGACCTTTCGTCAGAACTGGAAATCTGCAATTCTCACGCGCCAAAGCTGGGAGATGTATTACTTTCCAACCTCCTGTACGCAGACCATCTCGTACTGGTTAATCGGACCCCCATCGGCTTCCAACAATAGTCGATATTCAGCATCCAATGGTATAACAATTAACCATGACAAAACGAAGGTTATGAGGATACATCCAAAGAAAGAAACCTCAAAATACTGCTGGTATATGGCAGATTTACCAATCAAAGTAGTTGACCAATATAAGTCCTTAGGATTGATGATGGATAATAAAGGGACTTTCTATTTACAAAAAGAGGCAATCAAAAGAAGAGGCAACTCCATTGCGGTAGATATAAAATCAATCAAACAGAAAACTGCTGGCCCTAGCTTTATCCCACTGCTACAAGTATGGCAAGCGAAACTCATCCCGGCAATCACTTATGGAAGCGAGTGTCTGAGGGGCCGAGACGTGGTTACTTTAGACAAAACTGTCTCAAGAACGGCCAGGAAGATATTTAATTTACCAAAGTACGTATAGCCAGCCCAATAAGGCTAGAATTTTGCATGAAAAATTCAAGAAATAGCCCGCAAAGGAGCCTATGCCAATAGGTGATGTAGGATAAAAAAAGCTGAAGCAGTCACACTGAACTTTATGGAACGAAATACACCTAAAGAGGGAGTGTGCAGCAAGGATCTATGTGACAGCATCAATATATCGTCTGGGACTTGAGGAACTTTGGGCAGCCTCAGGGACCTACCATTGTTTTAAACAAATTGTAAACAAGAAATTGAAAAGGCTGTCACTAGTAGAAGATAAGGCAATAGTCACAGAAAGAGCCCACGGATGGTTTGTTGTCCACAGCAACGACAAGTACTCTCCACAACCATACTTAAACATGGGTTTTAATAGGAAGAAAAAAGAAAAATACCTTCACTCCTGATTGGGTATTTTACCATCAATTACCACATCTTCCCCCGTGGAAAAGACTAGGGGTGGGCGGAATTTGCGAAATTCCATTTCGCAAACTATCGCGAAAATTTCAAAAGTCTCCGCGAAGACCCGGACGTTTTTTTCCCGCCTGCTCGCGAAATTTATGCGTGATCGCGTTGAAAAAGTCTCGCCAACTTGCCCATGTGGTCGCCTATGGGCGCGGCCATCTTGTTTTTACTTGTCCCGCCCGCTCGTGATGCTTATTTCCTGTTACGGGTCGCGCAATGAGTGCTCGCGCCCGTTCGCGATATGTATTTCCTGTCCGGGAACACTTTTACGTGTTCGCGACGCATTTGACGTGTCGGGGAGAAAATACCACGCAAACTTAAACACGAGGTCACAATGGGCGCGGCCATCTTTTTTTTCACTCTATTGCATGGTTCTGGGGCCTGCTTTTCAATCCTCTCTCTATCTTTTGAACCCTTTGTTTCTAGACACTTTTTAAATCTATTTTATTCATTATCTCTGTGACTATTTTCCTGCTTCTATATTTTTTGTTTTGGTCTACTGTTTGTGTGTTTTTTAACTACTTTTTCACTCTTTTTCTATTACCTGCTTTTTCCATTTCTTTCACTTACTTTTTTAATTTTTTCCTTTTCTTTTCTGCCCCCGCCTTCTCCAGAATCATGGCAAAGGGCCACAGGGCTCATAGGAGCCAGAGTCGTGACCGCCTTCCTTGCGGAAGGGGTGCTGGCACGGGCCTTATTTGGGGAGGTGGAGTTGGCTGCACTCATTTTCTTTGTGCAGTGCCACCTCCCCTTAACTCTGGCAGCAGGTGGCAGGCCTGGGTCCAAGTACGGGCTTCGGGAGCGTCGGCAGCGGTGGGGGAAGGTGCGCCGGGCAGTGTTTTGCTGTTCTGGGTTCCGGCGCACTTAGAACCAACTGACGCAGCGTAGTCCGATATCCTGGACCGGGAGCAGGACCTGCTGGACCTGCTAGGAGTCGAGGTCCCGGGTCTTGGTGAGTAACTAATTATTACTACTTTGTGTCTGTTCTTCTGCTCTGTGTTATATATTGCAAATATCTTTTTTTCCCAACCAGCAAGAATGCTGCTGCTTACATTACAGGTAAATTACGTTTAAAAGTCTTCTGTGATTGTTATGATGACACAGGTGCTCTTCTGCGCTACTAATCTTACTTGTTTGCAACTTTGCGTTTGCGCTCGCTTAGCGTGATTATGTAAGAGTTTATTTTAGAGAAATTAGGTTACGTAATGCTATAGTGACTCTAGTCCTTACTTTGTCCCGTCACTAATAGATAGGGGCGGATTGATACTTAGGTTTAGTTACTTTGCATGAGTTTGTAATTCTTTTGTGGTATGCGTGATGCCCCCTCTGTTACGTCACATGCTGCTAGTACCCCAGTCTTTAGTAGAACCTTTTCTAGTTTGTGCAATGAGTGGTAATAGGCTTAGCACTAGCAGAACATCATTCAGCATTCAATCAACCAAAAATGTGGTGTATACAAAAATGTAGTCATGTGTCCTCCATTTGACCATATGCATTGTTGAAGACTAAAAGAAGTGGAAATGGATACTTAATGTACAATTGGCACGCCTGGAATAGGTGGGCCAAATTAGGTGGTACGTCGTACTTAGGCTTAGTTAGTATTCTGGAATCAGAATGGAAGACTGGATTAGTGTTGATAAATAGTAAGTAGTCGATCCGTGAATCCCCCGATACTACTTGTTGACCAGATCAGATCGGTCAATTTAGTTATTGCAATTGTTGTTTACATAAGTGTTTTTTGACCGTTCTTTAAAAAATATTTTATTTGTTTCACAACAATCATCAATGTTTGTCTCTTTCTTATATCTTTC
Source organism: Lissotriton vulgaris (assembly GCF_964263255.1). Lineage (NCBI taxonomy): Eukaryota > Metazoa > Chordata > Amphibia > Caudata > Salamandridae > Lissotriton > Lissotriton vulgaris. The sequence continues at coordinate 1,714,909,052 of NC_141694.1, read as the reverse complement.
CTGTTCAGCACCCAGGGGCAGGCAGACAGGGTTACAGTCGGCGGGAGGAGCACAACACCAGCAACAGGAGGAGGACACCAACGAGAGCTCTTCTGCTGGCCCTAGTAAGTCTTCTTGTTTTTAATAATAATAATTCGTATTCCGTAACTTTTAGTGCACCATATTTTTTCCGAACTATTGTTTCCGTTTCCTAATGCAATTTTTTACCAACAATTATCTTACGATATGTACTATCTGTTTCGAAATTCTTGTTATCCCTGCCTCTGCTATGATGACTCTCTGTACTACTACTATCAGTCTGTCTGTAGTAGCTAAGCTTGCCCTGTTGGCCACTCTTTATTTAAAAGGTTTTAAATAAAACTCAGATTCACCAGTAGCTCTAGCCATTGAGTCCAGTCCTTTGGGTTGTCCTTTTGTACTACTTCTAGTCTTTTTGATCTTGAGTCTTTGTTAATCTTGAGGCTTTTCTTCAATTCCCACCAAGAAATGCCCAACCAGATTTATTACTATTTTGATAGGATAGGACATACTACTACTGTTGTAGGGATTTTGCACATGCAGAACTTTGCACAAGAAAATAGGATGTTGGTGATAGGAGGTTGGACCTTCCTCACACCTTAATCAGAAGTTCAGAACTCACCACAATCCCCTGCCCGACTAGTTATATTAGTGTCTCATCATAACTATTAGCTCTCTCAACCCTCCCCCCAAGATACCCAACAAGTAGACAACCCAGAACATAACACACCCGACCTCTCAGTCGTGGAAGCAATGCATATGCACACCCGTCCTTTCGCTCGCTCACTCGTGTAAGTCCACACCAAATACCACCGAGTCTATGTAAGTTCAAAAGTTTTATTTTGAATTGACAAGCTAGCTACGTTGTTCTATAATGCAGCACCAATAGGAAACTGCATAATATTAAAACAATAAACATTGTTATGCTTACAGTTACAACAAATAGAAGTCCATACTAGAAACAAAAGGGAAATCATGATAACTAAACAGTGGTGGAAGCACCACCATCCCCTTGTTAGGAATATTGTTTATATAAAATTTTAAATGAAGATCTCTGAGCAAATTCTGAGGACCCCTCACCTTAGAACAGAGGTCTTAAAACTTTTTGATGCCGGGACCCCCTTGTCAAACATTTTTAGGCGGAAGGACCCCCTCCTGGCAAACATTTCTAGAACCTGGTGCTCTTCATCATCTACAACTGTAAACGCCCCCAATTTCCAAAGGAAATCATTTTTACGGTGGGGAAGTAATATTAAACAGTGTTTAGCCAACAAAAGGTCAGTGAGCATGGGGGTGTGGTCAGAGGTGAAGCTAAAAACAAAGGGCCTCATTTATGAGCAATTGGCGTAGGGCAGCGCCGAAAGGCTTCTTGCTGCGCTGCCCAATGCTAATGTGAAAGGACAGCAGTGCACCATATTTATGAAATACAGTGCATTCCTGTCCTTTCCACTTGTGTTGCTGCACAAATTAATGACTAGTACCAACATAGGCAGGATTGTTTCTGTACAGGAAGGGGCACCTTCATTCACAAAAGCAATGCGAAGGGACGTTTTACTCTTTCTAGGTGAGCTGCAGAATGCAGCATACACGGAAAGAGGAAAAAATAAGCCTCAGCTGGTGAGGTGTACGTTTTTGGCACTGCCCCAGGCTTACGTGATTTTTTTGTAAATATGGGGCAGCAACAAAATCCATGATCGTTGCGTGGGAACCCCCACGCAACGCTTATGGAACACCTCCTTGATGCAGTGACTTGCGTTGCTATGTTTTACTCTATATCTATGAGGCCATGCAAAGCCATGCAAGGTGACTTTGCGCCGCCTCATAGGTATGGTTGAGACACTTGCGCTGCCAGAGCATCAAAGAAGTAATTGTCTGGTGGCGCAAGCCTCTCATAAATAAGTTCCAATATTCTGTATGTTTTTTAGGTCTTTCACCATCATATAAAATGATGCCCAGCGTAAATGTGACAGAAAGCACTGTGAATATGTAAGTCATTATTTTACACTTGCATTGCATTACACACAGTATAAGATAGACTGATCCAAATGTGTAAATAGCTTTACGATAAAATGGTGCTTCCAAAATGTAGATTTTAGTAATAACAGGGCGTATGTAATGCAATTATGTTTTTTTACATAACTGTCCTTTCAACACCTCCTTAGGGATGCCTAGGGCTGTGTAAAGACAGTTAGGATTAAAAGCAAGCACTTCACAGAACATTTGTTAACTCTTTGCACTACAACAACAACAAAAAACCCAAATCTTAGCCATTGCAAAGGTTGGATTGATTCACGGGGTCCCAAGCACCCTTTGCACTTGAATATTAACTAATAGGGCACATTTGCATTTCATTTTGGTGACCAGGCACCCTGGCACAAAACCTTTACACAGCACAGGAGGCTCTACTGAAGCATTTTAACCAGTGAAATAAGCCGTTCCAGGAGGCCTGTCTTTTTTTCCAAAATGAAAACAAAACGCTTTGGAATCCAGACACAAGTGAGGCAGGGAAATGTGCGACCCCCTTTGCAGGACTCCATGGCCCCCCTGGGGCTCACGCCCCACAGAATGAAGACCTTTGCCATAGAAGAACCTAGTACTGGTAGTTGTTACATCATAAGCTCTGCAAAGCTCTGGTTCGTAGAAGGGAATCTTCTGTCTGTAATGAGAAAAATGGTGCCCGTTAGTATATTGCAAGCATTTCACAGCCGTGCCAAAAAGTGTAGCATTTTTATGGATAAGCAATATGGACTAACACCACAGCTTCATAAAAAGTGGCTTGTTAATGTTTTGGTTGACCTTGTACGCAGTGCTTAGACAGTAGCAGTATGAGGTCATGTGGGCTCAAAGGTGTCTTATACAACAAGCTGCGAGGTAACGTCATGTGTGCAAAAATAAAAGACACAAAGGTAAAATGGTTGCATAGCTCGGGCTAACTAAGCAAAGACTAGAATTACCCTAGGGACCATAGAACTACTAGTGTCTACTCTAGTACTACCTGATCTGTACTAGTAATGTATTGTATACTATTAACTCCTTTTTCAATCTTGCTACTGACCAATAGGGGGAGGTATATATGATACCTAAAAAATGTGTAATGTTTTTTATAGGCGCACTACCGACCACCAGTGCCGGGGCCAGCGGCGAAGGCGACGTGGCTTGCGAGTACGTGGCAGTTACGGATGGAGCTACAGGGAACGAGCCAGCACCAGTGGCGGGCGGTGGTAAGTTAGATTCGTAATCATTAACTATTGACCTTACACTCACTGCAAGGGTGTACTGTATGTATACTGTACTGTTGAGACTTAGGGAACCATTAGGATGGCGGGCTGATTCACCCCGCCGGGCCGGCGGTAGTCACCGCCAGCCCAGCGGCGGCAAACCGCCCGCCATCCCTGTAGAAAAGATCCTCCCGCCATATTACAATGGCTGGGGGGTCCGCTGCGGATGGAAAGACTGTCAGCCGCTTTTCCGCATGGTCGACATGTCGACCGGACGGAAAAGGAATCAATATGGTGGTGGTGTCTGAAAGACACCATCAGCCATATTACAATGTGCATTTTGGGATGCCTTTCCGTGGCGGCATTGCCACCACGGAAAGGCATGCGGAGTATGCATGGGGAGTATGCTTAGGGGGTCCGTTGGGGTGGGGGGTGCCTTTGGATGGCACCATTCTGCCTTTCAAAGCACAACGGGGCAGGCACCGCGCAGTGCCTGTCACGTTGTGCTTTGAAAAGCCCAACATGTATTTTTAGCATTGCGGTGGGCGGTGCTTTCCGCACCGCCCGCTGCAATGTTAAGAATAGGGGATGCGCCCGCCACTGTGACAGGCGCATCCTAATTGCCCCCACAGGAGCCCCGCCCTTATGGCGGGCAGTCCCTTTTAGCGTGAGGATGGCGGGCGGACAAAGTCCACCCGCCATCCTAATGATGCCCTAATTAAGTAAGAGTGTTGTGACCGTTTGAAGAGTCAAGACACCCTTTATTTGGCATTAGTAAAGGCATTAGGGGCGGGAGTATTGAGTAACCAATGGCCTCTTCTATCTGATTTCAACTCCGCTTTGAAAGTTTTATGGAGAAGACTAAAAGTCAGGTCAAATCACCTGGTGTTGTACTAAAAAGGGAAAGACTGGTGGAAGGAAGAAGGATGAGCAAGATTTAATATTTATGACTGACAGAGAGAAGGATACGTGTGATGCAAGCATGCAAATTGCAAAGGTGGCTGATAGGAATCTGATGCATGGTTGGTTGAATGCCTGAAAAAATACCTGAAAAAATACCGCAAATGTTAAAGACCAAGCAAGTGGGAGGATAGGAACATACCACAAATGTTATATGTATGAATCCTTGCCTTGAAGTAACTCAGTATTGATCCCCCAGCTTGGTACCCAAGTTCAACATAGTCATTAAGACGTACTTCCATCAACTGACTATCCTCAGGAAAACCTTTCTTTCCTGAGATTTCCTCTCCTGCTGCAGGAGTTTATCGCCCTAGTGCACTCCCACCTAGACTCATTTAATGCCCTTTGCCCTCATGCATCTGAACTTTTGGTTTGCTAGCTACAGGAGATAAACCACTGGAGCAAATCTCCTCAGGCAGCCGTGGGATCATATCTCCCTACTCCTATGTGCAATACACTGGTACCCATTTGTAAGAAGAGGTCCTTTGAGGAGCCCCTGCATCATACACCATGCTTTACTAAGAACAAGACCTTCTTTTCTCTAGGGAAATGATTGCACATGTGATGCTGTACGAATTCTTCATGCCAAGATGCAACCCAGAATCTGAATCCTAACTAACAACAAACTGTGAATTGGAGAATGTATTCTCTGTGCCAACACAGCAAAACTTAGAAGCATATTTTGTACTCAGATAGGAAGTCTGCACAATAGGATAGCATTTCACTATGCACTGAAGACCTTCTTATCCGGTGCCAAAGTCTGGGTTTTTGTCATAGAACACAGTGCAAGGCTAACATGTTCCCCAGACTATGGCTCAGGTATTGGTCAATGCAGGGCCAGGTCTATGTGGGGTGGAATCTAGAATGATGTGACTTCGGGTGTGAAATCCAGGGCTTGAAGGAGCTGTTTAGAGCTGCTGTCTGCACTGATGGTTGGATGGTCCTGATGTTCCACACTTGTATCAATAAATGCATTCAAAGCATCAGTGACTTATGTGATCTTTCCTTCACCCATGACACCTTCATTGCATCACTTAACCCTTTGACTCACTAGACCCAATGTCTGCATTCAAAGTGTCAGTGACCTGCTTTTTCGTGGGCCACATCGCAACACAGACCTTCTCTTATGTTATGTTGTGTGTGATTGTGCGCTCCCACTCTGTCACACCGAAGAGGGGTATTTCCTGAGTCATCCCTTTCAGTCTGGTCGACATGGTTGCGACCACGACGTGGGGGACGAGAAATAATAAAAGAGCCTCGGGCTTGTCCCAAGGCAGTTAGAAGCGCACACTGGGCTTGTGTGTTTTATTTACATGGTGCCTCTTAGCACGAAGTGCGTAGATAGGCCATGCAACGTCCTCACACATAACACTCTATAGCATTAAAAAACAAGCATTAGCATAGCCAGCAGGTCTCACCTTTGGGACCTTATAAGTGTTTACTTATCCAGCACAATATCCTTGGTGCAACAACATCAACTGTTGCATGGCTAAACACGTATAAGGTCCCAAAGGCGAAAACTATTAGCTATGCCAATGCTTGTTAACAGCTGGGTCAGTTGTGTGTCACGTCCCTTCCTCTTCCAACCTTAGCAGGCATCGTATCCCAGAACCCAATTAGCAACCAACAGTACAATCACCAACACAATAAAGACTGTAAAGAACTTGACCACCACTGACCTCAAGCCCCGGTCTGCGCTCCTGGCACAGCGCAGCTGCAGAAGGGTGCACAAGCTGACCACAACAGCAGGGTCAATTGCCCAAAATTAAGACCAAACGGGGAAGGGGGAGGGTTACTACCCCGTAAAAAAGGAGGCCCCCCAACTCAAACAGAATGAGGAATACCCAGAGCCTCTATGCCGTCCGGACAAAGGAGCCACCCTAAAAGAAAGGAGGCAGAGAGGGGCAGGAGCACTGGAAACAAAAGGGTCCACTACCGCTGGAGCGGCCAAAGAGGACAGTAAGCGATGAAACAATTGTCCCCCTGAAAGCGACAAAGCCACCGTCGGCTTAGGGGAAAATGAGGTGGGAGAACCAAGGATCAGCTCGGCGAGAGAGTGAGAGGCCTCCGATTTGTTGACAAAACTGCCAAAAGTCGCCACCTTGGCTAAGTAATCTGTGCTGCTAAACCCAGAAAGCCAAAAATCTCACATCGCTTGTGCCACCGTTGCCGCTCTCATCGCCGCAATGCCTCCAATGGTACAGGAGGTGGCCAGAGCCAACATGGGCTAAACAGGTCGCCATGACGGGAGATGAAGTCACGCGTACACTGCGGTCATTCAGGTGCGTTGCCCCAATGTCTCCTCCACCCGGAAACGGTAACTGAAACCCCTTACCACAGAGGGCGTGCAGCATAAAGCACACTCAGCAATTGCTTTTGCACTGTTTTGGGTATAAAATGGGTCAGATCACTGGCATGTTACCGCATGCAGCTTCCACCTCAGCATTAGCCGTATCACATTTTATTATGGAAGTTTGCAGACATCAGCGCGCTTTCCTGGGCACCTTTCCTGTGCCGGGCTTACTCTTCAACGATTTGATAAAAGGCCCTCATAACGACATCATAGCTTAGCATAACTTTTCAAATACATTTAACTTCAGTTGACTTTCACACACATGCAGTGCATTTAAACTTCCGAGCAGCCTCCACAGTCAGTGACATAGAAAACAAGCGGTGAAAGACAAGCGCGGCCCTGCTGCCGCGAAAGTGAAAATCCACATCTACAGCATTTACCTTAGGGGAGCGAGCAGCGGCGCCAACTGTTTCGAAAGCACGAAGACAATAATTACAAACAGATGGCGCCGCTGCTCGCTTCCGCAAGGGAAACGCCAAACATGCACGAGTACCAGTAGAAAACAGTGCAAAACATGCACAAGTTTGAAGAAAAGCCTGGAGCGATTCCAAGAGGTCCCCTCCTAAGCAGCGCTTGCACGCTGTGTCGGCGAGACCCGAGCAGTACAAGTGTACAACAAGAGATCAAACATCCTACAGATGTACTACCTCCCACGCTGTAATCCAAGGACTGATTGCTGCATTTTCCACATTTATCCTGAAACCACTGGACAGCAGGCCCTGTAACACGTGTTGCTGCTGATGACGTAAAGTAAAGTATGCTTACAGCTGTCTAAGCTGTAGACTTTTGGTTCCCCTCGTAATGCATCACACTGCGGTCACTAAATCCCTCGTTATTTGATCATTTTTAAACAGATAACACGATAGACAACCAAAAGATAAAGCAGGCAGACTGAATCTAGCGCTTAGTAACGGTATGCTCAGAGCAGGCTGTTATTTGTCGCTTTATGCATCTAGCAGGTTTATTTTGGAATTTGTGGTGCAAGCCACTCTTTATGGCCTGGTGATCGGCTGATTGTTTGGAAGTTACACCTCTGGTGCTGCACTGCAGAGGGGGTATGAGAAGAACTAGATTAGCAAACAGTAAAATACATACTGCCCTAATATAATCTAAATATCATTTGCACTTGAAGTGATTAACTTTCAAAATAAACCACATAATGGATAGCAAGGAATATTGATATAGTGTTTATTTTTAATTTATAGAGTAGAAAAGTTGTTATTTAATTCATAGGTTTTTTCTTCTTTTTCTTTTCTTATTTCAGAAAAGATTTTTTCATAAAAAACTTTATCAACATACATAATTAATACAACGACAGAGAAAAAAATTAATACATAGAAAGACATATACAAAACGCAATTTAGGTCGATGTTTTCACAGATGCAGGCAATATGATGTTGAAACAACGCGTGTTTCGGCCTGTGGCCTTCATCAGGTAACCTGTCCTACATATATGACACAAACTCATACAGGACAAAAAATGACATAAATATCTGAAAAGAGAATACCAAAAAAGATTATATAAGTTATTTGATAACCGTGATTTAAAGCAATAATTGCTATATCTAAATTAGTGCAAATGTAGAAAAATAGGGTCACGACACGCTCAAAATTTATTCATTTATAACAGCTTCTCGCTTCTCATTAATCCAGCTATTATTTATATAAAAAAGCTTTTTTAGAAAAAATGTCTACTGTGTTATTCTTATCTATACATAGACACGTATTAATCAAAAACATTATATATATCTTTCTCTCATTAAATTTCCATTTTATCATTCTGGGCAAAATTCAGTTTAAATTTAAACATATGAAGCGACATTTTTTATAAAACCTTATATTTATAGGTTTATCATAAAAGCATATAGATTAACTTGATTAATGAGCCTATTGGTCAATGTATCACATGTAAGGGACAAAAAGTGTAAAATAACATTTCCTTTGAACAGTCAAAATTCAAAAGGATTGTGAATAGTAAGAATTCAGTAAAGAAGAAAGAACGAGGAAACGTGTGAAAATATGAAAAAACGAATAAAATTAAAAATCTAGCTATTAGTCTCATCTTGCTCTTGAAACCAAGATCCTACACTCATAGGGGAGAGATTCCAATAGTGAAATATCACTTACTTATAGCTGTGTTTCTACGAATGAATCTTACACAGGTTTTCAAATCTGTTTTAGCGCCTTCTTTGATGATATTTAAAGAGGGACTAGAGGTTCTGATTGCATTCTGTGAAAAAATAGAGGAGAGACGCCGCCTATTTTTTTTAAAATGAAATATGCATACATCTTGTACTTGAAATTGCAAAGAGTTGAAACTAGGCACTGTATATCCTAGATAGGTTTAGTTGGGATTGATATTATGCTCTTCTTTGAAGAAGTCTTCTTAGAAATGATGACACAGTTAAGAACAAGATTAGACTTCTATAGTTATCATAAATGGTCTCACATGTATATCAATAACTAGCAATGTTAAAATACCTTGATTGCAATTGAATGTACTCGGTCTTGGGGGGTTCTATTTAGGCCAAGTTTGTAGTGATGATTTGCAGCAACGAAAAAGCCAGAGGCTTACTGTTTCTTTTATAATGGCAGTCCTGATATAATTATTAATCTAGGAGAGAGGAGAGCACACGCAAAGCAATGCTTTAGATAAAGAAGCGCAACCATTATAGCCGAGATTAATCTTTGTAAAGCTCTGACAAACCGCTATACTCATACCTATCTTAGAAGATACATCGCCTCAATGGGGTGCTTGTGCCGGCAATCGTTGTAGTCCTGATCTAATTATTAGTCTAGGAAGGAAGAGCAAATGCAAGGCAGGCTGTTATTTGTCGCTTTATGCATCTAGCAGGTTTATTTTGGAATTTGTGGTGCAAGCCACTCTTTATGGCCTGGTGATCGGCTGATTGTTTGGAAGTTACACCTCTGGTGCTGCACTGCAGAGGGTACAGCGAAGAGAGATATATTTCTGCAGGTGCCTCCAGTGTGATTGAATTACTGTCAGGCACATTTCCCAGAATCCTTTACGTATCTCATGAGCAACCTAAGAGATGCTGCCTCCTCTGTCTGCAGAGCTTCTTCAGAGCCATAGAAAAATATGGAACTTAGCCCCTGTTGTCATGGGAGCCATTTGGCATTTTCAATCATTTCACCCATGATTTTTGCATTTTTCTCTGAGGTTCTTTAGCAGGTATGATGTGTGTCGATGTTGTCCACCTGGTGACAGTTTGCTATTGGTGTGTGACAATTTATATTGACGTTTGCACCCAAATGAGTAACGCACAAACAACATTAACTGTTCCTTCAGTTTTTGCAAACGTCGATTTTGCATAGGTCATTTAGTGCAAATTTCTCTAATTATACTAATTAACTGTTTTATTTTTTGCAGTCTGACTCAGATTGGCCTGTATATTGTTTATAGTTTCATCTTTCTGTTTTAGCGAATTCTTATCAGGCGGAAAACAGGTTAACATAGAGACAAAACTGGTATATTTTGGTCCCGGAGTTTGTTCCTCACCCCAGAGCAGAGCATCAGGTTTTATTTCAGAATCACAAGAACGCAGTCAAATAATATTGTTTTTATTCCACAACAGCTTAAAATATTGTTCGCAGGGATTAAATGAGACATTTCCAATTGTGGAGCTCAGAGCGCGTGTCCCTGAACAGATGGCAGGAAAATCAATGCAAATGCGACCATCTTCTGCACTCAGGAGCTGGCGTGGGCGGGGTGAGTAATGCCCGACTTCCTTCTTTGCTGAGTCAAGGGGGGTTATCACCGGTGGGGGCAGCAGACGGAGTAACAGAAACCTTGCGGGAGCGGGGTGTCATATTAGAATACTGGAGTGGCTGCTGGTACAGCAATGTATTGTAATCTTTGTCTTTCAGTTTCTCCTGTTTAATTTGAAACATTTTATCCTCAAAGAGTGGAATGTTTTCCTTCAGCCTCAGGTTTTACTCACCATGAAAGACCACCTCCCTCGCTATAGGATCTCTCATTGGCTCAGCGCTATAACTGAGAAAGATGACTTTTATTGGCCTGTACAGCCCTCAACGTATGCTACATCATATAATAAAATATGGGAATGGGATGAGTTCTGCTGAAGGCAACAGCATTGCATAGGCTGGTACAGCCCCTTTCTCCAACATTCCACTGTTTGTCTCTCTGTCTTGAACCACACCAGTTGTTTTGAACCCTCTACCTTATTATGAATGTTTAACAAATAGTATACCCCTTGGATGATGGTATTAGCACCCACTTTTTTCTAAACTTCTTTTTTTCGAGCATACAACAAATCATACAGGAGCAAATACACCACAGTCTGGTCCCATCATTGCCTGCATTAAAGACATCGAAACGCAAAACCGCAATATTACCAGACAGCGTGGAGTAAGTTATACACAGATTTCGCCTAAAGACATTCCATTTACCCCAAACCTGTTCCCATTTTCTGGGGCAACACCAGCTTTATTAGCGCCCACTTTTTAATGAACGCCCAATTGGAAGGCTTTTAATGTAGCACTAACTACTCTTGGTTGCCTTCTGCCTAAGTTCAGTGGAAGTGTGGAGAACAAACATGAAGGAGACAAGTATAGCTGAAAAGGTTGTCTGTATGTGATGGAAATTGGTGGGACATCTAACCATCAATCAATCAATCAAAGCATTTGTAGAGCGCACTACTCACCCGTGACGGTCTCAAGGCACTAAAGGGCGGGGGCAGCTATTGGTCGAACAGCCAGGTCTTGAGACATCTCCTGAAGATCAGTAGGTCCTGAGTCTGCCGCAGATGGGCGGGGAGGGTGTTCCATGTCTTTGCGGCGAGGTGGGAGAAGGATCTGCCGCCGGTGGTCCTTCAGCGAATGCGTGGGACGGTGGTAAAGGGCGAGGTCGGCGGAGCGGAGCTGGCGGTTCAGGTTGTAAAAGGACAGTCGTTCATTGAGGTATGCTGGTCCGGTGTTGTGGAGTGCTTTGTGAGCATGGGTGAGGAGTTTGAAGGTGATCCTCTTGTCGATCGGGAGCCAATGCAGATCTCTTAGGTGGGTGGTGATGTGGCTGTGGCGGGGGAGTCCAAGGATGAGGCGTGCAGAGGCGTTCTGAATGCATTGGAGTATTTTCTGGAGTGTGGTCGTGGTTCCTGCGTAGAGAGCGTTCCGTAGTCCAGCCTGCTGCTGATGAGTGCTTGGGTGACTGTTCTCCTGGTTTCGATGGGGATCCATCTGTAGACTTTGCAGAGCATTCGGAGGGTGTTGAAGCAGGAGGAGGAGACGGCGTTGACTTGCTGGGTCATGGAGAGCGTTGAGTCCAGAATGAACCCCAGATTGGGTGCGTGTTTAGTGGGTGTCGGGGCAGCTCCCATCAAGGTAGGCCACCAGGAATCGTCCCATGCGGAGGGGGTGGAGCTGAGGATGAGGACCTCCTCATCGGCTCCTGGGTGACGAAGCTGTTGTGGATGTCTGTGAACTTGGTGTGGAAGAAGGTAGCCAGAGAGTCGCAGAGTTCTTGTGACAATGGGACGTCATTAGAGCTGGGGGTGGCGAGAACTTTCACACTGTTGAAGAGCTCTATGCTGTTCTGTGCGTTGTTGTCGATGTGTTCATTCTGGCTGTAAATCCTCAACCAACACACTGATTGACTTATCTATTCATTATGTACTTTCTGCTTCCGTCCAGGTCCATATCTGTGTTTGAGAGCAGTTAACACTATTGACTTGAGGGCAGTAATGCCTACATATATCTGTATGTATATATGTATATGGTATTTCTATTGTGCGAACATAGCCAAAAGACAGCAGGGCTGTGTACATGGTCAAAAACAAGCATAAATATTGTGGGTCTGCAATTATCTGTAGCTACCAGCATAAGCAGTAGGCAATGATGCCTACATATTGTCCAAACGTAACCTAAAATTTAAATAATATCCAATTTATGTTTTTGGTTATGTGAACGTAATCCAGATTAATGGACTGTTTGATGTTTTCTGAGCTATTGCACAAAGTTAGTTATTGGCTTTTATGCACACAGGTTAGACATGGTGCCACTGTGTCCTTCTCACAGTGCCCATCTAAATCTATGCTGTAAATCAGAACAAAGCTCTAACACCCATCACTAACACCCATTGTCTCAGCCACACCTGGAACCATGCCATCATCATACCCCTGTTCAAGCAACCATCCACTGACCCAGCCACGTTTCCCAACTACAGACCCATCTCCCACCTTCTATACCTGGCAAAGGTCTCAGAAAAACCTACTGACCACCTCTGCAACCACCATCTCTTCGACACCATGAAGTCCGGATTCAGGTCCAACCACAGTACAGAAATAGTACTTATCGCTGCTACAGAGGAAATCTGCATGCATGGTCCTTAACAAAGGAGAAACTGCAGCACTAGTTCTCCTGCACCTCTCTGCCGCATTTGACATGGTAGTACATCCCATCCTCATCATGTGCCTGCACAAGATTGGCATCCAAGGACCTACTCTTCACTGGATCTGCTCCTTCTTAGCAGATAGAACACACCTTACGTCTCGGAAGACTGCAAACTCATCTGTGGAGTGTCTCAAGTTTCAGCTCCAAGTACCACCCTCTTTAATGCATACATGATCCCTCTGGCCAAAGTAATCTGTGCACAAGACATCAACATCCTCTCCTATGCAGAGGGCATGCAACTCATTTCACTCTCAGACAAGATCCCCAACACAAGAAACAAGTTCACCGTCTGCATGACCGAAGAAGCTTATTGGATGAAACCCAACCGTCTCAAGCTCAGCAACTTCAAGACAAAAGTAGAGATCTTTGGCAAGAACAAACACCTCACCATTGGACTCTAACTGGTGGCCGGCCGAACTCAGACCCTCCACTACACCCAGAACCCACGCCAGGAACCCAGGAATAATCAACCGCAAACTGGACATGACTGCACAAGTCAATGCTGTCACTGCATACTGCTTACACATCCTAAAGATGCTAAGGAAGATCTTCAAATGGCTCCCAATCAACACTAGAAAACTGTCACTCATGCCCTAGCCACCAATAGGTCGGACTATGGGAACACTCTCTATTCCAGATTCACCAAGAAACTTACTTGAAGACAACAAACCATCCAGAACGTGGCAGCCAAACTCATCCTCAACATACCACACAGAACTCACATCACACCACACCTCAGGGAGCTACACTGACTACTGATACACAAACGTGTTAAATTCAAACTCCTCACACACATTCAATACTCTGCATAACTCAAGCCCCACATACCTAAACAAATCATCTCCTTCCACCAAGCACTCAGATATCTCAGCTCGAATCCTACTCACACACATCCCACACATACACAGAAACAGATCAGGAGGTCAGGCGTTTTCTTGTTCCTAAACCGTGGAACAACCTCCCACTCTGCATCTGAGACTCCTCATCTCTTCTTGAATTTGTCAGAAAGCTGAAGCCGTGGCTTTTCAATTATCCTATCTACCATAGGCAGGTCTATGCTCAGAACCAGGATACCCTTGTGGGTGATGGTGCGCTTTACAATCACATATAACTTAACAATACAACATAACATGACAAGCTTATAAGTTGTGTGGGGCAAGGCAAGAGGGTGCAACTCAATGCTAAATGTATGCGGGTGTTTGTCGGAGCTTGCTACTGGCAATTATTTCTGAATGCCAGCACTTATGTAGGACAGTCCACTAGATGGTATTAATGTCTGTTTATTATTTAGTAGAGGTCATCTCCAAAGTAATTATAATAAAAGCAACAGGTCGAGACCACCCTTGCAAATGTCATACTAGCACTGTGTGATGGTTAACATTTGGCACTGATGGAAGAGATAATGGTTAGTGCCAACCACATTGGCTTCCCGAGAAATACATCTGGTCCTGGCACTTATAGTTTTACAAATTAAGCCCTTGTGTGACTGATCCAGGCATGACACAGCTGGGCTTCCTTATAGCACATAATTTGACCAGTGAGAAAAAATCTGAAACTATGGCTTCCTAATGCTTTACTTCCAGGAACTAACTTAATATTACGTTTACCGTATTTAGAAACAGCCTAGTACCATGCACTCTATTTCTTAATTGACCGAACCCACAGGTTAAACATTCCTGTAAGATATACAGGAATCTATACAAAAGAGACAGGCATTCCTAAAACCTCTTTTTAATAGGGTATACACAAAAATTACTGGTGTAACAGTGATCTCGGTGGCCCTCAGGCCAGCAAACTAATGGAGCTTCTCTCAGGCCTCAACTTCAGCCATCACATTACCTCCGCCACCGACGTCAAGGGACACATATTGGACCAGGTGTGGAGCACCAACCTTACTATCTCCTCGCCCATTATATCCCCCTGCATATGCCCCACTAAAAAAACTCAAAACCGCCCGTCGCTCGGACGCTCAAAAATGGTTTTCTCACAACCTTAGGGCCAAAAACTAGACATCCGCCAAAAGGAACGGAAATGGAGGAGGGCCTACGACCCTCAGGAAATAAACGTTATCTGGCTGCCCGAGCAGATTATATGAAAGCCATCACCCGAGCCAAAGCCTCTTACTTCTCTGGCATAATAGAACACTCAGAGAACAAATCCAAGGATATTTTTGCTATTGTCAATAAGCTTTCCAATTCTGAGAGAACTCTGCCCAAGCCTTTGGTCACCCAGGACCTTTGCAACTCTCTCAATAAATACTTTCTCGACAAAATCACCACCATCAAATCCAGCATCCCTGTCATGGACCCTTCACCTCTCTCCCCCCCATGTGCCCCCAGCACCTGCTCCTTCCATCACTTCCCACCCCTCGATGCACTCTCCTTACAAGCCCTCCTGACCAGGGTCAAATCTGGCTCTCCTCTGGACTGTTGCCCTCCCCACATTCTAAAAAACGTATTCTCGGCGCTATCCCCTCCGATCCTGACATTTCCTAACGCGTCGCTATCCCAAGGCATGGTCCCTAAAATCTTTAAAGAGGCAGCAGTCGTACCCCTCTTAAAAAAAACAGGGGCCGACCCCTCTATTCTCTCTAATTACAGGCCAATCTCCCTCCCCCCCTACCTGGCTAAGGTATTGGAGGCTCACGTTACCACCCACCTCTCGAACTTCATTGACCAATCCAACTTTCTGGACCTCTTTCAAGCTGGATTTCGACCCGCCCATTCCACCGAGACAGTCATCACTGCCGTCCTGGACTCTCTCCGCCACAATGCAGATAGAGGAATCCCACAGGCCCTGGTCCTACTGGATCTCTCGGCAGCGTTTGACACGGTCGATCATAACATTCTCCTCGACCGTGTCAGACAAGCCGGCATCTGCAATTCAGCCTACAGTTGGATCCGGTCCTTCCTCAGCGACCGTACCCAAGCTGTTTGCTTGGCCCCCTTCTCAGCCCCCAAACTTCACACTTCCTGTGGGGTCCCCCAAGGCTCCTCGCTGTCCCCTCCTTTTGTTCCACCTCTATATGGTCCCCCTGATTCAGTCCCTCAAAGCATTCAAAGCCCTCACATTCAACTATGCTGACGATCTTCAACTCATCTTCACTATCGATAACTCCCCTGAATCCATCCAGGAGTTCCAGAGCACCATGCTACACATCCGCCAATGGATGGACTCCAATCGGCTGAAATTAAACCCCAGCAAGACCGAATTATTCCTCAATGGCAAAATGCCAACTATTCTGGGGCCCACACTATTGGCCACCAGAACTCGGCTCCCCTCCCACTCCCTCCACCTCGGTCAAAAGCCTGGGGGTGTCCATTGACAAAGATTTGTCACTAAAAACCCAAGTGAGCACGGTAGTGTCCACATGCTTCTTCCAGCTCATTAAGATCAGGAAGATTAGTCGGATGCTAACCCAGCCAGCTTTGATCCAGGTGGTGATAGCTCTTGTACTGTCACACCTTCATTACGCTAACTCTATCTATCTGGGTCTCCCTCTCGCTCTCAGTAAGCGTCCCCAGATGGCTCAAAACCAGGCCGCCAGACTGATTCATCGTCTGCCACGCTGGCAGTCAGCAAGGCCTCTGTTAAAACAACTTCACTGGCTCCCCATTTCCCAACGAGTCACATTCAAAATGGCCTGTATCATCTTCAAATCCCTCCACGTCCGCAGCCCCCAATTCATCAACAACCTCCTGCCTAGATACACTCCCTCCGGTAACCTCCGGTCTGCTAATCAAAATCTCATGATCACTCCCCCTTACAAGCTCCAACGCAAGGGAAGTCACAGGTTTGCCACCCTTGCTTCCAAACTATGGAACTCCCTCCCCTTGGAAATCTGTTCCTGCACCAATCTCCTGATATTCAGAAGACAGCTTAAAACCTGGTTGTTCACTCAGGCTCATGCATAACTTTCCTACCACCAAAGCATCTGTTAGCGCCCTGAAACCTCTGGGTGTATGAGCACGATATAAAACCTTGTTAACATAACATAACATAACATAACAAAAGTCCCCTTACTCCCCATCGAAGGGTTCTTCTTAGGCAATACACCAGTGTTCAAGCGAATCTCCTGGATATTATAGGAATGCTATCTGACTCCTCCATTATCTTATTGGAGAATGACAGTGTGGGCCAAGTGATGGAAGTGTCCACTAGCGGTCTGCAGATCCCATTACACAATGTGTGTTGCACCTCTTATGAAGGACAACCATACATATTAAAATGTGTGAAGGCAGGTAATTCAATTTGATCTGTTCTCTACTAGTAGTGATTAAAAACAAAACTGTATTGCTTCTTCTAACATGTTCCTGCTTCTTCCTTCTACGCAGGATCTGCAAAATTTGTAGGTTCCTCACTACTCAAGCTCTCATACTTGTCATCATGGCTCTTGTCACCTCCCGTATTGACTACGCTAACTCCCTCTATGTTGGGATACCTGCTTACCATCTCCACCAGCTGCAGCTGGTACAAAACCAGGCGGCCAGACTGGTCTTCCACCAGCCCAAACACCAACATGTCTCGCCCTGTTGAGGAGATTGCACTGGCTCCCAGTGGCCTCTCGCTGCATGTTTAAATTGGGATGCACTGTTTTTAAGGCTTGTCTGTGAGTGCCATGAAACCGTTTGGTGAC
This sequence comes from Lissotriton vulgaris, assembly GCF_964263255.1. Taxonomy (NCBI): domain Eukaryota; kingdom Metazoa; phylum Chordata; class Amphibia; order Caudata; family Salamandridae; genus Lissotriton; species Lissotriton vulgaris. The sequence goes on along the minus strand of NC_141694.1, from coordinate 1,714,891,438 downwards.
CGTGCGCGTATAAATATTTTTAACATAACGTAACATAACAGGCTTTGTGGTGCTTTATGTAACTAAGAGGTAAATTGTTTCAGCACTTTTTGCAGCCCATCAGGGTAAATCTGAAAACATCAGTAAAAAGCAAGTGTCCACATTGTTGATTGCTTTATGTTTTTAATATTATTGCCATCTTAGAACAATACAAATGCTAGATGTTCAAAGGGCCTTAAGGTCACTTTACATTAAATGCATACCAGGCGCTTTATTTTTGACTGGAATCCATTCAAGTCTCTGACTTGTATAAAGGTTCCCTGTCTCATTGTCCATAAAAATGCCAATGAATATATAAGGTGAATTTACAAGTAGATGATATACATTTACACAAGAGAGAGAGGGAGACTGTGAGTTACCTCTTGAGAGACAGACAGAGAGAGAGAGACAGAGACAGAGACAGGGAGCAATACAATGAAGACCAGAGACAGTGGAAACAGATCTCCAAGAAAGAGTCAGAAAGCAGAGATGAACTGAGAGTAATAGTGGCCATTTCTAGCTAAGCAATTGTACTTCCTAGCTGGTGCAAACAGAACCTTGTTGCCAGGATATTGAACTCACCTCACTTTCATTTTAACTTACTGGACACAGAGAATAAATCTGGGATAACCTTACAGATTAAGGATTTGGGGCCAGATGTAGATAATCAGCATTTACCGATTCTAAAATTCAGAATTTTACCGATTCAGTATTTTAGAATCGGTAAATACTATGTAGGTATCCATTCGGTAAATTTTACCGAATCTGTAAAATTCGGTAAATACCGAATTGGTATTTACCAATTCATTCCAATGGGCCTTAAGCATCAATCGTGCTTGCACAAGCCATACAGTTGGTACACCGAAAGTGTCCAACCACAGCCGGTAAACCCAACATACTCCTATTATCCTTTTTGGCCAGAGAAGAGTCCCGACTGGCTCTGACAAGATGTTGTTTTCAGTTCATTCCTTTCCTGAACCCAAACAGTGGCTTCGGGATATCAAGATGTTCTATCAATCTCCAATTTTTGGTAATGATCTGTTTGACTTTATTAGATTTTGGGATAAAGGTCAAAACACAGGCCATTTGAGCTACATCCTTTTTAACTTTAGGGGTGAGCAAGGTTTCACGCGGTGTATACCACTCTCTTGTCAGCGCGGCCCTTACCAATTTTCTCGGGTAACCTCTCACACACAGCTTTTTTAACAGGATTTCTGCATTGTCAAAGTAATCACCCTTATTTGAGCAATTACAGTGAATCTGTAAAAATGGCCCATAGGGCAGGTTTTCTTTGAGACTCCTTGGGTGTCCACTCGTGAATTCCAAAAGCATGTTCCTATCTGTTGATTTAGTATAAAGACTAACTTCTAAATGACCATTGTTATTAAAAAATCCAAAGGTCCAAAAAGTTAATTTTGACACTGCTGTAAGTTTTCGTGATCTTAAAATCACGGGTGCAAGCGTTAAGCCACACATGAAACTGCTCAAATTCTATTTCATTGCCATTCCATATTAAAAATATGTCATCGATGAAGCGTACCCACCTCGACACATGCTGCCAAAATGGGGTCGCCTCATCGAAGACATATCGCTTTTCAGATTGGTCCATTACAAGGTTGGCTATCTCTGGGGCAAAACAACACCCCATTGCCACACCTTTTATTTGCAAGAACAGCTCACCTTTAAAAGCAAAAAAGCTGTTTTTCAAACAAATTCTTGCTAGATCTACAAGGAACCCAGTCGGGACCTGGTGGGGCCTAACCCTTTGTTCAAGGACCATTTCCATCACAAGCAATGTCTCGTCCTGGGGAATATTCATGTACAAGCTCTTGATGTCGAAGGAGATCAACAACTGTTGGTCTCCATCAAACATCGAGTGTTCAATCTTATGGATAAAATCCATAGTGTCCCTCACAAATGCTTGTTTGGCACTCACAAATGGCTTAAGAAAAAATTCTTCAGCATTTCAACTGCAACAAAGTTAAATGCCTTCTCCAAAACATCCATGTTTTGAGTCATATCTCAGGTGCTGCAAGAAGATGTCCTTTTTGGGTCCACATGTGAACTGTATGCAATGTTGCAACCTGCGATTCTTGTGCCTCCATGCACCTAAAAGCCACCAGGGAGCAGGAGGTCAAATTGTTCCTGGCTAGGGCCAGAAGGTAGCACCTATGAGTTCAGCATCACCCAGAGCTATTTCTCCTTAACGGCAGCAATCTCCCAAAATGTCCTCCTACAAAGACTACAAACGTCAAATTAAAGAGAAGTTCTCTTCTTCCTAAAGGAAAGAGTCCCACTCCAGAGGACATTTTGAGTATCCATGCCATTCTCAAATACTAAACTTTATTGTAGGAGCGGATCTTAATGTTAACACTGATGACAACACCAGTCTAGATGCTATTAACACCAGAAGGTACTATCTCAGTGTTGATGGAAGACGTTTAGGTGAACTTGAATTATATTCTCTTGGAATGTCACCATCCAAAGGATCAGATATTTGCCTGGATTGAACACATTTTCAACTCTGACTCTGATGCCTTTGCTAAGTCTGATGAAGAATATGTCTGTACAAAGGATGGTGATTTGAAAGCTCATTGCCATCTTTCTATTGATAAAACTAATAATGGCTTCTCTGTATTAAAAAATGAGAAAGTTCTGGATACTTCCCAGAGGGGAACGTCCCTTACCCTTCTAGGCCTGCTTTGGAGGACGTTTCCTCATTTATGGCTTTGGTATATAAAGAGGCCAAAGTCTTAGAATTAAGCTTGCCATCTATTTTGGGGCCCATTAGCGGATCCGATTCGGAGGCTGAATTTCCGTCCGAGTCGTACACGGGTTTGGACGTCGAAGTAAGATGCGAACAAGCGCGAACTCTCCATCCGAATCGTTTCCGGGTCCAAACCGCTCCATACGACTCGGTCACAAGCAAACCGTGGCGCACAATGGAGACGTTTCATGACCGAGCTAGTACAATACTCTATTCGGACAGCCGGATCAAGTCGGAGCGTCTGGCTCGCAATAGCTCCCAGAGTTGGACTTCAGGGGTCCGCGTCGGACCACCTGTTACCCACAGCCTTACGACTTGGACACAGGGAGAGACCCATGGGTCTCCCCAACACAGGCATGTAAGGTGCGGATGGCACCGACGCGTACCCACTGTAGGGGGCGCACTTGTCTGCAACGTACCCATTCATTCAATGGGAGCCCATGTAGGTGTCGCACGACTGGCTCCCATTGACTTCTATGGGAGTCCGACCGAACCGAGTCCGACAGCGTATGTCCGCATCGTACTTGCTCGGTCGGACTACAGGGTTCCGTATTGGTCAGAAAACACCCCAGATCCGGATCGGTCGGAGTGCTTTCTGACCCAGATCGGATTCGGCTCCTTAGTGGTGGAGTGCTTGCTCCCATCCATTGATGACCTCTTGTTAAACTCTGGTAACCAGTAGCTAGAGGTTCATGGATCAAGATGCCGACCATATTCCATACCTCCGAAATGTCTGTCTTGACATTTTAGGAACACAAATCATATAGAAATGGGAAAATAGGGGAAGAGCAGAGAAAAGCAGAGCTCTGCTACTCCTTTAATCTTGACGGCACAGCATATAAAGGCTCTGTTACTATTTGGTATGTCACACATTCATAAACATGGGCCTACTCCAACTAACGAAAATGCAAAGGGTTACGAAACAAGAAACAAGTAATACAAATTGGTAAAAATGTTCTCAAAGGGACTGTAGCGTACCAGTTTCTGTTGTAGCAGCAGCACTAATGATCCTGCAAGGACAACCAGGATATTAACACTGCAGTGGAGGGAAGTGGCCACTCAATGCAGAATACTGGTAGAGTGTAAGCGGAGGGCTCTGAAGTTTGCACCGTGTGCAAAAGCTGTATCCGGCTGATAATCAATCAATCAATCAAAGCATTTATAAAGCGCACTACTCACCCAGAGGGTCTTAAGGCGCTAGAGGAGGGTGGGGGTCCGCTACTGCTCGAACAGCCAGGTCTTGAGCTGCTTCCTGAAGGCGAGGTGGTCCTGGGTCAGGCGGAGGTGGGTCGGGAGGGAGTTCCAAGTCTTGGCGGCCAGGTAGGAGAAAGACCTTCCCTCTCTGGTGGCTCTTCGGATGCGGGGGACAGCGGCGAGGGCGTGGCTGGTCGATCGAAGCTGGCGTGTGGGAGTGTAGAAGTTGAGGCGGCTTGGGCCTTGGTTGTGCAGGGCTTTGTGTGCATGGGTGAGGAGGCGGAAGGTGATTCTCTTGTTGACCGGGAGCCAGTGCAGGTCTCTCAGGTGTCCGGAGATGTGGCTGCGACGGGGGATGTCCAGGATGAAAAGTGCTGAGGCGTTCTGGATCCGCTGGAGTCTCTTCTGGAGTTTGGCGGTGGTACCGGCGTAGAGAGAGTTGCCGTAGTCCAAACGGCTGGTGACGAGGGCCTGGGTGACCGTCTTCCTGGTCTCGGTGGGGATCCAACGGAAGATCTTACGTAGCATGCGCAGGATGTTGAAGCACGACGAGGAGACGGCGTTGATTTGTCTGGTCATGGAGAGGGAGGAGTCCAGGATGAAGCCCAGGTTGCGTGCGTGGTCTGTTGGTTTGGGTGCGCTGCCCAGGGCGGGGGGCCACCAGGAGGCGTCCCAGGCGGAGGGTGAAGATCCCAGGATGAGGATAAACCCATACCTAGAGAGAATCCGGTCCTGAGTTGCTTGTATTCCGGTTCAGGGAGGACCTGAATTTGCAGTTTGGGCAGAACTGTTCCCATGAGGATCAGTGTCAAGACTGACTTGCATATGGCTGGGTCCAAACTGAGGTGGCATGGAGAGCAAAAGAATGATTGGGTGGAGTGGAGTGCCAGTGGTTAGACGTATTGTAAGTAGCCTCTCATCACATTTTGTGTGTTTCATGTACCACCCTATGTGGCATGGTTATGCCCAGACGTAGGTTCCATGCTTACTGTTACACTGGAACTAAGCTATACCTGGCTCATGAGCTCATTGCTAGGGCGAAACTGGTCCTGGGTTGCTTGTGTTCTGATTTAGGGAGGACCAGGATTGGCAGTTCCGGCTTGACTGTTCTGATGAGGAGCAGGGTCAACGCTGATTTACATGTGGCTGGGTCCAAACTGAGGTGGCGAAGTGAGCAAAAGAATGATGGGCTGGAGTGCTCCCGAAAGCGATTCTCAGTGGTATGACTTATTTCCAGCAGCCTCCCCATCACCGTCTGAGCGTTGAGTGTCTAAAAGGAAACTCATCAAAGAAATAGAACTGAAGGGAGAAAAGAGAAGGGAAATTGGAAAAGAACAAGAAAGGGGCACACATGGGAGGCTGGGAGAAAACTGGAACAACAGCAAAATGCCAAAGCCAAAGGAGACAAGTTTGCAGGCACAATGTGCCTTTTTATATTCTTCTTATACTGATCCTACCAATCTGCCCCTGAAAGGGCCTGCAGTGACCTGGAAGTGAGGCTGCTTTTTCCAAACAAGTGACCATGTTTGTAGTCTCAGTTTCCAGTGGCGTAACACAGGCCCAGCAGCCCTTGCTGTGCGGGGGTCCCAAGCTCCAGGGGGGGCCTCAGCACAGTACTCTAGATGGAGAGCTCCTGATTGAGTCTGGAGGGGGCCCTTCCATGTACCTTGCAGGGGGGCTCCCTCAAATTTCCTTACGCCAGGGCCAGTTTCAGCAATGAATTCTCCACCTTCCTGTTTGCCATAGTCACCATATCCTGTTCCTAGTAACATGTATCTTGTAACAATTTTGCTGCAGCTGTTTCCTGAAACCTATAATGATTGCCTGGGCAAAGTCCTGAAGCCTAGCAGTCCACACACAGGTAGCCAGGCATCAACGGTCAGGTGTATGTGTGACTCCCACTTTTTATTCTCTCACCCATCACCAGAGGTTAGGTTGTACAAAAGTCCTCCTCAAATTAAAACCTGAATGCCTTCCTCACAAGACCTCACAATTAGAAGAAACTTGACTCTGTGGGCTGAAAAATCTTTGCTTCTGGCAGCCTGGATCTCCGTACCGCTAATGCTAACTGCCTCCTAGGCAGGTAAATTCATACCCTGTGGGCACTGGCAAAACTCACAATAAATACTTTGCCAGGCCACAGAGAAAGGGCATTTACCGACCTGGTCAATGATAGCCAGGATGCATTCAAACATATTTTGAATTGGAGCTTGTACTCTGCACACAGCACTGACGGATAGGTTCCAGCGACTTCTCCAGAGAGGTTCAAGCCAAACCCCTGAACTTGGCCTTCGATTGCTTCAAAAATAGTAGAGGTATATCCCGCACACTAGACCGAGCCTCCCCAGGTCACCAATTCACCAATAATTTATAAATGTTCATTGATATCCCAGGCCAGTACCGTTGTGGCAGAGACAAACGTCTCCGCATGTCCACCCCAACAGCTATACCACTGGTTTTGGGGTCGGTGGATCTAGGAGAACAAAACCAACCACAGTAGCTGCGGGTTCAATTTCCACTACCCTCTGCTGTTTCTTCTGCCTCAAAACCCCCGCACAGGGCCAACATCTCCCAGAGGCAAAGGAGGGTCTTGCCAAGACCCAAGTGCTTATGAGGTTGAAGATATCAAAGCCAATCTCTCTGTCCTCTTCTATGAGTCCGCCTATAGCCTCTAGTAAACTAAGGAATAGTTAAAGGGGCTAACTTTGAAGCAGAGCTTAATTTGTAAAAAAGTAAGTGCCAGGGTTCTGGTCAAGATGCCACTGCAGCTTGCACCCCACGTTGCCCCTGCTATACTGCCAATATACTGCGGTAACTTTGCAGTATGTCGCTGCATATTCTGATATATATATATGGTTGACTAATATCTGCGTTTACAAAAGTAAAAGGCAGTCATGTTTTTACTGCACATTGGCTGTGCTCTGGGTTTGTCCCTTAGATACAGGTAAGTAGTAGGTGTTATTGTTGTTCCCTACCTATTACCACTATGTTAAAGTGGTTATAGGACGGGAAATGTATTCATATTCTTCTATATATTCGTAAAAGAATTTACAGAGTATTGCGTTAGTGCCTATTAAGAACAGTGTTAGTTACTGAAACCAAAAATAAAAGAAGCCTAAAAATACCATGTAGTGCAGTATATTTGTGAAATATAACGCAGTACAGTGTATCTTTAATTTCTTAACAAATTTCTCTCTTTGCTTCAAGCGGTGCTTAATATGTAGGTATTACAGCGCTCCTCCCAAGACTTTTTTTGTAAAGAATTGAATATGCACAAAATTAAAAATACATTGTAGTACAGTATGTTTGTGAAATATAGTGTGGTACAGTGTATTTTCTATTTTTTTTTTTTTTTAATTTGTAACTTTTTGTAAGTACCGCATTACTTCCTAGGTATTACTGGTGTACTCTGTAATCATTTTGTAAAATATATAGAAACTTATATATAACTTTGCTTACCTATTACCACTTTAACAAAGTGGTAATAGGTAGGGAAAAATATAAAACCTACTATTCATCCATGTCTAAGGCCATAACCTGTAAAGCTATTACTGGGGCATCGCTTTCCAGCCCAGTCTGAAACTTTCAGAGATAATTCATAAAGTCAGGAATCTACAGGAGGATTATCTATCCATGAGAAATATTGTTTCCGATGATACATAACCTGAGCGATGCCTAACAAAGCTGCTCATGGATCAGCAGTAGAGAAAGTATTTCGAGATCTCCAAGTTTTACAGTTTTACACTGTCCAGATTTCAAGGTTGCATTTGTCCTTCACACAGATAGTATGTGTTTCTATAGTAACTGGATGCTCCTTCCAAATGCAGCAGTATATGCCACTATTGCAGAGGAGTGTTAGCCGCTTAAGTGGGCTGTAGAATAGTTAAGTTACTTCCTTTGAGGTCAACAGTTGACGCCTACACTGACCAGGCTTCTCATCAGTGGCTCTCATGTCAAAAGGATACTCCGGGTGCTGTGCTGGGCGAGGCATTGCAATACTTTGCATTTCATGATGCCCAAAGGGCGGGTTCCCAACAGGATAACTTGGGGGGCATACATATAAAAAAATCTTTGTTTCTCTGTTTTTTTCATTCCTTACTTTCATTTTCTTTGTTTCTTTCTTTCATTTTATCCTTTTTATCTTTCTTTCTTTCTTTCTTTCTTTCATTCATTCTTTCTTTCTTTCTTTCGTTCTCTTTTCCCTTTCATTTTCTCAGTTTCTCTTTTATTTTTCTATTGTTTTGTAACTTTCTTCATTAGGGATTATAAATTGTGCTACTAATCCCATCGGCATATTATTTGCAGTTAGCAATCGATATGCCAGTTCTTCATTTCCCTCAGCTCTTAAACATTATTTAGAGGTTTTACAACATATGGCCTTCAGTACCTGAGGGTTGACAAAAGCCTAGAGTGTCTTCATGCATAGATATGCCACTTCCACTGCCATAGGAGGTTATGAGCACATAAAATAGCTGTGTGCTTCTTACCTGGGTACTGTCATTTACATGTGTACCCATGGCCTGTCTGTTACTCTGCAGTAGTTGCTGGTGAAGATCACATATTCAAAAACAAATAGAATCCAAAGGACTAGATCAAAATAAAAGGTATTTAAACATATACCGCTGCGGACCAATATAGAGGCTATCAAAACTCTCTATGTTGTTGAGTGTACGTTAGAAAGGAAAGCAAAAGTAATGAAGAGACAAAACTCAAGATCTCCCCAGGATAGTTGGTATCCCATCAATACACAATCATGTGCCCAGTGTCATCATCTGGAGTCCCAAATAGGTTTCCTCCTGCCCCTCTTATTAATCAGAGAGAGCAGAGATAGAACTGTATCCTTCTGTGCGATGCTTTTCAAGAAGGAAAACAAATAAGATTGTGTTTCTAAAGAACGGGTAATTAGAGGTAATCTCTGAAGTGCATATCAGTCGCTCACAGTTCTCCTATTAAAATCACCGTGAAAGTGAGGAAAAGATACGGAGCAGTTTGAAATTAATCAATGCTCACGCGGTCGACAATTTCAAAGTGCTCCGTATCTTTTCCTCACTTTCACGTTGATTTTAATAGGAGAACTATGAGAGACTGACATGATTATCAGCAGAAAGGATAGTAGATTATCTCATTAGCTCATCCTTTTAAAAACACTTTCCTGCACAAACATCACCTGCACTGCACTTCATTACTTTTGCTTTCCTTTCTAACGTACACTCAACAACATAGAGAGTTGTGATAGCCTCTATATTGGTCCACAGAGATATATATTTAAATACATTTCATTTTGATCTAGTCCTTTGGATTCTATTTGTTTTTGAATATTACAGTAAGGGGATTGAATCCACTTAGGACTTAAAAATTCCCTCGGACACCAGTTCTATGATGAATGGTCCATGACACTGTGACTCTGCGCGTTGATGGGATTTCTTCTGATTAGGATCTACCATGATCACCTTTGCCTACTGATATAAGGGCCCACAGTTTATATTCCTATGTGGTGCAGTTTACCATAATATATTGGACTTCATATATGAAATTACGCTTTACCAAGTCCGCCGTGATTGACTTTAAGCCCAGGATAGAGATTATACCTCCAACTACAGGACTGTGGAATTGTTTAGTTCTGTGGCTTTCTTTTGTTTTTATTGTTGGAACAAAGGCCTTTGAAGTTGGAGTCTCATTTTGACCTATGAAGCTATATCCGTACTTAACAAAGATGATTGTTCTATGATAAGGTAGCTTGGAACGTGATATTGGGCACAAGTTAATAAGAAATTGAAACGGAGAAATTGGGACTGTTATGTCCATGTCGAGCACTCTGGGACTATTCTAGGAACCCAGTTGTTCATCAATTTTTGCCCTGAGGAAGTTCTTTGCATAGGAACGAAACGCGTTGGCTGTTGTCAAGTGTTTGTATCAAGAAGAATAAAAGAACTTTGTGACGGGGCGGACCATGATTGGTGGACAGTGGCCCCCTTGTCACCAATGTCTCTCCCCTCTCAACAGCGCGATTCCCAATACCAGGAGGACGATTGGCTTTCTAAAGACTGCGTACACCGTTGGAACGACGAGGAAGACAAGGGACCGGGCGCCTTTAACAGCGCCTTCCATAGTGACGAGACTCCTCCCCCCACCGACGTCATTGACCCAGCTGAGCCAAAAGAAGGACGAACCCGGAAGAGGACGGACGGCGTATCCCCAGAGGAAGAAGGTGTTGGCGAGCGGAGAAGGAGTGTGCGGTCGAGGAGCCTTGAGGAGAGCGTAGCGGAAGAGGACGAGACGAGCCCAGGCGATTACGGCAGGCCAGGAGGCCAACGTCCCCACGAGCCGCCCCGCCACGCTCCCGCGGGAGGAGTGTGGCTCTCAGAGGTACGGGGCAAGGTAGCGGGTTGGGTGGGACGGCGTCTGCAACCTGCCGAGTAACCTGACCGCTAGTGTAAATTTTGTACAGCCGAGTGAACTCCCCACCCCCTCACGAGCACCAGAGCACTCGATATCGCTGTAGAAACACACCTGAGCACTTGGTTTCCCTCACACCCGGTCCCACTGAAAGACGTGAAGTGAACGTCCCAGTGACCCCTTTCTTTCTGTTCTCTTCTCTCCCTCTTTACGTTTGGGCTTCCGGATCGGCGGCCCGCCCCGAGGCTACAACCTGACCGGAGAAGAAATCCTGGAGCCCCTCAAGAACATAAAAACGGATCCTGCAGTGTTCGCTAGGGAGAGACTGACAAGCAGGAGAAGAAAAGCTTACATTAAAATAAAGCCTTCTTTGAAATCCTTACTCAAAGCCTCAGACTCTGTTACTCCCACCACCCCTGCTCCATTACAAACTTGTTTCATAAAAAGTGACTATTTTGTGACTTCATCCCTGGTGCTGTCTCCACTTTTGCATAGCCTCTATATTGGACCGCAGAGATATATGTTAAAATACATTTTATTTTGATCTAGTCCTTTGGATTCTATTTGTTTTTTAATATTACAGTAAGGGGGATTGAATACACTTAGGACTTAAAAGTTCCCTCGGACCCTCGTTATTGTATTTGAAGATTACACATTGTCAAACCTCTGATGCACTCACCATAACTGAGATCAGGGGTGTAGCTACCACTGATGCAGCAGGTGCAGTGGCGCAGCGGGGCACATATTCCTGATGACTGCTTTATTTCACTACCACAACAGCTGTCACAGGGGCCATTTTCCTTGCTTGCGCTATGGCCTTTGAGATCCTAGTCGCTCTTCTGACTCAGATAAGCCCGTCTTTACACAGTGTATGGTCAAGCTAGAACTGTGGCAAGCTCTCTGTATTACCGATGACTAGTTTTGCTGATGGTGACTCATTCTTATTAACATTTTATAGTGAATGAGCTTCTCTATTAAATCATGTTGTTAATTCACACGCTCAGTAACATTGATCACCAGTAAACTCCCACTCAAGAACGGCTTCCCATCTGTTTCTGCCTTTCAACCTCCTGCTTGTTGTCTCTGCATGGAATGGAATAGATAGCAGAGGAAAGCTCTCTCCATCCTGGTACATTTGTGGTGAGTGCCCTGAGAGGATCACTGGAAAAGGTCTGTGTGAAGCAGGGCTCCCCAAAATAGGTCCACGAGGACCAGAACCACCACGGGTGGTTATAATGTCCACAGTAGAGAAAAAGATACACAGTCAATCCTAATGGAAATCATTTACATAGTCAGTGATTGTTCTGATCATCTGGCCTAATAAAGGTGGACAGGCTTCAAACCTGGGGGGTAAACAATAACATAACATGTATTTGTAAAGCACACGTTTACCCTGAAGGATATCTTGGCGCTGACTAATAGATGTTTATTGTTACCCAACGGTAAACATTTTTTTGATCTCAGTAGAATCTAAGGCTGAATGGACCTGCCAGGATTTGAACCTGTGTCCATGATGTCAAACATATACAATAAAAAGTGTGGGAGACAACGCAGCACCTTGTGGGACCTCACAGGTGTTGGTGACAGTTTTTTGTTTTAAATGGAGTGATGGAAACCAATTGGATTCTCTCTGTCAAAAAGTCCCTCAGCCATGCCAGTGCCTGTCCTTGCACTCCTATCTCATACAATCGGTGAATGAGGATTGCACGAGATAACATATCAAACACCGCCAATAGATCCAGCAAGATCAGCATAGCCGATCTGCCCTTATCCAGTATGGTTCAAATCGTGAGGGTAACAGCCAGGAGAGTTGTCTCCGTACCATGGGATTCTCTAAACCCTAATTATGAGGAGTCCAGGATATGCTTATTCACTAAATGTTGTGTAAGCTGATTATTAATCAGTATCTCCATGATCTTACTAGGAAATGAGAGTAGCGAAATCGGGTGAAAGTTGGCACAAAAAATAGTAGTATCTGCTGTATGTTTCTGTAAGACATGGGAAACGCATGCCATCTTCCACATATGCATTAACGTAGCAAAATCTAATGACAAATTAAACAAATCGGTGAGATGTATTGTAATTGTATTTATATAACTCTTACTACTGCTGATGAGCCGTCACAGTGCTTTTCAGCGAGAAGCACGCTACTACGGAACCCAAAACAGATTAGTGGTGGATTGGTATAGTGAATTTGAGTGGTGGACATGTGAGTCTGTTAGTTGGATTGAAAAGGATAATGGGGGGCTATAAGAGGGAAGAGTCTAGAAAGTGTTTATTGGGAAATCATAGAAGTAAGATAAAGTTTAAGTAGAGTATAAGCAGAGGAGGGAACAATCTCTAGAAATGGATTAGGGAGATCAGAGTAGTAAAATGAGTTATTGGATGAGTCTAAAAAGGAATAGGCGAGGGAAGAATTTAGAAGGGTTGTTTGGAGATAATAGGATTAAAATTAGGTTTGGGGTGAACCAAGGAGGGAAGAGTCTAGAAAGGGTATTTTGGAGATCATAGTACTAGAAAGAGGTTTGGAGTGAGTCAGTCGAGAGTGGAGGTAGAAGATATATTGAGAGCTGTATAGGGTGAAATATAGGGTAGCGCATTTGAGAGAGTCAAAGGTTTTTTTGTTTTTTACAGTAGGAGTAAAGTAATAAATATGTAGATACATAAGTACATATTATTATACATATTTACATCAAGAAATACACATTTCAAGATGATACATGCATATGATCAAATTAAATGTTTATATACACAGGAATATACTGTACATTTGTGTTTGAGCATGGTGGTTATTTAGGAAAGAGCCAACTCTTGAGTAGTCTTCCGAAGATAAAATAGATATTTGTGGATCTTATCTTGGGGGTGATAAATTCCATAGTTTGGCCGCTTGACAGTGGCGGCTGGTGACATTTGAAAGTGGTAAGGCGTAAAACAATAATTGTACTGCACTGTGGTGAGCGAGCGAGTGCGAACCACCTACAGAGGGTCTCGGGGGCAAATGGTGCATTTGTAGGCAAATGTGAGTAACCAGGAAGGTTAATAAAGCAATTGTGAATCTTTTGTAACAAAGACAATGTCTGGTAAAACCGTCAGTGTGATCGGATGCATATCAGACTCCAGCCTACCATGTGCTCTGTCCATCTGTGCCACTGTGTGCTATTCTTTCACAAGTCTAATGTGCCCCCATTACTAATTGACAGGCCTTCAATCCACCCACTTAAAACCTCCTCAGTTGGCATAGACGGAATATTAAATTATAATACCGTACTGCCTGGGATCATTTATTTACAGTGGCAAACTGAAACGGTGCAAAAGCAGCAGTGCACTGAAACCTAATCGCGCCAGGATTGTCTTTTAAATATTTCATTCATATTGCTTATTCTTTCCTAAGTCAAACTCTCTATGCTTCAGAAATAGATCCGCCCTATAAAAATGCCACCTTGTGATTGTGACTGTGGCCCCCTTGACAGTTATCTTTTGGTTCTGTTTGCCAGCTTTCTGATTAGAAAGCCTCTCCTCTCCTGAGGGTCAGTAGTCTTTATACTTCTCACGTTGTCTGTAGGATAGAACTTAAAGGAAACAAATTACATTTTACAAACAACTTCAACCAGATAGAGGCGCCACGTTCGGAATTCTGGAAACTCGCGCCCCTATCTTTTCTCTGACTTGATAGATGATGTCTTGACAGGCTTTTTGGCTCTATTTCGGAGTGATAAAGACTTTAAGCTTGCTCACACATATAGGCTATATTCTTCCCTTTTAAGCCCTTTCTTCCAGACCTAGAAGAGGATAGCTGCTTTATATGATGATAGATCCCTTACTCTAATCCATCTATTGCCTATTGGCTTTGCCTTTCATTATTTTGCCTATTGTAGAGGTTGGATCCTGTGGTCCTGACTTTATATTACACATTGGTATGGTTTATGTAGGTACTCTGACAGAGCTAAGGGTTATTTCATCCTTCTCAGGCCTACAAGGCCCAGAACTAGAGAGACTCCATTTTGATAGAGCTGAGATGCTTCAAGGGGAAAGGTAATGTTTATAGTTAAGTCTGTTCTGTGCTAGGGGAAAACCGTCCAGGACTGGTTCTTACCGGAAGAATGTGTTTGTCTCTTGGGCCCAGACGTAACAAGCAGATGGCCACTGCGGTAGCGCAGAAAGCTCTGGAGCTAGCACAGGAATTCGGTGGGAGGCAGCCCTCTGTTGGAAATTTCCATGAGGGGAGAGGAATCCATATCAGCGAAGTGCAGAAGAGGAGGAGTGTTCAGTTTGGTTCTTGAAGAGTGGAGAGTAGGATGTCTGCTGGAGCTGCAGAATACAGTGCAGTTCTATTGGTTTTCTGGAATGGAGAAAGAAGGCAGATGATTGCTGAAGCTGAAGAGAGAGCAGTAACTATCAGCTGGGACTGCCAGTTTGTCAGAGAGCATTAAAGCAGATGGAGGAGTTGAGGCTGTCAGCTGAAGTAATTGAGCCAGAGGCGTGGAGATGTGGTGACGGAGGGAGAGACAGAGAGAGCCCTGATCCCACCAGAGACAGAGAGAAATCTTCCTTCTAATAGGTGAGGTAGTCTAAACTAGTCCACTTTACACTTACACCTTAATCTTGTCCTTATTCCCTAGGCTATTGTATGTCTAATCCTTTTCTTTCAGCGGTGTGTTAAAGTTCCTGTTAGTCATAGAGACCCCGCAGATCTGTATATGAATCCTTTTCTATGGTTATTGTAATAAAGATACCCCAGTTCTTAGTGAACCAGTGTGCATGTGTTGTTCTTAAGATAGAGCTAACCTTTCTTCTAACCAGATGCTGTGTAGCAACTGATGGATCAAAAGGGAGTAGGAGCGCTTAAATCAGGGAGTAACTCTTGCATACAGTGTGTATATCTTTTGTCCCCACACAGTGGAGGTAACCTTGTCTCCTAGTCAGGTATTACTGTTTGAACAGATGCTACCCCTGATCAAGTAAGTGATAACTGAATAATTAGGGAGAGAGAGAAGCCCTGGAACTGAGGGATAAAGTATATACTAAGTAATTCGGCCATCCCATAATATTATTGTAGTAGCAAACCTTTAGTGGATAGTGAGAGAGACTTCCCAACATAGAGAGAGCTAAAGGTATTCATAGGAAAGTGGTCGTCGTTGGTAAGCGGCATTAATGAGAACACCAGGTGGGAGACTGGTGCCTAGGTCCGCCGGATTGTGGACCGGAAAGTAAGTAAGCGAGCACTGGGGGGGAGACCAGTGTATAGTTCTGCCGGATTGTGGACACAATAGAAAGAGAGTGAGCACTGAGGCTGCAGCTCAGTGTGTAAGGCACGCCGGATTGTGTGTCGAGTGAGCACTGATGGTGATCAGTGTGTAATGGTAGATAATCAGAACTGCCCCAGGGTAGATTAGTCTGGACCCATGTGGTCGCGAGACTATGAGGTATGAGTGTGGTGTAGGGCATGGATGTCCTTAGTAATCAGTGAGTATTCCTAGTAATCCCTATAGATTTAGTGGTGTTTCTAATGATATGAGCTTGTATATTGCGAGTTCCCCATCCTCAGGTAGGTACCCAGGTGCCTGGATAGATGGTCCTGAGGAGGGAGGTGGTTACGTTCCGGCTGGGTTGGAGGGGCTCTCAGGAGCTGATCCCATCTAGTCTGAGAACCCGGTCGTTACAGCTGGCGTAGTCGGCTGCTTACGAAGCCTGTGTGCCCTGGCCATGTGTTTGGATAGTTTCCCATAAGTTGTGGGGGAGTGCCCTAATCGCCAGTTACATCTGGCGTAGTCGGCTGCTTACGAAGCCTGTGTGCCCTGGCCATGTGTTTGGATAGTTTCCCATAAGTTGTGGGGGGGTGCCCTAATCACCAGTTACATCTGGTGTAGTCGGCTGCTTACGAAGCCTGTGTGCGCTGTATTGGTTTTTATCTTGATGGTTTGCACTTGGCACGAAAATTGGCCTATGGGCTTGAACAGTTGCAGTGTAAGGAGATTGCAGTACATCATGGCATTTGACTTATGCAGGGTGGAAGAAATGCTTTTCATCTTGGTGTTTGAACTGTCAGGCTTGAAGGGTGACATTACATGAGGGAGCCAGTTACATCTTTGTGATGGTCCAATTGTACAAATGTGTGTGAAAAATGCTTTTAAATTGCCCATTAAATTGCTTGCTGCGTCTGCTTATGCTGTGCAATGTGAAATGTGTTCAATGTAATATGACTTGTGGAGTTCCTTGTAAATAGCGCCATGTAATTATGGCTTGTGAGGTGCATGTTCTCATTTTGACTTGCTGTGTCCCTTGTGAATTGCGCCTTGTATATATGCCCTGTGAAGAGCATGTCATTTTTTGGACTTGTTGACTTTCTTGTAAATATGGCTTGTAAATAGCGCCATGTAATTGTGGCTTGTGAGGAGCATGTTCTCATTTTGACTTGCTGTATTCATTGTGAATTGCACCTTGAATATATTCCTTGTGAAGAGCGTGTCATTTTTTGGACTTGTTGACTTTCTTGTAAATATGGCTTGTGAATAGCGCCATGTGGATATGGCTTGTACAGAGCATGCTATTGTTGCGTTAGGCAGGAGAGAGCTGGATCTCTTTCGAATGCTTGGGGGAATTGTTTTGTAGATGTGCGCGCGTATTATTTGAAAACGTGGAGTGATAAGTTCTTGAATTTCCCATGTACTGCAGACATTGGGGAATGATTGTGTTTGAGCTGCCAAAGGGTTAATATCTTGAATTGTGACGGCAGTATTTATTTTAACATGCTGTTTAACATGCATGGTTATGTGAGCTGACACTAAAAGTCAGTGAGTGTTTAGATGAATGATGGTTTGATTTGACTTTCATTGGTTGCTGGGTTCTGCCTATGTGCTTTGTCAGCTTGCTGACGGAATGGTAACATCTTGCACAGAGAGAAAAGCTTTGTTCATTTAACATTTTATTTGAAATGCGTCCACGAATTTGTGTGGGTTTGCCTTGGAACACATGATTTAATGTGTTTGTCTTAGAGGTCGTAAGTTATAAATCAACCAGTCGGATTGAGATAAGGGTTTTCAGCTGTGGATGGCACATGAGCCAGTGTTTTAGAATTAGTGCGTTAGCGGTTGTGAAGAACGAAAATATATAAACAGACCCATCATAGAATCTGCTTTTAATTAGTGAAATGCAACCGTGTGCTTTTCAAACAAATGTGTTCTAGAAAATATGCATGATTATTATTTTTTTTCCAATGCAAGCTGCCCCTTAGAATAGCGTGTGAAAG
Organism: Lissotriton vulgaris; assembly: GCF_964263255.1. Classification (NCBI taxonomy): domain Eukaryota; kingdom Metazoa; phylum Chordata; class Amphibia; order Caudata; family Salamandridae; genus Lissotriton; species Lissotriton vulgaris. The sequence goes on along the minus strand of NC_141694.1, from coordinate 1,714,873,817 downwards.
TTAACCCACTCAGTTTGAAAAAATGGCTATTTGAAAAATAAATGATGTTGAATCTGGCCCTTTTTGATAGGTTGAATAGAATAGCTTGCACACTAAATTATGCTGCAATGCAAAATTACATGTTACCCCTTGTTTTACTTCTCATGTTATTTTCAATATGGAAAATTAAATGCAATGTTGTTCTAATATTTTTCCCTTTCAGCCAATAGCTGTCTTTATAATAGATTTATTTCAAAATGCTAGCCTGTGACTTAGTTGCAAAAAATATGTCCTTATTAATTATTGGTTTTAGGATGCTTTTCATCACGTTTTATTTTTGCTTCGGTTAGTTAGAGAATAATGGTTAGCTCTCTGGCCTGGGAACAGATGTGTTTTGAGTTACAAAGAATTTGAGATGACCTTGACTGATATGAGCCAGGCACCAGTTCTCAGCTCGGAGCTTTGTGAGGGTGGAGGCCCAGTGTGTAACTTCTGAGAGCAGAGAGAGCCAGCTTGTTATTCTAGGCTATATTCCAATTTCTTTCCGCGGAGAAATGTTTATGTAAGGGGGGGTCAAGTCGCTCTTCCTTGCTGTCGGTGCAGACAGCTTCATTGCCTTCAGATAAGGGATCCTTGCACATGCAGAATAATTGGCAGACGCTTGGCCCTTGGAGTTAGATAATTACAGTAGGCCTAAGTGAGCTTCCCTGACTAGAGATTAGAGATGCTTGGACAGAATGGTTGGCAGCAGCCTTGCTCCTGCAATGAGATCAGCACTTGGCAGTGATTCAAAATTACATCGCACTGTAGCCTGGCTCCTGCTTATTTTTTTTTGGATCGGATTCAAGACTCTGAGCGCGAACCTCTTTCTGAAGGGAGGGGCTGTCTCTCAGAGGATTCGGGAGTTGCTAGGCCCCAGCCCTTCTGGCTGTGTATGACAAAATTGGATTTTGCCCAAACAAATTTAAAAGAATATGATTTAAATCATTCCTTGAATTCAGAATAATGTTTTTTATTAATTAGGAGGTTTCTTTCGATAATAAAAAGCACTTGGGGTGTTTTTTAAATGGAAAATTTATTTTTGCTAGATTAATGATACTTGTTTTTTCGTTTCAGGTTGTTGGGTTGTGGTGTTTGGTGTGTGCGTCGGCCCACCCCCCTCCCACTCCCTTTGTTATTTTACTTTTTTGTTTTCATTTTTTTATGTTAGTTTGTTGTTTTTGAAAGATGGAACCAGACCAGACCGGATTGGTGGCGGATGAACGACGGAAGCTGGTGACTCATGACCAGATCGGAGGAAGTGCTTCCTTGGCACCGGATACAGATGAAGATGAAGGGTGGTGACCTACACTGATGAATCCACAATTGACTGCCTTGAACCCCAACATTATGCTAAAGGAACTCATTTTTATTTGGTTATAATTATGTTTCCAACAGAAGAAGTCATTTTTTTTCCCCCATATTTTTTATTTCAGATGGACATTATGCCACTTTTGCATTTTTCACAAACAGGCCCCTATTGAAAATTTCTCATGGTTTTGATGTTTATGCAGTACTATGTTTTGCCTTTAGTATGCTATGCTATTACAGATTGACTTTACACTTGTTTATCTTTCACCTATTTCATAGTTTTCCTGTTTTCTGCAAAACAGTCTTGCCAATGAAAGAGATAGTAAGAAATGATGGTGCACACATGTGTTCCACAGTGTGATACAGTGAGGAACTAGGTGCTAACTGTTTTGTGCTTTTATATATGCACCACATTTAGTTAATTTTTTGATTTATTGCTTGATATGCATAGTGCTACACCAGCTATTTTGTAGGAATGGGGTTATCCTTTTTTCCTGTTATTACACTTTCACTTTGATTCATCAACTCTTCATTAGAACAGTGGGATTAGTTCCAAGGGTGGTTACCCTAGACTTTAAGTTGTCCTGGGAGGTGTGTCTTTTAGTAAGGTTATGTCCTACATCTATTATTAATGTTTGCCCAGACCTTGAAGACCTTTTGTCATGTTTATTTGTCAGATTTCGCCAATTTTTTTCTTAAGTTGACCAAAGTAGGTAGGCCTCATTTAGGCCCATTGTTATTTTTATTCCACAAACATGGCCCTACACCAATGGATTTCATGAGTTATCATTAGAAGTTGAGGTACATTTAGTTCTTAAGTTGACCGAAGTAGGTAGGCCCCATTTAGGCCCATTGCTGTTTTCATTCTATAAACATGTCCCTACATCAATAGATGTTATCAGTTATCACTAGAGGTTGAGGCACATTTAGTTCAAGGGTACTTTGATTTGTTTTCAGTTGGTTGTTAGATTTGTGTTCCCTACATTAAGTTTCAGGTGGAATTTCCTTAAGTTGTCATTTATTTTAGAGAGCCTTTTGGTTTTTGATTTTGTTGATAGATTATGTTGATGTTTGTTTACTTGGATGTTGTTGTTTATAGATGTTCGCAAGATAAAGTCTTAGGGTGGAATGTCTTGACAGGCTTTTTGGCTCTATTTCGGAGTGATAAAGACTTTAAGCTTGCTCACACATATAGGCTGTATTCTTCCCTTTTAAGCCCTTTCTTCCAGACCTAGAAGAGGATAGCTGCTTTATATGATGATAGATCCCTTACTCTAATCCATCTATTGCCTATTGGCTTTGCCTTTCATTATTTTGCCTATAGTAGAGGTTGGATCCTGTGGTCCTGACTTTATATTACACATTGGTATGGTTTATGTAGGTACTCTGACAGAGCTAAGGGTTATTTCATCCTTCTCAGGCCTACAAGGCCCAGAACTAGAGAGACTCCATTTTGATAGAGCTGAGATGCTTCAAGGGGAAAGGTAATGTTTATAGTTAAGGCTGTTGTGTGCTAGGGGAAAACCGGCCAGGACTGGTTCTTATTGGAAGAATGTGTTTGTCTCTTGGGCCCAGACGTAACAAGCAGATGGCCACTGAGGTTGTGCAGAGAGCTCTGGAGCTAGCACAGGAATTCGGTGGGAGGCAGCCCTCTGTTGGAAATTTCCATGAGGGGAGAGGAATCCATATCAGCGAAGTGCAGAAGAGGAGGAGTGTTCAGTTTGGTTCTTGAAGAGTGGAGAGTAGGATGTCTGCTGGAGCTGCAGAATACAGTGCCGTTCTATTGGTTTTCTGGAATGGAGAAAGAAGGCAGATGATTGCTGAAGCTGAAGAGAGAGCAGTAACTATCAGCTGGGACTGCCAGTTTGTCAGAGAGCATTAAAGCAGATGGAGGAGTTGAGGCTGTCAGCTGAAGTAATTGAGCCAGAGGCGTGGAGCTGTGGTGACGGAGGGAGAGACAGAGAGAGCCCTGATCCCACCAGAGACAGAGAGAAATCTTCCTTCTAATAGGTAAGGTAGTCTAAACTAGTCCACTTTACACTTACACCTTAATCTTGTCCTTATTCCCTAGGCCATTGTATGTCTAATCCTTTTCTTTCAGCGGTGTGTTAAAGTTCCTGTTAGTCATAGAGACCCCGCAGATCTGTATATGAATCCTTTTCTATTGTTATTGTAATAAAGATACCCCAGTTCTTAGTGAACCAGTGTGCATGTGTTGTTCTTAAGATAGAGCTAACCTTTCTTCTAACCAGATGCTGTGTAGCAACTGATGGATCAAAAGGGAGTAGGAGCGCTTAAATCAGGGAGTAACTCTTGCATACAGTGTGTATATCTTTTGTCCCCACACAGTGGAGGTAACCTTGTCTCCTAGTCAGGTATTACTGTTTGAACAGATGCTACCCCTGATCAGGTAAGTGATAACTGAATAATTAGGGAGAGAGAGAAGCCCTGGAACTGAGGGATAAAGTATATACTAAGTAATTCGGCCATCCCATAATATTATTGTAGTAGCAAACCTTTAGTGGATAGTGAGAGAGACTTCCCAACATAGAGAGAGCTAAAGGTATTCATAGGAAAATGGTCGTCGTTGGTAAGCGGCGTTAATGAGAACACCAGGTGGGAGACTGGTGCCTAGGTCCGCCGGATTGTGGACCGGAAAGTAAGTAAGCGAGCACTGGGGGGGAGACCAGTGTATAGTTCCGCCGGATTGTGGACACAATAGAAAGAGAGTGAGCACTGAGGCTGCAGCTCAGTGTGTAAGGCACGCCGGATTGTGTGTCGAGTAAGCACTGATGGTGATCAGTGTGTAATGGTAGATAATCAGAACTGCCCCAGGGTAGATTAGTCTGGACCCATGTGGTCGCGAGACTATGAGGTATGAGTGTGGTGTAGGGCATGGACGTCCTTAGTAATCAGTGAGTATTCCTAGTAATCCCTATAGATTTAGTGGTGTTTCTAATGATATGAGCTTGTATATTGTGAGTTCCCCATCCTCAGGTAGGTACCCAGGTGCCTGGATAGATGGTCCTGAGGAGGGAGGTGGTTACGTTCCGGCTGGGTTGGAGGGGCTCTCAGGAGCTGATCCCATCTAGTCTGAGAACCCGGTCGTTACAGATGACTAGCGATTAGAAGCATTGAGTCACACCTCGCCTAGATCATGAGCCCGAATCACTCTTTACCACGAAAAGACCGAGTACAAGGTGATGGTGATTGGCACGAGGACAGCTTTGCTTGCAAGACACTACCCCAATGCCACTTGTATTACAGGACAGACACAAGACTACAACACCTCCCCTATGTTGTAGCCCATAGGCACGCCTTTCATCTGCTCTATTACAGCACAGAGCGGAGACTACATCACCCCTGCTGTATTGCAGCTCAGTGAGACAACGCCATCACGTATCACATAACAGCTCAGACACGACTGCAACCATTTGCTAAACTATACGGCAGACAGGAAAGCATCACCTTTGCTACATTACAGCACAAACTAGGGCTAGAAGGCTTCATTACAGCGCTGAGGCAACAGTGCAGCGCTATTTCTGTATTCAGAACTGTTGTGGCCGCATCATCCCTGCTATCAGAGCACAGGCATGCCTGCATCACCTCAGCACAGGCATGTCTGCATTACCTCAATCACAGCACAATGTGTCACATGACTGCATTATCTCAGCACAGGCATGACTGCATCATCTCAATTACAGCACACGCATGCCTGCATCTCCTCTGCTATAGTACAACAGAGACACAGTTTCATCACTCTGCTCTGCCATATAACAGCACAGACATCACTACATGTCTCAGCCCCGAATCCTCGAGGGGCTGACTCAGCCTATCATCTTTCCAAGAATGATAAGACAAGTGCTCATGAGCTGAGTAATGCTATTTGAAATTTCCCGTTACTTACAGCCACAAAGCTAGTCAGTATTATTACTTCTCACCCTCCTGCTGGTGCTTGATCTGCGGGACTGTGGCAAAGGGCGCGCAAGGACGCTCAGTGCAAGCGATGCCAGGACACATAGGACGAAGAGGGTTTCATAGCTGCCAGAGATTCTACTAACGCTGCATCCGAAATGGAGGACTCCCCTCTGGTCAGCCTAGCCTAGTCTGTGTCTTTTGGTCGTCGCAGTAGAGATAAGCCCTATTCATGTTGTGGCATGCCCTGCAGCGGCAGTCGCGGCCGGCATTACGGGCGGGTGGGGTTGGGGGTGGAAATGGTGTTGTCACGCTGCGGAGGGGATGGGGGAGGCGGGATAAATAATAAAACTTTTATTAAAATTATTTATTACTTTTATTAAAAGTCAAACTTACCTGCTTCCCACCTTTAAGTTCCAAGACTCCAGACTCCGGACTCCCGCCGTCCTGCATTTGGAATTCCCAGGGTGCTGCTCGTCAACAGGAAGGCTGCAGGCAGCCTCCCTCCCCTCCACCACAGTGGAGTGGTGTGGCTCACTGGTTAGAGGCGGCAGACCTGTGAGCAGAGAACGGCCTGGGACCAGGGTTCAATTCCCGACACAGCAGGGTCGTGGACCAGGGTCAAACAGACTCGATAATTCTCGCCTCGGTGCCTACTCTAACCAGGGGACACACTCGGCAACTCTGGGCATTAAGCGTGCCTCATCTCTACAATGGCCCCCCACAGACTCCGGGGATGCCTGGTTTCACCTTGGAGATACCCAGAAAGGGACCATCTCGCAGGGAAAACCAGGACGGGTTCCCCCGCGGTCTTCAGCGCCAGGATACTCCTTGGAGTCACAGTGCTCTTTACAAGTACACCCACACATTTACAGCGCAGCGCTGTGATTGGTGTGGCCGGCTCCCCCACCCGCGCCATGCTGCAGCATACAGAGAGAACAGGGAGAGTGGACAGGGTTTCTCGAGGGCAGGGGGGAGCAGAGGCTTGCCCACTATTGTTAATACTGTCTGTTTGGGCGGCCTCAGGCAATAACTACCATTTGTTTTTGCCTTCTCGCACAGCGAGAAAACAGTGGGGGCGACGTCCAAATGCCCCCATATAGGAGCCACCACTGCTGCTTGACCTATGGTCTTTTTCCTGTATCTTGGGATTTTGAGGTGAGGTGCCAAGCTGGAGCGGAGGTTCCTTTGTTGAATGTATTGGTGATTTTTTTTCCTGATGAAAAGCGGTCATGTGCCATGTATTGCTTTGTGGGTAATGCATAGCAGCTTCAATGTGGATCTTGGATGTGGCAACTGGTAACAAATGTAGGGCCCTCTAAGCAGGGGAGATATGGGCTTGAGGCTTTACATGTAGTGGTAGTCTGGCATCATACTTCTGAATCCGTTGTAGTCTTTTTATAGTTGATAAAGATGATCCATGGTAGAGGTCATTGGAGTAATCAAGGTTAAACAGTACAAGAGAGATAGTGGCTTGGAACTTGTGTGGAAACCCGGGTGGGAGGAGATGTGTAGCAGAGTTTTCATGGTAAAGAAGCATGATCGTGTTAATTTGTCCCCTTGGGCATTCATTGATAACTTAGAGTCGATGGTAATTTCAAGGTTTCTTACTTCCGTAGATGTGATGATAATAGCGGTGCCAAGGATGTAAACATATGAGCTGGGCAAGGATCTTTCAGCGTTCCTGACTTAATGTTGCGTAGTATCTCTTAAACCTTCTGCAGGGTAACCAGTTTGAACTTAATTAATTGACCTGAAGCAGTTGGGAAAGCAGTACCAAGTCCTGACCCAATTAACGCAGTCTCTTTGCAGGTCAAAATCATTGCCTATTGCGTTAATCTTCTCACTAAAACAATTAACCAGGGAGTCACATAAAGCTTGTACAGCAGGAATTGGATTCCTACAGACTTCAGGCTTTATTAGTTAATTTAGCGTCATAAAGGGATGTATGACGTTACAACGCATACATTTACAACGCATGCCTTTACAACACAGTTTTTATATCGCAACATCCTTTATAATGCATACATTTACATCGCATACCTTTACAACAATTTTTTTTAAATACATTTACAACGCATTCCATTACATTGCATTATACCTTTACAATGCATACCATTACAACGCATACCATTACAACACATAAAATTACATTGCATTTAAGGTAAGTGTTGGATAGTGTAGGGGTAAAAAATACTATTCTAACTCCAGGGGCTGCAACAGTAGAGTAAGTGTTGGATAGTATAGGGGTCAAAATTACCATTCTAATTCAGGGGGTGCAACAGTAGGGTAAGTGTTGGATAGTGTAGGGGTAAAAATTACCATTCTAACTCCAGGGGGTGCAACAGTAGGGTAAGTGTTGGATAGTGTAGGGGTAAAAATTACCATTCTAACTCCAGGGGGTGCAACAGTAGGGTAAGTGTTGGATAGTGTAGGAGTACTATGCGTTGTAATGGTATGCGTTGTAATGACATGCAATGTAATGCCTGCGTTGTAGTGAAATGCGATGTAGTGTCATGCATTGCAATGACATGCAGTATAATGGATGCGTTGTAGTGACATGCGTTGTAAAGGATGTTGCGATGTAATCACTGCGTTGTAAATGTAGTGCGATGTAATGGTTGCATTGAAAAGTTTGTTTCCCGTCTTAAAGATCACTTCAGCAGAATTACCCGACTTTAAAATCCTAAATGTCAAAATGTGCCTGCATGCTGCTCTCAGATCTCTGAGATAAATTGTGAGAAATAACTTGTACACTTTTATCCTTCAGAGTTTTCGAACTGAACCATGCCCTTCCAAATTTCTTACACTTGTTTGTCTAATTTGAGCTCTTCATTGTACCAAACCGCTTGTGTTTTTTCCTGTCTATTCTTAAACAATTTAGTTGTGGCCACCGTATTCCTGGCCTTGTTGAGGGATTGTTGAAAATGTGTATTTGCCCTTTGAATATCTAATGCTATCTTCAAATCTGGAGGTTGCAAATAGTTCTTATCTTAGTCAAATGTATTTTCTTCCAGGAAGAGGCCGGCAGGAGCAACTACTTGTGAAGTAGTGTGGCTCACTGGTTAGAGGCGGCAGACCCGAGAGCAGAGGACGGCCCGGGACCAGGGTTCGATTCCCGGCGCGGCAGGTTTCTGGACCAGGGTCAGCGGACTCGATAATTCTCTCGCCTCGGTGCCCACTCTGATCAGCGATCACACTCGGCAACTCTGGGCATTAGCTTGCCTCATCTTCACTAACGGCCCCATCAGACCGCCGGGGATGCCTGGTCTCACCCTGGAGATACCCATTAAGGGACCATCTCTCAGGGAAGGCAGGAAGGGTTTCGCAGCGGTCGAAGCGCCTTGGGACCCTACGGGTAAGTAGTGCGCTACATAAATGCCAATACATTTACATTTACACATTTACTTGTGCTGTGGTTTAGGAGTAGAGATCAAAGGAATTTTGAATGCGATCAGATAATGGTCTATCCAGGGGAGGGGTATGGGTTGACTATCTGGACGCTGTGTAGCGTTACCAAATACTAAACCAAGCCTACGGCCGGCTTTGTGACTCTGGCCTACTACCAATTGTGTCAGGCCTGCCAACACAGGTCAGGGCGTCCGCAGGGGGGGCAAGGAGGGGCGCTTGCCCCCCCTGGAGCGGCCCTCCTTGCCCCGCCTGTAGACGCCCATGAAAACCGTGAGTTCAAGACGGTGTTCTCACTCTCTTTTATTTGCTTCCCTGTGAAATGGATCCAAAAAAGAAATGTAGTCTTTTTCTGACATTTTAATTCCAAAGTGCAGCATTGGGAATAAAAGGCTAAAAATATGAAAAATAGATAAATAACTAAATAAAGTAAGACAGAGTGGTAGCAAACTGGCCAAACTGATTTTATTCACACTGAAACACATTAGCGCCACTTTTACAGAGTTTGCCAGTGAAGCGCTATTTTTGTTTTCTTGTCTTTGTTTTCCCTGGACTTGGAACTAGTGCACCAAACCTGGAGGTACCAAAATGTGTGGATTGGAAAACAAAATATGTGCTGCGGCTCTGCGTCCAGGGATGTGGTCTTTTTACCATACTGCTTACGCTTTGTAAGGATACAAGCAATGGACATTGAAACGGGTCCATTCAGGGCCCTGTAGTCGTGTCCTTAACTTTTCAGGCAAAAGCACTCACTGATTTCTGAATAGTGAGTGTAAAAGCATTAAGGTAACCATGTTGTTCCTGCTTACATTTCCCATGGTTTGCTAAATTTTGCATTCCCTATAAGTGTTTGCTTCTTCCAGGATGTTGTTCCTTTTATTTTTGTAGGCTGCATATTGCTCTTGTCTAGTGCGTAATTTAAATTGCGCATCCAGGCGTTTATAGCCGGCAACAATTGGGTTGTAGTTGAAAACAGTGGGAGTTTTTCTCAGTGGGGCAGTACGGTGTTCAGTGGGGGAGAGGATGTGGCACTATGGTCAGAGCTGCTGAATTTGGAACTGGGAACCAGGGGCTCCATTAGGATGACGGGCGGACTTTGCCCGCCCGTCATCCCATCGTAAATCGGGACTGCCTGCCATAAGGGCGGGGGTCCCAGGGGTGCCATTAGGATGTGCCCGCCACAGTGGCGGGCACATCCTGTATTTTCAGTATTGTGGCGGGCGGTGCTCTCTGCACCGCCCGCCACAATGCTGAAAATGCACTTTAACATTGTCATATGCAAAGCGGCAGGCACCACGCGGTGCCTGCCGCTTTGCAAATGACAATGAAGGGGGGTACCACAGGTACCCCCCACGTGCACCCCCCACCTGTACTTCACTCTGGGGGCCCACAGGGGGCCCCCAGAGGGAAGACCGCATGCCTTTCCGTGGCGGCATCGCCGCCGCGGAAAGGCACTGCACACCACTCATCTTAATATGTCTGGCGGTGTCTATTAGACACCGCCACCATATTATTCCTTTTCCGCCCCGGCCGCAAGGCGACCGGGGGGGGAAAGTGGCGGGCGGTGTTTCTCTCCGTTGTGGTCCCCCCGCCATTGTAATGTGGCGGGGGGAAAAGGGTGGCGGGCGGGCATTTCTGTCGGGCGGATCGCCACCGCCACCATGGCGGTGGCGATCCGTTCGACATCGTAATGGAGCCCCAGGTTCAGCCTAATAACCAGCCCACCAGACCACTCTCCTGCAAGAGCACAATCACATGCTAGACCTAAGAAGGCTTCGCAACACCTTTGAAGTCCTGGTGTCTTCGCACCAGCAGGTGGACCCTAGCATGACAAGTGTAGGTTAACCTTCAAGGCTTGTCCACCACTATCCATACTGAAGTTCACCTCCAGTCTTGCGGGCAGGCCTATGAAGCATCACACCCTAGAACAACAGTCACTGAGGTCACAGGAGCCTTGAGAAGGGCCAGCTCTAGGGCGGTGCAACCAGTGTGACCTTCCTGGTGCTGACTTTCGGTGAAGGCATTATGTTTGCAAGTATATTATGGTTTTAAAAACCCTTGCTGCCTCCTTCCTGGCTTCCAGCAATTTTCGGCAACAATAAAAATGTCATGATGACTCTGGTGATTAATGTTCTTCCTAGAGAGAGATCAGAATTTTGTCTAGTGGAAGTTTTGACTCATGGAAAGGTAGCTCAGAGGGTTAATGTACCGGCTGCAAAGAACATGCGCCATGCAGACCACAAAGTGCACATAATGTAAATAGGTCCGTAATCGACTGCTTTTGTCAGAGATCCTTTTGTTACTTGCAGTTTATAAGTTAAAATCCTAACTTAGAACAGTGAGCTATTAACTGTCATCTAAGAGCTGCAAACAAACTGCAAGGTATAAATTTGAGCGTTATGTTCCCCTCCCGACCCCCAGTCTTTGATTATCCTAATGTCCCAAAAAGTGTTCTTTTGGACAGAAATCAATTCTGATTATTAAGGAGAACCCCCAACCATTGTATTACATTTTCAATTCCGGGTACTGTGTTTCTCCAGACCAATCTCTATAAAACTATACGGGCTACTAGTATGGTTGTCGTCTGACGTCTAACATTTTCTATACAGTGATTTACACACATATTGATTGTCTCTGTGTAATGTGTGTGATGTAAAGTGCTCTGACACCCTACAATGGTATGAGTGGCGCTGTAAATCAAATTAAATGCATCTGAGAGAGAGTGGTTATGTAGACTTGGGGGGCACAGTTAAAGGGTGGTAGTGAGGGAATCCATGGCAGAGGTGGTCATTGGGGGGCACTAATAAACATGAATGCACAGGACACCACCAGTGCTATGGCTGGCCCTGCCCTTGAGGCCAGTCTGCCTCACCCAAAGGTACCTCCATTGGCCTTGTTTCAGCAGCAGTAGCTGCAATTCCCCAGGGATTTGCAATGCAGGATTTGCACACACCAAACTAAGTTCGCAAACTTCACAGTCTCCCTACTTCATTCACAAGCACTTTTAACATGTGCTGCCTGGGTAAACAGTCAAAATATTGAGTAAAAAATATCGACTGGACATAATATCGAGTTTAAAATATAGAATGGACAAAATATCGAATGGACAGAATATAGACATCAAAAATATCGTTTTTAAGGTAAGTAATGTAATATCGAATGTTAAAAATGTAGAAAGTTAAAATATCGAAGTATATAATATAGGTTATTAAAATTATCGAATTTTTATTAATATCAAATTTTTTATAGTGTTTTTTATGTTATTATATGTGTTAAAAGTGTGTATTTATGTTATAATTTATTTTAATTAATGAATTTTGGATTTTTTTTGCGTAATTTAATTCTGTAGCGGGTTGTGGGTTTATAGGGGAATAGAGTGGGAAGTAATTTAATTATAATTAATTAAATATGTAAATTTATTTATTGGTATTCATTTATAATTAATTGTTAATTAATTTATATTTGGTAATTAATTACATTTTAATTGGCAATTAATTTTAATTAATTGATTAATTGCTAATTATGTTAATTTTACTAATTTATTTTCTGTAGGGGGTTGTGGGTTTATAGGGGAATTGGGTGGGAAGTAATTTATTGATAATTCATTAAATATGTAAAATTATCTATTGGTATTTATTTAGAATTAATTGTTAATTAATGTTTTATGGGTAATTAATTACATTTTAATGGCCAATTAATTTGATTTAATTGATTAATTGCTAATTATGTTAATTTTACTAATTTATTTTCTGTAGCGGGTTGTGGGTTTATAGGGGAATAGGGTGGGAAGTAAATTATTTATAATTAATTAAATAATTCAATTTATTTAATTGTATTTAATTTGAATTAATTCTTAATTAATTTTTAATTGTTAATTAATTGTTAATTTGTAATTAATTTGTATTAATAGGTAACTAATTGTAATAATTAATTTTAATTTGTAATTTTAATTGATTAATTATTATATTATATTAAATTGGTAATTACTTTTAATTAATTTTTTATACATATTAATTTATATTTTTTTAAATAATATATGAAGTATTTACTTTCCCTACTGTTGCACTCTCTGGAGTGGGAATACTAATTTTTACCCACCCCTACGCTATCCAACGCTTTCCCTACTGTTGCACTCTTTGTAGTGGGAATAGTCATTTTAACCCCTACGCTATCCAATGCTTTCTCTACTGTTGCACTCTTCGGAGTGGGAATAGTAATTTTAACCCCTACGCTATCCAATGCTTTCCCTACTGTTGCACTCTTTGGAGTGGAAATAGAAATTTTAACCCCTACGCTATCCAACGCTTTCCCTACTGTCTCACTCTTTGGAGTGGGAATAGTAATTTTTACCCCTACACTATCCAACGCTTTCCCTACTGTTGCACTCACTGGAGTGGGAATAGTAATTTTTACCCCTACGCTATCCAACGCTTTCCCTACTGTTGCACCCACTGGAGTGGGAATAGTAATTTTTACCTCTACGCTATCCAACGCTTTCCCTACTGTTGCACTCTTTGGAGTGGGAATAGTAATTTTTACCCCTACGCTATCCAACGCTTTCCCTACTGTTAAACTCTTTGGAGTCGGAATAGTAATTTTTTTCCGATAAGCTATCCAACGCTTTCCCTACTGTTGCACTCATTGGAGTGGGAATAGTAATTTTTACACTCTTGCTATGCTACGGTAATAATATTGTATATTTTTTAATAATATTATGTTAATATATATATGTTTTAACAAATAAAATGTTATTTTTTTTATAACTTAAATTAATTATTTAATAATTTTAAAGTTATGTAAGTATTTTTAAGTATATTTTAGTTACATATTTTCAATATTTTTTTAATTTTACATAAATTTTAATAAATTCGATATCTTTACAAGTACATATTTTTAAACGATATTTTTGATTCAATATTTTTGTACTCACCTGTTTGTAGATAGGACTTCGATTTTTTTGTAGTCGATATTTTGTAGTCGATATTTTAAATGCCTATATTTTTGTAGTCGATATAATGTCAGTGATCCGCTGCCTGCTGTAGGGCCATTGGAATTAAGTATGCAGCAAAGGATGACAACATTATGCCGTAGTGTTGACTAAATTATGCATTAAAAAAAGACTGCAGCGTAATGCCGTATATTTTCAGATATTTTATTATTTTGACGTGTGTACACATGCTAACAGTCTCTGGAAAGATTTTGCCTTATTAGTACCAGTGTAACATACAAATGCCGCAGTGAGAAAGGTGACCAGTCAACCTTTACAATAGGGCATCCACTCCGCAGCAACACAAGTTACATTTTAAATATTCTTTTAATATGTTTGAGCTACAAACAATTTATTAGTTTAAATGGTCAGGTCATGCTGCAGATCTTGCATTATGAGGCAAATATGGCAGAGACATAATTTTAGAGAAAACGTTTGCAAACTAGGATATTTTGCCATTCATGTTTGAACCGCTGTTGTTGAAAAAGGGTGAAGTGCTGATGACAGAAACTCCATGGCTCGGAGACAAATGGCTTGTGTTTCCACATTTTATCGTATTTGGTACATTCTGTGATTAGAAGCATATCCCACTTTATGATTATATTTTAATGTCAATAACTCATTATAACCTTAAATAATCATGTGTATCCATTGGTTGATTAAACTGGGCAGTGAAAAGCCAAACAAATATAAAAAATTGGGATGTATGCGCATTCTAGCCACACCTCTGGTTCCACCCACAGATCCAAACCTTGGGTTATTTCTGCCCTCTGATTCTCCGCCCACTGTTCCCCTACTTTTTTCCCCCACTTCAACCACTGTGTAAGACTCAGCATCCCTGGCCCTGTGATTTGGCGCCGCTGCGGGCGCCGCATGTGCCACACATTTACGGTGCCGGGCTTCCGCATAAGGGAGCTGGCCATTATTGTATCCCTAAACGTGTGCACAATGTCAGTTTGACATTAACTACAAGTAGAGGGACTCTAAGGGGTCCATTAGGATGACGGGCGGACTTTGCCCGCCCGTCATCCCAACGTAAATCGGGACCGCCCGCCATAACAGTGGGCGTCCCGGGGGTGCCATTAGGATGTGCCCGCCACAGTGGCGGGCACATCCTGTATTTTCAGCATTGTGGCGGGCGGCTCTCTGCACCGCCCGCCACAATGCTGAAAATGCACTTTAACGTTGTCATTTGCAAAGCGGCAGGCACCACGCGCTGCCTGCCGCTTTGCAAATGACAATGAATGGGGGTACCACAGGTACCCCCCACGTGCACCCCCCACCTGTACTTCACTCTGGGGGCCTGCAGGGGGCCCCCAGAGGGAAGACCGCATGCCTTTCCGTGGCGGCATCGCCGCCGCGGAAAGGCAGTGCACACCACACATCATAATATGTCTGGCGGTGTCTATTAGACACCGCCACCATATTATTCCTTTTCCGGCCCGGCCGCAAGGCGACCGGGGCGGAAAAGTGGCGGGAGGTGTTTCCCTCCGTTGCGGGCCCCCCCCCCTGCCACTGTAATATGGCAGGGGGAAAAAGGGTGGCGGGCGGGCATTTCTGTCGGGCGGATTGCCACCACCACCATGGCGGTGGCAATCCGCCCGACATCGTAATCGAGCCCTAAGTTTCTTTTCAAAAATATAGCTAACATTTGGACCTATACATTTTATTTTGTATCAATGAGTTGTATGTGTGTAAAATTTAGCAATGCCCGGGTAATTCTAGTAAAGGGAGCACCCACTGTCAAATCACTAGCGTTTGTGATTGCTACATTATTTATTACTAACTGTGACGTTGTGCTTTAACTTTGGATAAAATTTATCATGAATTCTAGCACCAAGAAGCCAATATTGGTAAATATGTGTGCTACAAATAATCCCTAACATACACTGTGCATACAGTATATTTAATCTGGTGCTTTAAGCCACACCTCTGGTTCCACCCACAGATCCAAACCTTGGGTTATTTCTGCCCTCTGATTCTCCGCCCACTGTTCCCCTACTTTTTTCCCCCACTTCAACCACTGTGTAAGACTCAGCATCCCTGGCCCTGTGATTTGGCGCCGCTGCGGGCGCCGCATGTGCCACACATTTACGGTGCCGGGCTTCCGCATAAGGGAGCTGGCCATTATTGTATCCCTAAACGTGTGCACAATGTCAGTTTGACATTAACTACAAGTAGAGGGACTCTAAGGGGTCCATTAGGATGACGGGCGGACTTTGCCCGCCCGTCATCCCAACGTAAATCGGGACCGCCCGCCATAACAGTGGGCGTCCCGGGGGTGCCATTAGGATGTGCCCGCCACAGTGGCGGGCACATCCTGTATTTTCAGCATTGTGGCGGGCGGCTCTCTGCACCACCCGCCACAATGCTGAAAATGCACTTTAACGTTGTCATTTGCAAAGCGGCAGGCACCACGCGCTGCCTGCCGCTTTGCAAATGACAATGAATGGGGGTACCACAGGTACCCCCCACGTGCACCCCCCACCTGTACTTCACTCTGGGGGCCTGCAGGGGGCCCCCAGAGGGAAGACCGCATGCCTTTCCGTGGCGGCATCGCCGCCGCGGAAAGGCAGTGCACACCACACATCATAATATGTCTGGCGGTGTCTATTAGACACCGCCACCATATTATTCCTTTTCCGGCCCGGCCGCAAGGCGACCGGGGCGGAAAAGTGGCGGGAGGTGTTTCCCTCCGTTGCGGGCCCCCCCCCCTGCCACTGTAATATGGCAGGGGGAAAAAGGGTGGCGGGCGGGCATTTCTGTCGGGCGGATTGCCACCACCACCATGGCGGTGGCAATCCGCCCGACATCGTAATCGAGCCCTAAGTTTCTTTTCAAAAATATAGCTAACATTTGGACCTATACATTTTATTTTGTATCAATGAGTTGTATGTGTGTAAAATTTAGCAATGCCCGGGTAATTCTAGTAAAGGGAGCACCCACTGTCAAATCACTAGCGTTTGTGATTGCTACATTATTTATTACTAACTGTGACGTTGTGCTTTAACTTTGGATAAAATTTATCATGAATTCTAGCACCAAGAAGCCAATATTGGTAAATATGTGTGCTACAAATAATCCCTAACATACACTGTGCATACAGTATATTTAATCTGGTGCTTTAATCATAGGCTGTTTTAAAATATTCTGATAAAAATAGAATCGTGCTGAAGACAGCCTTGATTGGTGTTGGATCGAGGACCCGGAAGTCTGCACACCTAGCAGACAGAGATAAAACACCTTGTCAGAAGGTTTAGCCTTTTCCCTACAGGTGGTGTTTGTTGGCCTGTGGCAGGGTCAGTCACATGTCCTGGATTCCTGGCATTTAATTGAGTCTATCCTAGTTCTGCGCCTCAGTGTTTTATGTGCCCCACCTGGCACACATCATGTCGGAGGATGGTGATGATGTTAACAATTTGCCCCCCCCCCCCTTGGAAAAATGTCTGCGGACGCCATGGTCAACAATAAGTTGACTTCGCTATCTGTTGTGTTTTCCCTGCAAGTTGTCCAACTTCAAAATGGGAGGAGATAGTGTGTCTAGCAACCAAAGGCTGAAATCTGTGTTCCAATAAAACACATAAAAGTGTGCCTCCTGCGGCGCAGCACTGTATGCATAGGTGCTGGAAGTAAGGGCGCGGAGACTGAGTGCTGCAGCACCCCCAGAATAACCACTCTGGAGCTCAGAAAGTGAATGAGTAGCAAAGGAACCTTTACATTTTGGTTTTATCTGGTCACATTTGTAATGCATTCAGAGGCGGAGTCAAATGTTAGATTATGTCTTCTGACACATCTTTACTTAAAGGGATATTGATGTTTATTCTTGTTTCTGTGACTGCAAAGTGAGAGAATTTTGTAAATGAACAATCTGGCAATCTTGTTGGAGTGCAGGGAGAGAGAGAAAGGAAAGACCGTAGGATTTCAGTTTTTTTCTAAAACTGAAAAAAATTTGAATACCTGGTAATGAACTGTACAAATGTTTCAAAATGTATCAGCTGTTAGAAAAGCACAAATGAGGCACATCTGTAATTCTGAAGTGTGGTGGAAACAAAGATTTTAATAGATGTGAAAATGATAAATAACAGCTGAAACCCATTTTCCGCACATTATCATTTGTGTGCTATACATTTTTACCTGTAAAACTGTAGTTGTGCAAATGTGGTGGCTCTTTCAATGGAAAATGTGCTGTTTGTAAACGGTTGTGCGCTACTACACAATACTTTAGCAATATATGTACGTAAGTGTGCTCCAAAATGCACCATGGGACGTACACTGCACCCTTACCACTCCGCTAGTGAATGGGCTTGGCTTACTTGCTGCCCTTGTTCTTTGTGTGATGCTTGGATTTTTCACAAAACCTATGACTTCTGGGAAGTAACATGGATGGCAGTACCCCACTCTGGAAATTGACCAGCACCACTGACTGTATGGCGTCTGGTTTGCATGTGCTGATGCCTGTGTTTCTCCATTGTTCTCTCTGGACAAGTAGATATGTCTCTACTGAACTTTAGAAACACAGGCGGCTCTAGATGGGTTGATCTGTGCGAACCTGTACATGTTGTGGCTGTAAGTGACATATGTGGAGAAGTGTGGCTCAATGTTTAGAGCGGCAGACCCTGATGCAGAGGTCTAGCTCGGGACCAGGGTTCAATTCCCTGCCTCGGCGGGTCTTGGGCTCAAAATTCCATGGACCTGAAAATTCTCGCCTCAGTGCCTATTCCAATCATGGAGTCCCACTCTGCAACTCTGGGCAATAGCTTGCTTAATCTCCACAACGGCCCCCACAAGGCTAAGGATGCCTGGCCTTCACCCTGGGGGTGCCCAGGAGTGGACGCCTCACAAGGAAAGCCAGGACAGGTTCCACAGCGGTATTCGTACAAGTGCCTTGAGACCCTTGCGGGTGAGTAATGCGCTATACAAGTATCAATTTACATATGTTGTGTGCCACTATCTGTATTCACTATGTATAAAATAAAAGAAATATTGGTGTGGCCAATGCTTGTTTTAAATGTTGTTGACTCTTATTGCATCCTTATTCCTTACACTCATAATGATAGTAATTTACACTCTTTTGGATCATAATGTCCTAGACATTTAGATAGACTTGTGACTCAGTGCTACATTAAATATCGGCGAGATGCCCAAAACAGAGATTAAAAGTCAGTATAAAAATCCACAGTGATCATAGCTCACACATTGATATTCAGTGATAAGTAGATCACCCTGAGGGCACAGACTGTACAATTATCTGTAAGGCAAATCAAAGACTGGAACCTGCACATCGACCTGCAGGCGCGACAAGCTCAATGCGACAACGGGCAAGCGGTATTGACGTCCAAAAGCTCCCTAGCCGCACTGGAGGCCATGAACATCTCACCCTATTGATCTGTGGTAGATAATTATTGGGTCAGATGCTAATGAAATTACTGGTCTGTCCTTTACCAAGATTTAGCACTCATTAGGTTGGTTTCTGGATGAGACATCATTACTTACAGCTTTTCCAATTAAGAAGGCTTCCAATAAACAATGCCGGGCACTGGCTTCAACCACCAGCGCAACACAATAGGCTTTTCGCAACGCGCCACTGTCCCCGACTATTTTTTTCTTTGCCTTTGGCCTGTTTTTTGTAATGTGTGTTGTGCAGTTTTCATTAGGATGTCACTGAACAATACCCATTATTAATTCCTGGCTGCAGACACAACCCTCGCTGATATGTTTATAGAGGCAAAGGAGTGCACGGAAATTGTGTAAATTTACAGCACTGTGTACCTAAGATAACTGATTTAATACGCATGGGTCTAACAGGCAGTTCAAATAACATGGAGGTGCAATATGAGATATTACAAAAACCTACATAGCTTCCCTTCACTTCTGTCATCTGCCTCCTTTCATATCTCCATTATGTGATCATGATTATTCCTAATAATTAATATGACTGTGAAACTACTTGCAAATGATGGGAGGAGAAAATGGTGCTCAGATCTCACAATCTCAGGCTTTAAATGAGGACTCATTGCCAATACGCTGCACACGGGGTCTCTATAGATCAGGGTTCTCCAAATTCGGTCCTGGGGAGCCGGATCCGTGACAGATTTCTATCATATCCAAATTTAGATAAATGTAGTTATCTTAAAAATCTGCCATGGATCAGCCCTCCAGGACCGACATTGGAGCACTCTGCTATAGATATTCAGAAGCAAAATTCTCTACTAAGAGTGTGCCCAGTTTTCATTGTTAAGATTCAATATACTGATGACCACAGATTTTTGGGTTAAAGACTTAAACTAAAAGCCCATGTTCACACCAGAACACGGGCTTCTAGGGGAATTCACAAGGGCATATTATCAAGCCCATTATTGCCGCTATAGCGGCAGTTACCTGCCGCTAAAGCAGCGATAATTTTACGCCGTTTCTTGATGATATGCCCCTATATGTTCATCACTAAGCATACTTAATATTAGGCTCACAATTGTAATTTACTTGCAAGATACTTTTGAAAAGTAATTTGTAACCTCAATCTCTATTTCACGGTTGTGTTTATACAGGAGAAGGCCATAGTCAGTGCTGCTCTGTCTCCTTTTTGCATTTCTCCCCATCAACATTTCACTTCCATTACCCTCAGTGCTGTATTTTTCTTTAAGGGTGCATTAACCTTTTAATTATTTGACTCTCCCAATTCCATTGCAATAGTTGTTTTATTAATTGATGGATGTCTTAATATTGTTATTTACATTCTTATATATTAGCATTAAACGCGTAAACTCTGCTCTATACGCTCTTTTCTCATTTTCTTGCAGCAATGTGGAATATTTTATTAGAATCGACTATATTTGGTCTTATTATTTTTATTGTTTGTCTTATGCCAGTGGAGGATAGAATTCTCTTCTAAGTAATGGCACAAACTCTTCATAAACCTTGAGACGAATGGATCCTGACAAACCTCTTTTCCTTAATTAAAGTTGAAGTTTATGTCCCTTGGCTTGTGTGTGCATTTTCTCTTAGCCGTAAGGCAAAAAAAGGAGGCGGAAAACTGGAAAGTGTTCAATGTTCTGTTTAACATGACCACCAGTGCAACAATAGTTTTTCTAAATTCGTACCTTTTCTGCAATGTATTAACTTTACCACCCCAAAGAACTTGTTTCAGCCCCTTTTAACACGTTTTAGTCTCGAATAATACATAACTGTCCAGATGCTATGTGGTGAACTTTGCTGTCAAGGTATTTCACAATACAACAACTCCCACTGGAGTAAACACTTACTGTAGCTTGATGTGGCATGTGTGGTACCAGAAGTGAAATTGCCAGCTTTGCCAGGGCTAGGTCTGACTGATTCAGGATGCTGATCTCAAGGGCTGCATTGAGAAAGTGCCACAGAAGACATCTAGGCTCCTACCGGGCTCTCTGAGGCCCACAAGGTGTGATTCCCAGGTATGGGGAAATTACAAATTTACGTTTGTAATAGTTTTTACCTCCTCACACAAAACCTGGTATTTTCTTTTTGATAATCAATGTTATTGATTTTCAATGAATACACATTCATCAATGAAAACATAACCAGCTTTTCACACAGTGAGCAGTACACAACAGTAACAGATAAAACAAGGGGAAGAAGCCCCCCACATAGAGGAGACCGACGAGGAATACCAAGCGACTATGTCCACAACCATGTCTACAGTAAAAATTCAAGTAGGTCAGTCTTCCACCACCCGACCCATTTACCCCACACTCTTCGAAACTTTTTAGGGCAACCGCAGGCACAGGGGCGTAGCTAGAGCTTGTGGTGCCGGGGCTATCCTTCAGCTTGCCGCCCCCCTGGGGTGGTGCTGGGGAAAAAGGACGGCGGGCACCTGAAAGAGGTCCGAGAGACACGTAGTATCGCTGCTAATAGTTACCTCAATCATGCAAATTACATGCACATACATGACACGGTCCAGGGCTAGACAGCCCCCGTCCCCAAATAGTGCCACTTGGGGCAGACCGCCCCCACCTACCTACACCGCTTAAGGAGAAGCAGAAACAAAAAAAACTTACATCAGTTCTACCTACCTTGTTTGTGACATCTCACTCATAACATCACAGCTTGTTATGAGCCACTAAAAGTAACCCTAGAGCTACCCCGAAGTTGATTCCCAAACACACCTCTCCACTTCCCACATTTCAAACCCTTGCATCCCAATACATTTACGTGACACCCATTCATAAACAAATTGTTGCCCAACAAGTAAGTCACCCCGGAACTTTACCTTCTAAATCAGCTTCCATAAGCACCTCACGATTGAAATACAAGCCCCCACGTACTGCATGCTTTCCTAAACCTGTGCTTTTAACACCTGTGCTCACCCTCCTCCTTTTCGTAACCACCTCCGTTAACCCTATATCTCCCTCTTCCATGCTTTGTTAGGCAGTAACATTTCCTTTCATGTACTTCATAATCATTAGTGATTTATTTAACGTTCTGACGTCTTTTCACAATAGTAACCTCCCCTTCATCTTACCCTAGTAACCTTGTAACAATCGAAGTGACCTGTCCTTCGTGATATTTGACAAAATCTAAATATACTACATATCCCAAAATTAGGGTGACCAGATTCTCAAAACAAAAAACTGGGACAGGTCATAAACATAGAAGTAGGACTGCGGTTTGCAGTAACCATCGACATAAAAGTAGGACTATTTGACAGCTGTCATAGACATAGAAAAGGGACTACAATGACCGCTCCCTCCACAGACCGAGTGGGCACTGGCTATGCAGAACCTGTAGGTTGCGAAGGAAACTCACACTGTCACAGGCTGTTTGAGCGGGACCCTCGGTGTACATATATCTGTGAAGGAAACTTACAGTGCCACTATCTGTGCTGAACCTGTACTGTATAAGAGAAACGCGCACTGCCACTGCACATGCTGCCAGGCAAGTGTGCGTGTGTGTGATGCTTGCATTGGTGCTGCGTGCATTATACCTGCTCTCTACAAGACAGGTGCTTGCCCCATCACTGCCCGTGCTTTCGCTGGAGTGTATATGTGGTGTGTTGCAGCCTGAGTGGAATAAATTTAGCGGGGGGTATCAGCGCAGTTCACACGAATGCCCCTCAGGTGAAAGGGTTTAGTAAATATGTCACCTGTAGGATTAGGAAGACCTGTGTTGTTATCCTGGCTGTCCTCACTGGACCGGATTGTGGGATCCTACGCATGACTTGCTCTTATGTACTTTTCAAAAAAAGGGCAGGATGTAAGCAGGCACAACGTTTGAACATAAGCATGATGGAAATTATACAAGATGCAATCTAATTCCTTGCCGCATACTTTGGAAGCAGAAGACTGGCGCTGACAAATGTAACTTAATTTCCTTTTCTGTGCCTCAGTTCACAATGTGGCTACTCGAGAACATTTATTAATTCATTCAAGAGGTTTATACTGTATGTCACATAGGGAATTCATGGGTGTTCCGTATACAGGATATGTAAAAAAGAAAGCCAGTTTGTCTCGGTGTCACAGAATGTGCACTCATCAACTTGCATGGTGTTCTCCCTACAGGTGTATGCCTCGGCTAAAGAGTGTCCCCACCGGTGAATCCATCATGCATTATATTAATGTGCAGAAAAAGTCCTCAGGTGGTAACCGTGTTTAGGTTGAATTTTTTAAAGTACGATTTGGGTAAATGTCCTAAGGAAGAGGCACAAAACTTTATAAGGAGCATCAGTTTGCAACACTTTTTTCACCACATTATTCAGTTCGACCAGATGAAAGTCATTTGTGGGGTGGCAGAAAACCTCACCGAACATCCCTGACAAAATGGACAATTAAGCTGAGCAAGTATACGTTATCAAAGGAGAATATTAGTGTTCTCAGTAGCGACCTGTTGTTTAAAAGGCTATATTTCAAAAAATGCAACACCCACTCGTTCCAGTAAATTATATCTTACTTTTTTCCTCCTAAAAACGGACAATGGCTGAGCAGTGTATTTACTGGGTTGACTAGACCTTTGTCGATTTCCCCCGCTATTCCCCCCCCCCCTCCCCCCCTAACTGCAGAGACTTGTGTTTACACCAGGTACCGGACCAGTATTAGTAGGCGGTCACAGCAGTTAAAAGGCCCGTGGGGTGCGAGGATTTCTTCTAATGTGCAAATGAGGCCTGATTAACATCTTTGCAACACGCCTGTGGGGGCACCTCTTGGAAGTCAGCAAAAGTACGTAGGTGGCGCTGCGTGGACAAAGAGAAGGGAAATCCAGAGAGAAAATGTCTCTCTTCAAAGGAGTTCCCTTCCTCCTACAGCGCTCACCTCAGTGAAGTCACACGCAGTGCAACCAGAGCATGCGGCCAATCGGATTAATGAAAAACCGGGACATTTGTGTGTATAACCCGGACACTGTTCGAAAACGGGGACATTTGACTCATTTGGAGAAAAGTGTCGGGACACGGGGACACTTCTCGAAAAACGGGGACCGTCCGGGGAAAACCGGGACGTCTGGTCACCCTACCCAAAATACACTGCTTGAGCCCAGGTAAAATTCGTTAGTGCTATAAATAAGGGACAGGGTCACACGACAGAGAAAACGGCGCCATGGCGGGCAAAGGCTTAAGGAGCGCAGCCACACAGGCAAAACTTGATAAATTTGCATATGGTCAACAAGGCCATTCTCAGGGAGGCGGACGCCACTCTGCTGGTACTCCTCCGGACACAGAAGGGGCGAAGAAAGTAACCCTGGAGGACATTATGCGAACGCTCACTGCTGTGCAGGCGACAGTGGGCAATATTTCTTCCGAAGTGAATTTGTTGAGGGCAGACTTCAAGAAGATGTCAGAAAGGGTGTCCCAAGTGGAGGTAGTCACAAAATCGCTCATTGAGGACACTTCAGACCTGCAAGTGGCGATGGAGCGAATGGAAAAGGTCACGAAGCAACTGCAGGACAGACTGGATGATCAGGAAGGGCGCTCCCGAAGAAACAACGTTCGCATCTTAGGCCTTCCGGAGTCGGAAGGGAAGGGCGCCATGGATCTGTACGTAGAGGACCTTATCAAAAACAAGCTACAACCGAAGGGCCTGTCCAATTTCTTCTCTGTTGAGAGGGCGCACCGGGTCCCGGGAGGGGCGGCCAAACCGGGAGCAACGCCGCGACCTGTCCTGGCCAGGTTGTTCAACTTCAGAGATAGGGACGCCATCTTGCAGGCAGCAAGGGTCGCACCGCCTGTAAAAATTCAGAACTCGACTTTGGCCTTCTTTCCGGACTATACGGCAGAGGTGGCTAGGCGCCGGAAAACATTCACTGAAGTGAAAAAAACGCTACGTGATAGGGGCCTACCCTACTCGATGCTTTTCCCCGCCAAATTGCGGATTGTGGCCGAGGGCAAGACATGGTTTTTTGACACACCGGAGGTGGCACGAGAATGGCTGGATGGATGGAGGCAGGTGGGCCAGCCCCAGCGTCCGCAAAGGGACCGCCAGAACCAGCGTAACGGGAGGACGACGGAGCACCAAACCAGTAGCCCTACAACTGAGGAGGGAGCCGCGGGGCTGGACTCGGATCTAGAGAGAGACCCTCTCGACTCAGGACAACCTGCTAGGAGCTGAATGTATGTGATACATATGGACCGGCGCATCTGCTGCCATTGGGGCCTTGTAGCTGATGGAGCTGAGTAGGGCGGGCATTGGCCGATGCCTGTGGGGGACTCACCGACCCCACGAGCAAGTAAGATAGATACGGATGGGACTAAGCACTCTGCCGAGTTGGGGATGCAGGCGGGTTATCGTCCGTGGAGCAGGGGAGCAGGGAGGGGGTGGGAGGGGAAAGTTGTATTGTTATGGTTATCATTATTGGTCATCACTACTTCCGTAAGGAAAGCGGTCACACTGTGGGCCATCCACATAGGGCGCACGGACACACAGCACTCCTCACAGATAGCACCACATTGCTGCACACTGGAGTCACAGGTTCTAAATACAGAGGGCAAGACGAGAACAAGCTGCACCCACTGAGGGCGCTCCCGCACTAACAACGGTGCCCCCACTGAAACTACTTACGTGGAACGTGGAGATAAAATAAAAAGGGGTTTGGTACTGCACACCATCAAACGCCACGGGCCTGAGTTGGTTTTGCTTCAGGAAACACACCTGACAGGGAATGCATGCAAGGCTTTAAATAGACGCGGATACTCCATGGCAGTCCATGCTCAATTCACTGCGGGTTCCAGGGGCACTGGGATACTCCTTAAGAAAAACTCATCCTTTCTGGTTCACAGCCACAAGACGGACGACCAGGGACGATCTCTGGCCAGTGGGAGGGAAGAACCCTTAATGTGGTGTCCGTATACATCCCCCCGGCGCTACACGCTACTGCACTCCCGGCGCTAGGGCAGTTTCTCCTAGAACTTCCGGAGGGAAACATAATCATTGGGGGGGATTTTAATGCTATAACAGACCCCTTGCTAGACACCTTTCCCACACGGGACCGCCCGAGAGGAGCCTCTGCTCTTCCCAGCTTCCTGAACGCGCTGGGCCTCGCGGATGCATGGCGCCAACTGAATCCCACAGCTCATCAATACACGCACTACTCCTCCTCACACAACAGCCTCTCACGTATTGACTTCTTCTTCCTTCTGGGGGTAGGCTTGGGCTCCATAGATAAGCTGGAAATTTTACCCAGGGGCATTTCAGATCACTCCCCGATATCACTACATCTTACTACCAAAGAATCAAAGCGCGCCAGAATATATCCGATATATCCCAACTACCTACAGATCCCGGGGGTCAGGAAGAAACTCAAGCTAGCCACGACACATTACTTTACCCAAAATGCAGGAACAGTCTCCTCACCCTCGGTGCTTTGGGAGGCATACAAAGCGGTCTTACGTGGCGCTGCCATAGCGGCAATCGCAGGGCATAAAAAGGACTCCAGAGCAGAACTTACGAATTTAGAACTGGCGCTAGGCGCAGCGAACACTGCCCACATGTCGGACCCCACCCCGGACACAGCTCATACATTGCACCTCCGACAACAGCAATACCAAGCTCATCTGACAACGATCACTAAGGGTCATTTAGCAAACACCGCACACCGAATATATGATGTGGGGGACAAGGCCGGGAAGATGTTGGCATGGCTGGACAAACGAGGCGGTAGTAATAGAGGGATACAGAGACTGTATGATAGTGAGGGCCAACTGCAGACACACCCGGAACAAATAGTACGCACCCTAGCACGCCACTTTCAGGGGATTTATACCCCGGAGCGCTCCGTCACGGAGCAGGAAGTGATGGCCTCGATTAGTCACATTGATATCCCAGTGCTGCCCAATGAAACGCAGCAAGACCTAGACGCAGACCTGACTGAGGGCGAGATCCAATTGGCAATACAGGCACTACAATCGGGCAAAGCGCTGGGACCCAACGGCATACCTGTAGAGTGGTATAAAGCGACGGCCTCAGTGCTGGCGAGACCCCTGTTAGATATGTACACTGAAAGCGTAGAGAAGGCAATGCTCCCACTCGACCAGCGCACAGCCACGATCGTAGCCATTCCCAAACCAGCCAAGCCACCAACTGAATGTAACTCATACCGGCCCATTTCCTTACTTAACATTGAAGCGAAGATACTAGCAAAACTCCTAGCCAGTCGCCTGACTCAACACCTACACACTCTGATACACCCAGACCAGTCGGGTTTCATGCCACACCGTAGCACGGCATTGAACCTACGAAGACTACATGGGGTGATGGCGCGGGCGCATCTTCTCACGGACCAGGCGGTGATAATATCCCTAGACGCTAGGATGGCGTTTGATCTGGTTGAATGGGAATACTAATTCGCTGTACTGACTCGAATGGGATTTGGCCCCAAATATCTTGCATGGGTACGGTTATTGTACACGTCACCAGTCGCGCAGGTGGTAGCGAACGGTCAAATCTCACCGCCTTTCCCGCTGGGGCGGGGAACTAGACAGGGGTGCCCGCTATCACCCCTTCTCTTTGCACTAGTGCTGGAACCTTTGGCAATCTTGCTCAGAGCAACGCCACTGTTCTGGGGCATCTCCTGGGAGGAAGGGTGGGAGGATAGAGTCTCCCTGTATGCAGACGATATGCTAATTTACATGGTCAATCCCACCGAAGGAGTCCCTGCCTTATTGACAATGTGCGATGAACATGGCAAGGCGTCGGGCTACACCCTGAATTGGGCCAAATCCATAATGTACGTGCTCAAGGGCCCAGCCCCATTGTTGCAAGACGACTGCCCCCTAAAAATAACATCCACCTCTTTTAAGTATCTGGGAATTGTCGTTACTACTGATGCTAAGGGATATCATACCGAGAACTTACTGCCGCCTCTGGTTCGCCTACGTGCGGACGTTAAATTCTGGGCTACACTACCGCTGACCCTCCTTGGGCGGGCGGCGCTGTATAAAATGATGGCTCTCCCGAGGTTTTTATATGTACTTGAGAATTCCCCTTATATCGTGGACCCACGCTACTTTAAGCAAATCGCTGCACTGGTATCAAGCTTGTTGTGGAGTAATGGCCCAGCGCGGATAGCGCATGATAAACTGGTGAAGAGCTGGTATGAGGGGGGGATTGCGTTACCCAATCTTCAATTATACTATTGGGCGTCACAGCTTAAAGTAATTAACCACTGGATCCACACCCCACGGAGCGATCCCGCATATAAGGCGGACTGGTCTCAGCTGGGTATAGACGGCATGCTCGCGGTACTATACAACTACTCACAAGTTAAGAACCTACTAGGCTCGACATTCCACACGGCAAAACTATGGCACACGGCACAATCACGTCTGGGTTGGAAGGGAAAAATTACCAGATTAACACCGTTGTGGGATACTAAGGCGCTGGGAAACCTGAGGTCCTGTAAGGGATTCACACAGTGGGACAGCATAGGGATCTCAGTGGTAGGAGACCTTTGGGAAGGGGGCACAGTGCTTGCATTTTCCCAACTCCAACAACAATACGGACTAGGCTCCACCGAGACATTCAGGTATGTGCAGATACGACACGCCCTCCTACAGGCAATCCCGCCTGACACCACACTCCCAGACTCATCGCCACTGGAGGACAGGCTACTGACAGAGTTTATGGAGCAAAAGGCTACCTCTCTCACGTATAAAAAACTAGTTAACAACTTACCGGACCCCACACAGAAGCTTAAAGAGAAATGGGTTGGGGAACTGGGCGAGATGGACGAGACGGAGTGGAACGAGGCGCTTGCATCACCACGGGAGGTAGGCATATCGGCCAGGTTCCGTTTAGTGCAACTCAAGATTCTACACCGCACTTATTACACCAGACCACTCCTACATAAAATACAAAGGGCACCACACCCATACTGCCTCAGGGGCTGCGGGGAGGAGGGTACTCTGCTCCACACTTTGTGGGATTGCCCACGAATCCAGGATGTGTGGAGGCAAATTATGCGTACTGTCTCCCAGGCCATGGAAGTGTCAGTCATGCCAGAACCACGTATGTGCCTGTTAAACGTATGGGAGCCTAATGACCTGGACCGGTATGGGCAGTTGTGGGTTACGCTGGCCGTATCAGTGGCCAAACGTGATATAGCGCAAAAATGGGGTGCCCCGGAACTGCCTACAGTAGCAGGGTGGATCAGGAACATGGACCTTTTAATGATAAAAGAAAGGGCAGTATACGTGATGAGAGCTTGCCCCCGTAAGTGGAATAAGGTGTGGATGCCGTGGAACAAATATAGGGGAGAACCATGTACACCATTGCCGGAGGGCCAGGATTCAGAATCTGAGGAGGATGACGACTAGATGGCATGAGTCCACATACTGAGCACTGGGGTGGATCAAGAGGGTGTGGGGTGGCGAAGCTATCTTAGAACTAGTAATGCTTGTGTGGATTGACCGACTGCTGACTGTATACGGCATTACCCGTTGCCAAGTGATGACCTTAGTTGGGTTAACTGTTT
Organism: Lissotriton vulgaris; assembly: GCF_964263255.1. NCBI lineage: Eukaryota > Metazoa > Chordata > Amphibia > Caudata > Salamandridae > Lissotriton > Lissotriton vulgaris. The sequence goes on along the minus strand of NC_141694.1, from coordinate 1,714,844,251 downwards.
TTGTTATGCTTTAAAATTGAACTGGTAGGAGCGGGTAAACATACCACGAGTGAGAAAAGCAAGGATTACCGTGAGGAACTGTTCTGCAGGTATAACTTGAAACCTGTATTTCACGGACTGTTATGAACGCTCCATGCACACATCAAGGTGGTAGACAAAATTGTTTGATCACGACATGTTAATAATTTCTCACATTTCTCTTGATTGTAAACGCCAATGGTCCACGATCGAGTTTCTGTATGCTTATAAGATTGTGTATTGTGCCATCTTGACAATAAAGATTTTCAAAAAAAAAAAATTCGTTAGTGCTTTGTCTATCAAGCTGCATAATTTACACTTCCTCCCCCACTGCGCATCAAACCTAACTGCCCTGCCCAACCTAAGTTGACATACAACATAGCTGCCCAAGGTTTCAGATTGCAAAGTGTGACATTTTCATAATTTCAGTGCAATTTTGAGTGACATTTCAATGACTAGGAGTGACACTTTCTCACACGCAAAATCAAGCAATGAAGACAAGGAAAACATAAATATCAAGAATTGCACCCAAAAAAAACTATTTAAGAAACCATTAACGGAAACGGCAAGCATGTCACAAAGCAAATTATACCGCATGTTTGTGTGCACACTGTTATGCAACAACAATTCTTTCACATTTCATCACCCTGTTTTGGAATCAAAATGTTTCATAGCATTCGTGAAAAAGAATTTTCAATTCAATAAGGCAAAGATTATTCATTCTCCTCTTTGCTTTATTCAAACAGCAGCCATGTAAACAAACACAGACTAACCATAGAGTTATGGTACAAAAAACTTCAAAACCCAGAGTTCCAACATGAATTACAACTTCCAATATTAAGGCCCAATATCCAGACAGTGCCCTTGAGCTTCCATGAACAAGCTGATTTACATAAGCACTTCCAATCCTTGCTGCAAGTGATTATTCTAAAGTACTGACATTCTGAGATTTGTTAATCTATTTTACACATAGTTTTCCTTCTATCAAATACATTACCCAGATGCACACTTTCATTGACGCTTTCCCGCCGTTTGTGTTTGCTTCGCCCACTTATTTAATTCGCTATTTCGCTTCCGATTTTTATGCGCTCTTTGGAAACTGCCTGACTGCAAAATACACGGCTGCCTTTCTCTTCAACACCACCGACTAACTACCGCTTGCCCTGCCTTCGCTCCCAGAGACAGTAAAAGGATACACTGTTAGGTGCATTCACGTGACCTCTTCATGTCGCATGAATGCCAATCCACTGGCAGCGCTTGCACTTCAAATGGTGGCGCGGCCGCCCTCAAAATAGTGCCGCCTGGGGCGGACCGCCACCCTCGCCCCCCCCCTAGCTATGCTGCTGGTGCGCAGGCAGCATACATGGGGCGCTCCTGCGCTGAACACCAATCTACCCCTCTGCACCACCGTGTCATGGAAGGGGCCAACAGGTCCAACCAAAGGGCTGCAATATCTCGTTTAGCCACCATCAGGGCCGTGGGGGAGACAAAGCTTCTCAGCCCTGTTCGAGTCCAAACCATCAGTAACTCCCAAGAGTATGTTCATCGGGTTCAATGAGACGTCTCAGCGCAGGACCTCAGTAAGATCAGCGGTCACTAACTCCCAGTAATGCGTAATAGCGGGACAGAGCCAAACCATGTGATAAAAATCTGCTTGGGGGCACTGACAGCGGGGACAGGATGCATCAGAGCGATGATGGCACAATGGCGCAAGATAGGCCACGTGTAAATAGTATATTTGAACCAATCGGAGCCGCGCAGAAGCTGTAACTGTTTTAGGGGCCATCAGCGCATCCCTCCAATCAGCATCATCTAATGAACCAATCCAACCCTCCCATTTATCCTGGAGAGAGAAAAGAGAATTGGGGGTGTTATTTGTGAGGGTACGGTAAATGCGGGAAATACCCCCTTCCCCAAATTACCAGTCATAACCTGTGCTTCAGGCGGACTAAATTCGGGCAAGGAGGTCCCTTCCGAGCTGTGCATATGGAGTGCATAGCGCAACTGAAGATAGCGGTAGAACTGAGAGGCATGGAGGGAGAACCAGGTCTGCAGTTCAGAGAATTTGCGAATGTGGCTCCCGCTCCAGACATCCCCCTGCTGGGAAATCCCAATGACGTCCCAGGTTCTAAACCAAGAGAGAGTGGCAACATCCTTGAGCTGTGTTTCGCACCACAAGGGGGTATATTGGGTTAACCTATCCGACCAGCGGGTGTGGCGCAGGGTGGCTTGCCAGGCCGGAAACACCCCACAAGTAACTTCCGGCAAAGTGTGGGGGATAGCAGTTCCGTAGAGCATCCTTTGGATACCAGAGAAACCCAACAAATGCAGTTCCAGGCGGTAGGCAGGATCCGCCCAACCGCCATTGAACCAGTCATGTACAGTAAGAAGCCTGGTCTCCAGATAATAGAGATGAAGTTTCGTCATTCCTAACCCCCCATCAGAGGGCAGAATCCTGCAGTGATTGAGGGCCAATCTCGGCCTCCGACCCCCCCACAGGAATTTAATGGCCAAGCCATCCATCTCACGGAACCAGGACCGCGAGAAGGCGAGGGGCAGGTTTTGGAGTATATAAAGGACCATCATCTTGAAGAGAGCGATCCAGCCCATAAGGTTCAGTGACAATGTCTGCCATCGTAGGAGATCAGCACGGACCCCCTTCACCAGAGGGCTGACGTTTAGAGACCAGGCGAGATCAGGAAGGAGCTTCACCTAGACACCCAAGTACTTGAACGACTGCCGCCGGAGAGGGATCGAGGACTGCTAATCAAAACACTCTCTCGACAGATGAAGGGGGACCAGGACCGACTTGGCTGTGTTCAACCTGAGACCAGAGACATGCTCAAAGAGGTGTAGGGCTCGGAGACACCGAGGCCCTGAGCGGCTGGGTCTGACATAAAGATCAGGACGTCGTCGGTGAAGAGGGCAATCTTGTCCTCCGCCAGAATAGGCCAGTGCCACCCCGTGAGGAGCGGGTCCGCCAGGACGAGAGCAGCAAAGGGCTCCATCGCTAACGCGAAACTTAGGGGCGAGAGGGGCAAAACCTGGTATCTACATGGTTTTTAATTACTACAAAACTCTGCCAACTTCATCAAAGGTGCTAATGACACTTGGTCACCGGCACTATGTAGAGGTAGGACAAACCTTGATATTGCAGGGAGTACTTGTATTTTTTCCTCTGCGATGACTGGGATGCGCATCAACAGGCACACAGGACACACGCAAGGACCATGCAAGACTTCTGAATCTGACTAGCATGCAAGGCAGAAGGATGCTGACCTCGTCACAAGGTAGAGTCAGAAAAGCACCCAATGGCTCAGGGTTCTTGCTTCAGTGAGCAGCCTACTGAAGTATGTGTTGGGTGTGTGCTTTCCCCATGCCAGTTGGAGGCTGGCAGGCACAGGAAAGATGGGGGTTCCACTCAACATGAACAGCCACAATGTTGGTATGTTGGGAGTGTTTTGATTGAAAAGAGTCCCCAGGGCGCTTAGCTGCAATTCAGGATGGATCTTCTGCATCTTAAGAAGCTCTCCTCCAGTCACTTTTGAGAAGTAGAGATGGTTTCTTGGAACTCAAGATTCAGGCTGGCTGGGGGATTCTACACATGCGAAGCAGGTAGCAGCAATACAGCCAACCAGAGCTTTAGAACAGCATCAAGCATAGTCCAACCTAGAAGAAATTGAAGCACTAAGCTCTACATTTGGGCAGCAACTGAGCAGGGTTTGCGCATGTGTGCTGTTTCTAGAGGAACACTTGAGTTATATAGAAGGTCCTTGGCAGCTGGCCATTAGCCCAGTCTGAGAGCATTGTAAATGTTCAGAAAGCCGTATAGGCTGGTCATAACAGATTTTACATTTTCTGAGAGGATGCTGAGTGTAGCAGACCTTAAGCTGCTCTTAGAATGATTTGAGGAGGTCATGTGACAGCAGGCTGGTATATTCTCCAGAGCTCAGCACGGGCTCTAAATATTGTGCATTCCAGTATCCCGCCAGATCCTGAAGACCAAGGAGCCTGGTTACAGAAAAACTGGGAGGTGGGCTGTCCCTTTTGTTTTCCTACGGGCATCTGTCATCCTCCATCTTACTTTTAACTTTCATATAAAAACCATGTTTTAAGTCATCTCAGAAAAATCCTAACAACAGACGCACCAAAGTTTATCATGCTGTATCGTTTGTCCGCTCTCATTCTGTTTTTCACAATCTTAGCTGTAAAAAAAATCTGAATAATAATTGAGAACATTCCCATTTATTACGAAACAATAATGACAAAAAGCTCAATTTTCAATTCATGAGGGCACACAGGTAGACAGCAGCCTTGGGTGTGGCTTACTGCACAACAAAACCAAACAGTTTGAAGACTGCCAGACACAACCTTGCCAAAGAGGCCACGGGGATCATCCCTTGAGGCTATGATGTATGGAGTCTAGTCTGGTGTCTTTTATGTCTTCGATGCACTAAGTTAGTCGTTCTCCTACCATTTTGTTTTTGACTTTAAAGTGAGTTTTTTGTTATGTTGAGTTTGAAAGGCTGTTAATACCAAGAACCCACTGGGAGCACTAGATCTGACCTTGCCTTATATTTGTCTTCTCACTGTTCTTCTTTCCTCATTTAGGATGAGGAGGAAGTAGGCAGCTGACACGGTTTGGGAGTTGTTATTTAGAGCAATAAACCTACTCCTTTGAACTTCATTACTGATTATGATTGAGTCTGTGAAGAGAATTGCTCAAGGACACTCTTTTATTCCAAGGAAGAATCTGGACAACATTTGTTGTGTTCCTGCATGCACGTGTTCATCTTAGACCTACAATACCTTCAACACCACTAGGGCTGCTTCCCGAACTATAACGAAAAAAGAATCTGTGCATCTAGCCTTGAGGATGCTTGCAAACGTGTTAATATAAACCTCTAAGATCATCTTATGCATGGAAACGTTCACACTGGCAACGGCGTGACGTAACACCTGGAACCGTCTTTGGTTGCTAGACATTCTAGCCTCCCTGACCTTGGACTTCATCCACTTTGACTGGAGTAACAAAAGGAACGCATGCAGGTCGTGTATCTTTGATTGAGAGTTGGAGAACAACTAAGACACGTTAGGTATGATTAAAAAAAAGGTTTTCTCCAGGTGTAAGTGTATGTTTCTTCTAGAAAGGTTGTAACTGTCATGTGCATTATTTAGAGGTAAATTCCAAAGTGTGTATCTGGATTATCTAGATTGGCCTCATCCCTCCAATATGGATGGGTGTCCAGGTGAGAATCCTGCCTGCTCCTACGGCCCTTCCACCCCCCAAAAAGAAGGCACTATGGACCAGATCCACTAACATTAGTAATAAAGATTTTTCTAGAGAATCGTTAATTGGTAATTGCTATTACTAATGTACTAAAGTTATATCTGGCCCTTATTTCCTATTTAGCGATTCATAGTGGGGCGCAAATAGAGCTACTTCATAAATATGAATGCGCTAGGTAGCAATTTGTGACCCACTAGGATTCGCTGCCATCACAGGGATGGTTTGAATAGCAGTAGAGGGTCTTGACTCAAAACTCAGCAAGGCTGAGCCAATAATAACTTGAAAAACAACACACCTGCCTATGCTGAGCAGTTTTTTTCGGAACAATACTTCGAGAAATGTGCATGAACAATAAGCATGAACAATAGCTTTAGAAATTGCGACGTTTCTTTTAATTCTTTTGCAGACTATTTTGCTTTTTAGTCTTTGCTTGTTTTTTATGGCATGAGAATACAAAAATTGTGAAGAAAAATACTATACATTTACATACAAACAGGAAAAAACAAACTTTGGTATGTACATAATTCACTCAAACTCACATTCAACACATTCTTGGCCATCCAATCATACAAAAAACATTCATACTGGTCCCATGATCATAACACAGTTTGTGATAATGCAAGGAAAATAACAATTGTGAATTTCAAACGATAGTAAAACTTTTTTTCAGTTCTTTAGAAAGAGTAATAATCCATCAATTAAATGACACAACCATGACAAAAGTGATGACACGGGACCGGGTCAGGTCGACGCGTTTCGAACCCTATCCTTTCACGGGTTCTCTTCAGGACCTCTTGGGATGTTTTCCCAATGTATAGTTTTGGGCAAGGGCATAGGATCGCGGAAGCATGAAGCTTTCACTAACTGCAAAACAAGGAATGTAGTTTACGCGATCCTATGCCCTTGCCCAAAACTATACATTGGGAAAACATCCCAAGAGGTCAGAAGAAACATGATAAAAATAATTTCAAATGGACCGTCCTGTCCAAAATCGAAAAAGATCCGAGAGGAGGGGATTTGGAATTAAGATTGAATCAAAGAGAGGCACTTTTGATCATGAAATATGACACAGCAGTCAATGGATTGAACGAAATTTCGGAAATGTATAAAACTTTTCCTTGATACTGCCCACAGGACTTCATCTCCCAGAATTCTCCTTGGTACATTTTGTATGAAACTACAACTCCCTACACCCCGTGGGATGCGACCATTCTCTTGAGTCATACGGCAGTAAGGCCTCAGTAACCCGCAAGTGACCGCTGGGTGAGGAGCGAGGACGTTTGAAACACTGTTTTGAGTGTTCGAAATTGTTTTCACGGTAAGCAGACACCGGGACGTTCTAGCGCGATTGTACAGCGGCTGCTCATGCGCTTCCCCCCGTATGTCGGATTTTAAACGTATACCTTCACTTTTCAATCTCCAGAGGCGCCGGATCCACACTCTCCGCGGACCGAGCGTTACCAAATTGACAAGCATTGGTTGAGCGCACACGCGCTGCATGCAAGGTGAGCACACGCAACCTTCCTCTGATTTCACTAGCTTCTTTCCAGTCTAGACACAGTCAGTCTGTTGAGACTCTGTATGATTGAGTGTACTTGTTCTCTTTCGCAGCACTTCTTTGCTCCCCTTTGCTGGGAATACATCTGTCTTCCTATACCACTTGAGGAGCTTTGACCCACGTATTGAGGTAGGCTGAGTCTAGCGGTGCATTGGTTGAGACGGTGATCTCTCAGGTTTGGTGTAGTGATTGTTGCTCTCCTCTTCCCCTTTTAGTAATACTGTGGTCCTGAAGAGAACCCGTGAAAGGATAGGGTTCGAAACGCGTCGACCTGACCTGGTCCCGTGTCATCACTTTTGTCATGGTTGTGTCATTTAATTGATGGATTATTACTCTTTCTAAAGAACTGAAAAAAAGTTTTACTATCGTTTGAAATTCACAATTGTTATTTTCCTTGCATTATCACAAACTGTGTTATGATCATGGGACCAGTATGAATGTTTTTTGTATGATTGGATGGCCAAGAATGTGTTGAATGTGAGTTTGAGTGAATTATGTACATACCAAAGTTTGTTTTTTCCTGTTTGTATGTAAATGTATAGTATTTTTCTTCACAATTTTTGTATTCTCATGCCATAAAAAACAAGCAAAGACTAAAAAGCAAAATAGTCTGCAAAAGAATTAAAAGAAACGTCGCAATTTCTAAAGCTATTGTTCATGCTTATTGTTCATGCACATTTCTCGAAGTATTGTTTCGAAAAAAACTGCTCAGCATAGGCAGGTGTGTTGTTTTTCAAATCACAGGGATGGTGGCCTGCACGGGTCAACAGACCACCATGTCTGTGAGTGCTTTTAAATAAAGCTGTCATTTTTTTAAAATGCAGCACATTTTCCTGTAGGGGCAACAGAATGGGACCGCTGCCTGCTGTTAAACAATGGGGCCAATTCACAGAACTAATCTGAGACAAATCCTAAACTTACTACTTTTAGTATTCACAAAAGGCACTTACGATATTTGGTATTCACAGAATGCACTTACGTCTCCTAACTTTACGTCCGCACTCAGTTGGAATTTCCACACCAGGGCCGTACTCGCAGCACCCGGACTGTACTCTCCGGGTAGGGATGTACTCTCCGGCTCGTGCCGTAATCTCCGACTGGGGATGGATAAAGTGTAATCAATCGGGCCGGATTGCATTTTTGTTTACAAAAAGTAACATTAGGAATGTGTGATAAACGGTAGAGGAGGTCATGAAAAACAGTTTGTGCAGGGAAAAGGGTATGGCCAGAAACTACAAAGAATTGAGATTAAGACAGAATGAGGCCAAGTGGATCAGTAGACTCAGAACAGTACACATGGGGTTAATCATAGAAGGTGAACTACATTTCTTTCTATAAATTAACAAGCTGTATTGGGCAGTCATACAGAGGAGTTTTCATTAATGCAGTACAAGGAGTATGAGAATGTAGTAGGCCAAATAAGATATTATTGGTGGATGTATGCTCTGTCGTAGTGTTATTATTTTTGAATGATTATATTTATGAATATACAATATAAATGTCAAGGCTTAAGATATTTTGCTTTGATTACCAATCCTCTAATATCAATGTGGTGGATGGCCATCGACCTCGGAGACTACTTAGACAAATATTTTTTATATATATATAAAACAAATTCCTTAAAAACAAATTTTTTAGACTCTTCCTTTAACTTGAATTTACTTCTTTTTTTGAGTTGCTTATCGCACAACATTATGGATATATTTAGTTGTTGTTAGAAATGACATAGTTTAAATATTGCACACCTGGCAACCCACATATATGCAAGTTCTAGTTACTTGAGACTGTTGTGGATACTTCTTTATTAATCATTCTGTGCTGAGTATTGGAATAATAATAGGTATCGAGGATTGGACTCATTCATTTTAATTGGTCCAGATGACAAAATAATGGGGGTATATTCATGATTGGCCCTCTCGTTTATAGACCGGAATGAGGACTGTGCTCGAAATCCCTGATTGGCTCCGCTTTTGAGAATTATATGCGTTCACGGCTAGTGCACGTGATTTATGCCTTTCAGAACTCAGCAGAGACAGCTTGATGCAACGCGATGTTCGTATTTATCATTAGTGATTGAAAGTTTCTGTTCGTAGGAAAACCTTACATAAAATTAGTGACTGGCATATACTTGATGTATGTATCGTTTAGCAAATGGTCTAACAGCACAATAAATAACTTAAATTAGACACTGTGATAGGCCATGTTGAGCGCGGTACTAGGATTCACTGTGATTGGTTGGCGTTTTCTGTGGATCTAAGTGGAGGCAACTCATGAACATTGGTTAATAGTTTATATTCACAATCACGGCTTGACTTTACTGACACTGGATAGGACGATGGTTTGGTGGGAGTAAGACTCCATTGTGATTGGCTTACACACTATTTAAAACGGAGGTCTTCGTCAGGATCCTTTTAATGGCGGATAGACGACCGGCACAATGACTTTGGGAGTCATCAGGATGGCGGGCGGACTTTAGTCCGCTCGCCACCAAAGTCCCCCTGCCACCCTAGCTTTAACAGGACCGCCCACCTGCCATGCGGCAGTCTCGCCACCCCAATTATAATGCGACCGCCACCGTGGAGGTCGCATTTGGCGATTTACCATTGCGGCGGGTGCAGATGGCTGCAGCATCCGCCACAACGTGAAATGGCAATGTTGTGCAATTCCCTGCACAACGTGACAGGTACTGCGTGGTGCCTGCCACCTTGTGCAGGGAAATGGAGCCCAGTGAACAGTTGAACCCCCCAAGGGGCCTGCAACGGGCCATCAAAGCCAGTCTCCGCCAGGTGGAGAGGCCTATTGTAATCACGATGGATGATTGCCTGATTTTGGGTTCTGCAAGGCGGGCGGCAAAGGTCCGCCTTGCGGTACCATGGTGGTCGGTCTTTCCGACTGCTGTGGAACAATAGTTATTTCCACTGCCATCCTAATATGGAGTTGGGTAAATCAGCTTTTGATGGCGGGCGGATCGCCACCGCTCGGTCGGTGGCGATTCGCCCTCCATCGTAATCAGCCCCTTTGTTTCTGCACACAGCAGGTGAGAATTTCTCTGAATAGACATTTGGTGAATTGTTTTTAGACATGACGGGACTATCAACTTGGTTTTGGAAATTCTAATCATTAGATTTTTTTGGATCATGGTCTTCATGCTACATTATTATCGGGCCATATTTTTACAGTCTTTGCACTTATAACTGGGGGCGTATCAGATAAGTGTGATACTCTGCACTTACTCTTGTAATGGGCTTTGAATTATTGTGAGAACTTATACGTGTAGGTAATAGGGTCAATTACAGATATATTCTTTTCACCTCCAGATGTGATCTTGAGGCAATTATCCTCTAAACTCATGAGACGCTACAGGGGAATCCCAGCGCATTTATAGATAACGGATTTGAAAGAAGACCGCTTATACGAATGAAGTTAGATTTAAACTCGAGTGAGTACCATTTACGTTTAGTTTTTTGGTCATTAATAATACATTTGGTTTTTTGGTACAGTCTACCAGGGAAGATTGCTATCCATCATAGATTTTGGACTTTATATAACTTGCTTGTCATTAGTCGCCACCACTTTAGATTTTAGTGGATCTTTGTTTGCTTGCTGTATGCAACCTATCACCAACTATAGGTATGCAGGGTATTATGTGATGTAGAGCTCCTCGTTTCAAAATTTAGAAAGGACCAGATAGGTTTTGGGACAATACCTTCATGCAATGTCTATGTATTAACACATTGGCTGCGCAGGATATTCCTCTGCTGTGCTGGGCCATAATGATAATGGGTGTGGTCATGACGAGCTCAGCTCGTCATGAGCACACGAGCACCGTGCCTCATGACGAGCTGAGCTCGTCATGATCACCGAAGGGGTTAATGATCTACTGTGAAACTTTATGTAGAGTCAATTATGACTGTAATTGGCTTGAGAAATATGTTGTCACAATCAATAGATAGTATATAGGTAGGGAATTATGAACATAAACAGATCTCTGTAACAATTCGTTAAAGGAAAAATAAGATATAATATGCTCTTTTTGTTTTGTGCCATGTCTATCTTTATTAGTTTGATTGAAAAAGACACACAATTGATGGACGGAATGCAGAACAAATCAAAACATTCACCCCAGTCAAGAGATCTGGGTTAAATCCATCATTCTTTTGCTCACTATGCCATCCCAGTTTAGAGCAGAACAAATCAAAACATTCACCCCCAGTCAAGAGATCTGGGTTAAATCCATAATTCTTTTCGCAAAACAAATCAAAACATTCACCCCCAAGTCAAGAGATCTGGAATGGCATGGTGAGCAAAAGAAACAATGGATTTAGGCCCAGATCTCTGTACTGGGGTGAATGCATGACATTGTTCTGCATTCTGTCCGTTAATAGTTCTTTTTGCATTTGTCACCCCAAGTGGGATGTGTATGCTCAGACGGGAGCCCCATGCTCTCCATGACACTGGAATCAAGCTATCCTGGCTAAAGAGGGGTGAAACCTCGAAACCGGTCCTAAGATGTTTGTTTCCAGTCCAGGGAGGACCTGGCCTGGCAGTTCGGGCTGGACTGCTCGCATTGGGCGCAGGGTCAAGACTGATTTGCATATGGCTGGGTCCAAACTGGAATGGCATGTTGAGCAAATAAACAGTGGATTTAGGCCCAGATCTCTGTACTGGGGTGAATGCATGACATTTTTCTGCATTCTGTCCATCAATAGTTCTTTTTGCATTTGTCACCCCTAGTGGGACGGGTATGCTCAGGAGTGAGTCCTGTGCTCTCCATGCAACTGGAATCATGCTATCCTGGCTGAAGAGGGCTGAAACCCCGAAACCGGTCCTTGGATGCTTCTTTCCAGTCCAGGGAGGACCTGGCCTGACAGTTCGGGCTGGACTGTTCCCATTGGGCGCAGGATCAAGACTGATTTGCATAAGGCTGGGTCCAAACTGGAATGGCATGTTGAGTAAATAAACAATGGATTTAGGCCCAGATCTCTGTACTGGGGTGAATACATGACATTGTTCTGCATTCGGTCCATCAATAGTTCTTTGTGCATTTGTCAACCCGAGTGGGACGGGTATGCTCAGATGTGAGTCCCGAGCTCTCCATGCCACTGGAATCAAGCTATCCTGGCTGAAGAGGGCTGAAACCCCGAAACCATTCCTTGGATGCTTGTTTCCAGTCCAGGGAGGACCTTGCCTGGCAGTTCGGGCTGGACTGTTCCCATTGGGCGTAGGGTCAAGACTGATTTGCACATGGCTAGGTCAAAACTGGAATGGCATGGTGAGTAAAAAACGATGGATTTTGGCCCAGATCTCTGTACTGGGGTGAATGCATGACATTGTTCTGCATTCTGTCCATCAATAGTTCTTTTTTCAGTTTGATTGGAGGTCTTTTGAATTGGATATTATACAACAGAAACTAAGGCACATGTTTAATTATTTTTGCAGCCCTGAGGAAGTCCATGTGGGACGAAAAGCGTTGGCTGGGCTGATGTATGCACTCATGAACTCTATTTGTGAATAAAAGAAACATTTGAACACAACACCTTTCAAGAATCCCTTTGCTCTACTTTTTTTGGCATTGAATGGATTGAAAGACATTTACTGTACTTGACATATGAATTGTTCAGATTTGTATGCTCCCTGACACATTTTTTTTTCATTGATAGAGGAACAAGTGATTCTCTTATATATGACTTCAAGTAGCGGGGTCACACAAGGTTGAGCATTATAATTTGAGAATAACTATACCGGTGCAGCCAACTCTTGCCCGCACTACTGTTCGTTTTGACTTTTTTGTACAATTACGAAAGCATACACTTCACAACCCAATTGTTAACTAACTTTTTGTACTACCACTAAAAACAAAAATTAATCTTTGTCATCACAATGCTTGAGTGATTCAATCAATTAAAGCCAGAACCGGCTCCCAAGCATCCTTCACATTTGCAGATTACCCTTTACATTTGCAGATTAACTCATAGCGCATATTTGCATTTCATTCCTGCAAGCAGGCACCCTGGCAAGAAGGCTTGTTTAGCTGTCTGCCTGGCTTCATTGCACAGTACAGGAGACTCAATTAAGGAAACTTCAGCCAAAGCATTTTAACGATCGGAATTAACCGTCCAGGGACGGTTGTCTTCTTCATATGAAGAGCAAACGTTTTTGGATTCCAGGCAGAAGTGAGTTTGTGGAATGTGCGCCACCCTACCCAGAACTCTACTGCCCCCCTGGGGGTCGCACCCCACAGATTGAAGACCTCTAATTAGAGTTTGGCAAAGTGGGAACCTATCCATAAATCAACAGGTTCCCTCTCTATCTAGGGTCGGATTGGGAACCACAACCTGCCCCAGCAAAGTGCTCGGCCGCCCCCCCCCCCCCTCCCGACTCAGGGGCAGCTCTTTGCCGGGGCCGGTTTTCGGACGATTATCGTACATGGCCAATTTAAATGGCCCTGTCACAAAAACAGCCCCCAGGGGCCCCAAACCCTCCGCCCACTCGTGCGGCGCACCGGGGGATTGCCCGGTGCCCGCTATGGCCAGTCCGGGCCTGACTTTGTCTCCATCATTCATCATTGCCTGCTGTATATAAACCACAAGACTGTTGTAATTACCCAGTTCACCAATTACATTGCAGCTGCTGATGCAGATTTTCAACAGTGGCCGCCACCGGAGTGTGAAGGCACTCTGTGCATCAGGGCCATTTTTTTTTCTTTTCGCAGAAACACATTCCTGCTTTGATAAGGTAGCCTGCCCAGTATTTGTTTATGCCGAAAGTGCTCCCAGAATACCAGCTGAATTTTTTTTGCCAGAAATGATCCACTAGAGCAGAGGACACAGTTTAAATACAGTAGGCTGTCTGCCAGAGGGTGGACAGGGGTAGGACATAAGGCCTACTGTCCTAAGCTGACCACTTGCACAGATCTATATGAGTCCTTACATTCAGCCTCCATTACAAGAATGCATTCGGAAGAATGCGTATTTAGCCAGAACAAATAGTTGAGGCTTTTATTGAAGATTCTGCCTGGGCCTCCTCAAGAGGGCTCCTCGGGATGAAGGATAGCAAACCCCTTAGCAATCCTTCTCTGACACCTGACAGTCTCATTACTGCTCTACAGAAGGTCCTGCCGGGATTCCTTGGGTAGTTCTTATTCAGCCCTCAATTGTGATATGACTTGATGCACAAAAAGAAATTAATTTCAAAATGGGCCTCATGTGGAAAACAATGCCTAGGCCGACTCATCTTTTTCACCCGGTTCATCTGTAGTTGAAGGAAGAGAAGGTGATGTCCTAAATCCAACCAACCAAGATGGTGGAATCTACCAGACTCTGAGGTCTTATCTGAATCATGTAAGCATGGGTGGGATAGCCTTTCAGACACTCTGGTATTTCCCACTAGGCTACAAGCTAGGAGACTTCATTTACAGTTGCAGAGTTGCCATAACAGGGACCTCAAATTGCCTATGATCAGTTATTTTCTAAAATGTTTAAGAGTAGAAGGAACCTTTCTCCCATCAAACCAATGAATAATATCAGGTTACTATGCAGTGTGGGGAAACTTTACATTGTTTGCCAGGGTTTGTTTTGTTTTCAGGACAGTGGCTAAGGGTGACATAGTTTACAACTAAGCATGGCTGAGTAGGTGCTTGGTTCACAAGAACACTTTGAATCCTCTGTGGAAGAGGGTGAATATAGGGATAGTTGGACTGAATGTTAGGGTTCACAAGTTTAACTGCAAGAGGAAGAAGGTGAATATACTGCAAGGAGGACTTTACAAACACATATTGAGGAAAGGATTAGATGTCACAACTCGCCAATAGACTTGTGGTCCTGGAGTGTCCATGGAGAAACTTCTGTCCAGTCAGAATCTCAACTGGACCTTAGCCTCCATGACACTGAGGCAGGTGTTGCTCTGCATTGGGAATCTTGAGGCCTGGAAGGAATGAAGACTGGGTTTGCATTGGTTTCTAGGGAGAGGGATGTGGCACACATTTTCCCCTCAGCAGTTGTATCTTGTAAACCTTTCCACAATGGCCACCACGTTCTGTATTCCTGACTACCAAAACTAAACCCTCATCACTACAAAGTTTTCTGTTGGGTAACATAGTTTAAGTTGTTCTAATGGTTATATATTTAACCTTCAGCAGCTATCTTTAATTAAGCCATTACTGCAGTAATACAAAGTCTTTGTCTAATAGCAAGATGGGGTTTTTACTAGCTAACTGAGACGTGATTTTCAGAATTTGTGTGTATGTATAAATAATGTTTAGTTATTACTGAAGAGCACTGTTACGTTGGCACTTTCTCCGTTTGCCTTTTGTCCCTCTTTTGCCCCCGTCCCTGCCGCGCGACTCTTGGCATTTGCATGCGTTACGTCAGAGAGCTATCTGACAGTTGTGTTGACAGTTTAACGATTGATTGTAAGCCGGTGACCGGAGCGCTCTTTCCTGCCGGTGTGTCGTATATGACTTGAAATAAAGTGACACCTTAATGAATACCGAGTGTTTACTTTACAAGCACTTACATCCACTTTTATAAATTATCATTCCTGAACTTTTTGTTATATTCCCGGTTAAGCGCCGCTGCATAGTACTACGGAGTAGCGACGTTGAATTCATGTAAAAACTACGTTACCCAGAGGCCCTTGCAGGACATGGGAGGTTACTTAGGGAAAACACTTCCTGTTTCCCTTGTCGGATATTCTTCGGACTACGGCCCCTTTGAGGAGTACTGCGGCTGCAGTACTCGGAGTTCCTTGTCCCCAGCTTGAAGACGGCGCTTCCTGTGACCCGACATTGCCCTCCGTTGGTGGAGCTTTACTTGAGCTCATGCGGAGGACGAGCGATTTTCGTGTTCCAGTCATACGGCGTAGAATACATTGCGACTTTGCCCTCCGTTGTGAGCCGTCTCAGTGGCTCTTGTGGAGGACGAAAACTCTACTAACTATTATTGGGCAGTACCAGGCTTGGTATACAGTCTGTTGTCAAGGGAAGTGCGTCTTGCTGCCCTGACCTAGGATCACCTTGGCTTTGTTGAGTTACGTTATTTACAGACACGTGGATACTAATAACCAGGTATTGATTCAAGTGCCTACCTCCTTCTCACTATTCGCTGACGCTTCATTGGAGTAAGGTACTGTTTCTTCAAAATTATATTTGTACATTCTTCTCGGGTGAGCTAACCCTTACTGGATTACTTTGACTTACGTTTTCATCTGCCTACGCTGTTCCTCCCTGAGGTCCCTTTATCAGTTAGAGATATAACTAATGAGGGTAGGTACACTATCCATCTTTTGTTCTATACATTCCGGTAGTCTTAGTATTAGGACAGAGTTGAATGGTTGTTGTATGTTGTGTCTTACAGGTGGGAATAGTGTTGTTTTCAGCAGCACATAGTTCCGGATGTGTGTGAAGAGAAGTATCTTCCACGTTTCAGAGCCTTTCATTTTATTTACAGGTAGACATTACGAAGGGGCTAGAGCTGGGGCATGTCATGGTGTGTTTTGCTGGTAGGGACTAAGAGAATGATCTGACTCACGTTACTTATGTTGGTCGTTTCAGATCTCCTTCCCCGCAGTTCCCTCCCCTTCCTGCGGGCTTTATTGCCCTCGCCTGATCCTTCCTTAACCCTTGGCTATAACAGCAATCAGGGTTTGGATAGATCAGGAGGTGGCCCTTATTTTGCATCACGCTGATTCCGAGGACTTGGAGGATAACACTTTTCACTTAAAGTATGAACTGAGACCTGCAAAATTCTACTTGCAAAATGTGGTTGCAATATGTCTGCTGACTGCAAATGGAAAAGATTCTTCCGAATAGACCTATGTACTAATAGGTTGATTCACAAAATGTTTCATTCTCTTGACCTATTACTGTCCATTAAATCCAGATCCCTACTCGATCCTCTCCCTCCAGCTAAAATGTGCCATGAGCCCTCATCTCTTGTCTGTTTTTTGTTGAACTACTGAACTCATCCCTACACGGGGGACTGCTACCCAAAGCCTGGAAGCACACTATGCTGTCCAACTAGTCCAACTGCATGCCTAGCTCCCTGCTTGTGTGTATAAATTCCTAGGCAACAATATAACAATGAAAAAGGACAAGGTTGCAAAAAATGACATGTATAAAAAAACTATAAATTAACAAAGAAGACAATTAATATCCTGAGTAAGTATATGAGTATATTAATTGTCTTCTTTTTTGATTCATATGTTTTTCTATTGATTGGTTACTATTCACTGTATGTTTTTAATTCAACACTGTATTCATTGATGATGATTATGTAATATACGATCTGTTAATTTTATTATGTAATAAATATTAACTCTTTCTGATAGATTTTTTTATACATGTCCTTTTTGGAAACCTTGTCCTTTTTCATTGTTATATTGTTGCCTAGGAATTTATACACACAATTGTTTTCCCTGTCCTAGGAATATTGTTATTTCTCACTCAGGGGGTCCTTGTTGCTCACATGTTGCCTAGCTCCCTGCTGCCCATCCTCTCCAAGATATTGGAGAAACATGTCCAGAATGCACTTCACCCCTCCTAGTCGGTATTCAGAGCTGAGCATAGCACCAAATCAGAGTTACTGGGAGTTACAGAACACCTCAGACAGCTCCTAGACATTGGTGGCACTGCAGCGCTGATATTACTGGACCTCAGTGCTGCTTTTGACACTGTATCTTGTGGTATTCTTGTCAAAAGCCTGACACAATTAGGCATCCAGGGCACTGCGCTGGCTATCCTCTTTTGTGGAACACACATTAAGGTCTTTCAACAAATGTAGTGTCTAGCATGCATTTACTTACTTCTGGAGTCCTGCAGGGATCCGCCCTCCGCCCTCCGCCCTCCGCCCTCCGCCCTATACTTTCAATATTTATGTCCACCCAATGGTGGACCTATTGGAAAGCTGTTACCTTACTCTATTCTCGTAGGCAGACGACAATCAGATTATTTTCTCTCTGTTGTCAGAGCGAGATTTCACCCCGGAAGATCTTAACTCCTGCCTAGGTCTTGCACTTGGATGAATTTCACCTCTCTTAAACTGAATGGTGGCAAGACTGAGATTATGGTATAGGGCAAGAATCCTCGGCTTTGGTGACCTCAGCACTGGCCTGCCCCACTGGAGGCTCTTGCCCTACCGACCAACAAATTGAGGAACCTCAGCCTTTGGCTGGACTTCACTGGGTCTATGGGGCCCCTGGCTACTAAGGTAGCCAGCTCTTGTTTTGTCATCATGAAATGGCTTGAAAGGATTCTGTGGATACTCCCATTCTCTGCTCAAAGAACCGTCATATATGCTGTGATTCTGTCCAGGTTAGATGAAGGTGACATCTTATATCTAGGAGTAGACAAGACCGTGATCAGGTGCCTTCAGGGGTAAACATTCATTAGTGCGCGGCTGTTACACCGCGTACTATTACTTCGCAAGCGTTACAACGCATGCGAGGTTACAATGCGTAGCCTTTACTACTCAGGTTGTTACATCGCATGCGTTGTAACGCATATGAAGTAAAGGCTATCCACATTGCTGTGTGTCAACGGACGCGCTTCCGCTTCGACGCGCTTCCGTTTCATCACAACGATGCAGAGGCAGTAGAAAACAGGTTCTACTTTGAGAAAAAAGACAGTTGCATATAAGATACTAGGAGCTGCGGCAAAAACATTAATTAAATAATGGCAAAATTGACATCCTAATCAGAGCTATACAACTAAAAACTGTCAGAGGAAGTGCGATCCTTTTCAATTGATTTCACTTTCAAGAGCAAGGGTCTCTAATTCAGATTATATAGATTAGCTTACTAAAATGTAAAATTGATCCCAAAATATCACTTAGCTCAACAATTATAATTATATCTTTTGCACTCAATGCATCCAGCTATGTAGATATGCATACAGCACACACACACTTTGATAACAATAAAAAGAAAATAACCAGACTAACATTGCCTTATGACCACGTACCTCACACCCCATGCTGCTCTGTGCTTCCTGCTCCATATTACCTTGTGGCCCTGGTATGCGAAATAATGAGTCGTGTTCAGGTTCATTTGCCTCTGATTGACGTGTGACGTGAGAAGACAGGAACCGAGGAGAGAGAGGTAAGAGGGGCTGTGTAGTATTTAAGGGTTTAAGGTAGGGGGAGCGTTGTGCAGGGGGAAGTCTTTTTGGTTTAAGGGTAGTGTAGTTGTGTTTGTGCAGTGTAGAGTATTGTGTTTGGGTTTAGGGTAGTGTTGGGAGTCTTGAAGGGTAGTCTTTGGGAGTAGGAACAGGAATGGGGGTAGGGGCAGGGTCGGGCTGGGGGCAGTCTTTTAGGGTTTAGGGTAGTGCTGCAGTGTTAGTGTAGTGTAGGGTAGTATTATAGGGTTTAGGGTAGTGTCGGGGGTCGTGCAGGGTAGTGTTTCCGTGTAGGGATCGTCTTGGAGGTAGGGGCAGGGTCGTGCTGGGTGTAGTGTTTTAGGTTTTAGGGTAGTGTACTTGTGTAGTGTAGTGTAGAGTAGTGTATTTGGGTTTAGGGTAGTGTCTGGGGTTGTGAAATGTAGTGTTCAGTGTAGGGACTGGACTGGGGTAAGGGCAGGGTCGTGCTGGGTGTAGTGTTTTAGGTTTTAGGGTGGTGTAGTTGTGTTTGTGTAGTGTAGAGTATTGTATTTGGGTTTAGGGTAGTGTCTGGGGTCTTGAAGGGTAGTGTTTGGGAGTAGGGCCAGGACTGGGGATAGGGGCAGGGTCGTGCTGAGGTAGTGTTTTAGGTTTTAGGGTAGTTTAGTTGTGTTTGTGTAGTGTAGAGAAGTGTATTTGGGTTTAGGGTAGTGCTGGAGTCGTGAAGGGTAGTGTTTCAGTTTAGGGACTGGACTGGGGGCAGGGGCAGGGGTGTGCTGGGTGTAGTGTTTTAGGGTTTAGGGTAGTGTTGTTGTGTTTGTGTAGTGTAGGGTTGTGTTTTAGGGTTTAGTGTAGTGTCGGAGGGGCGTGAAGGGTAGTTTTTCCATGTAGGAAACGGACTGGGGGTAGGGGCAGGGTCGGGCTGTGGGTAGTGTTTTAGGGTTTAGAGTATTGTTGTGGTGTTAGTGTAGAGTAGGGTAGTGTTTTAAGATTTAGGGTAGTGTTGGGGTGTTGTGCAGGGTAGTGTTTGGGTGTAGGGACAGAACTGGGGGTCAGGGGAGGGTTGTGCAGGGGGTAGTGTTTTAGGGTTTAGGGTAGTGTTGTGGTGTGGTGTTTTGTAGTGTAGGGTGGTGTTGTAGGGTTTAGGGTAGTGTTGGGGGGGTCGTGCAGGGTAGTGTTTGAGTGTAGGGAGCGGGCTGGGGTAAGGGGGAGGGCCGTGCAGGGGGTAGTGATTTAGGGTAGTGTTGGCAATTGCAAATGGTGATTCATTATGGCACTCTAGTGATTAGGTACCCTGTTACTGAATCGGAAAATGGATTTAGCACATTTCAAAAAGCCGTTTAGTGGTCGCAAAGTCTGTGATTTAGCAAATCGTCAGGTTTGCAACTGCTAATTGACTTCATACATCTGGCCCCGGTTGAAGAAATGTCTGTTGATGGCTGCAAGTGCATTTATTGCCTTGTCTGTGAGAGCTCCCTGTACTTTGTGTTTTCTGCTGCCCGATTTTTATGAACACAACTTTGCAAAAAATAAATTTTCACACTCAGTCTAAATGCAGAGTATTGAAGGTTTCTTTGGCAATCTTAGTGCTGCAACCTCAGATTTGCAACAACTTGATCGAGAGTGACGAATGTGGTTGAACTGCTGGATCTCCAATCAATGTATCAATACATGTCAATACGTCATTTATTGGTAGCAAAGTACCTAGGGTAGTTTTTCATTTGACCCCACTTTCTCATTTGTAATGATGGTGTCACTGAAGCTCCTACTTCCTGTCCCCTATGTGTTGGCATTTCTTAGGAATCCTAGTGGTAGGGATGTGGCCTGGTGCCCTCTCAAAATAGACATAAAGAGGTGTGAACTTTCAGTACTTATCTGTCAACAGCTGAAATGAATGTGTCATCAACTGTTGGACCTGGTCCTTTCTGCAGGGTCATCCCCAAACTTTTTGCCTCCCTACTCCTATGTTTTGCTGATTTTGTTTTGGTGGCCTTAGGACTCTCTGCACTTTACCACTGCTAACCAGTGCTAATGTGATTGTGCTCTCTGCTCTAAACATGGTGGTATTGGCTTATACCCAATTGGCATATTTAATTTACTTATAAGTCTCTAGTAAATTGGTATATGTAAGTGAAATGCTACTAGTTGGCCTGCAGCACTTGTTGTGTCACCCACTTAAGTAGCCTGAGTGTGCAGTTTTAAACTGCCATTTCGACCTGGCTAAATAAACATTTTGCCAGCCCAAACCCTCCTTTGTACTACATATAAGTCACTGTTATGGTAGGCGCTGTATAGCCCAGAGGGCAGGGTGCAATGTAAAAGCAGGATATTTACTTTTAGGTTTTACATGCTGGTAGTGAAAAACTCTTACATTGGGTTTTTTCACTACTGCAAGGCCTACCTCTCATAGAATAAGAGGAGTTGGCTTATTTCGTTTTATAAGTGTCATTTCCAAATGGGAAGAGATAAACAGTTCATGTTTCGTATCTCTGCAATCCTAATTACAATTCTGAAAATACCACTTTTAAGAAAGCTTACGTTTTCTTCCCTTGGCCATTTGGTACCTGCAGCCTGTCTCTGGTCACATGACTGGGAGTAGTTGACAGTTGAGCTTCGTGTATTCCTCCTTGACATCGAAACACACAATGGGAGCTTATGTGTGACTGGCTGGGCCATCACTGGCAAGAAGGGAGGGAGGAGCTTGGGACAGCTCCACATACCTGTGGTTAGGCTGTGTCCTGTCTGCACACAAATGGCTGCATACCCCCTGTAGTTAATCTGGATCCAGGGCCAGGAAGGCAGGGCATCTGTGCACTACAAAGGCATGCCTCTAGAAGCTTCACCCCACTCCAATGGCACAGCTGTTTATAAAAGATGGACCTCATACACCACCACTTCAGTACACTTCTGGACCTGTGGAAGAAAGCCTGCTGTGCTGCTACAAAGACTAACACTCTGCTGGACTGCTGCTCTAAAGGAACTGCTGCCCTGCTGTGCTGACCTGCTGCCACCTTGATGGGGAAGAAGAAATGGACCTGCAAATCTTGAACCCAGGATCCCATAGTGAATCAAAGGGCTAGTCTGCTGGTCTTGGACTCTTGGTGTGGCTCACAGGCTCATAAAATCAAGCTTTTGGGCTTTCTGCAGATCAGGCATGCACTCATGCCCTATGTCGCTAACCTCACAGAGCTCCCAGACTTTAGTCCTCTGGAAGCTCAAATCACCTATAAAACACAAACTATCGTTCATATATAAATCACCAGTTACACACGCCCCTGACACATTCCCGACACTACGAGAGGCATGGGTAATGGACCTGGGACGTTTGGACGATGACGACTGGGATAGAGGACCTATGCTGCCCAAGAGGCTCAGCCATTGCAGCTCAAAAGACTTACACAATTCAATACCTGCATAGGGCCTACCTTACTCGTGGCAGGCTATGGTGAATGGAAGTAATCATGTATCCACTGTGCCCATGCTGTTCTGCACCTCAAGGAGACCTACTACAGACAACCTAGGGATGCGCGGTCTTAGCCCTATTCTGAACGGGAGTCTTGTCGTGTCTTGGGAAGATCCTGAGGTGGTTTCTGCCCTGCGATCCCAAACTCATCCGTCTACATATTACAGACAATCTGGACAGCAATAGTTACAGGAGGGTGCTGCTCTGGCAGGGTTTTGTAGTAGCAAAAAGAGATATTGTATATTGTATTGTATATTGGATTTATATAGCGCTTATCACCCAGGGGTCTCTAAGCGCTTGCCTTGGGAACCCGTCCTGGCTTTTCCCTGTGAGATAGCCCCTACAGGGCATCCCCAAGGTGAAAGCCAGGCATCCCGCCGCAGGGGGCCATTGTGGAGATTAAGCAAGCTTAATGCCCAGAGTTGCAGAGTGTGAACCCATGATTAGGTCAGGCACCGAAGCGAGAATTATCGAGTCCGTGGACATTTGAGCTCAAGACCCTGCTGCGTCGGGAATTGAACCCTGGTCCCGGGTCTGACCTCTGCTTCAGGGTCTGCCTGCTCTAACCAGTGAGCCACACTATCTCCATATAGCCAGCAAAATGGAAGATAGACCTAGATGAATATATGGACCTG
The DNA here is from genome assembly GCF_964263255.1 of Lissotriton vulgaris. Lineage (NCBI taxonomy): Eukaryota > Metazoa > Chordata > Amphibia > Caudata > Salamandridae > Lissotriton > Lissotriton vulgaris. The sequence goes on along the minus strand of NC_141694.1, from coordinate 1,714,821,199 downwards.
GAGTTGCCAATAAAAACACATACAAGTTTGAAGTGATTAGGCCAACTACAGGGGCATGCCACTTACCCAAGGCATTCCTGCATCCCCGCCTGTGACACACGTAATATAGGCCGGTGACATCTGAAGCACAAACTCAGGCTCCAAACTGGGGGGGGTCAGAGGTGAACTCAGAGGACAGGCAACCTGGCAGAGGGAGGGATTGGGAGGAGACCACCAGGGACATCACAGTATTTGTTCTGTAATTAAAGCTGTGTCGGAGAAGTACTTGAACTGTATCATCTTCTTGGAAAGTGTTTTTTTTTGCTGTGGCTGAAAACCAAAAAAATATGTTATTAAAAATGGTTTTGACCTATTCGTATTTCAGCTGTATGAGTACCCCCCTTCATTGTGTTTTACCTACTATATCAAAGCCCAGCAGTTTCTAAATCACCCCAAACTTTATTTTGCTACTTTTTCACAGCTGAAAGTCTATGCAATGGTCAAGTTCCATTTTGGTGCTATTGGTACTTTGAATAAGGTCTGCAGTCCTGCATAGAGATTGCTTCAAAGACACATCCACAGGGGCTTTTGTCGCTGTTGTTGCGTTATCAAATGCAGTTTTGTGTGTAGTTGTGTGTAAGTCTGAATATGAACATTCAATACTTTCTTTTCTGCTTGTCCTCCATCTTATGCAGAGTCAAAACAGAGGCATCCCAAATGGATCCCACTTTGCCTTGTAATTAATACTGTGAACCACAGCTGAGAAGACTTCCACTCCACCATTTGCAGAATCTCCTTGATAATGTCTGCATTAGTTCTCCATCTGTTTTCTCACATTGCTATGATCTTGATGTTACCGCCTCCTTTGAAAACAGCTAAAAGCTTTCAAGATGTCCCTGCATATGCATCCAGTCATTACTTTACGCTTCCAACCCCAGAGCTGATCAGCTCTCCTTCCTGAAGCTGTGATCGAACAGCAGCCTAGCAGTGGACAGACTGTTCGCCTCGAGACAGAGCAGAGCACGGTTGAAATCTACTTTATGAAGCATTACAAGACTACAGCGTTTATGAATAAAGACAACAGTACATTAGATTGTGTCTTTCCTGGGACGGTGTGCCTCAGGGCATTTCAGCACACAAATAGGCCTGTGTGTCTGTCTCAAGTTCCTAATATAGCACTATCCTCACATGTAAATGTTTCCTTCTATAGTCTTGCCTCATCAAATTGCATGCTATCAAAAGCATCTCCTATATTTCGAAAATGCAGCATGAAAATGGACTGTAACTCAAAACATTGGATTATCTCATGTCATTTTCTTTTTCCGTTGAAATGTCCTTCACCTTCCTTTCCATCCTTTCCGTGCCTCCTTTCACTGAACACGACCTTCTGTGCCTCATGCATGTTTGCTTTAATCTTTATTACCATATTTCTGAAAATTGCCCTCAACTCATTTCAAACATCACAACCTTTCCTTCCTTGAAATTCATGTCCCTGCTGCAACCTAATCTCCTGCAGCGCATCTATTGCCACCACCAGTCATCTTTACGAGATAACAAATCTCCTCCCAGGCATCACTAATGGCCACACGCACCTCCTATTAATTTAAACCGCCACAAAGAAACTGAAGTCAATGCCTTGAATGTTTTTTTTGAGTGTACAAGACTAATCCCTGTGACCAATGACACTGAATTAACCACTAACCTGGGGGTCTGGAGCAGCCTGCTGCCTGGTTGTAAAGTGCTTCAACACCGAGTCAGGAGTAGTAAGTGCTATATACATTTAATTACACTACAGTACAATGATAAGACGACCGCTTCTTCGTAGTGGTACTTGGACGGAGCTTGTAAACACTATCAGACAGTTTTCCACGGTTTATCCTTGTAAATTAGTCTCTAATTGTTTTTATTGTATAAAATACTATGCGTAGACTAACTTTAAACCTTTACACACTTTACATGCGTGCTGTACAGTGTAGCACACATGCAAAGTTAGAAAAGTAAGGAGAAATGAAAGCATTACCCCGTCATGGCGCCTATCTGCAATGGGTGCTATTTTCTGACGATAAACTTTGTCTACTTTTTTAAGTAAATAGGGCTTAGCCTCAGAAAACTTCAGTGGTTGCATGGGAATGCCCATGTACCATCCATGATACGCCTCCTTGGTGCTAAATAATGTAAAGCAGCGCTATGCGTTGCTTTCCGTCACTTTCAAATTATTCCAGCTTAAAACAGATTTTATGCTGGAAAGAGTATAGATGAAAAAAATGGGGTTGTTTTGCATAACTGTTGTGAAGCAAACATGGCATTAAATCTTAGTAAATTGACCCCTTAGCATATAACTATATACCCAATAGAGACCTGATTGTATAGTTGTTGTTGACACCTCGACAGTGATTCAGACACCTGGGAACTCTGCTAAACTCACCAGGTTGTGTTAGGAGATGTTTCCATTAAAGGGAGCACAATGGTGTGACAGCTGTGATTGCATAATTTATGTCCTCCCTATGCATGAACCGCCTGCAATTTTTTGACAGGCAACCTAATCCTTTTACCTGGTGAGATTAAGTATTAAATAGGATAAATTGGGAACCAGAAGCCAGAAGTGTATAGAGGAGCTGCATGTATCACCAGTATGGTAGAAGCATGCGCAGGATCAGTATCCTCTTAATAGGATTGAAGTTGGTCCATTTTCTTTCTGACCGAAGTGAAGTTTGGATAAAATTTACAAACAAGGTAAAGATATGCAAAATTGCTCATCAAAATTAGAGTAAATACATAATAAATAGAGTAACCTAAAACAAGGTGTATTCCCTTTTTAGAATAAAAGGATGAAAGAAATATGAGCGGATGTAAACGTGCTCAGAGAAACCTATAAAACAGAACCAGGGAAGATCCCACCTGGGTAAGTTAAAGAAAACCAATGGGTGGGATACAATAGTAAAGAATGACCTAAAACCTGGTGTTCCCCTTTTGGGTTAACTTTTTCAAAAACCCAATTGTGTCTAGGAAATAGAACTAAGACACTGTATATCAGCGACAAACTACTAAGCCTGTTATACTATCGCCCTCAGCACCTCCAAGATGTGGGAATGTAGTAATAGACTACCAGGAAGAATTAGTTCTGGGATTGCAAAGTGTTCGGGGTTACCAAATATTAGGACAGAAGTTAAAATGTGGTAGTAATCTAAGTGCAAGTGTTGTTAAAAAAAAGCATGGGCCTAACGATATGTATTATGATATGTTTTTGTAGATAAAATTAAGCTGTGAACGAGTCCTTGAAGAAGGTGCAGGATAAAAAGAGGCACCGAAACGCCGCATCGACAATTTCGTTCCTATAACAATCCATTGACTAGTAAACATGATGTTGTAATGTTTGTGTGAAATATTGCTAGATTAGCAATTTTTAAAGAACATTGTATGCTTTTTAATTCTTGAAACTCATGAAAAACGTTTGTGTATATGATTTTAAATGCAAAAAATATGTTACACCCTGACCAGCGCCGAACACCTGCATTTCCAGATCCACACCAACCCGAACACCACCCTCAGAGGCACCCTGATCTACCGACCCCCGGGACCACGCACGCAATTCAGCGAGGACATCGCCGACTTCGTCAGCCCGCATGCCCTCCCCTCCGCTGACTACATCCTCCTGGGAGACCTCAACTTCCATCTGGAGAACAACAACGACCGCAACACCAGCACCCTGCTCGACAACCTCGCCAACCTGGGACTCAAGCAACTGGTGTCCACCCCCACCCACCTCGCCGGACACACACTCGACGCAGTCTTCTCTTCCAGCACAGACATCAACTTCAGCCACGCCACTGAGCTTCAATGGACGGACCACAGCTGCGTCCACTTCACCTTCAAGAGAACGACGACCCACCACCACCAGAAACAGACCGCCCGCAGAAGCTGGAACAAGATCACAGCAGACCAGCTCGCCACCTCCCTGAGCCAGCACCCTCCTGCCAGCTCAGCGAACCCCAGCCAGGCCGCCGACAACCTCACGAAGTGGATCAGCAACTGCGCGGACGAACTCGCCCCACTGAGGACCCCGCCTAGCAGACCCGGCAGCAAGAAGGCCCCTTGGTTCACCGACGAACTCAAGAGCTCCAAGAAGAACTGCCGAGCCCTCGAGAAAGTCTGGAGAAGGGAACCGACACCGGACAACAGGACCTCCTTCAAACTTGCCACCCGGAAACACCACCAGCTGATCCGCGCCGCCAAGAAAACAGCTTTCAAGGACCGGTTGGACAACAACGCACACAACTGCAAGGAACTCTTCAACATCGTGAAAGAGCTTTCCAACCCCAGCGCAGGAAACAACGACATCATCCCATCGCAAGACCTCTGCAACTCCCTCGCTTCATACTTCCACAACAAGATCGCGGACATACACAACAGCTTCAACAACCAACCAACGCACACCATGACCGAACAACCACCCCCCCCCACCACCACCCTCCACGCCTGGACCCCGATCAGCACCGAAGACACCATCCGCACGATGAACTCCATCCACTCCGGATCACCGACCGACCCCTGCCCTCACCACGTCTTCAACAAGGCCGACGCTGTCATCGCACCCCACCTGCGAGACATCATCAACACATCCTTCGACACCGCCACCTTCCTCGAGAGCTGGAAGCACACCGAACTCAGCGCTCTACTCAAGAAACCCACAGCGGACCCCACCGAACTCAAGAATTACCGCCCCATCTCGCTCCTCCCGTTTCCAGCCAAAGTCATTGAGAAGACCGTCAACAAGCAGATGGCCGCCTTCCTCGAGACGAACGGATCCCTCGACCCCTCACAGTCCGGCTTCCGAGCCAACCACAGCACCGAGACCGCCCTCATCGCCGCCACCGATGACATCCGAGCCCTGATGGACAATGGAGAAACAGCGGCCCTCATCCTCCTAGACCTCTCCGCGGCATTCGACACGGTCTGCCACCGCACCCTAGTACGGCGCCTCAGCAACATCGGCATCCAGGACAAGGCGCTGGAATGGATCACCTCCTTCCTCGACGGAAGAACACAGAGAGTCCGCCTACCACCTTACAAGTCAGAGGCCTCCGAAGTCATCTGCGGCGTCCCCCAAGGATCATCTCTGAGCCCCACCCTCTTCAACGTCTACATGAGCCCCCTCGCGGCCATCGTACGCAAACACAACCTCAGCATAATCTCCTACGCCGACGACACCCAGCTGATCCTCTCCCTGACCAACGACCCCGCCGCCGCCAGAGCCAACCTGCACGAAGGGATGAAAGAGGTAGCCGAGTGGATGACGACCAGCCGCCTGAAACTGAACTCGGACAAGACGGAGGTCCTCATCCTGGGCTCCTCACCCTCCACCTGGGACGACTCCTGGTGGCCTCCCGCCCTGGGCACCGCACCCAAACCGACAGACCATGCACGAAACCTGGGCGTCATCCTGGACTCCTCCCTCTCCATGACCAGGCAAGTCAACAACGTCTCCTCGGCGTGCTTCAACATCCTACGCATGCTACGGAAGATCTTCTGGTGGATCCCCACCGAGACCAGAAAGACCGTCACCCAGGCCCTCGTCACCAGCCGGCTGGACTACGGCAACGCCCTCTACGCCGGCACCACCGCCAAGCTCCAGAAGAGACTCCAGTGGATCCAGAACGCCTCAGCCAGACTCATCCTCGACATCCCACGAACCAGCCACATCTCCGGACATCTGAGAGACCTTCACTGGCTCCCCGTCAACAAAAGAATCACCTTCCGCCTCCTCACCCACGCACACAAAGCCCTACACGACCAAGGCCCGAGCTACCTCAACAGCCGAGTCAACTTCTACGCTCCCAAACGCCACCTCCGATCAGCCAACCACGCCCTCGCCGCCGTCCCCCGCATCCGAAGAGCGACGACAGGAGGAAGGTCCTTCTCCTACCTGGCCGCCAAGACCTGGAACTCCCTCCCTCCCGACCTGCGCCTGACCCAAGACCACCTCTCCTTCAGGAAGAAGCTGAAGACCTGGCTGTTCGAGCAGTAGCGGCACTCCCCCCCCCCCCCCCTCCCCCCAGCGCCTTGAGACCCTACGGGGATGTAGCGCGCTTTATACGTGTCACTGATTGATTGATTGATTGATTGATTGATATTATTATAAAACTTTAAATCTTCTCAAATAAATGAAAGAAAAATGTTTTTATAAAAATTGTTTCATGTTTTTCATGGTACCCGTGGGCCCCACATACACTTAGATGTAAATTTGGTAACCGGTGCAACATTTAAATCCCTCCCATTGATGCAAACGTCCCCCTTTGGGATCTTAACACCACCTATGATGTATTGAACTCAGGAGAAGGAACTCTGTTTTTTATAAGATTGTTGACCCAATCCTTTTCCTGCCAGAAAGGGTAGCTCCCTACACACAACTTTTGACCAGGATCAGTATAAGTGCCCTGAGAGGGACAGGAGCAAGTGCTTTTCTGTAGCAGATACCTTCAGCTTCGATACGATCACAAGCTCTAAACACAAAAAAATACACTGAAAGACAATAAAAGTGATGAGAGTGAAACACTTAAAATAATCTCAGCCTCTGGTAAATACTCAGGGCTGCATCCCAGTCCATAGCCCAAAATGCCAAACTAGGTCCCTTCTGGAAGGGATCACAAGAAATCCCAAATGGGTTGCAGTATATCTGGGCCTCTTCAGTCAGGTGTAGCTTGAGCCCAAAGGCACCATATGTACAATACCCATGTCTGGGCATACCTGCCACACATGGCACTGAAAAAAACAAAAAAGAGATGGGTGGAATGCTTGCATTAATCTCAACCACCGGTTATTTCTCGGGCTGCATCTCAGCCCATTATTTTTTTGCCCACCATGCCACCTCAGACAGCCATATGTAAATACCTATTTTTCCTGGTCCAATTGGAATAGTCCAGCCCAAAGTGCATTTCCAGGTCCCCTGTGTATGGGTACACAAGGAACTCCAGACCTGTTTCGGCCTATTTGTTAGCCTCTCCAGTAGGGTGTAGCTTAACTTTTTGTTTTCTTCAGTGCAATGTGAAGGGTCCAGTTGCGAGTCCTGTACTCCCTGTACCATAAAACTCAAGCTACTATTTAAGTGGAGAGGATGTGGTGTAACGACAGAGCTGCCAACTTTAGTCGGTGTCGGCTCAACATCCTGTGATTCTGGGCAAGTCACTTGGGGGTTTTATTACAAGTAAGGCGGTCCTAGGACCCTTGTACTCATGGTGGTGGTCCAACCACCGCCACTACTTTGGGTCTGCTTACAGTATTTTGTGTGTGGCAGTCGGACCGCCACAGGACTTCTGCGTCCATGGGGATCTAGGATTTTGCAGATGGTGGCACAGGGGTAAGGGACAGGTGTATGCTGGTGGTGCCCCTGCGGCACAGCCGAGCATATTCCAATTTACTTTTCCACCACCAATTTCAAGGCGGTGAGCCTGCCATAAAAAGGTGGCAGAGATGCAACTACCACTTCAGGGACTGGGGGTGCATGTGGGAGACACATATTGTACCCCCTGGAATTGCACCCCCGTTCCTGCATGGTGTGGCATGCAAGATATGGTGCATGCCACACTGTGCAGAAACGTGCTGCAGATTCTGTCACGGGGGGAGTCTGCTGTTAAGGCTCTCCTACGAGCTTAACACAGCCACCGCAGCTCGCCCGCCCGCCCGCCCTGGATTAAACTCAGTCCGGTGAGCGGGCAAACCACAGGCTTGACGGTCCTCCTGTAAATGCAGCGGAGATGGTGGTACAGGAAGTTCTTAATCTCCCTGTGCCTTCCAAAAAAGAATGTGTCCTTGTGCAATGTAACTGGTGCTCATGTAAAATGCTCCAATACTTCGGGACGCGTGCGCATTATCTAAACAAAAAAAAGTGCTTACAGTAGCTGAATTTCCACTCCAGCAAACAACTTTCAGGAGTAAGCATTGACTGTTCTACCTGGCTTCCATCCCACAAAGGACATTCTTGCAAATTCAGTGAGCTCCCACTTTCATCTGGTTTTAGTGATTCCAGATACAACAGGCAATATGTTACAATAACTGCCCAGTTACTCCAGAGTTCCCAAGTCTTTAGTGACCTGGACTGACAGCATGTGTAAAGGAAATTGTAACCCCAGTAATAAAATTCACCGTGTGCCATTTTGCATGTAGATTAAAGGAACGGTAATGAATTAAATACTGAAAATGAAAGAAGCACAGCCAAGCTAGGGTTCCTGCTTCTTGTTCTTCTCATGGGATAGTAGGAATAGGTTCAACTCATTGTAATTGTGGCTGTCTGTGTTGGTTTCATTTTAAATTATGTAAACGTGTTTTACTTGCAGATTTGTGTTCAGTTTCATCAAAGTGAGAAGCTAATTAGATTGGCCCTCGGGGAGTGGGGGGGGGGACGTCATACATGAGACAAAGGCCAATCTAATTAGTCTGCAACAGTACAAATAAATCACCCCATCAAACAGTGTTCACTGGTGTCAGCTGCCCCACCTGCTCTTTCCCTTATCAGTAAATCCAATATTTGCAGGTTTGCTCCCTGAGTGATGCCCACCAAAACCTCCCTTTACATCATGCAATTATATGCACCCAGCATCTGTTCTTGTGCTCCAGTGATACTTCGAATTTTATATGTAATGTCAGGAAACAAGAAAGTGTTAATTGGAAGGTGTGTTTCAATGCGAGAGCCGCCTTCCCTGAAGCCCTCTTGCTTGTTGCCTTTTTATCTCCAGCTGTCCAGGCACACTCGGTTTCCAGTCCCACTCACAGAAAGCCCAGGTGCCATCCTGGTGATGTTCTTCGAGGGCTCTGCCCAAGCATGGCTGCCAGCCCTTTGGCTGTCTCTTGTTAAAAAGAAAAAAGAGCATCGCAGGCTTCAAATCTAGGACGACTACACCTTTAACCACAACCCTGCACAGAGTGATGGTTAGAAGTTCATGCGCGGAAAATCCTTTGTTTTGTATGAAAACCCTCACCCAACAACCTAGTTGGTGGCATGCTTCATCATCGGGTTCCACCCAAGATGCCAAGTGCTCCTCAGGTGTGCTTCAACGCCAATTACAGCAGAGCTGTTTTTTCTGTGTGGGTGCAAAGTGGTGCTGTGAAAGTGAAGTCTAAAAAATGTCCATTGGGTCCTTTTGACTAAAGGTAAATATTTTATTGGTGGGCCCTATGGCAGCGTTAAAAACGGAAAGAATCGGATATGTGTAGAGATTAAATGATGTCTCTATTATCCTGATATCAGATCTATTGCAGGATATTAGAGACATAATTTAATCTCTACACATATCCGATTCTTTACACTTTTAACGCGGCCATACTGCCCCCCGTTAAAATCTTTACCTTTAATCAAAAGGGACATCAAGGTGTGTTTCTGCTGTCGACAGCGGCTTCCTTTCTTTGAAAAGCTCAGTGAAAGTCATAAAATCTTCACTTGATTCATCTTTTCTACTAAGTCTTTGTGGGTCTACTAGCCCATTGATCTAGGGACAAGAAACATTTTGGCATAAGTTCACGCTTTGCAGAAGCTCATCCATTCACTCATTTATTCATTCACCCAGTAATGTTAGTGAAGGAGCTTAAACCATGCATACTCACTATGGTGAATGTCCACAGCACGAGGCACTGCTACAAAACTAGAATGAGCTACATAAAAGCAGCCTGACGGGGCGTAGCTTGGACGCCGATAGGGATGATGGCGTGAGCCCGTAGCTCCGTGCCCGGTCCCGCAATTTCTCCTGATAAACCTCGCCTACGCGCCGATTGCAGCGCGGGAAATCTGCACAGAACACCAGGGGTAGCTGAGGAGCATACTTTCGAAGAAGCAGGAGGCCGAATGGTGTAATAAGAACCGATTTCGGAGTTGGAGGTGCTGCGTCCTGAATACAAGATGGCGGCAGCCCCAAGCTATAGAGAATGAACGACGAGGTGCGAAAGACCGCGGCTGGGAAATAGTGAAGAAAAACATCTGAAGGAGTGAGCGGAGTGGGGTTCCTGCCACGCGTGGCTCAACAGATGAGTCTGCAATACAGTGCACTCTCCGCCACTTCAGAGAATTACGATCGAGGCGACGATCCCCGCTGCCTAAGATGACGACCATGTGAGGAAGACTTCATTTCCTGAACGCGGCCCGAGACGATTGCTGCCAGTGAGAGTCCGACAACGGCGAGCCATGGAGGACTTGTGAAGAGGTGGAACCTAAACCCGACCTCGTGGCTGATCAATCGCACCGAGCAAGAGCCCCGACTAGGTGTCACTCCCTGCACAGGGCGACAGATCACGAAGGCGATCGCTGAGCTGAATGAGGAGTGAGCCCGGTTGGGCTTCATCGGTTGAACGAGGTGGCACGGGACGTCGACCGTTGACGAGGTCGGCGACCGGCAGCGGCACTCTGGCACGGCACGGCCACATACGAGGCGGTTGTGTGGGGATGAGTTGGCGCTGAGGGTCTGCACGCCGGATCAATACGGAGTAACACTCCACACAGTACATAAATCAGGCTCAACACAGCATTTGCCTGCTAGACCTGGTGTGCACTATTGGTTTCTCCACATTATTGTATTGGGTCTTCCTCGACTCTTCTGTCAAGTGGACATGGTGAGCCCACACAGAGGGCGACAATAGACTGAGCAAAGAAAGGCTCTTGGGCCGCTAGGTGCTTGCAGGAGTACTGTCCGGTGTGATCGCTGCCCACCCGGAGTGAGGTGCAACGGATAGTGAACGGCCATTTTGGACACGGAAATGAGGCCCTCAGGCTGAAGACGACTTAACCCCTGAAAGAGATGGCCACTGCTCGGGAGGAACGCTGAGACTACTGTGCGGGGAGAAAGATCGAGGGGCCAACATTACTCTGCGGATGGACGTAGGGACCGAGAAATCCCCTCGAGGCGAAACAGAAACGGCGCCCTCGGTGATCAAGATGGCCGCCAGTGGTCGTGAACTGAAAATGAAACAGGGTCATGACCAGGCGAAAGGGACGGAAACAGATAGCAGGACCCATACCGACCCAGAAGGCTCGGCGCAGGAACAGAGACTGAATAAAAGACTAGATGGAATACTGGAGGCAATAGCCGTGACCAAGGAGTCCCTGCACCAAGATATAGGGCAGGTCGCCACGGGACTGGGTCTCTTGAGGGCGGATCATGCTAAACTAGCTGACAGAGTGAAGGAAAATGAGCTACTGCTTCAGGAACTCAAACCGGCGGTGGTGACTGCAGAGCACAAACTGACTTATATCCTTGATCGCCTAGCGACGCTGGAGAAGCAGGCTGAGGATTCCGAAAGCCGGAATAGGAGGAACAACGTGAGGGTGGTAGGCCTGCCGGAAAAAGTTGAGGGGATGACGCAGTAGCCTACATGGAGAACTGGTTTAACACGGTTGTGGCCCCAGAGGGACTCTCCCCTTTCTTCTCCCTGGAACGAGCGCACAGGGTCCCTGCCCGCCCACCCTTGCAGGGCCGCCCACCCAGACCAATGGTGGTCAAGATATTTCATTTCAGAGACAGAGACCTGCTGATACAAAGGGCACGCTCGACGGGCCCCTTCCAGGTGGACAACAGTTCGGTCACGGTTTTTCTCGACTACACGCAGGAGGTCCAAAAACGCAGGGCCTCATATCTGGCAGTGAAAAAAGAACTGAGGGATGAGGGCATACAATATTCCTTGCTCTTCCAGGCCAAGTTGCGAGTGATCCAGGATGGGACGACCCAATTCTTTCAGACTCCCGACGAGGTGTGGTCATGGCTCGAGTTATATCGTGCTGGTACGGACCGAAGGGGTAAAGGAGAGAAAGAGAGACAAAAACCTATCCAGGTGCGAAAGTCACAACACATCCGCAAGCGAAATAAACTCAAGAGAGCGATGCGGCATGATCAGATGGCGGCGGACAGAAAAGGAGCTTTGGCAGCAACGGCGGTCATAACGGGCTCACAACAGGAGGGACAATCGATAGGTTCGGACTCTGAAGAGGACGGAGGAAAATCTGGAGGAGACATTTCGGACGTTGATAGCTCTGGGGGGCCGGCGGTCACCCCACAGATGGCAGATGGACTCTTTAATGAATGACATTTCGATTGAGGACCATACTCACTAATCCTGTTGGGGCAGATTACCTTGGTGTTCTGCGGAATAGCAGGTATTGAGTTGAAACACCGCATGGGGTCGTGGGCTCTGGGTGAGGGCCTTGCCTGCTCCCGGTCGGCTCTGAATCACCCTCTTGTTGCCCTTAAGGCCTTCTGTAGTGACGACTACAGAGTAGTAGAATGTGTGTTGTGTTACAGGTTTGGATGGGGGCTGATGTCGCGTTATTAGGTCCTGTTCTGGGGAGAGGGGTTGGGGGAGTTTTCTGGGGTGTTTTGAGTGGGGGGTTTGCTGCAATGATGTGGGTAGCCGATTAAAACTGTTAGGATGGTTGGGGGATGGCTGCAATGGGGACGTTACCTAATTTGAAATGCCTTACATGGAATGTCCGTGGACTTCGAACAATGTCAAGACGATACAAGGTGCACGCCTATCTGGTGAGGCGTGGTATTCAAATAGCACTGTTGTAAGAAACTCACTTAACCAAGCAGGAATGCACTGCACTGCAGAGGAGGTGGCATGGCCAGGTGTTTGGCACATCGTACTCGGCATTTGCCAGGGGGGTGTTGATATGGGTGAGAGTGGGGTTCCCTTTTCAGGCCACGAACCAGCTGGTGGACCCTGAAGGTCGCTTCGTAGCGGTGGAGGGAAGGCTGTATGGCCGTGATGTGGTTTTATGTAGCGTATACGCCCCCAATGCTGACCAAGACCGTTTTTTTGATAGACTAACAGGCTCGCTGGCACACTTCCTAGCGGGCCCCATCATACTGGGAGGTGACTTCAATTCGATCACCGATGTCTTACTGGACAGATCACACCCACCATTAGCCGACTCCCCAGTGCGCAGGTTAGCCACACACAGGATAGACTGGCCTGAGAGGTGGGGCCTTATTGATGTGTGGAGGGAGCAACATCCTGATTTTAGGGACTATTCCTTCTCGGCGCTGCATGCATTGCATGTTAGGATAGACTCCATCTTGTGTAGTGGCCCCCTGGCTGCCATGATAGCCCACACGGAATACCTGGCTAGAACCATTTCGGACCATAATCCCTTACTGATGACTGTGCAGTGGCAGCGATCGAGGTCGGCGGTTCCAACATGGAGACTGCGGCCTGATACATTAGAGGACCTGGTGTTCAGTGATACGGTCCACCAGGGCATTGAGCGCTATTTTGATGAGAATGAGGGTTCAGATGCCACGAGGTCGATAGAATGGGATGCAATGAAGGTGGTAGTGAGGGGCATCTGCATGGGCAGGTTTTCGAATGAAAGGACAACGGTTTTGGCAGATTTGGGGAAGGCGGAATGTGTGTTGAGAGATCTAGAACAGCGTAGGCCTGAGCGACCAGACTTACAGGACCGGCTGCTAGAGGTGAAGGAATTGGTTGCGACGGAAACAGAGCGACTGCGGTGCTATGATTATAAGTTGTACATCACCAAGGTGCATGCGGAAAGGGCTAAGGTGGGAACACTACTAGCTAAACTTGCTAATCCGGAGCCTAGAGGTTGCCCGATCATGAGCATAAAGACGGCAACGGGAGAGGTAGTCTACTCACAAGCAGCAGTTTTGATGTGCTTCATGTCGTACTATACCACTCTGTATGAAAGCCGGCTGGAGGTGGACGTCCCTGCAATTGACGACTACCTGGAGAGTGTTCATCTCCCAGTGCTGGATGACGTTACCGCGAAGGACCTGGGCGGTCCCATAACGGTGTCGGAGATTCGGGTGGCCATCAAGCAGATGGCTAGAAATAAGACACCGGGGGTGGATGGCCTACCGATTGAATTTTATGTGAAATATATTGATATTCTGGCGCCCAGGCTACTAGCCGTGTACTCTGAAGCCCTGGAACTGGGGCATCTACCCCAATCGGTGAGGGAGGCACTGGTGGTACCGCTGCTGAAACCTGGTAGGGAGGCCTCCGACGTGACGTCGTATAGACCCCTGTCTATGCTGACGGTGGATTACAAGATTCTGAGTCGCATTTTGGCCACTAGATTACTGCCGCACATGACCATGCTGATCCACAGGGACCAAGCCGGGTTTATTCCTACTAGGAACACCTCTATAAACATCCGCCGACTGGTCCGCTTACTGGACGGCACCTTGGAAGCGGATCAAAAACCAGCAGTATTGTCGGTGGATTTTGAAAAGTCATTTGATAGCCTAGAGTGGAAGTACCTTGATGGGGTGCTAGAGAAGTTTGGCCTAGGGGGCGGATTTGGGCGCTGGACGAGAGTTCTCTACTCCTCTGCGACTGCCAGGGTACGACTGGGGTCTGTTATATCCTCCGACTACCTGGTGTGTGGGGAACGAGGCAGGGATGCTCGCTATCTCCCCTGTTGTTTGCATTAGCAACGGAACCACTGGCAGCGCAGGCGAGGACGGGGGCGCTGTACAATGGGTTTGGAAATGGTGGGGAGTTTCATCACATATCACTGTACGCAGACGATCTGTTGCTGTACCTAGAGGATACGGAAAGGGCACTAGAAAGGGCTGTAGAGATGTTGTCAAGCTTTAATAGGCTGTCGGGCCTCAAGGTGAACTGAAATAAGACCTGCGTTTTTCCGTTGCGGGTGGATATGCCATAATCCCCCTCTTACAGTAGATGTGGTCTGGGAGGGTACTTGCTTTACCTATCTAGGGGTCCGTATTTACCACGATGGCATGAATCTGCTGGAAGGAAATATAGGGTGCTGCATAAGAGCTCTGAGGGGGTGCATGACCTTTTGGGCCTCCCTACCTTTATCGGTGCAAGGCCGGATGGCACTATTGAAGATGGTGGCTTTGCCAAGGTTGCTCTATTACTTCCGTACCTTACCGGTGTGGGTTCCTCAGTGGATCTTTAAAGAACTGAGGACGATGGTTATTGACTTTCTTTGGGGGCACGGGAGGCGCAGGGTGGCATTGAATACTCTGATAAGACCCAAACTTGAAGGAGGGATGGCGGTTCCCGATTTTGAATTGTATTACCTAGCGGCACAATTACAGATATTAACGCAAAGCATTGCTAAAGAATTTAGAGGCCCAGACCAGGGTCGGGGGACCGGTATCCAGAGACACATCTTATCATATATAATTATGCAACAGAAATTAGAATTGAGAGGTTTATCCATGGAAGAGAGAACCCTACGGTTGTGCTGGCATAGGAGCTTGAAGAGAGCGAAAGCAGCAAGACCATACGCGCCGGAGATTCCTCTGGGGATGTTGACGGCGCTGCCACATGGAGGCGATTGGTCTCCATTATCGGAATGGGAAGATTTGGGCTTACAGATGGTGGGAGACTTATATATTGATGGGATGCTGGTCCCCTTTAGGGTATTACAAGACCAGTTTGGTCTCCCGGATGGGAGCTAGCTCTTGCATGCTGCAGTGGTCGCGGCGATGCAGAAGCACTGGAAAGGGGGGCTGGCGGAACCGGACACGACTATGGCCTGTCAATATGTGGTGATGGCTGCGGGAACGATCAAAGCGGTTACCTGCCTCCACTCTAGAATGCTACATGAGAGACTAGAGCCACTTACTACACTGAAAGAGAAATGGGAGGAAAGTATAGGCAAACCTATCCCAGACACGGTCTGGGGACATATTCTGAAGAGGACATGGAAGGGTTGCAGAAATGCCCGCTTCCAGCAGGTGCATTTTTTTGTACTACATAGGGCCTATCTGACCCCGGGGAAGATCAGACGGTACTTCAGGGTACAAGACGCAGTGTGCCCGAGATGCTTAGCGCCTGAGGTAGAGCTTGATCATTTATTATGGGGTTGCCCGAAGTTAGAGACGTATTGGCCCTGAGGTGGGGGAGCTTCTGAACGCAGTTACTGACCGTGAAGTGGATTTTGACATACTTTTAAAAGAACAATGGTTCAAGGTAGGCCTTATGAGGTCCTTGGAAGAGAGTAGAACAAAAAGCGAGTATTTAATAAGTCGCTAGGGAGCAAAAGTAGTAGGTACAGGTAGGAGTTTTTATTTTACTCTTTTTTCTTAAGGATATACATAAATAATTATACTGTATTTCAGGTGCTCAGGTGAATAGTACGGTGCAGGACGTGACATAAGTGATCAAAGTGAACGGACTGTCACACAACAACAACAAGGATAAAAACACAACAATTATATACAATAGAACGAGTGAAATTCCTTGGGTAGGTCGACGGCATTTCGATCTATATAGCTTTAGATCATCATCAGGACAGATGAGCCTCCTGAAACTTGCCGATGAATTTGGGCAAGGATGATTTTTTTGGACAGTACAGCTGATTTGGATGTCGCTGTTCTCAAGAGAATACTGCTGTTAATGAGTTTGGGTCTCTCAGTGGGGTGATTCGAGTAGCGCTCAGTCACTTCTACTTGGACGAGGGTCCTACTTGAATTGGAAAAGTTTAAACAAGTTTAAACAGAATTAGTATAGGGGGGTTCCGTTAGCGCATTCGTCGCTATGGCACTAGGAAGTTATTGGCGCCTGAAATTAATCTTGGCAGTTCGGCGTAGCAGAAAAGGGGGGTCCGAGTACCTCTCTTGCAGTTGCTCAGTGAGCAACTGCGAGAGAGGTACTCGGACCCCATCTTGGCAGTTCGGCGTAGCAGAAAAGGGGGGTCCGAGTACCTCTCTCGCAGTTGCTCAGTGAGCAACTGCGAGAGAGGTACTCGGACCCCCCTTTTCTGCTACGCCGAACTGCCAAGATTAATTTCAGGCGCCAATATCTTCCTAGTGCCATAGCGACGAATGCGCTAACGGAACCCCCCTATACTAATTCTGTTTAAACTTGTTTAAACTTTTCCAATTCAAGTAGGACCCTCGTCCAAGTAGAAGTGACTGAGTGCTACTCGAATCACCCCACTGAGAGACCCAAACTCATTAACAGCAGTATTCTCTTGAGAACAGCGACATCCAAATCAGCTGTACTGTCCAAAAAAATCATCCTTGCCCAAATTCATCGGCAAGTTTCAGGAGGCTCATCTGTCCTGATGATGATCTAAAGCTATATAGATCGAAACGCCGTCGACCTACCCAAGGAATTTCACTTGTTCTATTGTATATAATTGTTGTGTTTTTATCCTTGTTGTTGTTGTGTGACAGTCCGTTCACTTTGATCACTTATGTCACGTCCTGCACCGTACTATTCACCTGAGCACCTGAAATACAGTATAATTATTTATGTATATCCTTAAGAAAAAAGAGTAAAATAAAAACTCCTACCTGTACCTACTACTTTTGCTCCCTAGCGACTTATTAAATACTCGCTTTTTGTTCTACTCTCTTCCAAGGACCTCATAAGGCCTACCTTGAACCATTGTTCTTTTAAAAGTATCTCTTTACCCCAGGTTCTACTGTATGGGGTTCCCTTGTTTATAACAAACACGTGGATTTTGACATGGCGAAATGCCTACTGCTTTGGTTCCCTCACACGACCAGAACAAAAATTACGAGTAAATTTATTGACCTAGGACTCATATTAGCCCAGAGAGAGATTACCTGGCACTGGAATGGATGAATGAGCTGCTGAAATGGTCCAGATGTGAAGGTGTGATTAGATTGCGGCAGGCCGCTAGGACCGCCAACGATAAGATGATGAAGAGTAGAGGCATCCGGAGAGGGGGGTTCCATGGGGCATGTAAGAACGAAAGCATAGAAACATCAAGTGGCGAACTCTTGAGTCAGAACCTACAATTACAACCCACATCAGTAGCAGTTGGGGGGAGGGAGGTGTGGGGGGTTACTGGGGATCCGCTGTAGCGACAGGAAGGGTGCCTGCGGAAGGGATTGTGGCTACAAATGAAGGAAGAGGATATCCGGGCCAAGACACTTTGTGTACACATGGATTGGTCATCGATAGTCCCCAGAGAATACCACCACGGGAGGGCACTAGCATGGACTGAATAGTGCGGGCACTGATGCTACTGGCCTCACCTACAATGGGTGGCCGACTATGATTGGCGGTGAACTGGGGGGGGGGGAGTTTGGAGGGTATAAAATGCAGATACTAAATTATGTTGTTGACCAGACATCTCTATGAGATGGCCACCGTGACATCTTTGGTGGAACGTACTGGTACGCCGCCCAGCCTCCGGGATGTGGGTTGAATGGCTGTGTGCAATCTTATTGAAGAGAATGTGCTTTAAGATGTCAAGAGTGAGAAGGTTGACCTACTTTGATGCTTTGTTTATAACTCTGCAATAAAAACATATTTAAAAAAAAAAAAGCAGCCTGACATAGACCTGTGGATGCCCCCATACATGTGAGAAACCTCAAGCTTGATGAAGAGCCTGCTGCACTTCAAGAACTGGACTCCTCTAGCTCCAGATATGGCTAAGCACCTGTTCCTGATGGTGCATTGCTCCAGCATCCACTTCAGGTGCTCGTCACCTGTTTCTCCAAACAAACAGATGCTGCATACCCATACGTGGCAAGATGGAGCTTCGCTAGCAGGCTTGGTGAGCAAATCTCAGCAGAAGGTGCCCGGACCAGAGCTTCACTTTGCTAGACGTGCCTGCAATCTCTATGTCCCTGGATGCTGAGCAGCCTTGTCCCTTCTCTAAAGATTATGGACCAGATGTAAGACGGAAAACTGCATGTGCAAACGTGTTTTTGACCCGTTTGCACATGCAAAATTCCTGTGGGCCATGTACTAACACTATTTTGCAAGACGCAAATAATTTCGGACTCACAAAATAGTGTTTTGCGACTCGCTATTAGGAAGGGGCGTTCTCTTTCTAATAGCGACCCCACAAGTCATGTAAGAATGTTTTGCAGTGGTAAAGCACTCGCACTCGCAAACGGAAAGGGGTCCCCAGGGGACCCCTTCCCCTTTGGGAATGCATGTGCAAACATTTTTAAAGAGCAGGCAGTGGTCCCTGGGACAAGCATTTGCAAGGCATCGGTCTCGCCTTTGGGACCTTATATGTATTTAGCAATACAGCATATTAGCCTTGGTGCTGAAACATCTACTGTTCTTTATTATGGAGGGAAAGTGAGCACCAAACTGCAGGACATTTCAGGTATGGGAACACATCAAGGGACATATTGCCTTTCAGTGGGAAATGGTATAGTCCAAAGCTCTGTTTTAAATATCGAATTATCGCCTTCGGTGGTCATATCATTTAAAATACTAGATTTGAAAAAACTATTATTATTTACAGGTGCTTATGGAAATCAATTTCTATTAACCAATCTTTGTGTGGGCAGAAGGCTATGGTGGAGGTAGGTATTATGGGTGGTAGGCAGTGTGTGCAAAGCTGGACACTGGAGACCATCAGCGAGAGAATGAAAGGGCAGGGCCTGCTACTGGAAGAAATCGGGGGAAACGGTGTATTGGTGCACTCTCATAGGAGGCATGGTGTGCCACACTGCAGCACATAGAGGGGCAGGGGCTCTGCTGCAGGAAGCAGATAAGGTAGTGTATCCTAGTGATTTGGTGGCTAATAGGGGCAGTGTTTTTTTATTTTTATTTTTTATTTCAAATCTGCATCACATTACAAAAGCATTAAACATAGGACACTTTTTCATTTGCACGACATTACAGTAACAATGGAATTTTGCAGACTTACATTTCAATGCTTAAGTTATACAACAGTTAATCGTTATTGTATAGTATATGAGCAGCATGTTGCGCCCACCAGCAGTTCACTATAGTACTCTGATTGGGTACAGCAGTACAGCATGTCGTTCGCCCATTGAGTAGTCGTGGGAAGTGGACCCCGCATCCAACAATGCGCCACCCTACGTTTGGCCATCAGCAGTCCCATATCTACCAATCTCCGCAACCCCTTAGGCACCGATTTAGAGTAGCCCAGCAGGGCCAGAGACGGCTCCGGCCCAAGTTCCTGCCGTATTATCGCTGCCATCTCTGAGAAGATACTTTCCCAGAACCTCGCAATACCTGGGCAGCACTACGCCTGATGCATACAGTCAATAATGCAAAAAGTCCTTTTGTTGCAGCGCTCACACCTGGAGTCAACCCTTAGGCCATAATGGCAAAGCCTTTACAGGGTATAAGAAACCCTGTAAAGGCTTTGCCATTGAGGTATTTGACGTGAGTCAATCGGTGTCATCCATTGAGGGCGACACGTCTCGTACTGGTGCAACAGTATGTCCAGGTTGCGTCGTCAATGTCCCTGTTTAGGTCTCGTTGCCATGCCAGGCGGGCTTTAGTAAAATAGTTCAACCTATAGGACATAGTAAGGTTGTAGATTTTGGATAATAGTCTTGTTGATTCGCTAGCTTTTATAACTAGTGTTAGGGCGGCCAGCTCTGGAGGCTCCGCTAGGTCACTCCCCAAAAGCTGGCCGAGCGCATGTTTGGTCCTATTGAACTGGAATCTAGTGAGGAGGGTGGGCATAGCGACCTCTTTGTGTAACGTTTTCCAGCGTCTTGATGTACCGCCCTCAAACACGCCACCTATAGTACTGACCTCCATAGAATTCAGTGCATGTACTACACCTGCGTCTATACATGGAGGTAACCAGTGGCACCATTCCAACAGGGCCACCGGAAATATAGGATAGCTCCAGCCTGTAGCTTTAAGAGGTGGTGCCATGCATGCACAGTCGTGTTGACTGAGTCTAATATACTGATCCTCCGGTCCGGGGGGAAAAAGCATCATGGGTAATGGACGGGGAAGTCATCGATCTCTCAATGCGCAAATGGAGAGTGTCCAGTGAGCCGTGTATCCAGTGATAAGCATGCACTCTTTGTGCCGCCCTATAACACAGATCTAAATTTGGTGCTCCCAATCCTCCCATAAGGTAAGGCAATGTAAGTATTTGCCATTTAACCCTAGGTTGTTTGCCCACCCACGCCAGCTTAACCATCAAAGATGTGCTTAGGAGTAGTGCTGTTGTACAGAGGGATACAGTGCCCTGCTGAAGTGGGCACATCCTGGCAGTCTCCCCGCTGCAGAGGAATGCAGGGTACCTTACAGCAGGAGGCAGAGATGGACAGTGTGCCTTTCTGCAGGAGGCATAGATGGGTGTGTGTCCTAAAATAGAAGGCACAGATGGGCAGTGTTACCTGCAACAGAAGGCACAGACGAAGAGTGTTGCTTTCTGCAGGAAACACAGATGCACTAGTCGATAAAACCATTTTTCTCAGCAACTTCTAGTTCAGCAAGCACAAGCATCTCCACGAATCTTTTGTGAGATATGTTCAGCATGCCTGTCTTTTGTGAACCATAAATAAAAAAGCTCGGCGATCGACAGAGCTGTCTTCTTCACTGACTCATTATTATATGAAACCTGGCTACTTTGTGGGCTTATGCAAACACTGCCATTGGCGCCATTTGGAACCACTCCGCCGCCCTCGTCATCTCACACGGTACTTGTGGGCATGATCTTAGTGTGCAGTGTTGTGCGGTTAAAAAAAAGAGAGATCCCCGAAAACGGGAGCAAAGTCTCCTGTTTTAACAGAGCCCCTGAACTGGGCCGTATGGCCTTAACCAAGGTAGACAAGGGACAGGCGGCACGGCTCCACTCACTGAGCCTCGCCCAACAGAGAGGCACTCGTTCCTCTGCAGCTTCATGCTCTGCCTCGGGATGGCAGGCAAAGCAGAACAGGTGCAGTCTCTGCCAGGACAGCAGCGGAACCAGATCAGAGCCTTCGCGCTCCAGGGGAGGGGTGGACAAGAAGTCAGGGACAAGAAAATTGTCTGTGCAGTAAAGGGACTGATAGCCATGGGCTGCCAATAAAGCACGGACCCTTTTCAGTACTGTAAAAGACTTAGCCGGAGCAAATTCTGCGGCGGCCGCGTGCCCCCTGACCCCTCAAAAATGCCAAGATCTTGCTACGTACTTTGTGGGAAAGATCGACACTATTCTTGCAAACATTAACCCCTCAGTGAGGGAGGACAGGGAAGCCCTTCCTTCAGAAAGCCCACTAGGAATTCGGCTGGATTCCTGGCCTTTCATTTCCGTGGGCACTTTAAAACTTTTGGCGACCTCCATCAAATCTGGTTCTCCGTGTGATCCCCTCCCTATTAACATTCTGTGCCAACTGGATGACGTTGCGCTAGGAACTATTGCCGAGACACTTAATGCTTCCATCCGTCTGGCAACTGTTCCGGCATCGTGGAAGCACGCTATGGTCAGCCCTCTGTTGAAGAAGCCATCTGCTGACCCAGAGGTTCTTGCAAACTATCGCCCAATATCTCTGCTGCCTGCTTTCTCAAAAATTTTAGAGAAGCATATCCATGGCGTGCTCTCATCGTACACGGAGAACAACAACTTGCTCCACTATTCCCAGTCGGGCTTCAGGGCAGGCCATTCCACCGAATCTGCCCTCCTGGGAGTTACGGAGAAGATCAGGGGACTTTTGGACGACGGACAAACGGTTGCTCTCGTCCTGCTCGATTTGAGCGCGGCTTTCGACACCATCTCGCACAACAGACTGCTTGCCAGGCTGAGTGAGGATGGTGTCGGAGGGATCGCATTGGACTGGATTAGATCTTATCTGAGCAACCGGACGTTTCAGATCTCGTCCTCTCATGCCCAGTCGGATATTTTTCCGTCATCTCATGGCGTGCCCCAGGGCTCAATTCTAAGCCCATTATTTTTCAATCTTTATCTCCGCCCCCTTGCTGATTTAGCAGAGCGGGTAGGTCTTGAACTCATGACCTATGCGGATGACTCACAGATTATTTTTTCCCTCACCAACTCAGAGTCTTCATCCCCTTCAGCTCTGAAACTTGGTCTTCAGGAGGTCTTCAGCTGGATGTCAGCAAACCAGCTGAAGCTCAACGGGGAGAAGACGGAGATTCTTCTCCTGGGAAAAAATCGCGATCTGTGGCAGGAGAGGCACTGGCCGCCATCCCTGGGCGCCTTCCCCAGTCCAGCTACCCAGGTTAGAAATTTAGGGGTGTGCATCGATGATTCTTTATCGATGAAACAACAGGCTAACAAAGTGGCTGGCATTTGTTTCACGATTATTAAATGGTTGCGGAAGATTATCTGGATGCTGCCTGTGGACACCCAGAAGACCGTAGTCAATGCGCTAATAACATCTAGGCTTGACTACGGTAACATTCTCTACCTGGGCTCCAACTTAGCTGTAACCAGGTGGTTACAGCTGGTCCAGAACTCCGCAGCCAGGCTGTTGTGTAAGATCCCTAGGACAGCAAGGATCTCGAGTCACCTTAGAGACCTACACTGGTTGAAAGTTGAGAACCGGGTCCGGTTTAAGGCCTTGACCTATATGTTCAAGATCAGAGCGGGAACCGCACCATGGTATCTGCAGAAATTGGTTAGGCCCCATGTACCTGTACGGAATCTCCGCTCTTTAAATGGAGCAACCTTCACGGTACCCAGATTCAAACTGGCCCGAATGGGAGGTAAATCTTTTTCCCACCTGGGACCAGTTCTTTGGAACTCCCTTCCTTTAGCCCTGCGCAAAGAGGAGAACTATGCCAGTTTTAAGAAACAAGTTAAAACCTGGCTGTTTAATAAATAACTGTTTAAATAAATAGCGGTCAATGTGTTGTCAGCAGTTGCTTTCTGTGCCTTGTTCTCTTAGCCATGGCGCCGGGAAACCCTTTGTGGGTATCTGTGCGCATTACAAATGCAAAAAATAAATAAATAAATATAAATAAATAAAGGACTCAAATGACGACATGGCCGTTATTGGGAGGGACTAGGAAGCCGTAAACCAATCAGAATGCAGCATTTAGGATGTAAGCCAATCCAAAAGATGGGCGGAGAGTGGGAGGAGTTTAAATGAAGCTTCCCTGCTACAGTATATACTGCATGTCTCAACGAGAGAGCGCAAATGCTGCCTAGGGGAGACCTAAAAATGAAATGAAAACGTTTAATTTTTCCTTTTTTAAATGAATCCCGTTTTCCTTAAAGGAAAACGGGCTGCTGCATATTTTAAACAACTGCTTTATTTTAAAGCAGTACCAGACGTGGAGGTCTGCTGAGCCCAGCAGGCCACCATCCCTGGGAGGGCCAGCCATTCCCAATGGGGTCGCAAACTGCGAGTGCCTCATGAATATTCATGGGACATACAATTTGCGACCCCATTGGGAATCGCAAATAGTGTCTCTGACTCTGTTGTACATGGCATTTAGCGACTCGCAAAGTGCGACTCACAATTGAGCACAATTTGCGAGTCGTTAAATGCCCTGATCGTACATCTGGCCCTAGGACTTATGCACTACCTGAGGTTGCAGCACACAATGCTCCCTCCTTTGAGTTACCTTTTTACTTCTCTATAGCACAGCTCCACCCACTAACTGTGGAGAGTTTCCTGCTCTACCCCAGCCTAAGAAGCCAACAGCGCTAGGAATAACATCCAGAGTAGCAGAGAGTGCAACATTGTGCATGAGAGTCAGAAACATTAGATTCATTTTTATTTCATTTTTCCTCAACAGACTTTTACCCAGAGCAAATGAGTGAAAAACACAAAAGCAGGAAAGAAAGAGGAAGAGGAAGACGGAACAACAATGAGAAAGGGAGAAAGTAGGGATGGAAAAGAGCCTGAAAGAATGAGCTAGAGATTCAAGGAGTGTCTGGTAGTGCTTTAAAGAGGCATAAATTGAATTCAAGACTACGTAGCCTGGTATTTGGCACTATTCGGTATAGCATTAGCTGTAGACTTCTGAGTAAAACTTTGGGCAACTGAACTTATTATTTTACTGGTTAAGAACTGAAGAGAAGAGATTCATGGGAGCAGCAAAATTGTAGGATCTCATAAGAGCCTTGATCATGGCTGGACTCACAGTGGCTAAGCAGAATTCTAAAGATATAGAAAAAATATTACTGCAGCACTGCTAGCAAAAGCAGTAGGGGTGAGAGAGTGAACAAAGTTCACTACCAAGAAATCAACCCTGAATGGAATGGGCAGGAGCACTCACTCCTCAACCCATCCAATCAACTCAGTCGATTACGCGTCTTCAGAAGAGATATGTGTGGAACCTGCAATCCTGATGCTTGTGCTGAACATATTTAGTGAGGGATTAAAGCTTGTACTTCTGCTGCTCCACTTCACCTTTTGTATGAGGGAAGTACGCCTGCACTGCTAAAGCCTGAGCTGTATCTGTTCTGAGGGGAGCCATCAGTGCTACTATCTGAGCTGTATCTGTTCTGTGAGAGTGGTAAGCATGCACTGCTGCTCTCTGAGCTGTATCTGTTCTGTGAGAGTGGTAAGCATGCACTGCTACTCTCTGAGCTGTGTCTGTTCAATGAGGGAGGGAACCCTAGCTGCTGCCTGACCTCTGCATGTTATGTGAGTGAGGGATGCTTGCACTGCTGCTGCCCGAGCTCTGCATGGTCTGTGAGGGAGAGCCACTTGCACTGCTGCTGCCTGAGATCTGTATGTTCCATGAGGGAGGGAAGCTTGCACTACTGCTGCCTGGGCTCTGCCTGTTCAGTGAGGTAGGGAAGGCTGTACTGCTGAAGCCTGAACTGTATCTGTTGCGCTAACCACAGCACAGAGACAGCCCTAATCACAGCCACAGATGACACCAGACTGTTGTTGGACCATGGGGAAATAGCAGCCCTCGTCCTCCTAGCCCTCAAAGCAGCCTTCAATACCATATCCCACCACACACTGCTAAAGTGGATCCCATCCTACCTCAAAGGAAGAACGCAGGTCATCCTCCTGCGCTACTCCTCGATTCCCAAGAACATCACCTGTTGTCCACCTCAATACTCATCCCTCTGTCCAATCCTCTTCAACGTATACATGACACCCTTGGCAAACATCGTCAAGCGCCACAGACTCAACATCATCTCCTACGTCACCTAACTCACCTCTCCCTGACTAACGACCCAACAACCACCATGGACAAGTTCCATTTGATGCATGAAAAAACGTGGGTGCCTGGATGAACAACTGTCTCAAACTCGACACCGGCAAGACAGAAGTACTTACCTTTGGGAAAGGCAAGGACACCCTCTGGAACAACGAATGGTGGCCACTAAGCTAGGCCCAAACTCCAAATCCACCGAACAAGACCGCAACCTAGTCATCATCCTCGATATCCACCTCTAAATGAAGAAGCAGGTCTTCCCCTCACCCTCCAAATATTCAGGAGGGTCTTCAGATGACTCCCACCCAACACCAAGCAAACAGTCACACAAGCTCTCATCACCAGAAGACTAGACCACAGCAACTCCCTCTATGTTGGAACGACTGCCCAACTCATGACGACTCCAGACTATCTAGAACCCTGCAGCCAGATTCATCCTCGACTTCCCAGATGGACTTACATCACCCCTCACCTCAGGAACTTCCACTGGCTGCTTGTCGCGAAGAGAAGCCCATTCAATCTGCTCACCCACGCTTACAAGGCATTACACAACAAAGGACCTGTTCGAATGAACTTCCACCAACCTACAAGGAAACTGCGCTCAGTATCTCTCTTCGTAGCAGCCACACGTCGCATCCGCTGGACCAACAGTGGAGGCTGCTCCTTCTCCCACCTGGAGGCTAAGACCTGGAACAACCTCCCACTGCACCTCAGAGCCTCACCTTTGCTCCAGCAGTTCAGGAAGGACCTCAAGGCCTGGATGTTCAACCAATAGGAGAACCAGCAGATAGATCTCACAGTGCCTCGGGACCCTAACTGCTGACGCAGTTCACGGTCTAAAAATCTGTTCTGTTCTGAGGGAAGCCAGCACAGCGACTCTCTTAGCAGTATATGTTCTGTAAGGGAGGGAAGCTTGCACTGCTGCTGCCTGAGCTCTGCATGTTCTGTGATAGAGAGATGCTTGCACTGCTGCTGCCTGAGCTTTGCATGCTCTTTGAGAGAGGGAAGCTTGCACTGCTGATGCCAGAGCTCTGCATGCTCTGTGAGGGAGGGATGCTTGCACTGCTGATGCTAGAGCTATGCATGTTCTGTGAGAGAGGGACGCTTGCACTGCTGATGCTAGGGCTCTGCATGTTCTGTGAGCTACGGAAGCTTGCACTACTGCTGCCTGAGCTCTGCATGCTCTGCGAGGGAGAGACACTTGCACTGCTGATGCCTGAGCTCTGCATGCTCTGTGAGGGAGGGACGCTTGCACTGCTGCTGCCTGAGCTCTGCATGCTCTGTGAGGGAGGGATGCTTGCACTGCTGCTGCCTGAGCTCTGCCTGCTCTGTGAGGGAGGTAAGCTTGCACTGCTGATGCCAGAGCTCTGCATGCTCTGTGAGGGAGGGATGCTTGCACTGCTGATGCTAGAGCTATGCATGCTCTGTGAGGGAGGGATGCTTGCACTACTGCTGCCAGAGCTCTGCATGTTCTGTGAGGGAGGGAAGCTTGCACTGCTGCTGCCTGAGCTCTGCATGTTCTGTGAGAGAGGGACGCTTGCACTACTGCTGCCAGAGCTCTGCATGTTCTGTGAGGGAGGGAAGCTTGCACTGCTGCTGCCTGAGCTCTGCATGCTCTGCGAGGGAGAGACACTTGCACTGCTGCTGCCTGAGCTCTGCATGCTCTGTGAGAGAGGGACGCTTGGAATGCTGCTGCCTGAGCTCTGTATGCTCTTTGAGAGAGGGACGCTTGCACTGCTGATGCCAGAGCTCTGCATGCTCTATGAGGGAGGGATGCTTGCACTGCTGCTGCCTGAGCTCTGCATGCTCTGTGAGGGAGGGATGCTTGCACTGCTGCTGCCTGAGCTCTGCATGCTCTTTGAGAGAGGGACGCTTGCACTGCTGATGCCAGAGCTCTGCATGCTCTGTGAGGGAGAGATGCTTGCACTGCTGATGCCAGAGCTCTGCATGCT
Source organism: Lissotriton vulgaris (assembly GCF_964263255.1). Lineage (NCBI taxonomy): Eukaryota > Metazoa > Chordata > Amphibia > Caudata > Salamandridae > Lissotriton > Lissotriton vulgaris. Next base: position 1,714,793,453 of record NC_141694.1, on the reverse strand, counting down.
CTGTAAGAGAGGGACGTTGGTATTGCTGATGCCAGAGCTCTGCATGCTCTATGAGGGAGGGATGCTTGCACTGCTGCTGCCTGAGCTCTGCATGCTCTGTGAGGGAGGGATGCTTGCACTGCTGCTGCCTGAGCTCTGCATGCTCTGTGAGGGAGGGATGCTTGCACTGCTGATGCCAGAGCTTTGCATGCTCTGTGAGGGAGGGATGCTTGCACTGCTGCTGCCTGAGCTCTGCATGCTCTGTGAGGGAGGGTTGCTTGCACTGCTGCTGCCTGAGCTCTGCATGCTCTGTGAGGGAGGGATGCTTGCACTGCTGATGCCAGAGCTTTGCATGCTCTATGAGGGAGGGACGCTTGCACTGCTGATGCCAGAGCTCTGCATGCTCTGTGAGAGAGGGACGCTTGCACTGCTGCTGCCAGAGCTCTGCATGCTCTGTGAGAGAGGGACGCTTGCACTGCTGCTGCCTGAGCTCTGCATGCTCTGTAAGAGAGGGACGTTGGTATTGCTGATGCCAGAGCTCTGCATGCTCTATGAGGGAGGGATGCTTGCACTGCTGCTGCCTGAGCTCTGCATGCTCTGTGAGGGAGGGATGCTTGCACTGCTGCTGCCTGAGCTCTGCATGCTCTGTGAGGGAGGGACGCTTGCACTGCTGATGCCAGAGCTCTGCATGCTCGGTGAGGGAGGGACGCTTGCACTGCTGCTGCCAAAGCTCTACATGCTCTGTGAGGGAGGGATGCTTGCACTGCTGCTGCCTGAGCTTTGCATGCTCTGTGAGGGAGGGACGCTTGCACTGCTGCTGCCTGAGCTCTGCATGCTCTGTGAGGGAGGGATGATTGCACTGCTGATGCCAGAGCTTTGCATGCTCTGTGAGAGAGGGACGTTGGTATTGCTGATGCCAGAGCTCTGCATGCTCTATGAGGGAGGGATGCTTGCACTGCTGCTGCCTGAGCTCTGCATGCTCTGTGAGGGAGGGATGCTTGCACTGCTGCTGCCTGAGCTCTGCATGCTCTGTGAGGGAGGGATGCTTGCACTGCTGCTGCCTGAGCTTTGCATGCTGTATGAGGGAGGGACGCTTGCACTGCTGCTGCCTGAGCTCTGCATGCTCTGTGAGGGAGGGATGCTTGCACTGCTGATGCCGGAGCTTTGCATGCTCTGTGAGAGAGAGACGTTTGCACTGCTTCTGCGTGAGCTGTGCATGTTCTGTGAGAGAGGGACGCTTGCACTGCTGATGCCAGAGCTATGCATGCTCTGTGAGGGAGGGATGCTTGCACTGCTGATGCCAGAGCTCTGCATGCTCTGTGATAGAGACGTTTGCACTGCTGCTGCCTGAGCTCTGCATGTTCTGTGAGGGAGAGATGCTTGCACTGCTGATGCTAGAGCTCTGCATGCTCTGTGAGGGAGGGATACTTGCACTGCTGCTGCCTGAGCTCTGCATGCTCTGTGAGGGAGGGATGCTTGCACTGCTGATGCTAGAGCTATGCATGCTCTGTGAGGGAGGGATGCTTGCACTGCTGATGCCGGAGCTTTGCATGCTCTGTGAGAGAGAGACGTTTGCACTGCTTCTGCGTGAGCTGTGCATGTTCTGTGAGAGAGGGACGCTTGCACTGCTGATGCCAGAGCTATGCATGCTCTGTGATAGAGACGTTTGCACTGCTGCTGCCTGAGCTCTGCATGTTCTGTGAGGGAGAGATGCTTGCACTGCTGATGCTAGAGCTATGCATGCTCTGTGAGGGAGGGATACTTGCACTGCTGCTGCCTGAGCTCTGCATGCTCTGTGAGGGAGGGATGCTTGCACTGCTGATGCTAGAGCTATGCATGCTCTGTGAGGGAGGGATGCTTGCACTGCTGATGCCAGAGCTCTGCATGCTCTGTGAGGGAGAGATGCTTGCACTGCTGATGCCAGAGCTGTGCCTGCTCTGTGATAGAGACGTTTGCACTGCTGCTGCCTGAGCTCTACATGCTCTGTGAGGGAGGGACGCTTGCACTGCTGATGCCAGAGCTCTGCATGCTCTATGAGAGAGGGATGCTTGCACTGCTGATGCCAGAGCTCTGCCTGCTCTGTGAGGGAGGGATGCTTGCACTGCTGATGCCAGAGCTCTGCATGCTCTGTGAGAGAGGGATGCTTGCACTGCTGATGCCAGAGCTCTGCCTGCTCTGTGAGGGAGGGATGCTTGCACTGCTTATGCCAGAGCTCTGCATGCTCTGTGAGGGAAGGATGCTTGCACTGCTGATGCCAGAGCTCTGCATGCTCTGTGAGGGAGGGATGCTTGTACTGCTGATGCCAGAGCTCTGCATGCTCTGTGAGGGAGGGATGCTTGCACTGCTGATGCCAGAGCTCTGCATGCTCTGTGAGGGAGGGATGCTTGCACTGCTGATGCCAGAGCTCTGCATGCTCTGTGAGGGAGGGACGCTTGCACTGCTGCTGCCTGAGCTCTGCATGCTCTGTGAGGGAGGGACGCTTGCACTGCTGCTGCCTGAGCTCTGCATGCTCTGTGAGGGAGGGACGCTTGCACTGCTGCTGCCTGAGCTCTGCATGCTCTGTGAGGGAGGGACGCTTGCACTGCTGCTGCCTGAGCTCTGCATGCTCTGTGAGGGAGGGACGCTTGCACTGCTGCTGCCTGAGCTCTGCATGCTCTGTGAGGGAGGGGTGCTTGCACTGCTGCTGCCTGAGCTCTGCATGCTCTGTGAGGGAGGGGTGCTTGCACTGCTGCTGCCTGAGCTCTGCATGCTCTGTGAGGGAGGGGTGCTTGCACTGCTGCTGCCTGAGCTCTGCATGCTCTGTGAGGAAGGGATGCTTGCACTGCTGATGCCAGAGCTCTGCATGCTCTGTGAGGGAGGGGTGCTTGCACTGCTGATGCCAGAGCTCTGCATGCTCTGTGAGGGAGGGATGCTTGCACTGCTGATGCCAGAGCTCTGCATGCTCTGTGAGGGAGGGACGCTTGCACAGCTGCTGCCTGAGCTCTGCATGCTCTGTGAGGGAGGGACGCTTGCACTGCTGCTGCCTGAGCTCTGCATGCTCTGTGAGGGAGGGACGCTTGCACTGCTGCTGCCTGAGCTCTGCATGCTCTGTGAGGGAGGGACGCTTGCACTGCTGATGCCAGAGCTCTGCCTGCTCTGTGAGAGAGGGACGCTTGCACTGCTGCTGTCTGAGCTCTGCATGCTCTGTGAGGGAGAGACGCTTGCACTGCTGCTGCCTGAGCTCTGCCTGCTCTGTGAGAGAGGGACGCTTGCACTGCTGCTGTCTGAGCTCTGCATGCTCTGTGAGAGAGGGACGCTTGCACTGCTGCTGTCTGAGCTCTGCATGCTCTGTGAGGGAGGGACGCTTGCACTGCTGATGCCAGAGCTCTGCATGCTCTGTGAGGGAGGGATGCTTGCACTGCTGATGCCAGAGCTCTGCATGCTCTGTGAGGGAGGGATGCTTGCACTGCTGATCCCAGAGCTCTGCATGCTCTGTGAGGGAGGGAGGCTTGCACTGCTGATGCCAGAGCTCTGCATGTTCTGTGAGAGAGGGACACTTGGACTGCTGCTGCCTGAGCTCTGCATGCTCTGTGAGTGAGGGATGCTTGCACTGCTGATGCCAGAGCTCTGCATGCTCTGTGAGGGAGGGGTGCTTGCACTGCTGATGCCAGAGCTCTGCATGCTCTGTGAGGGAGGGATGCTTGCACTGCTGCTGCCTGAGCTCTGCATGCTCTGTGAGGGAGGGATGCTTGCACTGCTGCTGCCTGAGCTCTGCATGCTCTGTGAGGGAGGGATGCTTGCACTGCTGCTGCCTGAGCTCTGCATGCTCTGTGAGAGACGTTTGCACTGCTGATGCCAGAGCTCTGCATGCTCTCTGAGGGAGGGAAGCTTGCACTGCTGCTGCCTGAGCTCTGCATGCTCTGTGAGGGAGGGAAGCTTGCACTGCTGCTGCCTGAGCTCTGCATGCTCTGTGAGGGAGGGATGCTTGCACTGCTGCTGCCTGAGCTCCTCATGCTCTGTGAGGGAGGGATGCTTGCAGTACTGCTGCTATGATGTCTATGTTCTGTGAGTGATGGAAGTTATCATTCCTGCTGTTGACCTGCACTTGTTCCATGAAGAAGGAAAAGCTTCTCTGCTGCTCCCACCTTTCTTGTACCTATTCTTTGTGTTAGGGATCCTTTCAAGAGGGACCAGCTTCTGACTGGAGTGGGAGCACAGAATGGGTTTACAGACAGTACTCACCAGCATAAGCAGGGCAGTGAATTGCTGAGTGGTTTTCAAAGGGACTTTTACATGCAGATCCATTTGTGTTAATTAAATTGCTTCTGCTAAGAGCTGCCAAGTAATTCTGCAGTGGGCCACATATAAACTTGCCTCCCTTTGTGCTCAGTCGATTCCAGTAACCAGTGTTAAATTCATTTAAATGTGCTGAGACAGATAGTACAGAAAAAGGAAAGTCCTGGCAAATCGGGGATGTCTGGTCACCTTAACCTTCCACTGTTGCTGCCCGTGCTGTAACTGTGTTGTGTGTTAGTGACGCTTTGTATAAATCTTTTCACCATAATAAAGTGCTTTCTCCTATACACACTGCACCCCAGTCCCACTCCTAGCACTATAAGTTCACTTTCAGTAGAAGTGATCACTAGCTCTGCTTCTGTAATGTCTGGAGCCAGAAAACTGTGTGCTAAGTATTCAGCTCATGACTTAGAAATTTACATTTTTCTCACTTCAGGATCAGTACACTGTCTTTTATTCTCTTCAAAATGTAATTAAAAATTGTCTTATGCTAAAGTTCTGTTTCAGTATAAATCAAAACATCATCCTGGAATGACTGCACTATATCTAACTCTCTAAACAATATTCATGACTCTGTGATAACAGTTGCACCAAACCTAGGTAGAAGGGCCTACAGGGAAACTGATAAGCTCCATTATCAGTTATGAATGCTATTAATAGAGGTAAGGGTGGGCTCTGGTGAAATCTATGGTGCCAAGGAATTTTGTGTTATTCAAAGCTTTACACTCGGACTGCGGAAACACCCTTGAGCTATTGCACTTCTACATCATCAAATGGATGCTTTGATGGGCTCTACGAAATTGCTAAACACCAATTGTCTAGAATGTTTTACTACCTTTGGTGCACAGGTATGTTCCAGACCTTATGTTTAACTGGGCAATGCTATCTTTTACATCACTTTTATATTGGAATCTTTTAACTAGAAAACATTTCTGCAGGCTCTCAATATCAAGGTTTCATTTTGAATGCTACATAAATAGGGTGTTTTGCAGGGATCTAATTTCATGTTCACTGTAGGAAAGGGCCCCTTTTGACATGGTCAAACCCCACTTTTTGTCTGGTATTTGATGTCATTTCGACTGGAAGTGTGCTGGGTTCTTGCTAAACAGGTACCCAGTGACAGATCTCTTTCCCAAAACTGTGCAGTTATGTTCCCCAAATGGCACTACTTTTAGTACCCTATGTAAATCCCTAGTAAATGATACCTAAGGCCTGATGCACCAAAGAGGTCCCCCAAGGGCTGCAGCATGAATTGTGCTACTCTAAGAGACCCCTCAACAAGCTCATGCAAACTGCCACTGCAGGCTGCGTATCTTGGTGCAGACAAAAGTGAAAACACAACACGACACACATCCCTGTGTGCCATGTCCCCTAACACTGCAAGTAATATTTGTAAGTCACACCGTCAGCAGGTCTTACAGCCCTAAAGCAGGGTGCCTTATATTACATGCATGGGAAAATCTCATGAGCAGATATGCCCCTGTGCTGGTCAGTTCCATTACTGCCAGTACAAGTAAACAGGGGAGCCATTTTAAAATATGTGCTGGACACTGGTGAAAACGAGTTCCCCAGCTACATGATGGCTTCACTGAAGAGAGGGATGTTTGGTATCAAACATATTGTATTAATAAACCCACACCGATGCCAGTGTTGGATTTAGTTATACATGCACCCAAAGGGCACCTTAGAGGTTCCCCCTGACAACCTACAAGCCCCTGCTGCTGACTGAATGGCTTTTGTCAGCACACCATCAGAGACACACTTCTGCCCCCCCCCCCGCCCCGCTGACCAAAAGAAGAAGAAGGACAAAAAAGCCATGAAAAGAAAGAACTGTGGAAGAAGCAACTGACTAGGCAACAACCCTGCCGGTCTGTCTGCTGTTACCAATGAATGCACCAACGTCGACTCATCCTCCAAACTGCTGCGCCTTCAAAAGCCTGGGAGTACTTCCAGCCCTTCTGCCAAGACTCAGGAACTCCCGTGGGTCAGAGAAGCCTCTTCCCTGCATCCTGCAAGCACCCAAAGAGATCTCAGAGGACTATGGACCACCAAAACCCAACACCGGAAAGCACCACTGCACCTGTGCCGCTTAGCCCCAGCGGAAGTGTGCCAATGGTGCCAATGTTGTGCCCCGGTTCTCCAGAGACAAACGCCACCCAGGACTTTCAGCTGCTGCCTTCAGATTCTGTTTGCATGCCCCCTGTACTGCGAGTACTTCTGGTGACGTAAATCCGACACCTGAAGATAACTCTGGAGCCGTTGCCCTGGCCCGTGAAGAATAGGACCAGTGGTGTCCCCACGTCCTCAAGCTTCATGAGACCTGAACCCCCTTGTGGTTCAGACCGACTGCCTTCTCAGTCCATGCCTTCAGCCTCTTTTCGACTGGACTGATCCCCACAGGATAACATTGAGCACCCTAAGCTGAAAAGCATCTCTGCACCTGGCCCCCCAGTGCCGCCCGAGGTGACCTTTTGGTGCTGCCTTGGACCTTGCCCCATACTCACCTTCTGTCCAAGAGATTGGTCTTGTAAGTCGCTGTACTGCACCTGTATGCCATACTTGTTTTTCCTCCGATAGGATAACATTGCAGCTTATGAAAAATGCACTGTCGATTTTCTAAATGCAAAAGTATTCCTCTTAAAAAACGTATTTACCTGATTGTATTGATTCTGGTGCCTAAGCATATATACAGATACATGTTATTTTATAAATTAGTGTGGCTCTCCTTATTGAGTCGTGTGTAGAATTTATTGACTATTGTGTATGTTTGCAGACGTGTAACACGCTCTCTGATAAGCCTAAGGCTGCTCGATCACAAAACCACCTAGAAGAGCACCTTGGGATTTCTATAGCAAGCGCCTGTCCACTTGTAAGGGAATACCTGGACACTTTGCACGGTACACCTGTTTTTGGTATACCATATTAGGAGCCAGCTTCCTACGTTGGTGGCAGCAGTGGGGTGCAAGACTTGACATCTTCTGTACAACTTGGTTAATAGGTGATTCCACTAAGGAATCCAAAATGGCCTGTTAGTTAAAAGCATTTTCAATTGATTTCATTTTTTTTCTAAATTACTTAAACTAACTGTTATTGCCTTGTATTCAGTCTCTCGCTCCAAACTGTTTAGAATTTAAAAATTATACTACTAGATAGGTCCAAAAGTCTATTTTAGAATTGTTTTCATTTTCTTAAAAGGTCCCAGCTTCAGTTACAATGTTTGCCTAGGAAGAGCTGGTTCAGGAGCTGAACCTGGCCCCTTACCTGCAGCTTTCAATGCAGCAGTTATGGATCCTCTGTAAGACCTATAAAATAAAAATAGGCCCAATTCCTACCAAGGCAAAGCTCCAGGAGCTCTTGGCGGAGTATGAGAAAAACCATCCGAAGGATGACACTGATCTCCGTGAGGGTCAGACTGGAGACAGTGGGAATGAGAAGACCTTAGAACCTCCTCCACTAGAAACAAAGGACATCACATAGGAGGAACTCATCCTAGAGTGTCTAGCCTTCCTACATTCACAATTTCATGCCTTTGTAGATGCCATACACCTTGGTCTTAGCTTGTCTGTCTTTAACCCTCCATGCCTGTGTTAAGATAACCTTCTAAATAATGCTCTGTCACTAAATTCCATGAGGTTATTTTACCTTTGTCTAATGCCTTGTTTACTTAAAACACTCCTGTGAAATTGTGCCTGTTTTTTTTAACATGCTTCAGCTGAAAACTTCACTAGAGTTACAAGGCATGTTTGCTGGTTATTCTACTTCATCATCATTTCAGAGCCTCGGCATCAAGGCGAAGGGCCTGGTTCAGAGTTTGACAGATGGGATAGTCCACCACAAATGTGACAGATACCAAGTCTGTTGAATTACAAATCTATCATTATAGCCTATGACACTTGTAATACGGCGGCTGGAATTCTGTCACATTTGTGGCACAGTAACAAATCCGCCAAAGTCTATATCAGTACTTTAATCTTCTTATCTCTTGTTCAGTGTATTGTCATTTTACTCAGTCATCCAGAGCATAAATGTAATGGAGGTGTGACATTTTGCTATAGTGGCAGAAGTGACTTTTTGCACAATTGTGGCATTCCTTGTCAGTAACAGAGCATTCTGTGCAAGTTCCTACACCGTTGAGGAGTTGCTATTGTGCATCCAGTCTGTTCATTCTCATTTATTTTAGTGTTAGCTTCTTTGTGGTGTGTTAATGAACTTCTCTAGGGTGAGTTGCGCAGGTGATTCAGGTGATAACTTGGTCTCTTATTATTTCATCATAATACCTAAATGCACTTTTTCTAGTCAACATCCTCACAATAATTATATAATATGCACATTTTAGTCCAACCACTCGGCAGAAGCTATGTAGATCAATGGTAGCATCAACAAAGCTTTCTTGTTTTTGTTTAAGTGTAATCACCCAAGTACATCAACCTGGCATCCACATTCAACTCCTACATAATTGTATGCCATAGCTTGCTTTCTTTCAGCAGGGAGCCTATTGCCATCAACTGCTATTAATAGTTTCTCAAAACATTTGATCCATTACAACTGTGGTTCTATTATAATCAATCAGGAGAGACCTATTTCTCATCTAGCCTACCTGAGGAGTGCAGCAGTTACCCCACCCCCGCCATGGTTTTTCAGCGCCACCCAATTGGATCCCTTGGTGGGGTGTTATGGAGTATTGTGACCCTGTCTCGTCATCATAGCATTTGCATACCACCCTTGTTTCGATCCAGTTGTGTCCAGCTACCTCAACCCGTGTCCAATTGACTTCCAGTACCTCCTGTTTGAATACTGGAGTCCCCCCAACACATGAGTTGAGGCATCCCCAAATTCATTGATTTACTGACACATTAAGTTGGCATAATGTAGGCCATGTACTCCAAAGGGTGGGGCGTCATCTCGCCCCAAACCAATAGCACTGCTATTTGCCGCAAATTAACTCCAATTTTACTCCAATTTTGCCAATGTAATCCTAATAATCCCTTTAATTCTCCTCAATTTGCAGTGTTTCTCTTGCTTGCTGGTCCACATGTGGAATTATGTGCCATTTTCTAAATTTCTACATAGTAGAAATTCCAGCCCTTAGTGAGTTTTTACTTTCACTGCCGGAGGGGGGGACTTTAACGCCACGATGAATGCGGACCTGGACAGACAACCGGTAAGAACAATGACACCTGGCATCTCCCGCCTCCAGAGTTTCACGGAGGCACTTGGGCTGATTGACATCTGGAGGCTCCAACACTGCACAACACGACAATTCACATTTCATTTGAATGCCCACAACAGTCTCTCTGGAATAGACTATTTCCTGACTTCCACTGATAGCCTGCACAACATAGTCGACGTAACGATCAAGTCTAGAGGCATCTCTGACCACTCCCCAGTAATGCTGACTTTTTCATTACATCATATGACTCGCAGGGGGATATACCCCATTTATCCCGGATATCTACAGGTTCCAAAAATTAGTAAGGAAATCAGAAAAGCTACGAAATATTTCTTCACAGAAAATACTACGTCCACCAGCTCCCCATCAATTTTGCGCAAGGCCTTTAAAACGGTCATTAGGGGGCAGGCCATAGTCTCCATCACCGGTTATAAGCGAGACAAACAGGAAGAGTTACTAGACTTAGAGCTGAAACTGCACTCGACCGAGACACAGCACTCAGCAGATCCCTCCCCATCCTCAGCACATGCGCTGCACCTTAAACAACAACAGTATAGAGATCACCTGCGAAAAGAGACCGTATCCAACCTCACTGCCACTAGACATAGAATATACGACGTTGGCGACAAGGCTGGAAAGCTCTTGGCGTGGCTAGATAGGCGGGAGCAAGGTGTTAGGGGTATAGCACAATTATGGACGAATGAGGGACGACTGACATCAGACCCACGGGAGATAGTAGACACTCTGGCGCGCCACTTCCGCGACGTTTACACGTCAACGTCGCTCATGTCAGAAGAGGAAGCGGCGGCTTCCATAACTGATATCGCAATGGCCAGACTCACTCAAGAAGCCTCCATGGAGTTGGAGGCAGACCTTGGAGAGGAAGAGTTGCACACCGCAATACGTTCATTGCAGTCAGGGAAGGCACTAGGGCCCAATGGGGTCCCTATAGAATTATATAAACAGTTGTTGGCCGTTCTCACCCCCCATTTATTGAATATGTACAACAACAGCCTAGAAAAAGGTGCGCTGCCGCAGGATCAGCAGCAAGCCACTATAGGGGCTATCCCGAAACCCGGGAAGCCCCTGACCGAATGCACCTCATATCGTCCCATCTCCCTGATAAATGCAGAGGCCCAAATTCTGGCTAAAACTTTGGCCAACAGACTTATAGCGCACCTCCCATACTTAATTCACCCATATCAATCAGGCTTCATGCTTAACAGGAACACTGCGCTAAATCTCCGGCGCCTCCATGGGGTGATGGCCAAAGCACAGGCCCTGACAGAACCGACGGTGGTTCTGTCCTTAGATGCAAGAATGGCTTTTGATATGGTGGAGTGGAGTTTTCTCTTTGCAGTCCTTAGCCACCTGGGGTTCAACCCCAAATTCTGTGCCTGGGTCCGCCTACTATATCATAACCTGTGAGTGCATGTGACAGCCAACGGGCAAATATCAGACAGCATACCTCTGTCAAGAGGGACACGCCAAGGGTGCCCCCTGTCACCACTCCTCTTCGCACTGGTACTGGAGCCCCTGGCTAGGCGGATCAGATGTGACCCCTTCCTGAAAGGTATCCTGTGGATGGAAAGCTGGGAGGACCGTCGGTCCCTCTATGCCGATGACATCCTGGTATATTTGACAGACCCTGAGCACTCCCTACAAGTGCTCCTTGAGATATGCGATAATAATGGGAAGGTTTCGGGCTACACTATCAATTGAGCCAAGCCTGTTCTATACGTGCTGCGGGGACCCCCGCCACGTCTCCCTGAAGACTGTCCACTTCTGGTCTCCCATAGTTCCTTTAAGTATCTAGGTATCCATATCACAGCAGGGCCTGCAGATTTCTTCACCAAAAATTTGACGCCCCCATTGGAGCGTTTGCGAAGAGATGTGGCACACTGGGAGCTGCTCCCGCTAGCGCTGTTGGGAAAAGCAGCATTGTTTAAAATGATGGCCTTACCCCGGTTTTTTGTACGCCCTGGAAAACACACCGTACCCAGTGCCTTTAAAATATTTTAAGCAAATAGCAACACAGGTGTCCACGCTACTGTGGGGCAATAAACTGGCTTGTATAGCGCAGGTTAAACTGAACCGCAGTTGGTATGAAGGAGGAATAGCGCTCCCTAATGTCCAATTGTATTATTGGGCAGCTCACCTTAAAATTGTTAATCAATGGATACACGCCCCGCAGGACGACCCAGCCTATAGGGCGGACAGGGCCCAGCTGGGCACGGGAGCTATGCTTTCGGTGCTCTACAACAAAGACCAGGTTCCGAAGTTATTAGGACCGACAAAACACACAGCTATGCTATGGCATGCAGCGCAGGCGCGACTTGGGTGGAGAGGGACCCTAACCCGACTTACCCCACTATGGGATACCAAAAAATTGGGACGCTTGCATAACAGCAAGGGATTCGACCAATGGGACAACATAGGCGTCTCCATGATAGGTGACCTATGGGATAAGGGAAATGTGATTCCGTTTGCCCAGCTCCGACAACAATATGACCTAGCCCCCTCTGAGGTCTTCCGATACACACAGGTCAGACACGCGCTGCTGGCTGCACTGCCGCAGGGTACAGAGGTCCCTCAGGCCTCCCCACTGGAGGATAGGCTGCTATCAGACTACCTACAGAAACGCGCCACGTCATTCACTTACCGTAAATTAATCAATAACCTACCGGACCCTACAACGCCGTTGAGAGAAAAATGGGTGGACGACGTAGGGGACATAGACGAGTCGGAATGGCAGGAAGCACTGACCTCTCCCAAAGAGGTAGGGATACCGGCACGGCTACGGCTAGTTCAATTAAAAATCCTGCACCGCACATACCAAACGTGAAGCACTCTGCATAAAATGGGCAGAATACAACATCCATACTGCCATAGGGGGTGTGGGGAAGAGGGATCCTTCTTTCATACACTGTGGGACTGCCCCCAGATAGCTGATTTCTGGAGGAGGGTACTGAGAACACTGTCACAAGTCACAGGTGTATCACTGGTTCCAGAGCCCCGAAAGTGCCTGCTAAACATATGGGAACCTAATGACCTCACACGCCTGACGCAAACGTGGGTTACGCTGGGATTCATGGTGGCAAAGCGCAATATAGCGCAGAAATGGGGAGCCGAGGACTTGCCTACACTAACGACCTGGTGTAAAGATATAGATTTAGCCATGATGGCCGAAAGGACAGTCTACATTAATCGGGCTGTCCTCAAAAATGGACCAAAATGAGGGAGGAGCCAAGCTGGCGACCAAGATGGCCGCTTAGGCTCCCGGCTCCACAGACCTTCTCATCCTGCTACAAGATCCTACCAGTTATCCTGCGCCTATGCAACTCTCCCGGGTAGAAGAAACGAAATAACGCTACACCGAGTGACCCCGAAAGTTCCACCTGCTTCGAGAACGGAGAAACATCGTCTTGAAGTTTGCGGCCTACATCAGCATTGAAGCCGGGGCCTCGAGTAAGTATGCAGCCGGCTTCTAGTTGAACAACATCTGCCATAAGAGTTCGGGAGGAGCCGGTCCACCGGAATGGAAGTAAATTTTGTCCATCAAATATCCGTATGGATTAGCGCCGAAGTGGGACACATCAATGACACTGCGGATGCGAGCTGAATACTTAGTTGTCGGAGCCCGGAATATAAACGGCTTGGTACCGTCTAAACTGCGACCCGATGGTTTCGGACATATCCTGAAGACAGCTCCGCAATATCCTTGCATAGAGAGGGGTTGGAACGTGTGTCTTTGCTTCTGATTCTACTGGGTATATCCCGAAGGGCCCAATGATAGACCGTGAACGAAACGCGCGAAATGGCACTCAATATCGGCCTTCGTGTGAATCGGACCCGATCCTCCGAGAGGTCTGGGAAAATTCGAACGGATGACCTGGGACGACATATCCTATCTAAGGGATCTCCGAGACCGGACCAGAATTTCCATATCGAGGGGGACCAACTAGTGCTGACCAGGGTTGAACCTACGCTTGGGGCTATAATGGCGGCGATCAAGGGTCTTCATCTCTCTCTGAATTGGAAAGCCCAAGCCTTGGAGCACAAATTGGGCGCTGTGGCTTTTGGACTGGGAAATAGTGATATAGCTTTTGTTCAATTCAAAGACACTGCGGAAGAAACAACATTCACACCACCCGGACTGATGGCGGCCAGCAACCCCATAAAGCAAGTGATGCGAGAGACCCTGGATTGCAAATTAGCTAATGCCCGTGTATTGGAGGTCCCGGTCGTGTCAGTGCTCACAATATTATTATCGACTGAGGATAAATCGCACCAGGCAATGTATCTAATGACTCATGTGATGACTCAGGAATGGCTCGACAGGGTGGCCCTTTCTCCCTTTCCGGACTCAGTGCACCTGGATGTGGAGAAGTGTGGCTCACTGGTTAGAGCAGGCAGACCCTGAAGCAGAGGTCAGACCCGGGACCAGGGTTCAATTCCAGACGCAGCAGGGTCTTGAGCTCAAATGTCCATGGACTCGATAATTCTCGCTTCAGTGCCTGACCTAATCATGGGTTTACACTCTGCAACTCTGGGCATTAAGCTTGCTTAATCTCCACAACGGCCCCCCGCGGCGGAATGCCTGGCTTTCACCTTGGGGATGCCCTGTAGGGGCTATCTCACAGGGAAAAGCCAGGACGGGTTCCCAAGGCAAGCGCAGAGATACCCCTTCGGGGGTCGATTCAGGCGCTATATAAGAAACATAATAATAATAATAATAATAAACAACATCCGTGGTTCATATCGACACAGATGGGACCCAGTGACAATGAAACTGAGGAAGCCCAACTATTTCCGGCTCGCTACTGTTCTTTCAAATTTTTCAAGATGGCGGCTATTCGGTTGAAGAACATTTGTGTACCTGATCGAGAGGGTCAAGGCTGAGAACGGCCTATCGTTTCAAGACTTTTATTCAAATGGTGGCAGTGTGGAATTCACTCTATGATGTTGGTACCGGGAGGCAGTGTAGGCGAGTAATGTATCCCCCGATTTTCGCGTGAAATGATAATATATCTGTAATAGGGGAGGCTTAGAACTAGCGGGGGACAGGCCGGGAGCCTGTACGAATGGCCCTCCTCCACTTACTTCTTTTAGTATTTGTAGATTAGATGGGGCGACAGGCACACTGCTAGTTGGGGGTCAGGCGTAAGCTACATGCAGGGGTGCAGGGTGGGGTGTGGGGTGTTGCGCGCGTTGCGTTCCTTTTTATTTTATTTTCTTTCTTTACTTACTGGATATCCTGACTCTGTTTTCAGTATTAAGGTGCAAATGTGAGCTCTATTATTCTGATTTGTTTATTTTTACATACAAGTGTCTGTACTTTATCCTGTTTACGCTTTTAGTATCGAGGGGCGCAATGATCATTGATATCCTGGTTTTGTGGGTGGAGGGGCCTGTGGGCAGCACGCATTGATATAGGCTAAGTCAGCTAGTTTTATAATCCTGATTTGTCAAATGTGTGTTAGAGTCTCAGTGTCCTGCTTCAACGGCTGCCGATATTGCGACCTTTCAATTGATTGATTCCTTGTATGTTTTGGACCGCATTGCACTTGATACGCTCTTATTGTTTTTTGTTTTTTTATAACAATAAAAAGATCTACAAAAAAAACCCAAATGGACCAAAATATGGGCAGCATGGAACACTTATCGGGGGAACATAGGTGAGCCTATACCTGAATGTAACGAAGAAAGTTTTGACGAAGATCTATGAGAAATGTGGGGGAGAGGTGTTAAATCCATTGTCTACAGTCTTACTTGCAGCCGACCGGGCTACTGTGCGATTTATTGCTGATTTTTCAAAGCGAATGTACACGATGATTGTCATAGCTGATATTTTATGTTTTGCTTTACTTGCCACTGTTCTGAATGCAAATAATAAAACCAGATTTAAAAAAAAACAACAAAAAAACATACCTTTACATGAAAAATAATCTTAAAACAATAGATCAGAAAATTGACAATGTGACACAGCGTCTAGACTAAATGAAGAAATGTCTTGAAAGGCAATCAAGAGGACAGGATGAAGTCGATCAGTATATATCAGACCCTGAGGATCGTACAAACAGTTCTAAAGATTTGTTCACCCTTCTTGAAAAATCTGCTGCCATGATTGAAGTAAAAAACAAAGATTTGGAGGCCGCTCCTAGAGTAAAATATAAGTGTTACACGGATTGCAGAATCCACCGCCTTTGCAAAGCCTGAACTCTTTGTAGAAACACTATTATCAGACACTTTAAGTCAAGGGCAAGTTCTCACAGTGCTCCTTCATCGATCAGGCACACATTTCTCTTGCTCTAAAACCACCGCCGAGTGAACCCCAGGGCGCCCAACTATTGCAATCCCCTTGAATTTCAGAGATTTAGACTTAGTCTTGGGATGGTTAGAGAAGATACTCAGATAGAATATCAGGGTACAAGTATCTCCTTTTCCCTGACTTCATTGCAGCAGTCCAAGAAGTCAGGTGTTCATTTATGGAAGCTAAAAGGACACCGGGTTTAGCTGGGAAATATTCTATGCTTTATCCTGCCTAAATCAGGATGATTTCAGAAGGTCACACGTTCCTCTTCATGAACTGGAAGAGGCTTCTAAATTTGGCAGAAATCTCACTAGAAAGAGAAATGTTATACCGCCTCCCTATCTTCAAATTGTTCCCAGCCACCATTGAGTGATGTGGAGTAACCTGCTCTCTACTGTGTGCATGTTATTATGTGCAGTCTATCTCTTGCCCAGCTATTGAGATACGAGTTGGGGGTTCTAGCCTATGGTTAAATTCTGATGTATATGTTGATGATGCATTGCTTAGAATGTAAATGATGATTTAGATGATATAACCAGGTCTCCTCTTCAACTATTTGTAGTTTGTATCATGTAGGTGGTGGCAGGGGTATCATGCCTCTTAGAGCTTCCTACAAAGTTTATAGGCGCAACATTTTTAATCTAATCAGTTTGGAGAATATAGTATGAGTGGGAAGATGGACCGGTTGGGTGATTGGGATGGTTTCATAAGTTAGCATGCTGCTAACTACTATTTTGAGAGTTTTTGCATTTCTTGTCAGTGACAGTCACAATGCCATTATGTTTCTACAGCTATTAATTTAGACCCGGGAGTGTATCACAAACTATTATACCGTGTAATTACAGGGCGTAATAACTCCAAAAAGGATAAGGTGGTGCTGGCTTATTTAGATAGGCTTAAAAACAATGTTGCACTTCTGCAGAGAACTCATTTGGACACAACGAGGACTAATACGGTTGTGTAGTAAAGATGGTTGTTCTCCTCAAATTTCTTTACTTATTTATGAATGCCCGATGCCCCTGAAATTGTGCTTCTTCAATACCCTTCGAGCCCTACATACCAGATTGATAAGGTCTGAGAAGAAGCCCAGAATTGGAAGACCCTCACCCACTTCCTTGATAAAGGGGGTCAGAGTGTACCAGTCTTTTAAAGATACAAGTTAACAGCTCACTCCCATTTTGCCCAATGCTGGTGGTTTTCGAAGTCTCTCATACCCTAGTTAGTGATAGAGGCAACGAGGTGGGACTAGGTATACTCTCTTTCACAGAATATGGAACCCGGAAAGGCCCCTTGGAGGGTAGAGAGGTCCTCACTTAGAGAGATTGGAGGGGATACGTCCTCCCTGCTAAGTATACCTGAACACAAAAAATTATCCCTTCTGAAACCAGACTGGTTCCTTCAAGAAAAACAAAACGCAGGGGACACCAAGGAAGTTCACGCCAGCTTTTTGCCGACCCACTTTGGTGGGTGGGAAGGGAATAGAGCCCTTTTCTTAATATAGCTCTCACTGACTCTAATAATCACATCCTCCATCATTGGGCTCACCCCAAATCCTAAAGGTCGGGTGGGCTCCACCATATTTCAGGGAGCACTTATGAAGACTTGGTGTATGGGCCGTAACTTTAAAGATAAAATTCCTCATCCACTCCTAAAGTATCCTTTATTGGTGGGGTGGGAGGGAAGGTTAAAAAACAAAAGTGTAGGGCTAGAGGATGTAATGGTCCTATGAGCCTAACTGAGGCATCAACATGTTTCAGCCCTTCATAATGGCCTAACAAAGGTCCGTGGTTTTCGTTAGGGTGGGATGCAATGAAGTCACTTCCCCCAGAGGCGTGAGTGTAAAACTAGAGGTAGTGAACATGCAACTTGCATGTGTGATGTTTACAAAAGAAATTGTTTTGGAACAAGTCTAATATTTGCCTCTGTTCCTATGAGGAATACCTGTAGAAGAAGAAAAGGACAATCATATACACGTACTATACCATTTGTAATTAATGTGCTGTAAAGCATTAGGATGTACCAGAGAGGACTGTGTTCCAATCTTGTGGCCAGAGAGATGAAATACCATTAACACTCAAACACATCTGTTCAAAACACCAAGTGATTCATGGGTTGAACACGCATGCGTTTTTTTCATTCACACTCATATTCACAATTAGTGATCAAAAAACGTATATGTCACACATAAATAACTAATCCTGGTATTGTGAGTATAGTATGATTATAGTGGTAGGTAGCACTCACCCCACATTAATAGGGCGTTTGCTCCTACCGGGGGCAAGAGAGGGTCGCCATGTAGACACACACTGTAGATGGGGGAAAGAAAACAAGCAGACTATGTTAAAGTCATGCTTAAAGAAAAAGCTAGAAGAATTCTCACTTGAGGCTTGGTCAGTGGTAGAAGTGGGCGGGATCAGAAGGGCACGGTGTGCCCCTTCTTTTAAAAATTATTTTAGTCCGTTCCTGTACTTCTTTCTTTCAAAAAAGCATCCCGGGATGGCAAGAATAGTCCAACTTGAAAACAATAACTCTTTCTTTCAGGTTTCAGGGGTGGCTCGCACTTCTCTGTTGAACTCCAGAGGCTGCAGCAGCCCCTCCCTGAGCTCTCCCAGACTGAGGGCAGGCCCATTGTCATTCCGATTGAGGCTGATTATCCCCATTCGAATGCCAATGGGCTGCCTTCTGCCTTTAGCATATCATGCTGAGTTAGTGATTACAGAAGAGCTTTCCCCAGAAAGAGTACTGTGGGGAACTTGCCACCATGTGAAATTTGAAAATGTTATACACAGACTGAACTGGGCAGGAGCAATGAAGGGACAGAAGAGGAGACAGGAAAGGAGAGGTGATGGGTGGGAGAGGTGACCTGGCAGGAGAAGTGATGGGCAGGAGAAGTGACGGGCAGGAGAAGTGACAGGGCAGGAGAAGTGAAGGGGCAGGTAGAAGTGACAGGGAAGGAGAGGCAACAGGGATGTAGAGGTGACCGGGCAGGAGATGTGACTGGCTAGGAGAGGTGGCCGGGCAGGAGACGTAACTGCCAGGAGAAGTGACAGGACAGGAAAAGTGACAGGGCAGGAGAGGTAACGGGTCAGGAGCAGTGACAGGACAGGAGAGGTGACAGGAAAGGAGAGGTGACAGGGCAGGAGAAGTGACGGGGCAGGAGCTGTGATTAAGCATGTGCAGGAGCGGTAACCGGGCAGAAGCAGTGAGCAGATAGGGGCAGTGAACGGATAGGGGCAGTGAACAGATAGGGGCAGTGAACAGATAGGGGCAGTGAATGGATAGGAGCAGTGAACAGATAGGGGCAGTGAACAGATAGGGGCAGTGAATGGATAGGAGCAGTGAACGGGGCAGGCGAAGTGATGGGACAGGAGAAGTGATGGGACAGGAGACGTGATGGGGCAGGAGCGGTGACCGTGCAGGAGTGCTGATCGGGCAGGAGTGCGGACCGGTCAGGAGCAGTGAATGGCAGGAGCAGTGAACGGGCAGGAGTGGTGACTGGGCAGGAGTCGTGATGGGGCAGGAGAAGTGACGGGGCAGGAGAAGTGACAGGGCAGGATAGGTAATGGGGCAGAAGTGACAGGGTAGGAGTGGTGATTAGGCATGAGCAGGAGCGGTAACCGGGCGGGAGTAATGAAAGGACAGGAGCGGTGAAAGGGGCAGGATCGGGGAACGGGGCAGGAGCAGTGAACGGGGCAGGAGCGGTGACGGGGCAGGAGCGGTGACGGGCAGGAGCGGTTACGGGGCAGGAGCAGTGACGGGACAGGAGAAGTGAATGGGTAGGAGCAGTGAACGGGGCAGGAGCAGTGAACGGGCAGGAGCGGTGAATGGGCCAGGAGCGGTGATCGGGCAGGAGTGCTGACCAGACAGGAGCAGTGACGGGGCAGGAGCAGTGAAAGGGCAGGAGCGGTAACGGGGCAGGCGCAGTGACGGGGCAGGAAAAGTGACGGGGCAGGAGCAGTAACGGGGCAGGAGCAGTGACGGGGCAGGAGAGGCAACAGGAAAGGAGAGGTGACTGGGAAGGAGAGGTGACCGGGCAGGAGAGGTGACCGGGCAGGAGTGGTGACCGGGCAGGAGTGGTGACCGGGCAGGAGAAGTAACCGGGCTGTGGAGGTGACAGGGCAGGGGAGGTGATGGGGCAGGAGAAGTGACAGGGCCGGAGCGGTGATTAGGCATGCGCAGGAGCAGTAACCGAGCAGGAGCGATGAACGGACAGGTGCGGTGGACGGGGCAGGAGCAGTGGACGGGGTAGGAGCAGTGGACGGGGCAGGAGCAGTGGACAGAGCAGGAGAAGTTACGGGGCAGGAGCAGTGGACGGGGCAGGAGAAGTGATGGGGCAGGAGAAGTGACGGGGCAGGAGAAGGGACAGGGCAGGAGAAGTGATGGGCCAGAGCGGTGAATGGGTAGGAGCGGTGAACGGACAGGAGCAGTGAGCGGGCAGAAACAGTGAATGGGCAGGGGCGGTGAACGGGCAGGAGTGGTGACGGGGCTGGGGAAATGACCGGGAAGGAGCGGTGAAGGGGTAGGAGAAGTGACTAGTACTTATGTTCCTTGCCTATTTATTTATATACTATTGCATGACATCTACTGATGTGTCTGCAAAGCATACCTGTTGCCCCGAATTTTTGTCCTGAATTTTGACCCCTTGTCCTGAATTTTTACACTCACCATCCTGAATTTGCGCCCGTGCCATTGTTCTTGCTTATATTTCGCATGCTTCACATAAACCTGTATTCCCTATGAGTATTTGCTTTTTCCTGAATTTAACCTCAAATAAACATGTTTATCCAGTGTTTGATTTAAATAACGTTATAAGCTGTAACTGGTTTGTGAAATGCTAAACGTACTAAAAATTGGTATGTTTTGCGATTTCTAGCCACAGCCCTGACTCCGCCCACTGATCCATTCTTCGGTTATTCCCGCCCCCTGATTCTCCACCCACAGTTCCCCTACTTTTTATTCCCCACTTCGACCACTGGGCTTGGTAAGTAAAGCATGCTTAAAAAAAGTAGACAAATTCTCTCTCGAGGCTTGGTGAGTAAAGCAAATGCCCCGTTGTTAAAAGAAAATACACTTACTTCATCAAAGGTCAGTCCCTGTCAGCAACCTAATGTCTGCTCTGCTCCCCTGCTACTGAGTGCGGCTACCCTGGTTAAATAGCCTCATCTACCGTGTCGCGGAGTATGCAGCATTTCTGGTAGTGCCGCACCTGCTTACGGTGCCTGCATCATGATTGGATGTTGCCCGTGGGCTCGACCCGGCTGATCTGAGGAGCGTATGAATTATCTTGGTCCAAAGTGGATTCAGGCGACCTGCCTAAATCGACAGACGCGAGGGAAGGCAGCACGCTTTTTTAGGTCTCGGCTAGCCGCGCGGAAGCGCGTCCCCGCCGAGATCTTTTGTCAGCGAGTGTGCTTCCCAGGAGACACTCCTGGCCGCGCGCAGGCGATTCTACACTGGCACGCGCATAAGTACGAGCGCTGCGCGAAGCTCCCACACAACACACGCATGCGCATACATAGAAACACACACACGCGCGCACACACGCACGCACATACATACAGAACCCCCCCACTCATACACACACACACACACGTGCACCGCCCCCCTATCCCCCCTCCCCTTTAACTTACTGTGGCAATCTGGGGGACTCCGCTCTCCGCACGGGCAGGGATAGTTGACGCTGCGGCTCTTGGTAGCTCCTTTCCCGGGACTCCCTCTTGGTCAAGGGAGCCCCGCAACACGTGTGCAACGTCCTGTTGTCGGCCCCGGGGCTCTCCACGCTCGCAGGAGCCCCGGGCCGCTCGACGCATTTCCTCCGCCTGCCTCCTCTTCCGGTCCGGACGTGGCTCCGCCCCCGTCACAGGCGACCTTGCCTGACTTCCGGTGCGGCCGCGGCGGAATTCCGGGGGCAGTGGGAGTTACTCCACCCCCCTCGAGAGTGCACGTGAGCTCGCGACGAGTTGCAATGAAAGTTAAGTGCACACGATGAGCGCTATTACAGGGGTTGCAGTTAACAGGCTATTCACAAATGAATGCATCAATTAGTTAGTCCGTTGGGGCTGCAGGCCAAAGAATGGTTTATTACAGGAATGCTGCATGCTTTGATTATGTGTTTCCAACACTCTTCACTGTCTTGTACTGAGGGCGTTTTCTCCTTTTCTGGGGGAAGTTCTCGCCTTGAGCACTCCTCGGGAGCAGCTGCCTTTTTTATGGGTAAAATGCACTCTGCTGTTGTGTGTGTAAAGACAGCACGCCATTTTACGACATTAGAAACACTAAAATTGGACATAACCACAGCCGCAGCTTAACAAGTCGTTTCCCTCTAAGTCAGCAGACACTGCTCTGTTCAGAGGCATAGCTGCCTGACTGACGCCCATCCCCACCCCCTCCACCTGGTGGCTTTACAGAACCTTCATTTTAGGTATCGAATTCCAAGGAGACACAAATATTTGAGGCTTCGTGAAACCTGGGTGAGACACTAGTGATGTGTTACCGATCTCCGATCAGAGTGGTATATTGCGCAACGCAATTTAAACCGGCCTAGGTGAATTTCTGTGGCGGTGATGAAAGCTCTATGGCGCCCCGCATGACCCTAATGCTCCCTAATCTATTTTACCGCAAGGGACATGACTCGTCGGTGCAGTTCGACATCCGAAAGAAGGCCGGGCATTCTCCTCAAAATGAGAGCCAAAAAGCGTGACATTGCGAAGTATTTGTTTTTGACATGAAAATAGGACGCAGGCGCCATTCTGTGGGAACCGATAGGGTCATGAAGTGGGCAGATTTTAGGTTTGTAAACTATTTCGCAGTCCCGCCGGTTCGCCTAGCTCTTGGCATGCCCTCACTGTGTGATTTTATGTTTAGTGTGTGCCAGTGCTTGAGTCCCTATCTTGTTTTGTCTGGGTCGGAGGTGGTCGGCTTCCTTTGTTTTTCACCTCTGAGTTGCTAGGCTGGTTTTGGCTGGGAGCACAGGCTACAGAACTATGATAACCAACAAACGGACCGCTTTTTCACTGACAAGCTTTTGTAAACACTGCTGTTTCCCAAGAAATTGCAGGATAATTCTCTCCTAAAACGTAAACTTACAGTGCAGAGTAGTGAGCGCAGAGTGTGCAAAGTGCAGAATAGTGAGTGCAGAGTGCAGAGTAGTGAGTGCAGAGTAGTGAGTGCAGAGTAGTGAGTAGTGAGTGCAGAGTAGTGAGTAGTGAGTGCAGAGTAGTGAGTAGTGAGTGCAGAGTACTGAGTGCAGAGTAGTGAGTAGTGAGTGCAGAGTAGTGAGTAGTGAGTGCAGAGTAGTGAGTAGTGAGTGCAGAGTAGTGAGTGCAGAGTAGTGAGTGCAGAGTAGTGAGTAGTGAGTGCAGAGTAGTGAGTAGTGAGTGCAGAGTAGTGAGTGCAGAGTAGTGAGTGCAGAGTGCAGAGTAGTGAGTGCAGAGTGAGTGTGCAAAGTAGTGAGTAGTGAGTGCAGAGTAGTGAGTGCAGAGTAGTGAGTAGTGAGTGCAGAGTAGTGAGTGCAGAGTAGTGAGTGCAGAGTGCAGAGTAGTGAGTGCAGAGTAGTGAGTGCAGAGTAGTGAGTAGTGAGTGCAGAGTAGTGAGTGCAGAGTAGTGAGTAGTGAGTGCAGAGTAGTGAGTGCAGAGTGCAGAGTAGTGAGTGCAGAGTAGTAAGTACAGAGTGCAGAGTAGTGAGTGCAGAGTGCAGAGTAGTGAGTGCAGAGTGAGTGTGCAGAATGCAGAATAGTGAGTGCAGAGTAGTGAGTGCAGAGTAGTGAATACAGAGTGCAGAGTAGTGAGTGCAGAGTGCAGAGTAGTGAGTGCAGAGTGAGTGTGCAGAATGCAGAGTAGTGAGTGCAGAGTAGTGAGTGCAGAGTAGTGAGTAGTGAGTGCAGAGTAGTGAGTAGTGAGTGCAGAGTAGTGAGTGCAGAGTAGTGAGTAGTAAAGGCAGAGTAGTGAGTAGTGAGTGCAGAGTAGTGAGTGCAGAGTAGTGAGTAGTGAGTGCAGAGTAGTGAGAAGTGAGTGCAGAGTAGTGAGTAGTGAGTGCAGAGTAGTGAGTGCAGAGTAGTGAGTGCAGAGTAGTGAGTGCAGAGTGCAGAGTAGTGAGTAGTGAGTGCAGAGTAGTGAGTGCAGAGTAGTGAGTAGTGAGTGCAGAGTAGTGAGTGCAGAGTAGTGAGTGCAGAGTGCAGAGTAGTGAGTGCAGAGTGAGTGTGCAAAGTGCAGAGTAGTAAGTGCAGAGTGCAGAGTAGTGAGTGCAGAGTAGTGAGTACAGAGTGCAGAGTAGTGAGTGCAGAGTGCAGAGTAGTGAG
This sequence comes from Lissotriton vulgaris, assembly GCF_964263255.1. Lineage (NCBI taxonomy): Eukaryota > Metazoa > Chordata > Amphibia > Caudata > Salamandridae > Lissotriton > Lissotriton vulgaris. The sequence goes on along the minus strand of NC_141694.1, from coordinate 1,714,769,419 downwards.
TGCAGAGTGAGTGTGCAGAATGCAGAATAGTGAGTGCAGAGTAGTGAGTGCAGAGTAGTGAGTGCAGAGTAGTGAGTGCAGAGTTAGTGTCCAGAGCAGTGAGTGCAGGTGCAGAGTGGTGTGTGCTGTTGAGTGCAGAGTGCTGTGTATTGGCAATGTAAATGACAATGCCATTTATTTATGATTTAAAGAAAAAAAAAGAAATGTCATGAGCAATGCCAATAGCTCTACCTTTAATGATGCCGAGACCATTGCATTGCAAATGCTTGTCTTTAAACATGACTTTAACATAGTCTGCTCGTTTTCTTGCCCCCACCTACACTGTGTGACTACAAGGCGGCACTCTCATGCTCCCATTGGGAGGAAACACCCTGTTAATGTGGCGTGAGTGCTACCTACCACTATAATCAGCCTTTACTCACACACCAGGTTAGTTGTTTATCTGTGAGTGTGACATATACGTTTTTTGATCACTAATTTTGAATATGAGTGTGAAAGAAAAAAAAAATGCATGCGTGTACATCCCATGAATCACTTGGTGTTTTGAACAGATGTGTTTGATGTGTTAATGGTATATAGTTTCTCTGGCTACAAGTTTGGAACACGGTCCTTTCTGGTACATCCTAATGCAATACCAGTCACCATCACATCGTTTATATTTTTTCCTAAGGGGACAGCTCTGTGTAGCTCGCCAGCAATAAAAACACACAGCACATGGCTTACAGCACATTGATTACAAATGGTATTGTATGTGTATATGATTATCCTCTTCTTCTTCTACAGGTAATTCCTCATAGGAACAGTGGCAAGTATTAGACTTGTCCCAAAACAAAAATATTTGTAAACATCACAGTTGCATGTTGCATGTTCACTACTACTTACGTCTCTGGAGGAAGTGACTTCATCGCATCCCACCCTGACGAAAGCTCTGAACCTTTGTTAGGCCTTTAGGAAGGGCTGAAACATGTTGGTGTCTCAGTTAGGGTCATAGGACCATTACTTCCTCTAGCCCACCAATTTTGTTTTTTTAACTTTCCCTCCCACTCCAACAATAAAGGATACTTTAGGAGTGGGTGAGGATTTTTTTCTTTAAAGTTATTCCCCCCTACACCAAGCCTTCATAAGTGATCCCTGAAATATGGTTGAGCCTACCCCAAACTTTAGGAGTTTGGGTGAGCCCAATGATGAAGCGTGTCACTATTAGAGCGACTGAGGGCTATTTTAAGAAAAGGGCTCTTTTCCCTTCCAATCCACCAAAGTGGGTCAGCAAAAAGCTGGTGTAAACTTCCTTGGTGTCCATTGTAATTTGTTTTTCTTGAAGGAACCATTCTGGTTTCAGAAGGGATATATTTTTGTGTTCAGGGACTAGGTATACTTTGAAATTAACTGTAATTTAAGTAATATGCAGCCAGCTTCTGAAACACACATGGTGCATTGTGCACATTAGGAGTGCTGGACCCTAGCCAGTTAGAACGGGTTGGACCAACTTAACTCCACAGCTATTCCACTTGATAGAAAGCCCCTGTTTCCACCTATGATAGAGACTTTGGTGATGGGCTTTTTTTTAAATTGTGGGTTTAGCCAGCTTGTACACATGTTTCCTGGGTAGTTTTTCTCACTCGAAGAATTCAAATAGACTGCTGAATCTGCTCATTAGATACACTCCCTTACTGTAGACTTAAAGAGACCACTAAGGTTGTGTCTAACATTTTCGCTTTGGTCCCTCCTGTGTTTTTACCCTTGACATATATGTTAACCCGAACTAGCAACCATATATGGGTCTCTGAGCTCTACAAACTTTGCAAACACCATGGTATAATCAACCCTACCGGCTAACAGGTGTTGGGAGACAGAACTTTGCACATACATTGAAGATAAGGTGTGAAGGTCAAAGCAATTTTCCCAAATCAAAGACATAAGCTACTCACTTTAAATTCATAAACAAGGCGTATTACACTCCTTCTGCTGTAATAGATTTGATGCCACTAACTGTGCAGAATGTTGCTGGTGTGCTAGGATTGGAGCAGGCTTCCTGCGTTTGTCCCGGTTGTGCCCTAATGTAGCTTATTTTGGCATAGAGTAATTGAGACAATTGTGGACTGGCTATGTTGCAGATCAGCTACTTGCAGTCATACGACCTACTGAAATGCTATTGGTTCGGCTTAGGCAACATACCCTATAGACTTCAATTCCAGCTGGCATCACACAAAATACACAAAAACGTCATTAAGTGCAAGAGCCTGAATTGTGAACAGCTCACTTTCTTAAACTATATGTCAGAGGAAAGGGAAACTGCAGACTCGAAAAATACCAATATTTCAAATAAAATACTATTTCTAGGAGATTCCCACTTATTAATCAAACAGTTGATGGAACTTACCCTTGCAAATCAGCACTCCTCTTATAATAACAGCTTCTTCTGAGTATTTAATCTACACTGTACAGACTTCAATACTTCGGAAGTGTCTCAGCTGTACTTCTTCCTACTTAACAATCAGATCAAGCAAATGTGCTCTTCCCCTTCTTAAGGGGAGGGCACTGCTATCTGTCTTATCGCCAATGAAGACATTATGAAAATGGACTCTCTGATCACAGGGAATTTTTTGTATCATGTTCTTGCTCTTTTCACAATCCTCTCCAAAATGGTGACCAGGGATCAACTGAAAAGACTCAAAGGGTCAGACATTGCAAATATATTGATGTGCTCACTCTTGTAAAACGCATCTTAACAGACTTTCAAAATATTCAGAAGACTTTAAGTTGAACTCGCTCCTGCTGAACCGCTCACAACTAATCAAACTAGGAAACTCACTCTAAGGTGCCACACCAATGAGTTGAGGAGTCCCACAAGGGCCGACCATTTCCCCCCCACTCTATGACCTATATGTGGAGCCACTAACGGAAATCTTCAAACAATTGAATGTCGCATACCATTTCACATATACGCAGACAACACACAACTATACTTAAAGATATCCTCCCTGGAAGATATCATCCAAATAAATAACACCCTGGTCAAAACTCAGTCTTTTTTGAAAATCTTTATTTTGTAAAAAGGAAATTCAGTTACAGACCTACAACCACGGAGGCTGGTCAGTTGTACGCAATACCATTTGCACAATAATACACAGCTCTTCAGCCGACAACCCGAGGGCCCGGCAGCGAAAAGGCACGATATAATGGAGAGCATGTGGCAATAAGAGGATAAGTGAAAGGTTTCACCAAAACTCAGTCTTGGCTAGCTCAAAGCAACCTCAAGCTGAAGTCACTGAAAACAGAATTCCTACTTTTCTCTCCTCAAAACAGCTCCACCACATTCAAGACTGGCTCAATCACCTCGAAGCCCTCAACTGCAAACCTACAAATATTGATTCCACTAAATTCCTTGGAATAATACTGGACAAGAATATGAACATGCTAGCACATGTCAGTGCAACCGTGTACAGTGCGTCATTCCAACTCAAACTACTAAAGAAAGTGAAACCACTCCTGCCACCTTCAGACTTCAAACAAGCAGGACACTCATTAGTCGTCTCAGTACTATAACATGGCTCTGCAATTATTTCAGGTCTTCCCAATCGAGAAAGGCTCCACTCAAAGCAACCCGCAATGCAGAAGCCAGACTGATAACAGGCACTAGACACTTTGACCATACTACCCCATCACTCAGGTCTCTCAACTGGCTCCCTCTTGAGGCCAGAACTCAACTGAAAATTGCTTGCCTAATTCATAAAACCTTACATGGCAATGAACCAAGGCACCTGGCAGAAAAGATTCGGATCTCAGGAGACAACCACTTACTCAGAAGTGCAAACTCTCTCAGGCTAGAACCTCCCAAATCCATACAATAAACAACCTACACACCCTCCTTTTACAGTTCGGCTCCAAGGATCTGGAACTCTCTACCACCCAAAGTTCTGTCTAACCCATCAACCTATGTCTTCCAAAAAGAGGTGAAAAGGATCCTAATGAACAGATTCCTCTCCTAAAGGTCACAATGAGCCTGCCCCCTGGGCACAGTGGCCGCTACAAGGACTGTTATATAAATACAAGGCTGAAGCACATCAATCCCAGTAGAACCCACACAAACATTGTCCACATGGTTCCTGGAATGGAAGTGACGCAAAGCAGAATCATCAATCAATCAATCAAAAAATTTGTATAGCGTGCTACTCACCCGGAGGGTCTCAAGGCGCTTGGGGAGGGGGGGTCTGCTACTGCTTGAACAGCCAGGTCTTGAGTTGCTTCCTGAAGAAGAGGTGGTCTTGGGTAAGACGGAGGTGGATGGGGAGGGAATTCCAGGTCTTGGCTGCCAGGTAGGAGAAGGATCTTCCTCCCATGGTGGCTCTTCGAATGCGTGGAACGGCGGCGAGCGTGGCTGGTCGATCTTAGTTGGCGGGTGGGAGTGTAGAAGGTCAGGCGGTTGTTGAGGTACCTGGGGCTTAGGTCGTGGAGGGCTTTGTGTGCGTGGGTGAGGAGGCGGAACGTGATTCTTTTGTTGACGGGGAGCCAGTGCAGGTCTTTCAGGTGTCCGGAGATGTGGTTGTGACGGGGGATGTCCAGGATGAGTCGTGCGGAGGCGTTCTGGATGGGTTGGAGTCTTTTCTGCAGTTTGGCTGTGGTTCCGTGTAGAGGGTGTTTCCGTTATCCAGTCGGCTGGTGACAAGTGCCTGGGTGACCATCTTCCTGGTCTCGGTGGGGATCCATCGGAAGATCTTTCGGAGCATGCGTAGAATGTTGAAACACGATGACGAGACGGCGTTGACTTGTCTGGTCATCGATAGGGAGGAGTCCAGGATGAAGCCCAGGTTGCATGCGTGGTCCGTTGTTTTGGGTGCGCTGCCTAGGGCCGGGGTCCACCAGGAGTCGTCCCAGGCAGATGGTGATGATCCAAGGATGAGGACTTCCGTCTTGTCTGAGTTCAGTTTCAAGCGGCTGTTCTTCATCCACTCGGCTACTTCTTTCATCCCTTCGTGTAGGTTGGTTCTGGTGGTGGCGGGGTCGTTGGTGAGGGAGAGAATCAGCTGGGTGTCTTCGGCGTACGAGATGATGTTGAGGTTGTGTTGGCGTGCGATGGCTGCGAGGGGGCTCATGTAGACGTTGAAGAGGGTGGGGCTGAGTGATGATCCTTGTGGTACGCCGCAGATGACTTCGGTGGCCTCGGATCTGAACAGGGGGAGGCGGACTCTCTGGGTTCTTCCGGCGAGGAACGAGATGATCCACTCCAGCGCCTTCTCTTGGATTCCGACGTTGCTGAGGCGTTGTACTAGGGTGCGGTGGCAGACAGTATCGAACGCTGCGGAGAGGTCCAGGAGGATGAGGGCCGCTGTTTCCCCGTTGTCGAGCAGGGTTCGGATGTCGTCAGTAGCTGCGATGAGGGCGGTTTCGGTCCTGTGGTTGGCTCGAAATCCGGACTGTGAGTGGTCGAGGGACCCATTCGTCCAAGGAAGGCGGCAAGCTCTCTGTTGACGGTCTTCTCAATGACTTTGGCAGGAAACAGGAGGAGCAAGATGGGGCGGTAGTTCTTGAGGTCGATGGGGTCTGCTGATGGTTTCTTCAGGAGGGCGCTGAGTTCGGCATGCTTCCAGCTCTCCGGGAAGGTGGCAGTGTTAAAGGAGCAGTTGATGATGTCCCGGAGTTGGGGTGCGATGACGGAGTCGGCCTTGTTGCAGACGTGGTGGGGGCATGGGTCGGTCGGCGAACCGGAGTGGATGGTGGTCATCGTGTGGATGGTGTCTTCGGTGTTGACTGGGGTCCAGGCGCGGAGGGTGGTGGTGGGGGCGTTGTGTATGTCTGCGATCTTGTTGTGGAAGAACGTGGCGAGTGAGTCGCAGAGGTCTTGTGAGGGAGTGATGTTGTTGTTTCCGGCGCTGGGGTTGGAGCACTCTTTGACGATGCTGAAGAGCTCCTTGCTGTTGTGTGCGTTGTTGTCTAGTCATTCCTTGAATGCTGACTTCTTGGTGGTGTGGATCAGCTGGTGGTGTTTGCGGGTGGCGTGCTTGAGGGCGGTCATGTTGTCTGTGGTTGGGTTCTTTCGCCAGGCTTTCTCGAGGATGCAGCAGTTGTTCTTGGAGTTCTTGAGGTTGTCGTTGAACCACGGGGCTTTCTTGCTTCCGGGCCTGTTGGGATGGGTTTTCAGGGGTGCGAGGTCGTCGGCGCAGTTGGTGATCCACTGTGCGAGGTTGAGGGCTGCTTGGTTTGGGTCCGTTGATCTGGCGGGAGGGTTCTGGTTCAGTGATGTGGTGAGCTGGTCGGTGGTGATCTTGTTCCAGTTCCTGCGGGGAACCTGTTGCAGGAGGTGGTGAGTCGTGGTCTTTCTGAAGCTGAAGTGGACGCAGCTGTGGTCTGTCCAGTGGAGTCCGGTGGAGTGGCTGAAGGAGATGTGTTTGCTGGAGGAGAAGATTGGGTCAAGTGTGTGTCCGGCGTAGTGAGTTGGGGTGTTCACCAGTTGCTTGAGCCCGAGGTTGGCGAGGTTGTCCAGCAGGGTGGTGGTGTTATTGTCGTTGTTGTTCTCCAGGTGGAAGTTGAGGTCCCCTAGGAGGATGTAGTCAGCGGAGGGGAGGGCGTGTGGGCTGATGAAGTCTGCGATGTCTTCGCTGAATTGTGTGCGAAGTCCTGGGGGTCTGTAGATGAGGGTGCCTCTGAGTGTGGTCTTGGGGTCGGTGTGTATCTGGAAGTGGAGATGTTCGGCGGCTGTGAGGGTGTCGTCGGAGTTGGTTGTGATGCAGATGGTGTTCTTGTGGACGATGGCGATGCCTCCTCCAGTCTGGTTGACGCGGTCCCTCCAGATGATCTTGTATCCGTCCGGGATGGCTATGGTGATGTCGGGTGCTGAGGAGGTGTTCATCCAGGTCTCCGTGAGGAAGGCGACATCCGGAGAAGTGGTGTCGAGCAGGTTCCATAGTTCCACGGTGTGTCTGTGGACAGAGCGGGTGTTGAGCAGGACGCACTTCAGGTGGTTGCTGTTGGTGCTCGGCTTGGCGGGTGCGGGTGAGTTGCAGGTCCGGATACAGGAGAACTTGCAGGATTGGCAGGTGAAGGGTCCATGGGTGCGTCCTGGGGTGGCTCGGTGGCAGCCGGGGAGGCGGCCGGTGTTGAGTGCGCTGAGGGTGGCGGGGTCGCACGTCCGGCGGGTGTGGTGGCACCTGCTGCGGCCAGGGGGTCTGGCGCTGGGCGCGGTCCAGGCGCGGACGGGCATAGACGGGCTATCCTTTGGCGTGCCATCGGCGCACCATTGTCGCACCCGCTGCACGTGAACGCTGAGTGTACGCGCGGACTCTGCCATAAATGGAGAGTGGAGGGGGCGGAGCGAGGGAGGAGCAGCTGGGAGGTGGGAGCGGGGTGGCGAATGGGAGAGGGTTGGGGAAACCAGCAGGAGTGGGGGCGGGGCCGCGGGGTAGCAGCGGCAGGGAGCGGGGTGGGCAGCGGGGCCAGAAGTGCTAGGGCAGACGGCGGCAACAGGGGGCAGAGCACAAAATGGCAGCAGAATAACACACTACAATTGGGGCAAAACGGCAACAGGGGGCAGAGCAACAGGCAACAGGGGGCAGAGCAAAACAATACAAATGGGGCAAAACAATGGCAGCACAACAAAACAATACAAATGGGGCAAAACGGCAACAGGGGGCTGAGCACAAAATGGCAGCAGAACAAACAATACAGGTGGGGCAGTAATATGGCGATACTACCGTCCACAGAGGGGGCACAATCAGGGCAGCGGTTCGAGCGGCGGTGGCAGCAGGGGACCGGGTGACTTCCTGGAGGGGGCCACGCCGCGGGTAGAGCGACCGGCACTGACGAGGTCAGGCTTGGTCACAGATCCCCGTCGCACGGCTTCTGCATTAAGTACTCAGTGGGAGGGAGGAGCAGCTGGGAGGTGGGAGCGGGGTGGCGAATGGGAGAGGGTCGGGGAAACCAGCAGGAGTGGGGGCGGGGCCGCGGGGGAGCAGCGGCAGGGAGCGGGGTGGGCAGCGGGGCCAGAAGCGCTAGGGCAGACGGCGGCAACAGGGGGCAGAGCACAAAATGGCAGCAGAACAACACACTACAATTGGGGCAAAACGGCAACAGGGGGCAGAGCAACAGGCAACAGGGGGCAGAGCAAAACATTACAAATGGGGCAAAACAATGGCAGCACAACAAAACAATACAAATGGGGCAAAACGGCAACAGGGGGCTGAGCACAAAATGGCAGCAGAACAAACAATACAGGTGGGGCAGTACTATGGCGATACTACAGTCCACAGAAGGGGCACAATCAGGGCAGCGGCTCCAGCGGCGGTGGCAGCATGGGACCGGGTGACTTCCTGGAGGGGGCCATGCGGTGGGTAGAGCGACCGGCACTGACGAGGTCAGGCTGGGTCACAGCTCCCCGTCGCACGGCTCCTGCATTAAGTACTCAGTGGGAGGAAGGAGGAGGTGGGAGCGGGGTGGTGAATGGGAGAGGGTCGGTGAAACCAGCAGGAGTGGGGGCGGGGCCGCGGGGGAGCAGCGGCAGGGAGCGGGGTGGGCAGCGGGGCCAGAAGCGCTAGGGCAGGCGGCGGCAACAGGGGGCAGAGCACAAAATGGCAGCAGAACAACACACTACAATTGGGGCAAAACGGCAACAGGGGGCAGAGCAACAGGCAACAGGGGGCAGAGCAAAACATTACAAATGGGGCAAAACAATGGCTGCACAACAAAACTATACAAATGGGGCAAAACGGCAACAGGGGGCTGAGCACAAAATGGCAGCAGAACAAACAATACAGGTGGGGCAGTACTATGGCGATACTACCGTCCACAGAGGGGGCACAATCAGGGCAGCGGTTCGAGCGGCGGTGGCAGCAGGGGACCGGGTAACTTCCTGGAGGGGGCCATGCGGCGGATAGAGCGACCGGCACTGACGAAAAACTACCCTGGGGAAACTATTACAATGACTCATAAATGAATGGAGTGCATCTATTAATAACTCTGTTACCACATACCATATTTTACTGGAGTTCTTAAAAGTTGCTATCTGTTTTTATTAGTAGTTCTTTCTGAGCATCAGTTCTACGTTTATGTTTATCTATCAAGGGTACAGTGCTCTGATACCCTTGGGTCATGTTTACACTTTATAAGACTCAAAAAATAAAATTATTAAACGGGTCACAGCAACAAAATTAGGGCTGACATGCTTGTTGATCTTGCAACATTCAAACTAAGATGATAAAAAATAAAATAAAATACACACAAAATGTTCTGGACACGTCCTGTGACAAAATCCTTCCCAGAAGTGTATTGAAATACTTCGAAATGCACCTAAACAATACAAAAACGTATGTTTAATATTGGAACAATATTCTTCAGACTTGAAATAGGCTTTACTGAAAAAAAAACTGAAAGTTACTTAGCTGAAAAATAATATGGGTCCTCCTATTTCATCTATCCACTCCAAAATGTGAATATTTCTCCCAATTCATCGAAGAGAAAGTGAAGGACACTGAATACTCCTTCGCCAAACCTTAAGTTGGCAGAGCTCTGATTATCACTCACCTCATATTAACAAGCATTTGGTGATCCTTTAATCATTGAATCTGACTTTATTAACACCACTGCAAAGCTAAACCTTGCTCTGACTTCCTGAACCTGATCCCCAATAACCTTGTGAAAGCTATCAGCATTTTCATTGCCCTCTCTGTGCCAAACATTTTAACTCCTGCCTCAACTTGGGGTAAGTCTTTGACTAAAAACATCCATCCTATTTCTGTCCTACAATTCCAGGTCAAAAACTTAGACATGTGCATGGAAAAAGCACTGAAGAAATTAAATACTTACTTTCTTGACGATTTCCAATCAGGTTTTAGGTATGGATACAGCACAGAGACCTTTGATCTTCAAACAGTGGCTGGTGCACTACAAATCCTTGATAAGGGAGGCTCTTATCTTCTCATTCTCCTTGACCTGAGAGCTGAATTTGACAAGGTCAATCACTTCTCTCTCCTAAACACCATGAAAGGAAGCAAGATATTTAGCTGAACAGTTCTTAATTGGTATTCCTACCACTTAAACAACTGTGCCTAACAAATAAAGTTGTCTATTTCTCTCTCTCTCTGCCTCGCTCTCTTCTCTACCCCTTTCCTCAGCTCTCTCCCAAAGGGTCTCCCACAAGACTCTGATCTATCCACTTTATCCATTTAACCTTTAAATAAAACTACAAGGCACATTCCTACAACTTTCCAATGTCTCCTACCATTGCTACTCTGAAGACAGCCATCATTCTATTAAAGTCTCTTACCTATAGGACATTGGCTCCTTGGCCCAAATTCTTACTATTTTCTGATCTTGGATAGCAAGCCAATAATCTAACATTTACCTATGAAAACGTTCCTCCTGGTCTGCCCTATTCCTGCAGAACTGGATCAACACATACTCCAAGTTTTTACAGCCATCTATCCCTCACGGACGTAAATCCCAGATCTCTGGGATTTACGCTGGATTTCCTAGCCAAAGGTGAACAGTATCAGGCCAGACTCTTCGTTGGGATTGAACACAGACCCTAATGCTATTTAAGACTGACTATGGAAATGTGAGTTAGCCCCAAACTTCACCTGGCACCTTTGAAGACTACCTTCCATGTGGCTGCAAGGTTAGTCTCATGAACCAGAAGGTCTCATCATGTCAGGCTGGTTATGGGCACCCTCCAGTGGTTTGTCATTAAAGCAAAGAACATATTTATGCTTCACCATATAGGTATTAAATATTTACATTCTGGAACCCATAATAGCTGGCCTACAAACTTTGAACAGACTGATTTGCAGATAGCTGGGTCCGATCTGGGATGGCAAAGTGAGCTAAAGAACGATGATGGATTCAACCCAGATCTGTGACTGGGGGTGAGTGTCTGAAAAGTTTTAGCACTCCGTCCATCATCTCCTAGTGTTTGCTACAAACCTTCCCTGTAAGGTGGACTCAGCTCCATCTGGGGCTCTACAGACCTCCTTGTTGATACCACATCCCTAAAAAAGTGATACTCAAACATGTGTTATCAGGGAGTGCACCAAAGTTATGGAACTCCATCCCACCCGCAATCAGAACCAATCGATCCTATGGGGCATTACATATGCAGCTGAAACACTATTTCAACAGCATGGCCACTGATGGATTCCTAATTTATTCTGATGCTTTACTTGTCAATGCCCTTAACAAACCACCTAACTCTACAGCAAAGTCTATTGACACTGTTCGTCCTCCTGAGTCTGTTACAGTTAGAAATGGGATTCTTGGTTAACTGAGATATGCACCCAGAATGGCAGGAACCACCACTCTAGTCAGGGTAAGCTAGATACACGCTATAAGATAACCTGTGCTCTCCCTCTGGTAGCTTGGCACAGAGCAGTCAGGCTTATCTAAAGAGGCAATGTGTAAAGTATTTGTGTAACACAAACAGTAACACAATCACCACAAAAAGACTCCAAACAGGTTTATAAAAATGGATTATTATATTATAAACAAAACATAACCAAAATTACAAAAATCCACAGTATAGAAGTTGAGGTATTGAAAATTAAAGGAATAAATGAAGTAAAGCATTTAGAAGCAAGTAGAGCTAAAACGGTTACTTTAGGTCGTGCTGGACCAGTGCAAAGTCAACGTTCAGGCCGACCACAATGGAGCACCGGCCAGCTACAGGGCCCAGCAGGACCTGGTGAACAAAGTACCTTTTCTGGTCACAAACAACAAGATGCGTTTATGTTGAATCCCACAGGCGGAGGATGCATCAATCTTTTCCATGCAGTGAAGACACTGTGTCAGTTACGAAGACTGGTGCCGGAGTCAAGAAGTATCAAGCGATGGGCCGGTCTCAGCCATGCAGCTGAGGGGGTGCATCACCAAGCTGCAGCAATACGCTGTCCAATGCGTGCCATCTTAATAAATAGAATGCGAGAGATTGGCGTGACAGACACAGCCTTGGCCTGGATTTCATCTTTTCTAGCTAATAGGTCCCAGACTGTGTCCCTCGGTCCCTATCTATCCTGCGAAAAAACCATTACATCTGGAGTGCCCCAGGGGTCTATTTTAAGTCCTCTATTTTTTAACATCTATATGGCACCCCTCCTAGCTGTGATAGAATCACATGGGATTCTTGTCACGTCTTATGCTGACGACACTCAATTGGTCATCACCATTGACAAACAGTGGACTGACGCAGACCTTCGGTTCAAAAACTGTCTCTCTGATGTTTTCAAATGGCTAAATACCAACCACCTAAGATGCAACAGCGCCAAGACAGAAATCATCCCACTGGGTAAAAATCTGTCTTTTTGTCCGAAAGACTGGTGGCCCTTAGGATCGGAAGCCCCTCCCAGCGCAGTACCATCAGCCCGGAACCTAGGCGTGCAATTCGATTCATCCCTCTCCTTCGATGACCACGTTAGGATTACTGCCGGTCGCTGTTTTGGACAAATAAAATCTCTGAAGAAATTCTTCGATTTTCTTCCAATTGCAGCTAGAAAGTCAGTCGCGGTAGCCCTCATTCTTTCCCGACTTGACTACTGCAATGGTCTTATGGCCGGAGTGAAAAAATCTACTCTCAGAAAGCTGCAGAGCATACAACATGCAGCAGCCAGGCTGGTTTTACAACTCCCTAGAAGGTCATCTGCGTCTGCAGCACTAAATTTGCTGCACTGGCTGCCGTTGCATAAAAGAATCCTCTTTAAACTGCTCCTCACAGTTTTCAAAACCATTCAAAATACAGGGCCCCACTACTTTGCAAATCGCTTCACGCGCTATAATCCCCCGCGTTGCTTGAGATCCTCCGGGACAAATCTTGTCACAATCCCCAGATACAAATACAAGACTAAAGGTGGGAAATCTTTCACTGTTCTGGCAGCCAGGGCTTGGAACAACCTGCCTGTCAACCTTAGACTTATAGAAAACGAGAACAGTTTCAGAGGACTTCTCAAGACATGGGTCTACCAACAATCAGACTCCTCTGTTTTGGCTGCCATTTAGTTTCATTCTTTCATCACACTCCACTTTTTCAGTTATCCTCCGCAGCTTGCTCAGCGCCATGATGCTCCCTTGGGAGTGAACGTCTGCGCTTTACAAATACACATAAATATCAAATATCAAATAAATATCAAATGCGTCGATCTCTGAAGGCAAAGCACTGGTTCCGAGGTGATACTCCTTCTTTACTCCAGCAATTGGGTCGGTGTGCCAGTTCTGCTACAAGCAGACAGGAGATGCATTGGAATCCGTGTTGAAAGTATCTGGACTACTTCCAGTTAGCAAGGCACATGAGCAGGGGTAGAGACTTTGATATCCCTGAGTCTCAAGCAACAGAAGGCCAGCCAACAAGGTCTTGGAGATCACTTCGAAGAAGGCAGAGTCCACCTCTCCTTCAGCAGAGTCAGAGAGCAGCAGGCAGCAGGGTAACAAACAGAAAAGTAGGCCTTCTAGATCAGCAGTCCAGTTGCGCCCTTTAAGCAGCACAGCAGTTTTTCTGGCAGAGCTTAGTTACAAGTCCATTGGTGTCTGGTTTTAGGGGTCAGATACCCAGTACGTGTGCCCAAAAGTGCCTTTGATGTGGGGGCTACTTCAAAGCAGCTCTCTGAAGTGTACAAGTAACTCTCTCAACCCAGTCATGTCTGAGAGGTTATCTGTGGAGGGTAATTGGTCCTTTGTGTGGGGACAGGACACAGCTTTTCAAGTGAAGTGTTGGACCCTCCCTTCCATCCTGCCCAGGCAAGGCAATCATAATGCATATGTATTTAGATTGGCTGTCAAGCATATGAGCCATCATAAAGACTGCGCCATGTCTTGCGCTGTGTTGTCGACGACGGCCCTCGGATTGATTCCAAGATAGCACACTGACTGATTTATTCAGGCATCCCACCCAAACCCGTGGAACGCCGCATTGTGAAGCACCGGACGTCCCCGGGCGGTGCGCCGATTGTGCGCTCTGTGCCTTCCTCCTTATTCAGATGGCGTCCACCCAGCCGGAAGCCCACGTTAAATGAACTACCGATTTGTCAGCTTCCATGTTTATTCACCCAGTACCCTCTAAACAACACAACCCTGTCCTGAAGACGATCCCAATTGACGAGGATCGAAACGTCGTCGACAACACAGCGCAAGACATGGTACAGTCTATATGATGGCTCATTTCGAATCAATAACTGCCTAAATCCTTCACTACTATAAATTGCCCTTGAGCCACTTTTTTCACTGTATATATTGACACAATCACTCACCTTGCGCCGCTCACGCTGTCCGTTTTTGTTACTTGCGTTGCCACCTATGTCACCTGCACTTACCTGAGCACCAAGTACAATCGGGTTGTTTCTGATTTGTTCATACAGTGATGCCATAACTGTACAATTGTTTATTATTTGTCCTATTTTTCTCTTTATTCTCTTGTTAAATATATGATGAATAACAATTCAAGACCCTAAATTGTTTCTAGTCTCCTTATGTTGGTACTAGTAATGCTTTCAGCATACATGCTTAATTGTCTCCTGAATATTACCTGTTGGGATATTGTTTGTATTCTCTACCTTCCTACCCCGTTCCCAACTTGGTTTACGGGTAATACTCCTGTAGTATTTCGCAGCCCACTAGTAGCATTTGAAGTACAGGCCCTGGGTATATAGTATACCACTTTACAAGGGACTTACCAGTATATCAAATATACCAATCGGATATACACCAATGTCATCATGTTTAGGGGAGAAGCACACACACTTTAGCACTGGTTAGCAGTGGTAAAGTGTTCAGAGTCCTAAGGCCAACAAAAACATTCAGCAAAAACAGGTGGTAAAAGGAAAAAAAGTCTTAGGGAAGGCCACCCGAAAGAGGCCAGGTCTAACAGTTACCAACACTGTACATATCTATACTAGCTTGTTACTCTTACAGCAATTCCCAATCAGACTTGTTTCCTAAGCATTGTCACTATGTTCTACTAGTTGTATATATACTCTTGCACTTGATGTCACTGATTCCCTATCTGTCTCTATTTAAAGAGCTTTGCTCTAGTTTGTGAGATGTAAAATAGCCAATAAATAAATTGAAATAGAAAGCTGCAGTTCATGTCCCCCATTTATTACATTATAATGTAATTGTAAATAAAATATATATCTAACTAATAGTATTAGGTGAATACAGGAGGAGTAAAAACAATAGTTACAATGGAAAGCGGAAAAATGCAAGAGAAAGTGAGAGATAGTCAGTGCAAGTATGGTGTTACATGAAGAACACAACTCTCACGCGTATGCCATGTGACATTATAAGGCAGAAGTGATGAGGATGTCAAAGAACAGCCTGGGAATGCCTTCAGTTGGTATTGTGATTCCCTGCAGCCAGATGACAGCTGTGAGGTTGGGGTGTAGAGACACTGACTGCAAGGTGGTGCAGCAGTGCCTCCATGTAGGAAGATGGGTGGGGTATCCAGTCACAGGGACATGCCACTGCACTACCCCTGTTTTGGACGTCTGTGCCAACAGTACAGCTGATTCCCATGACCGGCCATGCACTATATCACTGTACCAATTGTTCACATCCAAGCAGAAGCACAGCAAAGGATCTCAAGGAACAAAGAAAACCGGGCATTTATATATTGAAGTCAGTTGCCCACAGGGTTTACAAGGCAGGGCTGGTGAACAATTTCCTGTAAAAGGAAGAAACAGTAAAAAGCAGAAAGTACCACATGCAATGAGGCATGGGTGATGACTCATGGTCAAATCAGTATACCAATGATGAGATTGAAACACCTTTAGTCACATCTTGTCATAACAAGAGACAACTGAATGAATTTCGCAACCGCCCAACGACAACTCTACAAACCTCTCCTTGCCCTATTTTGCTTACCCCAAGACAGCAAAATGCAAACACATAATTAGTGAGTCATGGAAGGTATGAATAAAAAATATATATGTATACATACATAGAGGGTGTTTGTGTCAGCTCCCTTCTTTTATTTTTCTGTTCAACTGTCCTTCACATTTTGTTGCGACCGACCACAGTATTCAGCATGGGCGAATGGAACAGCCTACTGCAGCCATTGGCTCTCTTGCACTGTAAGTAATGCCATTTTTCCTGACTTCATGTGCAAAGATGCCTACAAATCAGCACACTTAAGTTCCTGGGCAGATGAATCAACACTCTACCTTGGCAGTGCTTTTTTCTTTTAATTCTCTATCCATTTTATTTAAATTTTTTTAAAACCTTGTCTTCGGCTTAGAGCAATTTAAAGCCATTAATACCTTTTGTTTGAACCAATAAGAACCATATCTTCCTGAGATACACACTAAAATTCCTGTTGTTGGCAGCACGCCATCTTTTTTTCGTCTTTTTCACTTTTTTTGGCATATGCTTGCAATGAAAATGTTATTAAATGTAACAATCCCATCAGCTTGCCAAGGCCAGACTTTGGTACTCCATAAGTCCAAGTCAAGACCACAGATGGTGGATAACAAATGAAGTACATGGAAAATATTACGTTAATGAAGTGTCATTGTAAATAAATGGGACCCCAAAGGTCTGCTGCCATACATGAAAGATGCTAGTTCCAGCCCAGACAACAGTTGTGATTGGAATCTTGAGCACGACAGCAGAGATCCGCAAAGCAAAACAGAAAGCTCTTGGGCCATAATATATGATCTAACAAGCAAAAAATAAAAACAGCAAGAAACACAATAATGTGAAGATTAGAACATAGATCCACAGACTTTGATAATAAATTGGTGCCAACAGGGCTCCATCCCAAGAGTTTGGTTGGAGCATGTCATTCAGCCTGTCCTGTGAGAGAAACAGAACCTATGTGATATGAAATTAAATGAAAAGAAATATCCTTTCCTGCAGTTGGGCCCAATGATGCTGAATGTTTCATTTTTTTAATAGTATCATATAGGTTATCAAAGAGAAAAATATGTTGTTTTTTTTTAAACAGGACTTTAAGTCCTATAATGTAAAGCAACATCCTGATAAAAACAGAGTTGAGGTCTAAGAAATGACTTAGTCTCAGATTTGGTTTAGGTTCTCTGTAACACAAAATAACTCGCTCAAGTTTTCAAACCAAAATGGACTTTTCAATTTATACATCCACTACAGTAATGGAACATGCCAACATGTGTTTCACAATGTATTCAATTATGCATTGGTATTTTACAAGTTGTAACGTCCATTTTGGTTTGAAAACCGTCCTTGAACTTATTTAGTCTTCAAGTAACTAACTATGGAGAATGTAAACTAAATCTGAAACGGAGTCCATTTTTAGATCTAAAATCTTTCCTAATAAAGTTTAAATTATGCATTGCTGGGAGAAGAGCAAGCACTTAATTTGTACAAGAATATGTTTTGCTCAGAAGCCCGTAATCTGCACTATCAAAAATTGGAGTACTGAATACCAAGGCTAAGTAGTCTTGATACCACCTCATGCATCTTTAATCCACACTTCCTTTCTATTTATCTCGCTATTGCAGGTTTCAACCCTACATTCTCTCTTTGTCATTGTTTTTCGGTCTATCCCTTACTCCTGCTTTCCGTGTTTTTCTCTCTATTGTTTTTATCAATGTCTTTTGAGGAAAATGAGTGCCAATCCCCCAAAATGTGTGCCTACAACCACCGATTCAAATTAAGCATTTGAAGAGGACTGAAACAATTTGAGGACTATCTGCTGCCGGTCCACTTGCAGCCATTCTTCCCAGTCACCGAACAAAGCAAAAACCTGGATTAAATGAGCTATTCGCGCACTGCACTTTATCTCTATAATCACGCCTACCTACAAACTAGCCTTTTGATGCTACTTTCCAAGGACACTTGAAACATTACCCTTTCTCAACATCTGTTATACTTGCATTTTTCTAAAGTCCAGTTTTTGCGATACTCTACAAAAATATTTAGAGACTTTTCCATTTTTGTATACGTGTTTAAATTGTTAACGGGTTGGTTGTGAATTATAGAATTAGCACCAGTACTGGTTGTGCTCAATTGCATTTCTTTACAAAGGTTATTTAGGCAACTCGCAAGTGACCCTTGTTTAGATGCGCTGGTCTTTTTCAATAATCTAAAACTACAATATTTTTACTGGAACCCATAAATAAATAGCAAAACACGTGAACCGTAGTATGGCAGTATGGTAAATGTCAGAGATTATGGAATGGTGATGATGTATTCACATGGGGTTAGCAACTGGTCAAGCACTAGTGTTGCATCATGCAGCCGGGAAGCAGTCGTGATTTTATATGTGGAATAAAGATCCTGTTTCAACCAGCTTGGATTGTAGTCGTGTTTCTGCGAGGAGCCCTTAGTACATTGACACTCACCAATATGGGAACAGCAATTATTTGCCTCAATCGATCTCCATAAGATTTTAACCTCATAAAATAAATGAATCCCCTACAATAACGGTTTAAATAATTACCAAGTTTGGCAAGTCGTTAGTTGACCCTCCCATTTAAACACGATGTTTTGTTCGCGTGGCTGTCAACATCCACACGGGAAAGCGACATATTACGATTGGCACGAAGGAAGCGCGCGATCGAGACACGGAACCTCGGTGACGCAGCCGACCAGGTCTGAAAGATGACGCGGCTGCTCGGCCGCGCGCGCCGCAGTCAGAGCAGCTGATGCTGGGGGATGTGACAGCTTCCGGTTTCGTTTTGCTGGAACCAAGGCAGCGGCAGGCTACCAGGGAGGCAGCAACCCATGATACACCGGGACCTCGGTGGGGACAAGCTGCAGGGAGTCCAGGGCTGCGCTGCCTTGGCTTGGTGAGACGGCGCCATGTCCTGCTCCCTGTTGGAGTTTTGCCACTTTCAGGACATTCGCCTGGTGCGGGATTTCTTATGTCCCCATCTACGAGAGCCGGAGAGCGGCCAGCGAGATAGCGGTGAGTGGAGGACTTGAGGGGTAGTACGAGAGCAGGGACCCGGGCAGCAACATAACATATTGGGTGTATCAACGTTGACCTTGCACCAAACACCTGGCATGGGCAGCAACAGTGGTGGGCGATGACTGACCCCAGCCATGACCCTTAGTGCTGCACAGTGTATTTGAACAGTGCTGACAGGGTAGATGGACATCTGTCTGTGCAATGACCAATGAAGACTTGCAAACATCGTGCATGGAAAGTAGTAAGGCAAATTAACTAGGAGAAATATTAAGCCGTGTTCCACGTCATAATGATCATAGTAAGGCAGAGTGTTGAGTATGGGAAGGATCAGGAAATAAACACAATGCAAAATAAACAGAAAGGAAGGCACAGACTTACAAGTGGTTGCCAGAAATCGTAGGCAGAAAGTCCTTGCAGGTGCGAATAAAGTGGGTAATGTGGGAGGTAAATAATTTGGTGGCTGCTCATGATTTCATCATCGAAAAACCTTGCAAAAACTTTCAGTTGCTCAGGTAGACTTTTGTGAATGACTATGTCGCTGGCCTTAAGTATATTAAAAAGGAGCAGTGTTGTCACTTGTCCACCTTTGATTTTCATTGGATGGTAATAATTGTTTCGGATGATACCAGTCTCGGGGTTCATCAATGCTGCATTAATTCTGGAATGTTGAGTGATATTTTTATGACCCTACAGTTAACATAATACTGATTTTTCCAATCTCTGGGAGATTCATGACTTGCTAGTCGTTAGAAGGAACTTTTGGTTCATAGCTTGATAGTCTTAGAAGCAACTTTAGAATTGGTAGTAGCAGAGATGGTGCACAGTGTTGCCACTGAATAATTTAGGGAAGTGTTTATTGGGAATAGGAAAATAATCAGCAGAACTCTTTGGGTGACAAATCAGGATTTCTGGCATTTCATCCATTGTGGGGTTTAAATAATGCAGGAGTTTAACAGTACTCTCCACAACTCTGAAAATGTTAAGCTGAATAGAGAGATTCTGACACATTGATTAGCGTGGAAATGTATAAATGTTCTTTAATTTGTTTCTTCTTTTGCTATTAAAATATTAATCGTTGCAGTGTCTACAGTAAGACAAATATGCAGATTATTTCATGGGTGGATGAATGTGGGATAAAATGTCATACTTGGGGAAAGTAGCGAGGTGGCAAAACAGCAGGCCTTTGTGGCAGTCAGTATTTTGCCAAGACCGCTTCTGCTGATGTCGACATGCACAACCAGATTTGGCTTCATCCGTTTTCCTTTCAAGTGGCGATATCAAGGACGTTATATGCCCTTATATTTGATGAAATACTTTTCTCTCCTTTGAATGACAAGGCCTTGCAAAAAACTGTGCTAGAAAAATCTTCAGATTCCATCTCTGTATTCCCACCAGAACCCAAATTTAATATTTTCATTCTGCCCTACAGATCTTTTCAGGGCAAACGCTCATTTTGACACTGTATCTTCTTGGAACCCTTCCCCAGAAAATAAGTAGTTCTGTTGCAAATCACCACTGGCTCCAGCCTTCTCTTTCGAAACCAAAATAATGTGCTTGACTGATGCAAGGGGAATGTGCTTAACACTGTTATGGGGTCAAGAACACACTTCTGATGTTGGAGGAATCTTACATTCATGTGTGTTGCCCGTCACCTTTGAGGAATGCATCCTTATTGAACGCAAATTTCCCTCAGTACCAGAATAAGTGACAGCAGCTGTAGAACCTCTGAAGAGGCAGACACTTCTACAATAGGCAGGGCATCAATAAAAGCTGCTCAAGAGGTTTATTGCAGAACAAGTTTCCTCTCTTATATATAAATATTTTTTTAAAATTTAATTTCTTTATTTGAGTTTCAAGTTTACACCCCGCCCCCCCACCCCCGGAGAACAGGAACCCAGCATTCTTTAATTTTATTACAGCAAAAACAGTAATAAACATAAACCATTTATACAGAAGAAAAAGAACACATCGCAAGAATACCATGATAATAGGTTTGCGGCAGGTGTCCCCAATATATTACTTCCAAAATCATATATCCTGAATCCATAGTAGTAATGGCGCCCAAATCTGCAAACCCCTATTCCGCTTAACCCTCTCTTTGTTTCTATAGATTGCGACCTCCAAGCTACAGGTCGCAAGCAACCGAGTTCTCCATTCAAAAAATGAGGGAGGTAGCGGATCTATCCAGGCTGATGCGACACACAGCCTAAATACAGCCATCGCTACAAAGATCAGTCCTTGTATTTCGGGTGGTCGGGTGGAACTGGTTAAACCCAACAACACCTCTTCCTTAGTAATATCAACCCTATATTGGGCAATGTGAGACAGAAAATCAGAGACTTCCGCTAGTACTTTAACCAGAACAGGGCACGAGGTGAACATATGAGTTATATCCGCTGCGGGTGATGCACATCGTGGACAGGTTGTCCCTTTCCCGGCCCCCCATTTAACTATTTTTCCAGGTGTGTAGTAAAGTGAAAAGAATGTTTTAAAAAATTGTGCCTGGAGTTTCATAGACATTAAACAAGTCAGTGACATATCATAAGCTCTTATATTTTCATTGAAAGAGGAAACAATGCTCACTTCTCATCCTCAGCCAGAATGATACTGTTATATGCTACCTTTTTTAAAGTGCTTGACATACAACGTTTTTATGGGGTAGGGTCAAAGCCTGTTGAACCTATGGAGAAGTGTGGCTCACTGGTTAGAGCAGGCAGACCCTGAAGCAGAGGTCAGACACGGGACCAGGGTTCAATTCCCGACGCGGCAGGGTCTTGAGCTCAAATGCCCATGGACTCGATAATTCTCGCTTCGGTGCCTGACCTAATCATGGGTTCACACTCTGCAACTCTGGGCATTAAGCTTGCTTAATCTCCACAACGGACCCCCCGCGGCGGGATGCCTGGCTTTCACCTTGGGGATGCCCTGTAGGGGCTATTTCACAGGGAAAAGCCAGGACGGGTTCCCAAGGCAAGCGCGGAGATACCCCTTCGGGGGTCGATTCTGGCATATAAGAAACATAATAATAATAATAATAATAACTATCAGGTCTCCATATCAACAACCTTTACAGTGTCATATAATTACAGCAGCATATAGTAACTGTATCTGTGATAATGACCTTGACTTAATTTTCTTGTCCGATCAGTAGGCGACATGCTACATCTAATTATCTTGTATATCATACCACTAGCCCCATTTGTGTCATGTAGTAGGCAACATATTTTGAAAATGCTCCAATTATATCAGAGCTCTGATTAACCATGCTGTGATTATGCGAGATATCATATTATGACAGAGACTAAATTGTAGAGAGCCCAGTCATGTCTTCTTTCCAATTATATCAGACTCAGAACATAAAAGGGTTCTGTTTGTGCCAGGTCTCTTTTAGGGCAGTAGTGTGATCATGGCAAGGCTCTGAATATGCGGCAGTATCAATGTACAGGAAATCTGAATAAGGCAGAGTCCTGGATATGCCAGAATAATGTAAATTGCTTTCAGTCAAGGAAACTGGGCACAGTCTGACCCTTTCCACTGGATTATGATGTCTAATCTTTGACAAGGTCCTTCACCTTACTGTGCCCAAGTTTCCTTGCAGTGCTGTTTTAAGTGTTAGCGCTATCTGATGTCCCTTTCTAGATCTTAAAGGGTATGTGGGTGGGTTAGGTAGGCCTAGTATTGTGTATGTCAGAACACAGGGTAGTTGTTTGCCCATGTGCGTACCTGTGCCAGCTAAAATGTCCTCCCAATATCTGGTCAGTTTGGGACAGGACCACAGGAGATGCAGTAGTGTGCCCGTTGCTCCTCAGCCCTGCCAACAGGTCTCACTATGTGTAGAGTTAATTTTGTGTAGCCGAGTGTAAGTGAAATACCAGTATGTGGTAACTTTAGTGGCCCCTTAGGTGCTTGCAGCGTTACGTGCTGTGTGTTGCACGTGGTAGTATATCCCCCCCCCCATTCTTTGTGTGTTAGGAAACCTACATTTATGCTTTCCCAGCGCAGCTGAGCTAAGGTTTTCTCATACATGGGAGCTCGTGAAAGGAGGGTGTAGATGTCTATTCATAGGCATTTATTGTCCCTTTTTTAGTATGAGCCATTTCTCAAACGGGGTATGCGTTCTCTGCGCAACAGTCCTCACGGAGACAATGGTGGTGTTCAGCCTCCGGGAGACAGTAATCTGTACTTAGGCAGTCAAACAGGATTTTCCCCCTTTCATCAAAGAGATGTCCTACCCATTTGAACCCGGATTGCAGCCAGGCCTCAAAAAGAAGCTTTGTGGTGTAGGCCTGGAGTGAAGTCTGGGTTGCCCAGAATGGGGGTTATTGGGGACATGGATGTAGTCAGTCCACCCCACTTTGCAGTGGAGTTCCATGTTTTGAATATGCGACTAAAATCTACAGAAAAACACTAAATGTAGCAAACTATTTGGGGAGCTTTCATTACAAGAGGGAAGAGGTGTGGCGCCGCAACCAGGGCGACTGACACCGGACGCTGGGGCTCACGGTTCGATCCCCGGCTCCGGCGGCAGGGGTCTGCCCAGCACCATGTGACTCTGAGCAATAGCTTGCTTAATCTTCCCAACGGCCTCCAGCGCCGGAATGCCTCCGGGTAGCTGTGCGCTTTACAAATACTGGATTCAATTTTTATTTACATTGTATTGTATTGTATTGTATTGTATGTGGCATTTATAAAGCGCAACAAACACCCTACTGGTACCCTGGCGCTAATGGGCAAACAAGGATGGAGGCTGATTGGAAATGCCCCAGGGGGAAATCTAGCTGCCATCTAATATGCCGTAGCCTAAATCTGGTTAAGAGGACGCTTTCCCAAGTGGCAGTCACAAATTACAAATATGGTTCTAGCCCTATAGTGGTTTGGATTGAAGTGTAATCCTTATTCTGGGTCTTTATTAGATCTCTTTCTTCCCTTTCTCGCTGGCTCATTTCAAGAAACAAATGCTCCAACTAAGATCTGTCAGTCTTATGCAGCCATTCTGGCTTGTGGAAGTAATTCTGCCTAGCCAGTAAGTGGGTGGCACATCCGTTTGACATAGGCCAGCCACGGTATTTGGAGACTGATGCTGCACGATAAACAGTCCTCAATTATATCTGTAAAGAAGGACATGAGGATTGCTTCACATAGAGCATCACAGTAGCAGTTGGGGCCAATTGATGTAGTCCTCAACATACTCCAAGCCAAGGTCCTCGTGCAATATAAAATCCGCACTACATTGCAAGAGTCCAAAAGGCTTTTTCTACTCACCATAATTTTCTCCGTTTTGAGGCTAGAAACCTTTTTGTAGCGCCCACATGCTCGAGCCGTATCTTAAAACCATAAAACATTTCCTCCTATAAATATCTAAAAAGGGGGCAATAGGTTTTATGCCAATAAAAGAAGCCAGGTGGAAAAGGAACCCATCACAATTGCGAAATCATATTCTAGCTCTGGATATATATGCCAGTCGGGGACCCTGCGAATCAAAAGTGACCCCAAGATAAGTGAGTTTGTTAACTCTTGTAATTGGTTTGCTATCTATCGTCAGAGTCCGCATTTAAACATTCTTTAGTCCGCAGGTCATAACAAAGGTCTTGGTGAGATTTATGCCAGGTTCAAGAAGGCCATAAAGTCGATGTAGCCCAGCATTGAGCAAAACGCCTTCAACGAGATATGTAACATTTTGCTGAGGTGAACATTGAGACTTGCTGTTCTAATTAATTTTTATGTGACCGAAGAATACAACAAAGGGTTCTGTTACCCATGTACAGTATTTTTTTTAAGAACAACATTTCTTAAAAAATAAATTTTACTCTAAATTCATTTGAGATGATGCAGGAAAATCCCATCACGGAAGAGAACGATCCAACCCTAGCGTCCTCCATTTACCTGAGGAATCTAAACATGGCCTGTGATAAGCTAGCCCCTATCAAAACCTCCAATCATAATAGGAAAACACCATCAGCACCATGGTTTACGGAATCCCTGAGGATGCAGAAGCAACACTGCAGAAACCTCGAAAGGCGCTGGAGACGCAAATATACTCTGGCAGACAAAATGACCTACAAAAATGCTTTGGCCACCTATAAAGGTCTTATAGTTGCTGAAAAAAGCCGATATTATACCTCTCAAATCGAGCAAGCAAATAACTCAGCAGGCGAACTATACAGAGTGGTCAATACTTTGTCTAATCCTCCGGCACCCCAGCTAGAAGGATCTCAGCCATTAGTAGATGCTCTAGCAAACTACTTCGAGGAAAAAGTCAGATCCATCTTCAACACTTTTACGAATTCCGCTCCTTCTCCCGTCCTCGATTCACCTCCTGATAATACCAGACCTTCCCTATTATCCTTTGACACTGTCGGACAGGAGCATATTCGTCGCTTGGTATCGAGTATCAAATCTGGCTCCCCCCTTGACCCCTGCCCCCCAGCTATTTTAAACCGCATCCCTGATGCAATCTCCCCTGCCCTCACCACCATCTGTAACGCCATGTTTGCAACCGGCATATATCCTTCAGTATGGAAGGAAGCCATCATCAAGCCCCTTCTAAAGAAGCCCACCCTAGACCCCCAGCTCCCAGCTAGTTACAGACCCATCGCCTGTCTCCCCTTCCCAGCAAAAATTTTTGAAAAGTCTATTAACATCCAGCTTTCCAAATTCATCAATGATAATAATCTTCTTGATGAGACCCAGTTTGGTTTCAGACAGGGTCATGGGACAGAGACGGCACTACTAAAGGCTGCAGATGAAATCAGAGCAACCATGGACATGGGAGGAGCAGCGGTCCTGATACTTCTGGACCTCTCGGCCGCTTTCGACACGGTCGATCATATCACTCTGATCGACCGTGTCTCAGCATTAGGAATAAGAGGCAAAGCTAAAGATCTGATTGCCTCATTCCTAGCCAACCGTCCCCAGACCATCAAGATGGGCAATTTCACCTCCCACACCTTCTCCCTCCCTTGTGGTGTACCCCAGGGCTCCTCGCTAAGCCCGACGCTGTTTAATATCTATGCGTCGGACCTGGCGAGGGTGATCAAATCCTACGGAATTGCCCTTACTACTTACGCCGATGATACACAACTTGTACTATCGGTGCATAACAATGGAACACTCATCGCAGCCAACTTCCAGGAGGGAATGAAGGCGATAGGCTCCTGGATGTCATCAAATTGCCTCAAACTCAACTCCGACAAAACGGAGGTGATGACATTCGGGAGCTTGCGCCCAGCATGGTCCCCTCAATGGTGGCCACCTCACATGGGGCCTCCACCTCAGCCGGTGGCAAAGGTTCGCAACTTGGGAGTCATTTTTGACGACAAGCTGACGTTCCACCACCATGCCAACGCCATTGTTTCTTCTGCTTTCTACACTCTCAAAAAAATTATTGCAATTCACTGCTTCTGAATGCGCAAGAAGGAGTTCTCAATAAATTACAAGCAGTACAAAATGCTGCTGCCAGAACGCTACTGTCTATTCCCAAATTCTCATCTGTGTCCCTGCACATCAGGAAATTACATTGGCTCCCTATCAGGAGCCGAATCAAATTTAAAGCTTTGTGTATAGCTTATAAGACCTTGAATAACACAGGACCACAGTTTTTAAAAGAAGCTCTCCGTCCAGCTGAACAACAGAGGGTTTTACGTTCCTCTGCAGCCTTTCTGCTGAAAGTCCATCGTACAAAGAGGGTAAACTGGGGAGATAGACGCTTCACCATTGCCACGGCCAAACTGTGGAACACCTTACCGCTCTACATCAAAGCTGCTCCCACGCTTCTAAAATTCCGTAAAAGCCTTAAAACATGGCTATTCTCCTCCTCCTAACTCCCTGTTCAGACATGACTACCTCACGCCAATTCCCCTGACATCTCCTAGTGAGTTCTATGAATTTAGCGCCGAGACACCCTCACGGGTATTTGTTTGCGCTTTAAAAATTGCTAAAATAAATAAATAAATAAATAAATTTGTAATGTAGTCCCTTTTCGATGTCTTTGAAGCAGTATTTTCAGATATGCATTTACAGTATTTGGATGGGTATAACACATATTTCTCTGAAGCTGTAAATTATACATAAGGACAATATTTCATATTATATGCAACCAGTAGGGTAGTGTGGAGTTAGTGGTGGATGGAATTTTATATGCCTTTCACTTGATGATGCAGTGTTGAAAGTTCCTATGTTCTTAGCTTTTTTCTGAGCCATTCTTCTTTAACGTCGGCATTGGTACGATGCAAACGGTATATGCACCTTCAATTTGTAGATGTCATAGCTCTTGCTCAGTACAGGTATCTCCTGGAAATACCCAAAGTTCCAGTTTCCAGGAGTTGCTTTCTGTATCTTCTACACAACTCACCTATTTAGACTCCTATTTGTTGCAGGCATGGCAATGCAATCACTTCTCAAAAGAAGTGAAACAAGACGAACACTAGGAGAAGCTTTGAAAATGTTATTGTCTAATTACGGAGCAGTTATTCGTTTTGCTGTTTGTAATATGTCACAATTCATCTTTATTGAGAATACAACTGGCAGCTGTGGTGGAAAATGGTCACTGTTTTGATGTGAGCTACCACGCTGTTTAACCGGAAATATCCTGAGTAGTAAATTAATTTCACCGAAACATGTCATTAGCTCTTCTTTCATGACTTGGCTTGATGATGAAAGCAGATCTTCAGAAAAATGTGGTAGTGAATTGTGATGTACCAACACTGCAAGCTGAATGACAAAAAAAGAACATCAGAGAACTTAAAAGACCAATGTAAGTCACATTAAAAGACAGAACATGTCCTAAGTAAAAAGACAACTCGTCCTTGGAGGGAAACAACTATTTCAGTTAGAGTTCAAGTGGCTGCGGCCTGGTTAGCATACCTCGATTTACAAAAGGGGGTGGTGATGAACAGAGTGTCTGAATTGAGCAGACCACTCTTACCCAGTCCAAAGATCAGGGCTTGATCCATCACCGTTATTTATCTCACTGCCCCATCCCAGCTCAGAACCTGGCTATATGCAAATCAGTCTGTCCCTGGCCCAGTGCATCATGGGAACAGGGCAGACTAAACTACCAAGCCAATTCTTTACCAGAAAGGAGACAAGCTACCGGGGACCGGTTTCTGGCATTTCAGCCTCTTCGGCCCGGCTTGCTTGAATCCTGATGGAGCAGTGAGAAAGGGACTCATGTCTGAGTATACCCTGCCACACCTATAGTGGCCAAAATCGATTTACAAAAGGGGGTGGTGATGAACAGAGTGTCTGAATTGAGCAGACCACTCTTACCCAGTCCAAAGATCAGGGCTTGATCCATCACCGTTATTTATCTCACTGCCCCATCCCAGCTCAGAACCTGGCTATATGCAAATCAGTCTGTCCCTGGCCCAGTGCATCATGGGAACAGGGCAGACTAAACTACCAAGCCAATTCTTTACCAGAAAGGAGACAAGCTACCGGGGACCGGTTTCTGGCATTTCAGCCTCTTCGGCCCGGCTTGCTTGAATCCTGATGGAGCAGTGAGAAAGGGACTCATGTCTGAGTATACCCTGCCACACCTATAGTGGCCAAAATCGATTTACAAAAGGGGGTGGTGATGAACAGAGTGTCTGAATTGAGCAGACCACTCTTACCCAGTCCAAAGATCAGGGCTTGATCCATCACCGTTATTTATCTCACTGCCCCATCCCAGCTCAGAACCTGGCTATATGCAAATCAGTCTGTCCCTGGCCCAGTGCATCATGGGAACAGGGCAGACTAAACTACCAAGCCAATTCTTTACCAGAAAGGAGACAAGCTACCGGGGACCGGTTTCTGGCATTTCAGCCTCTTCGGCCCGGCTTGCTTGAATCCTGATGGAGCAGTGAGAAAGGGACTCATGTCTGAGTATACCCTGCCACACCTATAGTGGCCAAAATCGATTTACAAAAGGGGGTGGTGATGAACAGAGTGTCTGAATTGAGCAGACCACTCTTACCCAGTCCAAAGATCAGGGCTTGATCCATCACCGTTATTTATCTCACTGCCCCATCCCAGCTCAGAACCTGGCTATATGCAAATCAGTCTGTCCCTGGCCCAGTGCATCATGGGAACAGGGCAGACTAAACTACCAAGCCAATTCTTTACCAGAAAGGAGACAAGCTACCGGGGACCGGTTTCTGGCATTTCAGCCTCTTCGGCCCGGCTTGCTTGAATCCTGATGGAGCAGTGAGAAAGGGACTCATGTCTGAGTATACCCTGCCACACCTATAGTGGCCAAAATCGATTTACAAAAGGGGGTGGTGATGAACAGAGTGTCTGAATTGAGCAGACCACTCTTACCCAGTCCAAAGATCAGGGCTTGATCCATCACCGTTATTTATCTCACTGCCCCATCCCAGCTCAGAACCTGGCTATATGCAAATCAGTCTGTCCCTGGCCCAGTGCATCATGGGAACAGGGCAGACTAAACTACCAAGCCAATTCTTTACCAGAAAGGAGACAAGCTACCGGGGACCGGTTTCTGGCATTTCAGCCTCTTCGGCCCGGCTTGCTTGAATCCTGATGGAGCAGTGAGAAAGGGACTCATGTCTGAGTATACCCTGCCACACCTATAGTGGCCAAAATTGATTTACAAAAGGGGGTGGTGATGAACAGAGTGTCTGAATTGAGCAGACCACTCTTACCCAGTCCAAAGATCAGGGCTTGATCCATCACCGTTATTTATCTCACTGCCCCATCCCAGCTCAGAACCTGGCTATATGCAAATCAGTCTGTCCCTGGCCCAGTGCATCATGGGAACAGGGCAGACTAAACTACCAAGCCAATTCTTTACCAGAAAGGAGACAAGCTACCGGGGACCGGTTTCTGGCATTTCAGCCTCTTCGGCCCGGCTTGCTTGAATCCTGATGGAGCAGTGAGAAAGGGACTCATGTCTGAGTATACCCTGCCACACCTATAGTGGCCAAAATCGATTTACAAAAGGGGGTGGTGATGAACAGAGTGTCTGAATTGAGCAGACCACTCTTACCCAGTCCAAAGATCAGGGCTTGATCCATCACCGTTATTTATCTCACTGCCCCATCCCAGCTCAGAACCTGGCTATATGCAAATCAGTCTGTCCCTGGCCCAGTGCATCATGGGAACAGGGCAGACTAAACTACCAAGCCAATTCTTTACCAGAAAGGAGACAAGCTACCGGGGACCGGTTTCTGGCATTTCAGCCTCTTCGGCCCGGCTTGCTTGAATCCTGATGGAGCAGTGAGAAAGGGACTCATGTCTGAGTATACCCTGCCACACCTATAGTGGCCAAAATCGATTTACAAAAGGGGGTGGTGATGAACAGAGTGTCTGAATTGAGCAGACCACTCTTACCCAGTCCAAAGATCAGGGCTTGATCCATCACCGTTATTTATCTCACTGCCCCATCCCAGCTCAGAACCTGGCTATATGCAAATCAGTCTGTCCCTGGCCCAGTGCATCATGGGAACAGGGCAGACTAAACTACCAAGCCAATTCTTTACCAGAAAGGAGACAAGCTACCGGGGACCGGTTTCTGGCATTTCAGCCTCTTCGGCCCGGCTTGCTTGAATCCTGATGGAGCAGTGAGAAAGGGACTCATGTCTGAGTATACCCTGCCACACCTATAGTGGCCAAAATCGATTTACAAAAGGGGGTGGTGATGAACAGAGTGTCTGAATTGAGCAGACCACTCTTACCCAGTCCAAAGATCAGGGCTTGATCCATCACCGTTATTTATCTCACTGCCCCATCCCAGCTCAGAACCTGGCTATATGCAAATCAGTCTGTCCCTGGCCCAGTGCATCATGGGAACAGGGCAGACTAAACTACCAAGCCAATTCTTTACCAGAAAGGAGACAAGCTACCGGGGACCGGTTTCTGGCATTTCAGCCTCTTCGGCCCGGCTTGCTTGAATCCTGATGGAGCAGTGAGAAAGGGACTCATGTCTGAGTATACCCTGCCACACCTATAGTGGCCAAAATCGATTTACAAAAGGGGGTGGTGATGAACAGAGTGTCTGAATTGAGCAGACCACTCTTACCCAGTCCAAAGATCAGGGCTTGATCCATCACCGTTATTTATCTCACTGCCCCATCCCAGCTCAGAACCTGGCTATATGCAAATCAGTCTGTCCCTGGCCCAGTGCATCATGGGAACAGGGCAGACTAAACTACCAAGCCAATTCTTTACCAGAAAGGAGACAAGCTACCGGGGACCGGTTTCTGGCATTTCAGCCTCTTCGGCCCGGCTTGCTTGAATCCTGATGGAGCAGTGAGAAAGGGACTCATGTCTGAGTATACCCTGCCACACCTATAGTGGCCAAAATCGATTTACAAAAGGGGGTGGTGATGAACAGAGTGTCTGAATTGAGCAGACCACTCTTACCCAGTCCAAAGATCAGGGCTTGATCCATCACCGTTATTTATCTCACTGCCCCATCCCAGCTCAGAACCTGGCTATATGCAAATCAGTCTGTCCCTGGCCCAGTGCATCATGGGAACAGGGCAGACTAAACTACCAAGCCAATTCTTTACCAGAAAGGAGACAAGCTACCGGGGACCGGTTTCTGGCATTTCAGCCTCTTCGGCCCGGCTTGCTTGAATCCTGATGGAGCAGTGAGAAAGGGACTCATGTCTGAGTATACCCTGCCACACCTGTTGTAAATATTTTTGTCCACCCTAAGCGTGGAAGGGTATACTCAGATGTGAGTCCCTTGCTCATTGCACCATCAGGATTCAAGCAAGCCGGGCCGAAGAGGCTGAAATGCCAGAAACCGGTCCCCGGTAGCTTGTTTCCTTCCCAGTGTAAGAATTGGCTTTTGTAGTTTGGTTTGCCCTGTTCCCATCATGCACTGGGACAGGAACAGACTAATTTGCATACAGCCAGGTTCTGAAACTGGGATGGTGCAGTGAGCTAAAAAACGGTGTTGGATCTAGCCCTGATCTCTTGACTGGGTGAGAGTATTCTGTTTAATTCAGAGACTCTGTCCCTCACCACCCCTTGTTGTAAATATTTTTGTCCACCCTAAGCGTGGAAGGGTATACTCAGATGTGAGTCCCTTGCTCATTGCACCATCAGGATTCAAGCAAGCCGGGCCGAAGAGGCTGAAATGCCAGAAACCGGTCCCCGGTAGCTTGTTTCCTTCCCAGTGTAAGAATTGGCTTTTGTAGTTTGGTTTGCCCTGTTCCCATCATGCACTGGGACAGGAACAGACTAATTTGCATACAGCCAGGTTCTGAAACTGGGATGGTGCAGTGAGCTAAAAAACGGTGTTGGATCTAGCCCTGATCTCTTGACTGGGTGAGAGTATTCTGTTTAATTCAGAGACTCTGTCCCTCACCACCCCTTGTTGTAAATATTTTTGTCCACCCTAAGCGTGGAAGGGTATACTCAGATGTGAGTCCCTTGCTCATTGCACCATCAGGATTCAAGCAAGCCGGGCCGAAGAGGCTGAAATGCCAGAAACCGGTCCCCGGTAGCTTGTTTCCTTCCCAGTGTAAGAATTGGCTTTTGTAGTTTGGTTTGCCCTGTTCCCATCATGCACTGGGACAGGAACAGACTAATTTGCATACAGCCAGGTTCTGAAACTGGGATGGTGCAGTGAGCTAAAAAACGGTGTTGGATCTAGCCCTGATCTCTTGACTGGGTGAGAGTATTCTGTTTAATTCAGAGACTCTGTCCCTCACCACCCCTTGTTGTAAATATTTTTGTCCACCCTAAGCGTGGAAGGGTATACTCAGATGTGAGTCCCTTGCTCATTGCACCATCAGGATTCAAGCAAGCCGGGCCGAAGAGGCTGAAATGCCAGAAACCGGTCCCCGGTAGCTTGTTTCCTTCCCAGTGTAAGAATTGGCTTTTGTAGTTTGGTTTGCCCTGTTCCCATCATGCACTGGGACAGGAACAGACTAATTTGCATACAGCCAGGTTCTGAAACTGGGATGGTGCAGTGAGCTAAAAAACGGTGTTGGATCTAGCCCTGATCTCTTGACTGGGTGAGAGTATTCTGTTTAATTCAGAGACTCTGTCCCTCACCACCCCTTGTTGTAAATATTTTTGTCCACCCTAAGCGTGGAAGGGTATACTCAGATGTGAGTCCCTTGCTCATTGCACCATCAGGATTCAAGCAAGCCGGGCCGAAGAGGCTGAAATGCCAGAAACCGGTCCCCGGTAGCTTGTTTCCTTCCCAGTGTAAGAATTGGCTTTTGTAGTTTGGTTTGCCCTGTTCCCATCATGCACTGGGACAGGAACAGACTAATTTGCATACAGCCAGGTTCTGAAACTGGGATGGTGCAGTGAGCTAAAAAACGGTGTTGGATCTAGCCCTGATCTCTTGACTGGGTGAGAGTATTCTGTTTAATTCAGAGACTCTGTCCCTCACCACCCCTTGTTGTAAATATTTTTGTCCACCCTAAGCGTGGAAGGGTATACTCAGATGTGAGTCCCTTGCTCATTGCACCATCAGGATTCAAGCAAGCCGGGCCGAAGAGGCTGAAATGCCAGAAACCGGTCCCCGGTAGCTTGTTTCCTTCCCAGTGTAAGAATTGGCTTTTGTAGTTTGGTTTGCCCTGTTCCCATCATGCACTGGGACAGGAACAGACTAATTTGCATACAGCCAGGTTCTGAAACTGGGATGGTGCAGTGAGCTAAAAAACGGTGTTGGATCTAGCCCTGATCTCTTGACTGGGTGAGAGTATTCTGTTTAATTCAGAGACTCTGTCCCTCACCACCCCTTGTTGTAAATATTTTTGTCCACCCTAAGCGTGGAAGGGTATACTCAGATGTGAGTCCCTTGCTCATTGCACCATCAGGATTCAAGCAAGCCGGGCCGAAGAGGCTGAAATGCCAGAAACCGGTCCCCGGTAGCTTGTTTCCTTCCCAGTGTAAGAATTGGCTTTTGTAGTTTGGTTTGCCCTGTTCCCATCATGCA
This sequence comes from Lissotriton vulgaris, assembly GCF_964263255.1. Taxonomy (NCBI): domain Eukaryota; kingdom Metazoa; phylum Chordata; class Amphibia; order Caudata; family Salamandridae; genus Lissotriton; species Lissotriton vulgaris. Next base: position 1,714,735,661 of record NC_141694.1, on the reverse strand, counting down.
CTGGGACAGGAACAGACTAATTTGCATACAGCCAGGTTCTGAAACTGGGATGGTGCAGTGAGCTAAAAAACGGTGTTGGATCTAGCCCTGATCTCTTGACTGGGTGAGAGTATTCTGTTTAATTCAGAGACTCTGTCCCTCACCACCCCTTGTTGTAAATATTTTTGTCCACCCTAAGCGTGGAAGGGTATACTCAGATGTGAGTCCCTTGCTCATTGCACCATCAGGATTCAAGCAAGCCGGGCCGAAGAGGCTGAAATGCCAGAAACCGGTCCCCGGTAGCTTGTTTCCTTCCCAGTGTAAGAATTGGCTTTTGTAGTTTGGTTTGCCCTGTTCCCATCATGCACTGGGACAGGAACAGACTAATTTGCATACAGCCAGGTTCTGAAACTGGGATGGTGCAGTGAGCTAAAAAACGGTGTTGGATCTAGCCCTGATCTCTTGACTGGGTGAGAGTATTCTGTTTAATTCAGAGACTCTGTCCCTCACCACCCCTTGTTGTAAATATTTTTGTCCACCCTAAGCGTGGAAGGGTATACTCAGATGTGAGTCCCTTGCTCATTGCACCATCAGGATTCAAGCAAGCCGGGCCGAAGAGGCTGAAATGCCAGAAACCGGTCCCCGGTAGCTTGTTTCCTTCCCAGTGTAAGAATTGGCTTTTGTAGTTTGGTTTGCCCTGTTCCCATCATGCACTGGGACAGGAACAGACTAATTTGCATACAGCCAGGTTCTGAAACTGGGATGGTGCAGTGAGCTAAAAAACGGTGTTGGATCTAGCCCTGATCTCTTGACTGGGTGAGAGTATTCTGTTTAATTCAGAGACTCTGTCCCTCACCACCCCTTGTTGTAAATATTTTTGTCCACCCTAAGCGTGGAAGGGTATACTCAGATGTGAGTCCCTTGCTCATTGCACCATCAGGATTCAAGCAAGCCGGGCCGAAGAGGCTGAAATGCCAGAAACCGGTCCCCGGTAGCTTGTTTCCTTCCCAGTGTAAGAATTGGCTTTTGTAGTTTGGTTTGCCCTGTTCCCATCATGCACTGGGACAGGAACAGACTAATTTGCATACAGCCAGGTTCTGAAACTGGGATGGTGCAGTGAGCTAAAAAACGGTGTTGGATCTAGCCCTGATCTCTTGACTGGGTGAGAGTATTCTGTTTAATTCAGAGACTCTGTCCCTCACCACCCCTTGTTGTAAATATTTTTGTCCACCCTAAGCGTGGAAGGGTATACTCAGATGTGAGTCCCTTGCTCATTGCACCATCAGGATTCAAGCAAGCCGGGCCGAAGAGGCTGAAATGCCAGAAACCGGTCCCCGGTAGCTTGTTTCCTTCCCAGTGTAAGAATTGGCTTTTGTAGTTTGGTTTGCCCTGTTCCCATCATGCACTGGGACAGGAACAGACTAATTTGCATACAGCCAGGTTCTGAAACTGGGATGGTGCAGTGAGCTAAAAAACGGTGTTGGATCTAGCCCTGATCTCTTGACTGGGTGAGAGTATTCTGTTTAATTCAGAGACTCTGTCCCTCACCACCCCTTGTTGTAAATATTTTTGTCCACCCTAAGCGTGGAAGGGTATACTCAGATGTGAGTCCCTTGCTCATTGCACCATCAGGATTCAAGCAAGCCGGGCCGAAGAGGCTGAAATGCCAGAAACCGGTCCCCGGTAGCTTGTTTCCTTCCCAGTGTAAGAATTGGCTTTTGTAGTTTGGTTTGCCCTGTTCCCATCATGCACTGGGACAGGAACAGACTAATTTGCATACAGCCAGGTTCTGAAACTGGGATGGTGCAGTGAGCTAAAAAACGGTGTTGGATCTAGCCCTGATCTCTTGACTGGGTGAGAGTATTCTGTTTAATTCAGAGACTCTGTCCCTCACCACCCCTTGTTGTAAATATTTTTGTCCACCCTAAGCGTGGAAGGGTATACTCAGATGTGAGTCCCTTGCTCATTGCACCATCAGGATTCAAGCAAGCCGGGCCGAAGAGGCTGAAATGCCAGAAACCGGTCCCCGGTAGCTTGTTTCCTTCCCAGTGTAAGAATTGGCTTTTGTAGTTTGGTTTGCCCTGTTCCCATCATGCACTGGGACAGGAACAGACTAATTTGCATACAGCCAGGTTCTGAAACTGGGATGGTGCAGTGAGCTAAAAAACGGTGTTGGATCTAGCCCTGATCTCTTGACTGGGTGAGAGTATTCTGTTTAATTCAGAGACTCTGTCCCTCACCACCCCTTGTTGTAAATATTTTTGTCCACCCTAAGCGTGGAAGGGTATACTCAGATGTGAGTCCCTTGCTCATTGCACCATCAGGATTCAAGCAAGCCGGGCCGAAGAGGCTGAAATGCCAGAAACCGGTCCCCGGTAGCTTGTTTCCTTCCCAGTGTAAGAATTGGCTTTTGTAGTTTGGTTTGCCCTGTTCCCATCATGCACTGGGACAGGAACAGACTAATTTGCATACAGCCAGGTTCTGAAACTGGGATGGTGCAGTGAGCAAAAAAACGGTGTTGGATCTAGCCCTGATCTCTTGACTGGGTGAGAGTATTCTGTTTAATTCAGAGACTCTGTCCCTCACCACCCCTTGTTGTAAATATTTTTGTCCACCCTAAGCGTGGAAGGGTATACTCAGATGTGAGTCCCTTGCTCATTGCACCATCAGGATTCAAGCAAGCCGGGCCGAAGAGGCTGAAATGCCAGAAACCGGTCCCCGGTAGCTTGTTTCCTTCCCAGTGTAAGAATTGGCTTTTGTAGTTTGGTTTGCCCTGTTCCCATCATGCACTGGGACAGGAACAGACTAATTTGCATACAGCCAGGTTCTGAAACTGGGATGGTGCAGTGAGCTAAAAAACGGTGTTGGATCTAGCCCTGATCTCTTGACTGGGTGAGAGTATTCTGTTTAATTCAGAGACTCTGTCCCTCACCACCCCTTGTTGTAAATATTTTTGTCCACCCTAAGCGTGGAAGGGTATACTCAGATGTGAGTCCCTTGCTCATTGCACCATCAGGATTCAAGCAAGCCGGGCCGAAGAGGCTGAAATGCCAGAAACCGGTCCCCGGTAGCTTGTTTCCTTCCCAGTGTAAGAATTGGCTTTTGTAGTTTGGTTTGCCCTGTTCCCATCATGCACTGGGACAGGAACAGACTAATTTGCATACAGCCAGGTTCTGAAACTGGGATGGTGCAGTGAGCTAAAAAACGGTGTTGGATCTAGCCCTGATCTCTTGACTGGGTGAGAGTATTCTGTTTAATTCAGAGACTCTGTCCCTCACCACCCCTTGTTGTAAATATTTTTGTCCACCCTAAGCGTGGAAGGGTATACTCAGATGTGAGTCCCTTGCTCATTGCACCATCAGGATTCAAGCAAGCCGGGCCGAAGAGGCTGAAATGCCAGAAACCGGTCCCCGGTAGCTTGTTTCCTTCCCAGTGTAAGAATTGGCTTTTGTAGTTTGGTTTGCCCTGTTCCCATCATGCACTGGGACAGGAACAGACTAATTTGCATACAGCCAGGTTCTGAAACTGGGATGGTGCAGTGAGCTAAAAAACGGTGTTGGATCTAGCCCTGATCTCTTGACTGGGTGAGAGTATTCTGTTTAATTCAGAGACTCTGTCCCTCACCACCCCTTGTTGTAAATATTTTTGTCCACCCTAAGCGTGGAAGGGTATACTCAGATGTGAGTCCCTTGCTCATTGCACCATCAGGATTCAAGCAAGCCGGGCCGAAGAGGCTGAAATGCCAGAAACCGGTCCCCGGTAGCTTGTTTCCTTCCCAGTGTAAGAATTGGCTTTTGTAGTTTGGTTTGCCCTGTTCCCATCATGCACTGGGACAGGAACAGACTAATTTGCATACAGCCAGGTTCTGAAACTGGGATGGTGCAGTGAGCTAAAAAACGGTGTTGGATCTAGCCCTGATCTCTTGACTGGGTGAGAGTATTCTGTTTAATTCAGAGACTCTGTCCCTCACCACCCCTTGTTGTAAATATTTTTGTCCACCCTAAGCGTGGAAGGGTATACTCAGATGTGAGTCCCTTGCTCATTGCACCATCAGGATTCAAGCAAGCCGGGCCGAAGAGGCTGAAATGCCAGAAACCGGTCCCCGGTAGCTTGTTTCCTTCCCAGTGTAAGAATTGGCTTTTGTAGTTTGGTTTGCCCTGTTCCCATCATGCACTGGGACAGGAACAGACTAATTTGCATACAGCCAGGTTCTGAAACTGGGATGGTGCAGTGAGCTAAAAAACGGTGTTGGATCTAGCCCTGATCTCTTGACTGGGTGAGAGTATTCTGTTTAATTCAGAGACTCTGTCCCTCACCACCCCTTGTTGTAAATATGGTTAGCATACCTCAGCACCTTAGACAGATGATAATCATCATTGTCACTGTGTAAATTAAATTATTCTGTGAATATCCTTTCTTCTAATGCAAAGCATTAGCATATAAGACTTGTCACTCCTCTGTTTCGTTATTGTGAACAAATATGTTTAATCTCTTAATTTATTGTTGTTTATTAGCAAGTCATGTAAGTAATTAGTGGTGCTGAACCTGTTTTGCTCATGCTATCGCCCTGTAAAAAAATAAGAACCGTATGAAGTTTGAGGTAGAACCATACAAGAAAACTCAGGGAATAAGGATGGCATCATCCTCTTAAAAGAAACACGTTGACATGCAGCAAACCGTTTTTGTAATTCAGATTAAATTAAAATGTGACAAATAACTGTATGGGCTCTTTCTAAACACCCCAAGCACATCCCCTATGCATCATTGGTATGCTTGAAACCCTGATACTTTGCACAGAGATTTTTTCCCTTTATTACATATACGTTGTGTATTTAATAATCCCATCACCCAGCGACTATATTACGTGGCGAGGGCTATGGAACATCGCAGAGTGTTGGAATGTGAAATCTACAAGGATTGAGGATGCATAAAGAAATTTGTGAAACTCAGGGATGGCTGAGAAATGAGTTCCGGTGGGGACCCTGGGTGAACTGGATAGGTATTCTGAGAGTACTGATAGATGGATGTGTGTAATACCACGATCCTTCTGTAGGCATTTGAGCCCGGATGCCAAGTGCATGAGTAAAGAAGCAGGCAGTGGATTATGAAGTGGGTACATTTGTATCATAAATGTACCGAGGCTGAGTTGCAATGGAGTTGTGGTCAAGGAATTGGAATTGTTCAATCAAAGTTTAATATGCATGTTGAAGTATATAAAACAATAAACATATTAAAAAAAAAAAATTGTAAAAAAAAAAAAAAAGGCCATCAGAATTGTCATTGATGGGGTTTTATTCCCAGTGTGCAGTTTTCTATGTGTTAGTTTGGCATTAGTGTATACAATGTGAAGCATTTTAAATGATAAAGACGTGAGCCTTCTTGTGACATCAGTATATAGTACACTGCCCTAATGAAATGCTGCTAACTATGTGCGAGAAGGAATAATGCAGTTACCAAGGAGAGCACTTTGCAGTTGCTAATGGCAGTGACTGATCCTGTTGAGCATACGTGGGCTATACTACTTCCTCATGTTAGACCGACTGAGTAGGGCTTGAGACAGCAGACAGCTGGGCGTTGTTGGGTGTTGCAACTATTTGAAGACATAGACAGAGAAAATGCAGCCTTCAAGCACCCCAGAAATCCTAAAATGACTAGGCATTCTAATGTTAGAGTAATGTTACGTTCTAAACTATAATCATCTCGCAATTTGAGATCTTAGAATCTAGCACTAGCCAAACTAATGCGCATCAAAAAAATAGGATAGGGGCTGCTCCCTTTCCCATCTAACAGAGACCCTCTTGACATCCGCCTTACGGATGACCACCTCACTTTTAGAAAACATCTAAAAATTTGCTTTTCCCAGATGAATCCCTATATAACTGTATCATCCTACCCCTCCAGTACCCCAGGTGTAACATTCAAGTTCTCAGTGATTTCAGCGCCGTGATGTCCCCTAGAAGATGAGTCTGGCACTCTACAAAAACCTCTACAAAACCCATAAATAAATAGATAACTAACTACATATATAAACAAGATTAACATGATGGTGTTGTTTCCCCCCACTATACATATTACACGGCATTCTAACTCAATTCTTGATTAGCAGAATTGGGGCCCGATGTAGGTCGCCTATTACCGGTCGGTAACTGGTATTTGGTATCTGACATGTAGGTAGGCTTAATTTATAGAATCGGTATATTTACCGATTCTGTAAAATACCGAATCGGTAAATTTACCGAATCGGTAAATACAGATGTAGGTGGCACTGAAAACAGTGCCACAGGCCATTACTATCTCGTTATTTACCTTGTAATAATATTACATGGTAAATAATGAATTCCAGTGTACATGCACATCTGTGCATGTACACCTGTGCCATGTGGCACACAGACATGCCCTAGGGGCATGTATGTGTGTCACATGGCATTCAAGGCAAAATCAGGGGTGCACCAGGGTGTCCAAGTGACACCCTGTCACCCTTGCAAAATCGGTAATTTTACCGAATCGGTATTTACTGATTCGGTAATTGCCATTGATTCCTATGGGCCTGCAGGCCCATAGGAATCAATGGCAATTACCGAATCGGTAAATACCGATTCGGTAATTACCAAATCATACAGATTCAGTAAAAAAATACCGAATTTTTACCTACATCTGATTTATCGAATCTAGAATACCGAATCGGTAAAATTCAGTATTCTAGAGTCTGTAACTCAGATTTACCTACATCTGGGCCTTGGTCTGCAACATGATTCAGCAAGTTAAGTTCTCACCGTTGACTTCTGTGTGATTTTTAGGTCATGAATTTGAACCGTGGCCAGTCAGGAAATTGATTACCGTTATACTAGGAAATTACAGCATTTGGGGCCAGTGAAGTAGTGTGGCTCACCGGTTAGAGGCGGCAGACCCGAGAGCAGAGGACGGCCCGGGACCAGGGTTCGATTCCCGGCGCGGCAGGTTTCTAGACCAGGGTCAGCGGACTCGATAATTCTCTCGCCTCGGTGCCCACTCTGATCAACGATCACACTCGGCAACTCTGGGCATTAGCTTGCCTCGTCTTCACTAACGGCCCCACCAGACCGCCGGGGATGCCTGGTCTCACCCTGGAGATACCCATTAAGGGACCATCTCTCAGGGAAGCCAGGAAGGGTTTCGCAGCGGTCGAAGCGCCTTGGGACCCTACGGGTAAGTAGTGCGCTATATAAATGCCTATACATTTACATTTACATTTACATAGATGTAGGAAGCCTAATACCGGTCGGTAACTGACGAAATTACCAAATTTCGGTTGTTACTGACCGGTATGAGGCATTTGAGATGTAGGGGCCTGATTTAAGGATTCGGTAATTTACCGAATTCTTAAATACCGATTTGGTAAATTACCGAATCCTTAATGTAGGAAGCACTCAAGTGAGTGCTTTTCACTTGTCAGGATTCGTTATTTACCACCAACTACAAGTTTGTGGTAAATAACGAAAACCGTTAAAAAAGCAATTTTTTGCTTTTTTAACAGTGCTATGTGGCAGACATACATCGTTAAAAACAAGAAGCACGGGCACACGGACAGCGGGGGGGCGGGAACGGACAGCGGGAGGGGGGCAGGAAGGCAAGGAAAAACAAGCACTCACCTGGACTTCCGTCGGCGGTCGGCCGCGGAATGGCCAAAACAAACCTGGACGACAAAAAAAATAAACCACGGCCGCATGACGTTGCGGAGGGAAGAAATCGCGAGAACGCCCACGAATCTGGTCCGGCCATGACACACAGATCTCTGTTCCAATGGCTAGCCTCCATTTATGGAGCTGGCCAATGGAACAGAGGGCGGATTCCCAAGCCACATAGTTATTCTCATTAGCTTTTCGCCTGCGCGAAAAGCTGCGCAGTGCGCAGCTTTCACTTAGGCGACACCTAAAAACTGGGTAACAATAACATCAGTTACCCACAATTCTGCCTAAGAAATAATCCCCTCTAGCAGTGAACGTATAAAAAGGAAAGATTTATTATATGTCAAACAAATTCTGCTACAAATTGAAATCTATTTCCCACTACCAGGGGGTGGTCTTAGAAATACATGATGGAAATGTTATCTGTCAAAATGTAATGGGTATGCTGCATCTGCACGTATTAACGTTAAAAATAGCTGTGCATAGAAAAGCTCTGCAAAAAGTAAAGTTGCACAGAAAATGCTCCAGGCTGGAACTATGATGCAAACATACAAACAGTTGTTGATCACACGCAGACAGAATGTTTGCTAAACTGGGCTTTATTCGGATGAAAATGCTATTTTTAAGTAGAGAAAACCTTGGCCCGATCAAAGGAAAACTAGGGAATTTAGCACGCTACGCTAAAGGTGAAAAGTATGAAATCTGCAAGTGAAAACTTCACTTGCACAGCTCTGACGGTGCCCAGTTTGCATGCACAGCCGGGCAGTGTCTTGCACTACATACGGAATTACCGCGTGCTGATCTTTGATGGTGTGACTTGGACACATTGTGTTTTGCAGTCAGATAATCTGTGGCCATATGGCCTGCTGACAGGGATCTTTATCATCACACCATATATTTCATACATCGCGGCCTCCTCATGTCGGCTTTATTTGCTGAGATGTGCAGACCTGTGGTAGACGCTGTTTATGAGTGTTTGAGCCTAGATGAATAAGGTGGTTTCGTTTTTATGTACACACATCACAGTTGACTTTTGAACGCTGTATTTCCAAAAGTGCCTTACAGTTCCACATAATCTCACACTAAGGATGTGTACCTGTGGGTGAAACTGCTAATGCAGCATTTTGAAAGGATGAGGCATGCCTTAATGCAGGTGGCATCGTTTTTATTTACACACATTAGAGTGTCCTGCCGTGAGTAGTGTCCCCAAAGATGATGCCTGATAATTCCGCATAATTAAACAATGAGGTTTGGGTGTGAGAATGGGGGTACATTTGAAAAAAATATATGGGTGCCCAAAGTATTTCATGCTTGACGATGCAGTCTCGGGTAAATAGGCTCATTGGTCTAAATTACATTTCACCACTCTAGCGTGTGTGTGCATGCGTGCGTGCCTATAACCAGACCAAATGACAATCTGATTGCGTACTACTGACCATTTATAACTGGTCAACTGGAAAGAGCGCAGGGCCTTTGGACACATTTTGATCTCTTGAGACATTTTCATAAGGCCCCAGCTCTGAAACCTTTCAGGAGTCTTCCAAGATCTGACAGTGCCACAGCTGAAGACGAACAGATTCTCACAGACCCCCCACCTCACCTCACAGTCCACAACCGCACTGCAGGCGCCAAGCAGGCAAACCTCACAGTTATACAGCCCACGGCAGGACCCGTCTCATACGCTCTGAAGTTAGCGGACTCGCCTTGATTTTGACGCCTGCGTTAATTCCTCCGTGCCTCCTGCTCTGCCAGAAGTGTGGGACGATGTCTTCTGCATGAGGCTCTGAGTCACTGAAGTGCCCGGGGGAAATGCCGACTGTCGAGGCTCACTTTTAGGGGTTCTCTCGCGTAGACAGCCACTGTCTGATGGGCCCCTGGCTCTCTCTCGCTCTGCCTGAGCTCGTGGTAAAGAAACGCAACCCAAGTCAACAAGACGCGGTGAGCGTGCACATCGGCTGTGCAGGCGCCCTCGCTGGCGAAAGTGAAAGCTGGGGGAGCGCGAAAAGAGACGCTGCTAACGCCGCCATACACACTCACGTCTCCAGAAGCGCGTTCACAGCTCATGTCTCCAATGTGTTTCCTATCTGTTTACACTCTTGTGCACCTTTCCTGTCCCACTTCGCTAGCTACCCAGCGACTATAAGTATCGCTTACGCGAGCAGCGCATAGCGCTGCATTGGTAGCTAGGCCTAAAAAACACCCAATTGGTCCAGGATAGTGATTTAATCCCCAAATGGCGTAGCCCACGGCTTACTGCAACAGCACTCTTTTAGAACAGCTGGAGAGAACATAGAAATTCCTTTTTCTGGCTGCAAATAAACGTTACACCACCAACATAAATACAGTGTACGTACAAAACCACAACAATGTCTCAAAAGTATAACCTCTGACCTCCAATACTCTAAGTTTCTCGAGCCAACACTCAAATCAGCTGTGGCCTATTAAATTTCTACTATTCAGGCGGAAGTATCTGGGCGAGTGAATATGCAGAATATTATCCATGGCCAAAGTAAGCCGGGAAACAAGGCCTGCATGCCACATGACCTATCTGTGTTACGAGGCAGTCATGTTGATTTACCATCAAGCTAAGTAACAACCTATTAAAAGAAAAGCCAAACCAAATATGCAGACATAATATTAAATCAAAAGAATGAAATAAAAAAAAGCTACAGTAAAAATCAAAACTCAATGTCCCTTTTGGATTGTCCGCCACACCATAAAAAAGTGCCTGCAACGTGTTGCATGCTGAAATGGTGGTGCCCACAAGTCATGTAACTGGCTCATAGCATGTGGTGGCCATTTTGCTATACCTAACCTGAATAGAAAAGGCTGAAGAAATGTACAGTCCAAAAACATACTAGCAAATAAACGCACATCTAAACAATAATTCTTAACATGTGTACTTGGTTAACCAAATACTTAGCATCCAGCTTCAGGATGATGTGTGTTTGTTGGAAAGTGGATTATTGGTAGGGGCAAATGTAGGTCTGCCGCTGACAATAAGGCCACTAACACAGTATAGGGCTCAGAATAGGTCTTAGAGAATTATTCCTATGCTCAACCCTTGGTAACGTGGCTGCGAGCTGGCAGGCTTAACTTCAAAGACAGGTATGTAAAACATTTAAAAACACCAATTCAGTAAATAATTAAGACCCAACACAAAATAAAAATCCAACACAATTAAACAATAGGAAATAATTTTGCCTTTTAAATGACACCAAAACAAATAAAATACACTGTAGGGAACCAGGGATATGATATTTTAATGATTAGTCACTTTCTAGTGCTTAGAAACCAACAGTGCCCCGTTTAGTAATTTTGTTGCCTCTAACAGGGACACCTTCACCTTTAGCAATTGTTCTGGAGGATCTCTCACCAGTCTTGTGCAGCCCCCTCCAGCAGGCTGGTCCAGTTAGAACTCCTTCCAGAAGTTCTTCTTGTGGGTCCCAAAGTATCTAACACACAATTCAAGGTTCTGGAATCTCCCAAAAGGGTCCTTGAAAGTGTGAGACTGCAATTCCCACCATCCACTTGGACAAAACCCTTACAAATCCACTGGTAGTACTCCAGGCTGGGGATTCTTTGCAGTGAGGGTACAGGTGAGCTCTCTTAACCTGTAGCTTGCAGGGAGTCCACTCTTCAGTCCTTTTGAAGCAGGTATGATCCACAGGGCTGTAGTTTCAAATGGTACAAAAAGGCGCAATCTTCAGAGTTCAGGCCTTTGGAAATGCACATCAAAGTCTTCAGTGCATACCCTTCTGATTCTCTTAAGTTTCAAGCAGCAGATCTGAGAGGCACCACCCCTCTCAGATACTTATTCATTGTTATCTGGGGTCAAGGAGGAGGGCATTCCTGTCTAATGAGCTGCAGGGTTCCACCCAAAGGTCTGACCACTTCCTACAGATTGTGGCAAAATGCGAACCCAGAAAGTACTATTCTTCCGAATTCAATATCTCTGATTTTTCAGCAGGGAGAGAAGAGCTGGCTAAACATACCCCTAGGATGGGTAATCTCCATATTCTCTCCCCCCTTCTTTATTTTAAAAGTTTTATATAGTGCTAGCTTGACCCGTGGGTATCAGAGAGCTTTACATATACACAGGAGATAAAGGTTGCATTACATAGCATGATCTAAGCAAGCAAAAAAGATCTAAGCAAAAGCATAATAGTTAGGAAAAACAGTGAGAGATAAAGGTTGCATTACATAGCATGATCTAAGGAAGCAAGAAAGATATAGGCAAACACATAATAATTAGGCAAACAGTGGGGGGGGAGGGAGACAAAATAAAGTAGGTGGTTTGCACAGTCTAGAAACCATCTATCCTTGATGGTCAAGTGAGGGGGGAGTCAACTAGGTTATCAGAGTGTAGGTTAGTTGAACTTGGTCGGTAAAGAATTTGTTGAGGAGATGGAGTTTCAAGTCCCTTTTGAAGCAGGAGAAGAAGGGGTTGCATCTGAGGTCTCTAGGTAGTGAGATCCACATCCTGGGTACATTACCAGAAAAGGATCGACACTGAGTGGTTTTCCTTTTTTCTTTCGGAAGGATGAGAAGAAGTGAGTTGGAGCTTCTCATATTTCTGGATTTTCCTGCTTTTACTAGTTTACTGTTAAGGTAGTTGGGGGAAGGTAAGTGAAGGGTTTTGTGTGTGATGCAGGCCAGTTTGTAAATATATCTACCTTCCATGGGAAGCCAGTTTAGGGAGTTGCGAGCTGGGTGTGATGTGATCAAATCTTTTTACACCAGTAATGAGTCGGGCTGCCATGTTGAGGACTGACCTTCGAGGGGCTAGGTGAGATTTCAAATTCCCTGTTAGGATGGCGTTCCCATTGTCCAGTTTGGAGAGGACAAGGGTTCGCACTATTGTCTTGAGATGATCTTGGGGAATGAAAGGTTTAATTTTCTTGAGGTGTTTTAGTGAGTAAAGCGCACCTTTTGCAGAGTTTTTGATGTGATCTTTCTTTGATAAGTTCTTGTCCAGGGTAATGCCTAGTGACTTAACCGAGTCGGATAGAAAGAGGGAGCAGTTTAGGGCATCAAGATTCTTGAGCCAGTCTTTGATTGGTCGGTGGTTACTTTCTGGAGAGAACAGTATTAGTTCTGTTTTGTCTGGGTTCAGTTTTAAGTGATTTGCGCTGAACCAAGATTGGATCTTGTTTAGTGTGACATTGAGGTGACGGATGTCGCTGGCAGATTTGATTTTGTAGTAAATTTGAGTGTCATCTGCATATAGTTGGTACTTAACTCCTGCCTGTTTCAGAATGATTGTCAGGGGTTTCACAAAGAGATTGAAGAGGAATGGTGAGAGGATCGATCCTTACGGGACCCCAAGTGTGACTTGTGTTGGCCTCGAGAGACAGGAGTTCTTTTTGATTCGTTGCGAACGGTGCTGAAGGAAGGAAGTGAACCATTTTAGTACTAAGCCATTAATGTCAGAGCGCCTCTTCAAAGTCTCAAGTAGTGCTGGATGATTTATTGTGTCGAATGCCCCAGATAGGTCAATAAGGATGAGGAGACAGGCTTCGCCTTCATCTAAGGGTCTGTGGATATCGTCAGAAATATTGAGCATCGCTGTTTCGGTGCTACAACCTTTCCTGAATCTCGATTGTAAGGTGTAGAGGAGGTTGAAATGTCAATGTGTTTTGTTGAGTTGTTGGAGAACGCACTTCTCCAAGGTTTTAGCTAGGAACGGGAGGTTGGAGATAGATCTGAGGTTGTTGAGATTGTTGGTGTTGGCTCCTGGTTTTTTGAGTATGGGTGTGATTTGTCCTAGTTGAAGGGAGTCTGGGACACAACCTGATGTGAGAGAGGAGTTGATGATTTTTGTCCAGAAATGGGTAATGATGTGATGGAGTGGTTTTACTATTGTGGATGGGAGTGGTTCCATAGTGTGGGAAGAGGGCTTTAAGCTTGCAAATATGTTGAAGACCACGTTTCCCGACATGAGCTCGAATTCTGACCAGTAAGCATTAATTTTTGGTTGGGGGCAGACCTGGTTGTCCTTGGTATGATGTCTTTCTGTTTGGTCCAGGCGTGCTTGAGGGGGAGCAGGTTAAGAAGGAAGGGGGATTTGAGGTTTGGATTAAGGATTGTTCCATTTTTGTTACTTTATCTGTGAAGAAGCAGGCAATTTCTTCGCAACAATCTTTGGTGGCTTTAATTTCGTGTGAGGTTGTGCTGATTGTTTGACCTTTAACAATTTCGAAGAGTTCTCTAGGTCTATTCGTCACCTGGTCTAGTTGGTTGCAGAAGTAGGAGGCCTCTCCTCTGAAAATTTGTTTTTTATAGGCCAGCCGCGCAGATCTAAGTTGCGTTAGGTGTAAAGTCGATAGGTTTCGTCTCCAAGTCCTTTCCGACTGTGAGTTGTCGTCTTACGTTATTAGGATCCACGTTGAACCAAGATTTAAATTTGATTGGTCTCAGCTTTTTGAATTTGAGTGGCACTACTTGATTTAATACCTCTGTCATTTTTAGATCTCGCATGAGTCAGTGCATGCGTTGCTCTGGCGAGACATTTAGTGAGTGGGCTTTAAAAAGCCGAACACAGCTTTTTGTGTGGCCGGGAGCGTGCTGTCACCCACACAGTTACAAGCAGAGGCGCCCTCTGACTTTCCTCTGTCGTCATGGCTCATTAAGTGCATCGATCGCAATCACTTTCACTTTGACGGCCGCACGGCTGCGTCACTTTCACGGCCGCCCGGCCAATACTTGTTCAAGTATGTTTTTCGTTTCTGTATGTTACCCATTTTCTTAGAAATCAAAAAAAGAGTGTTTACTTGACTAGGAGCATTTGCTTGACTTTAGATTCAGTAATTAAACACTCAATCCTCTGGTGTTTCTGATGTATTCATGCTTTAGAAACGTTGTCTTAAATACTAGTCCAAACATGCTTTAAAAAAATAAGTACGAACGTTTTAAGGAACCCGAACGTCGTGTCTATGCCTCTCAGTGACCTATTGCTAATGTGGGCATGGCTAGGGTTTTCCATTAAGTTGACCTCTCAGCACTATGAGATGTTTGAAACCTCTCTGTAAATTTTGGCTGGGCATTGCAACGTGGTTCCTGTTTGTCGAAATTCTACATTGCAACATTACTATAGCTGCTTGGATTCTGTATTGCTGTATGGGTCCTTACTGTTTTGATTGTGCAGTGCTTCAAATTCTCTTGTGTGCCTGGACTGTGATTAGCCCCTTGCCTCCATGTTTCCGGAATTCTCTATTGCTGCCATTATTGGTATCGGAGTTGTGCATTATCACATGGTTCTTTGGGGTCTCGATTGTGCTTAGCCATATGGCTTACTAGTGTCAGGATTGTGCTTTCCTGCATTGCTGTGGGCTTTGCAAACTCTGTGTTACCACCAGACTCTTTCACATCTCTATTGTGCATTGCTGCATGGCACATACGTGTCTGGTTTGTGCACTGCCACTTGGTTCTAGGCTGCGTGGGTTGTGCATTTCTTCAAACTTGTGCTCTGCTGCATCTTTCTAGGTATTTTTGTGTTGGGGTTATTGCTGGCTGGCACTTAGGAGTCTAGATAGTCTATATCGTCTAGATAGTCTATGGGCACAGGGCGATTAGGAGTCTAGAATATGCAATGCCACCCTGCTCGTGGGTGTCTGGATTACGCGTTGCAGCAGTGCTTGTTGTGTCAAAATTGCGCTTAGCTGTACGTCTCTGGGCTTTCTAAATTCTGTACTCCCACAAAGCTCTTGGGTGTCTTTACTGTGCATTTTGTCGTTGCTGGTCGCAATAGATTCTTCTCGCTCTGTCAGGCCCAAGATTGATTTGCATATGATCGGTCACCTTCTTTACCAGCACAGACCAGAAAAAAAATCCAGTGGAATTGACTGCCTAGAAAATTTCCAGTGATCACGAATGTTTGGCTCACACTTTTCAACATATTACAATTTTATTGTTTTACAGAGAACAAACCAGAAGCATTTTGCGCCTAGATCTTTCTTTCAGTAGAATAAGGTGAATTTTTGAAGAAAAGTGCAGGTGTTCTTCTGCCTGCCATTAGTTCAGGCTCTTCAGATTCTGATTTCAGTTTGTTTCTCAGAAAGCACGTTCACCCGTAATCCTGCAACTCAAGAGGTGCAAGCGGCGTGCACATCTGCTTGCATTCAAAAACTTACCATTAGGAAGTCCTGGTCTAGAGTTACTGCTCTTAGCCCTGCCCCCACCACTGGTAATCTGATAAAGATGTCCCCTATTAATGTGCTCTCTGAAGGGCTGTAAAGCAGTGCTCGACACCCTGATACAGAATACCAAAAGGCTGTAAAGATTGGGTTACAACATAAACAGCGTAATCTGGATGTTATTGCTTTTCCTGACTTTTATTTTTAAAGCATCAGAGCGCACCTGCAGAAGAGCCCAAGCTTTGCCTGGCTTGATCCTGAGGTTTGAAGTACACGCAGCGGTTGCGTAAAGCAAACCTGTGTCTATGCTTTAGAGTAACTCCTGCTATCTACATATATGTGTGGAAAATACCACTACAGCAATTTGTAAAAGCTAGGGGTGTAAATGCAGGGGCAGATTTTCAATGTATGGCACATCTCTGCAAATCAGCAGGGATGCGCCAGAACAGATGCGACACGCAAGTCTCCCCATGGCCGCTGCACCACACCTCTCTACCTTTCAACTGTAAAGTTTTACAAAGACCATGACAAAACCAAACTAACATTGACAAAGCCATAAGACATGGACACCTGCTGTTTTTACAATTGCTTATTGGTTAATGGAGCCAGCACAAGTTTTTTTTGGCTGAGGTTTTTGATCACTTTTAAAGCCATGAAGGTAACTTCAAGAATTCAACTGAGGCCACTGATGTCTACAGACATGGCATTCTAGTTAAGCTAATTTCTAAATAAATGTCATGGTATATTTCTCTACTGGCGCTACTAGTAAACTGCAGTAAACCTCGCCCCAGTTCTTTTTCAACAAGCATTGGCATAGCCAATAGGTCTCGCCTTTGGGACCTTATAAGTGTTTAGCCATGCAAAAGTTAATGTTGTTGCACCAAGGATATTGTGCTGGAAAACTAAACACTTATAAAGTCCCAAAGGCGAGACCTATTGGCTATGCCAATGCATGTTTAATTAAAGTGAGCTGTGAGGTCCTCAGCCAACAAAGTGGAAGGCTGGGGCTGTAGAAGGGCATGAATCCTGGATTCAAGTTCTGTTATAGGGACTTTTTTGATGTTCCTGGTCCAGTGCTTCGGTATGCCAGATTGTATTGGTTGGTATCTGACTTACGAGTCAATATTAAATAGTATAAGGTGGTGGTCAGACCAGTCAATGGGAGAAATCATTTTCAGAGAGATCAGCTCATTTTTGGTATTGATCGCATCCAGAGTTGCTCCATTGATGTGAGTTGGTTCATTGCAGAGTTGTTTGCGGTTGCTTATTTCAAGCAGGTTGGAGAGGGTCTGGACTGTGGTGTCTTCTGGGTTATTCCAGTGGATATTGAGGTCACCCAGGAACACGTCTTTCGTGTCTTTTAGGGAGAAACGTGTTATTAGGTCGGTTAATTCTTTGGCGAAGAGGGCCCGCTCGGCCGGAGGATGGAAGATGTTGTGAAATTTGATGGGCGTGGTGCCTTTGCCTGTGAGTTCAACACCCAGGTACCCAAGAGTAAGGTATTCTGCAGGTTTTAGTGTGGTAAGCTGTATTCCTACTTTGTGAATGATGGCTAGTCCACCACCCGTTTTGATTAGTCTGTTGTGTCTAATGATGATGTAACTTGGGGGGCGAGTATGTCTAGAATGGGGGTAGAGTGGTCATTGAGCCAGGATTCTGTGAGGGATGCGATGTCTATTTCATGAGCGAGTAAAACTTCAGCAATGTCTGTCCACTGAATACATATCTGTCTTCTTGCCAATAAGATCGCATAAAAACGGAAAGATTTCTCCTTACCCCTAATATTGTCTTCTATTCCAAAGATAACAAGTGGAAGAGTAATTACCAAGGATACTTGTAAGATAGAGTTCAACGTGTTCTTCACCTCTTCCCAGAAATTCAAAAGATCCGGACATTCTAAAAACATATGTATGTCATTAGCATCCACCATATTACACTTGTTACATTTTTTGTTTGGGAGAAATTTAGACCGTTTTAGCGGTGTTATATAAGCGCGGTGAATTGAAAAAAGATGGTTGCGTCTTAGCCATGCTGGTTTTACCGTTTTATACAGTAAACCACAAGATTGTTGCCATTTCTCATCACATGGAATATCAATCACTGTCCCCCATAACTCGTCTGGTAATTTAAACTCCCCATCATTTTCTTCTAACATCTGCCAATACCAGGCGGCTACTTCTTTTCCTCCGCTTGGTCGCTCTACCAGCATTTGTTCTAACGCATTAATTTTCCCAATGTTGGAGTCTGTACGGCTTTGTGATCTCACCCAGCTATCTAGTTGGATATATTTAAATCTAGATATTTCTGTTCCTAGTAGTTCTAGTAATTCACTCCAGGCTATTAATTTCCCGTCTCTGATCAGTTGACCCCACCTAGTAATCCCTGCTTGTTTTATAACGTTTGATAGCCTATCTTTCAAAAATACTGGTAAGCCAGGTGAGTCCCAAATAGGAGAATACGTAGAATAGTAAGACAGGCCAATTTTTTTCCTTATGGTATACCAGTTTTTAGCCCATGATTGTGCCATTTTAAGTTTAATTTTTTTGAAGAATTTATGATTTCACAATTTGAACATGAATCCTTCAGGTGTTGAATCTGCCCCCAATATTATAGCTTTGTACATGGAGTTAGAGGTTAAATTAGATGGTGTTTTCAATAACATTCTCGAATGTGAAATCTGAAAAGCCCATGAATAGTACAGCAAGTCGGGGAGTGCAAGCCCCCCTTTTCCCTTCTTCTTCTTAGTTTCTTCCATGATATTCTTATTGATTTATAATTCCAAATAAATGAATTAATTTCTCTTTGTGACTTTTCCAATTGTTTCTGTTCAAATGCAATTGGGATAGTATTGAAAATAAAAGTAAACTTGGGGAGGATACACATTTTGACTAAATTCACCCTACCAGTTATAGAGAGTGGCAGGTGTGACCAAGACTCTAAGAGTTTCTTACTTTCCGTGTGTATTCTCTCTAGATTATTTGATCCTATTTTATCCACTTCCTGTGTTATTCTTACTCCTAAATAACGCATGGATGTTGAAATATTTGCCTCTAGCTGAATATTTGGGAGGTTCCATACCATTACCTCTGTCTTACTAGAATTTATATCATATCCCGATATTTGCCCAAATTCTTTTGCACATGCGATAATAACTGGGAATGCCTTAATTGGGTCAGATGTACATATCAGGATATCATCCGCGTATAAAGCTACCCGCTTTTCCCACTCCCCGTAGCTAAAGGATGGAATGTTAGCCTCAGTCCTAAGCCTTTGAGCAAATGGTTCTACATATAAATTGAAAAGGAGGGGGGAAAGCGGACAGCCTTGCCTTGTACCCCTGGTTATCTTAAATGCATCTGTCAGGCCCCCATTAATCATTATCCTTGCAGAAGGTGTGTTATAAAGTAATTTAATTCTTCTGCAAAAGTCTTCTCCGCACTTGAATTTTTTTAATACATCATTAAGATAGAGTCAATTGGCTCTATCAAACGCTTTTGTTGCGTCTAGGGTCAAAGTAGCCAGGGGTACAGAGGTGGCAGTTGCAATATCTATAGCCCCCACCAATTCATGAGTTAATTCTGCCAACTGTCTGCCTTTAATAAATCCCTTTTGATCAGGGTGAATAATACTACCAATAACGCCAGCCAATCTAGTAGAAATAATGTTTGTAAAAAGTTTATAATCACTGTTAAGAAGTGATATTGGTCTATATGAACCACACTCCAATGGAGATTTCCCTGGTTTAGGAATAAGCACTATAGTAGCCTCTCCCCAAGATTTAGGTGGTATGTTGCCATTTAATAAGATTCCGTTAAAAAGTACTGTAAGTTCTGGGACTATAATCTGTTCAAGAGATCTCCCCCATCACATTCTCGGTGGCTGTCTTCTTTATATGAAACATCTAAAATGGACCTCCAAAGAACTGCTAGTAAACGTAATTTTGTCTTTTGGGATCTTTTGATTAACTGGAAGTGAACCCGGGGTTTTTTTTGTTTTTTTTTTCCGCCCGGGTCCGATGATTATGCCATTAACGCTCTTGGACCTGGGCCAGTCTAGTATCGAATGGGTCCTACAGGTTGAAAAATACCTAGATAGAGCTGAATATATTCCTTCTCGGTCTGGGACATATATGCCATCGGAAAAATCAAATCAAGGCTATGAGCCGGGTAAAGTGGTTGGTATGTGCTTTTTCGGAAAAGGGAAGGCAAATGAGGACAAAAAAAAAAAACACTTCAGCAATGTCTGTGGTGTGTTGTACTGCTGATCTACAGTTGAGAAGCATGCAAGATCGAGGACGGGGAGCCTCAATGTTGGTGTGTGCTGTGTGGATAGAAGTGAATTGAGCGGGAGCTCTGTGCGAGTGGACAGTTCTAGGGATTCTGTTAGTGCCGACTATAACTGGGTAGCGAAATGAGCCGTGTTCTGGCTTAGTGTGAGGTACGAGTCGTTGATCTCCACGGCTTCCAGTGCAGAAATTGGCCAGAGAGCTCAGCTGCGACAAAGTACTTGATTGCTCACTGGAATGGAGGGCTGTGGGGTGGCAAGTAGGGCGATGGGAGAGGCTTTGCGGGGGAAGGTGCGTAGCTACCCTGAGTGTGTCAGCACGGTGGTTTAAACCGGTTGAGAAGGTCTTGCTGTAGGTGTAGGATATCCGCAACTAGGGTCTGTGGAAGGAGAGGGTACTGGATTATGGGCTTGAACGGTTAGGAGTGGGGATAGGATGAACGTGAGGGGCCGGGTCATTAATGCTTCCAGACTTGGATCCCCCTTGCCTCTGCTTATTCCTTTGTTAAGCCTAGCATCTGCCTTGGGTCAAAGAGGAGAGTTGTAAATGAAACTGATGTCTTTAGATTTTCTTCCCCTTCCCTTGAAGAGCAATATTTACTCACCCCCCACCCCCTGGCTCTGGCATTCCTATGTCCATCAACCTCTCCTCCCCGGGAGACTTCCTAATCCCAGGGGTAATTTATCACCTCTTCAAAGCAGCCAGGCTCACCCACTTACATGTGACCAGTCAGGGCAGAGCAGCACATGGTTGAATTCTGGTTTACAGACAAAGAAAGTCTTATAACTTCTTGTCTTTACATTTTACAATAAATTCAACAATTCCACATTGTTGGATTTATCATTACCATTCTACTGAGTCCTTTAATCCTAGTTTTATGGCATTTTCTTCTCCAGTTATTAACTAAATAACTTTTTCAAATGTTAACCTATGGCATAGGATTGCCATTGGCAAAAGTGATTTGGGCCATTTGTCCGGCACCAGGGATAATAAAAACATATTTTATAAGTATGCTACCCACCCCAGTAACACCTAGGGGTTCTGAATATGTAAAAATATTGCAGACCCTCCCTCCACAGTGCTCCTACCACCAAAGTCGATTTTGGGCAGCACTTTATCACAATGTGGGGAGTGAAGTGTGCGATTTCACTTTACCCACGGCATATAAGACTCATTTTTATAAGAGTCCATCTTATAGATACCCGACTCCCCACCCCTGGGACATCTAGGGGAGACCCTGGGGTGCCTAATATGCCCAAACATTGTAGGTTAACTATTTCTAAGTGCCCCAAATACAAAAGTCGAGTTTGGGCACAATTTTCTTTTTAAAAGCAGTCCTGTAGCACATAGCCACTTTTAAAAAGACCTCAGGCTTCAGCAGGGCACACTTGCAAGTGCAGAAAGGGCTGCTGGCCCCTAAACTGCTATGCCCTATTAATATACTAGGGACTGATAGGTAGTTGCAACCCCCATGCCCTATTATGTACTATGGGGTAGGTCATACCAATCACCGGGGTAACCCAACCCATTGTGTACCCTGTTGTATGTAGGTGGTTTCACTGTATTCTATGCGTTTTTAGCATATCTGTGGCCCTGGGCCTGGTTAGGCAGAGCCCAGGGTCAGTCAGTCAGTTACCACCAGTACTAGTCAGTAAAAAGTTGGGGTGTGCCCAGGGCACATGATGTGTTTGCAACTGTGGTTATATCAATAGAGTTCAAGAAAGTTGACTGGCTTGATGATATCTGAGTGTACTGATTTAGGCCATGAAAAATGGGTGTGCAAACATTTGGCTTTGACGGACACCTGTTTTGATGCTGAAGGGGAAGCATGGTAATAGTGAGTCTGTGCTGATTTCTGATCTCTCTGTTCTAGAAGTGTAAGAGATCCGATCCATTGTGGTCCTTTCTGACTCCAAACTTCTTTTGCCTCTGTGGCAGGGTTAGGTGATGCAACGCATCAAAGGCTGCTAAAATATGAAGTGATGTGATGGAAATGTGTGTTCTTTTGGAGCTCAATGGAATGGAAGGATTTGTAGATGCCTGCCAAATACTAATTTACTTTTGATATTCTGTTGCATGTCTTGTATTCCTCAGAGTGAAATTGGAGGCAAAGAATTTTCATCATGGTGAATCTTTGATTGTCTTATTCGGGAAAACCGGAAGTGTAAGAAAAGCCATGTTTGCTACACATTCAGCTTTACTTTGTTTGCAACGGTCATAGCATAATTTCCGGGATCTTCTTTCTTTTCTCTGCACCATCCATATTCTAGAACTAACACCAACGTTTTGTTAACACACGGATGCTATGGCACATCCGCCAGCCAGTTACTGTAAAGATGTAACCGCCCATCGAGCTTAACTAATGCGCGATCTTTTAGGACACCTTCCATAATCTTGGCTATCGTAAGCTTTGCAAATCCGATTTAGATAAGCAGTAATGATAATGACAATTATCGAGATTTCACAGTTCAATTAAACATCCAGATTATGATGCATCTGACATAAGTTAATTTCACTTCAAATTTATCTTTCATTAATCGATCTGGCTGCCATAAAGAATTCAAGGTCTATAGTTAAATGCCGCAATTAAAGGATTTTGTGCACTGGGTTTGCTATGTCTAGATAGTGTCAGCAAGTAACAAAAGCATCCCAAATAGCTAGTAGTTCCTTTTCATAGATTGTGTAAATAATTGTAGCCACTGGGCCGAAGGAACAGTTCTGCAGGGCGAAAACTGCTTCTATGCTAATGTCTGAGGCTCTGCTTCCACAGTATAATAAATGCACGACTTAAATGTAGCAGAGGGTTCTGTGATTCTTGGAACACCCTAAAAGCGCTCCTGTGGTTGTTCTCCCCCTTAAAACTACCTTTAAAACGGTTCTCGAGGATCATCGCGCGCCCTTCGACTCCAACCCATCCTTCACCTCGCCCACTCTGAGAGTTCCATGTTCATCACACACCACCCACAAACATTCTGTAACCACTCTGTATTCCCATCATAACTGATAACTTGTATGTACTGTGTAACTCTTGCTATAACAGTGTGTCTTCCTTCCTTCCAAAAATGCCTTTTTCTGCAAAAAATAAAACAAATTGTCAAAGCACCAAAAATGTTGCTGTTAGTTAACGGTTTTCTTACTTGACATTTTAAAAGAGCTAACATTCTCACCCTTACTTGAAAGGGCAAGGACACGTAGTGAATAGGGGTACGAGAAAGGCATGCCCACTGTACCCAATATTATTCGTGCTCGCGTGGGAACCCCTGGTGCAGAGGCTGGAACAGGAGGCACCGGAATGGAGAATCCCCATTGGTCCCACAATCCACGCACTATCAGTCTACGCAGATGACATAGTGTGGTAAATTGGAGATCTCCATGACAATCTGCAATCTATAGTCCAAACTCTTTAAACACATTTCTGCACTGGCAGTAAATGGGGACAAATCCCAGGCTTTCTTCTTTCAGAGCAATCCCTGGACTCCGACAGTTGCCTTTGGGGATCTTGTACTCCAGGTGACTCCCAACGCTTTCAGATACTTAGGGGTCCAGATATATAGGGACGCCCAAGATCTGTTGGAGGGAAATCTTCAAAAGGCGATACCGTCCTTGCGCCTGCAGGTATCCACCTGGATGCCCCTCTCCCTCTCTGTAGCTGGGCGCCTCGCAAGAAGAAAAACAAGCATTAGAAATGCAATCGGGCTCGGATTTATTTGAGTTTGAGCTAATGGCATTGTAAATGGCAATGTCTTTTTGCCATGTGTTATGGAGTGTGTGCATGTGGTGTGTAGTGGAAGTATCTTGGTTGAATTGTAATTTTACCAATGGTGGCATGCTGTGCTTTATATGAATATGTTTAAAAGTAAAGTGTACCATACTGCGATTGCTTGGTGGAAAAGTGCACTGCCGGCTGGAGGTGTGTGTGCCTGGTGGAAGGGTGCACTGACGGCTGGTGGGTGTGTGCTTGGTAAAAGCGTGCACAGATGGATGATGGTTGTTAGTGTTTGTGCATGGTGAAAGCATTCATTGACGGCTGGGGGTGTGTTGTTGTGTGTGTTGTTTTCTGTGTGCTGGTGAGTGTGTGGTGGTGAGTCTGTGGGGGTGAGCCTGGGGAGTGAGTGTGGTGGTGAGTGTGTTGTGTTGAGTGGTGACAAGTGTGTGGTGTTGAGAGACTGAGGTGTATGGTTTGAGTGTGCGTTATGTGTGTGTGGTGTATGTGTGTGGGGTGTTTTCTGCACACTCACACACTGCCCCTACACATTCACACACTGCTCACCCGCACACTCCCAATGTCACCCTGCATAGTCACACACTGTTTACCCTGCACACTCATTCTGCACACTCACACAATGTGCACCCTGACACACTGTCTCTGCAGTCACTCTGCACTCACTGTCACTCTGCACTCACTGTCACTCTGCACTCACTGTCACTCTGCACTCACTGTCACTCACTGTCACTCTGCACTCACTGTCACTCTGCACTCACTGTCACTCTGCACTCACTGTCACTCTGCTGTCCCTCTGCACTCACTGTCACTCTGCACTCACTGTCACTCCACTCACTGTCACTCTGCACTCACTCTGCACTCACTCTACAGTCACTCTGCACTCACTGTCACTCTGCACTCACTGTCACTCTGCACTCACTGCCACTCTGCACTCACTGTCACTCTGCACTCACTGTCACCCTGCACTCACTGTCACCCTGCACTCACTGTCACCCTGCACTCACTGTCACCCTGCACTCACTGTCACTCTGCACTCACTGTCACTCTGCACTCACTGTCACTCTGCACTCACTGTCACTCTGCACTCACTCTGCACTCACTCTGCACTCACTCTGCACTCACTCTGCACTCACTGTCAGTCTGCACTCACTGCCACTCTGCACTCACTGCCACTCTGCACTCACTGCCACTCTGCACTCACTGCCACTCAGCACTCTCAAACTGCACTCTAAAAATGCACTCTCAATCTGCACTCTCAATCTGCACTCTGCACTCTCAAACTGCACTCTCAAACTGCAATCTGCACTCTGCACCCTGATTCTGCACTCTGATTCTGCACTCTGATTCTGCACTCTCAAACTGCACTCTCAAACTGCACTCTCAATCTGCACTCTCAATCTGCACTCTCAATCTGCACTCTCAAACTGCACTCTCAATCTGCACTCTCAAACTGCACTCTCAATCTGCACTCTCAAACTGCACTCTCAAACTGCACTCTCAAACTGCACTCTCAACTCTCAATCTCCACTCTGCACTCTCAAACTGCACTCTGCACTCTCAAACACCACTCTCAAACTGCTCTCTCAACCTGCACTCTCAACCTGCACTCTCAAACTGCACTCTCAAACTGCACTCTCAACTCTCAAACTGCACTCTGCACTCTCAAACTGCACTCTGCACTCTCAAACACCACTCTCAAACACCACTCTCAAACACCACTCTCAAACTGCACTCTCAAACTGCACTCTCAAACTGCACTCTCAAACTGCACTCTCAACCTGCACTCTCAAACTGCACGCTCAACTCTCAAACTGCACTCTGCACTCTCAAACTGCACTCTGCACTCTCAAACACCACTCTCAAACTGCACTCTCAAACTGCACTCTCAAACTGCACTCTCAAACTGCACTCTGAACTCTCAAACTGCACTCTGAACTCTCAAACTGCACTCTGAACTCTCAAACTGCACTCTGAACTCTCAAACTGCACTCACAACTCTCATGCTGCACTCTGTAACTGCACTCTCAACTCTCAAACTGCACTCTCAACTCTCAAACTGCACTCTCAACTCTCAAACTGCACTCTCAACTCTCAAACTGCACTCTCAACCTGCACTCTCAAACTGCACTCTCAACTCTCAAACTGCACTCTGCACTCTCAAACTGCACTCTGCACTCTCAAACTGCACTCTGCACTCTCAAACTGCACTCTGCACTCTCAAACTGCACTCTCAAACTGCACTCTCAAACTGCACTCTCAAACTGCACTCTCACTGCACTCACAACTCTCATGCTGCACTCTGAAACTGCACTCTCAACTCTCAAACTGCACTCTCAAGTCTCAAACTGCACTCTCAACTCTCAAACTGCACTCTCAACTCTCAAACTGCACTCTCAACTCTCAATGTGCACTCTCAACGTGCACTCTCAACTCTCAATCTGCAATCTGCACTCTCAAACAGCACTCTCAAACTGCACTCTCAAACTGCACTCTGCACTCTCAAACTGCACTCAAACTGCACTCTCAAACTGCTCTCAAACTGCACTTTTACTTGTACCAGAGGACTCGTAGCTTTCTAGGGCTTACAAATAAAGGGTATTTTTCCCATCACATGCAAAGCGAACATTACGATATTTGTAATAACACTACAACATGGCAAGAATGTAAATCTGCTGAAACGTCATCATGTCGTGTACAGATTTCAATTCCCCTACTGTGTGTGTTCCTTCTCTCGAAGCGATTTCAAATATAATCAAACAAGGGTCAGGGGCTTAGTCGGGGAAGGTCGCCAGACATCTATGTAGGTCTGCAACTCCTTAATATGTTTAGCTGATTCATTGCTGTCTGCATCAATACCACGCCTGGGCAGCAGCAAATGGCTACACGGCTGCATTAACTGAGGGCAACTAGGCACACGTGTTAAAACACCCACACGCCTCCCCTTTAGCAGCCGACAACAGACATCATCCTTTAACTCTACAAAAGTTACCAGTCGGTACCAAACCAGAATAACCGAGAAACGCATGCAAAATAGCCATTTTCAAGAAAACAAAAACATGGCTTACCACTGGCAACTTGTGTAAGATACCTCGCACCTAGTAACAACCAGCGACCACTAAAAAGAAAGGTTTGCGCCGCGGATGCTGCAGTGTGGTAAAGGTGGGCTGGGTGTGTGCAGGCTGGACATTTCAACTACACCCGCTGGCCTCTGATTTTTCCCGAGGCACACTCATTCGACATTTTTTCGGCCCCTTCATACTGTGATCTGACTCTTTGAAGCAAGTTTGGCAGTTTAATCAGGCCTCCTGTCAGCAAACCCGCTTATCAGGACAGTGTGACTGAACAAGGCTGCTCCTATCTCTTCCCCCCAAGCGTGAATGCCCATTCCCTGGCGGCTGCTGCAGGGCGCCCTTTCCATGATCACTGTGAGGCCCTCTCTGCCTCGCCTTCTCCACTAATGGCAAGGAAAACAGCTTCGTAATCGCTCCCTATTCGCACCTCTCTTCAGCCGAACACAGGGTACAGAAAAGCTCCACCAAACTATGCTACAACGAGGGGTGAATCAGCTACTCTTTGCACGGTACAAGAAAGTGAACAATTATTTCGGATGGCCGCTCGCAGTACAACACTGAACATTGGCGTTTTCTTTTCTTCATTGGCGCTGTTACAAACCCTCTGCTTTTTCCCTGCCACGGACGCTGGGACCTTGTGAGCTTGTCGAGTTATCGAAATACGAGGAGTTCCCTGACTACGAGGATAATTAGCGGCAGCCCGGGACTGGAGCAGCTGCGCGCTGAGCGCTGCTGAATGGTGAACGCGCCCGGCCATCTGGATTCACTTACGGAGGCACCCTGACAGCTCCTAATTATAATTAATTTACTTCTTTGCGCGAGCACGAACGAAATATGCCCAAAATGGCGGAACAAAACTACATTTACCCTATCACTTCAAGCCTATTAAAACGACAACACAACGAACACGAATCACTAGCCAGATGACAGAACACGCAAAGGAATGTGTGGAATTTGTCTCGGCCAAAGCCCTAGGAGATACTTCTTTTTTTTCTTCTTTAACATTAGTTCTCGAAACTCCTCCCACTTTCAGTGGGGAGGAGTCCGAGCCCTAAAAATGGTCATGCTCCCGCAAGTATTATACTATTTTTTACCAACCTTCCTGTAGTCGTCCTGTTGTCTTACTTCAAAGCGCTACATACACTCCTAACGGAGCTGATCTGGGGAAACGGCCCTAAACTTTTGTGATTAGTAAAAATACAGTTACTGTCGGACATCGGGGAACGCCACACTTTGTCATATTAACTAGTGGGCCAGTGAAAATGGCTTACGTACCAGTTAGCGGGCCACAACCTACATGAGACTGTCTACACGCCTCGCAGGCTCGCCCAGGGTACATTGCTCCAGGAGGTGACCCCAGCTACAGCTTCATAACTGATGACGGTCCGCCTCGCTTACTGGAAACTGGCCCTTAAGAACACTGCCCAGTTGTTCCCTATGTCCCTAATATACCACTTCTGGTTCTCCCCACTCCAACAGGTGCATTGACGCGACAACAACTTCACACGTGGGAACAGGCAGGGGTGGCAATGATCGGGGCGTTGTTTAGTGATGGTATACTACTAAACCACGATAACTTTGTACACACACAGGGACTTTCAGACTCCCTGTTTCTTATGCATGCAAAAATTACACACCTCATAAAATGACACTGGGCATCAGACGACACAGAGCCTTCTACACACAAACTTTTACACTCCGTATATTTAATGGGAAACAGCAGACACTTAATACGATGGCTATACTGAGGACTGCGTTCGTATTTAGCTGTACCCCTGACACAGTTAAAGGAGGGGGGGTGCAATCTGGGCAGGAAACTGCAGGACAAGGAATGGAATGCGATTTTAGCATTTCCGAAGAGTCTCACGTAAATCCTGATTTAAATTCATACAATAATAGTGCTACACAGGGCATATCTCACACCACACAGGCTACATGTTATGTTTCTGGAGGTATCGGTGGCATGTCCCAGATGCCGCAAACAGGATGCAGACCTGTTCCATATGCTATGGGCCTGCCCAACCCTCTCATCCGGCTGGGAACAAGTAGCAACATCGCTGGAGGAGGTCGCGGTAGGGACTAGCTGGAATACAGCACAAAGCTGCTTACTGGAGCTATATCCCCACCCTAAATGTTTCAAGGTGCAGGCAAAATTTGCAGATGTGGCACTTCTTGCGAAATGCTTAATAACATAACGATGGTAATCGACATCTCCAGGTATATGGACTTCGCGAGACAATGTTTGGCAATGGGGGAAGGCAGAAAGTGGGGTGCTCCATAGAGAAGAATACAGGGGATTACAGAAAACACTGATAGCGATAAAGTTGGACACCCTGCTAGAATCCTTTAAGACCCTAGACTTACTGAACAATGGAACACTTAGCCTGATGCCCTTGAATCGGTTTATATACTAAGAGGCCACTAGAAAGACTTGGATATCTGGTGTCATACCTAGATGCTACGCAACTGTTAATGAATGTATATAGATAGATTTTCCCCCCTTTCTTGTACATAAGGGGTACCGCCCTGGATACTTCGATACTGTTTTAAGATAACTGTTCCTGTTTGACTCCAACAGGAGGGTATTGACAATGTAACTGAACTCACCCATGTTCCGATACTGAAAGTAGGCAATTGCTAATAGGGGAAGGTGGGAGGGAGTTTGTAGTTTCCCACATTCATATAAGCACTGTGCGGCACGAATAATGTATCCTGTACTGGGTATAAGTCCACTATTATATTGCATTCAATGTTACCCAGTATGTAGGTACGTGGTAGATTTTGTGGTCTGACTAGATGTGCAGAACTGCACCAATGTCACGTATTATATGTGATGTAAAAACCCAATAAAGTTTGTACCAACAAAAAAAATTGCACAAGAGAGTGACCACCCAAAGTGTGTTCTCTTCTTAACTGACATAAAACAGATCCAAAAAGTGGAATCAACCTGGAAAAATGGAAGTGTAACAATTTAAATAAAATAAAAAAACATGTTTAAAGATCTTTAACCAAACTATCAATCAACTTCCTTTCTTATGGAGAGATTACTTCTACATATCTTTTTGTGGAATAATAAAACGCTCCATTCAGATGTCCGCCATCCTTTTTTACTGTTCTCTCATTGCTTCATTTCACCCAACGCAGCAACCCAAATTCTATGAGTTTGTCCTGCCATCTACATTAATGGACTGGTGGAGCAGATCGAAAATTACATCAATTTTTGCACCCATTCAGGCCCTTCCCCTCCAAATTTATAAAACCACTGAGTTAAACAGTCAATTCTAACCTTTACTCCTTGTCATAGACACTAATAGGTTTTAGGGGATGGGTAGTGGTAATGGATAATTTTAGGGTTTATGGGTTTGTAGTGGTATAGGAGCCGGACCCCAATAGTCATAACCCCAATATTTTGAGCACCCCAGTTCATACCCAATTAATTTGGCTCCAGAATGTCCAATAGATCAAGCCGCTAGAGACTACACTCCTCATAGAAAAATAAAAATTTCTGTAAAACAAAATAAATGAGAAAGCACTAATAACTGAGTTCTAGATCCAAAATGAGGCAAAAATTAATTTGTTGCTTAATTTTTTGTTTAGTAAATTCTGTACCGAGAAAAATACATGAAAATGCCATGAAGGCCCTAATACGGAATCATAAAACATAGCCCTCTCCAAACGACTTTAGGCAAAACCCTGGAAGTCAAACTCATAAAGGGTACTGACAACCTTCCCATAAGAAAATCTAAGACCGCAGAGATTCAGAAAAACATGAAAAGTCAACCCAGCAGCAAAAATTAACAAAATAATCTCAGCTTAAAAGTAGAAAATGAGCCCCACAATACTAAAGCTGAAGAGTTTTAATACACAAATCACATATTCTGTTAATAGATTCAGCAAACTCACCATGGTATGGTCATGGTTAGGGCCGCACTGGCAAATCAGAAAAAGTAATGTAATATTTTAAATCTTTACCACTAACCCATTCCTTAGGGAAAAAGAAATCTTCCAGCTACTCTCTCAGCAACTCCACTTCGGAGATGATCATCAAAAAATGAAACTTTTCTCAAACAATGATTCCTAGAATTAACAAGCCTTTAATGGAACTTCCTGCAGAAGACCTTGAATATGATACTTTAGGCACACAATGGAAACTTGACTCACAATACACACTTCCTAGCACAATAGTTCATTTTTTATTCTTGTGACGCCACTCACTAAGTGCTCCATGGAAAGAAGACAAGAGATTGTTTGCTGCAGAACACTGACTAAGAGCGGGAATGAGCCGGAGCGAGAGAACAGTACACCTAAAAACTACATCCATAATGAAATATTTGGTATCTCCTATGAAAATGTGGCATCATTACTTCACAGTATTACTTACATTTCGAAGCAAGTCAGTAAACTCGTTTCAAGTGCAACATCATTCATTTGTCAATTACTACCCTATGCATCATTAAAACTTTCGGATTTCGGAAATAATTTTCACCCAACATCACAGATTTGCACACTTTAAAAACACTGCTACAATGGTTAATGTTGGCAAGGGTAATTTTAGCATTCAGTAGTGGATACTGATAAAGTGTGGTAAAGGTAATGTTAGGGTGTAAGGGTGGGTAATGGTAAAGGGTGGTAAGGGTAACTTTAGGGGTTAGGAGTGGTAAGGGTATTTTTAGGGTTTAGGGGTGGGTAGTGGTAAAGGGTGGTTAGGAGTATTTTTTTTAAAGGGGTCTGAGGGGGATTTCTCGTGCTTAAGACTTTACATTATTTGGATTTTCTTTCTGAGGCTTGATACTATGTCAACGCTCCTTCTGCATTTGATGGTGTGTAATGCGTATTCCTTATTCAAGATTTACAATGCATTTTCACTGATTTTGCTTTTTATAACGAACTTTAACATTTTTATAACTTTCATGGTTTCTAAACTTATATTTGTTTCAAGAAGGCCTATTTATTTGATCATGTTGTTTGATTGCCCGACAATCCCTTCTACTTATGGGCACATTTCCTCATATGTTATTGGGGACAACACTGCCTCTGATCCTGAAAAGGCAGTTTATCTTAAAAGATTATCAACGATGGCATCAGCACCAAGTAGTGACGTATTTTAATAAACTGAAAATTCCAGTAGACTACTCCCAATTGGTTTTGCTAACGGAGTCTGGAGTTGGTGTTTTCATCCAAGGATTCTTTCCTGTTTGAAGCTTACTTTTTCAGATCAGTATAGACAACAATTGGTCCTCGACATAAATTTATCATCAAGAAAAAATCATAGTATTTAAACCAGTTCACTAACTCTACGTTTCGACTGAATCGGTTGTTCTAGTAGTATAAAACAATACTATCAATGATCAAGAAAGATTGGAAAGAACAGTGTAGATCATTTATACAAAGGAGAACATTGAGCCTGTCCTATGTAATGCTTGTAAAAAATAGCGTTCTGCAAAGTAAAAAAGGATTATTTTCTTGATCATTCACTTGAGCACACACTTTATCTTTCTCTGTGCACGTTTCTATAAATGTGTAAATATTTTTGTATATAATTGCATTGACAGTCTATACATTGACATATGGTACATTAAATTGACTATCTTGATTTGATTCTTCTGTTTGGTTTGATCGACTTTATGGGCATCTGTTGTAAATGATCTTTGAGGCTGTGAGCTAGTATTGTTTTATACTACTAGAACAACCGATTCAGTCGAAACGTAGAGTTAGTGAACTGGTTTAAATACTATGATTTTTTCTTGATGATAAATTTATGTCGAGGACCAATTGTTGTCTATACTGCTAAATACCCAGGTCCTTGGACTTTAGTGGGTCAACCCCTGTTATATAACTACTTTTTCAGATCAGCAGCAACATTGGATGTTGAATTCTAGTTCATTATAGGGAAAGTTTGTAACATGTCCTTTGTTTGTGTTTAATTAAACAGTGAGGCTGGGAGATTAGCCACAGGCATAGGGTCTGAGCACTGTCTCAATTTACATTCGGTCTAACATGACTTTTTATACATTAAGATGAATCTTTTTTGGTAAGGAATGTGAACCTCTGTCTTTGGAGTCATAAATTAATGTATTGGATGAGGAATCCAGGTGACCTTGTTTGGAGACGATGTGGCCAGTAAATAACCTGTGCAGATGTCCGACATGGGGCGTGCATTATGTGTACTGGTTGTGCTGTGTTCTGATTGGCTATGTGTTCCTAACTTCATGTGGCATCTGACTTTATGCTGTTTTGGGAATGGGCGAACCCCTCTGGCCATGTGTGTTTTTTGGGGCTAGTCTCCTTGGACCATTGTGGTGTTGCTGCACCTATCAGTGGTATTGAACTGGGATTTCCTGTTCCAGCGTTTTTCTCCCGGCTATGTGCCAACCCGCCTGTGATGAGTCAATCAGTGACTTCTAGCTTAGTCTCAGATCCTGCCTGCCTATGTATTTCTGAGTCGGGTTGATATGGAGTTCACAATTGATACATTTGTCAATAAAGATGCAATTTCATTTTTATACATGAATTTATCGTTATTCATATTGACATCAACTTTTTCGATATTAACATTCACCCCTGTAGTTGAATTTTCATCTACACTATCTAACCCATACTTCAGGACAGTTAGTTTATTGGGAGACTTGATCTACGGTTTTGACAATTACTACTTTCCAAGTTATTTGCATTTTACCTAATTTTAGGACTGCGTTGTTAGGGCAGGAAATCCCCAATTGCACTGAACCACACACAAACAAGAACATGGTGAAAAGCGGTCACAACGACTTGCAGAATTCGGAAAGCCACTCGGGGTAGCCAGGAGATCCAGATTGGGGACCATTCCTGCTCAGGGCTCCTCCCTCCTCAAGCATGTCTCTTTGTAAACTGTGCAGTGCTTGGATGGCAAGAGTCAGTGTCCCATTATCCAGGTCATTCCCTGTGATAACTGTGCAGCCTCAGGACGCACCAGTCTTGGCAGTCACCTCTCCCTCCATCGCAGTCTTTAAGGTCCAACAGATACCGATGCTGCATCACCATGAGGCGGATTGCTCTCAGTTCTTCCTTGATTAAAATAAGGCAGAGCTCTATGCTGTTCATCATCTTAAGCATTTCCCACCTGGTTATTTGGAGCTAGTGGGCATTAGCTTTCATCAGTGTGGCAAAGAAGGGGATGTCCTTGTACTGAGCCCAGCCAAAATAATCTGCAGTTATTTTTCAATGTCCGTGATGCAGCAAGGTTGTCTTTTTCCTAAGTGGGTGTGGGTACAAATCAGATAATCTTTCTCCAGGAATGACATGGTTCGGGGTGTGTATGGTGATGATACAACTGATTCTGCACTATTCAAGGGCGCGCTGAGTGTAGGCAATCTTGCTGCACTACCAGTACATATCCATCAACTTCGGGGTGCCCCATTGCATATCCAGAATGTGCAGGACCATGCCACATTTTTATTCGTGCCCAGTGGAAACGATCCTTTACCTCTGAAACATAAGGAAAACATTTTCCTTTTCTGTACAATTAGGGGTTGACTCTTCCCTTCTAGCCAAGTATATCCACCTACCTCTGTATCCCAGTTTTCTTGACCTAGGGTGTCTATGCTTTCGTTCAGCCCTCCCCTACGAGACACATTTCCCTTTGTATCATCGAGTTGGATAGCCCTACACAGGAACTCCATGTCACAGGTACACTTGTTGTTAAAGAAGACTGCCTCAGATACTCTAAGGGCCACCTTTGGACCACAAATGGAGTCACGGACAGGTGTGTTTGGGCTTGGGGGTCTGGGTTTTGCTCCCTCCAAGAATCTCTTCTCTGGTAAGGCTCCGTGCCAAACAGTATCCTCCCCTATGGTGCCGTTCATGCGCATCCTGTCTAGGTCAGTTCCAATTTCGCTCGGTGAAAAGATATAGAGCTGTTGGCTTGGACACGTAACGGGTCACATTTACTACTACTCTGTGGGGTTTTACCTTGCTGGGCTGGATTTTGGCCCTGATTCCCAATAGGTATACTTGAAGAGGGCATTTTACTTTTTAAGGGTCTACCTCTTGGTTCAAGTAAAGTTGGTATGTGCCTACTGCATGTGATATCAGTGAACAGACTTAACACAACTTGGCTGAGGTCTTGGAGCCCACGGCGGTCATGTGTTGATACCACATACTGTGTAAAAGGGTGATGTGTAGTGCAAGTGGAATGTTAGTGTTCAGGTTGGTGTAATTATATGTGACATGGGACAGATTCCTACGCAAGCATTTTTTTAATTTTTAATTTTATTTATTGATTTTAAATTGTGACAGCAGAATCAGTCATAGACAGACATATCAACGTTAAAAACTCAGGCAGTGGTCAATACGTACATAAGTATTACAGATTGAAAGGGAATTATCCTTCATTTTCATATAGATTTCTCTAGGCTTCACCCAATACATTTAAACATTACATCCGTCTAATCCCCAGTGTCAACAGTCTCTGGATACAGAAGGGAGAGGCAGCTAGTACCCACTCCGTAAGGTTACATGTCCCATCATGCACATGTCCGCTTTAGTATAGTGAAAAATTGGCTTGGGAGCTGTGAGAAAGAAATGTTGTTACAGCATGAGTCATAGGGCATTATATATACATCTTATCCCAGGAAGTCATGCCTACGGTTCGACACTAGTAGCTTCTGGAATCTCCGAGGGCAGGGCAGCAAGTAGTTTTTTAGGGGAATCCAGATATCCCTGGGTCGAGATAACAAAGGGAGTAGTTCAGCATAATTACACAATGTCTCCTGACAATATGTGAAATTGGAGAGCCATTCCTTAATCTCTACCCCATCTACCTCTGCCCCATCTACAGTCGATGCAGCGTTTAGCCATCAATAAAGCAATTGATATGAAGCGACTGTGAGGTCTTGCCCCCAATGCGGTGTACCCCAGTAGGGACTTCTGTGGAGTGGGTTCTAAGGGACAAGCTACCATCTGTGCTAGGGCCTCAAAGACCTTCTCCCAGTACTCCGTCACCACAGAGCAACCCCAGGCCAGATGAAGGAAATCTGCACCAGCACATCGACATCTATCACAAGGATCCGACTCACTCAAGTTGTATTTATACATTTTAACAGGGGTATAATATAACCTGTCTAAAAATTTAAAGTGTGTAATACGGATTCTGCTACTAGCCGAGCTTTGTTCTGTTTGTAAGCAACAGTAATCCCAGTGTTCATCTGTGAACTCTAGGCCTAATTCTGCGTTCCAGTGTGCATGGGCGGGGCATGGGGCCATTTCACGCTGGGTATGTATGGTATGATAGAGTTTAGAGACAATATGTCCAGGTGAAGTATCCTGTAAACTCATGTGTACCGGGGCCAATGTGGGGAGCTCCTGAGGGAATGCTGGAGAGATTTGTCGCACCCCCTGCTGAAGCCGTAGATAAAGGAATACATCTAAGGGAAAGGGCTGAGTGTTGAGAAATATTTTCTCCTGCGACTTGAACCTCCCATTGGAGTAGAGATCACCCCAAGTGACAATGTTCGTCCATGTAAGTAATTTACAAAATCCCATCTCCTGTAGTAGTGGCAGTTGGGGTGATATAGGAGGGGGAGTAGAGGTGAGTAGAGCACCGTTCAATCTAGTATTGCAAGAATGCGGTGCCAGGCTTCGACCGTGCATGAGAGCATTGAGGGCGTTTTGACTTGTGGTTGTAGGATGGAGTAAATCCTGCCCGCGAGGGGTATAGGGTCCGCAAGCCAGTGTTCCACCGCAACCAAAAGTAGGCATTGTGTACCTGTGCGCATGTGTGGTATATTTTGAAATCAGGGATATGAAAGCTTCCCACGCTTATGGCCTGGGGAGTACTTTCCACTGTAAAGTGGCTGTCGCACCCCCCTCTCACAACCCTCCCCCCCCCCCCCAAAGTTAGTCGGATCAGTTCTGACCGCAGCGCTCTAAAAAAGTGCCTAACAGGGTGGTATGGAATATTAAGAAACAAATATAGCAGCTGCGGGAGAACTACCATTTTTATCAGGGATATGTGACCCGCCATAGAAATTGGCAGCGAGATCCATCGGGTTACACTGCCAGCTATGCGGTCCAGGACCGTTCTATAATTGAGTCGTATTAGTTCCTCACGATCTCTAGAGATATGTATCCCCAGGTATCTCAAATCTGAGTCACACCATTCCAGTGGAAAGTCCATGGAGAACTGCACAGCAGCTGGTGTGAGAGGAAAGACTACCAACTTTCCCCAGTTGATGCATACCCCGGAGAGCTTCCCAAACACAATAAATTCTCGCAGTAGTGGATTTAAGTTGTTTTGGGGGTCCCGCCAACACAGGGTAACATCATCAGCGTAGAGAGATCTCAGTATTTGATGCAAATTGCATTGCAGGGCTTTATCCTGATGATGTTGACGAAGTTTGACCGCCAAGGGCTCAATCGCAAGGGCAAAGAGCAGGGAGGCAAGATGGCACCCCTGTCTGGTACCTCTGGTTAAGGGGAACGCTGGGGAAATATGGCCATTAATCAGGATTATAGCAGTGGGGTAGTTATATAATAAATGGATCCAGGAGAGAAGCAGTGGAGGGAAGCCCAATGCCTCAGAACCTCTAAAAAGTAGTCCCATTCGACCGAATCTAATTCCTTGGTGGTGTCTAAGAAGACTGCCACCAGAGCCAGATCAGGGCCTACTTTATTTAATATAGAAAAAAGTGTTCGTAAGTTATGTGTGGTCGAGCGCCCCAGGATAAATCGCGACTGATCGGGGAGTACCGATAG
The DNA here is from genome assembly GCF_964263255.1 of Lissotriton vulgaris. Lineage (NCBI taxonomy): Eukaryota > Metazoa > Chordata > Amphibia > Caudata > Salamandridae > Lissotriton > Lissotriton vulgaris. Next base: position 1,714,698,072 of record NC_141694.1, on the reverse strand, counting down.
CTGCAGCGGTTTCACATTGCTTTTGAGTGACATTTTGATAACTTCAGTGTAATTATGAGTGACATTCAACGACTATGAGTGACACTTTCTCGCGAGCAAAATCGAGCAATAAAGATGTAAAAATAACCTCGACAATCGCCCCTCTCAACCATTCACTGTGTCAGGCCTTTCAAGGCTCCAATTTTTACCTGATTCAGACTTGTAATGTGCACATTTCTAGTGCTTTGAATACAGAAGTCACTGAACACTGCCCCAACTAAGACAACATTTTGTGATTGTATTAATCATTCGAATATTTCATGAGAATAATGTAAAAGAATGCTTTTCTTGAATAGAGAAAGAAACATTACACTCATGCTTAGAGAATCTCCACAGCACCAAGTGCTTGAAAAAGCAGAAGGAGGCATGAGTAGGCATTGGGAGGAAGCAGTCCTGCCAAGTATCACGCATCAGGCGTGATGCTAACGCATTTCAGTGTGGTGTTCCCGCATCACCGCACTGAAATTCATTGTCATGCATTTTTGCCACTGACCTGACAGCGCTGAAACTGACAGCCTTAGCCTATGCCAGGTGCTAGCGCTATTAGGGATAGGCAAAGCAAATTAACCTGCATACAAAATCATGCCACATCCTGCTTTTCAAGTGAAAGAGAAACTTATATAGAACTTTTTGTTTTTCACATAGTGTAAGACTTTTTTGAAAGGAATACACTATGTGTACACTGCACACTTACTATTAGTTCCCTTAACTACTGAAACATACATATGGTTAGGGCCTTCTTTAAATGGGATATTTAAATAGTACAACATAGTACCTGCTCTGAGAACAGCATTCAAGCAGGTGATTTAAAAAAAATACTTCTCGTTTATGTGGCAAATAAAATGTCAACGCAAAAAAGAGATAATAAAGACAAACCTGCATCCTAACCAAATTGCAATGGTGTATTTCCTGAAAGCCACCCAAGTAAAACTATTTATTTTAACTAAAGTAATCAAGATTAATGTCAGCAATTATAACACGCTGTTTGGTAAGAAACACATAGAATAATTGCTCAGGGCAAGCTTCATTAGGAAATCAGATAAAATTTGTAAAAGTGATGATTATATTTCAAAACTCGGCGGCAGCCGCGCGCGCTGCCATAGGAAGCAGCCTCCAATTACACAATTGGCCTTGTTCAAAATCAGCCTTTGAATTAGCCTATAATGTTGTAATCATTCGGGAGAGTTAAACAATACAAGAGGATGTACTGTCACTGAATAAGCATACAAAATGAACATGTAACAAGTTGAAAACAGTAATGGAGACAAGCACAATAGTATTTTGGTTTCAAAAACATAGTTCTTTCTAAATTCAATATTTACACAGATCAGTTAGATTGATTTTTTAAACTAATATCTGCTTGAAAAGATTTTCGACAACAAATTATAACTTTGAAAAAAGAAGCTAAAAGTGGTATTATCATAGTACTAACAGATACACGTTTTCATCAAAATCATAACTACGAATCAAGGGAATATAATTACGTTAGCACACATGCTGTCAGTGACTCTGGGAGTGGAAACGGAGAGGGGGCGGACTCACCCAGCTGGTCCTGCTCTTTATCTTGATGTTTCTGTGTACAGCAGCCATTTGCGTTGTGCAGTTAGATAACGGCCGGAGAAAGCAGGGCTCATTGATCCTGCTGAGAGGAGCGCCGGCGGCCAGACAGCTGAGGTGAGAAGAGAAGTATCCACGACTCTGCCGATTGCCTGTACCCCCCACTGCAATCGGTGTGTCACTCTGTGATGTGACATGACTTCAGTCACTGGCAGCAGCACTCTCACTCGCTCCCAGCTCGGAAATAAGTATTCGGGGGGGGAGGGGGGGTACTCTACTCACTAGGACATCTCACATTTATATGCGACCTTCTGTAAATTTCCCTTCATCAGCTCCACACAGAGTACAGCCTAATCCAGAATTAATATAATTATTTTGTCACATTTCAAAGCTACTAAATGCATATATGAACATAGCTATTTGAATGTACTTGCGGTGCAAATCATTGTGGGTAGGGTGGATTTACCATAACTTCTGCAGGGTGCAGTACCATATAAAAAACATTGTCATTTATACCAATAACTCCAACTTTTCTGAGTGTAGTACTTTATGTGGCCAATGACTACAAATGGTACTGCACCATTGCTACATGGCTTTGTCAAAAACATTACCATTTATAATGCCAAGAACTCCAACTCCAACAAATGTGAGATCGATTGCATCTCCAATGTAACAGGTCTCGCATTTGTGAAAGTTAGAGCTGTTGGCATTGAAAATGACCATGTTTTTTACTTTTGCTGTTTTATACTATTGCCAATAATGCTTTGCAAATATAACTTCACTGCAAATAAAACAAGCATCTGCAATGCAATAGGTCTCGCATTTGCGAACATTTAAGCTATTGGCATTGTAAATGCCAATGCCTTTTATTTATCTGTTTTAAAAACCAACACATAGATAAAAGGTTTGTCATTTACAATGCCAGTAGCTCAAAATCTTGCAAATGCGAGACCTATTGCATTGCAAATGCTTGTTTCCAATCTGGATCTGTTCTGTTGTGATGCAAAATAGTATGTACGTCGACCTCCCCCTCTGAGGTGTTATTTCTATCGGGTGTAGGTGTAGGTATGGACGGATTGTTCAGGTCTTTTATCGTGGCTAACCCAAGGCAAGACGTCTGTTGGACAGAGTCATTCAAAAACATAATTCGCTTAGAAGTGATGCAGGCTCTAAATAAAGCTTCTTTACCCTGTACTTGCCAATCAGTTTTTGTCTCAATATTGTCTTTCCAAAAGTTGAAACCTAGATTAGACAGTTGGGCATAAAAGGCTGTTGAATAAATCTGTTTTGTATTGGTCAACATACTTTTCATGCCTGTTTTGTTTACATTCTTAATGTAAAATGATTCAGCATTTGATACATTGAACCCTGAAAAGCATGGAAACTTATTGGCAAAAGTTTTTGAGCTACCCTTTGGTGGCGTAGTACAATGTTCCCATTGATTATACATTAATACATTTCTAGGATTTGCAGATTTGTGCAAGAAATGATGACCATAACAATTATAACAATACATTTGTTTATAGTCTGATGAACCTTCTAAATATTCATGATTTGTGAATATTGCAGATATTTCAAAATCTGAAATCATATTATTAACAGTCTCAAAGTCCCAATCATTGGAAAAGGTTCTAGATGAACCAAAGTCACTTAATGAAATCTTGAATTGGTGTGGAATCTTCAACAGCTCCGACGGGCCAAAAATGTCATAATCAGTTCTGTCCCAAGCTATACCCCCAGGTATAGGAAAGGCTGTGATGTTCATTGATGACAGTCTCTTTGTTCACGATGAGATGATTTGTGTGGCTAGAGTAGTAAGTTGATGTTCTTACTTGCTGTGTCCATTTTGACATATCTTCCATTTATCAGCATCCCCAGTGTTATTACCAGAGTCAACCAAAGTAGAAGAAAAATCACACACAACACAATCCAAAGTTCAATCCATGGTGAAACCAGATAAGTCTTTTCCAGGTGATGAAAAAGGTATGTTGCTTGTTCTTTGAAAGTTTATTTTGCTGGTGTCGTTTCAGGTTCGCTCGGATCCTCAGAAAACGTATCAAAGTTAATGAAAGAGGCAGTACTGTTAATTGTTAGGATTGCATCAGGATTTGTTGAAATCGCTGGAACGACTTGATCACTTGTTACTTCGTTGTAGACTTGTGATTCTTGACCAACTGTTATTTGGGTTTCAAGAGGTACAAGTTCCATAGCTTTGTTGCTTAGTCCTTTATTTCGCACTGCAGATTCCTCAAAGGTGATGAGTCTCTCAGTTTGAACCTCTTAGATAGTAGCTAGATTTGGGCGTCTGCTACATTGGCGGAGTCCACTTGGCCTACTGCTTAGTATCTGCCACATGATGTGGTTTGACCAGGTTGATGGAAACAAACCTGTTCTCCTTTTTACCAGCAAGGGGCAGCAGTAAAACTGTTCTTGATCCGTGGATTGCTAGGGCAGGTATTGATTGTCTGTAAGAAGGCCCAAATTCCTTCTTGTCCGCGATCTTTTCCTTGACTAGATCACCGAGCTTTGGGATCCAGACAGACCTTGCTAGGACGGTCGGTTTTTCTTCAGTGGTGGTTGGCTTCAGGGACACATTGCTTTGTTTCGTTCTTATTTCATTTAAGTCATGTAACACAGCCAAACGGTATTTGATATCAAATGTTTTTTGGTCTACCACTGAAGCCTTACAATCGAGGTCCGCTACTAACATTCTGGTCCCAAAAAGGACTTCATATGGTGATACCCCCTAAAAAACATCTTGGCAAATTGTTAAGACTACGTTGGACACTTATTAGATGTTTGACCCACCCGTCACCCGAGCCTAATACCCTAGCTGTTCTAGATTGCTTTATGTCCCGTTTTTTTCTCTCCACAACCGAATTTCCCTCAGGATGGAATGGACTAGAGTACCGCAATGCAACGCCCAAACTGGCCATGGCCTCCTTGTAAGCTTGAGAGCTAAACGCAGGTCCCTGGTCAGAATGTATTGTGCCAACTGCGTATGTGCTGATTAGGACTTGCAAATCTTTTGTAACAGTTCAAGCGTCAGCCGAGCCCTGAGGCCACATCCAAATGACCCTTGTCTTAACATTTGTGGGACCGCATCTGTCCACAGGGACGTCTACTTGTAGACAGTCTAATGCTGTCTAACAATGGTGTCTGTACTGGGCTGGCTATGCTATAGTCGGGAATCTGGCGCGTTCTGTGCTGAGATCTCTAATGCAGTCATTCCAGTTAATTACAAATGTGTGAATGTGTGCATTCTTTCCTGGCCACCAGTACATCTCTTTTAATTCTACTATAGTCTTAGAGATCCCCTGATGTATCAGACCGTTGCGCTTCTTGTATCAAAGCTACCCTGCATTTCCTATTTGGAATTACTCTGCCCCCCACTCCAGGGATTTAAGCGAAAGGAACGCTGTTTGCATCAATTATATATGAATATTTGAGTGGAAAGTTTTGAGGTAACGTTGCACCGCTGCCTTTGCATGTTGCATTGACAGCTAGCATTATTTCGCTGTCTATTTTCGTTTTTGAACGAGTGATTGCAGGTACGGAAGCCATTTGCACAGCTGCCTTCGCGGCTTCATCAGCCAATGAATTCCCTTCAACGTGAACGCCATCACATTGATGACTCAGCGTATGTATCACATGAGTGTTTTGTAGCCCTTGTCGTAACTGAACTACTTGTTCCCAAAGCAGTTTATGCTTGATTGTTCCACCTTTTGCATCTTTTAAACCGTTTAGAATCCAGTTTTGCAAGTATTCATTGTAAGATTGAACACAATAATACGAATTGCACACTAAGAGGGTGGGGAATTCGCGATCCATACTCTCAAGTGCTATCTTCAATACTTGTAGTTCAGCTTGCTGAGCTGTACAATCTGAGACGCAATTGTTTTCTCAAGACGGACTATTTTAGGGAAGCGAACGTACTGGCAGACAAACTAAGATTCAGAGGTTATCCACATCGGCTAGTCAAAAACGCTATGAAAAGGGCGTGGTACTGCCCGCGTGAATCCCTCTTGGCACCAAAAGAAAAAAGCAATCGGACCAACTAGTATGTGTCACTACTTTCTCTGCAGTATCCAATAAGATTAGCAAGAGTATCAAAAAAAACTGGCACATCCTTAATTCTGGGGACTTAAACTTTGACCCTCCCATGTTTGCTTTTAAGAGAAGCAAAAATCTCAAAGACCATCTGGTAAGGGCTGCCCTCCCCTCGCCCAAACCGGTGAACACCCTCAGAGACTTATGGGAACTTCCCCCTCTTAGGGGACACTCTAAATGTGGCAACTGTGTGGTTTGTGATTTGTGTATTGAATCTAAAGAATTTACCTTTGGTGAGGTGAAAAATGTTTTGCGCACTTTTACCAATTGTAACAGCTGTAACCTGGTATATGCCATCTTGTGCCCATGCAATTTGATCTACGTGGGACAGACCAAGCAAAAGATTAAACTGAGAATTTCGCAACATCGCAGTAGGATCAGATGCAAAACTGAAAAAGCCCCTCTCGTTGAACATTTTATTGACAAAGGACACACCGAGAATGATTTAAGATGGACTGTGATCAGCCAAATCATTCTTCCACCCAGAGGGGGAGATTTGTCTAAGCTTCTCAACAAGGAAGAACTAAAATGGATTTTAAGGACTAATAGCTTGAATTCCGGACTCAATCAGCAGGAGGATTGGACTAACCTTGCATAGATTGTGCTAGTTGGGCTCCGAATAATGAATTGCTAAGTCGAATATGTGGAACTTTGAACTGTGCATGTTTAAATTGTCCTTCACTGGTTTTAGCGTCACGTTATGCAATCACACTCTCACTTTATTCACTTTCACTGTAATCCTAGGAACCCTTCACTCACCCTTCATGGCCGCCCCCATGTCCTTCTTTTATTTTTATTTTGACCATGTGACTGCCCTTCCCACCCATCATGGCCGCCCCCATGTCCTTCTTTTATTTTTATTTTGACCATGTGACTGCCCTTCCCAATCAGTGTGCATCCCCTATCGCCACTCCCATCAGGTGACCGTTCCCTCCAATCACCAAGGTATAAATTTACTTCCTGGTTGCTCGCCTGTGCACCGGCCCGGGAAGCACTTGCAGTCGTCTGTTAAGGTAAGCGCATGGCTACCCTCCACCCCCTCTCCAATCCCTTGAGGCATTTTTTACCCCTTTGCTTACTAAGCCTAAATTCCCCCTTGTTTGATTCCCTCAGGCTCGTGAGGAATCAGCCCATTGTTGGCGCCTCAACCACTCCACGGGGTAAGCTCTTTTCTTACGCGCTTCACCACAGACGATCTGGACTCCCATTACCTTGTTAATCTTCCCTCTCGTAATTTCAGGAGATTGTTCTCCGTGGCTTACCTGCCTGAAACCCAACCCTGCCAGAAACGTAATCACCGTTTAAGCTGCCCGTTTAAACTGGGACTATCCGGTTCCTCCGCGGGTGAGTTATTTAGCCAGCGCCCAATTTTTGATTCCTGTTTTCAGAACTAATTGATTACTTATAGACCCTCCGGTCCCTTTGCAGATAACGACTGCCCCCTACTCCCTGCCACCGGCCGGCACCCACTGTGTGCGCCTCGCCCAATGCGGTAAGCTTGTAGATTGCTTGGTAGGCGATCGCGACCCCTCACTTCTCACCGATAACCTAGTTACTTCTTTAGTACCGAGTACGTGCCGCTCTTTCTTCGCCGAAGTAGAAGTCCCTGTGCGTCACATGCATGTTATGCACGCCTTAGGACACGCACCCATCACTACTGTAGGATCTCGCCAAAACTCTGGTGTTTAGCACACGGCCTGGGCACCAACTAGGCACACGGCAGTATGAAGGTCATTATTCTCTGTCAGGCACAATAAAAAACACGGACGTTGAATGAATGCATTAGCTTTAAAGCAAAGTTTTTAAATTCTTTTACTTCACTTCTCGTGCACAAAGCCTTGTTATAGGCCCTTAAGGCAACACTGAATGTCACTTATGTTTAAATTACAAATGTAAGTGTGTAGCGATAACTAAAATGTGTCCTCTCTTGGACAAACTTCCTTATTTTTCTCCCCCTTTCCTGTAGGCTATCATGGCTAGGAATGATTAGGCTTTACTCAGTCCTGATGATGATCCCTGTAACTATGTAATGGGATCGAAACGCCGTCGACAACTTCTACACCATATACTCTGTTGTGTATCTGTTACTATATTTCAAGTAATGGTGTAAATGTGAATTCTGTTATTGCTATATGCACAGAAAACAATAGCTTTGACCTAAAAACCTTTCTCTACCTTCTATCCACTCCGCTAACCATGACAATTTGTAAACGTCTGGGCACAGGCTTGTGCCCATCTCCAAGAAATTGTTGAAGGTATCTCCTAATATTGTGGTTCTAAATTAAATATTAGACCTCTGCCCGGCTGGGCAAGTCAATTTACAATATAGTTTCCATTGTGTCTATATTTACCTATTGACTATATCCCTCCTTGCATAGGACCGCTGTTGTCTTTACTCGTACAATCTCCTAAGGATTGACTTTTTGTGACCATTGGTCGGAATTTGCCAACGACCTTTAACGATCTCGCACGCCGCACTATAGGCTTGTTTATCCCCCGTAGCGGGTTGAGCTGATACTGTTCAAGAGGCAGAATTTCAGTAGGCAGAGGACACTCTTGTTCGTATTGTAGAAATACTTGTGTTTTCAAATAAGGATCAAAAACGTATTCAACATCTGTTGCAGTAAGAAAATTAATCATTGTATCCATCGTGGATGTAAAGCTTTAGCATTTGGAATGCTCGCTTTTGTCACTGCCTCTAAAGCAGGTACAGGAGTTACGACCATAATGCGCTTTCCCTGTGCGAGGACTTTTTCTTTTGCTACAGCAGTTTGAACAGCTGTCAAATTTTTTTCTGTGGAAGTGAATTTAAATTCTGCTTGTGTGTACAAGTGTGATTTGTAAGCTATTGGTAGTTTTTCACCTTTGTTAAAAGTTAAGTACGCGAATCCGCATTGTCCTGGAATGATTCGGATCACTAAGTTGCGTACGTTTATGAGTGTTTGCAAATGTTTAGTTGCTAACATGGCTGTTTGGAGTGAACACAAAATTTCTCTGTGTTTTTGTGTCCAATTTACTGTTTTAAAATCAGGTTTTATTAATTCGTAGAGAGGTTTAACCCTTTCTACGTAGTTCAGAATGTAAGTTCTTCCGAAATTTAAGAATCCTTGAATCGACTGTACGTTTTTCAACGTTTTTGGAGGTTGCAGCAGCGCACATTTCTCTAGAAAGTTTGCTGCCAGGCTTTTTTTATTGAATTTGTAACCCTCCGATTCGAATCCAAGTATAATTGTATTCACCCTGTTCAAGTGCCTATCCAAGTCATCATCTGTCAGATGTCATCCACATATGATAATGCTTCATCATCATAAGTTTGTAGTAACTCTGTTACCCTTGCTGAAAATAACCCAGGACTTTTCTTGAATCCCTGGGGGATACGACAGAAGAGACTCTGTGTCCCGATCATTGAGAAAGCAGTCAAATACCTACTTTCTGGTGCAATGTTTTGACAAAAGAAATAGTTAGAAATATATAATGTGGTTTTATATTTTTAACGCACAATGTTATTCATTAATGCTGTACTGTGAGCATTTTGCACTGCAAATGTTTTGCAACAAGAGTTTAGATGTCTGTAATCCAATACTAGACAATATGTATTGTCTGGTTTGGAGACAGGAAACAAAGGATTGTTCATTGACAAACACCCCATGGTACTCAAGTTGATCTATTATCTCCCTGACCTGTTTTTTAGCTTCTTGCTAACTGGGCACTGCCTATGTGCAGTTGGTTGATTTTTTTTTGTCCCATCCTACATGATTTTTATATAATGCAGGAGCTTGGGACACTGCCCATTTCCTGGCCTAAGTATATTTTAAATGGAATATGGTTAGAGAAGGCTGGCATAATGATGTCCTTGCGATGTGGGCACTGCCTGACAAATTGTGGTGGCCAGTCTTGTTCAGCTAGAAGAATGTCATAACCCTTAGAAAGTCTCTCCCAAAAGAGTGCTCTCACTTTTCTTGGTATTTCTCCCTCCATCCGGAGTGTTATTTCATATAACCTATGTGGAGAACTAACCCCGGTATCTACAGTTTCAACTTGAATGAATTCATTCAAGTCCACTGTCTCCAGATGATCCTTCAGGTTCTGGTGAGCTATTGTGACTTCTGCTGCGCTGTCCAACATTGTCTGAGCCCATTCTCCGTTCTCGAGTTGTCCTCCAGATCCTCAGCATGTCTGATTTTAAGACCTGCTATCTTCTTTTTGGTAAATTGAGGTTTCTTGTTTTTCTGAACGTGTTGATCGTCTTTGGACTTCAAGCGTTCTTCTTTGTTTTCTGACTGTCCTCTTCTTTCGGATTTCTGTGACGAAGTCTGAAAGGTACGAGAGGAATGTGTATCAGTGTCTTGATATCTATCAGGTTTTCTCAAATTATCCCTGTTCCTGAGGTTATACCTCATTTCAGAGGGCTCCTCTTGAGAAGACCTACCTCTGGATTGAGAACGTTTCTCTTTAGAAGTTTGTTTGCTATTTTCCCACTTCTTTTTTAGAAGTGGTAGGTGTGTTTTTAGTAAATACCTTTTCAGGACTTTCAGACAGTTGTGGTTTCACTGTATAATTCTACTAATCCAAGTAATTCATCATCCGACATTGCTTCAATTTCAGGGTCAGGTGTGTAGCCGGCTATGGCTGGCCATGTTGCTCCTGGTCTACCTAGTGGACCGAGCCTGGTAATGTGATTTAAATGTTTTAGGGCACCTTTAAACCAGAGCACATGTTACTGGTATGTGAGTGGAATTTCAATATCCTCAATTGGAATGTATTCCTCTGGTGGTTCATCTTCTTTGTAGAAGTGAAACACATGTGTTACTGGATTTGCTTCAGGGAAGACTATCCATGAATAGAATACCTCTGTTGGGTTATATTCATGTGCCTCTATCACAAAAACTGCCCTACCACCTCTCGATGTTAGGCCATGTTTTATAAGTTTTATAGTGATGGCTTTCCTTAAATTTATAGGAATGCATGTAGCATCCTTGTCGGTTTCTTGGAAACCTGTGAAGTCAAAAGCTGCATCAGCTGGATCAGCCGCAGCTTCACCGGCTTCGGTGTTGTTGCTGTTATTCGACATTGTTTAATGAAAAATTGCAGAGCAAGTTTCAAGGAAAAAAGAAGGTGCACAATATTTTGGAACACTGTATCCTTCAACGTTGAACAAACTAATAAATAATACATAGGATTTTCGTCCTACTCAGCTATGGCGGATATTATCCATTTACCCACTCCAGATGTCTATTGGCGTATTTACAGGAAAAGGAGTCTCTGAGAAAAGCACGACTGAGTTACTTTAGTATCTAGCGTTAATTAGTGCCTTACCAAACTGTTGGGCGCCATGTAGTGAAGTTCCTATATTCCCAATAGGCTCCGTGCATTTGAATAATATATCCTATAGATGTGACATAGGACTAAGGTCAGTATGTCTTTATTGAATATACTAAACTTAATTGTGAGTGCCAGCTAGCTCAGAGGTCACTAGAAACGTCCTTGAATAAACAAGAAGGGATTCGTTTCTGACAACCACATAAACATGGCAACTTTGTTTCCCTAGGACTGGAACAAATATCTTCAGAGTCGTGGAAACAATAGACAACTATTTCACTCAGTCAATCGTGCATGCTTCGTTTCTACAGAGTTGCACAGAAATAGAGAGATGGGCATTTCAATAAAAGGGGTTTATTGAACAGTCTTCTTTCTCATGCAAGAGAGGTGAACTGCTGCAATTGTTAGAATGCAAAGTGTAATGCGCATAGCGAGAACAGTAATATAAAATAATACTGTAATAGCATTGAATGTTGCTATGACATGTAAAAATACATACATAAATAACACAGGCTAAAATACTCAACTGGTGCTTCTAAAATACGCCTACCCCATTGTACCTAACCTAGGTCTATTACCAGGGAAGAAGTAGGTGCTGCTTAGCATAAGTTTTCGTTCTGCCAAGAATTGCCAAAGGTTTCTCTAGGTTCTAATCAGCTCCATACCTTTAGAATGAAAGAGGTTAGTATCTCTGTCTCGGGACTCGATTTCCCAACACCCTGCAAGGGGAGTCAGATACACTAGAGCTGGATTCTTGGCAGGAGGATGTCCGCTTCTTTGTCAGTGCGTCTGCTGGAGAGTCGGCTTCCTTCGGCACTTCCTGTAGCGAGCTGCGTCGGGCAAGTAGGTAGTCGAACTGCAGCGAACCACACCGTGCTTTGCTATAGCAAGTGAAGGTATATTTGTACCTTGAAGGTGTTTAGGAATGCCAGTATTGACGTAAAAGTCGGGCATATGAACGTCATGGATGAACCCCTAAGGAATAGATGTTCATGCATAATAATGAGTTTCTTGGAGAAATCAATATCCAGGCTAGGGGAAGTCCCTTCTGCTTAAGAGTCTGGTTTTCCAAGAAATGGTTTTGGCGTAGAAGAATGGATGGAAGTTGCCATGCCTGTATTTGGGTAGCATGGGCTATGCCTAAATAAGGACTGGATATCTATGCCTATATAAGGGCAACGCGAATTGTACCTATATAAGGGCATGAATCTGGAAATTCATTCGGAATCTAAAACAACATACAATAATACCTCGTGGAGAATGGGGGCTAGAGTGTCAATATACGCTTTGTAGAATTCAATGAGGCAGTCCATCTAGGCCAGGGGCCTTCCCCGACTTAATTTGCATAATGGCTTCCCTAATTTCATCCAGTTCAAATAGAGCGCACAAGAATTCCCTTGGTGTCTCCCAGCCACCCCAGCACAACGTTATCAAGATAAGTGTTGAGATCGAGAGCATCCCTTCTCCCTGAGGTGTATAACTCAAAATAGTGGGCTCTAAAGATGGTGAGGATGTCAGCTGTATCTCTGTGTACCACCTCCCCTGGACCCTCAATTTTCAGGACATAACTGGAAAAACAAGGCTTTCGTATAGTCTCTGCCTGAGCCCTGCCCGGTCTTTCATCCTCACTGTATCGTCGCGCCACCCAGTGCTTCCTTCTGAACTTGGCTTCTCGGTCTGCTGTGTCAGTGTATTCCGAGAGTTTATCCCTCACTTCGCTCTGCGCTTCGCCATCAGCTCCCTGTGAGAGTCTACTTTCCACATGTTTAAGTTCCTACTACAGTGTTTGTAAGGTGCGTCGGATGCTCGGTAAGACGCCACAGTTCTTTGAGATACAGTATTCCCGAATCGTAACCTTAAACGTCTCCCAAACTGTTTCAACGCTCTCTACAGAGCTTTTATTCTTCTGCATGAAATCAGTAATTTCTTGACCCAATTCATCGTGAAACACTGCATCGAGTAGTGTGAGGGGCGACAACCTCCAGTTGGTATGTGGGTAGTTAAATCCCAGAGTGGAGATTGTAATTCTTACAGGAGAGTGGTCCGAGAATGTACGTGCTAACTGTGTGACTGACAGTGTCCTCGGTGCGAGGCCTTGCGAGATAAGGCAATAATCCCATCTAGTCCAAGAAGCAGAGTGTGCTGTGAAGTGTGTACCTCTTGCAGTGTGGGGATGTAGGTGGCACCATGCATCTATCAACTCGCCGTTGGCCATTATATCTTGCTGCACTCTTTGCGCTTTAGTGTAGTGATGTGATGCTGGGTTGGACCTATCCCTACCCGGATTGAAAGCAACATTAAAATCTCCCCCCCCCCCCTCGCCCCATATGATACGGGTTGAACACATTTCTAAAATGTTACCCCAAAGCAATGTAAAGATTTCTGGGGAATCGGTATTGGGACCATAACCAAGGTGATTATTGCAGGGGCCCAGTCTGCTCCATACCAGGCAGTATCGACCGCGCCGATCGCCTACTGTGCCAACAACCACAAAGGGGGTGTTCTTTTTTATGAGTATGGCCGTCCCTCTAGAATATGAGGAATAGGACGAGAATGTCCAGTGATCTGCAAACTTGGACGCAAATGTGCTATTATTGTGAGGATTAAGATGGGTTTCTTGGAGCATAACAATTTGTGTCTGATGCCTGTCTAAGTATGACAAGACCCTCTGCTGCTTCCTCAGGTCCCCCAACCCCCTAACATTGCAGGTGAGAACTGTTAGACTGTGTGGATGTGAGGAGTTAGCCATCTAATATTGTAGAGAGTACTGTTCGGTGTAATATTTCCCCTGCTTCTGTTTTGAAAATAAAGAATCTAAGCTGTGTCTGCCTGATACAGCATGTCATATGTATTAGTATAATACCCTTGAACATTCCCTTTCCCCCCTCCTCCCACAGAAGCATCACAAACATGCCAGAAAGTACATCTCCTTTCCCCTCTCAACATCCCAGAAACAACAAGCAACTTTTTACAGGCTAGCCTGCAACAAGAGTCAAGGGGGGTACACCCTCTGAGAGAATCTTCCAGGGGCGAGCACGATTCCTCCCCACCCTCTACTTCTCGACTTTGTAGCCCCTCCTGGCAAGTGCAGTGAGGAGGGCGATCGTATCCTGACGACATAGGTGTTCAGAAGGGCTGCATATCAAAATATTGTCAGTGTACTGTATCGGGTGCTGCTTGACTGGAAGTTAGCGAAATCCTTCCTCTGTATTTGATTGAAGATACTGGGGAACTCGCAATATCTTTTTGGTAATCGCTGGAATAGCAGCTTATTACCTCGATATGTGAACAGATTGTCGGGGTGCAGCAGGATGCTAAAGAACGTGTTCTTGATGTCTATTACCGAAATGTGGCAGGCATCCACAGGTATATTAGTTAGGATGATGGAGGGTCTGGCACTGCAGGGAATTCTGGGACCACAATGTCATTGAGGGGGCTTAGGTCCAGTACCAGGCGCCACGTCTAGGTCCCCCCGTACTCTTTGTTACGAGCAAGATCAGCATATTGCAGGGGGATACTTATGCGTGGAAAATCCCATGATCGATTAGTGGCTGGATTGTGGGCGCTATGCCCTCATCAGCTTCCTTTGAGGGTGGTTACTGTCCTACCCTGGGTAAGATGGTCCCTTCCTGCAGCATTATCCTGACGGGTTTAGCGGTATTGATGAGACCCACGTCATACAACCCCTCTGCCCATAGTTTTGGCGGCACTGCCAACATATCTTGTTCCTGCCATGTTGTCAGTTCTGCTAAGAGCAGCAGGGACCCATTTTGCAGCTCTACCCTGACCTTAATGGAGTCTGTGAACACGACCTCTGTGGCCCTCGGGCATTCGCCGAACAGCTGATCATCCATTACATCCCGTACTCAGAGGCCAGGTGTAACAAAGATGATACTCGCCCACAACACGTTCGCTTGGTCGGTGGCCAGCAAGACCGCATAATCAGGCCATAATCCGATGGCCTTCAAGCAGAACAGTACTTCTACTTGGGGTTCCACGTCATGATGTCCCTCCCAGCGGAGCACAAATTGTTGGGAAACTGTAACTTTTGGCCTAACAGTTCTGGTGTGTTAGCAATAATTGTGAGGACCGCATTGGTAAAAGCTGTCTTGTTGGTGGGGAATGCCATTATCGGCCCCTCCGTGCAATGAGGGCTGTTTAAGGACATGAGTTTTAATGGGGAAACTCCAGAGGTCAAGCAGGTCATTGTACCATCTTTTGAGAAATTAATGGTTATGTTAAGTTTGGCCTAAGTCTCTTCCTAGGAGATTAGTCGGGGATGAGGGGTGATATAACAATTGTAGCTTTTTTGCGGCTGCTGCCCATGTCCAACTCCGGGGGTTTTGTGAAGGAGAACCTCATCAAGGTACCCGAGAGCCCCTACATATCCATTTATTTATTTTATTTTATTTTGAAAGTTTTATATAGCGCGAACAAGATCCTTGCAGATATCAGAGCGCTTTACAAAGCAGGGAATACCAACAAGAGAGTGAAAAGCAGGTCATTAGGGAGTAACGTAGAACAGGTACAACAATCCATGGTCTTTGGATTGGGGAATGATCCCGTCCGTTAGACATGACTTGGTTGCCCCTATGTCAATCAGGAAAATGTAGGGCATATTATTTACTAACACTGTTACAGTGGTTTCCTCCTCAGACTGACCTGTCACTGACAGCACAGGACACCTGAGGATGGGGGTGCCATCGACCGGATGCAGGAATGCCTCTGGTTGACCCTGTGGTTTGCTTACTTCTGGGAGTAGAGGAGGGATTGTGACCAGGTCTTGCTTTTGGGTGTTCTCCATACTAATTTCTTGGATCCTACTACTACATGCTTTATCTCATCTGAACCTCTGCGGCGATATCCATATCCCTGCCATTGCGGCTACAGCAGTTCTAACCACAGCCACCTGCTCCCTGCTCTGTTTTGGTTATGGTAACATTGTCCTGGTCCTGACCCAACTTCTTTCTATACTCTTTCTTCGGCTTGCCTTTTCTCCCACCCTACAAGGCATTGCTACATGCAGGGGAAGTTCCAGTTAGGATTTCCCTTTACATGTTCTGATGCAATCCTCTGCTATAGCGATATGCTCTGTCTTAAATGACCCTGCCCTAGGCCAGGACCTGTTAAATTGTCTTCCCTCCTCAGACCAGTCTGCTACCAAGTCGCAAAATAGGCGTGCTAAATCTTCCCATCCTCTCTCGCTACTATCTCCCTCGGGGTCAACCTATTACGGCCATGCGCTTGGTGCTGAAGTGTCCACCTTCGTCTTCAGTTCCATGGGGACTTGGGCTCCTATACTCGTCCCCCCATATGTTTTACTATATACAACCACCACATAGCTGTCACTCGTGTGTGTTCGCCTAAACCAGTGGGAGTGCGTGTTCTCCATGCTGCTGGGGTTCTGTGTGTCAGTTGGAGGGGGGGTTCAACTTATGGGAGCCCTTGCACCGGACTGGGGTTGCACTGGGACTGCCTAGGCCTGCTGGCCTGTTTATCTCTCATATCTGGGCCTAACCATTTGTTGTTTGGTAGGGGGCCTGCCGACTTCCTCAGCTGGTGGATTGGAGTACCCTAATGCGGGTAGAGCGAACAAGAGCACCTCCATACCTGCATATGCTGGGGGAGGTGCTGACGCCTTGCTTGCTATCTGTAATGCAGTACTGTTGATCTGGGCTTCCTCGAATATGACTCATAGTTCTAATAATGCCTCTCTCTTATCTTTCTTTTGACCTGTGCATTTGGTTTGTATGTGTGCTCTCGTGTGTTCAATCGCGCTATAGTCAAAAGTGCCCTCCTTTGGTCGGGGAAATGTGTGTGTTTGTGTGTGTCTGTCTGTCTGTCTGTCTGTCTGTCTGTCTGTCTGTCTGCCTCATACTTGGCAAACCATATTAAGTTTTTTAGCCTGTGTGGGGAAACCTGGTTTGCAGGTGTTTTAATGGTGTCTCCGTGATAAGTTTGTTCGTTTTAGAGGATGAGATACCTTAGCCTTTTTGTTTCGATTGCACATTTGTCTGCCAGCTACGTGCCACCCCACCTGTGATCTCTCCGTTATGGACCTTAGGCCTGGGTCTCCGAGCCTACCGGAATACGTTTTTCTGGGTCAGGGTGAATTTGTCAATAAGTCGGCGATTTCGTTTTTATATATGAATGTATAGTTATTCAAAACGACATCTACTTTTTCAATATTAACAAAACAATGAATTTGTTTTTGGCGTAGGATGTACATTTGCCAAGTCAGAGACTTCAGTATGAACTTCTATTGAGTGCATCTACTTTTTATAGAACAGGTTATATAACATTATTCTTGCAAAGAAATGTTCTCAGAACTAGTAGAGATTTGTACTAATTGTTGGATCAAGTGTAATATTTGCAATTCAAAGTTTCATAATATCCTCCTGTATATATTCAATTAAGGAAAATGGTTGTCCTGAAGGTAACTTATTTATATAGAAAACACATACATTTACATCAAACTCAACTTGCATTACCCACTTCTGAGTTCATACTAGTATCTGACTGCTGTTATCTCTTCCCATTCACCTTTATTCCTGAGGTTACTTAATACATACTTTAGTAATTTGGGTGGACGAGGTGTGAATAGTCATCAGATATTCAGGAGACTGCTGCAGAATGAGAATCCGGTATTGTTGTCTTGCAACAACTAGAAAGGTGGGGGCGCTATGAATTTAGCTGTTGCAAGGAACATGTTCTATCAGAAAATAAAGCGTTGAGATGTTCATACCAGGCTATTTGGGTTTTCAGTTTGCACTAAATAGGGCACCGGTCAACTGTCTTTAATGCTTATGTAGATCAGCGTGCCCGGCTCCCATCAGTAATTTAAGGCTAACACAGTGCTGGTGACTAAGAAGAGGGATTACAGGTACTATTGTCCTTCTGTTAAGTTTAATTGCTTGTTCATTATATCCGTTATATTTTTTAGTACACATTTGATTTCCTGCTCAGTCTTAAATGTCCATGTTATTGCATCACTGTACAGGGATCATGAATTGCTAATGTGAAAAAATCTGCCACAGCTGAGCTGTATTCTGGCCTGATTCCTAGTTCTTGTTTCTGCTGGTAGGTGCAGTTACGTAATGTTTTCCATCTTTTTCTTCTTGGCATCAGTCCCTTCTGCAATGACATTGTTTTTCCACAATGCCATTCAGACTTGCCAAAGTTTATCATTTTACCTCCATGCTGTTGTTTACATGGAAAGGTTACATTGAACAATCACTTTCTTAACAGGCTGATGCTGTTCAGCAAATTCACATTTCAAATGCAGATATTGGTGAGTGATTTTAAAGAACTGTAGTTAGGTTTAACGTGGGAAAAATGTATGTAGCCCAGCTGGACTAAGTGCTGTGACAGGGAGGTTTGCTTTTCTATCACTGGGTCTGCAGAGACATCTAATCAATCAGTCAATCAATTATTTATAAAGCGCTGCTCTTCACCTCTGAGGGTATCTGGGCCCTGAGGTTTCGCTGGTCTCAGTAAAAGCCAGGTTTTGAGTCCCCTCCTGAAATCCGCAAGGGAGGGTGGTGTTCATAGGTGAAGGGGCAGGTCGTTCCAGGCCTTAGCTGCGAGGTAGGAGGAGGAACGACCTCTGCTGTGGCTATGACGAATGCGGGGAATGAGTGTGAGGGCCAGAGAGGCGGACTGCAGTTTAAGGATTGTTTCTTAGTTCCTATATTGTTAACTTACCCAACTTCAGATATAGTCCTTTTTAGGTCGAGCTCTCTCGACCTATTGTGATTGAGTTCCTCCTCAAGGGACGTCGAGGGGTGCACGCGCGGCGATTCAGGAACGTGAACGCGCACGTACAGGCACGAGCGCACATCTCCTGTCCCGCAGGCAAGCCAGCATTCAGTTTCACTGCTTACAGTGAGACAAGAGATGGCATGCTGTTCACACACACATGCGCACATACACACACACACAGGCAGGCACACACACACACAGGCAGGCACACACACAGGCACACACAGACATCCCCTCCCTCTCTGCCCCTCCCCCCCCCCCACTTACCGGGCTCTTTCCGCGTCTCGTCTTGTGCACTCCCACCGCGCTGTTTAGCACCCGGCGATCCTCAGCTTGTTTAAAATATTTTGCGAGGCATAATCGCATATGGGCTCCAAAGGTTAGAACGCTGACCCTCCTTTTTCACAAGACCTTGTACCGGTGGCTGGGTGAGAGAGGAGGGTTTCGTGGGTGGTTTGGAAAGTCGACCAAAGTGCAAAGCGGCAATAATCGCACCCGAGCCTGCTCCCTCCACTCCAGAAAGAGAGGGATGTGACGCACTGTGGTTCGGCCCCCTCTAGTGGCTCAGTTGGGAATCTGCAAGCACATCCGCCTCTTACGTTCTCCCTCTCACGCGCACGTACGTAGCCAGCACCGTATTTTGGGAACCGAGCCTCTTCTTCAGTTCTATTCTGAGCTTAAAAAAACATCTAATCTGGTGAGTAAAATAGAAATGCTATTGAAAGTAAGCATTCATTGTGGTAATGCACACACCACACCATCCATTCCTGTGGCGTTCACTAGAGAATCAAGGCGGCGGCAGACACTGTGCAAGCCACAGGAGCCTCAGTTTATTGCTGTAGTGATTCTAAAGAGGTGGGAATAAGCTGAGTATATTTTAAAACTAGAGAAGTGTTAGAAAATCCAGCGTTTTATACACTTTGCTCTCACCGTACGTACGGTGGCAGAAGCAGGATTTACTCAGAGAAGCCGCCTGAGTGTTAAAGATGTAAAATTCAAAATGTTCCTGGAAATACTTGCCCTTGCGTGCCGATGTCGAAACAGCTGCAGTACTGGTCATTGTCGTGCTCGACGATGCGATGCACACATTAAATCAGTTAGCACATGGCTGTGCCGAAGGAGTAGGGAACATGGATGTGGTAACGTTTTCGTTTCGGAAGGCCACCTGCGAGACCTGTCGACAGTGATCGCTAATTTTCCTGAAACTGCTTTCTCACCGAGAGCACATCCCCCTGTTTGACTTCCAGGCACCCGCTAATCTCTTCTCATGAGGGGATGATGGGCCAGAAAGCTGGCAGTGAGGTGCAATGTTGGCAGAGTGTTTTCGCACGTATCCTGAAGCATTTTACGACTGCGACATATTGACACTCCGTGAATTCTTCTTGAGAACTCCCCTTGTCTTTGTTAACAACCAGTTCATCTTAGTTCTGCTGTACAAAGACAAACGTTGTTTGCTTTTGTGTCTTTGTATCTTGGAATTGCCCCTTTATTGAGGCTTTCCAGAGCAGCTCTTTGCAAGTGGCTCTTATCAGAGCAATATTATCTTATTGTCACCAGGAGCTTCATAAAGTGCCACTTATTTACGGCTGAACTGCGGAATGTTTAAATGGCTCATTGAGTTGCTGGCACGTTATCTGTGACGCCTTACGGTGCCCTGTATGTGTCAAAACACACTAGGTGCCTTCTAGTGACCTTTGCACTGCTGCATGAGCTCATTTCGTTCTTTTTTTAATCAGTTCGTTAACTTAAATAGCCTCAGTGGTAAACTGGCCCCAGTTTATTTCCCAGGGTGAAAATGTAGCCAATAAAATGTTAACGTTTTAGGAGCGCTACGGACAAACAGAGCCTAATGAGTCTTTTCATTTGCCCTACTGCATGGCAAGAATGTCACGCTTCTTTTTCACGAGGATAGATCCAAATCCAATAGCAAACATATTTCCTTTATTACTGGCTTTTGTTCTAAACTAAAGGGGAAAGCGTTCACAGTGGAGTGTGAAGAGCTGAAAACACATGTTGCTAAATGGATATAAAAATGATTCTGAATTTTTGACCTATCTTACCGCTTTTCTTTAATGAAGCAGAGAGTGTTGCTTTCCAACAGTGATGTACTGCATGTTCTGCTTTTTAATATCTTACTTGAGTGGTTTCACTTTATTATAAATTGCTTTATTCACTGTGTTGTAACTCAGCAAACTTGTTGAAGCGTTGGCTATGATGCACAAAAAGGGATCTAAAAAGAGAGCAGAATTCTAAAAAATCTTATCACTAGAGGCACAGACAATATACAAGCAAACGTGAGTGCTGCAATTTCCTTCAGTGATATTATGCTTGTTTTGTTTTCTGTTTGCGTTTGTGCCGTCATTACTGCACGTTCCTAGGCGGAGGAGGAGGTAGGGCAGAGACGGTGCTGGTTTTTTTTGGATCCATTTCACGGCGGGCAAGCAACTAAATCCAACACGCCGCCTCTCAACGCTTTAGGAGTGATAAAGTCGCCGTAGAAGTGAAGACTTTGATTGATGCCAGGTAGTCGGATTTCTACCAAAGGGCTTTGGCGGCGATCAATGTGTCCAGTGTGATGCCATGTGATAAATCACTTTAAATTAAGAAAAGAAGGCCTCGGATAAGAACCTCGTCAACTGTATGTCGATTTTCACTACGATGTCACAAATAACGTATTACAACATGCGTTTGTTTCCTAAAACGCTTCCACGCCTATTATACAGTTTTGAAAACATCAATATGTTTGTGAAAATTAAGAAAAAAGCACAGACTTCTTTACGTTTTCTTTGTCTCCCAAGTTGGAATATGAATAGGTACACGCTTTT
This sequence comes from Lissotriton vulgaris, assembly GCF_964263255.1. Classification (NCBI taxonomy): domain Eukaryota; kingdom Metazoa; phylum Chordata; class Amphibia; order Caudata; family Salamandridae; genus Lissotriton; species Lissotriton vulgaris. The sequence continues at coordinate 1,714,676,461 of NC_141694.1, read as the reverse complement.
CGGGGGGCTCAGCATAGAAACTGCTTTTTCTATAACACAAAATGTGTAATTGCATGAACCTTTTGTTTCTGCCTCCTTGGTACCACTGTTACAATAAAATGTCCTATGCATCAGCAGGTTAATTAAAAGGGGGCTGGTATCGGACGACGGCCGAGCCCTGCACCCACAGCCCGTGGGTGTTTAGCATCCTTAAAAAGGCAGGTCAGCCCCCCACGACAGAGGGAGCCAGGGGCGCGCCGCCCCTGCCCGTGGAGCGGTTTAGCAGTCTATCGATTTCTGATTAGGACTTCTCGACGGCTGCCAGGCCTGGCATGTGCGCGCTAGATTTCCCCTGACAATGTACGTGCTGCCCGGAGGTCGCTGCTACAGGCGTCCCTCTTAATTAGACCCCTGAGCCAGCAGCAGGGCCCCACAGCAGTGCACCCCGTACCCTCTGTGCAATATTAATGATGGTGGTGGGCCCCTCGAGCGAGGAGAGGACCGGGCAGGATGTACAGCCCTTGTCCCTGATCCATGACGACTACAGTCCCTCAAAACACATACATACACAACACGTCATACGTGTAGATACTTGTATACAGGAGGGCCGGCCTTTGACCGTCACGGAGCATGTGTTTACTATTCTAACTCCAGGCGTGCCTAGATACTGGCTTAGGTCCTATAGCGGGTCGAAGTGAATATATCAGCGCTTTTAGTTATTCAAGCAGGTCCGGTCTGCCCCAGTATGTGTTAAACGTGCACGCACGTGCATAAGACACGTCACACCCGCACAAGTTGGAGCAGCCAATGACGCGTGTATTCACTACTTTAATTCCACGCTAGGTTACACAGCAGGTCAAAGGGAATACATCAGCGTTTTTAGCTGTCTGACCCGGTCCCCTCAGCGATTGTTAAACGTGCATGCACACCATCTATTATTCGTATGGACCAATAATTAACAATATCTGCAGAACGGTTATTTGTTGAGAATTGCTGTGACATTTATACAGATTCACCCACTGATAACTCTGGGAAGATAGCCTATTTATCGGCCTATCTACGATCTGTCTATCCATGGAACTATGTCAGGGCCCCTAGAAGTTTTACGATCCTGTGGCTGCGGCGCCCCCCTCCCTCATAATTATGGATATTCCATAGTTGACACATAAACCCCAGGTACAGCATAATTGGAAGATTTTAATTTTTTTTTTAAATTATTCTAGCTCAAAAAGATCACAGCTTCTAAAAACGCAGTGGGGTGTTGCTGCTTAGTGCAAGGCCCAGGTTCAGTTGTTTATTGCTGTATTTGAGTGTTAAAGTTGCCCTAAGTTGGTAAAACTTTTGCTAAGACTGTGATAGCATGGGTGAAAATGACAAAATCACAAAATACTGTCACAAAATGCCCTGCATTACGCAGCGTAATTTGCATTTTCTTGCAGCTAATTTATTCAACGGTGCCACACAATGTGGTCCTCTCCTGTCACATAATTTCGGTGGCCCTGAACATTTGACGTCTACCTAGCCCCCCAGTCACCCATCACGCTTTCCACGTACATATCTTTGTGTTCTTATCTATTTAATCAAACTCGCATTCCTTGTTTTAAAATCAGTTTAAGGCCTACTGTGATGTCTGTGCTTCTTCAGAAGTATTTTAAAAATGAATACACATAAACACTTAGGTGGCACATTTTGGTAAATGTAGTCTGCTTGTAATGACAAGACCCAGACACACAGTTCAGGGCCGGCCCTAGGCATGTGCAAAGTGTGCACCTGCACAGGGCCGCCAAACCCCAGGGGCCGCCACGACGACGGCGGCCCCCTGACAGGATTTGGCGGCCTCCGGGCAATGGCAGCGACGCGTGAGCGTTGTTGTTTTAAGCAGTGACTAAAAGTGAGAGCCTGTGGCAGCACTGCCTGGCAGTGGTTTACACACGTTGCTCCAGCAGGATTGAGGTTCGCAGCTCCTCGAACGCAGCATTAGCACAACTGAAACAATGTTTCAACATTACAACGGCCGCGGCGCAGCTCTTCCTGTCAACCTAACGTCATTGTGGGGGGCGTCATATCCTGCTTGCTGCCTGGGCGCCAGGAGAATTCGTTTTGGGTGTTAGAAATAAAGGTGGCTGGCTAGTTTGTGGGGCAGCGCGGCACATAATCATGCCCGGAGGGAGCACTGCAGTTAATTAAAGAGGCGGCCGTGAGTTCGCACTGGTCCGGACCACCTCGTTGATACTAACCCCTACCCACCTTCCCTGAATTCAGTATTTTACCGCAGCAGAAGACGGATTTAGTATATCAGAGGCCGCCAGGACAGACCGTCTGACACTGGATGCCCCCACCTCCATGGGGCACACAACTGGTAAGCAATAAGCACGCTCCAAGCCCTTTTTTAAGATAATATGTCTTGCATTCGCATGTCCCGGAAGAGAAAAACTGATTATGATCAGCTAGTGCTGAGATGAACCTAATGTTAACAAGCTCAATATTAATGAAAATGCACAGGCCATCTCGCAGACCCCGCCCACTTGTGAGCGCGAGCTGTGCCGTGTTGCCTGTGAGGTGTCCGCGTGTGTTTACAAGATAACTCGGGCAGGGCCTGCAGCACACATGGTGCCCACAAAATACAGCTTTAGAGGCGCTAATAAGCACAGTAAAGGAAAAGACCACAAATGCCCCGAAACCATGAATGCAGCTTGGTCCACAGGCATAAACCAGATTACGTTAAAGGACAGTCCAACGCAGAATCTGACTTTATACGTTCCCTCTGAACGCGTTCAAAGATCAGAAACAGCCGTCGACAGCCGCCTGTATGCATCTGTCTCACATTTGGGGCAGATTGTTTTCGAGATTTCTTTTTCTCGGAAATTCTAAAATCAACATCTCCTGGCAACTCCACAAACAGCCAGACTGCTTAAGTTTAGAGGTCTGACTTTAGTCTGCTTGCTGCTGAATGAAGATAATGGTCAGACTCCATCAATCCCATGCCCTTCCTTCTCATTCGAAATGACTTCCGAATATGTGCTCTAGATAAGAAGGAACGTGGAAAAAACCGCGGCAACGTCGGACTAACGTCATTAAGAGATAAGTCTTGAAGACCGGCCCCCCATTTTCTCAAGGGGCTATGAAAGGAAGTGACGCGGCTCCTTGTTATGATGAATTAATGTAAACAGCATTTTATAAAGCACTTCAGACATTTTGAAGAGCTCCAACTTCGCAGCAGAAGAGATTTAGGTAGATTTGTAAACTGCCCAGGATCACAGGGTGGGTGGTGCTGGATCCGGATGCAGGATTCTTGGGGTCCTGTCAGAAGTGTAGAGCACCACATCATATGAGACAACCCCCCCGAGCTTTGCACAGTTGAAGGCGCACTATTTCCACAAGCAGTATATAGAGTGAATTTGATTTTGCACCTGTGCAGCTTCACTCTGCCCTTTAGGCCAGGTCCGTGCTATACAAATAATAAACTCGCATATCCATCGCTCAAATAACTTTCACATTTCACTACACTAACTCACGACTAATCCTTTATGGGTTCCGCCTCGTCAGGGGTAGTAAGCGCTATATAAATGCAATTACAATACAATACAATACATGTATACAAACGTACATACAGGCTCGTACTGGCCGTTAGGGCAAAATGGCAGTGCCAGAAGGTCTGGGCTCACACATCAGTGCACGGGCTGGCGTTGTGGCTGTTTCTGGTTGAGTCGCAGTCTCCCACACCTTATACATCACTAATGCAGCTTATCTTTACAACTGCCCTGATTTGCAAATCGGATAAATGTTTGTTAGCTGATTTTTTAATGGAGGACACTTTTTTTTGTGCCCAGTCCTATTTTTTATTCTTTTTTGCATTTTAATATAGCAAGAAATCCTCCCGATGGTATTGGAGCGCTTTACATGAGCCCAGGTACATCACACAAGGACACATGCGTTTTTCGGTAGGCACGGGGAGACTACGTCATTTGCCCCAAATCACAGGATGTTGAGTCAACACCGAGACTCGAACCTGGTTGCCTAGCTCCATAGTTGGGTGTTCTGGCAGTTACGCCATATCCAGTCCGACACTGCATACATACACCAAAGGAAAATGTCAACGTTAAACGCTTCAAAGCCTCGTCGGGGGTCGTCCGCACTATATAAAGACAGTTTATGATTATAATCCTTGTATCTCCTTGTGCTACCCAAGTGTAGCTGTCAGTTGCTCAAGTCATTCTAGAAACTTTTAATCCATCCTGTTTTTTCAGCAAACCGTACTCTGTTTTCTTTGACCTGTTCTAGGCAATATGAACATGTGGGACAGAGAACGCTTACTGCCAATGGCTGAAAAACCAGAATTGGCTGAAATACCTCTACATGCTACTGGGCACGTTGACAGCCATGACAGTCATGGCTAAGCCATGTCAGACCTCAAGCATGACAGGACTGCGGGCAGGCCTGGATGTTATCACAGGAGGCGGGCCGGGCGGCAAACTCTAATTGCCACGACCTCCGCAGTAGCTCGCGGCCTAAGCCTGCCTTCAGCCAGCCTTGCAGACCAAAGTTGCGGCCTGTAAATATGGAGCGCAGCCAGAAAGTTCAGCATTTGGTTCAAAGGGTTTAGGAGCTCGGCAACTAATCTTCTGCTTCTGAAGGTGTCCAGGGTCGTTAGCGGGCACTTGACATGAAGCATACCTGCATGATGGTAAGAGAATTTCTTCACAAGTAGTTAATATTGTAACGTGGATACTGAGATGTGCTAACCTTGAGCTTTACGAGGAAAATGCTGGTGTTTTGCTTGAATAGGTGCCAAGTACAGTGGCTGTTTTCTAAATTAATTTAAAGCAAGTTCTGTATTATATTTAGCGTTTCAGCTTTTGAATTCACAATCCCGAAGCACTATAGCACTCAAAATGCTAACCTGCATTAGTGTTGTTGAGTGATATAAATGAAAAGCAATTCTTGCTAGATAAATGTGGAAGAAACGATTTAAAACAGTCCTTGTTGTGTTCTTATGCCCCGGGAACCGCTATAGCCCTGCATCAACCCACAGACCTGCAGGTACCAGAACTCACTCTTTTAAGATCTGCTTAGAGTTTCTCGTTGTTCAAATGGTTGTAATTGTTTATATATATATGTTTCCATCGTCTTAATTGTTTGATTTTGCACGGGAGATAGTGTGTGTCACTAATAGTCGTTGAAATGTCACTTATAATTGCACCAAAATTATATAAATGTCACACATAGCAATCTGAAACCTTGGCAGCTATGTTCGTTTTTGTGGAGAGAGTATCTTCTGATCTAATCACAGTATCAATGCAGGCCCACGCTGCAGCCGGCTTCCTTATTTGATCCAGGGTCGAGACAGCAGATAGAGGTGGTCTGCTCCCAGACTCCTAGGCGCGAGACCCCGGGGAGTTCGGGGCAGCGAATTTATTTAGACAGAGGGTCACTGAGAGCCAATGAGACACTGGTATGAACTGCCAACCATGTGCTTACTTCTGTTCAAAACAGAGGTCTGGTCACGGGAGCCCTGATTCCACCCAGGTATGTGTAATGTAGGGCAGGAATAACTTCATTTATTTTGGGCTCTGCGGGAACACCCGATATTTAAAGTGGTGCTTGTGCTAACAGCGTTGCTCATCAAACTCTTTCTGTGCGCATAATGCAGTCTCATTCCTTTACGTGTGTATCGGTTCTCCTTACCCATCCCAGAGTTTCGTCTATTTTGCAGAATATCCACAAATCCATCATGCATTTTCATGCCCTGGTAGAGCTGTGCTTCTAAAAGGGCAGTAGTCTTAAGTATATGTATTCATTTTTTGCCTAGCCCAAAACACTACTTCCAAGAATATCTGCTGCATTAAATCATTACAGGGTCGGTTCAAGGATTCTGGGGGCCCTGGGCAGAAAGCAAATTTGCGAGGCACCTAATAATTTGCACAGACATCCACATTCAGGGCTGCCTGCATCTCAATAGATGCCCCAGCTCCTCTAGCTGCAGCCCCTCCCTCTCCTTAAGTGCCTCTTAATAGCTCATAAAGGGCTGGAGGTGTGAGGGTTGGTTATCTGCAGAAAGTGTTAATACTGCCAGGGAGCTAAACAGGGGGACAATAACCATCCCGCTGTGCCACCGCGCTTGTGGGGGCTGGAGGCCTAGTTGCTAGACACACCGGAGGAAAGTGTTCTCTTGCAACTGGGACTACCCTTACCCCAGTGCCGACGTATTATTATTAAAACATCTTCCTGAGCTCCGCCCCGTCCGGACCCCCTCTTCCGGGGCCCCCACCTACGCTCCCTGCACAGGGCCACCATGAGCCTAGAGCCGGCCCTGCACAGTTGAAATACTGGCCCTGTATGGTGCCCTTGATCGGGTGAAAGAAAAACACACTTGTGTTGTTCTGTGGAACACTTTATGCAAAGGAGAAGCAACCCCTGTTTCCATGCTTGATGAAAACAGTTTGGCATCAAACAGACGCAATTTTTTTTTTTTTTTTTTTTTGGGAGTGGGGTGGTCAGCCCATAGCGCTCCCATGCCCCCTGCCGCAGAGACTTACGTGCCTAGCCGTGAGTCCTGTGAATTCTAACACACACGTGTGTGAGAGGGACACTATTAAAGATGGGCGGTCTGGGGGCATTGGTAGCCAGATACATGCATTGGGGCAGCTGCCCTCATGGCTTGCCCTATATAGAACTGCCCTTCCCACCTCTATTCACAGAGGTCAAAAATGCAGCGTTGGCAGGAACCGGAAGTAATCAGGTCCTTCAGATGGCTGCTTCCAGTCTGCGCCCCTCCTCCCTGTCCTCTGTTGGCCCCTCAGAAGCAATGGACGCCTTGCGGGGCTCAGGGTTCGGGAAAGGGTTAAAGCCAGTGATCTCACGGGGAGGGGTGGCAGTTCGGCGGATTGACGTGCTGGGACACACGCTCGCAGGACTGGATGAGGCGCACATAAGGGCTATAGGTACACGGTCCACACTAGGAGTTGCCGCGTTGTGTTAGAATCGTGTCACAACCCTATATGAGGAGACGCAAGACACTGCTTGTTTACACAGCTGTCTTATATCCACAAATCCCGGGGACCTCCACAAACTTCAGGGTGAAAGATTTTTTGCCAGATGTACGACCAGTGGATTTTACGACTCGTAAATTGCGACACATTGCGAGTTGCAAAATCCAATGTACAACAGTGTCTCAGACACTGTTGGTGATTCCCAATGGGGTCGCAAATTGCAAGCCTCATGAATATTAATGAGGCTGTCTCAATTTGTGACCCTATTGGGAATGGCTGGCACTCCCAGGGATGGTGGTCGCTGGGGTCAGCAGACCGCCATGACTGCTTTGTCAATAAAGCATTGAAACCTTTCAGTTTCATTTTTTAAGGGCAAGCAGTGGTCCCTGGGACCACTGCCTCCCTTAAAAATATTTGGGCATCCATTCCCAGAGGGGACGGGGTCCCCTTCCCGTTTGAGAGTGGTTTACCACCCTACTGAGAAGGGTGATAAACTGAGAGTGTTGCGTTCGCAAAACATTCATACATAGGTTTTGGAGTCACTATTGGGGAGGGACACCCTTGGCACACCTCTTCCTAATAGCGAGTCACTAACCCTATTTTGCGTGTCGCTAATTTTTTATTTATTTTTTTGCAGAGTTTTGTATAGCGCAAACTTGACCCGAACCGAATCAGGTATCAGAGCGCTTTACATAGCACCAGTTACGTTACACAAGGACACACATTCATTTTGTTAGGCATGGGGAGATTAAGTGATTTGCCCAGAATCACAGGAGGTTTAGCGACATTTCTGAAATCCCCCTTGGGACTGCAAGAAACAGTCGGACATCTGGCCCTTTGTCACTCTGGAATGTTCCAGAGCTCCTTGCGGCACTGTTTCCTTATTTCAAAAGTAGAAAATGTGCACACAAAAGCAGACACATTTCTGAGAGTTGGTCAAATTGGTTTTCATGTATAGCAAGCATAATCTGAAAATGAGCGTCATCAAAACTAGTAATCAATGCATTTGTTCAGTTTGCTCATCCTGTGCACAGGTTTAAGAAGCAGCTTACATTTATATTATATGTTACAATGTTTGAATCATCTTAAAGGAATTAAGAAGTACAACTTACTTTTAGCTTTGAGTGGTTGATTACGTTGGAAACGGTCTGCGATGGATACCCTGCTTCCAAGAGCTTGATTCATATCAAGTTGCATGCTTTCTAGATCATGCCTTTATCGGTGACAGCTCCTGGTCATAGATAAATATCCAGGTCCCGGAGACCCTTTTAGCTTTGAGTTGCTAGAACTTTAGTTTGATCAACGTGCTTTAACAGTTATGGCTAGGTTCTTGAGCATACTGATATACGTTTTCTATTTTAAAGTGCTAATTTAAGTATTATCTCTTCTTAAATAATGCTACTGACGAGACAGCAACATTTATTTTGCCTGTAATAATTGATAGCCAACTTCACCTTCACACGTCCCCGAATAGCTAGTCGGTGCCTGCTTGACCAAGCTATCCCAGAAAGTCTCAGAAGTGAACAAATGCAGTCTCAACTTCGATACTTTTGGGTTATCTCTACAAGTGTCGGCTGTGAGGAACAAGCATTTACAATGCAATAGGTCTCGCATTTGCGAGAGTTGGAGATATTTGCATTGTAAATAACAATGCCTTTTATTAATTTGTTTTGAAAACCTGCAAGCGGTGCATCAACATGCACTTTGTACATATAGTCCTTGCTTATGAGAAGCAAGGCTGTCAGTAAAAGAGACTGCCAGCTTTGCTTCTCATAAACAAGGACTGTAAGTATCAAGTGCTTGTTTACGCAAAGCTTGCAGGTTTTCAAACGCATAAATAAAAGGCATTGTCATTTACAAAGCCAATAGCTCAAACTAAACAAATGCGAGACCTATTGCATTGCAAATGCTTGTTATTGTCTGGCTTGATAGTGCAGCTGTCTCCAGACAACGATGTAAGACTCACCAGGAGAGGATCTTTGGCTCCACCCACATTTTGGGAGTCAGGAGGACATGCTTTGATTGAGCAGAAGTTGTGTTCTTCCACAAAAAAGTGTTTGCCCTCCACAGAGCTGCGAATATTCTAATTATCTGACTGCCTGACCTTCAACTTTCAGGGACAGGCACATAAAATTGTGATGCTATTAAGGTGTCTCTTAGATAACTAGATAATGTATGGTGTTTTTCTCTGGCAGCAGCACAGATGGGAGGAGGGCAGTCATTAACCTACATGGATTTTTAGGGTTGGCTTGAAAGTGCAACTGTCACTTGTCCTTATGTGATAAACTAAACAGAGCTTTTTGAGTAGTACTGAGAGCGGGGCATAGGCTCCACCCATATTTTGGTCCCCCTGAGTACAGGATTTGATTGTGCATTTGAGTGCTTCTGCTAAAAAGACTGCATGTATTGCACTTTATGACTTGTGCAAAGTTTATAATCAATACAGCAGGACTCAGTTGGTTATGGAAACAAGCCAGGCTCTAGGCCTGATATATTATGAAGGGCCAGATGTACGACCGTTTTTTGCGGTCGCTAATGGGAGGTGGTCCTCGCATGTACAAACACTATTTTGCAAGTCACTGACTCGCAAAATAGGTTCTGCGACTCTCGCTGTTAGGAAGGGGTGTCCCTTTCCTAATAGGGAGTGTCAATGCCAGGGACCACTGCCTGCCCTTAAAACTGAAACTGAAAAGTTTTCTTTTTCTTTTTTTAAAAGCATCCTGTTTTCCTTTGAGGAAAATGGGCTGCATTTAACCCCTCCAATGCTTGTGACGGAACCGCTCCGTCACAAGCCACGGGTGAGCTGTGCTTGTGACGGAACGGTTCCGTCACGGCCCGCTCGCCGCGCCTGCGCGGCGCTGATTTCGCGCCTGCGCTGACGCTTTGATGGGCGGGCAGGTTCGTGACGGAACCGTTCCGTCACGAGCACAGCTCGCCCGCGAGCCGTGACGGAGCGGTTCCATCACTAGTATGGAGCCGCCGCGCGGGTGCCCCACCCCCTTAGCGCTGCGGCGGAATAGCCGCCGCAGCGAAGGGGTTAAAAAAACAACAACAAAAAAACTGCTTCATTTAAAAAGCAGTCGCAGACATGGTGGTCTGCTGCCCTCAGCAAGCCACCATCCCTGGGAATGCTAGCCATTCCCAATGGGGTCGCATATTGCAACTGCTTCATTGCGAGTCGCAGTTCGACGTAATGCCTGACTCGCAAAATTGAGTGGCCTTGCATCTGGCCCTAAATGTTTTGATAAAGGCACTATACCGGACAAATTGATTTTTACATTGAATCTCATAGATTGCCTAAGGAAGCAAGCGTTTCAGTGGTGGCTACCTCCTCTAACCAATCCGTAAGCTTAGAAGATTTGCACTGTGAGAACCCTTGTTAGGAGAGATACTATTTTGCTTTGCCGACTGTAATTCTGGACACGTTTGGGATTTTATGGCTGTATGCCTGATGGATGTCTTATGGGAAAGCTTCTGCTTGGTACAGTAGGTCTGAGTTGGTTATGGTGATAAGCCAGTAATAACAGCTATAGGCTCGATTGGTGTGCACAGAAATGTTATGCTTGATGCCATAGGTCTGGCCTGTTTATTATAAAAATGTATTATAAAGGCAGTAGGTCTTGCTTGTCAGTTTTGTAATAGCCCCTGCAGCCCCGCTGTCCGGGGGTCTCGTGCTCCAGGGGGCCCCTCAAGCACAGTGAACTGGTGGAGGCTGAGAACTCTTGACTTGGTCCGGAGTGTGAGAGTGCTCCTCAATGCACTTTGCAGGGGGGTAACCTTGGGTTTCGTTACATCACTGTTGCTTATGTTTTGTGAAAAGCATATGGTAATGCCAGTGGGTCTCTAAAAGTGAATTGTGGATACATTATGTTATGTTGCTGTAAAAAGGTATTTGGTTTCATTTAATCTCACAGATTACCATCGTAAGCAAGGGTAACGTTTTGGTCATCCACTCTGATAAACCCTGGGAGTAGAATTTTACTGTGAAGATTCGTATTAGGCCCTATTGAACATGGCTGTATATTGATTTGCCAACTGTCATTTTGTATAAATTGTAATTTTATAAAAGTTTGAATGATGGTTGCAGCTCGCGCGCACTTCCTTAGGACTGAGTTGTATGTAGCGCTAAGCCATTGTAGAGGCCTTATCAGTTCACTGGGAAAGGTAATATCATATTCCTTAGTTGTGATCTGATTATAATGAAAACATGACAAAGAAAATAGGCCTTACATTTTATGAAAAGTATCTGTTAAATACAAACACATTTTAACCTTAAAAGTGCGACGTGCAGCCAGTGGCCATGGTGGGTTGCCCCCAACCCTATATTTGAGAAAAATAAGCTTTCCATGGTGTCTAGTGCGGCTTTCTGCCCCTCCCCCTGGACAGGTCGGGGGTAATTACCCCCATCTGCCCTCCAGAAGAGGTAGAAAGACTGATGCCCCATTTAGTTGGGGTGGGGGAATGAGCATGCTCATGGTGGACAGCCCACCACTATATTTAAAATAAAAAACCTCCGATCTGCCCCCCTTGGGGGCAAAAAGCCTAGTAGACACCAGGGAAAGCTTTTAAAAAAAAGAAACATAGGGATGAGGCTGTTCACTATGGGCAGAAAGCCCACTAGATACTAGAAACTGCAAGTCAGACACTATTTTTGTGGTGGGAGCAAACCCCCTTGGGCATGGGTCCATGCTGTCCCCACACCCTGGGCCCAATAAACTAACTGTCTCTCCTGAGGGGTGGATCAAAAGGGTGCGGCGGCCTACCCTGACAACAAGCCATACCCCTGCCCCATTCGGGTCAATAGCATCTTTACGCCAACTTTGGGGCAAAACAAAGTATTGCTGTTGCACTCTGGCATTGGCGATACCCACACCCCAAAAGGGACAAACCAGTCTTTTTTCGCCCCTGAGGGTAGACTGAAGGTGTGCCCCCAATGTGCCTCCTGTAGGGTGCAGAAATCCCACTGTATGGCAGGAATATATATTTTTTAAATAAAATAATGTGGTGCGTCTGGCCTATTATAACGTCAGGCCCCACCCTCACCCCTAAAGCATCAACAGTCTTTCTGCTCCCCTGTGGACTTAGGCATCCCATCCCAATGGCAAGTGAGAGGACATTTGATTCTTTTGGATGTTGTGGTTGGGTATGGGCCAGGAGAGCATGGCTGACTCCCAAAATGGTGAATAGCTGCATTTTTTGGGCTTGGGTAGGCTTCCACCTGGACAAATCTACCAGACCCAAACAGTTCTGAAAACTAAACATTTGCGAAAGCCAAGAGTTGTGTGCCTGCTTTGGATCCCACACCATTTCCTTACCCACAAGGCCCTGCAAACCTCAAACTTTGACTAAAACCACACATTTTCCTCCAATTTATATGAGGGAAATTTCTGTAGTCTGTGAGGACTCACAAACATTCTACAAGATAGCAATCCCCCAAGTCGCTCGATATAAATGGTATCTCACTTGTTTTGGTGGGCGAGAGATCCTGACCCAGAAGGCCCTATACCACTACTTGGAGAGATCAGCTGGATTTGGGGCTATGTATGGCCGCCACCCATGGAAATCTACCAACCACAGCCATATGTGAAAACTAGATAACCAGGGAATTCCCCATTGCCCTGCAAACCTCAAACTTTGCCTAAAAACTTGCATTTTCCTTATATTTCTGTGATGGAAACTTCCAGAATGCGCAGGAATCCAAAAAATTCCTATAACTCAGCATTGCCTCACTTGTGCTGATAAAAAAACGCTGCTCCACTTGTGTGATTGGGCCTAGTACCAGTGACAGGAACAATCAAACCAGGGTCAATAGAAGTCCCCTCGCAAGGGCTTTCATTAACCATGGTTTGATCCATGTTGTGGGCTACCATTTCTATCGGGCCATATGGGAACTCAAGGTGGTAGAAATATTGTGGCTCCCCGCAGATTCCAGAACTTTCAGTCACGAGTTTGATGTTTGCAGGAGCTTCTGTGTAAAAAAACCTAGTAAAGGGCATGTACGGCATGCACCCCTGGACTCCTCTAGTTGTCTAGTTTTAAAAAATGTGCAGGTTCGCGAAGTTTCCCTAGGTGCCAACTGAGCTAGGGCACAACATCCATAACTATCCACATTGCAAAAAAAGGGCCCGTTTTCAGTGGAGAAATGTGATGTATTCATGTTGCATTTTGGGTTGTTTCCTGCAGTGAACACTAGGCCTACCCCAACAAGTGAAGTACCATTTTAATGGGGAGACTTGAGGGAATGCTGGGAGGGAGGACGTTTGTGGCTTCTTGCAGATTTCAAAACTTTACATCACAGAAATGTGAGGTTTTATTTTTTTAAGTCAAAATGTGATGTTTCCAATTATTCTGAGTAGCAAAAAACCCTGGTGAGAGTCACGCAAGTCACCCAACCACTGATTTCCCCCAGGTGCCTAGCTTTAAAAAATGTACACGTTTGCTAGGTTTCCCTAGGTTCAGGCTTATGTAGGGCCCAAGATCCACAGCTACCCTCTTTGCAAAAAAGGTTCGGTTGTGAGTGGAAAAATGTGATGTATCCCTGTTGGGTTATGAGGGGTTTCCTGTCACGGGTACTAGGTCTACCCTCACAAGTGACGTACTATTTTTATCGGAAGACATATGGGAGTATAGAATAGTTGAACATTTGTTATTACCAATTAGATTTTGCTGCATGTGTGCATTCCAAATGTAAGGCAGTGTGTTAGAAAGAGGACATTTTGATAAATACCCTCTAAATCATATGCTAGTACAGGAACCCACAAATTCAGAGATGCACAAATGCCCATTTCAGAAATACATAACTTTCCTTGATACCCCCCATGTCACTATATGAATTGGTACATACTCGGCACACAATGAAAAAAATTGTACGGTGCAGCTCAGTTGTTTGTTCTGGCTACCTTGAGTTCTTGGAGAACCTGCGACTCCTATATGTCCCTGCAAATGGGTCAGGCTGACTTGTGGTGTATTGCTTTTGTAAATCGGCCATTACGACAAAACGTTACAGATGAAAATGTTGTTACGAATGGCTGTGTTTCCCTACTCATTCTCAATATTTATTTCAACTGTTATTTCCCTTGGAAAAACCTTGAGGATTCTACACATGAGCCCTTGCTGAATTTGGATTTGTATCTACTTTTCAGAAAGCCAAAGCTTTCCTAATTGGTTTAACACTAGTTTCCACCACAGACTGGAAGTAGGATGAGACCACAAAAAATTGGAAAGATGGCGACTTTAGCACAGGAAACCATTCGTTGATGCATGTCATTATTAGGGAAAAGAACAGACATTTTTATCTGGAGCACTTTTTTCCTATATCTTCCCCAAAACTCAAAATTTAGCTATATTTTTTTTAGAAACAAATTTTATGGATTTTGTGGAGATCAACACCGGATTTCTGTCCGATAAAGGACATTTGAATAATGACACTTGTGAAGAGAGTCCACTTCATGTCCAATTTCGAAGGATAACATACAGTAAACAAAAACAACATCAACAACTACAATTGAACCAGGTAGGAATCTGCGCGTGATCTCTTGCCTGCGTCTCATCATTGCATGCGTCTTCGTTACAGGTGTGAGGTGACAGTGTGAAACGGCAATTTTAATGGTTTGTTCCCACATCAGGCAGTGATGATGGAAGATCTGTGATGTGCGCCTCGAGGGGTATGTTCCTATATGTGGCCCACTGATTCCAAATTTTAGTATGCTTGTGGAGACAACATTTAGCAATATTTTGCCTATTTCTCAGTCCCTTCTTATTTCCTTCCAGAGGAATCCACAAACTCTGGGTACCTTTAAAATCCCCAGAATGTTGGAAAAAAGAATGCAATTTTGGCTTTGTTAGCTTATCTATAAAAAAAAGGTATGTAGCCCTTAAGTGCGAACTACCACAAATATCCAACAAGCATTTGTGGAGAAGTGTGGCTCAATGGTTAGAAGAGGCAGACCATGAAGCAGAGGTCAGACCCGGGACCAGGGTTCAATTCCCGACGCGGCAGGGTCTTGAGCCCAAAAATGTCCACGGACTCGATAATTCTCGCTTCGGTGCCTGCTCGAATCACGGGTTCACACTTTGCAACTCCGGGCAATAGCTTGCTTAATCTCCACTATGGCCCCCCGCGGCGGGATGCCTGGCTTTCACCTTGGGGGTGCCCAGTACGGGTTATCTCACAGGGAAAAACCAGGACGGGTTCCCAAAGCAAGCGCTTAGAGACCGTTGGTGATAATGCGCTATATAAATATAAATTATATTTACATTTGCAATGCAATAGGTCTCGTATTAGGAAAGTTTGAGCTATTGGTCTTGTAAATGACAATTTTTTTAATTTGTGTTGGTTTTGAAAATAGCTAAATTAATAGCTTTGTCATTTACAATGCCAATAGTTATACCTTTCGCATATGTGACACCTATAGCATTTGTAATGCAACATGTGTTGTGTTTACGTGACTTAGATGTATTGATATTACAATTTACAATGGCTTTTTAAATTTGTTTTAAATAATTAATACTTAAATAAAAGTGATTGTAATTTATAATGGCAATAGCTTAAACATTTGTAAATAACTTTTGTGAAGATTATGTTTAGTGTATTTTATTGTGACGAAAATCCAAGAACAGAAGTGAAATATTAACATCTTTTTGTGACATTTGTAATAAAGCTTGAAACATTGAGAGAACATATTTGAACCAGTTGTTGTTGAATGGTTGCACAGATTGATGCTGCAGTGGCGATGCTGTGGTGGTGCTGAGTGGTGCTGTGGTGGTGCTGAGTGGCACTGTGGTGGTGCTGAGTCATCCTGGGATGGTGCTGAGTGATGCTGGGATGGTGCTGAGTGATGCTGGGCTGAGTGATGCTGGGATGGTGCTGAGTGATGCTGGGATGGTGCTGAGTGATGCTGGGATGGTGCTGAGTGGTGCTGAGTGATGCTGGGATGGTGCTGAATGATGCTGGGATGGTGCTGAGTGGTGCTGTGGTGGTGCTGAGTGATAATGTGGTGGTGCTGAGTGATAATGTGGTGGTGCTGAGTGATAATGAGGTGGTGCTGAGTGATAATGTGGTGGTGCTGAGTGATGCTGTGGTGGTGCTGAGTGGTGCTGTGGTGGCGCTGAGTGGTGCTGTGGTGGCGCTGAGTGGTGCTGTGGTGGCGCTGAGTGATAATGTGGTGATGCTGAGTGATGCTGTAGTGGTGCTGAGTGATGCTGTAGTGGTGCTGAGTGATGCTGTAGTGATGCTGTAGTGGTGCTGAGTGATGCTGTAGTGGTGCTGAGTGATGCTGTAGTGGTGCTGAGTGATGCTGTAGTGGTGCTGAGTGATGCTGTGGTGGTGCTGAGTGATGCTGTGGTGGTGCTGAGTGATGCTGTAGTGGCGCTGAGTGGTGCTGTGGTGGCGCTGAGTGATGCTGAGTGATGCTGTGGTGGTGCTGAGTGATGCTGTGGTGGTGCTGAGTGATGCTGAGTGATGCTGTGGTGGTGCTGAGTGGTACTGTGGTGGTGCAGTGATAATGTGGTGGTGCTGCGTGATGCTGTGGTGATGCTGAGTGATGCTGTGGTGACGCTGAGTGATGCTGTGGTGACGCTGAGTGATGCTGTGGTGACGCTGAGTGATGCTGTGGTGACGCTGAGTGATGCTGTGGTGACGCTGAGTGGTGCTGTGGTGGCGCTGAGTGGTGCTGTGGTGGCACTGAGTGGTTCTGTGGTGGCACTGAGTGGTGCTGTGGTAGTGCTGAGTGATGCTGTGGTGGTGCTGAGTGGTGCTCTGGTGGTGCTGAGTGGTGCTCTGGTGGCGCTGAGTGATAATGTGGTGGCGCTGAGTGATAATGTGGTGGCGCTGAGTGATAATGTGGTGGCGCTGAATGATAATGTGGTGGTGCTGAGTGATGCTAGGGTAACACTGAGTGATGATGTGGTGATGCAGAAGGCAGAAAGGCACAAAAAGCAGTCTAACAGAGGCCAGAAGGGCAGAAAAACATTGGGAAAACGAGTCTAACAGAGGGTAGAAGGGCACAAAAAAAGGGTCTAACAGAGGGCAGAAGGGCAGAAAAACAAGGGAAAAACGAGTGCAAGAGCAATTGTCTTTAACCCACACATTGCCGTTTTAAGGCCTTTTTATTAGCAGTATTGGTGACGAACAGGACGCTGGAGTGCCTTCAGGGAACACAATCTTAAGGTAGAGGGTAACACGTTTTACGTCATGGGAAAAGTAGGCTGAGGGCAATGTAAGGGCCCCAGTCTTTCACCACCGTCACCTCTCCCCTACCCCTCACTGAGAGTGTTGCCCTGATGACTTGAACAATTCTCAAACAGATGGTTAAATACGGTTTTCCTTTGATGTATTTTTAATGTGAATGATGTTTTGAGTCTATTACGGACATTTCGCAGAGATATGTTTTGTTTATATTTCATGCAACATCCATAAAAAAGCTTTTACATCACAACTGAACCTCGCATGTGACAAATGGGAGATAGGCAGGTTCTGTGCAGTAATATTCGTTAGCTATTGCTGTTTTAGGATATTAAAAACACGTCACTATCAGCGAACATTAAATGTAAACACATTTTTTTAATTTGGACAGTGTTCCTTTGCACTGTTAGGGACTTGGCTAAATAGGACACGATAGAGCTGAAATAATATCAGCTCCAATCAGGGTCCACCCAAATACGGCTGGCCTAGGGCACCCCAAATCCTTAAAATGCCCCTACGTGAGGGGTGCATGGGGTGTGCATGTTGGGTGAGGCAAAAAGCACTTTAAAACTCGTATGTGTATGCAATTTACATGGACGATTATTAGAACGTGCTGGGCGCATTCTAAAATCGTTAAGAGCGCTTGCTCCCTCACACAGTGCTAAGCATTTCAATAGGTTACTGTCACAAACTATGGGGTGTTGTTCATTTCAGCAGGATGGTGCCGTGAGTTACCCGCTAAACTGACGAGGGCAGCATGGGGGCGGTGTGAGATGGTGTGAGATGGGGTGAACACGTGCCGTCACCGGGGGTACAGTGGCGGGCCCCATCCATACCCCTCCCGCCTGCCTCTGATCTCACTATTTTTGCCGAGGCTGCGCTAAGTTTCATTGGCTGCCATAAACTGTCTGCTGAGGCCTCCACAACCCTCACAACTGCCCTGATCTCGACGCTGTGCAACAATTATTAGCGCTTAGAAACAGTACGGATGTATGGAGGTATATAAAGCATGAACAAGTGGAACTCCAGGATTTGTTCCCTTCGCTTCTAAACTGATAGCGTTTAGAAGCAGGAAGGCGGTATATGCGATATGAGCAAGTACCAATTCCGGGGCATGAGTGCACGTCTGAGAATCAGGTACTCACCAATCGGGGACCTCTCTGTGACTGCACTCTGAGTTTTCCGATTCGGGGGTCTCTCCTTGACTAGAGTCTGAGTCTGACCAGTCTCCCATCGCAGCACCTCGGTCGCGTATGTCTGTCTGCTCTCTACTTCGGTCTTTCGCCTCCTGGCCTCTGCTGTGTCTGCACTGTCTGTACGTCAGTGTCCGTCTCTCGGCCTCTTCCTCTGCTTATGAAGGGAAGGGGGTTGTTGTGTCAGGAATGCACCGATCGCCAGAGCCCTCCCCTGAAATCTAAAGTTTGCACCGTCCAAGGGCAGAAACCGGAAAAACAAGCATTGGCCGCGCGCGTGGCTGGGAAGTAAAACAAGCTGGGCCGGGCGCGAAACTGAAAGCGCGGTGGGAACGCACGTGACGCCGTCGCCGTGAGCGTGCACATGTGCTGTCCCGGCGCAAGCTGAGGATCGCCGCCTGCGAAGACACGCCAAGCCTGCTGCCGAGACTGACCGCTGCAGAGGGAGAGGGACACTCAGAAAGAGCCCAGTGAGTGGGGGGGGGAGAGGGGGAGGGGATGTGTATGTGTGCGTGCGTGGGTGGGGGGGGCTGCGATGTGTATGTTTGTGTGTGGGCGTGTGTGTATGCGTCTGTCTGTGTGTGTATGCGCGTGTGTGCCTGCCTTCGGCTGGCCTCAGTAACGCTGTGTCTGAGCGCAGGCGAAGCGCGTCCACACACCCTAAGCGGCTCGTATGTATCCCTTGGGAGGCAAAGTAACAAAAATAGGTCTCGCTGACGACTGCTTTGCCAATGTGCGAGACCTAAAAATGGGCTCCGCAGGGGAGCGGGACAGGTGGTGGGGTATGGAGGTCCAACAGTTAAAGGTGGATTGGTATTACGCTGGGCTAGAGCCCGTAGGCATGAATTTGTTTAGAATGAATTGCTCAGATTATTGTAGTAGGCAAGGATTTTAGTGTTGGGGACCCACCTGAACAAACCTGGAGATAGGTGATTCGCACTATGGTAATCTTAATTAGGTTCTATTAGTAGGAATTTTTTGTATTTTGTACATATTTGTAATTTTATTATAGTATACCCAGTGGTTGCCTTGCAGGAATTCTTATGAACCAACACGGTAGGTCTGACTTTAGGGTGTTTTTTTCCATGAACATTACTTTGCTGCCAGATCTCACCAGGTTTTTTTATTTAGTGTCTTAAACCCACTTATAATATGCACATTACAAATTTGACTCTTGTTGATGTGAGACCATTTTGCCATGTGCTGGCCTTAGGCACACAATATAAAAGCTTTAATGTGACGTTAAAGTTGCCTAGCAGTTAATGGTTTATTGGTTTAGTTGATTCATCTTCCTATAACTGGTCTGCCATATCTTTGATGTGTGTAAGCATTGCATCAATGAACTTTAATACCTTCTCATTATTAGTTATAGCATGAGGCTCCAGTTGTCTGATTCAAACTGATATAAGCAGTCATGCCGTGATCAGAGCATGCCTGAGTGTTTAGCGATACAGATGCCGCGAATGTTGACCTTAAAGATCTCCAATAACATACCAACTGAGGGAACTGAGCCTACCTTCATTTGAATGTTCTCCATAATGGATGCCCTTATCTCTGATTGAAAAGGTGCTTTGAGGAGGGCCACTAAGGAGAATCTCCAGGTTTGCACTCAGGACTTGAGGCATGTAGCATCATACAAAACATGATGTGTATATGATCTAAAAAAGTTCTCTGCAAAATCTGATAATCCTGTGTTCAGGTGCACACATTATTAGTCACAACCCAAAAGCCATGATCGTACAAATACAAAGTTAAATTCCTGGTTTCAGGGAATCTATGCCGCCAAACGTCTACCAGTTTGTGTTGATTCATGTGATGCCACATATCACGTGTCGTAGACTACGAGGCCCTCCGCAAGATTTGTCCAAGGCAAGATCTTGGACTGTATCGAAGTACCTGCCCCAAATAATCAAGTTTGGTTAAAGCAGATAGCATTGGATCAAACCTTCCTGGTAGCACTGCAAACTATGAATATCCGGGCTCTATTGGTGAGTATGGTAACATATGTCACTCAAGAGACCTCTGCATTATAATATCCCGCCTCTTTACACTAGCGAGGGCCTTCAGGTGGAAAAATGGAAATCATCTGTGTTAGGATATATACACCTCTTCAATAGGTGCCAAATGGCATAAAGAACTATCTGTCTTCCCATCCTAGGGCAAATACAGTTGCGGCGAGATATGGGCTTCTACAGGAAGGCGATGCTTGTCATGTTTCTATGGTTGTGTCTATGGGTTGCTTAACCCCCTGGCATTCCTGGTTAGGTAACCCTATTTGGGAAAGTCACATGTCATGTCAGGCCAAGGGAATTGTGAAAATCAGAGAGCTTGTCCCCATCTCGAGTACTGTTCCAAATGAGCATTAACTGTGGTGGGTTTGGATCATGTGCCAATGAAAGGCAGAAAGAAAGCCCCAGTTATCCAATCATTCCCTCCCACCCTGAAAACGCCAATCTTCAGTGAATAGGAAATTCATTTCTCTCTAGGAAATCCCCAAAGGAATTAAATACCCATTTAGGGAAAACGAAGAGGGGTCAACAGTAGTTCAACTGAGGTGAAAGATGCACTAAGTTGTGGCCAGTGCATGAGATTCCAAATACCAGCCGTCAGCTAGCACCCCAGTGAAGCTGCAGGGACCATGCACACACAAATTAAGGTGTTCCCTGACCCAGGCCCTAGAGACTGTTTGCATAGCAAGTGAAGGTCCCATCACTACTGGAGGGTGAGACGGTTCATTCCCAAATAAAGATTCCTAGTACATATGTGGGAAAAGAAGTCCTCTGCCTCCACTAATGAAGCACCGCTCCAACTCCCGTACACCACAACAATGAGGAGCGTCACCGCTGGAGAGAGCACACAAGCTTCAGTGTACAACTCTGGTCAACCCTAGGGCAGACTGCTTGTCTCAACAGTAGCCACTACACCTCTCGAATCATATGCCTTTCCTAAAGAAAGTAAAATCAGCAGAGAAAGGCAGATCGATCTGCCTGGATCTTATCAGTTATCGCTCGTTCCAGCAGTAGATTCTTTCAGACTAACATCTTTTTCGAGCAAGTTTCTCCCAGCACAGTGTTTTTTTAGCAGCAGTAGCCTTTAGATTTGTAAACTAGTGTGCCCTGTTCGTATAACAGATTTTAATCTGGCTGGATGTAGCGTAACATGTTGAACTTTCCATGGTTACAAGTATTTTTTTACATTAGTAAGTGCCATCCTAACCTTCTATACTGTTTGGGTGAATTAGGGGAATAGGCAGAGTTTTGAACCATCATGGTCAGCTCCTTCTCTCGCGTCAGACATTGATCTGTCTCAATCGCATTCATTGAGCATGCAAGCATTAAACCCTTGTGGAGTGGAGCCCACCACTGACCTCACAAGGGCACAGTGTGCCCATTCTACAATGCACATAGAGGAAAAAGTGGAACATGTAGAATAATTCTCACAGTAGGTTCTCCACATAGGTCTTCATCTTGCACATGTTAAACTATCGAATGCCAACAAATACTTCTATTGTTTTACCTAAACTTGACCTCTAGGTCTTAGTTCACAGCCAGATCACCTCCATTTTCTGCATATTTAGTTCTCTCCTTTGTTCTGTCAAAGACCTATTGTGTAAAATACCAATACTTAGTGGTTTTTGGGTCAGCTCATTGCTTACCAATGGTTGGCTTTCTTGTCAGTCTGATTTTTCCTTCCACTTTTTTTTCTCTGCAGGAGATAACTTAATTGTCAGCATTTTTATTGGATGACTTGTATCCTCATTGTTGCTCTTGCTGCTCCACCCCCCCCCACCACCCCTACCTCCAGTCAGCCAGCTGCTCCACCATGGCCCCCCCACACTCCCATTTCACTTTTTTTCATTTTCTTTTTAGAAGACCCTGCAGTTGCTGCTTACTGTTGGACAGCTCCTTTCAAAATAATAAAGTTTTGCTCACTTTTCTATTGTTTTAATTTACCGCTCTTAGACGGATGTCCTCCATCTTGGAACCGTGAAAGAAAAAAGAGAATGGCTTCTGCATCATCATAATGTATGTGTGGTGATGCATTGATGCATATTCATGATCACACTGGGGCTTCTTTTTCCCTTCTTGCCAAAATATTAGACCTATTGGCTTTCATTTCTGGGGCAAGCAATGTCCCCCGTTTCAGAGATCTGTCGCTCCACCATGTCCAGTCTCTGGGCATGCTTGTCAAGTCTCTCATTCAAACAGTCCGTACATGTGATAAACAGACCAATCTTTTCACCTTTAGAGTGGAGGCTCCTATTCATTCCCAAGAGTAATGACTTGACCTCTGTTTGCTCCATAGGATCAACCTGGGTTTTTAGTGGCTCAGCGTTGGTCCCTAACTTTTTCTTTGTGGCCTAGTTAATCTCTCTGGGTTAAACGGACATTTGGGCTGTCTTTAGTCACCGTTGCCCAAGTCTAATACTAGCAATGGTAGGGTCCCCCAGCGCAAGGAGGCATCTCAGAAGATGTGCATCTGCGAAGGAGCAATTCACACTCCTCATTAGAGCAGAGGGATGTCATAGATTTTCTTGCTGTGGTAGATACTGTAGGGCTAGAAACCACTCAGGAAGGAATAAGAGTGGTGTTGTAAAGGTAGCTTCCATCAGATGAAGAAGCTGATTAGAGTCCACTCCATTTTGAGAAATGGGGGATATTGTACCAAAGGGGATAAGGCTCTCAGACACTTGACTCATAATAACAAGATCTAGGGCGTTTATTATTTCAGCTGTCCTAGAAATCAGCAGTCTCTTGAAGCTACGCAACAGATGCCAAGATGATGGTATCGCTCCCATGCATCCACTCTTTGATGTCATCTATGACAGCGAGGTATACTCTGTCCGAAGCCTTAAATGCACCAAAGCTTGTGTGGGCTTCCTGGCCGCTCAGAGGTTCCACACAAAACAAAGGAAACTCGCCATGCTCACGACCTCGGGCCTAATAACCTTACATGTATGGCAGGCCTCTTTGCAGATTCAGGTCATGTCAGAGCCCCGAGGTCCTCAGCACCATCAGCCAAGTTCCAGTCCATCTTTGGGGAGACATGTTTCTGCTGAGTGCAGCTATGAGATGTTCTTGGTTTGCTAGTGGCAGGTCCCTTTTAAAGCACCTAGAAAGTCCACCGAGGTGGATGTGCGGCGGTAGGGTTCACAAACAGTTGCCCAACGTGCATTCGGGCTCACCAGCAGCTCCTGTATGCCTTGCCGCCGCAGGCTACAACACTCAAGTAGAGGGGGAGACACTGAAGTCAATCCTCACCTACTTCAGAGAGCTCAGGCCCGGGGAACCAACAGGTATTTTCAGTCTCTGTTGTGCAGCCCGGTCAGCCAAATGAACATTCCAGCCCAAGAAGGCAAGATTGGCAAGGGTTTTTGACATTTGACATGGGCTTCCCTCCGAGGCTTGGTAATCAACAGGCATCTTGGCCACCAGATCTCTGTCACACCATGCTTGAATATTTAACAAATTGCAGAAAAAATCATCAGGAAACTACAGATATAAGCCGCTCTCAGCTAGTCTTTTTCAAAACATCACCGCAGTAATTCCCATAGCAATCGTTGGTGCCCATGAATATATTCTATAAATACATGTTTGTTATCAGCAGTTTATAAGCTATATTTGGTGTTTAGCATAGCAGGATATGTTGAATTAGATCGGTGCTTAGAAAAATGGGGAGAGAATTTAAATACGGAGACACTTCCTCCCTACATTATTTAGAGCTTGGATGCCCAAAATAGATTTTAACCTGTGTTTTTCTCATCCGAGGATGTCATTTAGGCTGTCTTGCATGAGGGTGCAATCAGAGATTGTGCTTATTTTTTGGCCTTGCTTGTTCCAGGGACCTTGAGATATAATATATATGCGTTCTTAAATGGACATGTTTTTGATCATATGGATCCAGTACTTGAGTCCATATTAATTAATCACACATTATTGGCTTTATTCAGTTGCATGAATAAACCCACAGTTTTAAACTGGCTCAGAAAATGTGGATTTCACATGCTTCAGTTGTTACAAAGAAGCAGGGACTGAAGGTATAAAAGTCCTATTTCATGCTATCAGTGAATAATTGGATTTTAGATCTGTTGACACTTTCCAAAAGAAATTTGGCAATATCTGCTACTTTTTAGTCTTGGATAGCTATTTCCATTTTTCTGTCTTCGTTAGTCATTTGCTGGACTCAGCGACCCCCTACGCTGCATGGGAACACATGGCAATCTGGCTGTGTTGGCAAACAAGTTGATGAAAGGTCTTTTCTCCAAGACTGGATTACAAGGATTGAAGGTGGACATGGTTCAGAAAAGGCACTCGCAAAACTTAGGAAGAGCAAAATCGCCACTCGCTCTATGGGCCTAGCTCGGACAGCTCCACAGTTTCATCACCAACTACCCCTTTTGAGGCTTCAGCAGGGAATATCTGCAGAGGCACTGGTAATATGGGCTTCACTCACAACGGCCTCCCAGTCCTTTTAGAGTTGATGCTGGGAAGCTGGCCAACAACGTTCATTCCCATAGAGCAACTTTCCATGCAGACCACAACCTCCCACCTCGCAGCCACAGTTGCAAAACTTCTTTACTTTGTCCTTGGTCGCACAATAGCATGCCATAAGAGGTCGGGTCACCCTTCTCCTCCCCACATGGCAGAGTATCACAACAGGCCTAAGGGTGCTCAAGATCATAGAGCATGGCTACTCAATCTTTTCTGTCCTATCCCGCAGTCATGCCACCTGCACCACAACACCTTCTGGAGGGCACCTTGTCTATACTCTGTGGAGAAGTTCAAGCTTTCTTGGACAGATGAGCAGTAGAAAGGGAGTCTGCACCAGAGATCAGGACTGGTTATTTCTGCTGTTACTTTCTGTTGCCGAAAAAGGACGGAGGCCTTTGCCCCATCCTGGATATCTACCCTCTGAAATGCTCACCCTGGCCCAAGTTCTGTCCGGCCTGGATCCAGGAAGCTGGATGGTGGCTCTCGACTTGTGTCCACATCCTCGTCCAGGTGTCCCACAGACACTACCTGAGATCAAAACGGTGTTCCTCATCGCAATCACATCTGCTAGTCGAGGCAGTGAAATCCAAGCCTTGTGTGTCCAGCAATCATATACTTAGTTCTTTCCGGACACACTGGTCCATCCTGCTGAATGTAGTTAGGCCCTTCCATATAGGGTAATCTATCACCTTTCTGAGCGCCACCTCACTTTCTAAGGAGGACTTGACCTCTAGAGGGTACTTACATTTTATATTGATCGCACCAGAGAATACCAGCAAGATGACCAGCTTTTTGTTGGCTTGTTTGGACCAAAAAAGGGAAAAGTGGTGCAGAGAACCATTTTGTAGTGGACTGTTCTGTACATAAAAATCTGCTATGGGCTGTCTAACAAAGAACTCTCAGGAGGCTTGCATGTTCATTCCACTAGAGCAAAGGCTGCTACAACTGCACTGGTGTGCCTGTCATGGACATTTACCAGGCTGCTACTTGGTGTCCCTTCAGACTTTCACAAAATATTACTGTTTTACCAGGTTTGGTGGGATGAGTATTTCATCCAGTTTGTCTTGTTGGATTTTCAGGTCTGAGACATATCACAGACCCACCACCTGAGGAGGTACTCTGTATGTTGACCTACTTTTGTAACAACTTGCACTTTTGTAACAAGTCCAGCACTACAAATGGCCAACCACTGGTACTGAACCACCCTCCCATGAAAAAATATTTACTTTAAGTAATGGATATTTATTGTAAATATATACTATTTTATTAATTAATTGATTACATTTCTTTTTTTTCAAAGATTTATAAAACGCGCAGCGACCCAAAAGGGTTTCCCAGCACTCACAATAAATTTATAACATTGATTTATATTTATTTATATTTCCATCTATTCTAAACAATGTAATTTAACATAATTTCCTATGGTTTTATTTTAAATCCCTATCTCCATTATTTTCAATGAGAAGGGTAGTAGTGTAAGCTCCTACAAAAGTGCAGTGTTGTACGGCTTCCACTTTCTCAGTGGTAACTGTGCTTTTGTGGAACAACATAAACGGGATGGTGCCAGACTAAGTCAATGCACCTTCTCAGGATATTTTAGTCCTCCTAGCTCACAGTGCCTCCATAAGTACCCTAAACCTAAGAGGATAACAAATGGATGTGGCAACCTTAGAACATGACAAACCTGACTCCCTAAAAAATGGTGGTAACAGATCTAGGAACTTTTCACTCAGTCACTCGTGCACACCCAGATAGGCACACTAAAATACACAAAGGAGCATTTCAATATTTATTGAACCATTGTGATTCTTGTATAAAATACATGCGTGCAATTAATAATAGACCGAAGCAAATGGGAATGATTAGCAATATGAGAACAGTGCAAATATAAACAATTCCACCATTGTGCTAAAACAGTGTACATATGTATATATATGCTGGCATGTAGGTACTGTGTATAGTGTACTCCTACTATGCGCTCCCTAACCTAGTTGCCTAAGCCGGGTGAACTGCCAAAATCCCCTCCTGGATGAAGTAACTCCACATTACCTGATGGAGAGTATACACTGGTCCCCTACTTGGTCCCCTTCTTGGTCCCAAGTTGGACATCCCTCCTTTGCGGAGGGTAAACAGGAAACAGATGTGCTGCGACTCCGACAACAGCAACCTCGCAGTGATAGAGTGCTCCTCTGATCTGAACATGGAAGTGCTCTTGTTTATAAAATAAAACAGATCCATTCTGCCATGCTGAGACCTCAGCTAGGCTGTCATTGTTTATCCTCTTATGATAGCTATGTTGCCTAACGTACGATAAACAACATTTGCACTGTGAACTTTACCCCTTTTACTGAATGTTCAATGGGTTGTGATAATCTTTAGATGAAGTGGACTGTAAGCTATGTAATCTATCCCAAACAATCCTATCAGGAACCTGAACAGTTGAAATTTTCACCAGAGAAAGGTCTCTTCAAGCCCTATGCTAAGAAGAATGTGGTTTTAAAAACAAAGTTCACCAGTTGTACAGCAGAGCGTTCTGGGAGATAGTGTCTGTTCAGAAGCAAGGAAAAGACTGTACCAAAACCAATCCGAAGGACCAGAAAAAGTAATGCAATTGTAATCCAATGGTGTAGCCATGGAGGAACGAAATATGTATTCTTCAGCCAAAGATAGAAAACGTGCACTGTCATTCATAAAGGTAGTGGTGCTGGTGGATCAGATGAGCCCGAAGTCATCAAAGTTGATGGAAGTGTCAGTCCGATATATTTTTGTCTACGCAGGTTGCGTAGAACTGGGAGATGGCTCGATCTGTGGTGTGTTGCCGTAAACCGCATTCATGTCAGTATTCTGAAATGAAATCTGTGTTTCTCGACAAGTTGATTGTATAGTAGTTGTTGTAGTAACAGGAAGAAGGGATCCTTGATTGTTGGTTACTGCATCATCGGTGATTAAAGCTTTAATTTGAACTTCCTGCATGGTAGTGAGAGGAGCCCACATGGTCGACTGTTGAGATTTCACCACATAGTGTGGTTTGATCAAATCAATGGAGACAAATATTTTATTTCTGCATGCAGCAAGAGGTGTAAGTAGCACCGTTCAGATACCTTCAACAGCCAGGACGGCCTGATTTCTTTTTTGTCCACTATTTTCCCCCTGCACCAGCTCCCAAACCATTCCGATCCAACGAGGAGCTGCTGGCACTTCCTTCACTACTCCATCTGGGCAATCCATGACAGATTCTGGTGGCCAACAGGTTCTCCCAAAATATGTCTTTTTGTATGTCCCCTACCTTTTGGAGTTGCATCGCCCATAGGCGATGCGGAACACTTAATCTCATATGCAATGTTCACTCTGGATACAGTCATTCAGCGCTACTGCCGTCAGACAATCCATAAGGTTCGGGCAAACTATTGTGAACTCTGCCATGCTGTCCTGCATGGTCAGAGCCCATTGTATGTTCAGAAGCAGTGTGCTCTACATTCGTGGCATGCTTTACCTTAAGTCATCTACCTGGGGTTTGGATGTTTTAGGTATGTCTTCCTGTTTAGTCAGATGAACGTTGTGAGTCTTTCTTCGGGTTCACATACACCTGCGCTCTGACTGTCCACTTCTCTCCAAACGTTTTTCGGATGAGTCCTGAAAGGAATGAGATGAACGTGTATTTGTATCCGGAAATCTGTTAGTTGGGCTAATATTATCATAGGTGTGCAGGTTATAGTGCTTCTCAGGGGCTTCCAGTTGAGGACACCCACCCCGTTTTGCCTTTATTTTTCTTATTATCCCACTTCTGCTTTGTACAAGATTTGGGTGGTTTCTTTGAGTTATCCTTTTTAGAATTACTCTTTATTTGTGGCTTACCACGTTTGGCTCCCAAATTATATCTACCTAATGTTGCATAGGTCTTCTTGATAATTTTAGGTAATTCGCGGTCCTGTTGTCCCAGGGCCGAATCCCTTAGATGCTGGTGCATAGCCAACGCTGCTGTTGCTTCCCCATTAATGTTTTATTTATGTATTTATTGAGTTTTCGTAACATTACACAGTGGTTCAGTACATTGTTACATCTTATATATGTGTTGAGGAAAGGTTCCAGACAGCATACACTTTTTACAGACTATATGTTGGCATGTTCTTATTCACAATTCAGCAGTATCCCTCTTCAGTTACATCATTAATTAAAAGTTTCCTGTCCCAATAATAAAGCTCCCCCATTAATGTTACTTAAGATAATGGCGGCTACTGTGGCAAAATTACCCAGTAGTTTCATCCCCAAATCCAAGGCCAGTGCTGCCCCGTACTTATTCTAGATCCGTTTAAGGACGTCTGGCAAAATAACTAATGAAGGGGGTACTATGAGTTCTGATATATACTGTAGCAAAAGCTGCATCCCAAGTGGTGCAGTCTTCGACATGGGGAGCCATCCCCATTGGCAAGCAGATTGTTAATATCCTAGGTTTTTCCTAGGGTCCCATATGGGGAAACACCACTTGAAGCTGACTTATTTTTTTTAGTCAATCTATAATGGAATTTCCTCCAGACTGAAGGAACCGTACCCATGACTGAATTTAATATATGTGGGCTGATGCCCGGTGTAGCCATTTATGGCTTGTGCAGCTTAAGGAGTCATTCGCATAACAAACTGTATCAAACACCTATACAAGGTTACTAAATTGTTGTACAATCTATGCACTTGTGGTGGTGTCATATTTTCTCAGGATGTGGTGTGTAACAGACTAAGACTGGCCATGTCGCTCCCTCAATGCTAAGGGGACCTAATCTAATGTCTTCTGTTGGGTGTGGTAGTGCACCTTCAAACCAATTTCTGTGTTCTTGGTATGTAAATAGTATTTCTATTTCTTCGTATGGTGTGTAGTTATTTGGAACTTCAGCTGGTGTATAGTTGTGAAACAGCCTTGTTGTGTCGTCTGCTGCTGGGAATGTAACCCATGAATACCTCTGTCCTGCATGCTTCGGGAGCCTCAACCACGAACACCACATCTCTACCTGTAAGTGTGAGACCATGTTGTTGCAGTTTCTGAGTAACTGCATGTCTGCAGTTAACAGCAATGTTAAGATCGTCTGTTTCTAACATAATAGGAAAAAATACAGGTCCTAGGATGCTTGATTCCGGTCCTGGAAAGACATGGCTTGGCAGTTCGGGCTGGACTGTTCCCATGAGGCACAGGGTCAAGGCTGATTTGCATATGGCCATGTCTGAACTGGGGTGGTGTGGAGTGCAAAAAAAGATGGATTTAGGCCCAGATCTCTGTGCTGGGGTGAATGTATGACATTGTTCTGCATTCCATCAACTATTGTTTTTGCACCGTTTAGCATGAACGGTGACGCCAGCCAATGGAAAAGAGGGGCGGGGCTTAACCCTCGCTAGTGAAAGTACTCTAAAACATTAAATCTCTCCAGCGAGACTGCGCATGTACGCAGCCTACGCTAGCCGAGACCTAAAAACAATACCTGCCAGTTTTGCTGTGTTACGCTACTAGGGGCCGGGCTCATTTAGATAAGCTGAATGCTGGTGTGCAGTGCTTGGTTTGTATTGTGTTAGTAAACATCTATAAAAGGAGCACATACATTTTATATTATTGCCTGGAGCCGCATGATTCTCCGTAGCCTGTGGCGTGATGCGGGAAGAACAGAGCTAACTCTGCACTGTTTGGCACAATACGTACCCCTGGGAGCATGTGTGGTGCATTCCTGCATCTGCGGGTCTTGCCCACGTCAAGTGGGCTCATCCTCATAGCTGATCCGCGCCCCTGATACCCCGTGTGCAGATTATAGCGTGCGGTCTCTGCGTCTCTGGTCACGTCACTGGCCAGGTATATAGAGGAACACCGCAATCTATATTATGTGTGTCTTTGTTGAACCAGTGCTTTGATCTTTCATAAAACAGTGCTTGTGTCATTTCTTAACATTTGTATCCAGGGCATACTTGAGCTCGGTAGTTTTGAAAGTACCAAAGTTCCTAAATACTCCTTCCTACACCTGTTTGTCTTTTTTATTTGTGAGTTTAAATTCTGAATTGTTGTCGTCTCTGTATAACAAGCATTTGCAAGGCAATAGGTCTCGCATTTACGCGAGTTTAAGCTATTGTCATTGTAAATGACAATACCTTTTATTTTTGTTTTAAAAACTAAAACAAAAAATAAAAGGCTTTGTTATTTGCAATGTCAATAGCTCAAACTTGCGTAAATGCGAGACCTATTGCATTGCAAATGCTTGTTGTTTTGTTGTTTTGAGAATCTATTCACCCTATGTATTATGTATCTGGATGCAATGACAGAAGCAGCAGATTACCAGTCGGCAGCACACTATGATGAGCACAGATTTGTAGCTTACTTTATAAGGCATGCCCTAGTCTGTCTATACTGTCCCGTTTAAAAAAAAAAAAATTTAAACCTTTATTGCAACACTCTGAAAGTACAAGTATGGGCCTACAACCGCAGGGGCCGGCCGCTAGTTATAAGTGTAACCAATCACAGCACGGTGTAACACAGCTCATCAGCCGACAGCCCTGAGGTCCGGCAGCGATTCAGGATGAAGTTTGTCTTGGAACGCATGAATAGGTCACAGGATATAATAAAAGTTTCATTTTATATTATAGAAATAAACGGATCAGGTGCCATACAATCAAGCTAAAGGAGACGGGGGACAGGCCAGGAAACAGGATATACGTTAGAGACAACAATATGAGGAACCCTGGCGCCAATGCTTATGAATCGAAGTGAATAACAATACAGGATACAGTTTCAGAAGCGCCGGTTCCCAGATCCTGCCCACTCGGACTTTCGATTAACCTAGGAAGCGTGAGCACAAAATTCCAGAACACAATATAATCAGAATGGAACACAGACAATACTGACCCGAAAGGGAAGGGAGAAAAAGGCCATAGAAAATAAAGGCAAAATAACCCCCCTCCATTCAACCCCCCCACCCTGCACCCCTGCCGATGGCTATAGCCTAACCCCACTAGCAGCGTGCCTATCGCCCTAAAGAACTAAAACCCTAAAAGAAGGGAAAGAAAGAGGAAAAGTGGAGGAGGGCCTAGTAGTACATGACCCCAGCCCTTTAGTCCCCCCGCCAGAAACAGGCACCCCCTATTGCAAAGAGACGGATGTGGAGCGACCCTTATGAGAGAAATTAGGGGGCACCGTGACACACCGCCCAGCCTCTTAAATCAAATCATCGCAAATCGAACAGTCATAATACCATTTCAAACCGCCCGAGTTGAGTAATCTCACCCCTGACCCTTCCGGACCAGCACACGAGCCCTCCCCAGCGAGACCCAAAGGCATACAAGCAAGTCATAGAGGAGAGGGAAGTCATCAAGAGTCAATTCGTTACCACTTGCAGCAAGTAAGTCCACGGGAGCTTCAGGTGTAGGAAGCCTCCCTCTCCCAACAAGACAGAGACCGTCCCGATGTTTCTTGCCCCGGGGTCGCAACGTTTCCAAAAAAGGGGGGAGACGATCACCAGATGAAAAAGAGTCTACAACACAAGTCTCCGGGGGTAGGAAGCCAGTCAATACCTCAAAAGTCAATAACGGTGGAAGATGCAGGGGAACTCTCACAACCTCTAGGACACCATCTTCCAGGGCTTCATCCGGCGGTCCCAATATTCGCATCCCCACGGGGTCCTCGCAGTGAGTCAAAATGGCCGCTGCTTGAATGGCTACAGATGGTAGTTCCAGTAGTGGGGCAGGGTCCGGTACACTAGGTAGCATCCCAGATAGGCTTGCATCCATTTTATCCATGGAGACAGTCATTTGTGATTGAAGCGTCCAGAGTTCTGCCAGCAATGACTTCAGCGACGGCTCAGACACATTTCGGTCCATGGTCTCACGCCCAAGACCGATAACAATCACCTCCCGAGTGAATTGGTGTCTCCGGGGGGGATAGACAGGGATCACGAGAGGGCAAGCGTGGACGGTAACCCTTCGTTCTCCACAGCCACGATCACCCAGCTTAACGCCGCAGGCCGGGGCCCCGATCCGCCGAACCCCGGAGGGAGCCAGCACCGGGTCCGCGGGACGGGAACCCCCACCCGCCGTCAGTAGCAAGCAAGGTCACCTCTCCATCAGTGCTGAGCAAAGAGAACAATCACTGCCAATTCCGGGCGCAAAAGAAGCCTCCACTACGATCGACCGGACCCTGCCTGGGTCTCTCAGCCGTTGTTGTTGCACTACCACCCGGCCATGCAGATTCTCGAGGCCCCGGCTTCACCGCTGGAGAAGGCCACAATCTTCAACTCGGCGTAACTCCATGAAACCGGCCGATAAAAAATTCCCGGATTTCTCCCTCGGAGTGAGGAACTGTTCATGTACCCAGGGCCTGGGCGTAAAATCAGGATATTGTGCAGGATCTTGCGGTGGGATACGGAGGTCGGCGGAGCCGGGAGCCTAAGCAGCCATCTTGTTTGCCGTCGTAGCTCCTCCACTCTGTCCCGGTTTTTGCTTCTCAAAATCTGGTTACCCTAATCATGCACCCATGTTCTTCATAACCGCAAAGTGCTGAACTCATGGTTAAATAGGTGATGCTATTTTCTGAATTTTTTTTTTACTTAAGTTTGTGATCCAGTCACAGTCCTGTCCCTAACAAACTGCGCCAGCATCCTCGCTGTTGTTCCACCCTTTCTATGTTTAGTTGCTCCATGCGCTCTCGGTACTCCCATGCATCCTTTCGATGGTTCCACACGTTCTATGTATTGCTGTGGGTGGTTCCCGATTTGTCTTGTGTGCTCTCGGTGGATACAGCCGGGGGTATGCTCTTATGCAGCGGAGTCCAATGGATACAGTAACACTGCCTCCACTGCGGTGCTCCCACTACTCTGTGGCCTGGGGCGCGAACACGACCAATGAGGTAAATGCACGGTTGATAAAGAGCTCGAGGGAAGGACGCGGGGAAAACAAACTGCTGGAAATGGGGCCTTCTGATGTGAACATGAACCATCCGCCTCCTGAGGAGAGGGGAATGTCTTTCTTGTCTGACCCCTCGTTTCCCTACGACGGCATAGGGCCTACGTACTCCACCCTAATCCCCTGCCGCCTCCCCCCCCCCGTTTGAGTTTCAAAGCCCTGGTGTTTTTGAACCACTCTTTTGCAGGACAATATTGGGTCGTGAGCACGCGTCCTGCAGACTGCACCGGCTGTCTTTGCATGAAACCGCCTCATTTGCATTTGTGCTTTTCTCTGATTTACAAAAAAATTATGTATGGGTCGTCAAGTAACCAAAACAGCGCAAAAGACACGTGATTTCAGGGTTTTGGGCTCAGTTCGACCCCTGGCTTCCACAAACGGACACCACGGTGCAGGGCGAAAATCTGCCTGCGCAGATCACGTGACATGGGCCCCTAGCTTGCTGCAGGGGCTGACCGGTATCCATCAAGTTTGAAGAACACTGCATCACAACCAGGGGAGATTTGTTGTTTAGCTCCAGCGCGGAGGCACCCTCTGGTGGTTAATCTTCAGTTGTTGGAAACAAGACCACAATTTATTTTTAATCCAAGCTTGTTCCCTTGACCAGAGGTGACTGGTACTCGTCTAGTCACGCTGACCTCCGATCACTATGCAAGATGTCGAGCAAAAGTCTGGGCACTAGAAAGCACCTGGACACCACGTATCACTGTGCACCCACACGCTCTGCATTGGAATGTTGGGGTTGTGCCCGACAGTGTGATCCAAACATCTTTTGCATACCGTGTATCACATATTTTGAATGTGCTTCAAACTCAGATGTAATTTTTTAGGCACTGCAACCAGCAACATGTTATAACTATGTGCACCGTTTTTCGCTCTTAAGAAACATGAGTCTAAACTGAGCCCGGGGCACGCTGGACTGGGTATATTGTGAGTTAGGGATATTGCGCCTAAACTGGCTTTGGATTTCATCCTTCAGAGGTCAATGCAAATAATGTAGAGGCAGTAGGGTTAGATAAATGTGACTTCTGAAACTACTGCGCTCGGACCACAGAGCTCGATTACGCACTCTATAAACTTGTCGGTCTGTTTGCTTCACGTGCGTCAGGACAGCAGCGCATACGACAGATGCTCCGTTAACCTTGGGCGCGAGGACTTCAGAAGCATCTCATCTTCTGCCTTTGCATTTTTGGAATGCCTGCAGCCCTGCCTCCTTTTGGGACGGCCCATCCGGACTTGATCACGGATTGTTTATATAACGCGTCTCATGAAGATAAGAAAATGCTTCACGACAGCCGTGAAGCAAGCGATCCAATCTGGAGAGGCTGTCCCAAAAGGCGAAAGGGTGGCAACAAAAAAAACTAATTTCCAATGGCAGGCCACCGTTTAGCATAAACGCTGACACCAGCCAATGGAAATGAGGGGCGGGGCTTCAAGCCCCCTTCTGAAATCCCTCTCTCACAATATCTCTCGCCAGCGGCCAGCGCATGCGCTGCAACGCTAGGCGAGACCTAAAAAGGGTAATGTACGTTTGCTGTGTCTTTCTGTATGGTAGTTATGTAACATGTTGTTTTCCGAAATAAGAGGTTTTTATCACAGTGAGGTAATTGGGATGAAGTCGAAGGGACTCTGTTGGCAATTCGATGATCAAAATGTTCCTTGCAGTGCAGTAATTATACGTTTGTGTGCTGAAGTATTTTTATGCAGCAAGACTAAAACATACAATGACTGTGCCGCAAACATACCTTCTTAAGAGGGAGTTCGTCTTGAATAGTTCAATTTGATCGAAATACCTGACAGTCAGTAATGCAAAGAAATTATGACTATGAATGAAAAATACTTTAGCTAGACATTTAAGTCCATTAAAGTGCTGATCAACATAGTATTTAAACTTATTTAATTAAAAAGTTATTACAATTCGATCCTAATAAAAACCCATAAATCTCAAGAGCTGCAGGATAAATCCAGTCAATACGTTTTATATTACAGACATCTGTAGGAAGGAACAATCTAGAGTGCTCCTAACGTACCGGGTAAAGTGCAAGTGACTATCAGCATAAGAAGGCCACATGGACACAAGCTGGGATGTAACTCTCGAGTCTGTTATTTCAGTGTCCATTAGGCAAACTTTTGCCATCGGAGTTTCTATTTGCTTATCAGCTAAGTTTCTGTTTTATACCCTAAAGTGCGACCGTTATAAGACGTGAAATGCAACATGAATGTAATACAAACATTGGTTAGCAGCTGTGTCAAAAGCCTCATTTAAAGACAGGTTTTAAATAAACAGTAAAAGAGAGGCTGCAGTTCTCACGTTTCTAGATTTACTGCCGCAAGTTTTAAACATGTAGTAAAGTTACTATTTATGGTAGGGTCCGTTGCCTTGAAGCAGGCATTAATTACTGCATGCCTGCTTGTGTGTATGCCACGTTGGTTAAAACGCGTTCTTAATAAACCCTCCTTCTTTCGAGCAGCAGGCAAGACAGAGGCATGTTATGTGAGTGATGTTCTCCTCCCAGTCTTACACAGTCTGCAATGAACGTTGTTGGTGGTCCTGAGCCAAGGCACTGCGTGGAGAATACCTGGGAGGAAACCAAAGCAATGTCTAATAAAGAGCTCCTTTAACTGCAATGGCCACCCGTTTTCCAGGTAGGGCTGTGGCTTAAGAACCTTGTGTACACCTAGGGTTGTCCATCAATGGTATCTGGCTGCGAAGGCTTCTTTGTTTTTTAGCATAGATATTTTTTCAGAACGTTATTGACTGCTTTTCTAAATGATTCTGGAGGTAAAGTGCTTTCCCACAAGAGAGCCTGGCATAGTTGGTTATCCAACATACTTCCATACTTTGATGTAGGCCACTTTTCTTGGAATTGTTTGGTTTAGTAAACCAAATTCTAGTCGTATCTGAGCCGGATAGGCATTGCGCGGTAGTCGGAAAAAGTGATCTGAATGTTTTTGCAATGATCGTGTTTGTGGTAGGTGCTGCTCAGCCTCTTAGGGCCTCACCCTGTATGAGATGCACCTGGACGTTTTGCTGCAATTCTCTTTAGGAGAGGCATGTAATTAGGGCCTCCTAAGAAACTCTGCAAGGTGCGGAATGCGAGGAGTATATTGTTACCCTTCCTCTGCTGATCCTGTTTGTGTTGAAGGAAGGAGGCCTTATTGGCAAATAGTATCCTGAGGTATCTGTAGGTTTTAACCATCTCCAGTTGACGACCTTGTAGACACCAGCTGTGAGGTTTCCGCTTTCTGTTACTCAGTTCCATCACCTTGTTTTTTTTCTCATTTATTGACATTCCATTTGCGGATGAATAATAAGATAACTTGGCGATGAGTTGCAGGCTTATTTTTGTTTGACTTAATAGTATCACATCATCTGCATATAGGAGATTCGAGATGTACATGTCTCCTAGTCTTGGAGGATGTGCGCTTACGTCGTTCAAGGCTACAGTCAAGTCGGCCAGAAAGAGATTAAATAGGTACGTTGCCAACACGCATCCTTGTTTTGAGCCCTGGGTGGTCTTGAATTTCCTGGACCGGAAGGAGCCATCACCTATTCTCACCCGTGCCCAGATAACCGAGTTTAGCAACTGTATTGAATTCTGTAGGTGAACAGGGATACCCCAGTGTGTCAGTTTTTGCCAGAGGAGATTGCCTCACACAAAATGAAGATTTAAAATCTACCAAGCAAAAATAGATTGGTTGCTTTTCCAGCTTCCGTTTCTCTATAATGGCTGATAGTGATAAAAGGTTGGTTGCTGTGCCTGCTCTTTGTATGCACTCAGATTGATTAGGGGGAACAATTTGTTTTTTTTCCGCCCAGAGCTGTAGTTCTGTTAAAAGGAGACCTGCGAAGTGATTGGCCTCAGTGTCTAATAATGTTATAAGATTATAGTTTTCCGGGCAGTGGCGATCACCCCCTTTAAAAATGGGGGTGATGATGGATCCTTTCCATGAGTCTGGAATCGTCTAGTTGCAAGGCATTGTTGAAAACTATTGACAGTTTGGACGCCCAAAAAGCAGGGTTTGTCTTTTACCGCGCTTGCCGGATTTCTTGTGGGCCGGGTGCTCAGACTTGTCTGCTTTTGTTAATTGAGGTACATTTGCCCTACTGTGAACTTTGCGGAGTAGTGACTGGGTTTATTAGTTTATTAGTGAAGAGTGAACACTTTGTACTGGGGTGTATTTATAGTTGATTGAGGAGATCTGAGGCAATAGCTCCAATTGACCCTATTGTGTCATTTGTCCAGCATAAGTTCTTGTAGTTTGTTGTAACAAGATCCCCTGGCAAGGAGGTGGCCTTTCGGTGTAGAAGGCAGTGCTATTGATTAATAAACGTATTTATGTTTTTTATGTGATTGTGTGACAGTTAAAGCTATTTTGTGTTACATTTCCAATCCGTGCACGTTCGCATATAAAAATAACGATTGGAAATAAACGAAATGTGTTGAGTATAAAAAAGGATCGATGTAATCAGGCTCTTTTAAAATGATCTTCCTCTCATTAAATTGTAAGAGTAATTTCCTGTCCTTGACCTCGAAACCTGAATCCCTTCCACCACCCAACAATTTTCATTTCCTTTTTTCTTTAATTATACTCTTTGTAGGCCTTTTGAAAGAAAAGTGTACTATTCAGTACAGGTGGGCAGAGAATAAAAACAAGTTAATTTTCAAGGAGTTTAGTTGGCAGTAAGTGAGCTTTTCTGAAATAGCAAGCCTCTTTTAGAACCTAAAGAATGGATTTGGAAGCGAGGTTATGGTGGTAATGGATGTTCGTTCAGTCAGCCTTATTGGAGCACATTGCATGCATGGGCCAAATCATGAGTAAAACTATTTTCTCTGAGCGATCATATATCGAATCAACACAAGAAAGTCACATTTTGTTGATGTATTGTAATTAAGTCAAAATGGACCTAAGTTTGTAAATTGTCGTCCTACCATCAAAAGAAAATATTGAAGTATGGGTAAAAGCCATTTTCATGTTTATGTATGCTCTTTGCTGTGTTGGGATCTTCACATATGTATTGATGAGGTTAATGTAGTGTGGTAAGCGAGTTCAATACAAAGTGTATGGAGGTGCGTGAGTTATGATGATCCGAAAGTGTTGCTTAAATTATACATTTAAGGTATAAGTAGAACTTTAGAATTTCTAATGTTAGTGTAGTTTAAGTATGAGTTGTATACCAAAGAAAATAAAGTTAAAGTAATTTAAAGGTGTGCAAATAATACATTTAAGGTATCATTATTACTTTAGAATTTCTAATGTTTTTGTACTTTGTACAGAGAGAATAGATAACGTTTTCCTAACTATAAATAAGGTTTAACCTCTGTTTTTTTCATTGAATTTTAATGTGTTTTTGTTTTTAATAAAAATGTGCTTCAAATCTTAGAGTCCAGTGTCATCGAGTGGAGTGTTGTCAAGTGGCGTATCGTACAATAAAGGGGAGGAGAGTGTCGTATTGTGTAGGGTTATGGAGTAAAGTGTCATAGAGTTGTGCGGCATGTAGTATTGTACAACACTTCCGAAAAAGGGGCGTCATTACACCCCAACCAAATGCACAGCTAAACTGCGCCGCTTCGGCGATAATATTTTCCTTCAAAGTAATCCATCTTAATCCTTGTAATTCATCATTTTTATTCGTTACTGTTTTCCTCACTTTTCCTTTCACCATTTTCTGAGTCCACACGTAGAGAGTAAAATGCCATTTTCATATTTTCTAATGTTCCCCCTGTGTCCACCCGGACCTCTTGAAAGAACATGGCTGAAGCACAAGTTCATCTGTGGCAGCGTTTATTCAATAAAAACCCAATGCATTTCGGGCCAAATGCCCTTCGTCTGGGGTCACTATAAATAATAGAAACAATCAACGATTAACAATTAATGTATTGGCTATCATTTAAAATCTGAAGTTCATATGCAATTTAAAAAAGCATGTTGTATTACTTCATATTCCAAACGTTTTTCACAAACGTAACCCCTCTTTTTAGCAACGTCACTGTTACCTTAATGTGCGCATACCCTGCCAATCTGTTGACCACATCATTCTCCTGGTTTTATCACATGCTTATTTATATCTCATACACGTTTCATGCATCTCTAATAACTGCCTGCATTTTGTTGTTTACTCGCCTCATTTCCTTTCCCTCTGTTTCACTCCCTTTGTCAAGTGCTAGTCAGTTCACAACGTAAACCTACATATCTTTTAAAATTCGTTTGCTTTCCTCATTTTTGCTATTCTCCATTTCTTTTGTTCATCTGCATACATTTACTCCTACTGCTTACTTATGACTACATCATGCACTCGACTTTCCCCAACAACAATATTCTTTTCAAACCTTTTCCGTACCTGCCATAAAGTGTAAAAAACCATCTATCTTTGTCTGTGAATTTCAGCGGGCCGTTACTCACCCCAACATTCCTCACACTTTTAGCATGTCACTCTGACCTTCCGATTGGCTAGTTAATTGAATCTTCGGCCAATCCAATGCCGTAATCGCTAACGCACACTTCTTTGCTTTCAAGAACTCACTTTCCCATAATTCACTTCATTTAAGCCAAACAGGAATTTCGTTTCTCTTCATACATAAAAGAATACATAAAAAACACTTTTTGTCCATGTGTAGAATTCCTGACTGTTATCTGTCCGTTTCCTAATCTTTATAAGGTTCATTTTCATATTGTTTTCACACTGTC
This sequence comes from Lissotriton vulgaris, assembly GCF_964263255.1. Classification (NCBI taxonomy): domain Eukaryota; kingdom Metazoa; phylum Chordata; class Amphibia; order Caudata; family Salamandridae; genus Lissotriton; species Lissotriton vulgaris. The sequence continues at coordinate 1,714,636,014 of NC_141694.1, read as the reverse complement.
TTAGAAGAACCACGTTGTTATCTTCTTCGTGTGGGCTCGTGCATTGATCATTAATCTTGCCTTGTTATCCAGTTTTTGACAAACGGGTGCTATCCCAGTGCTGGGCATTAATTGAAACATCATCAGATAGGGGAATGGGATGCACACCTTTTAATATTCATACTGTGAACCATTTTATCAAAATTATTCATTGGATGCGTGCAAAATGGTATAGTGCCATGCCCAATAGGCACTTGCTGATCAAACTTCCGAAAAAGGGGCGTCATTACACCCCAACCAAATGCACAGCTAAACTGCGCCGCTTCGGCGATAATATTTTCCTTCAAAGTAATCCATCTTAATCCTTGTAATTCATCATTTTTATTCGTTACTGTTTTCCTCACTTTTCCTTTCACCATTTTCTGAGTCCACACGTAGAGTGTAAAATGCCATTTTCATATTTTCTAATGTTCCCCCTGTGTCCACCCGGACCTCTTGAAAGAACATGGCTGAAGCACAAGTTCATCTGTGGCAGCGTTTATTCAATAAAAACCCAATGCATTTCGGGCCAAATGCCCTTCGTCTGGGGGCACTATAAATAATAGAAACAATCAACGATTAACAATTAATGTATTGGCTATCATTTAAAATCTGAAGTTCATATGCAACACACCTACAAAACTCAATGGAAATGATACCCAAAATGTGACGAATTTTAGTTGCAATATTATGAAATGTGTAGGGCCCTACCAGGAAGTTATCGACTGGTGGCTTGAAGTTGGACCCTTGGGTTGTTTCCAACCATTTGATTCTACTATCAATAACAGCCTACAAGGTTAATCCTCCTTGCTTAACACTACAAAGGCATCTATTAATTTTAAGATTACATTGTGGTAAAATTGTGTGCAGAGCCACCCGTCTCCTCTTTAAGAGTCCTGCTTCATCTGCTTCACCCCAGTTTTTACCCAACAACCTTTATCCGACATACTCATGGGAAAACGTTTTCTGTCTTGAGGTTTTTCAGAATGGATGTCACTCTCAGTAGTTGTTGCTTCATCCCTCCAACCTTCTGTTGTTGTGTTGCTTCCCCCCTTATGTCTATTTCTTCCCTCCCACCAGTTGTCTTTCTTCTTAGTTGTTTGTTTCTTCTTAGTTGTCTGTTTCTTCTTCCCTCCACACATCCACCCGGGGTCTGTTTTATCTTCCCTGCCACCCAGCCACTCATGCTCTGTTACATCTTACTGTGCACTGTTTCATCTTCCTTCCCGCCCACCCGTGCTCTGTTTCTTCTTACCTCCCGCCCTCCCGCTGTGCTCTGTTCTTCTTCCCTCCCACCCGCCCGTGCTCTTTTTCTTCTTCCCTCCCACCCACCCGTGCTCTTTCTTCTTCCCTCCCACCCACCCGTGCTCTGTTTCTTCTTCCCTCCCACCCACCCGTGCTCTGTTTCTTCTTCCCTCCCACCCACCCGTGCTCTGTTTCTTCTTCCCTCCCACCCACCCGTGCTCTGTTTCTTCTTCCCTCCCACCCACCCGTGCTCTGTTTCTTCTTCCCTCCCACCCACCCGTGCTCTGTTTCTTCTTCCCTCCCACCCACCCGTGCTCTGTTTCTTCTTCCCTCCCACCCACCCGTGCTCTGTTTCTTCTTCCCTCCCACCCACCCGTGCTCTGTTTCTTCTTCCCTCCCACCCACCCGTGCTCTGTTTCTTCTTCCCTCCCACCCACCCGTGCTCTGTTTCTTCTTCCCTCCCACCCACCCGTGCTCTGTTTCTTCTTCCCTCCCACCCACCCGTGCTCTGTTTCTTCTTCCCTCCCACCCACCCGTGCTCTGTTTCTTCTTCCCTCCCACCCACCCGTGCTCTGTTTCTTCTTCCCTCCCACCCACCCGTGCTCTGTTTCTTTTTCCCTCCCACCCACCCGTGCTCTGTTTCTTTTTCCCTCCCACCCACCCGTGCTCTGTTTCTTTTTCCCTCCCACCCACCCGTGCTCTGTTTCTTTTTCCCTCCCACCCACCCGTGCTCTGTTTCTTTTTCCCTCCCACCCACCCGTGCTCTGTTTCTTTTTCCCTCCCACCCACCCGTGCTCTGTTTCTTTTTCCCTCCCACCCACCCGTGCTCTGTTTCTTTTTCCCTCCCACCCACCCGTGCTCTGTTTCTTTTTCCCTCCCACCCACCCGTGCTCTGTTTCTTTATCCCTCCCACCCACCCGTGCTCTGTTTCTTTATCCCTCCCACCCACCCGTGCTCTGTTTCTTTATCCCTCCCACCCACCCGTGCTCTGTTTCTTTATCCCTCCCACCCACCCGTGCTCTGTTTCTTTATCCCTCCCACCCACCCGTGCTCTGTTTCTTTATCCCTCCCACCCACCCGTGCTCTGTTTCTTTATCCCTCCCACCCACCCGTGCTCTGTTTCTTTATCCCTCCCACCCACCCGTGCTCTGTTTCTTTATCCCACCCACCCGTGCTCTGTTTCTTTATCCCTCCCACCCACCCGTGCTCTGTTTCTTTATCCCTCCCACCCACCCGTGCTCTGTTTCTTTATCCCTCCCACCCACCCGTGCTCTGTTTCTTTATCCCTCCCACCCACCCGTGCTCTGTTTCTTTATGCCTCCCACCCGTGCTCTGTTTCTTTATCCCTCCCACCCACCCGTGCGCTGTTTCTTTTTCCCTCCCACCCACCCGTGCTCTGTTTCTTTTTCCCTCCCACCCACCCGTGCTCTGTTTCTTTTTCCCTCCCACCCACCCGTGCTCTGTTTCTTTTTCCCTCCCACCCACCCGTGCTCTGTTTCTTTTTCCCTCCCACCCACCCGTGCTCTGTTTCTTTTTCCCTCCCACCCACCCGTGCTCTGTTTCTTTTTCCCTCCCACCCACCCGTGCTCTGTTTCTTTTTCCCTCCCACCCACCCGTGCTCTGTTTCTTTTTCCCTCCCACCCACCCGTGCTCTGTTTCTTTTTCCCTCCCACCCACCCGTGCTCTGTTTCTTTTTCCCTCCCACCCACCCGTGCTCTGTTTCTTTTTCCCTTCCACCCACCCGTGCTCTGTTTCTTTTTCCCTCCCACCCACCCGTGCTCTGTTTCTTTTTCCCTCCCACCCACCCGTGCTCTGTTTCTTTTTCCCTCCCACCCACCCGTGCTCTGTTTCTTTTTCCCTCCCACCCACCCGTGCTCTGTTTCTTTTTCCCTCCCGCCCGTGCTCTATTTCTTCTTCCCTCCCGCCCGCCCGTTCTGTTTCTTTTTCCCGCCCGCCCGTTCTGTTTCTTTTTCCCTCCCGCCCGTGCTCTGTTTCTTCTTCCCTCCCGCCCGCGCTCTGTTTCTTCTTCCCTCCTGCCCGCCCGTGCTCTGTTTCTTCCTCCCTCCCTCCCGCCCGCCCGTGCTCTGTTTCTTCCTCCCTCCCGCCCACCTGTGCTCTTTTTCTTCTTCCCTCCCACCCGCTGTGCTCTGTTCTTCTTCCCTCCCACCCGCCCGTGCTCTTTTTCATCTTCCCTCCCGCCCGCCCATGCTCTTTTTCATCTTAATGCTCTTTTTCATCTTCCCTCCCGCCCACCCATGCTCTTTTTCATCTTCCCTCCCGCCCACCCATGCTCTTTTTCATCTTGAGGTTTTTCAGAATGGATGTCACTCTCAGTAGTTGTTGCTTCATCCCTCCAACCTTCTGTTGTTGTGTTGCTTCCCCCTCCTGTCTGTTTCTTCTTCTCTCCTTCCCTCTCACCAGTTGTCTTTCTTCTTAGTTGTCTGTTTCTTCTTCCCTCCACACATACATCTTACCTCCTGCTCCGTGCACTGTTTCATCTTCCTTCCCGCCCACCCGTGCTCTGTTTCTTCTTCCCTCCCACCCGCTGTACTCTGTTCTTCTTCCCTCCCACCCGCCCGTGCTCGGTTTCATCTTCCCTCCCGCCCACCCGTGCTCTGTTTCATCTTCCCTCCCGCCCACCCGTGCTCTGTTTCATCTTCCCTCCCGCCTACTCGTGCTCTTTTTCATTTTCCCTCACGCCCACCCGTGCTCTTTTTCATCTTCCCTCCCACCCGTGCTCTTTTTCATCTTCCCTCCCGCCCACCCGTGCTCTGTTTCATCTTCCCTCCCGCCCACCCGTGCTCTGTTTCATCTTCCCTCCCGCCCACCCGTGCTCTGTTTCATCTTCCCTCCCGCTCACCCGTGCTCTGTTTCATCTTCCCTCCCGCCCACCCGTGCTCTGTTTCATCTTCCCTCCCGCCCACCCGTGCTCTGTTTCATCTTCCCTCCCGCCGACCCGTGCTCTGTTTCATCTTAGTGCTCTGTTTCATCTTCCCTCCCTCCCACCCGTGCTCTGTTTCATCTTCCCTCCCTCCCACCCGTGCTCTGTTTCATCTTCCCTCCCTCCCACCCGTGCTCTGTTTCATCTTCCCTCCCTCCCACCCGTGCTCTGTTTCATCTTCCCTCCCTCCCACCCGTGCTCTGTTTCATCTTCCCTCCCTCCCACCCGTGCTCTGTTTCATCTTCCCTCCCGCCCACCCGTGCTCTGTTTCATCTTCCCTCCCGCCCACCCGTGCTCTGTTTCATCTTCCCTCCCGCCCACCCGTGCTCTGTTTCATCTTCCCTCCCGCCCACCCGTGCTCTTTCATCTTCCCTCCCGCCCACCCGTGCTCTTTCATCTTCCCTCCCGCCCACCCGTGCTCTTTCATCTTCCCTCCCGCTCACACGTGCTCTGTTACATCTTCCCTCCCGCCCACACGTGCTCTGTTACATCTTCCCTCCCGCCCACCCATGCTCTTAAATCTTCCCTCCCGCCCACCCGTGCTCTGTTTCATCTTCCCTCCCGCCCACCCGTGCTCTGTTTCATCTTCCCTCCCGCCCACCCGTGCTCTGTTTCATCTTCCCTCCCGCCCACCCGTGCTCTGTTTCATCTTCCCTCCCGCCCACCCGTGCTCTGTTTCATCTTCCCTCCCGCCTACCCGTGCTCTTTTTCATTTTCCCTCACGCCCATCCGTGCTCTTTTTCATCTTCCCTCCCACCCGTGCTCTTTTTCATCTTCCCTCCCGCCCACCCATGCTCTTTTTCATCTTAATGCTCTTTTTCATCTTCCCTCCCGCCCACCCATGCTCTTTTTCATCTTCCCTCCCGCCCACCCATGCTCTTTTTCATCTTGAGGTTTTTCAGAATGGATGTCACTCTCAGTAGTTGTTGCTTCATCCCTCCAACCTTCTGTTGTTGTGTTGCTTCCCCCTCCTGTCTGTTTCTTCTTCTCTCCTTCCCTCTCACCAGTTGTCTTTCTTCTTAGTTGTCTGTTTCTTCTTCCCTCCACACATCCACCCGTGGTCTGTTTTATCTTCCCAGCCATCCGTGCTCTGTTACATCTTACCTCCTGCCCCGTGCACTGTTTCATCTTCCTTCCCGCCCACCCGTGCTCTGTTTCTTCTTCCCTCCCACCCGCTGTGCTCTGTTCTTCTTCCCTCCCGCCCACCCGTGCTCTGTTTCATCTTCCCTCCCGCCCACCCGTGCTCTGTTTCATCTTCCCTCCCGCCGACCCGTGCTCTGTTTCATCTTAGTGCTCTGTTTCATCTTCCCTCCCTCCCACCCGTGCTCTGTTTCATCTTCCCTCCCTCCCACCCGTGCTCTGTTTCATCTTCCCTCCCTCCCACCCGTGCTCTGTTTCATCTTCCCTCCCTCCCACCCGTGCTCTGTTTCATCTTCCCTCCCTCCCACCCGTGCTCTGTTTCATCTTCCCTCCCTCCCACCCGTGCTCTGTTTCATCTTCCCTCCCGCCCACCCGTGCTCTGTTTCATCTTCCCTCCCGCCCACCCGTGCTCTGTTTCATCTTCCCTCCCGCCCACCCGTGCTCTGTTTCATCTTCCCTCCCGCCCACCCGTGCTCTGTTTCATCTTCCCTCACGCCTACCCGTGCTCTTTTTCATGTTCCCTCACGCCCATCCGTGCTCTTTTTCATCTTCCCTCCCACCCGTGCTCTTTTTCATCTTCCCTCCCGCCCACCCATGCTCTTTTTCATCTTCCCTCCCGCCCACCCATGCTCTTTTTCATCTTAATGCTCTTTTTCATCCTCCCTCCCGCCCACCCATGCTCTTTTTCATCTTCCCTCCCGCCCACCCATGCTCTTTTTCATCTTGAGGTTTTTCAGAATGGATGTCACTCTCACTAGTTGTTGCTTCATCCCTCCAACCTTCTGTTGTTGTGTTGCTTCCCCCTCCTGTCTGTTTCTTCTTCTCTCCTTCCCTCTCACCAGTTGTCTTTCTTCTTAGTTGTCTGTTTCTTCTTCCCTCCACACATCCACCCGTGGTCTGTTTTATCTTCCCAGCCATCCGTGCTCTGTTACATCTTACCTCCTGCCCCGTGCACTGTTTCATCTTCCTTCCCGCCCACCCGTGCTCTGTTTCTTCTTCCCTCCCACCCGCTGTGCTCTGTTCTTCTTTCCTCCCACCCGCCCGTGCTCGGTTTCATCTTCCCTCCCGCCCACCCGTGGTCTGTTTCATCTTCCCTCCCGCCCACCCGTGCTCTGTTTCATCTTCCCTCCCGCCCACCCGTGGTCTGTTTCATCTTCCCTCCCGCCCACCCGTGCTCTGTTTCATCTTCCCTCCCGCCCACCCGTGCTCTGTTTCATCTTCCCTCCCGCCCACCCGTGCTCTGTTTCATCTTCCCTCCCGCCCACCCGTGCTCTGTTTCATCTTCCCTCCCGCCCACCCGTGCTCTGTTTCATCTTCCCTCCCGCCCACCCGTGCTCTGTTTCATCTTCCCTCCCGCCCACCCGTGCTCTGTTTCATCTTCCCTCCCGCCCGCCCGTGCTCTGTTTCATCTTCCCTCCCGCCCACCCGTGGTCTGTTTCATCTTCCCTCCCGCCCGCCCGTGCTCTGTTTCATCTTCCCTCCCGCCCACCCGTGCTCTGTTTCATCTTCCCTCCCGCCCACCCGTGCTCTGTTTCATCTTCCCTCCCGCCCACCCGTGCTCTGTTTCATCTTCCCTCCCGCCCACCCGTGCTCTGTTTCATCTTCCCTCCCGCCCACCCGTGCTCTGTTTCATCTTCCCTCCCGCCCACCCGTGCTCTGTTTCATCTTCCCTCCCGCCCACCCGTGCTCTGTTTCATCTTCCCTCCCACCCGCCCGTGCTCGGTTTCATCTTCCCTCCCGCCCACCCGTGCTCTGTTTCATCTTCCCTCCCGCCCACCCGTGCTCTGTTTCATCTTCCCTCCCGCCCACCCGTGCTCTGTTTCATCTTCCCCCCGCCCACCCGTGCTCTGTTTCATCTTCCCCCCCCGCCCACCCGTGCTCTGTTTCATCTTCCCCCCCCGCCCACCCGTGCTCTGTTTCATCTTCCCTCCCGCCCACCCGTGCTCTGTTTCATCTTCCCTCCCGCCCACCCGTGCTCTGTTTAATCTTCCCTCCCGCCCACCGTGCTCTGTTTCGTCTTCCCTCCCGCCCACCCGTGCTCTGTTTCGTCTTCCCTCCCGCCCAACCGTGCTCTGTTTCGTCTTCCCTCCCGCCCACCCGTGCTCTGTTTCGTCTTCCCTCCCACCCACCCGTGCTCTGTTTCGTCTTCCCTCCGCCCACCCGTGCTCAGTTTCGTCTTCCCTCCCGCCCACCCGTGCTCTGTTTCGTCTTCCCTCCCGCCCACCCGTGCTCTGTTTCGTCTTCCCTCCCGCCCACCCGTGCTCTGTTTCGTCTTCCCTCCCGCCCACCCGTGCTCTGTTTCGTCTTCCCTCCCGCCCACCCGTGCTCTGTTTCATCTTTCCTCCCGCCCACCCGTGCTCTGTTTCATCTTTCCTCCCGCCCACCCGTGCTCTGTTTCATCTTTCCTCCCGCCCACCCGTGCTCTGTTTCATCTTTCCTCCCGCCCACCCGTGCTCTGTTTCATCTTCCCTCCCGCCCACCCGTGCTCTGTTTCATCTTCCCTCCCGCCCACCCGTGCTCTGTTTCATCTTCCCTCCCGCCCACCCGTGCTCTGTTTCATCTTCTCTCCCGCCCACCCGTGCTCTTTTTCATCCTAATGCTCTGTTTCATCTTTCCTCCCGCCCACCCGTGCTCTGTTTCATCTTCCCTCCCGCCCACCCGTGCTCCGTTTCATCTTCCCTCCCGCCCACCCGTGCTCTGTTTCATCTTCCCTCCCGCCCACCCGTGCTCTGTTTCATCTTCCCTCCCGCCCACCCGTGCTCTGTTTCATCTTCCCTCCCGCCCACCCGTGCTCTGTTTCATCTTCCCTCCCGCCCACCCGTGCTCTGTTTCATCTTCCCTCCCGCCCACCCATGCTCTTTTTCATCTTAAATGCCCTTTTTCATCTTCCCTCCACCCACAGTCCGTTTCATCTTCCCTCCAACCCACCCATGGTCCGTTTCATCTTCCCTCCCACCCACCCATGGTCCGTTTCATCTTCCCTCCCACCCACCCATGGTCCGTTTCATCTTCCCTCCCACCCACCCATGGTCCGTTTCATCTTAATGGTCCGTTTCATCTGTTTGGTCCGTTTCATCTTCCCACCCACCCGTGGTCCGTTTCATCTTCCCTCCCACCCACCCGTGGTCCGTTTCATCTTGCCTCCCACCCACCCACCCACCTGTGGTCTGTTTAATCTTCCCTCCCACCCACCCGTGGTCCGTTTCATCTTGCCTCCCTCCCATCCACCCACCTTTGGCCTGTTTTATCTTGCCTCCCACCCACCCACCTGTGGTCTGTTTCATCTTCCCTAATGGTCCGTTTCATCTTTCCTACCACCCACCCACCGTGATCAGTTTTACCTTCCTTACGTGGTCCGTCTCATCTTTCCTATGTGGTCCGTTTCCGTTTCATCTTCCCTCCCACCCATGTGATCCGTTTCATCTTCCCTTGCAAACCTGTGATCCATTTCATCTTCCCTCCCACCCACTCACCCACCCGTGATCGGTTTCATCTTCCCTCCCACCCAAGTGATCCGTTTCATCTTCCCTGTATGATCCGTTTCATCTTCCCTGTGTGATCCATTTAATCTTCCCTGTGTGATCCGTTTCATCTTCCCTCCCACCCACCTGTGATCTGTTTCATCTAAATTGTCTGTGTCTTCTTTTCTACCACTTCGCCTCCACCTGACATCAGTAAAACAAAAAGTGCTATGATGCGGTCTGCGCTGACTGTCCTAATGCTTTTTTTACCCCGCCGCGATCTGTGTTGCTTCTTCCCTTCCTCCCATTGTTCGTGTTGCCCACCCCATAAGAAAAATAAGCATTGTGATGTGGCCAGAGCTGGCTACGTCATAGTTCTTTTTTTCTAACTTTTAGCCATGCTGCACAGCAGTCAAAAGACACTGACAAAGCCAATAGCATACGCAAGACCTACTGGCTTTGCCAATGTTTGTTTGGTAGCTGTGCCGAGTGTAGAGCTTCTCTTCAGATGTGTGAATCGAGAAAGGAGAACTGTAGTGAATATCGATTCAGGAGACTGTCAATTCCACATTCCCAAGTGTTAGCCGGGGTGGCCGAGGTGGTTTGCTTTGAAGTAGCGGCGATTGTCAATCTCTCCCTGCGGACCGTTACGGTTCCCGTGCGTTGGAAACAGGCTAAACTGTTAACCCTTCTCAAGAAACATTCACTGGGCCCTTTAGTTCTAGCTAACTATCGGCCTATTTCTCTCCTTCCAGCTTTGGCCAAGGTTTGTGAGAAGGTAGTTTTCTGGCAGCGCGGGCCTTTGTTGAGTCCTCTGGTGTTCTACACCTAGCTCAGTCTGGGTTTAGAGCGCCCTATAGCACGGAGACTGTGCTGGTGGAGATGGCGGAAGCCATCAGGGAGTGCCTGGACAGAGGCGGTAGGGCAGCCTTGATTTTACTTTACCTCTCTGCCGCCTTCGATACGGTGCCCACCACCTGCTCGTGGCCCGGCTATCGTCCATCGGTGTTGGTGGCCTTGCATGGGAGTGGGTTCACTCTTTTCTGGATGGTCGCATGCAGCAGGTCTGTATGGCTCCTTTTTCATCTTCGGTCAGGAAACTCTCGACGGGGGACCCTCAAGGCTCCACATTGAGCCCTCTGCTTTTTAACATTTATTTGACTACTTTGATCTATCTGGCAGAAGAGTTAGGTGCTAAAATTATAGCCTATGCGGACGACACCCAGTTGTTATTTACCTGGAAGGGCTCGGATCTGAACACCGGCATCGCCCAGACGTGACTAGCGTTCATATTCCGCTGGCTTGCGCACGCCCATTTAAAGTCCAATGAGGACAAGTCGGAGTTCCTCTTGTATGGCCAGTTTACTCCAGCCTTCCGACAATCCCTGTGGCCGCCAGATTTTCCTTTCCCTAATTCTGAGGGTGGCCTGGCAAAAAACTTAGGGGTTTGGTTCAGTGAGGATCTTCGGTTTGCTGATCATGTCAAGAAACTTACTCACAGCTGCGTTCACTTTATCTACAAAAAAACCACAACCTACAACCATCCTCAACCTACTCTACGAAGAAACTGGAACAAAATCACCATTGACCAGATCTCCTCATTGCTTCTTCAAAACCCCCCTGCCCACTCTTCGAACCCCAACCAAGCAGCCATTAACCTCACTCAATGGCTAACCAACAGCGCCGACAACCTAGCACCTTTGAAAAAACGTCAAATCAAACTAGGCAGCAAAAACGCCCCCTGGTTCAACGATGATCTTAAAAAATCCAAGAAACTCTGTCGCTCCCTTGAGAAGGCCTGGAAAAAAGACCCAAACACCAGCACCAGGGACGCCTTCAAAAACGCCACCCGCATATACCACCAACTGATCCAGACTGCCAAGAAAGCCGCATTCAAAGACCGACTAGACAACAACGCCCACAACAGCAAGGAATTATTCAACATTGTTAAAGAATTTACCAACCCCACTGCCAACTCCAACGACATCACTCCCTCTCAAACCCTTTGCGACTCCCTAGCTTCCTTCTTCCATGACAAAATCGCAGACATTCACAACAGCTTCGAGAACCAACCCGGAGTCCAACCCACCCAACCTTCTGACGTACCTTCACCCCCCTTGAACATCCTTAACGACTGGAACCCAATCTCCACTGAGGACACCATCCGCCTGATAAACTCCATCCACTCAGGATCCCCCACAGACCCATGCCCTCAACACATCTTCAACAAAGCAGATTCCATCATAGCACCACACCTCCGAGACGTCATCAACTGCTCCCTCAACTCTGCCACCTTCCCGGAAAGCTGGAAACACGCCGATCTCAGCGCCCTTCTGAAAAACACCACAGCTGACCCCACCGAACTCAAAAACTACCGCCCAATCTCGCTCCTTCCATTCCCGGCCAAAGTCATCGATAAAGCTGTCAACAGCCAGCTCGCCGCCTTCCTCGAAACCAACAAATCCCTCGACTCCTCACAGTCCGGCTTCCGAGCCAAACACAGCACCGAGACCGCCCTCATCGCAGCAACAGACGACATTCAAACTCTACTGGACAATGGAGACACAGTCGCCCTCATCCTCCTCGACCTCTCCGCAGCCTTCGACACAGTCTGTCATAGCACCCTGTTACAGCGCCTCAGAAACATCGGAATCCAAGGAAAAGCACTGGAATGGATCACCTCGTTCCTTGCCGGAAGAACCCAGAGAGTCCGACTCCCACCATTCAAGTCAGAGGCCACTGAAGTCATTTGCGGCGTACCACAAGGATCTTCACTCAGCCCCACCCTCTTCAACGTATGCATGAGCCCCCTCGCGGCCATCGCACGCCAACACAACCTCAACATCATCTCCTACGCTGATGACACCCAACTGATCCTCTCACTCACCAAAGACCCTAACACCGCCAAAACCAACCTACATGAAGGAATGAAAGAAGTTGCCGAGTGGATGAAACACAGCCGGCTGAAACTGAATTCAGACAAAACAGAAGTCCTTATCTTAGGTACCTCACCCTCCGCCTGGGACGACTCTTGGTGGCCAGAGGCCCTTGGAAAAGCACCTATCCCGACGGACCACGCCCGGAACCTGGGCGTCATCCTGGACTCCTCACTCTCGATGACCAGACAAGTCAACGCCGTTTCTTCATCTTGCTTCAACATTCTTCGCATGCTCAAAAAAACATTTCGCTGGATCCCCACCGAAACTAGAAAAACGGTCACCCACGCACTGGTTACAAGCCGCCTGGACTACGGAAACACCCTATTCGCCGGTACCACCGCAAAACTTCAGAAAAAACTCCAACGCATCCCGAACGCATCAGCCAGACTCATACTAGACATCCCGCGTAAAGACCACATTTCTGATCACCTGAAAAACCTCCACTGGCTCCCCATCAATAAGAGGATAACATTCCGCCTCCTAACCCACGCACACAAAGCACTTTACGAACTTGGACCCGAATGCCTCAACACACGACTTTCCTTCTACACCCCCTCCCGCCAGCTACGCTCTTCCAACCAAGCCCTTACCGCTGTACCTCGCATCAACAAAACCACCATGGGAGGAAGATCCTTCTCCTACCTGGCGGCTAAAACCTGGAACTGACTTCCCATTCACCTTCGCCTCACTCAGAACCACCTAGCATTCAGAAAGCTACTTAAAACCTGGATATTCGACGAGTAACTCCCCACCCTTCTTCAAGCGCCTTGAGACCCACTGGGTATGTAGCGCGCTATATAAATTATTTGACTTGACTTGACTTGGTGTCTGCTTTGGCACCCTCTTGGCCCTGAAGGTTTTGTCCTTTGCTTTGATTCTCTCCCGCCTCGATTACGCCAATGCCTTGTTCATTGGCATTCCGGGATATTTGCTGAAAAAACTGCAAATTATACAAAATGCCGCAGCAAGACTCCTGCTTAACATCGCTAGGACCTTCACTGGCTGCCGGTGGCACAGCGAGTACAATTTAAGGCCCTTATCCTCTCACACAGGGCATGGCCAGGGCCCTGTGTACCTTAGGAGACGCTTTACTCTTTATGTGCCGAATCGATCTCTGCGGTCTGCTTCTTTACGGCGGATGGTTATCCCACGTTTCCGCAGATCACATTTGGAGGGCAGTCTCTTTCTGGCAAAACTGCAATGGCCAGGAAGGCGCTCCCCTTGGATCTTCAGCACATGCAAGACTTTTGTCTTTTTAAAAAACGTTTAAAGACATATCTGTTCAGTCAATCCGATTAATGGCTCATGCTCGCTTCACTCCAGTTCATTTCCGCGCCAGGACACTCCAGAGTATTTGTGCGCGCTACAAGCTCTTTATAACATAACATAACATAAAGGAGAGGTTAATGAGCTACTAGTGATTGCTACAGAAATCTCATGTCAGATTTAATAGGTGTCCTTAAAGATGAAAAGAAAGACGTTTAAAATACTGTATTTAGGTTAGCTTCAAAAGCACACAAAAATAGTTCTACGTCGCTAAGGCAATCCGTTGTCTTTTCAAAGAAGAATGTGCAATTACATCGTTTGGTGGCCTACTCTGGTGGGAATCTCTTCAGAAGCTTTGTTATCAAACAATGTTTTAAACCTTGCCACGCAACAGAATGAGTGTCTTAGTGTAGGAAGGTGAAGATCATTTGTAGAAATGCTTGCAGGAGGCTTTGGGAGTACCTCCGAGGGATGGTACTCAAAGAAGTAAAAAGCTCAGAAAAAAAGTTTAAGAACACGCGCATTTTTTGAAGCAGATTTTTTGCATTTTACCTTACTTTGCGTTCTAAATAAATAAAATAAAATAATTTACGTAAATGTGTATGGTATTTCTATAACACAGACCTTGCCAAAAGGAAGCACAGCGCTGTACAAAGTTAAAGCCAATCACAAAGTCAGCGTGTTATAGGAGAGTCAGCTGGTCTGTGGATTGGTAATCCATTGTGATGTAGTGCTCTTTAAAGAGTTGTGTTTCCAGCTCTTTCCTGAATTGGAGCAGCATTACAGCGGCCATGTTGAATACCAGGATATTCTTCCTGATCCTGGGTGCAGACATGGAAGAGCTCTGTTTCCTTGTTTTTTCTTCTTTACACTTCTTATTCTGCTCTCTAACTGTTTACTGGTGGTGCCGAGAACCACCAGAGATGGCGAAGACAGGTCTTTTTTAGGTCGAGGACCGAAGGCTGCGCTTGCGCAGTCTCCAGTGGGAGATTTAATGATTTTTAGTATGGGGCTTGAACCCGCCTCTCTCTTCCATTGGCTGGCTCCCTAAACGAAGGCTAGCCATTGGATGAGAGGGGCGTCACTCCAATCAAGCCCCGTCTCTTTCAGATTTGGGCGTGTTTTTTGCGTTCTTTCACTCTGTGACGTCATCCGTCACTCAGAACGCTAAAAACACGCCCCGATTCCGAAATTTTCACGGTTGCGGCCTCTATTTTGCGTTTTTCTTGTTCTAGGTTAGTTATTGGAAAGCTCAACTGTACCACACTAGATTAATAGCCTGGTTTCTTTACTAGGGTTCTGATTATGATGAGTCAGGCTGGGCAGAATGACCATTTAGGATTCCTCTGTGACTAACACTTTATTCCTGCACTTAGTTTACCCGGTTTGGGAACACCGTACATTTTACAGACTCGTAATTACAGTTGGTGAAATCGCCCGGGATTTTTGCTGTCACTGCAGTCTAGCTTACTTTATTCCTGCACCTAGTTTACCGGGTTTGGGAACACCGTACATTTTACCGGCTCATAATTACAGTTGGTGAAATCGCCCGTGATTTTTGCTGTCACTGCAGTCCAGCTTACTTTATTCCTGCACCTAGTTTACCGGGTTTGGGAACACCGTACATTTTACCGACTCGTAATTACAGTTGATGAAATCGCCCGTGATTTTTGCTGTCACTGCAGTCCAGCTTAGGGCCCCAGTCTCCAAGAAACATGATCTTCTTCAAAAGGAGGAGCATGCATGCCAAATCTGTTCTTTCTTTTCCACCCCCTTCACGCCCTGCCCCTTCCCCCCCATATCTGCCCCACACCACACGCAGGCCACTGCACCCATTTCTATCCTACTCACAGCAGGTAGTAAATGAGAACATTAAACCCCTTGGAATAGAGATTAACCCTACAACACAAAATAGTCAGAATTAACGCTTGGTGATTATCAAAGTGATTATTAAAGCGCCAAGAATTTCAGTTACAAACGAGGTGCCTCGGAAAGGGCGCGTGGTCTGGAGAAGGATCGGTCGCATGTCTTTACTCCAAAGGCACTAGCCTCTTGAGAGGAACGATTTAGTGGTCACGTGCCAGACCCGCCATACTGTTTCATTGGACTAACACTGGTAGGACCGGGGCAGGGACTGTCTCATTGTTCGACAGCCCTCCCCTGGAAGATTTTCAGATTTGTTATGTGAGATGCATTAGTGATTCCAAGGCGTGGTTGTGCATCCTGGGACATATCTTTTTCTGGCAGCATTGTGCAGAGTTGTTGCATGTAAAGTTTGGAGAGGAAGTACGACACGACTGGGCCTTGATAGAGAACGCAGCCTAGAGGCAATGGGGTGAACTGAATTACTAAGTTTTTTATGTATTCTGATCTTGAAGTGATGAAGCAGAATAACCATTTTAGTTTGGCGCTTTCTTTCTCAATTCTGGAGGAAAAGATGCTGAGAAAAAGCAATCTTCGTGGGTTCCATTAGACTGGGTGTTGTAATCTCAAATAGAGTCTTGTGTCCATCATGAGGTAGTGGGTGTGTTGTAGCTGGCCTCAAATGGAGTTTTGTGCGCACCCTGGGATGGTACTCTCAGAGTCTTGTGCACATAGTGAGCATAGTGTTTTAGCCTCAGATGGAGACTTGTAAACCTAGCTGCAGTGTAGTGTTGTAGCCTCCCATGGCGTATATGTGTATTATTTCAGTGGGTTGTTGTGGCCCGAAATGAAGTATTGTATGTTGTGAGCATACAAGTTGTTGCCTCCGATGATGCCTTGTGTATTTAGTGAGGGTGCAGGAAATAGGCATGAAGTAAATCAATCCGAGGTACCAGCTCTGCCATGCTTACAAGGTTGGTCCAGGCCAGGTTTTTGTTTTAACCACGAGACTTATAATTGTGACATTCATTTACAAAAGCAGGAACATAAGTCACGAAATTCAAAGAAAAAAACAAACCTGGATTGACTTTCTCATCACCCATGGATCTCAAACTCCATGCGTGTGTCTTATTAACCAGAGACAACTGAGTCGAGGTTGGTTCTGTTTTAATGACCACCTATGCACAGACACCACCTTGATGCGGGTCAACATGCTCCTGGCTATGCTTTTAATTTACCAAAGCACTACAGTCCTGCTCCACTTCATTTTATTTGCTTAAACTATCACTTCTTAATAAATTCATTTGTCAAAGAAACTGCCTGAATTGGAGGATTGCATCTTTGCTGATATACAACCCATCTATTCCAGTACAGTGTGCAGGAGAGAGAGTCCTTTCATTCCGCACCCCAAACTTTATCCCAGTGCACCTCAGAACCCCTGCCCCTTCGCTGTGCTTGCTCTCCTGTGTGTGTATGTGGCTCTGTGTGTGTATGTGGCTCTGGGTGTGTATGTGGCTCTGGGTGTGTATGTGGCTCTGGGTGTGTGTGTGGGTGGCTTTGTGTGTGTGGCTCTATGTGGGTGTAAATGCAATCGGTCATGCATTTGCCAGCGATTAAGCTATTGGCATTGTAAATGACAATGCCATTTATTTAACGATTAAGCTATTGGGAATATAAATGACAATGCCATTTATTTATGATTTTAAAAAAAAAGTAATGAGCAATGCCAATAGCTCTACCTTTAATAATGCTGAGACTATTGCATTGTTAATGCTTGTTTATCAGATGTTTGGTTGGAATATATATACAAGGTTAAATGAAGACTGGTTTATGTAAAATCTCCAGCTTATCATTTCCTGTGTGAATCCAATCACGCAAAAGAAGAACTGCACCAGGTTTATTTTTAGCTTCTCTGGTTGGCAGAGCTTGTGGCCTTCCTATCGATTTTAGTATTTTGTTACTTGTTATTATCAGAGCGAAAGAAGTATGTGCATGAAATGATTGATCTTTCATGGCCTTGAAAAGAGAGATGCTGCAGTGGCTAAAAGCCTTCTCCTAACATTTGTCCGGGTGAAAGTCAACGTGGTGCTCACCCCACCACCCTCCACGGTGACGAAATCTGCTTCTTAGTGTTTTTTACTGCAGGCATACTGGTTCCGTTTATTTTGTGTAGAACTCTAAAGGACTGTAGTTTGGACCTAAACAGATGAATATGTATGTACTAAGAAACAGTATTTGCATGTGGCCTAGGTGAATTTCATTCGACAATTTTTCTAAAGATGTTGAGAATCAGAAATCCTTGCATTTTTAAAATGCAGCATAATATGCAGCGTCTACACCTGCTGGGTCTTGCTTCCCCGATAGTCAGCCACTATCCATCTAAGAAATGCTAAGGCAGCACATTTTGGAGTCTAAAAAAGCAGTTCATCATAGTTAGTATAATTTCACAAAAAATAATTAAATCTGCACGTTCTCATACCAATTCTAATCCGTAGTTAATACAACCGTGATTAGTTTTACCATTCAAATAGCTTTTAAAGGCTCAATAACAATAAATATTTCCTTACTTTAATGTTAGTAATTCAAGCAATGACGCTGTACAATCATATACACCATATTTACTAATATTAAAAACAAAAACTGCGGACACCCTGTTTTTGGAAATTCCGTTCTCTGATCGCCTCCATTTAGGCTCGAAGGAGAGATAGAAGTCTTGTGCAAGTCTTTCTCCAGGTTTACTTCCACTATATTAATAAATACAATCTTTCTTCCTATTATTCTTAATTTCTCTTTCTGCACATCATTTATCAAAATCCCTTTTAATCATAGTTCTCTGATTCCTGAATGTGATTTCTTCTGGTTGCAACCTATCAGATAAAGCGTGGTCATATTCCATGTATGTCATCCGCGTCAATTTTTAGTCTTCCAGGAGCACCACTGAAAGAATATTTTTCCAGTAAAGAACCCTGAACACACATAATCCTGCTGTTGTAGGAGTACAATTCTGTGCACTTCCAGGGGTGGAAACTACAAGCAAACACTTAGTAAATATCCACAAGGTTATTGTGCCTTAACCAGGCTTTACAGAGGACCCAAGTAGAAACACTCACAGATCCGACCATAATGCCCAGTATTACACATTTTTCATATGCAGAAATTCCACTATACTTGTTTAATTTCTCCCTTCCTAAAGGCACTTTAGCACATGGGAAATTCAGCCAATTCTGTGTTTTGTGATATGGGATAGGATTGGAGATTTAGACCGTAATTTGTAGTGGACCAAGTTGCATAAATCTGTAGTTGCTGTGCAGAAGGTGTGGGGGGGGGGGGGTGGGGGGGTGGCCTCAGCTATGTCTCACTGGATGGAGAGAGACTTAGTCATGTCAGATAATATTTTGTTGAACATAGGAACCGTGAAGGGTTTGAAACATTGGACCTAATAGGGCTGCCAGAACAGTGTGTGGGGACCATCATCTGAGATTTGAACACAAGCTGAGGGCCAAGAAATTCTTTAGCTATCTTCATCTCTGAAATGAGTGTATGGTAATGTCATCCGAGCTTCTTCAGTGCTCCCTTCTACAGGGTAGGATATTTTCAGAGCTGTTACTCAAAGGGTGCCGTGTCATATGCCTTTGAAAGTGTCTTAATTTGGTTCTTGGGAGAGTAGAATTTACCAATACACCAGAAGGTTCTTTTTAACCTTGGGAAGTGGATGTCCCAGAGCGATCTGGCAAGAAATGTGTGGAGCCCTGCGTGGCCAGATGTCGGGTCCTGGTAAACCATCATAGACAGGTGCATGGCAGAATTGTCAAAGTTGAGGCTGTCCTTAGAAAGGTATTGACATATGAGCATTATACCTTCAATATTATAGGCTTGTGTAATTCTCAGAAGTGGCGTGATTGGGGGAAAAAAGGAGACAAAAGTTTGCCCTGTCGATGATACCCTCCATTTTATCTTACAAGCACAGTGCCATAATTGCCTCAGTACACGTGTTAGGATACATTCTTGCAAAATGGTTGTTTATAACCTATTATCTTTCCGTTATAGTGAAGAAAATTCGTAATCAATAAACATTGGTTAAAAATATAAATTATTATTTCAGTTTATTCGCTAGCCTACAACTACTGAATTCTAAAAGTTAACAGAATATTGTCAACGTTCCTGGCATGCTCCCTGTTTTTCATGTTCATTCTGATGTCTCTGAACCATTATCAGTATTATCAGTATTTGTCAGGACTGCAAAGACTATACAATCATCACAGATAAATGCACAAAGCATTGCCTTTTACCTAAATAATTTGAGTGATGAATATGCCTTGCCATTTGTGGCCAAAATCAAATTTTTAAACTTAAATTTAGTCATATAGAAGATATGTCACTGTCTTTGTGATATCTTAAATTTGTCATCGTTAGTCACAGTCTAGGAGTATGTATTTCTTATAATGTGGACTTGGCAGAAAAGTGTCTGAGTGCTTATTGTGAGCTATTATACAAGAAACAGAACAAGTCCTATAATAGTCAACTTAACAGGCTTCTTGCTTGTTTCTTTGATAATGACATGTCAAAGAGGATATCTCCTGTGAGATTGAGTTCTCCCTTAAATGTGAATAACCACCCACAACTGTAGTATATGTTGTGTAGATACTAATGTGAAACATATCGTGCCCTTTTTATTAGGTCTCGGCTGGGCGTGGGCAGCGAAGCTGCCACGCCTCTCAGAGAGATCTTGTAAATACAAGATTTCTAAAAGGGACTGTAAGCCCCGCCCCTCCTTTCCATTGGGTAGCGTCAGATTTTATGATAAACGCTGGCTTCCCAATTGAAAGGAGTGATTTCAGGTGCCACCCTGTCTGCTTTTCAGACAGCCCCTCCGGACACCATGTCTTGCTTTGCGGCTGGCTGTCGTGAATAGTTTTCTTATCGGCTTCTCTGATGAGGCTGTCCAGGGAAGGTTCAAGGAGAGTTTAGCAAGCTGAAGCTCAGATCACACGCCTCTGTTTATCAGGAATTCCCTCTGAGCTGTTGCGGTGAGTTCACCGCCTGCCCCTCCTCACGTTTTACAAGCAATCTTAAGAAGATACGACCCAGGTACCTAGAGCTGCACCAAAGCATACTACAGCGCGCTTTCACCCCCATGGCTCCACGGGAGACAGCTGGTTTCACGCTTGAGATGACTTGCGAGCCATAGATAAGTTTGGAAGGATCATAAAACGATTTAATCTGCCACAACAACACCCCCGCTTAAACTGGCAGTGCGGCTGCTTCACTTGCGCCCTTAGCAAGAGCCACATTCTGTGAATGGGCAGAGTGGACAGCGGGGCTCCACCCCTTTCTTCCCACCATCTTTGTAAAAAGAAATGAGCCTCAATCAAGGCCTGTCGGGATCTGAAGGGGGTTCGGGTGTGACGCCTGACAGCCCCCACCTACCCCATAGCCGCTCGGATTGGGAAGGCAAGTTGCCATTGTGTTGATGATCCAAAGGAGGCCACTTTTCAGCCGGGGCGGTGCCCGCCTCTAGATCGTAGCCTGCTGGGTCCATTTAAAAAGCCTTTCCAATTAAACGGCACCGTAAAGGCAGCCACCTTAGAGGATGCACCGAGCTGGGGCTGTAAGAGATGACATGACTGAGCTCCCGTGTCACCCCGATGTCTGGAGTTGTTTTGGGCCTTGTCTGCACCTGCCACCTCAAGAGTGCTCTGCATCTCCGCGAGAGAGAGGGTGGTCGGAAGAGTCGGGGTGCGTCATTGAGAGAACACAAGAGTGTTACACAGGCCCGGAGGGTGGGAGAATGAAGATAGAGAATATGGCGTGTAGGCCAGAGCTGCTGGCCTTGGAATCGGTGAACCGTGTTAGTGTCATGGCGCCGGCTCAACATCCTTTGATTCTGAGCTAATTACTTAATCTTCTGGTGCCCCAAAAATAATAATAAATGTGACCTTGTGTAATGTAACAGGTGCTGGTGTAAAGCGCTCCAATACCGGCTTAGGGTCGAGTTCGCGCTGTATAAAACTGCAAGGAAATAAATACATGTATGGTCAGGCTGTGATTGCCCTCAAGAGTTTGGGGGGCTGTTGAAATTTGAGCACCTGGTATGCGGAGTAGATTGAGGGGCACTGGCATGGCAGCTGCATGCCCAGTGGCGGACTACCCAGAAGTGCGGGTCTGGGATACATCTGGATTCAGAAATAGAAGGGCAGATAAGGGTTTTACAGCTCAGGTTTGAGAGGTTTTAGGAAAATTGTCAGAGATGTGTTCCTGAGGGTCAGCAGGGGAAAATGTAATTCAATCCATAGATTATGATGACCATGCTACCTGTTTTTGAGGGGACAGTCCCGGGTTTTCACAATCTGTGCAAACAGATGTCAGTAAATGTAGGCCATGTCTTGGTTTTAAGAGATAGGAGACTCAATAAAGCCGAAGTCAAGTTTTTATGTGTTTCAGTGTAGTATTAGCGGCACTTAACAGGAATAATGTAAATAGCACAGATGGCGCTGTGCCTAAAAGTTGAATTTAATTTTCATCAGTGTCTCATTCTCACGTGTCTCCTGTGTTGGTGAGCTCTGTCAAGTCATTCTGTGGCCCTTGGTGGAAGTTATTTCGATATTTGTGAAATGTTCCTCTTTTTTGGTTTTCAAACTCTGGTCACTCTAGCATGACTCCATGTAATTTAGGGTTCATACAGTTAAATTGTATTATCGTAGCTGCATATGTGGAGGGAAAGGTAAAGAAGGGTGTCCTGGATGGTACACTGTACCAGTCACAGCTCCCCCAAAATTCATAACGTGGTGTTCTCCCTATGTAGGGTGACCAGATTTTCAGACCCCCAAAACATGGATAGACCTAGAAATAGAACTGAATGCAGATGCTTCCTGTGGTCACTATATTTATATTCATATTCGCTCTCTCTTTCTCTCCCCCCCCCCTTTGTAGTTGCTGATTCACCTCTCAATAACTCTTGCTGTGCT
The DNA here is from genome assembly GCF_964263255.1 of Lissotriton vulgaris. NCBI lineage: Eukaryota > Metazoa > Chordata > Amphibia > Caudata > Salamandridae > Lissotriton > Lissotriton vulgaris. Next base: position 1,714,614,176 of record NC_141694.1, on the reverse strand, counting down.
GCATGAATGAGCCAGGCAACTCAGTCCTGGTGTGATGAAAGGGCTGGTGTTACTGTGAACCTACACTGTACTGTGATAAATGTGCTTGCTCACCCGACCCTCCCCCATTCGCCCTCTTTTACTGTGTGTTAAAAAAAAAGTGGGAGGGGTAGGACGAAGGTGAGGGGGGCAAGATAAATAGGATCTCTGAGAAGAAAAGTAGTCAAAATGCAGACATGGGCATCAGCAGCCTCCAGAAACAGTTTTAACCCCTTCGATGCGGATGACAAAGCCAGTTCGTCATGGGCGTTACCTGTGCTGCGCGCATGACGAGCTGGCTTTGTCACGAAAGCCGCGATCTTTTAATTTCAGCGCACAGCGGGAAATCCCGCTAGCGCGCATGCGGTTAAACCTACCATTCTTCAGAATCATATCAAGAGAAGACTGCTGTAGGCATCTCTTGCGCCCCTCTAAATGTCTGCACCCTGAGAGTGGGCCCAGCTTGGAAATAAAAACAAACATTTACAATGCAATAGGTCTCGCATTTTCAAAACCTTGACCTATTGGTATTGTAAATGACAATATCTTTTATTATTGCAGGTTGTTTAAACATAAATAAAAGGCATTTTTATTTACAATGGCAATAGCTCAAAATCTCACGAATGCGAAACCTATTGCATTGCAAATGCTTGTTATCTTTATATTTAACACTATTCCATTCAGTCTCTTCTGCTGAAGGTTCTGTTTTTGCAGGTTTTCAGAAATATAATTCAATTGTCAAGCGCTCTTCATGATAAGAAGAGCTTTCCAATTGGAGTGAGATGCAAGTTCACTGTTGTGAATAAAGTAAGCCAGCAATAAACACAAATGTGGCTTTTTAAGCGAAGAGGCGTTACTTATGTTTTAAGCACTATTATTCTGAGTGAGCCTGTTACTACTGCCTATCCACACATCCTGTTTACCCACAATCTGGGTGTTATAAACTGTAACGTGGCCTCATAATGTGCATTGATGCATACAGTTATAAAGTGAATCAAGATGGGTATTGCAATAACTAGCACACAAAATAGTTCTGCAAAAAGCATTATAAAGAAGTACTGACCCAATAAACTACTCTATGAAAAGAAGTGCATTTTTGTGTTTTAGTAAACTGCAAATTCAGTCTGCCAACTCTCCTAGTTGCATAATTGTTGGACAATTGATGTGCTATATAAATGAACACAACTTCTTTCTTGGGAACAATCGAAAAAGTAAATATCTCTCCACTTTGTTACAACAGGTAAACTTGCTGACTGGGAAGAAGCAGACTGGGGATCTTGGGAGGAAACAGAAGCCAAAGAACCTGTAAGTTGAATGTACCTCTCGGAATCCACTCCTATGTTAAAATAGATTATCAGTCACCTGTAGAGTAGGTTTTACACCCTTCGGCTTGTCAACTGCTCAGATTGTTATATGATCTGTATTATTTGTTATTTTGTTTTGTCAGGCTATTCATAAATCAATTTACCACAGATCAGGAACCCAGGTTTCGTCAATTATATTGTGTGATTTCCTTTTTACTTTTTTAAGACACCTGCAAATGGGTTAGTGTTGTGCGGTGTAATCCATCATGAATGTTTTGGACTTATGGGAAGAGCCAGGTAATGGCTGCATGCCTAATAAAACTGAAACTTTGGGGTAATGTTTTTATATTTTTGAATGGGACTGTATTGCTAGATTCTTATTTGACGCCAATTGTCATTGCTATTCAGTTTGTTGAATTTGAGTCATAACGCCATACATCATATTTCAGTATGTTTTTATGACACATTTTTAGGCCATAAGGGCCTTTAAGGTTGAGAATTTTAAGCTTAGTTTTATGGGGTTGGGTTCATTTAAATGCAGGGTGAACTAGATTTATACAAGCTGTCTTGACACTTTGTTAATTAAAGTGGTTTTTCCTGCTAATGCTGTTTTGTCTCTTATACTTGCTTCGACAAACCGGTTAGAGATGACAGTAAACCTGCAGCAAAAGCTAAATTGCTTGATGAATGTAAATTAGTATACACCTATATTTAACCACATGGCTGCTGCGGGGATTTTTGCGCTGTGCTGCAAATTGCCATTTTGCTGGCACCATGACGAGCTCAGCTCGTCATCAGCACACGACACCCGTGGGTGATGACGAGCTGAGCTCGTCATCAGCATCGAAAGGGTTAACAGTGCTCTTTTGCTGTCTTTGGGGTTGACTTTAATTCCCAGTTTATCCTGCCATATGATCTGAATGTATAAGATTACGTTTTATATTAAAGATTATAATATGGACCTATCCGTTGCCTCAGCTTACTATTCTTTTTACTTGTAGGAACCCAACTATTACATTTTAGTTACCTCTAGGCTCTGATTGTGTAATTGGAGATTTTGGTGAGATGATGCGGTAAAACCTTCATTCAGAGTCAACAGTCATAAATGTTTTGTAACTTGTATTGTAGCACACAAAATACAAATATCTACAACATTGACTTTCGTAAAAATTCAGCACCTTAGATATAATTTTGGCACATGCCTTTCTAGTTCACATAACGTTGCCTATGAAACAAGCCCTGACTATAAAAAAGCGTTCGATAGCATCGATAGGGCCAAGCAATGGCAAATATTGAGCAACTGGGGTCTTCCTCCAAAAATATGAAACCTTATTGTCGCCCTTTACTCTAACAAATGGATCCAAGTTAAACGTAGTAGGGACTCTAAAAGAGTCCCCATAGTTAAAGGACTGAAGCAAGGCAGGGTGCTTGTCCCGTTCTTTTCAATAGATTTACTGCAGACATCGAAACCGCCCTAAAAAAACCAAAAACATGCCCTCCAAGTTAATGGGCAACTATTGCACATTTTTCAATACTCAGATAACATAGTATAGCTGGTCTTCTCAGCGATTGGGGTCCAAAACTCGTTTAACAATCTATCTTCTTACTGTAAGTTAAATGGATTAGAAATAAATCTAGGAAAGATGTAAATTACCACATTCACTAGGATCCTCAAGCAGCTTCCTGGAAACTAAAGAAGCTTACGATTGACGAGGCTAATTCATATAAGTATTTAGACATTGAGCTTCAGGCCTCCAAGACATCCGTAGCTCATAAGGAATCTTTGCAAAAACAGGCCACAGGGATCATGGCTGACCTCTGTAAAATTGTAAATCACATTACCGGCCCCTCATTATTACCACTATTGCAAGTCATAGAAGCCAAATTCTTGCCTTCATTAATGTACAGGCTTGAAATATTCCTGGATAGATTGGGCTGATGGTTGAATAAGCAGCAATCGAGACTCTTTTGCCAAATATTAAGTCTCCCAAACTGCACCAGAGAATCCCAGGTGAGGTTTAAATTTAGGCTTTTAGACCAAGTCCGGCACAAAGTGCTGCTGTGTTGAAGTTTTGGTTTAAAACAGCGAAAGTAGAAAAGAGGAGCCTCAGCCATTATCTGATAAAAGATGTGTTCAATTCACCTTTGTCGCCCTGGCAGGTCGCAGTGCGGAAGTTATTGTAAGATCTGCTAAGATTATGTATGAGCTCTTTGATGTTGGTGAGGTGGTTAAAAAATGGAAGCATGCACGCAAACAAAACTCCTGTTGGTTTTTGCCCCATGTGAAAGAATTATTGACCCATGTACGCTGAAACTGCCCTTCTTTTGAATTGGAAAGCAATGTTTGGCTAAAGTCACTATTTAGAGAACTGCATGTGCGTAGCTATCAAGAGGTGGCAGCAAGCTCGACTATAGCAACGCAGTTGATGCCAGCATGACCCAAAAACTCCAAACGAAATTGTAACACATCCAGAACTCCTCCGCTAGTCTCATCTTGAACATCCCATGATGAAACCAAATCTCCGGTCACCTGTGGGACCTCCACTGGCTCCAGATCTGCAAAAGAATCTCCTTCAAGCTCCTGACGAACGCCTACAAAGCCCTGCACAACACCGGACCCTAATACCTCAACCACCGCCTCTCCTTCTACACACTGACCAGACACTTCCGCTCCGCCCATATGGCCCTGGCCCCTATCCCACGGATCTGCACGACATTGGCTAGAGGAAGATCCTTCTTCTACCTTGCTGCAAAGTCTTGGAACTCCCTACCGCTGCATCTCAGGCAGTCACCGTCACTGCTTCAATTCAGGAAGGACCTCAGAACCTGGCTCTTCGACTGAACTGCTGGACCCCTCCCCCCCCCCCAGCGCTTTGAGATCCTTAGTCGCACTCTATATATACGAACCTGATTGATTGATTGGTTAACTAATGCTTCCAGGGCACGGATAGTAAGCCTACTACCCACTTCGTCAAATTTATAGACCAGGTGGAAGCAAGACTGTTCCATCGACAATCTATGGAAGAATTAAAAATTGAATTGTGTTCCATAATTTTATATTATGTACTGGTCACAAGAGCTGCATTGTACAAAGAATGGTGCCCTCAGATAGGTCAGTACAACATGCGTCCTCTGCAGATATTGGCAAGCATTATGGGACCAAGTGGTGGATATCTTGCCAATGGTCTCAGATGCCATCTGTCAAATGTTATAAAAACTGATCTTGGATGGGTAGAATGTGGCGTAATGTTCTATTAAATATAGTATGTGCACTACAGACTTTCTGGATAGAGCACCCTGCATAAGCATGATGCTTGGATGCCATGCCTGGAATCCCTCCACAGGATTTTTGGCAGATGTCGAACAGTCTCTTATGAACATGCCCTCTGGTAGTTCTAGGCTGTTCCAAGCGAAGGTGGACTCTGTCTTTGAGAGGTGTAAAGAGAGTAAGGCCATTGCCACTCTCTGGAATTTTCTCCGCCAGCTCGGCAATTCCCCCAGCATCTGTGCCCTTTTCGAGGCTTCAGTATGGGCTTCCAGCAGCGGCAGAGACAATACCTGCCTCAGCAACAACAGGTTGAGGATGTGGATCTGGCCAGCAGTGCCCAGGTTCCCAGGGGCAATGAGCTACCCAAAGCCTCTCCCCCTCGGGCACTGCAAACCTACTTTAATTTTTCCTTTGTGCTCATGCTCGGCCGGTGGGTTACTCCCTGCCTTTTCTCCACTACTTGCCAGACTTGCCACCTGCACCACACATCTCCTAGAGGGCCACTTGTCCATAATCCATGGAGAGGTTCAAGCTCTCTGACCAAGGGAGCATTTGGGTCCCGGCATCCGAGATCACAACTGGTTGCTACTCTCATTCCTTTCTGGTGCTGAGGAAGGATGAAGGGCTCCATGCCATTCTAGACCGTCACCCTTTAAATTCCTTCCTTTGGAAGGACCGATTCAAAATGCTTACCCCGGCCCAAGTTCTCTCTGCCCTGTATCCAGGAGACTGGATTGTAACGCTGGACTTGCAGAACGCATGTTTTCACATTCCTATCCTACAGTCCCAAATATTTTACCTTCCGTTTCAAGTAGGCTATGAGCACTTTACATTTACCATGCTCCGCTTTGGCCTTACCTGCGAACATTGGGTGTTCACAATACCAATCGTCCCATACCTCGATGACTGGATGCTGAAGGCAGACTTGCCTATCACAGCCGCAAGCCATCTCCAGATGATGGCCAACCTGTTGACATTGTTGTGTTTTTTCATTAATGTGCCGAAGTTGAATCTGACTCCTTCTCAATGCCTTTCATTTATGGGAGCCATCTTGGACACAGTGGTTTTCTGAGCCGTTCTTCTGCCTTAACATGTCCAGGACGTTTGGGCTACGATCCCAGAATTTCAACCCTTGACCTGGGTCTTTGTGAGAGCAGATCTGAGGCTTCTGGGAACCCTGGCTTTCTGTATCATGTTTGTGGATCACACCAGATAGCATGCAGGCTCTTCAGTGAGATCTGAAGTCTCAGTGGGCTCAGCATCAAGATCTCCTGTCAGAGTCCATCTAGGTTTTAAAGGAGACCGTGGAAGATCTGTACTGGTGGCTGCTTGACTGCAAGTGGACCAGTGGCAGGCCTCTCCTCTACCCCACGCAGAGATAATCATTTTGCCAGATGCATTGTTGAGATCTCTGGTCTTCAGTGAGGCTCGTCTCCACAGCAACTTATTGCAGTTTTGAACGATCCGCTTGGCATTAAAAGCGTTCCTTCAGACCATCACGCAGGTACGGGTACTCATCTGCCATGTGGGATTTCAACAAATAGGGCGGAGTTGGGTCATGGGTCGTGTGCACCTCTGGAAGTGGCTGTTCTCTCAGGCCATCTCCTTGATTGCCCAGCACCCTGCAGGATCTTTAAACACCAGGGCAGAAGAACTCCACTGTCATTTTTGAGCAGATCGCGATGACAGTTACATTCAAAGGTGGCACAGGGTATCTTCCAGCAATGGAGAGAACCTTGACTCGATCTAGCCGCCACAGGAGAGAACGTGTGTAGAAGTGAGATTCCTATCAGTCTCACTGGTTTAGTCTACGGGTTCAATAAATGAGGTCAACACTGGAGTGGAACAAAACACAGGTTTATTAGATATCAAGAGATGAGTCCCATCACTCAGACACTGCAAGTGCCGGAGGGAGGGGGCTAACAAGTACAAGTTTCACCCTTAGGCGAATCAAAAGAGTGAGCCCTGCCCCTTGGTACACTCCTGAACTTAACCTTCTAAGGAAGGACTGTAAAAGAACGGAGCGCTCTTGGAGGAAGGACAAATCGATAGTTAAGAAGGATGCCTTCCATACCTCCTTAAAAAACTACAAGCTCGCTCTTCGCAACACTAAAAGTATATTCTTTCAGGAAAGGATAGAAAACTCCTCCTGCTCCAGCAAGGAAACTTTTATCATTTTAAAAGAATTACTTAAAGCCCCAGATCCCGGACCAAAGATTCCGCCAGACCCCAAAGCAGCTGAAGAAAAATGCCTTAAATTGGCCAAATTCTTCGAGGAGAAGATTCAGAAAATCCTTGCCTCCATCCCACCTATTAATTTCAGCGAGGAAGAAGGTATTAATGCAAATCCCACCTCTCCCCGTTTAATTTCTTTGGGACCAGTAACGGCCGAAGAGGTCGCAACCACGCTGGACACCATCAAAAGCGGATCCCCTAGGGATCCTGTCCCGCTACGCATCCTTAAGAAAGTAGCCCCCACCATCGTCCCCCCACTCACCCATCTCATAAATGCTTCACTGCTACAGGGGAAAGTTCCCTCCAGCTGGAAGGAGGCCGTCGTCAAGGCGCTACTAAAAAAACCTTCTCTGGACCCCTCGGATTTAGCCAACTACAGGCCAATCTCTCTCCTCCCCGGAACCAGTAAAATTGCTGAAAAGCTAGTGAACGAAAAACTCTCGCAGTATTTGGAAACCAACAATCTGCTCAGATGCTCGCAGACCGGATTCCGCCCAGGGCAGGGCACTGACATTGCCCTACTCGCAGCGGTGGAGGAGGCCAGAGCACTTTTGGACGCGGGAGGATCAGTGGCAGTGATCCTCCTGGACCTCAGTGCGGCCTTCGACACCGTTAACCATCGGGTCCTAATCCAACGACTCAAGAACATCGGTGTGGAGGGCACTGCTGTGACCTGGTTCACATCCTTCCTTGGCCAGCGCTCCTTTCAGGTCTGGGAGAATGACATCCGTTCCCCCGAAACCCCCCTCCAATGCGGCGTGCCCCAGGGCTCATCCCTAAGCCCGACATTATTTAATGTCTACATGTCCCCATTTGAGGAGGTTGTCAACCCGTTCGGAGTGAGTATCATCAGCTACGCTGATGACACTCAATTAGTGGTGTCCTTATCTCACCCGAACCAAGAACCATCGGATCTATACAACTGTCTGGCAGAAATACAAGGATGGATGAATAGCTCGTCATTGAAACTTAATGGCTCAAAGACAGATATTCTCCTCCTTGGCCAGAAGGGGCTTTCTCTCTCTCAGAACATCTGGCCCCCCTGCTTGGGTGAACCCCCTGCTCCTAAGTCTGAGATCAAGAGCCTGGGAATTTGGCTTGAAAAAGACCTGTCTTTCAAGACGCAAGCCAAAAAAATCGCGGGGACTTGTTTTGGGCTCCTCAAATCGATCAGGAAGATTTTGCCCCTACTTCCTCCTGCCTACCAGAAACTGTTAATCCAAGGCCTTATTTTATCAAGGCTGGATTACAGCAACACCATCTACCTAGGCGCTCCCGAGGCAACCCTTAACAAATTACAAAGGATCCAGAACGCCGCGGCTCGGATTCTTACCAATACCCCGGCCAGATCTTCGGCCAAACCAGCCCTGAAACTCCTCCACTGGCCTCCAGTGAGAGAGCGAGTGAAGTTCAAAGCTCTCTGTCTGTCTCACAGACTCCTACAGGATAAAGGCCCTCCCATTTTAAGAAAATTAATCAGGCCCTACAAAGCCTCAAGATCCCTCCGATCCGATCAGGAATACCTCATCACCATACCCAGAGTGAAGAAGGTGCGCACGGGTGGACGGCGCTTTTCTGTTAACACAGCCCCCTTTGGAATTCCCTCCCCCGTGACCTTAGGACGGAACCAGACTATCTCCGATTCAGGAAGCGGCTGAAAACGCACCTTTTCCCCTGATCTGCCTTTCCCCTTCGCCCCCCCCCAGTTACCCTCAGATGTTTGGATCTTAGCGCTGGGATACTTACGGGTGACTGCGCGCTTTATGAAATCTAATAATAAAATAATAATAATAAGTTCACTCATGGCATTTAAACTATTCGGTGCCTCGTGAAACACATTGAAACCACTTTGCTATTACATAATGCTTACACAACCCCTTTGTATAATGTTTCCATGGTGAACTGTTGAATCCTGATAAACCCTTACCCACATCATCTTTGTAGATAGGCAAGGGTGGATACAGGCATTGGTGGGCTTGTAGATAGGAATATCTGCGTGCTCTGGGCCTTCCGGCAGGGCAGGGCCTCTATTCTGGCACGTAAGTATTATTAGCACAACCAGCTTTCAGTGAACACGTAACTTCTGACTTTATGAAAGTCCCCGGAAAAACACAAAAATGAGGGTTGGTAGACAAAATGGAAAAGGAGAAGAGTCTAACTTAACAGAATACATTTTTTACCGTTCAACACGTGCAGCATTCAAGGTTTTGTGTAATGGTATACTCAAGGCATTCCTGTCTCGGAGACCCCTTCCATCTGAATTGGGGTTCAGGACTTCTGTACGCCTTTCCCCCTTTCCCTCTTCTGCCCAGAGTGCTAAAAAAGACCAGGAAAGAACCGATCCTGAGTGAGGAAAGTGTGGTATGCAGAACTTCCAACTCAGAGCACATATCCTCCAATTTGGCTGCCTCTTTGGGAGGATCTCCTTTTGCAGCAACATCGCTGAGTTATTCATGCAAGCCTGCGCGACCTACATCTCAATGCATGGAGATTGAGCAGCAACAGTTAACATTTTTCAACCTTCCTCCTGAAGTGATTGTCGTCATCCTGGCAGCCAGGCGTCCATCTACCAAATCTGTTCACTAAGGACACTGGGAGAAATTTGTTGTCTGGTTCTCCTCCAGACATATCCAACCTCTGAATGCAGTTAGCAAATATTCTCTTTTTTTGTCTGCCTTTAGCCCAGCATAGTTACATTGAGGCAGTGTTCCATATCACAATAACCTCCGTAAGGCGAGTAAGTTAACTGGAGGCTTTGTATGTCCTACAAACATACACTTAAATTTTCTTAGACAAGATGACAATCCGTATTCCTGCCAAAGTTAGTCACACTCTTCCATATATGGCAATCCATCTCCTTGCCCATTTTTTTATGCTCCAAATCACCCATCAAATCAAGACCCAAGAGAGCCATTAGCTTTTACATCGATTGGATCAGAGATCACCGACCGGTTGACCAGCTTTTTATTGGTTTCACTGGAGCAAAAAAGGGCAAAACGGTGCAAAAGAGAACCATCTCTGGTGGATTGTATTATGCATCAGTATCTGAGATGGGCTAGATAGCAACCAGTTGACAGAAGACTTGAGTGCACATTCTGCCAGAGTGAAGGCTGCTACCACTGTGCTGTGGTGCTGCACAACAGTCTTGGAAATTTGCCAGGCTGCTATGTGGGAGTCCCTCCACACGTTTACAAAACTTTATTGCGTTGATAGCCAGATGCTGCGGGATAGGCACGTCTCCTGATCTGTCTTGCTATTTTTTGAGGTTTGAGTCATTCCATAGATCCACCACTGAGAAGTTGCTGCTAGACATAAGGTCTGTATAAGAAGAATAAGTTACTTACTTTCGATAATGCTTTTTCTGGTAGAGACACTAACTGCAGATTCCTCACTGACACTCCCTCCTCCCCGTTGTGTGGAATATACTCAGATTCTCCATTAATAAGGTTCCAATCTATAACTGCAACACACTGCCATATTGTGATTTCCATGGCTCTGCGTCCATTTGCACGGACTGAGATCAGAAAGAAATGGATGTCAGTATGAAGGTGGCTCATACCTATAAGGACCCTGGTGCCCCATCAGGGGCAGAGTGGGGCGAATATGATGGGTACTCATCCAGCGCCACCTGTGGCTTTGAGTTCATTGGGGCAGACTGAGATCAGATCAGCGCGTAGGTGACCATAAATATAGGAGGCCCTATGTCTCAGGTGGGACGGCTCTAATGTGGAGCCACATGTGCCACCTACTGAATGCAAGGGAATTACTGCGATCATTTCCGGATCCAGTCTGATGCTTCTAGAAATTCAAAAGCTGAGGAATCTTCAGTTAGATAGTCACTACCAGAAAAAGCATTACTGAAGGTATGAAACTTGTTCTTTACAACAACAGTCCAACCTGTTAGCTCAATTCATCCCGAGCAGTTTGGCTGAGGAGTGCCTGGTCCTCTTGGACCCTGTTTTTATGTTAGCTGCCATTTATGTTGCTGTATGCTTTGATTTCCTTGTAAGCAAAAAAAACATTTGATGGGCGAAATGCTGAACAATACAAACATTCACCCCGAGTCACAAGGATCTGGGTTTAATCCATTGCTCTTTTGCTCACCACGCCACCCCAGTATGGACCCATCCATATGCAAATCATTCTTGACGATGTTCCTCATGGCAACAGTCCAGCCGGAACTGCCAAGCCAGGTCTTCCCTGGACCGGAAACAAGTATGCTGGTACCGGTTTCAGGGCATCACCCCTCATCTGCCAGGATAGCTTGAATCCAGTGGCGCAGTGAGCACTGAACCCACGTCTGGGTATACCCTTCCCTCTTAGGGCAACAAAAGCAAAAGTAATAATTGATGGACGAAATGTTGAACAATTCATGGGTGAGCAAAAGAATGATTAATTAAATACCGATCTTTGTGACTGGGGTGAATGTTTGCATTGTTCAGCATTCCATCCATCATTTGTTTCTTTTGCTTATATTTCCTTGTAAACATCCTGAGGCTGCCTTGCCTCCCTCACCTGTTTATTTTGTTTGTTATTTTAACTATTTTATTTGTCAGTTTTTTGCCACCTTTTCACTTGACTTCGCCTGGTGAAGGGCAGAGCCAGGTTTCTTTTACTGTTTTCTGTCTGCATCTATCTGATTGATGGAAATCTTTGAAAATTTAGGCACTTTCCTGCCAGCCTCTCATATTAATGAACCCTCTTCAAAGCTAAGAGCACGTTTATGTAACACCTGTTCAGCGGCTAAAAAATATTTTTAATGCATGCTTTAATCACTAATGAGCCTTTGAAGCCTCTATTTTAATTGAGTCCTGGTTCGCTCCTGAGTATGACCCCTTTATTGAAGACCTAGTTTCAGAGAGCAATGAGTTATTTAATGTAAATTCCTTCATAGGATAGGTAGCAGGTGGTCTAATTTACCACAATTCTTTGAGCTTTACTACTTACCTATACTGCTTTTTTCCAAGCACCAGTTGCCATTTTTGCAAACTGGAGATTAAAAATAACTACAAGATAGACTCAATCCTTTAAAGATCCTCCCCCAAACACCAGTGGGCTTCTTACCCTGCTTAGAAGAATTAATTATCCATTATCAGTCAGTCTTCATAGAGGTATTAGGTCTTTGACGTTGTAATGTCTGGTTAGAATTAGGTGATGATTCCAGTGAAACTAATCACCTTAACTTTTGTTTACATTGGGCCTCACTGAAATAGTAAATACACTCACCCATAGTGCGGGCCATACACTGGACCTTGTTTTTAATTCTTCCAGTAGGATCTCTTTCCTTTCTTATAAGGTTCTGGTTTAGTCATTATTTTATAAAATACAACAAGAACTCAACTACTTTAAGTCCTCAGAAAGTTACTTTATTGAAACTTGAAGGGAAAACTTAATACTACAGGCTTCCCTCAAACCTTTGCTGCTAATAAAGTGTCTGAACCCATGAATAACTCCAATATAAATACCATGCTATACAATTCTACCAACACCTTGCTAAAACCTAGGATATAATTGCTCTGATTAAAACAAAAATCATAAAAGCTAAATTTGTAATCGATTTCTTGGCTTAGAGATAAACTAAAAAAACTGTCCTTCAAAAGACCAACACAAAATGTATAATTCTCAGGACAAAATGATCATCCTCTAACAGATGCGCTTCTATAACCACCTCGTTAGGAAAGCAAAAATAATTTTAATTCCAATAAAATGCTCTCTGCTAGAACCAGCTCTCTTAAACATCATACACTCCCTCTTTAATCCCTTAGAAAGTAGCTCTCCTCCTGTTTAAGAAACAGAATTTTCATAGAAAAAGGAAGGTGCACTCCAATAAAGTCAGTTGCGCGAAAATATTTTTTGAAAATTCTTCTCTTTATTCATTCTTTTCATAAAAGCGGTACAGCCAACGTATTTCGTTCCCTTTGTGCCACGGGAACTTCGTCAGGGCTGACCTTGTGATTAGTTCAAGGTAAACAGATTTGGATTTTTTTGACTATTATTTTGATTTAATGTTGGTCCATGCCAACCGTATGTCTTAGGTTTTAAAGTTTTTACTCTATTTTTGTTTTTCAACCGATAGTTTCAGTTTTTATCCGTTAATGATATGTTGGCAGCTAATGCCTTGATATTTCTTCAATATTAGAACGTGAACACTTTGAACGATTCGAATCTGGTGTCGCATTATAGTGAAGACTCAGATCTATCTAACTCAGAACACCTCTAACTAGGTGCTCTTTACTTGTGGTGAGATGCCATTGGTCTCTATTTCCTTGCACTTTTTTCTTTTTCCTTTCTTTTTTTATTTGTCTAATTCAATCTATCTGTCCTTGAGGTATGATCTACTTACCTTTGGCCAGCAATCATTTTATCGAAACAGTGTACCTTTCAAGGCAAATGTTGACTTAGGACTTTGTAAAAATTGATGAAACTTATATGCTCCCTTTTTTTGATATTTTTTGATAACTTCTACTATTATTATCAATATTCCTGTGACTTGTGTATAATTTTTCTTGTCTCAAGAATTCAAAGATCCAAAATGTAATTTATATGTATTGGTCTCGTATATGTGTGTATATTTTCCTTTTTGTGCTTTGGGTCTATATATATGTTGTGTTAAGCTTAGTGTAAATATTTTTTGCATTGTGTATTTGTCCTTTATATGTATATTTATGTTTTTGTATTCTATGATTATCACAGCACTGACGAAGTTCCTGTGGCACAAAGGGAACGAAACGCGTTGCCTGTGCCGCTTTTATGAAAAGAATGAATAAAGAGAAGAATTTTCAAAAATTCTTTTTGCGCAACTGACTTTTTTGGAGTGCACCTTCCTTTTTCTATGAACATTCTGTTTCTTAAACATCCTTTGGCAGCGGGTGTTGGGAGAAGCTGCACCAACGTATATCTTTTGAAACAGACAGAATTATTGTGCTTGACCTTGGTCTGCTGCTGTTCCTTTTTGTACTTGGCTATCCTCCTATACCCTTGCAAAATTTAGAGACAAATGTAGTTTTGTACTTGGCTCTCCTCCTATACCCTTGCAAAATTTAGAGACAAATGTAGTTACTAATCTCCTTCCAACATTTGCCCAGCCTCGCAACTTAAAAATCATGGTACTCTGTTTCTTTCTGATTCACAAAATAATGATTGCTTCCCTTATGAAAGCAAGGTCCCTGATATTACGCAAATAGCTATAGTGATACCAATTATAAAAAATGACAATTTGACCCTCATGATCCTGACAATTGTAGGCCTATATCATTACTGCCCTAAAGTACGTTATTACTAGTGAATACTGTCAATAAACAGATACAGGAACATGGGGACCAACATAATTTTCTTCAAACTCCAACTTACTTTTCCATCCATGCTATGGTACCAAACCTGTCATTTTCTCAGTAATTGGCAATTTTGGAATGCTGGAGGATAGTGGTGGTTCAGGGCTCATAATAATTTGTGTACTCACATGTAGACTGTATCAATACTGTTTATGCTAGCCTCCCGTCTAAATCGATTGACTTCTCTAGAAGATTTAAAACCCCTTAGTAAGATCAGTCTTCAATCAAAAATTTGGACTCGGTCTCCAGTCGTCTTCTTCAACTTCACTAGTTACCAGTGAAAAAGAGAATTATTTTGCAAATGCCCTGCATATTATACAAAATCTACCATGGCATAGCCACCAAATTCCTCAAAAAAAGTTATCATCTATGCTCCTGCCTCGATCCTCGAACAAACCTACTTTCTAAGTTCCTAGTTTCAGTTACAAAAAATGTAGCAGGAGAACATTTAGGATAAAGGATATCGCCTTTTGGAACTTGATTCCTCTTGAGATTCGACCCTAAATCTCACTAATAAAGTTCAAGAAGGGTTGAAAATCTGCCCCTAATTATTTAGTGGCTGATCTTTGTTTGTGCAGTCTTTGATCTCTGCTTTTTAGGGCCAAGAAACCCCAGTGGAGTTGTAGCTGAGCGAAACCTCAAAAATAAAGAAATTTGCGCCAACATTCTCTTCCCGCTTGTAAGGTCACAACGTTGACTTCAAAGGCCGCCTTGTTACCATCATCATTTCCTCTCTCACTAAGGCTATCTCGACTGCAACCCATCCACAACATTGCAGATCTTCCAAATCCTTTGCTTCAAGACACCCCAGGCAAATGAACGACAATTTCTCTATCAATAGTGAAGCCTTCCCCTCGCATGATGAAGCCTCCAATTCCATCTATACAAACATTTCATTTGTCACTTCAGCACTTCCTGATACTGCTTCATGCTGTCGATAAAATTGAAGTTAACATTCTGATTGTTGTGTAGGTCTCCCAACACCTGTTAAGCTGCTGCGAATGACTCTTTCACAGCCCTCCATGCTTTATCATCCTGGCAACGGGCCTACTGCAGGTTTCACTGAGACTGTTAAACCTGCCTCACTACCAAGTATGGTCTCTTGTCCAACTTCAATATCTCCTGTCAGAAAAATGATGAGAAACACAAAGAAGTTACAAGCCCTCCACCGCATGTGCCGCCTGCTCATTGAGAAAGATTCTTCCCACGCACTCTTGAAATGCACAAAGTCTTTGGTGTCTCATCCTGGTCTCAGTCTGAAGGTGACGAGATTAATTACTTGTTCACTCCAATGTGTCCTGCAGCTTTTCCCTGAAGAGTATTGCCAGTGGACTACATCACCACCGTCCACAATGTGCTAGCCAGAAATGCTTTGAAAAATGAATATCTCTTTGCAGAAACCGCAGTCTGCAGTTTCCATCATCATGGGCACTTCATAACTGAAGACTTCACTAAGAACTCTTCTGCCCCTTGTTTCAAAGCTTCTTTAGATTGCAGAGGAAATGTTTCACAACCTGGCCACATTGAAGGCTGACCCTCCATGCCTGCTGAAAAAATGCAAACCACTTCAGCATGGCCTAGAGGTATTGAAATCCGGTCAGAATTCAGATTCAGTAATGGCGACTTTGGTCAGAAGAAGGCATGTCTCTGTCACAGAAACCAATCTACCACCATGCAGAGGAAGCAAAAAGATTGACACCACTGGAAGGAAGATGTGTGACATGATGTCTGCTGCGGTGAAAATGTCAGTGCCATGGCTCTTCAGTGCTATGGCTCTTTTTGAAAGGTACCACAAGGAGATCTTAGATGGCATGAAGTCCTCCATAGCCATGTTGGGTACATTGAAAACTAATATCACGGGAAACCTCATGCAGATGGGTAAGTAGTTTCTCCCACTCCTTCTGGGTAAAAGTGCAACACACTTTGTCTTCCCATTTAATGCAGAGGTTTGCCAAGTGATCTGTTGACCTGCTTGGAATGGCTCTAGTGACCCAGTAGAATAGTCTCCTTCGAGATGCAACGGTATACAACGTTTGGATCAGGGGTTGAGTGGGATGCTCAATATGAGGTATGGCCCATAACGAGCCAATTGCTACAGCGAGGCATCTAAGATTAGGAAATTGGACCAACAGTAACCAAACTGCTCAACAATGGAGTCAATTGGGGTCAAGGCATCATCCTTGAATGAATCACCCACACAAGAAATCCCAGAATGTTCCCATGTATCTGAGGCTCCTCCTGTAACACTCCTGAAATTACAGATACTTTTTAAGTCGATCCCTAGTCTGTATGACAGGGCAATTGGAGAGATGTTCTGGGCCCTACGGTAGCTATAATGGGCAGTGTGTAACAGCTTATTAGATTTTCTTGGAATGAAAGATTTGGGTAAGAAAATATCCTGAATCACTTTTAGTGTGTCCCACCTGCCAGTGTCCCTCTTCTCAAGCAAATGAAGACCAGTGAGCCAGCTGGTGGGCCTCTCTATCGGTGCCATGAGGTAATAGTGCATCAGGAGCACCTAGTCCCCCCTTGATCGGTGGAAAGCTTCAACTTGGCTAAGACAACCCTGCATCATTGATTATTCCAAATTAAATCATTCATCACACAGTTGAAGGTCTGGAACAAGCTTATACGCAAGGGAATTGGGAGATTGGAGAAGTAATAGAGTAACCATGGCAATAATTCCTTCTTAGTGAGAGCTACACAGACCTGAACCGTCAAGGAGGAGAGACATCCAAAATGTGATTTGGGCCATGAGTGAAGACACTGCCATCCTAATGATAGTATCAAGTAAGACTTTTTAAGCGTGGTACACTTTGATAACTAGATAATGGAAATTCAATTTGAAGACTCCCATGCAATCTGGTGGTTATCTACAAATATGTGGTGTGCAGGGCAATTGGAACTAAGGGGGAACAAGCTGGATTTCAACAACTTGACCTTGAGGCCTTTTTGAAATGTCCTATTATCTGCTCCATAGTCAACACACCTCCACAAATGTCTTCAAACTAGATCAAGACCTCATCTGCGTATAAGGAAACCACATGGGTTTCAGTATCCAAGTGGATGCCCCAGTCATGACCCGTCTGACGGCAGTGAAGGGACAGAGGCTCTATCGCTTCCAGAAATAACAAGGATACAAGTGGGTACTCCGGCGGCGTGCCCTGCTAAATAGAATGGGAGTTAGAGGTGCTGCTCTCTTCAATACTGATCAGAATTCCCTTCAGAGCTTAAAGGATTGCTGAGGGGACCTCCGTTTTGTGCTCACTCCTAGGTGCTTCTGTTTGGTAGTGTGGGGCCGCTCATGTCAAATGATTGAAGTTCTCGAATGAAGTCATGCCAGTATGGAAGAGCGAACCTCTCGTTCGGAAAATCAGGTCCTCTTAAAAGAATAAGAAAATACCCACACCCGGGTAGTAGATGAAAACATGGCGACATCAAGAGGAACAACAAGAATTGGACCTAAAAAGAGGTATAAAGGATTCTTCTAAGGGCTTCCTCTTATTGCTCTAAACCTGGTCAATAATTTGACCACTTTGCTTTAGCAGTGGGGCAAAAAAATAACTGTGAATTTGTCCACACATACATCTTTTGAGTGTCCGACGTTCCAGAACAAGACTGTATGTTAAGAACCCTGTGTTTAGCTATTTGACCCTTAGTGTTTTAATTATTTGAGTCCCTATTCATTTATGCAGAATTGCTTACATTTGTGTACTTACACTCACTGTGGTGATTCACCGTGTTTTACTGGGAACACACCCAAGCACAACCTTTGTTCAACATGCTAAATGATGTCATTGATCTGAAATGTGCTGTGACCTAATTTTGAACAAAGTGATGCACATTTTGGTAAGAGCCAGCAAATGTAGAGTATGGAATTAATTTTGGCTTATAATGGATTTAGCAGTGGTGGCTCCTCCGCTAAGGCGGAGGAGCGTTGGCCACTGCCTTGCAACAGTGAAATAACGGTAAAATAAAATGATAATAGCTCAAGTTATCATTTCATTTTTTTCCTGCTGCAGCAGCTTTACGGGAGGGCCAGGCATGGCTGTTCTGGTGACAGAGGTGCTCGGGGAGGAGTGGTGACATGCTGTAAGTGCGCAAGACTGTTTTGCCGGCAGTCATGCACACTTTGCATGTTCTCCACCCAGGCTGCAGCCTAGGTGGAGAACATGCCCAGGCTCCCATTCCCTTGCTGAGTGCCGAACCACAGAGGTCAGACCAACAACAACGCTGCACTGCAGCATTATGATTGGCTTAGGGGAGCCAGGGTGCTTCCTGTTCTGGACGGAGCAGAGGGACGACGAGGAGAGACACGGTGAGGAGTTACAATTTTTCTTCTTTTTTTTTTTTACACCTCCTTATCCCCCTCGCAGCCACCCTCCTTGATCTGTGCCGGCCGCCACTGAGATTCAGGTGTGTTGTACCTTATAAAATGGTGAAATTCAGCAGGTGAGGCACGTCTTTTTGTATCGCCACCTGCAACTAGCAGCAGATATTAATTGCCATGAGTCAAGATCAGCATGTTGTGCAGTTTCCTCAGTTCAGTCAAAAGACTACCTAAAAAAAAATTATTTTCCACTAATAAACGTCTGCGTGGTTCACGTGATGCTGTTTCTGCATTTCTTTGTTCCATGTTCATTTCTTATGCTTAATAATTTACAGTCTGCGTTTAATATCATTTATTTTCTTTTGAAAATGTAATACTGCTAAAGTAACTATTAGAATACAAATATTGAAAATAAGTTATACAAGAACCACATCTGTATTTGTGTCCTCTACATAGGAAGAAGAACCAGCCTCAAAGGCTGCTGCCAATGCCTGGCTTCAGGATTGCGTTGTATCGCTTTCACCTACGAATGATCTTATGGTAATCGCTCTAGAGCAGAAAGCAGTGTTTTTAGTGCGTAAGTATTAATTGTTACATTTTTAGGCCAGGATATATCCAATAGTTCCTGTATAGTCTGGTATCTATCTCCTTAAAGGACTTTTTCTCATAGTTACTGCCAAAGAATTGACTCCCATCTCCCAATAATACATTGTGTATTTACTCCCTAACACAGTCAGGGAGCAGCATTTCAGGGGTTGTCTGGTTTGCAGTTCGGGACATAGAAAACCATTAGTTACACTGCAGTTAATTGCAGCACATGTAGGGACTAGTACGAATGTGCTCTACTGAGTAAAATGATTTAGGTACAAGTGCAGGTTTAATGTGGATATATCTGTGTTAAGACCTATATTGTAATAAAGATGGTTCGAACCAGGGGTCGCCAAACAGCCTTAAAGCGCGTGTCTCGGGCTTGCAACCTAGCTGTAAAGAGTTCCATTGTAATAAAATGTCATAGGCGCATGAGCCAGGCTGCAGGAGCCTCGGGCTTTTTCCAATACAAGGCTATGAGCTGCCAGGCCGCTCCCAACATTTGAAGCACCAGAATCCAATCGCTCCGGGTCAATGCCCTCAGGCCCGCAGGTTTTATACCCAGCAAAAGTGTGCTTGTGGCCTCAGGCTGAGGGAACCCCAAGACCCCCCTGATGTGACTTAGGACCTCCTTCCAGAAAAGGGTCAGCAACGGACGCGCCCACCAGATATGGATAAAATCCCCGGTCGCAGACCTGCACCGCCAACACGTCGGACAAGAGGTAGGGAACATCTTGGATAGGCGCTGAGGCGTAGAATACCACTGGGTCATGATCTTGTAGGCATTTTCCTGCTGCGAGATGCTACGGTACACTTTGGGAATGTCTTGCCACAGGAGACGACACTGCGCCGGGGTGATGTCCGTGCCTGATATTGTCTGCCAGCGTTGTTGGTATGGTTGAACGGGAGGCGTCTTTGGATGTTGTAGTATTTGGTAGATCTGCGAGATCAGGTCCTTCGAGTCAGTAAAGGAATGGGCCAGCCACTCGAACGGGGTAAAGGTGCGCGTGGCCACCTGATATGTTTCGCCTTCAGCCAACCAATGTCGCAACTGGGCGTTTTGCATCCCCGCTTTGAGGTTGACTCGAAACTCCTCTCTGCATTGAACAAAGGACTTGATGTGGAACTCCCCTCGAACAGATCTGTAAGCACCCTACTGTTTCCTTGCGACCACTTGCCGAAGGCACTCGTACAGTGGGCTGGTGGGAAAGACTGATTCCCCTCAATCGGCGTGTGCGGCGAGGAGAAGGTCGTGAGGCCCCTGCAGACCCCTACCCTTTCCCAGATTTCCAGGACCGTTTTTGCTGGCATAGCCATATAAGCGCTCCGAGAGCGCGCCGCCCTATGATGCCATGGGAGGTCCCAGATGGTACGTCCAGTCACCGCCCGCTCCATGTATAGCCACCTCTTCTCACTCTCCGTAACTCCCCACTCCACAATAAAGCGGAGGTGCGCTGCCCAATAATAGTCCACCAGATTGAGGCAGGCCAAACCCCCCCTGTCCCGTGGCGCCATCAGGAGGGACTGGGAGAACCGAGGCCTCTTGCCCCCCCAAATAAATTTGGTGAGGTCGTGCTGAAAGCCACGTATATAGTGCAGCGGGATGGGCGTGGGAAGACACTGAAAAAGGTATAGAATTTTGAGGAAAATGGACATCTTAATGGCGTTAAGCCTGCCCAACCACAACGGCATGAGCGGCTTCCATCGCCACAGATCTTCAAGAACCGAGCGCCTACCGTCTCGCCAGTTGACTTGTGTCCACCCATCTAGAGAGGGGGTTAATTGGAGGCCGAGGTATAGGATATGTTGGGTTGCCCATCGGTATGGGACAAGCTTTTCCAGAGGGGGTATTTCGTCAGTCGGATGGTAAGATTGAGGGCCCACAATTTACTATGATTGATCTTCAGACCCGAAGCCCGTTCAAAGTAGCATAGCACGAGTGCAGCTCTGGGAGGGAGACCCGAGGGTTGGTCAGTGTAAGGATAAGGTCGCCCGCAAACAGCGCCACTTTGTTCTCGCTTTCCCCCTATGCGAATACCATGTATTTTGGGGTTCTGCCTGATCCAGTCCGCAAAGGGCTCTATCGCAAGGGCGAATAGTAGGGGCGAGAGCGGGCAGCCCTGTATGGTGCCTCTAGAGATGGGAAACGGTGCGGTGAGTTGGCCTTTGACTCGGATCCTGGCCTGTGGGGCAAGATACGGCGCCATGATCCTGGTGATCATCTTCTGATCTATCCTAAATTCACTCAAGAGCGCTTGCAGGAAGGACCAGTCCACCCGGTCGAAGGCCTTTTCCGCATCTAGCGATAAAAGGCAAGCCGGTATCTTCCAATGGTGTGCTTTGCCCACCAGGTGGGCAACTCTACGCACGTTGTCTGCACCCTGCCGGTTGCGGAAGAAGCCAACCTGGTCCGGGTCTATTAAGCCCGGCATGTGGGGGTCCAGGCGTCTTGCCAGCAGTTTGGTGTAGACTTTAAAACCAGTGTTAAGCAGGGCGATCGGGCGGTATGACGCACATAATGTAGGGTCTTTTCCGGGCTTGAGAATCAAAGCTATCTCCGCCATACCCATATCAGGGGACGGTCACACCTTATCCGTAAAGGAGTTGTATAGCCTAAGAAGGTGGGGCCGTAGCTGTGCCTTGAACATGCGATAGAAAGACAGGGGGAGACCGTCAGGTCCCTGGGTTTTCCCCAACTAGAGCTCCCGCAGGGCAGCCGTTATCTCCTCCGGGGAGATGGGGTCCTCTAAGGACTTCGCATAGTGCGGATGTAGAGGCGTCCCCGTATGTTTTTCCAGTACCTCCTCGATTACCTCTAGGGGCGGTACCTCCTCCCAATATAGCTCTGAGTAGTAGGCTCTAAACGCCTCGCATTTGCCCCTCTCCGACGTAGCCCTCGTCCCATCCGGCAATTGAACATTGGCGATATGTGCCTTGGCCGCGTATGCCCTCAGCCGTCCCGCCAACAGCCTCCCAACCTTATCTCCTCCTTCAAAATATCTCTGTTTCAATGCCAGTAGGGATTTCTCCGCTCTGTTAGTACGGAGGAGTCTAAGTTGTCCTCTGAGATTGGTCAGTTGCCTCCTTGATTTAATGGAGGAATGGTCCTGATCTCGCAGCTCCGCCTTCTTGATATCCTCCACCAGTCTGTCCTCCAGTGAGCGAGCCTCACGCGCCCGTGCGATCGAGAGTGACGTAATATGTCCCCGTATCGTAGCCTTGAAAGGGCGTCTCCGGTAGGTCGTTGCTAACTAAGTAGGAGTCAATGCCATCTCTAATGCTTTCGTTGTCGGCCGCAGCCCGGAAGATACGCGGCGGCAGGCGCCACCTCACCTCCCGGGTGGGGCAAGCGGCCGGGTCCTGCAGGAGCAGCTCGACATGGTGCCTGATGCCAGCTCTGCACAATATTGCCACCCCCGCTGTCTTGGCATCTGCGGACGCCCAGAACTGAAGAGGGTACTTAGGGTGTGTCATGCGCTTAGTGTCTGCCTCCAGTAGGTGCGTCTCTTGCAAATATATGATGTCAGGGCTGTGTTGGAGGAGATAATGCCACACTTGTCTCTGCTTGTTAGGGGAGTTAAGGCCCTTGACGTTGAGTGTTAAGACCTTCAGCGGGCTAGGCAAGTTTGTCATCATGTTAGGGGGCGCTAGAGGGCGCACACGCAGAATGGTTGCAGTGACGTGAGGCTCCTGAAGCCTGGATCATTAATCCTTCAATGATCGGCTTTTACTGACTCCTTTCCTGTCGAAAATATATACGAGGGGAGAGAACACAGCTCTACAGCATCGACGAAAGTTTGAAGAGTGTACGACTTGTCCCGACCGAGTTAGAGGAAGCGGAGTACTTGCCGGGACCTGAGCTGGAGCTGGGCAGAGCGTGCTGACGGGGCCATAAATCTACGCAAGACCGCGGCGCTCCACGAGGCGTGCAGGCCTCACAGGGACCCGTTGCCAGCACAGAGCCTGATCTACATGCAGCATACGGATATGTAAGGCGGAGCTGTCCTGGATTGCTGCGGTGGACCTGTACTCTGCTGATGGGGACCGACGGTGAGGAGCTGGGGACTTAGAAACGTATGCAGACGCCTAAGCCCTGCACCTGAAACACGTCGGCATGGACTATCTTCCACCCCCCCCGCAGGGCTGGAACGGTGTGTGGGGACACATTCTCAATCAGACATGGTACTAGCAACACCACGGGGCTACTGTATTCAGTCCCTACCCCGCCCTATAGGCAGAGGCGGTGGTGTCGCCATCATTCATCGAGAACATCTCCACTGTAAAACCTACGATGCACAGATTACCGACTCAGAAAGTCTGCATTTTACCTTCAAACTAAACCCAACCAATTCACTAACAGGATTACTTGTGTACCGCCCCCCCGGCCTTCCAGGTCCCTTCGCTTGTTCTCTTCTAGACTTAGTCACAACCCAGGCCCATTCCCTATCAAACTTTATGATAGTCGGGGACCTGAACATCCATCTGGAAGACCCGGTAGACTCGGTAGCCAATGATCTGATCCAAGACCTAGCGGCACTCGACATCCGCCTACTAAACTCCGGAGCCACCCACATCAAGGGTCATCTATTGGACCCGGTGTTCACTAGCTCTCCCTCGATGCAAGCGAAGGAGGCCCTTCCCCTCCCCTGGACAGACCACTTCCTAGTCCCCTTCCAATTACCTGGAACTTTCAGGAAACACCGAAAACCCCCCACCTTCAGCAAGGACAGGACCTGGTCCAGACTCCCCACGGAAGAATGGGCTAAGACCCTTGAACGAACCACCCCTGCACACGCAGAAGACCCGGCTACGGCAGACAGAAGACTCAGGGACTGGATCATCTCCTCCCTAGACTCAGTACTCCCACTTAGAACCAGGGAAGACAAAAACGGGAAACCTGGCTCAGCTCCATGGTATACCGCGGACCTCCGAATACACCGCAAAAATTGTAAAAAAGCCGAACGGCTCTGGAGAAAAAATTGGCAACATGCCAACAAAGAAGCCTACCAGTCCACGGTCAAAATCTATAAAGAGGCCATCAAACAAGCCAAAGCCTCATACTATGATACGCGGATACAAGAAGCATCCAACTCAGCCCGAGAATCCTTCTCAATCGTAAAGGAGCTGCTCAAGGTCCCCATCACTTCCCCCTCCAACACCCCCAAAGTTGACAGAAGCAATGAGCTAGCGAACTACTTTAATGACAAAATCACCCGCATCCTGGTCTCCCTCCCACCCCCCGGTCTCCCCAGCCACAAAGAAAGCCGTTCATTCCCTGACCAGGCTGAAAGTAACTTACGCCCCATTCTACCGACATTCCGGCCAGTAACCTTCCTAGAGGTTGAGCGAACCCTAACGAAAATGAAAAGTGGGTCACCCTTGGACCCAGCACCAATCAGGTTCCTCAAGACCGTTGCCTCAGTAATTGTACCTACTGTCACGGATCTCATCAACAGCTCGTTCGCCCACGGAACTGTCCCCGACAGCTGGAAGAGTGCTGTGGTAAAAGCACTCTTAAAAAAACCTCAGCTAGACCCAACAGACCTGTCTAACTACAGACCAATATCTCTACTTCCTGGTATCAGCAAAGTCACTGAGAAACTGGTAAACACACAATTATCACAGTTCCTTGAAACCAACAACTTGCTTAGACAATCCCAGACTGGATTTCGCCCGGGCCATGGAACAGACACCGCACTCCTCGCAGTCATTGAGGAAGCAAGGGGCATACTGGATTCAGGAGGATCAGTGGCAGTGATCCTCCTGGATCTAAGCGCAGCCTTCGACACAGTCAACCATCGTGTCCTTCTGCATAGACTGGCGGATGCAGGACTTACCGGGACAGCAATCAAATGGATTAAATCCTTCCTTACAGGGCGCACTTTCCAAGTGTGGGACGATAACTATCACTCATCCACCCTCCCACTCACAAGCGGCGTCCCTCAGGGCTCCTCCCTGAGTCCGACGCTTTTTAATGTCTATATGGCCCCTCTTGAGGACGTGGTAACACCATTCAACATAAAAATGGTGAGCTATGCTGACGACACTCAATTAGTCGTCTCCCTGTCCCAGCTGATCGACCATCCAGAAAACCTGACCAACTGCCTCACAGGAATTCATAACTGGATGAATAACTCATCATTAAAACTGAATGGGACAAAGACGGAGGTGATGCTACTAGGAAAACAATGGACGACCATCCCTCCAGCACTCTGGCCCGATGTGTTCGGGGAAATTCCCCCCCCGAAACGTGAAATCAAGACACTCGGGTGTGGCTCGAGCCACAGCTCACTATGAAAACACAAGCTACCAAAACCTCGGGCACCTGTTTCGGGCTCATGCGCACGACCCGTAAAATCCTGCCCTTACTGCCACCTATTTCCAGGAAGCTACTCATCCAGGGACTAGTACTGTCCCGCCTGGACTACAGCAACCTGGTTTACCTGGGAGCCCCTGAGGCCACCCTAACGAAGCTCCAGCGGACACAGAATGCTGCGGCACGCATGCTTACTAACACCCCTTCCAGAACGTCCGCCAAGCCGGCCCTCAAAGCCCTGCACTGGCTCCCTGTGCGCCAAAGGGTGCAATTCAAAGCGATGTGCACGACACACAAGCTGTTCAACGGATCTGGTCCGGCGATTCTCAGCAAAATGATTACCCCCTACACAGCAACCAGATCCCTACGATCCCAGAATGAGAACCTAGCTAGCACCCCTAGATTCAAAAGAACCCGTACAGGTGGACGACAATTTTCAGTTCAAGCAGCCAAGGGCTGGAACGCTCTTCCCCGCTCCCTCAGACTTGAACCCAACTACCTGGTATTCCGCAAGAAACTAAAGACTCATCTGTTCCCTAAATAAAACCCCCCTGTCGCTCTTCCCTCCCTTTCTTCCCCCTCAACAGGATCACAAATTATATAGCGCGGGGATGCCCTTGGGTCACCAGGCGCTTTAGAAATCGTTATTAAATTAAATTAATTAAACCTGGGCGTGGTGTGAATCGCCTGTGGCTGGGACCAGGGTGCTTTGGGTGCCCGGAGAGTTCTGTGGGGAAAAAAGGGCTGATATAAGGAACGAGAGCGGTAACAGGGGACTTCTGGAGGCCGCAACCGCGGGTGAGCGTTGAACGGCAATAAGCGCTACGAACTTTTACTAGATTACAGTGCCCTACGACACACATTGAGGCCAGTGCACGGCTCCGGGGGAACAAATAATGTGAGAGGCACCACTCCTTAATCCTCACCGCATCGACAGTAGCGAGGGACGGAAATTGCTTTTCTGCCCCGCTACACGTGCGGATATTGGCATTCAGAACACCACGATACATCCAGGATTTATGTGATTGCGCAGGGGTGGGAACATCACACCAGTACGGGCGTGGTGCTGAACAAGATCTACAAGGAGGCAGTGCAGGGATTGTGTGGTCCAAACAGGGAGGGACTTTTTGACAGTGGCCGCAATCAAATTGGAGACAACGTTCGAGTGATCCTGAGGTAAAGGCCTAGACATACCCCGGCTGCACTTCTCGGCCCACGGTCAGGTGGCCCACATTCCTTCCTCATCTGCACGAACTGGATGGGCCCCTGGTAGCACTGCCCGTGACGGCGTTATAGAATACCGAAGGGCTGTATACAGTAGACACAGCCCTGGCAGGAGTGGCGCGGCGGACCCCTCTCCCACTCATGCAACGCAATTGCGCGGCTAATCTTGGCCTCCCTGCGCACTGATAGTGAGAGCGCCAAACTGCACTGCATCCTGCTCATGTCTACAAGTTCCCTCCCTATCAGAGAAGGACGGGAGAAGTGACCTTCATCAACTACCGCGAGTCCCTACAAGAGACCCACGATGGGTAAGCAAGATAACAAGCAACCTAAGCTGACATTTGAAGCTGCTGGTAACAAGAAAGGTTTGCGTAATGTGCCGGATGCGGCAGGCTCCCAGAGCCCATCAACAACTGGGACGAGTAATGGTTCCTCCACGCCAGACATACAGCAGATGATGCAGGAGATGAGGCAGGGGTTTGCCACAATAGTGGATAAAGTCGCCTGGATATCCTCTAGAATGGATGCCATCGCACAGAAAATGGATGTCCACGAGGAGCGCATCACGGAAACCGAGCGACGCATATCAGTAAATGATGATACAACTGCCTCTCATACCACGCAACTCTCGAGAATGGACAATGTCCTCAGGGTCATTGCTGCGAAGAATGAGGAGTTGGAAGCCCGCAGTCGAAGAAACAACATTCGCGTTGTGGGCGTGTCAGAATCCACCAACACGGGGCGCATGGAGGACTATGTAGAGAAGATACTACTTGCTGCTGTTGGATCTGAAGCGTTTTCCAAACAATTCATGGTTGAAAGGGCGCACCGTTCACTTGGTCCAGGACCTAAACCTGGAGCCCCGCCAAGGCCCATCATTGCACGGCTCCTGAACTATCGTGACCGCGACACTGCGTTGCGGGCGGCTCGCACCAACCAAAAGCTTACGTGTGATGGAGTTAGCTTTTCCATTTACCCTGACTTCACCCCTGTTGTTCAGGAACAGCGCCGTAAATTTCTGGATGTTAAGAAAAAGCTCTGTGCACTCCAGATTGACTATGCGCTGCTGTATCCAGCGAAGCTGAGAGTAACCCACCAAGCTAAGCAACATTTCTTCACAAACCCACAGAGAACAGGCCATAGAAACAACGGTGAGGAAGAGCGAGAAGACGTACAATCCCTACATGAAGATTTGTGATCCGTTGGCTTTACTGTTGCAGCGAGACGCTGATCTATAGACATTACGCTAGAGGTCTCAAGAGGGCGACGATCGGGATCGACCTTCCGCTGCTATGCGAGAATACCATGGACGGGTATTGGACTGTTGGTGGTAATGTATTCCAGGCACCACCCCCCCTTCTCCTTGATTGTGTCCGATTGAGGCCGCACAGGACGAAGGGCACGGTGAAGGGGGTGGAATTGTGCAGCTTAAGATGACCCCCATAGGGTATACCCCAATGGACATGTTGACTATATTGCAAATGTTTGGATGTTTAGCTGTTGTAGGGGGTGGGGGGAGGGACAAGGATTCTGGCAAGTTGGGGATGCTTCAGTGGGAGGGGAGTGGGAAGGTGACCTCTTTACATAATTTGTTGGGCTGTGATGTCAGGAGTGTTCTAGATGCTTATATGAAGAGGCCACGTAGCTATAACCAACTAAGTGCTGCATTGTGTAACTCCCGGCTAAACAGGAAGAGAAGACCTAATAATTGGGCCCCTACTATGTTGGTCAGTGTTGATGAGGGAGGGAAGGGATTAGGTCCGAAGGGGCCTGTCTGGGGCCACATCGTGACCCGAAAGAGATTTGATGTGTGACACACTCATAGGCCTGGAATATATCGTACACTATTGTGTTTTGGTACTAACAAGTTGGGGAGGTTTCAATTAAGGGGAAATGGAGGGGGGAGTTTAGAAAGGTTATCACAGATTTCGGCGGTACAGATATCGAAGAGATGTTATGGTCCGATCCAACAGGATTGCATGAGAGGTATGGGCGAGAGGTAGATCTCGCTGTGCATATTGTACACAATCACGCTCCATCACGATACTACACTTGCATGTGCGGCGCTACAGGGCTTGAATTGGTAGGTTGGCATATTGGTGAACTGGCGCAGTATTCAGGTGTCCCTGACTACAGCTACTGGTTGCTTTGGTCCCTCCGGGCACACTGTATAAATCCGCAACAAATACCATGATCATGGCGGGTACTGATCTGAACATATTAACATGGAATGTGAGGGGCCTGGGGGACCCAAGGAAGAGGCGACAAATTTTAACATATCTGGATCGCCACTCAACACATATAGCCTTCCTCCAGGAAACACATTTCAGAGCTCAACCTGTCTCCACCTTTGCTAGCAGGTGGGCGATGCACACTGCCTGTTCCTCGTACTCGACGTATGCTAGAGGTACAGCGATACTGGTAAAGATAGGTACGCCCTTTGTCTTGGCGGGCACCAGGGTGGATGAAAATGGGAGGTATTGTATAATGTGGGGTAGACTAGGACATATGGCAATTACGTTGGTGTGCTGTTACGGGCCTAATATTGATGATCCTCAGTTCTTTGAAGACTTATGGGCGACCATTGTGAGTACAGGCCCACTGCACATTCTATGGGGGGGTGACTTTAATACTTCACTAAACCCGAATATGGACAGATCACACCCTGGCCCTCACCATTACACTAGGGCTAGAACGACATTACTTGAGTCACTCAAAGATCTCAACTTGATAGACACCTGGAGACGTTTTCACATGGACGCGAAGGAAGGCACAGGCTAGTTCATGGGCGAGACTCGATTATATATTCATATCACCAGAGCTTTATGCGGCGCTCTTAAAGGCGCA
The DNA here is from genome assembly GCF_964263255.1 of Lissotriton vulgaris. NCBI lineage: Eukaryota > Metazoa > Chordata > Amphibia > Caudata > Salamandridae > Lissotriton > Lissotriton vulgaris. Next base: position 1,714,584,715 of record NC_141694.1, on the reverse strand, counting down.
ACACCTCCCCAGAAATTACTCTGACCATTCACCTGTCAAAATCACACTACGGTCTGCGGACCTTGGCCCCCCCCGCGACCGCCTGGCGTCTGCAACCTACAATGCTGCTAGATGCTTCATTTCAGGAGGAATTGCGGGAAGAATGCTTAGACTTCTTCAAGCGAAATAAAGATTCTGTGAGGGACGTGGAGACTATTTGGGACGCCTTCAAGGTGACGTTGAGGGGCATATGTATGGCCAAGGGGTCGTGAGTTTTAAAAGGCATAATGAGACGCCTGAAGCAATCAGAAGACAGACTTAGGACTCTTGAATCAGATTTGACTGTGCGACCAGCTGATGCTGCCCTCTCAGACATACGTGACACACTGACTGAATATACAGATGAGGCCACTAGAGAATCCAAATTCAGAGGCAAATACTGGGTAGCGCGCCGATTTGGTGAAGGTGAGCGACCGGGGAAGGCGCTGGCAGCAACTATAAGACTGAGGCGTCCCTCAAATATTATCTTGGAGCTTGAGGACCAGATGGGTATGGTGTATAGGGATACCACGCAGATTCTTAACACATTTGTGGCACATTACAGCACATTATACACATCCACCAGAACTGGAAGTCTGCAGTTGCAGGATTACCTTGCCGATGTATCCCTGGGATGGCTGAGTGATGCACAGAGAGCATTTCTGAACGCCCCATTTGAGCTTGATGAGGTGCGGGAGGCTATTATGCACATGCAGTCGGGCAAGGCTGCGGGACTGGATGGGATCCCAATAGAATTTTATAAAACGTACATTGACTTTATGGCTCCGGTATTGAGGGAGGTATATGAGGACGCCCTTGAGGTGGGTCACTTTCCCCCCTCAATGCGTACAGCTTTGATGACCTCACTATTGAAGCCAGCAAATAAATGTGACTCTTACAGACCACTCTCATTGCTTAATTGCGATGCAAAAATCCTGGCTAAACTGATTGCTACTCGTATCAGTCTTCTGCTCCCGAACCTGATTCTGCCCGACCAGTCAGGCTTTGTACCTGGCAGGGCGACGTCGCATAATTTGCGCACCTTCTTCACGGTCCTAGGCTCGGTGTCCGATGACCTGCCCATGGCAGCCATTTTCCTTGATGCCACCAAGGCATTCGACACCTTGGAGTGGGACTATGTGTTCCAAGTAATGGAGCGCATGGGTTTCCCGGTCCTATTCCTCTCATGGATCAGGCTACTATACAAAGACCCAGTGGCCAAGGTACTTATAAATGGCAGGCTCTCCTCTGAGTTCCCAGTTACTAGGGGTACCAGGCAGGGATGCCCCTTGTCACCACTACTGTTTGCTATTGCTACAGAAACACTAGCAGCTAAATTGAGACAGCATCACATTGACAAGGCGCTGAGATGTTTCCAACGTCAAATACTTATATCACTGTACGCAGACGATATTACTTTATATGTGCGCGATCCCAGCACTAATTTAAATCCAGTCCTACGAGAGTTTATTCGCTTTGGTAGGCTCTCGGGAGTCCAGATTAATTGGGGCAAGTCCTGTATATTTCCCCTTACGGCCTCCACTATACAATTTCCGATGGATTACCCCATTGCTTGGTGCGACGGCGACTTTAAATATCTGGGTATCCAAATAGAAAAAGACAGGGATGAACTAATGAGGGCCAATTATGGAACGGCGATGAACCGTATTACAGACCATGTGGCCCGCTGGATCACCCTACCTCTATCCATGGCGGGTAGGACATCATTGATAAAAATGGTGATTCTCCCACAATTACTATACTTATTTTTAAATATCTCTTATTACCCGGGCAGGTCCTTTTTTTATGCAACTTAGGACGGAACTCATTCGACTAGTGTGGGGCGGGAAATCGCCTCGTCTCAAGTGGGATATCCTTATTAGACCATTCAGCCAGGGGGGGTTCGGCGTGCCCGACTTTGAGCTATATTATCAAGCTGCTCAGGCCCACTATGCCTTCTACTGGGTGAAACAGCCTCGTAACATGCCTCAACTGGCGGCGGAGCATTGGCTAGCTCACCCTATCCAAATTGAAGGTGCGCTCTATACTTTGCTTCCCGGCAGAGATAAGACGCACACACCAGTATCGAGCACGGTGACTGCTTGGACCCAATTAACCCGCAAGTTGGAGACTGACTTGATGTACGCGCCGCTCCTGCCCCTCGCCTATCACCCAAGTACGCCCCTACTACAGGAGGCAGTATTTCGTAAACTACTTCACAGGATAAATGTCAAAACATGGGGGGACTTGTATCATGCTGGGACATTCCGATATATGGAGCATCTATGTGAGGGCGTACAGCTGTCTCCGCTTGATATCTTTCTCTACATTAGACTCCGCCAAGGAATTAAAGCGCTTACACCCGATTTCCCAAAGGAGCCTCAGACCATTATGCCATTGCAGCGCATGCTCCAAGATGACACACCCAATAAATTAGTGTTGACAATAAACAGGTCGGTCCACTTGCTGATAACCGCCCCACCATTACCGGCTAGGACTAAATGGGATCAGGAGCTGGGAGAACCCCTAACAGACAAACAATGGGAGTTCTGCCTACAGCAGACGGACCGAATCTCCTCTAGTAGCAGATACAGAATTATTCATTATAAATTTTTACATAGACTGTATTATACTCCAGCTCGTATGTATAGATTTCAACTTAGTGCCTCGGACAATTGTGATAGATGTCGTGCACCAGGGGCGGATTTTCTGCACCTGGCATGGGAGTCTGAGGTGGTGCAGAGGTATTGGAGTCAGGTGTTTACTGCATTGTCAAAAATGATCAACATGGAGGTTGACCCATCCCCTATACTGGCACTCTTGGGATACGTAGAACCTATACAAGCGGCACACCGCAAATTTACCGCGCTTGCTCTTCTGGTTGCCAAGAGGAGGGTTGCGTGCAGATGGGGCAGGGGCAGGGCTCCGAAATTTAAGGACTGGCTGCATGACCTAACCTACTGTCAGGAACAGATTAACACTTATTCCGAACTACTGCCGGTGGCCTCACGTCCCACGGATATTTGGGCACCATTGCAATGCTACTTGCGTAGAGAGGAAGAATTGGAGGGAGATGAACTGACTTCTTAGGTTCACATTGAACTGATCTCCTGGGATGGGGTTCTGGGTGCCTCTAGGGACACATCATTGTGAAAGAGATGATGGGGGTACTGAGGGAGAATTAAGTGGGCTGCGTGGGTCTGGAGGAGTGGTAGTAGTGATATGTGCTCGGGTGGCCTACAGGTTCGCACATACAGCGATGTGACACCGAACTGAAATGCTTGCTACACCTCTGTAACCGATGTTTTGCCAACAGGATTGATACTGACATTTATGGTCAGGCGCTAGGGGCAAATGGAGATATATTGTAGATCTGTGATGGGTGAGCTGCGACCAACGATGATACCACTGCAATGATATAATAAGACTAATTGAATTCACATGTCCTGCATCTGTACATGCTATGATTGTTATTTTTGTATATGACCTGCAATGTGTACTCGTAAATGCACCTTCTGTTCGATGTACTGTCACTTAAAAACTGAAAAATAAAGTAAAAAAAAAAAAAGTTTGTCATCATGTTAGGGTCGAAACAGGGGTCACCCACCTCCCCCCTCCACGCGCCATTAGTGCCCTATAGCCGCAAGGGACCCCCACCAGGACCCTCTCTATGATATTCCACGGTGAAAGAACCCCCCACCAGGAGCCCCTAGAGAAAGAGAGGAAGAAAGAGCAATAGGCCAGTAAGAAACTAGAAAAGGGGGAATAGAGCAAGAGGGAGAGAGAAGAAAAAATAAGCAGCCAGACAGGCCGCACATCTCCGAACAACAACAACGTCGGCCAACAGGGTTGTGATTCACTGTCCCTAATACAGGGCATCTTACACCCGAGGTTTGGACGCTCTCTGGGATGTCACTCCCGAAGGGACAGTTGGGGCGGGTCTCAAAGGTCTAACTCTCGGGGGCTCCCGCCACCCTCCACCCCTCAACCAGGAGCCGGGGGGGAATATGTAATCCCATGTGGAGTACCTCCCGCCAGGGGTGAAATGCAAGCGCGCAGAGGGTTCTCAGTTCGCAGACTAATCAATGACCCCCTCCAGGTCATGGCGTCGAGGGGTGTGAGATTGGCTCCTCCCTGTCCCCCTCCAGAGACCTGATGTGCGCAATAATGTCCTGTTTGGTCTGAGAGGTCGATCGCCCATCCAAGGGAGTGTTGGGGGCCAGATCCTGAAATATTTGTATTCTGTGTCCCTTGTAGCAAAGGTCCGGTTTGTCACGTACCGCTTTCCATATGGCTTCCTTCTCTGTGAAGAAGTGGACGAGTGTCAGGATGTCCTGAAGAAGGCCCGGTGACACGGTGAGCTCGGTCCAAAGCCAGCGGAGAGGCATTCTCGTCACCCCAGACCTCGTGCAGGACATACGTCATGATGTCCTTCCCTTCTTCTCCAATGGGAACCCCCGGATGCGTAAGTTATTCCGTCGGCTTCTATTATCTAAATCCTCCTGCTTCACCTGTAGCTCTATATTCTGCTCCTCCAGGACCTCTAGGCGCTGCCACAACTGTTCCTGATCTTCGGTGTGGACATCCATCGTCCGTTCCAGGCCGTCCTCTCGATCCCCCAAGTCTGTCACTTCTCTCCGGAGCTCCTTTACGCATGTGTGTACCTCGGACCTTAGGGAGCCGATCTCCATTTTGAGTACCGACATAAAGGAAGTCATGAACGCCTGGGTAATTGGCATCGAATCACCGGTCGCTTGGGACTACCCCTCAGTGGTAGTAGACATGCCCGCCTTCCCCCACATTGCCATAACAGTATTGTCTCTGGGGGCAGTTGCCGGGTTGGCCTTGCCCCCCCTAGATCGCGTCATCGCCAGCTTCGAAGTGGTCTGGGGGGTTCACAGAGAGCAGCCACCACGCTGCCAACGTAGGATATTGAGGGTCCTCTTCTCTCGTCTTCCAGCAATTTGATTGTTCAAATAGTAGGGATCGGAGGCTCCCGCCGTAAGCCCAGATACAAGGTGAAAGTCCCCAATCTCCTTCCCGTGGGACCGGCAACCTGTTGATGCAGAAAGATCCAAGCAGGCCCAGCCCCTGCGCACCAGGCCCAGGCAAGGGAGGGGGGTCACCAATCTGAGGCACCACCTACCAGGGCCTATCCGAGTGGGCTCAAGGCTGCAAAACTATTGGCATTCCCAGTGCCTTAGAAGAGGACAGGCAAGATCCCCCGCTCAGTAGAGGTCCCAGGCCGTGCACCAGCTCGGCCATCACCACAGCCAGCACCACAGGGGAACAGACCTCAGTCCTAGGGCCAATCTCAAGCTCCGTTAGCAAAGGCTGGTACACGGGGGCCAACAGTTTCACTGGAGTAGGACGGCATGCACGATTACCCCACCACTGCCCCTCAACCGCCTTCCCCCACACCTCACACAGAGTCAGCCAAGCTGCAGTCCACAAGCGCACTCTCCCCCTGAGCAATTATGAGGAGGTGTGTGCAGGCGAAAACTCCACCAGCTTTTTAGTCCTTGAGATGGCGGCCAATGGCGGCCAATGGTGCCGCCGTCCAGCGCCCTCTCGCTCGGACGCCCAGCAGCAGCCTCCCGTAGGTCCTCCACAGTCCTCTTCCAACGGCAGCAAGACACCGCGGAGCCGGGGGTCGCAGCGGGGCCACAGCTCTCCGTGTGCCAGGATATCTGGAGGCCAGCGGTACTAGGCCCCTATGGGAGCATACACAAAATGGAGGGCAGGAGCGCGAACTTCAAGCGCCGGGCCCGGGGCAAGCACTAGGGCCCTCAAGTCCCACAGAGAGGCACATAAGGGTTCTCCTGGGCCAAGGGCAGTGCCGGACGCCCCCGAGCACCGTGGAGAGGCTCAGGGTCCCACAGGCCCAGTCAGGTTGCAAGGGGGTGCCCCACCGGGTATTCCACAAGATGGCAGCCCCCTCCTCCAGTCCGGCGCCTCCTTCCTGAGTATCCCCCGCAGCCGCCTCTGGAGTCAGGAGCCCGCCAGCCCCACCAGCCAGCAGTGCAGTGCCTCTCCGCCCCCCAGGCAACCAGACACAGAAGGGCAGGGCACGGGGAGGACGTTCAGCGCCCTCCGGCCACAGCTACAAGATGGCGGGCAGCGACTCTCCCGCACGTACCCCCGTCGCTGCACGCTGATCAGCCCGTAGTGACAGCAACCCGCGAGCAGGACCCCAGAGAGATGTCTGCAGCTAGGTCGACAGGGGCACCCGGGGGCCATGGGGAGCGCTCACCTCTTGCCGGTCGCCTTAGCGTGCCTCAGAACCAGGGAGCCAAAGCCGCCCGCCTTACCGCCAGCCGCTGCAGCCCCAAACCAGGGCCTCCGCCGGCACCGGAGCCAGCTCCAGGGACCCAGCACCGGCTATCCTGCCTCTCCCACAGCAGGTGTCTAAGGCTCACAGGCAGATCCAAACAGCCTGATGCGGGAGGGCCACAGACGGTGAGTGCTCAGCGTCCTAAACTCGTGTTCCTAGAGGCGCCCAGAGTGATGGCTGCCGGCTTCCCCCGTCAAGGGTACCTTTCCACAAGCCTGATTGCGTCGCTGCGGGCGCCAACCTGCGGGCTCCCCACCTTCGTCGATCCGCTGCGCTTTGCTCTCTCCCGAGCAGGGGGGAAAGAGAGTCGGCAGCACCGCCCAGGTCCTCCGCTCACCAGTCCCGATCGCCGCCTCCGCCCCAGCCTCAGCCTCAGGGCCTCCGTCAGCGCTAGGCCCAGCACCAAAGGGCCAGAAGTAGCGATCCTGTCCCCCTGCTCCGCACTCTATCGCCGCCTCACACTCCGGGATTGCACCACAAGCTCTAGCAGCCACTCCGGTGACCGTGGGCCTCGGGACAGGCCACTGCTCTGGTTCCACAAAATGGTGGTTCCTGCCTCGGAGTCCCCGCCGTCTCCTCATCGTCCGCCCCCGCCGCCTCTGGAGGCCATCAAAGGATCACCCCACAGGCCCCCCAGTTCACGCTGACCAGGGTCCACCTCCAGGGGAGTAGTGACCCCCAGCTCCTCTTTGTTAGCTTATGTTGGTGGCAGATGTCGTGAGTCCCGGCGAGAGACATCCGATCACATCGCCAGTCAGACCACGCCCACCCAACTCTTCCTTTTGATTTGACGTTAAATGACTATTTCTTCCTATCATTACAGCAGTTAGGAGGATGGGTACATGCATCATCAACTACATCCCAACTACTCACTCTAGCAGACAGTGATATTTAATGGTGGACTCTTGCTTGATGGTTCACTGTATAAACGGCATAATAGTGGATCGTGTACTAACAGATTACAGCGCTGATTGTAGTCTGCATTTCATGAAACATGTTTACTGGTGCATGTATGTTTTGTGAATATAACTGAGAGCAGTCTATGGACTGATATATCACATGCTGTCTTCCACCATTGTACCAGGTCAATGGGGCCTTTTTCAGCCTCTCAACTCAGTCTACTAAGCACTGGTAGAATCCCTGGATGAGGGGAAGTTCAGTGAGGAGTCTTGGTTTGGCAGAGTTCAATATGTGAGTGGACTTCAGACATGAAACTTTGATGTATTTAGGACCACCCATTCGAGCCATTGGAGTGGAGGTGTGGGAGGTTAGGAGAAATTACGAGTTGAAGCCGCTCTAGCGTCCGGCCTCTGTCTGCCCAGAGTTGGCAGAAGCTTTTGGAAATCAGCCCTTGTGGGGTTGGGCTCAGCCTCACCAGATAGCAACAGGCAGTGGTAATGGATGTTAGGAATGGAATTGATAGCTAAGGATTGGGAGTGCCGAAGACAACTGCCTTTTTCAAAGTTAGCGAATTTTGAAGGATTGCTGGTAAATCTAGAGCAGTTGCACGTTTTCTGGTTACAACAACCAGCATGTAATTTGTGAGAATAGGAGGCCACCACTGTCCTGGTGTTTCCGTGTTAATCGTGAATGCATCACAGAATGTGATGCACTTTATGCATTACCTGCTTTTACTCCCACGCAGCATGATGCTTATACTGCCCGCTCTCAAGGGCTCTATTTCTTAGTTATTCTGATACCCAAAACAACTAGGCTTGGGCGTGCTGGGGTCAGAATGGGTTTTGGGAGAGACCCACCTTACCCTTTTACAGTGAAAGTGACTTATATTAGATACCATAGTTTGGGACAACGACTTACCGAGTGTTGATCTAGCAGGTGGAGGACTAGAGATTAGCAGGCTGATTGGGTACCTCTGCCATCTGAGGCAACAAAGGAGCAAACTGTTCATATAACTCTGTCCAGCAGCTTTATTCTGTTCCATCGACGGCTCCCTAAGCAATCGTTAAGATGGCGTGGTACAAAACTCTGGAAATAAGTACACAAACCGAGAAATTAATACATTCAATATGCAACAGGTTTAGTGGAAACATTTGTTCCTTTGGAAAGATCCACTCTTCACAAGCCCAGTGTGCTATTTTTAATCTGTTAAACCACTCGCGCTACATGGATTGGGCCCTATGCCATTGCAGAGTAAATTCTGCTGGTATGTTCCTCTCCCTTGCCTTTGGTCCTCTTCGGCCTTTCTGGTGAAAATACCCCGGAGCAGAAGAGCTAAGTTGGGGGTGTCAAGCTTTCAGTGTTGCTGCTGCAAGACTCTGGAATAAGCTGCCTCCAGAGCTGCCACAGATAAATGATCTCTTACCCTTTCGCAAACAAATAATAACTTGACTCTTTCCAATAATCTAACCTCTAGCTTTTCAGATCCCAGTGGTTTATTACTGCTTTTCCCTCTTTTAGCGCCAGGATGCCTGATGGGTTCCAGTGAGCTGTGCAAATTCTCTTTACAATTACAAGTACACGTGCTTGAAGACCACATACCCAGTGCTTATCTGTGGAGGTTACCTTATGTGCTGTTTGCTCAGTCACTGACATTCGGTCCATTTGTAAGTGGGTGTGCTAAAACCTACACTGTATTTCAGGAGAGGTGCCTTTTGTGTTGTTCAGTTTAGTCTTAGTCATCAGTTGAAATAAATCCATGGACTAGGCTGCCTGTAGGTGTGACTCAAAGGGTCAGATGTTTTAACCAATTAAAGCTGTCCAGCGTGTATGTATGCCAATAACCGGTATTTTCAAATATTCGAAAAAAAGACTTTAATATTAGCTGTTTGATTAATACGTATTAACGTGCGGACTTGCTAATACATGTACATACAACTTGGAAAATGTCGTATTACAGCACAGCAGCCATAATTGTGAGCACTCTCAGTTTACTACAGCTATCTGCACATTGTAGTTGTAGTCAAATATGGAAACATTTGATTTGGATCAGGAGGGTTCTGTCAGTATTGTAACTGACTAATGGAAGTTAAATCGCTGAACACATCACCAGTCTAGTAAAACCCTTTTGCTGAGGGAGTTGAAGCTCACTTTTCATAAGGCGATACTTTTTTCTCTGTGGAAAAGGGCGCCTTGATCTACCATAATGCTTATCTTTGTATCTGAAGCTGTTGAAGTAAACATCTGTTGAAGACCCATTCAGGGAGATGGCGCTGGCGGTGCCTTTTGTCCACATAGAGGAGGACCGCAGTGTGCTGTCTAGACCTGCCTGTGGATGCACAGATGTTAACATCCGTACAGCTGTGCCTCCCTCGCCATAAAACGTCTTCATATGAATGCACCTGTTCTGATTCAAAGGGCTCCAAGTGTTTGTAGGTGAAGGAAATGAGGGGCATGGCGATAAGAGGTATGGAAGCAAATTGGGATTAGAAATCAAAGACCCGGGTCACAAAGTGAGTCGTGAACCTTCTCTCTCAGATTGACGCTAACATGGCAGACGTTCCCAGGAACACGCATGGAAAGCGGTGCTGAGCACAGGTTTCCAGGAACACACCTGTAAAAGTCATGTGACTGGTGCCGCGAGATCCTGTTCCTGGTGAGCCGGACCCTACATCTCCTGGTTGGCCGTGACCCGTCCTTGAAGACCCCACACGTTGGCATCCGTGTTACTCTGTCGTAGATAGTCCTCTATGAACATACATTTACTTTTTACGAAAGAAGAGGTTGCGTTCCTCTTTCAGTATGACAGTTGTGCAAATAGATGATGTGCAGTAACCTGCGTGTTGTGTTTCTTTTAGTAAATGTATTACACATTTAGGAAGGATTGTAAATCTGCACTGGATGAAAAGGAGAAGCACTGAAGAGTTCAATGTAGGTAGAAAGAACTCCGCGTCATCAGAGTTCTGCACTGCAATGTGTACTTTCTGTTTGTGGAGAAAGTCAAGTGTGGTTGGTTGTATGATTGGTTTAGCCTGTGGTTAGCTGTTACTGTCTTATAAAAAACAATCTGAAACATCCTCATATTACACCTTGTTCTCGTATGCACGATGTAGAGGTTTGAGTTGGAAATATATTCCATAATAGGGCATCACACCTCTTTTGCATTATTTTGTTACCTTAGTAGATTATTCTCTGTTTTCAAATCCAGCAAAATGGAAAACAAGCAAGAAGGGCAGGGAGGAAATGCACTATGACGTAGGCTGGAGTGGCTCTCTGAATGTTGAGGAGGGGTAAGTAGAGTTTCCTTGTGTTGTGTGTATTTACATTCGCTTCTAAATGTAGCTCATCTTAAATGTGATTTCCATCTCTAATTACTTGTTGTTTAACTAAATACTCATCTACAATCCCTAAAACGTGGGACTATTGAAAATAACTTCCTGCGCACAAGTTAAAATATTGAAAATATTTGCAGGGAAAATAAAGCATCTCTGATGTGGCTCCGTCCCGGTGGCTGGGCCCAGCAACTTTGTGGCTTTTGTAAGCTCATGGGAAGAAGATTTGTCCATCTGAGTCGAAAGAGAATGTTGTGTGTCCATTGTGGAGAGCAGGGAGTGTTGGTCATTCAGCACATAGAATTGCTGTGAGTTTCGAGAATGCAAGTGCTCTGGCTTCCTTCGCTGTTGATCGGAGAAGATGCCAGGTCCCTTCTGTTATAGTTCGAAATATTTGGACCTTTTGGGCAGCCCTGATTTTCTTTGGAGGCCTGCAGGATAACCCATGTTCCTGCGTGAGGACTAGGCTGGTAAATCCAGATGGACTTTAATAATGTATATCATAGTGGCAGTTTTGTTTATTAACCTTTTTATTGGGTTTTTAAACATTTCAGGATCAGTACAGCTTGTTCTTTCCTATAATTACATACAAAAAATAGAAGAAAAGTGGTATATGTAGAATCATAGTGACAAGTAGCAGCTTTGGGGACTGACATTGGGATGGGGTCAGGGGATGTTATGAGGAAACTGGTTCTACCCTCTATGGGGGTCTGTCCTCCTGCATTTATGTCCTCTGGTTGGAAAAAAAAATGAAAAGGGAGAAAAATTCAAGGGGGAGGTAAATATCATTGGGAGAGTTGACTAACTATTAACTCGGAGATAAACAAGGAAGGGATGACAGGTGGTGGAGGTGCGGGTGGATGCATGTTGCATGTGTCCTTGATCATGGGGTTGCGGGCGTAGGCGAGGCATAGTCTTGACAGATCTTAGGGGAAGCTATCAGTGTTGAGTATTCATGTGTGTTGTGTAGGGGACTTCGGGGGAGGGTTCTGCCTGAAGCCACAGGTGGTGGGGGTGACATATCACCTCGGGTGATCTCAGTGACATAGGAGAGGACTGGGTATTTTCGGTTGTGTGTTGGAAGCTCTGAAGGAGTGCTGCCACTCAGTGGAGATGCGTCATCTTGCACTCCTCGTACCTCTTCAAGTCTGAGCGCATTCTCCTCCGCCGCGCCCCACTTGTGGACTGCTCCCATCCAGGCCGCCAGAAGAGGCCCTGCAGGCATCCACCAATACATGGTGATTCCCCGTCTCGCTAAAAGGAGGGTCAACAATGCAAACCTTGTCTGGACTTTGCAGTTTATAACATTGTGGCAGTTAATGTATTGCTGAAAAAGTTAGAGAACTAGCGTTGAAATTTTATCTGGATAAAACCAAAGATATTCGTAGGTCAGACCAATTGTTTATAAATTATGGATCGGTCAGAACGGGTCTTGCTACCTCTAAGCATTCCATCTCTAGGTGGATTGTGTCCTGCATACAGTTGTGTTACCAAAAAGCTAATAAGACCTTAGGGAGTAAACCTAAGGCTCATTCCACCAGGGGCAAAGCAGCCACGACTGCTTTGCTCCGTAACGTTCCAATTACAGAAATCTGCAAGGCGGCCACTTGGAAGTCGGTCCATACCTTTGCTAAACATTACTGCCTGGACACTGACGCCAGGGCAGACGCTCAGGTTGAGCAGGCTTCGCTGCGAAATTTGTTCGCACAGTAGTGGTGTTAATTTTCTTCTCTCCACCGCCGCTTTGGTGTGGGGATGGGCTTGCCATTCTATTCACTATATTATGACTATACACAGAGATCCCCTACTACAGAAGGAGTAGTTTCTGTCCTGTAACTCCAGTTATGTAGTAGGGGTATCTCTGTTATAGTCATAAGCGCCCGCCCTCCTCCCCGGTGGAGAAAGATGTTCATGTACGGAATGCTACAAGTCTGGCGTGTTACGCCTTCAAAAAGAACTAAAAGTAAAAGGGACCTGCAGTGCATTCTGGGATACTGGGAGAAGGTCTGGAAAGTTCTCTTAAAGGCACAGTATCCTATTTAAGCTACATAATGGCAGCCTATGGGGCTTGTCTGTCCATGCCTTCCTCTCTATCATTCCAGAGGCAAGTTTCTCTATGGAAGAAACTAGGCAGGCTGTGCTGTGTGTGTGTTTTTTTTTGGTGGAATTTCTAGTTGAAGTACTGGACAGTGTAGCCTGTGGATATAGGTTGCATTATTTGTCTTTAAATTCTCTCTTAAGTGTCTTTGCAGTTCTGCATTTTTTGACAAGTTAAGAGATTATTTTTGATTGCCGGGGTCCACGCACATGGGCGGGACTATTCACTAGATTATGACTATAACAGAGCTACCCCTACTACAGAACTGGAGTTACAGGACAGAAACTACAGAAACTACTCCTTCCTCTCTCTGTTGTTGCTGTTGTTTTGTTCTAGATGGCTTGAACAGTATTTTATGTCTCTCTAGATTTCTCAAAAAACAAACACTTTAATAAGAGGGTCCAAGGGCAAGTTTAACGACTCACCTTAGGTACATGCCCCAAAACAGTCTCTCAATACACAAAAGAGTACCTAAAGGTCGAAGAAACCACTCAACTGTGGACGTAGCCCCAACACCGTACAGACAACTTAGTGGGAACCAACAAAGTGAACTAAGTGTGATAGTGAGTTAAGACTCAAGGGCATAGGGAAAAATTCCCATCAGAAACCACACTGTACCGCCCTCTTTTGCATCATTTGGGTACTCCTTGCCCAGGAGACATAACAAACGGCTAGTTGTTATCTTAGCCGTAATCAAATGTGCATGAAGTGTACTTGTAAAGGGAGGTCGTGTAAAAATATTTTTACAGTGTTGGTGTGGCTAATGAAAAAGCAGTGTGAAAGTGAGTAGAAAAAGTGAAAGGTGCAATACTTAAAATTAGATAGGCTAGGTGGATATAAATGATTTATTGGTATCCCCCAGACTTCCAACTCTAAAAACTCAGTGCAAACACAGATTTAACAAAATATCCGTGATCAGTAGTGGTCAACATGTTTCAGCATATCAACGAACATTTTCATGCCTTCTTCAGGACCTGTTGTAATATAACTACTGCTTTTTAAGTGAAAGATAAAAACATATCACCTGAAATATCCAGATTGTTAGTACAACCACATACCATTTGTTGTGGTTGTTGCGCTTCACCTCACCTCCCCAGACAGTTCGGAAGACTGCCGGGAGACACCGACGGACAGAGCGGTGCTCCTCTAAACCTGAGCTGCTGCCAGGTGGGGTGAAGCGCAACAACCACAACAAATGGTATGTGGTTGTACTAACAATCTGGATATTTCAGGTGATATGTTTTTGGGCTACATCTGGCTGATATTTGGGCTACATTTGTTTATTTTGTCTCTGGTGGCCATCTTTGGGCTACATTGGGCTACATTTGGGCTCTAACATATATATAGCCCAACGTAGCCCAATATATATATTTTTTCAAAGTTAATTTTCGTAAAAACCACTTGAGCATATATCTTGAGACATAGCAAAGGCACATCGGGCTACCAGTCCCTACAATTTTGCCAATTTTTTGTATATTGTTTTTTTTTTTTTTTGCCTTGGAGCGCTCCCGGTGCGCGCCCCAGTGAACGCCACGGAAAGCGTAGTTTTATGAAGCGCCCCGGGGCGCGCACCGAGGAGCGTCCCTTAAGCACCAATATCGCGAACGAAAACATGATCGTGACGTATCGCGTAGCCGCGTCCGCGTGATACGCACGGCGTAAGCGCACCTGGAAGCACTCGAGCGAATACGATCGCGCAACGTAGGCGTCTGACGCGCTTACGCGACGCGCCCCGGGGCGCGTAGCGTAAGCGCGTAGGGTCATGTGACCTGAAAATTGAGCTTTTCATTGGTTCATAACAGTTTGGTTTCATAATGATGAAGCCCATGGTCATGTGACCTAAAAATAACACTTTTCATTGGTTCAATAATTTTTTTTTTTCAAAAGGATGAAAGACCCCACCTTTTTTCCTTATTCTTACTTTGTCCTTTGACTTAGGAAGACCTGTTTGTACCTCTTTGTACCTTTTTGATCTTTATAATGACTTCAGTAGCAGCAGCAGCTGGTGCATCTGCACCACCACCACCACCACAACCACCAAGAGGACCACCACAAGATATTATTGGTGGTCAACAAGAGGAGGAAGAGGAGGAGGAGGAGGAGGAGGAGGTAGAGGGGAGGAGAAGATGGCTTGAAGAACAAAATACCCCATACCAGCCAAGACCACACATTATATGGGAGTTTTTTTCGATCCCAGAGGGGAAAAAAAAAGTAAATGCATCCTATGACTTGCCTAATCTGTGGCATGGAACTTTCTAGGGGGAACCCTAATAAAAAATGTTCATTTGGAAACAACAACACGATGATTCGCCACATGCAGCGCAAGCATCCAATAAACTATTCTGCTGCAGAGATGAGGGAACTGGCCAGTAACCCTCCCCAATCCACAAGCACCACCTCAAAAAGAAAGCAACCCACTCCGTCGGCACCAGAGGAAAGTGAGACGATGCCTTGCATTCAGCCACGATTTGCAGATTTCCGAATTATCTGTAAATATTGTGGGAAGACCATCTCCTACGGAGAACAAAGCGTAAAGCTCATCGTCCTTGCTGGGGACAACCACAAATGCCCCAATAAACCCTAATTATTTCTTTTCTTTATTTTTTTGCTCCAGTTGAGCCATTTTCAATTCCCTGTTTTTTCGTTTCTCCCCATGAAAAATACAAAAAAAATATAAAACTGTTCAGAAAACCCCCAAAAAGTTTAAAATGTTCAAAAAACAATAAAAAAATATAAAACAACAAAAAGAAGAAAAAAAACAGTTCTTTTTAGAACTACCTCCAATTTCTAAAAAAAAGGCTACATTTTTTAAAAACTCTATTATTAATTTTTCCCCATGGGACGCTCCCCGGTCCGCTTCCCGGTGCGCGTACCGGCGCTCCCCCCGCGCAAATCAAAAAAAAAAACAATTTCTTTTGCCCCGCTGGACCCTATTATGGCCCCCACATCAAACCTAGGGGGTCAGGGGGGTCTATCCCTGCCCCCTTATAGTCATTTCCCCCTTTGATTTTTCCACCTCTTACGTCTCGATTTTACCGAGACACAAGATGGCGGCCGCTCCGGACTGTTTCGAATGTTTACAGACACCCGAGAGCCAATCAGCTTTCTGTGCGCAAGTCGCGTGGCGCACCCGGAGCGCTCCCCGGTGCGCGTACCGGGGCGCTGCCATAGATATATATATTTTTTGGAACCTAAATTACTCAAAAACTACTGGAGCACATATCTTGAGACATAGCAAAGGCACATCGGGCTACCAGTCCCTACAATTTTGTCAAGTTTGGTGCAAATCCATTTAGCCGTTCGGATTAAAAGTGAGTTCGACCGCCCTATGGAAATTAACATGGGGAAAACACGTTTTTGGACCCCCCTTTTATCTCGGCCCCCGCTTGACGAATCCCCCCCAAACTTTCAAGGAAGGAGAAATTTGCGAAGATTCGTCCACCGGCGCCAAAGTTATTCCCAATAGAATGTTGCGGATTTCCTATGGAAAGTAGATCCTAACTATAACTACCTACTGGCGACCGCCAGTAGGTAATATATATATATATATATATATATATATATATATATATATATATATATATATATATATATATATATATATATATATATGTAATGCGTGGTTAAGGCATACATTGTAAAAGAAAATGCTTGGTAAAAGATACGTGGTAAAGGCATGCAGTGTATTTCTCTGCGTTGTTCTGTCATACAACTGTGTTCACAGAGAAGACTTACATACATAATAGCCTATCTGTCTTTAGTAGCACCATGACATTGTGGGCAAATTGTTGTCATAATTTCAGTGCCCAAATAACGATATCCCTTATGTTGTACTGTGTGAGTTTCATTACCTCGACCTGGCACTGTAGTGTCCACCATGTTGGTAAATGTTATTGTTATCACGCAATATTGCATTATAGCCCACTTTCAGTAGCTATAACGTTTTTTAAAGGTACCAAGTCAGAGTTATAGGCTTGAGCCGCTGGCAAAGACCTATGACCAGAGCAAGGGCTTTTAACAACCATTATAGCCAGAGGCAGCAGGGCTACAATGCTTTTGGAACATTCTAGTTGGAATATTTTGAAAGGCATCAGGAGAACCAGAAAGAAAAATCATTAGAATGCTTTATTAGAACATTGGAATGTTGGGAGCTCCATTGTAGACAATGGAGTGCTCCCTGCTTCTACGGGCCGGGAAAGGCCTGCAGAGCAACATTCCAATGTTTTACAAAGGCCTCTCGGAGCTCGAGATTGAAATCCCCTAGAGCTTTGAGAGGCCTTTGTTTTATTTGTGAGAACATTCTGCCCTCTAGTGGCAGAATGTTCTAATACCCTTATAGGCCTTCGTAGCAGGGCTATACCGCCTTCGGCTCGGGCCTTTAACGCGGGAGCGGGCATTTAATAGTCGTGTAGCCCGCTACGAGGAGCAAGGACATTTAACAATCATTATAGCCAGAGGCAGAGGGGTATAATGCTTTTAGAACATTCTATTTGGCATATTCTGAAATGCACTGGGAGAAACAGAAAGAAAAATCATTAGAATGCTTTATTAGACGTTTATAGCCGTTATGAGCCCTAACCCACTTCATAGTGTTTAGCAGAGCTCTAAGCATACCAGTGTGCCAACTGTGTTTTTTTACCAAGAGAGATCAACTACTGTTGCATAAGGATAGAAACTTGTAAATAAATCAATTTTTTTGTTTTGTTTGGGTAAGTATTTGGTTGTCATCTCCATATGGTCTCATGGCGCTAGTGTTGTCACAGAGCTTAGAAATGCAAACTGCTAGTAAGTCTGCTTTGACTAACCGTCTTTTAGATAAAACACCAAAAAGTTATTTCAACTGCCTATGTTTAAATCATTTTCCGACATTAAGAGTTTTTTTTTCTCTCCAGTGAATGTGTCAGCAGTGCACTGTGTATTCCTCTTGCAAGCCAGAAAAGGTAAGAGCTCAGCCATTATTTCACCAATAATTTTCTTTATAGATATCCAGATGTTTCCTAAAAACGTGTTTTCTGTTTTGTGTGTTTTTTGTTAGAAGTTCTACAGGGCGCCCTGACTGGACGTGCATTGTAGTTGGTTTTACCTCTGGTTACTTGCGCTTTTACACTGAGGTGAGTTGCTTCTGGTCACCAACTTCGATTGTGCTGAGTAAATGCATGTTTTTGTAGAACGTTTGAGGATGTATTGTAGCTGTGCAGTGGCACCTCCATAGTTAATGTTGATGTCTCACTTTATAGGAAATCCCATTATAGCCTCCTTAAACACACCCTGCCCCAGTATACCCAATTTTGAAGAACAACCTTCAAAGTCGGTTTGCCAAATTTACCAGGCTACCTTTTTTAGGTTTAAGGAGATGGGCATTCTGCATTAATTAAGCAAAAACAAAGTGCCAATTCACAGATGTAAATCGATATGTGTAGATTAACTACTAGCAAATTTACTATTATACTTTTGAGTAACTTTACTACTTGGCACTATTTCTCAAACTTTGAGTATAGAGTTACTCAAAAGTGTAGACTTGCATATCTCTGAAACATCTACTTGTGTTAAATTACTACCGTCGAAAAGGAGCAGTAATACACCCAGCACTACACATTGCCAACCACTAATAGTGCAACACGATCCCATGGAAAATATGGAAGCAGAGACTTAAAATAGAACCCCATAGGAACTAATGATAAAATAAATTAATTTATTTCAACTGTTTAAAAATACGTTTGAATTTTATTTAATGTTAAAAATTATATATAAATAAAAATAAAATAGATTTTATTATTAAATATTTAATGACCTTTTAAAATTCGTAAATATAGATGTAGCTTTATTTTATTTTCTAAATAAATAAATTCATTTAAATTAAGTGTGTATGTATAACTTTTTAACTTTTTTTTTTATACTTTATTTTACTTACTTTACTGCGGTGGCGATCTCCCTGTGGTAAAGTGTAGAGAACATTTAGAAACCCCCAAAAATGTGAATATTAAATATTGTTGTAAATTATATATATTTATTTTAAATATAGACTAAAATAAAAAATGGCAGCATTATTTAATTAATTTTGAATGAAATATTTACTGATTTAAAATACATTAAGTTAAATTAACATTATTTTTTTGAATTTTAGAAGAAAAGTGCCATCTAACGTAAAACAAATTGAATTTTATATGTATTAAAATTGATAAAAGTAATATTATATTTCCATAAAACATATTACATTATTTTTTATATTCAAAATTTTGTATTTAACATTAAATTAAATGTATGTATATTTTAACTAATTTAAATAATGTAACATTATTTCCTATGGGGTTTATTGTAAGTCCTCACCTACATTATTTTCTGTGGGAGGGTATTGAAATAATAGTGATTGGCCATGTGTGGCCAGGTTGAGGCCTTCAAGGAAGCCATGATGCGTATTTTGCATCCTTCTGACTCCCTCGACCAACCTGCTCGAACTCGGCACCACGCTTTTTGTTGGTCGCTCATGAGTCGACACAGGCACCAACACCAGAGGAAAAACCCATTTTCTTGTCAGACTTGGAAGCAAATCTGACACAACCTTGACCAAAGTCGGGCCTTCCAAAACTTCCGGGGCAGCTGGTGTGAGTCATTCTTACTCAGATGGAACTCTACCTTTATCTAGAATGCACCACATTCCTTTTGCTTGAGATTCAGAACATAGTCAACATAGTGATGGAGATGACAGAGATGCTATTTTGGTCAGACAGGTTCCTGATGTTTTAGACCTGTAGCTTTCACCTGTTGAAGTAAAGAATAACGTCCTGACCGAAATCGTACAACCTGGGCAGGCTTCCTCAGAACCACTTCTCCCTATTAATGAAGCCCTGACGGATGGGTACAGGAGCCAATCAATTCAACAGACAGGTTGCCAGAAGACACATAAACCCCCCTAGTCATCCTCTCTTCCTGATGCAACACCCTACGCCTGATAGCTTGGTGGTCCAGGCATTCACAAGTAAATCCAACCTAACTCATTCCCTAGTACACCTATCCGGATTCAAAATGCATGTAGGCATTGGAGAAGAGAATGTGCTTCTCAGGCAGCCTCGTTCTCCATTTAGTATATGCCAGTTGCCCTCTGGGACGATACAAGCATGCTCTGTGGAATATGGTCAGCGAGATCTTGCCAACAGTCTCTGAACAATTCCACGTCAGCCTTCTGCAGATTATCCAAGGATGTCAAGAAGCAGTGAAATAAGTCATCCACTTTGGGCTGGACACCACAGATTGCTTGGGCATGGTAGTTGGTACCACTGTGGTTCTTCAATGCCAAACATGGATGAGCTCCATGGGCTTTTATGAGTGACATTTAGGCATCTCTAATGGACCCATCTCTTCAGAAGTAAGACACACCTTGCCCTGGAGTGCGTCAAGGAAAGCATTACCACAGCACTCTTCCCTCTGCCTTTCAGCACCCATGCAGCAGTATGCCCAACAGTTTCACCACTTACTAGGCTGTGAACAAGTGATGAATCTATATTCCATCAAATGCAGGTTTCTAACCTATTCTTCTGATTTGTAGATGTGTCATGAAGTTATGCTAGTTAAGCTTATATAAAAATGAATTCAGTGATTGATTAGCTTAGTTATTCCAGCGATGTCAAAACACTATGACCATTCCCTTAATAATTCTATTTTTTTATGTATTTTAATTACTTCATTTTAACCACGCACATTTGAGGTTCTTAAACACACTCACGATAGGTTCCATTTTAGCTATAGTTTCTATTTTAGTTAGCTTGTCTGTACTTTAGCTCACAGTCCGCATTTTTGTAATTTTTCACAGAAACTGTGAAACTAGATGACTCTAGAACCTTTCCAATTTTAAGAGCCCTTTAGCCAGTCTAAACAGACTTTCACCTGTATTGTTACACTATTAGGCTCCACAAGTGTAGCACATCCTCTCAATATCTATTTCTCAAGGTTTTAGAAGTAGACACTTAATGTAAACATGAGATAAAGATGACGCAAATGCTCAGGGGCTTTTTACATAGATGATGTATTACTCACATTTTGAACATTCCCTAGATGTTAGCCTGGATCAAAAACTTTTAAGCATTATTTCTGCAGGTCAATAGATAACACTGTATGGCTCTCTACTGTTGCCGTTCAGCTCTGGAAATGATGTGTGGAGCTTATAAAGTGGCATTCCCACACAGACGTCCGTTCCTTTCTTTCTGCACCAGCAGACTCAGATTATGAGCTCTCTCTTGTCTCTCACAGACATTTACCTCAGATATTTGTTTTGAAAAATTCTCAGTGTGCAAGGGAATGTTACCCTAAAAAAAGTGCAGGTTTTAAGTCTTGTAGGGACTGCTGCACACGAAAGTCTGTGACAGATCCCCATCAGGTGTGTCTACATCACGAAGCAAAAGAAGACTCCATGACAAGACTGATCAAAGTCCTGGTTCAAGTTGAAAGTTCGATACTGGTCCCGTTCCGCTCCAGAGGTTGACAAAGCTGCTCTTGAGGCCTGTCTTTATCGATATCTAAATCGATATCTAAATCGTACAGTAGGTCCAAAAAGAAACTAGAAATGGAAGCCGGACCATGGCCCCTTCTCTCCACTCACATGCACCTGAACAGGCGTGGAGCAGCACAATCAGTGGCGCCTGCTACTTAATGGCGATGGTGTGGGGGGTAGGATCACAAAGGGGTGGGGGTAGGAATTGAAAACAACTTTTTTTAACTCACCTGTCTTCCGGCTGCTGCTGTTCTGTCCTCTGTGCCTGCTTCCAGGACTCCACTCCAGAGGCAGGAAGCAGGAACAAGAAGCACCCAGACTTCCAGACTTTGTCATTGGTCTGAGCACTGTGGTTCGGAGTGCAGAGAGGGACTGGGATGCTGGGCATGTTCTCGAACAGGCTGTGCAATACAGCCTGGTGGATGACATGCAAACTGTGCATTACTGTTTAACTGGCCCAAGAAGGCCGGCTAAACTATGATGTGCACTTATATGCTCACTACTCCTTCCCATGCTCCTGTCACAGCCACCCCGCCCCACCCTAACCAGCTGAGTAACGAAGGAAAAATTAAATTATGGTAACAGTACGTTACCATTTTCTTTTTTCTCTTTGACCTGCTCACAGAGCAGTGGGGCGACGCTCCTCCGCTAACACGGTGGAGCCGCCCCTAGGCACCATGGCTCTTGACCTTACTCCTGGAGTCTGTTAAATTCAGAGCTGATCCCGCAACTGGTTCCGGAACAACCCAAGTCCAGGGCCTACTGCCACTTTAAAACAGATTGAAGGGTTCCTCCAGGTCATGCTACGTCCCTTCAAAAATTTGCCGACTCCCACGCCTTTGGGCCCTAAGGAACTGAGAGGCCTTCCATCTGGTGTGCGGCTGCCAGGTTCAACCTCAGTGCCAGTTGGACTCTCTGAGCCTGTCACAATGGCTCTGGCTTCGATTCCGACTCCACCTCCAACACCATGGTCCATGCCAGTTTCTGGAACGTTTACACTGGTACTGAATATATCAATGCTGGACATGGAGATACCGGTAGTACTCTCTAACTCTGGAGTTGGCGCTCAACCTACCTCGACCTAGGCCACCTCA
This sequence comes from Lissotriton vulgaris, assembly GCF_964263255.1. Lineage (NCBI taxonomy): Eukaryota > Metazoa > Chordata > Amphibia > Caudata > Salamandridae > Lissotriton > Lissotriton vulgaris. The sequence continues at coordinate 1,714,562,457 of NC_141694.1, read as the reverse complement.
CCTGCTTGATCTGCTGCCTCCGCTAAAGAAATAGCACACCCCCCACACCTATTTTGGCGCAGACGCTGACAATAATTATGACCTGGGTAGTGAGTTCGCTCAGCTTTGTACTGAGTAGTTGGTAAAATGACTTGCAGGAGGCCTGCCTACTTGATATCTCCACTGAATCAGGTCTCCTGTCCCCCCCCAACCCAATCACAGAGGAATCCACCAGCTATAGCATGGTGATGTTAGTGTAGCTGATGTCCTTGACCTCCTGCTCCCTACCTTGGAGTTCAAAACTAATTTGCTGATAGAAGTACTCCAGCCTGGGCAAACGTCTTCTGAGCCCCTCCTGCCATTTATTGAGGCACAGATACCTTTTTGGGAACCTGGGCCAAGGCTTGCTCCGACCCCCCAGTCAACAGGTAAATAGCGAGACGCCATTGTCCTGCCCCGGGCATCCTTAAATTCCCGTTTCCACACCCTTCCCCCAAATCTTTGGTAGTGCAAGCGTTCACAAGCAGGTCCAACCCCACCACTTTTGCAACTATTCTCCCCATTAAGGAACGAAGCGAGTAGAGATGTTTGGGAAGCAAGTTTGTTTCTTTCCATCAACCTCCGCTCAGTAAATGCGACTATCTCCTGTGATGCTACTCCCATGCCCTTTAAGACTCAGTGGGCCATGTCGTCCCTGCTGTTCCCGAAGATCTCTGACCTGTCCTTGCCCAGGCCATCCAGGATGGATGGGATGTAGTCAAGTTCACAATTTGTTGAGGCTTGGATACCACCGATTCCATTGGGCGAGCCATTGGCACGAGTGTTGCCATTCGCCGCCATGCTTGGCTGGTTTTTCAAGTGACTTCCAGTCGTCCCTCATGAACATGCAGTTGGAAGAGATTTTCTGTTCCGATGTAAGGAAGACTCCGCTTTCTGGAGGTTTATGGAGCCCAGGGCCGCGGCAGTCTTTCTAGGCCTACCTGTCCCACCTAGATAACCACACCAAAGCTACCACTCCTTTTGCGTCGTCGACAGAGTTGACATACCACCAGTTGCTTCAACCACAGAATGAGTCCCAGCAGTTTTTTGGCCTTGGTGCCCATCGCCCCCACAGCCAAGGTCAATAGGCCACTCAGTCCCCAGCCCCACCTGCCAAACCCTTTTAGCATGCCCTTTGCGGAGCACAGCCAACTGTTCGGAGCTCCCAAGAAGGTTGTCTCTGGGAGACACATTCCTCTGGAACTGAAGGTTGTCTCTGGGAGACACATTCCTCTAGGACTGGAGCACAGGACTCCTATATGCCTTCCTGCCACTCACCCCAAGTTTATGAATATCAGAAACGACCGGCCCAAGATGTTCTAAGGGCTCTGGACTGGACCATGAGCGTTTAGTACCCGGAACTTCTGCACATGAGCATCTGTCCTATGATCAGGCTGCCGCTTTGAGAGGATCTTCTATCGCAGCAGCAGCAGGGCAGGGTCCTGCATCTGTACCTGGGCCATGTACGCTTCCATGCGTAGAGAAAGAGTGGCGACAATTGACTGTCCTTGATCTCCTTCTCCAAAGTATTGGATGTCATTCGAGCATCCAGACTTTAGTCTATGATATCTGTTTATGCTGGGGCAAGTGTGTTACCTGCTGCAATCACTTCCACACAGACACATTCCAAGTAAAGCTGTTTTTCTTCTTTTTTTTTACTATCTTTGGCCCTGCAAGGACTTGTTGTGCACACAGTTAAAGGTTAGTAGGGGCCTGGTCCATATGTTCCCATCCAATCCTTTTGTAATGCCATAGTGGACTTTAATTGTGTCCCCCCTTTCCTGCTGCTTGCACCATTTGAGCCAATACACAGCTGTCCTTTGCGTCTATTGACTTTTCTTCATAGCGATAACCACAGCTCATTGCAAGAGTGAGCCACAAGCTCCGTCTGGCCAACCACCATACACCATCATACACCACCTGTTTTCCAGACAAACCAGTGTTGCACACTAGAGAGGCATTTTTGTTGAGCATTGTGATGCCCTTTCATGTTTGACAATGCATCACCCTGCTGGCATTCTTTGCTTCACCTCAACCATTAAAAGAGGAGAAAGTAAGCCACCTTTTGGACCCCAAAAGTGCTTTGATCTTTTATGTTGAGCATACCAAAGACAAGCGATCAGCTGTTTGTTGGGTTCCTTGTGGTTAAGAAGGGTAAGGCAGTGCAGAAAAGGACCATATAAAGATGGATAGTTCTCTGTATATTGATCTGCTATGCATTGCCCAAAAATCAGCCCGCAAGAGGGCCAGAAGACTCATTCGTCCAGAGCCAAGGATGCTACTGCTTCATTGGCACGTTAAATGCCTGTTCTGGACGTCTGTCAGGCCACGATATTGGCTTCACTCCATACATTCACAAAGCATTACTGCCTTGACAATTGGATCAGGTTACCAAACACGGTGCCACATGTGTTGGCACACAGTGGCAGGCCTTTAGCACACAGTCACAGGTCACCTTTCCTTCATTGAGTGCTGCATTTAGGTGTTAAACTGATACTAATGAGATACAACCTCTTCCTGGACATGTTAATATTGTCAAAATAACTAAATAAGGAATTAATACTGCCACTAAAACTGCCGCATTGCGGTGCTTAATTTGACTTGTCTTGCCCTTCCCTGCCACATAATGTGTTCCTCCTCTGCTGCATATTTCCAGTGGACTTGTATATAACTACGCAGCTCAATCCACCACAACATTACCGATGGTTCTCCAAAGTGTCTGAAAGCTGGCATGTTGGCACGCTCCTCAAATCCAAAATGTGATTTCACCAGATTTCTCTATTTTATACTCTGCAGTGACAGTGTGTGCTTTTCTTGGCCTACAGCAAATTTGTGAGGATTCCTGGGTGCACTGATGGAGTAGAATAAGGGAAAGGCTGGTCCTCTTAGCCCTTCTGTACAAAGTGAGGTCCAGGGTACCTCTGGTATTCCTGCATCTTTATCCTGTCATCGGGTCATAACATGTTTAGACGTATTCCTTCCTTTTGGGAATGCCCACATTTGTCACTTTCTTTCTGGTGCGGATGACTCTTGTCCTTTCAAATTTAATACATATGCTTGATTATGGTTGGTCAAAACCACCAGGAAACCATATGGGGAGTTCCGTAGCTCTCTGTAATTTATAGGAACTCTGGACTGGTTTGATGGATTATGTCTCTTTGAGAGCCAGAGATGTCGCTCTAAGACTTACCCTACACTTCTAAGTTCCAGGTTATTGAAGAATGAAGATAGTGTAATATTAACCGCAATAACATTCTTAAAACGTGTATCATGCCGTTTTTGCACTTTTTATGCACTGTAACTAACAGTTACTATTATCCATCGACAAAGTGCTAAGTTTGAAGAGAAAACAATATGGCAGTGCCCATCTGCAGTATATGCTGAGCCACTGATGTGCCATTTAGGAAAATGCAGAAGCGGTAGCCAGAGAAGAAGTATGTCCAGTATACAGTGGTTATAGCTTCCTTTAGAGACCAATGATAGGTACAATTCAATAGTCCCCTTCGGACAGTAGTAGCTCCTTTGTGATTGTGCTACAGTCTTTTGTAGGGCTATTTGTGTTTATCGAATGTGGTAGATGTGCCTAGAATTTTGTTCTCATTGTTATATTTTATTTTTAAACCGATTTCTTTTAACATTGTGTTTTTGTTTGAGCAATGTGTTGTGTCTTCCAATCTAAACACCACCACAATTTAAAACAAGCATTGGCAAGCCAGTAGCTCTCGCCTAAGACATTGGATTTGCCAATGCCTTTTAGCAATGTTGTACAGCAGGGTGGCTGATGTACAGCATGGTTAAAAGTTAGTGGTGTGGCGCAGAGGAAAGTGGAGTGGCGTAGAGTGGAGTGACACAAAGTAGAGTGGAATGGCGTGGCATAGACTAGAGTGGAGTGTCGTAGAGTGGCACTGTGTGAAGTGAAGTGGTGTAGACTGGTGTAAACTGGAGTGGAGTGGCACAGATTAGATTGGTATAGAGTGGAGTGGTGTAGAGTAGAATGGCATAGAGTGAATTAGAGTTGAGTTTCATAGAGTGGAGAAGAGTGGAATGTCGTAGAGTAGAGTGGAGTGGCGTAGATGGGCATATAATAGAGTGGCATTGGGTGGACTAAAGTGAAGTGCAGTGGTGTAGAGTAGAGTGACAGAGTGGCACTGCGTGAAGTAGCATAGAGTTGAGGGGTGTAGAATGAAGTGGCGTAGAATGGAGTGGTGTAGAGTAGAATGGTGTAGAGTGGCATAGGGTGGAGTGGAGTGGCATAGAGTAGAATGGCACTGTGTGGAGTGAAGTGACATAGAGAAGAGTGGCGTAGAGTGAGGTGGAGTGGAGTATAATGGAGTGGCGTAAACTAGAGTGTAGTAGAGTAAATGTGAAGTAGCGTAGAGTGGCGAAAAGTAGTACAGTTGTGGGTGTAAATAGCCAAAGCAACAATAGAGATAGCAGATATGGTGAAAACAAAATAATTGACATGTATGCCTGTGTTATAAGTAGGAACAAGTGTGTTGCAAAAAGATGAGGAAGAACGCATGTACTTGGTCCATACCCCAGTGAGGAGCTAACGCAAGAAAGGAAGAGAACCCTACGGGAGCTAAGTAATTGAAACATTGCAAATGAGTGACAACAAAACCAACTAATGGTATGCTGTGGGCGGGTTATAAGCACGCAGAGTTGTAAACATTACGTCTTGCAGAACAGCGCATGCGCTGTGTAGGTGAGACCTGAGACCTAAAAATGTATATCTCATGCCTGAAACAGTAACACAACAAAATAGTAAATTATCTTAAGCCCTAATATGTAACTGTATTAACTGCAAATTAGCCAGACATGTATTATGGGGGCTGCAGTTTTTAAATTTTTTTTTTAGCTAACTGGACTCACTGTGTTCGAAGTTATAATCCATGCACACATGGGATTTAATGGGAGAAAGGAGCCCAACCAGTCACGTACTGCTCCCTAGTTAATGAAGCACAAAGTATATCTAATCCACAAAGGGGAAAGGGGTTGTGGGGAGTTAACGTTGTCCATGGGAGAATGATTTCTTTAGGACAAGAACCTTCACTCACCCAAGGATGGCTTGCTTCATCATTGGGTTTCCTCACTCCTGCACCAAATGGTGCTTGGTGTGGGCTAAAACTCTCCAATGGAGAGGAGCTGAGGGTTTTTTTTAGAGATAGATGAGCAGTTCATATGATTAGTGGGCAGAGTGCTATCTTATTACATTTTATACGGAGAATGGTGAGAGAAAAAATCTATCTCCAGGTGGGCTAAATATCAGTTTTATTCTGGTGTCCTCAGTGGATAGGATTAACCCCTCCCATGCTCAGGACGAGCTGAGCTCGTCATGAGCCGTGGAACGCTCACACGTGGGGCTAATTCCCGTGCTGAGCGTTCCATTAAATGGACGTGGCCGTGACGAGCTCAACTCGTCATGAGCACACGAGAACCGTGGCTCAGGACGAGCTGAGCTCGTCATGAGCACCGGGGCGCTGTGCGCGTCCCCCCTCCCCCCAGCACAGCAGGGGAATGTGCCCCGCAGCCAAGGGGTTAAAGAAGAGAGAAGTGACGGGGAGTTAGGAAACAATACTCCCAATGCAAGGTCAACATGTTTCTGCCCTAGTATGACTCTATCTGGGGTTCAGGGGCATTTATCAGAACTAAATTGGATCACTCTCCAACAACTAATCTAAAACCTGATTCCAGCCTCAAGGTAGTAAACCAGGTGATACAGAACATGGTCCATAATGCCTTTGTTATTGTGGTCCACTGTTGTATCGTAACGTGGGAGTACTGCTCACTGTCAAGTCTTAATCGGCTGCCTAGACAGCTGAGCTGGTTCAAGTCCGTGCATCCCTGGGTGGCAGCGAGATGACTGCTCATTCAAGCTCATCTATAACTAAACACACCATTTGGTGCAGGTGTGAGGAGGGCACCCAATGATGAAGCAGGTCACCCTTGGGCGAGTGAGGGTTCTTGTCCTAAAGAAAGCATTCTCCCATGTGTAACTTGTGGACCAGAAGTACTGTGTATGTGCTTGAAAGTTACAATCACATGGCCTATAATTCTCACATTCCCAGCATGCTTAATTACTTAGTCTGAGTAAAACTGCATAATTCAGCCTCTTTCTCTAGGGAGGCAGTGCTCCCTAAATGTGAGCAAGTGTGGCATATAAAGTGAAGAGGGAGCACGGTTGATGGGAGAAGGGGGGGGGGAAATTATAGACAATAGTTATGAGATATTCCATAAAAATGGCCAGGAATGTCAGAAACAATTCAAGTACTGTCTTTTTCCAATTGTCCACGCCGTTCTTCATCTTCCCGATTACAACTTGGGCTTTTCTCTGTCAGTCGCCATTCCCACAACTAAAAAGCTACTAGGTTCTTGTGCCAGCGCCCTCTGCGACAGTTCTCCTGTCCAGCTTGCCTGCAACCCACTACCTGTCACCTGCTGCCGTCTGTTTGTACCTCCTCTGCTTGTTTCTTGCTCTGTTTTGCCTTTTCTGTTAGCTTTTCTGCCCTCTGTTCTGCCTTTTTGTGCTAGTTTTTCTGCCCAGTTTTGCCTTTTTGTGCTCGTTTTTCTGATCTCTATATAGCCTTTCATGCTCGTTTTTCTGCCCTCTGTTTTGCATTTTTCTACTCGTTTCTTCCCTCCACCCGCCGTTTCCTCAAGGCCTGGCTGTTTGAGGGAGACGTCACCTCGCACCGCAGCTGCTAGATATCCTCAGGGGTGACAGTGCAGCGCTCTATAATTGATGATTGATTGATGATGCTAGTTTTCCCACTAGAAGCTTATTTTCAATGACCAGCAGCGTGAATGTTTCTGCACTGAACATGACTTGTTACTGAATTCGATCGAACTGTGTATTAATAACACATTGTCTTAAGAATTTAATCGAGTGGTTTAACCGTAATCAAGGGAAGCCGATGAAGTTTATATCCCAGTTGCCCCCTCTTTTTCGGACGTATGTGGAACCTTCTGTTGTTGATCTCCGTGTCTTCTGTGCCTGTTCTCTGTAAGGTGGAAACATGTCTGCACCTCCTGTTGCTGCACTTTTCCCCATCCCCGCTCAGGCCGGACTCCACCCCCATCCTTCTCATGCCCTGTTGTCCTCCTCTTCTAGAACGGGGTGCTGTTGCTGGCTCAACTCCTGAACGAAGACCCGATCCTGCAGCTGAAGGGCCGCACCTATGAAATCCCCAGGCACCCGGGAGTCACCGAGCAGGTGCGGGAACCCATTTTCAATCAAAAGCGCAGATACCCTGGCATGTGATTCTCTCTTCTCTGTTGGGAGCACAGTATGTGTCATCTGCATGTTAATCATGTCTTTTTTTAGCGGGGGTTGACAGTTTCTTCTGCATAGGAGGCTCTGGAGTGTGCGTGTTTGAGAGGGAACTCCCACACCCTCTATTCACAGGCACGACGCGCCCTTGCTCGTCTTCTCAGAGTTTGACTTTTACATTTTTTTTAACTATGACAGAATTCCTCAATCCACTTCAATTTTGAGAGGAAAATACAGCATTTTACAGTTCAGACTAACTGAAGTAATGAATGCCTTTGTTAATTGTTTCGAATTCATTTAGAGAGTGAATGCTTGGTGACTTTTCCTGAGATGTAAATGTTCTAGAAAAAGTGTAAGGCTGTCCTTCATCCAGTGTGTGGTCAGCTGTTCTCGTTAGCCCTTTTCACATTTGTAGCTCACCTGTATTTGTTGCCTCTTACAGAGCACAGAGGCCACAGGATAGATAGGAAGTACGACGTGTGTACTCTTTTACAGGCTATGGGAGAGTGATGTATGGTGGCATTGTTTTTTAAGCCAGGGCCTAAACCTTTTCATCTGCACTCAAGAAATAAAGCATGCTTACATGCTCAGTAAAAATCTATCCAATGCCAGGAAATGGGGCTCTTTACTCTCCCGTAGTGTGAGCTCTGTGGTTACTAGGGTATTGCGAGTGCACAGTAAGAATGGTTTTGATACCAAGGACCTGAAGACTGCTACACAAAATGGCGATACACAAAATGATGGTTCCCTGCTGTCTCTGGCTTGTAGCTCCCCTTGTATCTTTATTTTAGAGGTCCTTTTGAAAGCAGTGGGCTGAAATTAACTTTGTCATCCCTCTCAATCTCTCACCTGCCAGCTCTCACATGTGTCCAGACGTGGGGTCTTTGCTCACTGTGCCACTGGATACAAGCTAGCCTGGCTGATGAGGGCCAATACCATCAAACCCGTCCCAGGATGTTTGTTTTCGGTCCAGGAAGGACCTGGATTGGCAGGTCTGGCTGGACTATTCCCACGAGGAGCAGGGTCAAGACTGATTTGCATATAACTGGGATTAAACTGCGGTGATATGGTGACTAAAAGAAAAATGGATTTAACCCAAATCTCTTGACTGGGGGTGAACGTATGATTTATTCAGCAATCTGTCTATCATTTGTTTGCGTAGCAAAGCAAAAAAATCCCACATCTGTTGTTTCCTTTGTACCTCTTTTCTCAAAGCATCAAGTAGAGGAAAAAGCATATGAATGGACCCTCTGAGTTTTTTATGGTGAGCCAATCAAAGAAAAGGCAGTACAGGCTCTTGATTATCACCAGTAGTCTCTAGTTCTAGATACAGCCTGGCCTCCTGAAGCAGGTTTTTGCACTTATTTTTCCTTCACTAGAAGCCTCTGCTGCCCAATTGAGAAAAACCATGCTAGGATTGTGTCTGTGTTCCCCTTGAAGCTGGAACTAATCCTGAAACATCTGAGGAACTTATTGAAGATTGAGGCGGAAAGGAGGAGCTGGCCTGCTGCTTGCAAGAGCCATTGCCTAGCTTTGACTAGAGCCTATGCACAGGGCAGATGTTCGAAAGCCAGCCCAGGAGCCAAAGGAACCTACAATGATTCTGGCAAGGAACAAAGACGTGCAAGAAGGTCTTACTGCAAACAAAGTAAAGGCCTTAGGCCTACAGGTAATTCTGAATAAAGAGTCTGCCATCCATACTTGCTCACCTATCATACTATTTTACAGATCATCTGGGGCAATTGGACTAAGCATGTTAGCTTGTCTGTGTACCTGCTCACTCAATTTGTACTCGTAGTGTATCTACTGGCTCCTTTTTGTATTTGTACAGTTACTTAGAAAGGAGGACGAACTGCAACACAAAACATTATTACTACGAATCCAGGAATGCAACAGAAGACAGAGTTAACCTATTAGAGGACAACAGTATACATAATGTTTATATAATTTTCAAAATTTTGCCTTACAACAGCATTTTATCAATCCAAGCTTTCTTTCAGTCATGGAAAAGCACCATAAGTAACTATGCAATTACAAGAAAGTCAAAGCAACTATGCCTCAAGAGAACCCCATTATGTGCACAATAATAGTTTGAGGTGTGAGGCTACACTGTTTGAGGCGTCCCCTGCTGGTGCCAAAAGCACTGGATAAGAACAAGGTTTGTATCATGAATTTATGCACACAGACTCGGTGTACACCAAAGAACCACAGAGTAGACACTCTACACTGATCAAAAACATGGAACATAAACTGGTTGGGAGGACAAACTAAGGTGGACAGTTTAAATCACTTTGCAAAGTACGTTGATATTATTTGTTTGCAGGAGACATGGCCATACACCCCAGTAGTTGAAGGGTTTGTTCAAATTCATAAACCAGCCAGTCAAATAAAAAGATTTGGGCGCCGTCAGGTGGGATCATGACTCTCATCTCAACCAGGCTGGTGAAAGAGGCAAAGTTAATAAGCACATTATGTAAATGGGTGCTGGTTTGTAAGGTATCCTATTCGGACATTGAAGAGGAGGTGAACCTGATCATCATAAATGTATATATCCAATGGAGCTCTCAAAAAGAATATGATACAGAAATGGGGCTCTTTAAAAAGGATATAATTAATTTAAACAAAATGTATGGAACAGATGAAATGGTGATAATGGGCGATTTTAATCACAAACTAAATTACGAAAAGATAGATTACTGATTTGAGGTAATCATGAGCTCTTATAGTATAGGGTCAGCAACATTTCTCATGTGTGTAACTACTAATCAGGATGAAGCATTAAGGAAGTTTCTGGGATCAACAGGATTAATATGCTTAAGTGGTAGATTGGACCCAGACCGACCAGCCACACAGACTTTTAGAGTAGGTGGTCAACAGTGTCCTATAGATTATATTTTTGTCCAGGCCTGGAACTATGAAATGGTAAAAAAGTTCAGGATAATCAAGCGCAAGGATAGTGACCATAATGCTTTATATTGCGAATATTTAAGGGGAGCAATAAGGCCATGCGAGAGAGTGATCCCCCAAAATGTGGAATATCCTAAGCGCCTTACTACAAAATTGACGGAAGAATATGTGAAAAAATTAGTAAGGTTTCAACAAAACTTAACAAAGGACAGTGTTGAAGGATAGCAGGTAGAATGGTACGTGGATAAAATAGTACAGGCTGTGCAATGCCTCAGAGTGCATTTAAATGATAAGAAACAGGATAATGTAAAAATACAACATAGCCAAGGAAGGCAACCAAGGTGGTTTAATCTTGCCTTTAGGAATAAAAAAAGGGCCATTCTGAAAATAGAGCGGTGTCAGAGAAAATGCTATGAAGTTTGGAATTTAGAGATCCTGCTCAACTTGAAGACAGAATACAAATCCTTAATAATGAAGCAGAAAAGGATCTTTAGGGAAAAATGTTGGGAAAACCTACTAGAAACAATAGAAACTAAAAATATAAAAGATTTCTGGAGGTTGATACAGGACGCCGCAGGAAGGACTCCGGGAAATATGAACTGTGTGGTGGAAGAGGCAGCATGGGTAAATTACCTAGGAAATTTATACAAAACAAATAGGAATTTGGAATTAAATAAGGAAAAATCCATTTGGACAGTATCTGTAGATGATTTAAAACCAGTGTTTAACATAGAGAAAGTAAAAGAAACAATCAAGAAGCTGAATTTATCTTGTGCAGCTGGACCTGATAATCTCCCAGCTATAATAATTAAAACTCAAATAGACTGGTGGGCAGTGTTCCTATCCCATTGGTTTATGGCCATTTTAGACTCTGGTTGTAACCCTAAAAGCTGGAGAGGGTCAATAATTAGACCACTACACAAAAAGGGTGATCGGAAGGACCCAATGAACTACAGGTTAATTAACTTACTGGACATTGGAAAAAAGATATTCTCAAAAATAATCCTTGGTAGATTAAAGGCGTGGGTAGAGTGGTTGTCAATAGTCCCAATAGAACAGGGAGGCATTAAGGAAGGTCACTCTACTATTGACCACTGCTTTGCCTTGTGGGCTTTGGTGTGGAAGTCCATGGAGCTGCAGGGCAAGTTGTATTGCTGTTTTGTAGACTTTCGCGCATCGTTTGACTTGGTGGCTAGGGAGTGTTTGTGGGAGACCATGAGAAACTATGAGGTTCCACCAGATCTCTTAATGGTGAACCAGTTGCTACACAGTCATAATTGGGCACAAGTAGGTAAAGATACATCTGGCGTCCTAACACCAGAAATAGCTGTAAATATTAGACTCAGGCAAGCTTGTGTTTTGGCTCCGCTCCTGTTTGCCATATTCCTAGCAGATTTGCCTATTACTCTGAGTTCTGCTAGAGGCGCAAGCCCAAAAGTAAACAGAAGGCATCTGTCCTGTTTGCTGTATGCCGACGATCTAGTAATATTGGACCAAACTGAGGTAGGTCTACAAAGAAAGCTGAATATTTTCAGCGCATATTGTACGGCAAAACGACTAACAGTAACCATGGACAAAACAAAAAATGGTTTGCTTCAGGAAGAGGACTATGAATTGCAATTGGTATCTGGGCCAAATTAAACTACATATTGTAAATGAATATAAATACCTTGGAATATGATTGATAAATTCTATGAAGTGGGGTATGCACCTAGAGGCACAGAAAATAAAAGCACAGCTGGCAGTATGCGAGCTGAAAAGATTCAATCATAGTTATAGTGATATGTCCCATAAAACTCTATTGACGGCCTATAAAGCAATGATTCCTTTTCAATTCCAATATAGTTCAGAAATCTTCTGTATCGATGGTAAAAGCTCCTGGGATAAAGAGGAAGGAAAATGCCTAAAATCTTTATGGTCCCTGACAAACTCTGCAATGATCCAAGCTATTAGACTGGAATCGGGGCTGATAGCGTGGAATATACAGGTGCAACAAAGTCTACTCCGATTTTGGAATCGCTTAGATCGTGAGGAGGTCACAAAGGTATCTCAATGGGGTATGAAAGAGATCCAAGTTAGTGAGCTTAAATGGGCTAAAGCCACAAGAAGCAAACTTCAGACCATCTGTGACCACCTGAAGGTGAAAATAGATCCGAAGGCATTACAAATCATTGTAACAAAGAGCGTACTCAAAATGCAGGGAAAATAATTGTCAAGAGAAATAGACCGGGAGTATTTGAGAAAGAAAGATTCTGTAAAATGTATGAGTAAAAGCTGGGAGAAAGATATAAGTTATCCCTACCTTGATATATTACCAAATTGATGGTTAAGAATGGAAGTTTTAAGGATAAGAATTGGAATAAATCCGGCTGTAACAAATGGTGCAATAAAATCAGGCCTAATGCAACCTGATTGTTGGGGATGAAATGGAACATTTTACTGGATTGTCAAAAATGTTTACATTTGTGTAATTTATTTCTTCGCCCAATTTTTTAAAAGTATGATGTAAAGGCGCGATTGCAAGCATGGGAGCTTCTTGCTGATATGGAAAACTTAGATACTGCGATAGCCATTGGGAAATATATACAGGGTGTATATAAGTTACCTAATTCATTTGAGGCTTAAGTGCAAAAAAGAGTATTGCTATCTAAAATGAAATATTACTGTTTTTAAAATGATTAGGAATGAAGTTTTAATGATCATATGATGTTTTTATTGTTGAGAATAAGTTGTTTTAATATGTAAACTCTTTTAAAGGTTATTGTATGAGTTGTGGTTTAAAGACTAAATGTTCTAAATAAACTTTGTTTGAACTGAACTGGATCAAAACGAATTCCAGAAGAGAGCACCAGAGTTGCATTAGGGTGTTTGTGCAGTTTAAGAAACCCTGGGTATTCTTTCAGGCCAGACAGCTGTGAGTACCCTTCAAGTTTTATCAACAGCCTGTTGTTTAGGATTTTTCAAAGATGTTCAAGTGCTACAGCCATGAAAAGAAGTCTAAAGCAATACCTCAGAAGTCTGAACAACACAAAGCGGTATACCCACACAGGTCAAAATGGCCACCACATAGTTGTCCTGAAAAATGTAGTTTTCTTCAGTGTTCTGGCTGATCTTGCAGCAATCGACTCCTTGAACTCCATGAACACTGCGACCACCAGATGCCCCTGTGGAAGCATCCACAACAATTGGTTCGTATATGTTTCGGTTCTTCTATTGTACTAAATACAGTGATATAAAAACCCATATCTCCTAGGGAACCGTGAAATGGGTAAAATATTTCTCAAGTGCTTGTTTAATACAGGTTTCGGCATCAAAATACAACCCCCCAAAACACTGCATACCTATTTGACTCGGAAAGCTGAATTCAAAATTCTGAGTGTTACATAATGCTAAACATTTAACCTATCTGTGGCCCTTTTCGGAAGATTGAAAGAAAGTTTTTGTGGCTACAGCTGTATGGAGCCTCGATTGATTGAAATAGATTAGTAAAGCGCTATTGATACCTGTTGTAGGGCATCCTAGTGCAAAAGACTACACCTGGCAAAAGATGCACGTGGTAGCCAATGGAAGCAAAGCCAAAGTTTCTGGCCTTGGAGTAAAATGGTATCAAACATTCAATGCTAATGGGCAGAGGTGTATATAGTGGTGCACATTACTTTTTACCACAAGATATAAGGGTCGAGGCACGCAGGAACTCTCATAAGAGTAACAATAATACCTTGTTTTTTTTCAGTTCTTCAACACACACGGATTCTTTCTGTAAGTTCTGTCAGTAATAGGTGTAAATATTACACAATTTCATAGCACTCAATATAATGACCTCAAGCGTATGTCTGTTAGCCCACGCCTTAGTAGAGCTGGTGCTGCAGCGAAGATGTTTGTCCACACATGGTGAAGTGATTCTACATGCTTTGTGTGTTTTACACAGCACGAAGAGTTGAGCATTCTGTATCCAGCTGCAGTTGTCACCATCGACGGCTTCAGTTTATTCCAGTCGCTGCGTGCTTGTCGTAACCAAGTAGCAAGAGGTAAGTCTCAGAAATTTAAATGGGCCACTACAATTCTGATGTATGCATGGGTCATTGCGCAGCATGGGTCTCGCTCTCGACTGAAACGACTATCCAGGGGGCCAGTCCTTTCTGCCTTGTCCATTTGTGCTGCCATTCCTTGTGATTGTAGCTCAGCCCAACATTAATGAAGAATCGCCACCAGACCCCATGTGCTCTCCTTAAACTGTATCCATGTTCCCAAGGCAGCTTCTGTGTCGTGGTGCTTGCCCTGGCAACTCATTTGGCACTTGACATCAGCTACTGCTTGTAGGGTCTTCCCCAGCCCAGGAGCATGCATATGATAATACACCACACTGGAGCTGCTATCAAGTGTTACGTTAGTCCTTAGCATAAATCTCATACACTTGGCATTACATCATACTTCACAGTAACCACACCCTAACACCTCCTTGCATATGACGTATTTCCTCTGAGTCCGCCCAGAACCATGAGGGTCCTAGTGCGCATGACATCAATATGCTACACTGCTCATGTCACTTCCCTTGACTTTTTGAACCTAGCGCCTCAGAGGCACAGCTAAAACATTGTTTTTGTATCTGGAAAAGTCTAAATATTAAAGACTTTTTGGACTCCTGGGCTTGCGTAAGTAAATCTCTGATCAGATTTGTCTTTGTTAATGTGTATTAAATGAATATCAAAACACAAAGTTACGTGGTAACCTGTTAAGAAGCATTTAGAAACATTATTTCAAATGCTTCTCTTGCGATTCTGTCTCCCTTCTACTATTTGCCTACTCTAAGTCTGGCAATTCCAAGAATTGGAAGATGTGGGCTTACTAATGTGAAATGCTTAATCATAGGCCACCTAGTCCCACCCTGCTTAAGTTATACTACCAGGGCGAACTCAACTTCAACTTGGGCTGTCTTGAGGGGGTTTGTAGAAATGTATGTTCGAGGCATGTGATCTTTGCATAAGCCTGCCATCTAGTGTTGGGTCCGGATGTTTGCACTTTGTTTTTCTTCGAAGAAGTCTTTTCCAGTCACAAGGTATGTGACTCCTCCTTTCGGTAATAGTGCACATGGGCAGCGACTCCATTGTTTTTTTCCGCCATCGGGTTTGGACGTGAATCGCTGCGCTCCGGTTTGTCACCGTTTCTCGGGTTCCCCTCGGTGTGTAATCCACTACTCTCAACGGTATTGTTTCTCAATCGCGTTTACCATTTTCCGCATATTGTTTCCATTCAAAGTCTTCCATCGGAAGATTCGTGGAGGGCCGTTGGGCCTACCCGCGTTGGGCCCGCTAGCTGTCGACGGAACGGACTCCATTTAAATTCTGTCCTGGGTGTCGCACCGACTTGCACACGAACAGGACTGCGATGCGTGCTGATCAATTCGATCTAAGAAGAGGCTCCGTGACCGTCGGGCTCGGCGTCACGAAATGCAGCAACAAAGCGGATCCGCACCGAACATCTTCGGAGAAGATTCCGACCAGGAAGAATTCCACGCACAAGGAGCCAAAGAGGAGGAGGAACACATCTCTGTGTCCGAAGCCGACTCTGACACGAAAGAGCAAGCAACACCGGGTCAGAATACAGTGAGTACTGATACTCCCCTACCCTAATGCTTACTGAAGAATAAGGCTCCGGTCTTTCTTCTGCCTTTGGGCCAAGGTCGGCACTGAGAAAAGGTTTTGAACCCCAGCCTTCCGTCTCGGCATCGAAACATACAGCAAGATTGAGGTACTCAATAGGGCTGCTTAGAATCCTGTGGTACAACTTCATAAGGAGGCCCTTGAAGAGGATTTTCTCTTTAAGACTTTAAGTTCCTTTCAAAGAGCAACACAAACACTACCTATGCTCAAGGGAATACTTAAACATCCAGACGAGATTTTTAAAGGCCCTGTGCGTGCAAGGATTGTCACACCCAGAGTAGACAAGAAGTATAAGGGGGCACCTACTGAACCTATCTACATCAGGGGCCAGATTCCATTAGATTCCATGGTAGTCTCTAACGCTCGCAAAAGAGCAAACTCACAGACCACAGGAGATGCCTCTCCTCCTGATAAGGAGTCCAAACTCATAGATGCCTCTGGCAAAAGAGTAGCTGAGCAAGCAGCCTATCAATGGCGAATTGCAAATACCCAAGCTCTTTTAGCTCGATATGACCGGGCTCATTATGACGAGCTAGAAAAATTAATAACATTCTTGCGAGAGTAATACTAGTGACCTAATTCAAGAAGGGAAATTAATTTCCAACACATCCATTAGGTGCGCTTTAGACGCAGCTGATACCGCAGTTTGCGCAGTTAACACTAGCGTTCTGTTACAGAGCCATACTTGGCTCAGAATTTCTAGGTTTGAACCCGAGGTCCAAGCCTCTATTTTAAATCAGCCCTTTGATAAGGAGCACCTCTACGGGCCTACAGTAGATACTTCTTTAGAGAAGATGAGGAAAGATACAGAGGTTGCGAAGGCCATGGGGGCTTTGCAGCTTCCTTCCAATCAGGGCTCCCCTCACTGTTCCTTTTACAGGGGGTTGGGGGCCCAAAGAACATATCCCCAGAAAATCCCATCTCCTCTTAAAAAGGCAATGATCAGTCGCCCTCTTTAAGAGGTTACTTTAGAGGAGGATTTAGAGGTAATAACGGCAAGGGAAGAGGTAGAGGCAACTCAACAAATACTTCCCCTGCAAACAACAAACGGTGACTTCCTTCCTGTACCCCGACCATCCCACTCCTGTCGGGGGACGTCTCTCCCAATTTCTAGCTGTCTGGAATACAATAACTTCAGACAGATGGGTTCTACAAGTTATCCAATATGGTGATTGCCTGGAACTTACCGCCACTCCCCCAAACATTCCTCCAAGATCATAAAACATGTACCAAGAGCATCAAGACCTTCTCAAACAAGAAGTTCTCTCATTATTGGAAAAAGGAGCTATAGAGCCAGTCCCACTACAGTATCTAGGGGCCGGCGTATACTCCCTAAAATTTCTAATACCCAAAAAGGACGGCGCTCTCAGGCCTATTCTAGACCTGAGAGACCTAAATCTGTACATCCAATCAGACCATTTTCACATGATAACACTCCAACAAGTGCTCCCATTCCTTCAGCAAGGCGAATTTCTGTATACTTTAGATTTAAAGGACACCTGCTTCCATATTCCAATACATCCCGCTCATCGCAAACACCTTAGGTTTGTGGTGGCGGGACAACATTATCAGTTCAAAGTGCTTCCTTTCGGAGTCATAACTGCTCTCAGAGTGTTCACCAAATGTCTGGCAGTAGTCGCAGCTCATTTGCGAAGACCACACATTCACGTCTTCCCATACTTAGACGACTGGCTTATCAAAGCCAGCTCACAAGCAAACTGTCTCCAACGCACTCACAGAACATTACAGATGCTTCACGATCTCAGATTCACAGTAAATTTGTCCAAGTCCCATTTCCAACCCACCAATAAGCAAACGTACTTAGGAGCCACTCTCAATACACAAAAAGCTCTAGCCTGTCCCAATCCAGCCAGAATCCGCCACATTCAGTCTCTAATTTCCCAGTTCCAGCCTCACCACTCATTGTCAGCTCTGGTATTCATGCAGTTACCGGGAATTATGGCGTCTTGCATCTTAATAGTTCCCTGTGCAAGACTTCAAATGCATCCCCTTCAGGAATGCTTAGCTCGTCAGTGGAATCAGTCTCAGAGTCAGTTATCAGATCTAGTGTTGGTGGACGGCTGCACTCATCTGTCTCTGCAGTGGTGGAATCCATAAAAACTTTACAAGGGGCGGCCCTTCATTGACCAAGTTCCACAGACAGTGCTAACAGCAGATGCATCGCTCACTGATTAGGGATCTCATCTCCATACTCACATAGTTCAGAGCCCGTGGAGTCAACAGCAAAAGCAGTTCCACATCAATCACTTAGAGGTACTAGCAGTATTTCTAGTGCTCAAAGCATTTCAAGTTCACCTTGTAGGCAAAGTTGTCATGATGCGTACAGACAACATGACAGTCATGTATTATATTCAGAAACAGGGGGGGGGGGGGGACATTCTCTCCAGCTGCCACAACTTGCACAGGACATTTGGAGGTGGGCCATACGTCACAAAATCTTATCTCCTTGCAGAACACCTTCCGGGAGTAGACAATGGAATTGCAGACTGCTCAGCAGGCAGAGACAACAGATTCATGAGTGGTAACTCCACCCTCAAGTTCTCCTCCTGTTCTTTCAGATGTGGGCCTTCCTAGACATAGATCTGTTATCCACACACCAAAATGCAAAATGCCCAAGCTTCGCCTCCAGGTATCCATACCCATTGTCCAAGGGCAATGCACGATGGATCAACTAGTCCGGGATATTTGCCTACCCTTTTCCACCTCGCCCACTCATTCCACTAGTGGTTCGGAAGCTAAGGCAATTGACTCTCACACTAATCCTAATAGCTCCCACATGGGCCAGTCAATCTTGGTTCACCACCCTGTTGGAGCTCTCAGTAGTTCCTCATCAAAAACGACATCTCACATCCAATCTCCTCACACAGTGCCGCGGAGAGAGAACACACCCAGATCACAGACATCTCAACCTAGCGATCTGGCACCTGAAGTCATAGAGTTTGGCTATCTCAATCTTCTGCCAGACTGTATGAACATTATTTAAGAGGCTAAGCGTCCTACTACAAGAGTTTGCTATGCTTCAAAATGGAAGCGATTTGTTATTTACCATAATACAACCACATCAACCCCCTTGATGCTTCAGTTCAAAACATCATTTGCTATTTACTGCATTTAGAATACTCAAATTTAGCATACACTTACATCTCGCTGCAATAGCCGCATACCTTTAAAATAGACAACATCTGTCTCTTTTCAGAGTGCCTGTTATTAAGGCCTTTATGGAAGGACTCAAAAGAGTTATTCACCCAAGACTTCCACCTGTTCCAGTGTGGAATCCTAATATTGTTCTCACTAGATTGATGGGTCCACCCTTCTGCAATTACATCATTTATGAAAGTGGGTGAGCTTCAGGCACTAACCTTAGAAGAAACACTTTTACAAATACACCACAAAAAAGTGGTTCTTCATACTAACCCTAAGTTCTTACCCAAAGTAGTATCTCCTTCCACATCAACCAATCTGTCGAGTTGCCTGTGTTCTTTCCTCAACCGGATTCAGTGAAAGAATGAGCCTTACTCACATTCGATGTGGAAAGATCATTACTCTTATTAAATAGAAAGGACAAAACCTTTTTGTAAGACTAAACAACTCTTTGTTGCTTTTGGAAGATTACTGCTGTATAGTCCATGCAAAGCATGTGATCTGCAGCTCGCATCCCTCGAACGGAAAATGCTACTTACCCAGTATGCATTGATTTTTGGCATGTAGAGCTGTAGATTCACATGTGCCCACCCATCTCCCCGGGTACCTATACCTGTTGCAGTATTATCTTTCTTAGGTACATACACATGGACATCTCTATTCTAATCTTACTAACTCCATTCTCACCCTATGCCGGAAAACAATCTTAAAATGGAATCGATGCCCATGCGCACTATCACCAAAAGGAGGAGTCACCTACCTGTGACTGGAATAGACATCTTTGAATAAAAACAAAGTGCAAACATCCAGACCCAACACTAGATGGCAGGCTTATGCAAAGCATGTGAATCTACAGCTCTACATGCCAAGAACAGATGCATACTGGGTAAGTAGGATTTTCCTTTTTTTTCTGGATAGATCACTGGAATCCAGTTTATGCTGTTAAAAATACCTTAGAGTAAACCGCAAAGTATCTCTTTATTTAGGTGGTACTCTAGGTCTTATTAAAAATACCATAAAGTATTCTCAGAGCGTATTAGTGGGTGCTATGGCCCTTGCATACCTCTGAGGTGCCAACCTGTTTCTCCCCTTAGACAGCCTAAATAGGCATTTGGCATTTGTCAGGGCTTACGTATAGATTCCTATATTAAAGTGAGGGAGTAAAAATGTTTATAGAAGTCACCAGGTAATGACACCTGATGTGGAAAAAAAGTCGAAAATAGCAGTGACATTAGGGTAGACAGGTATATAACGTGTATTGCACATTACAGACCGCATATAAATCCTGCGGTACGGATTTAAAAACATGAAGATACATTAACATACAATAGTGGCACATTTGACACATCACACATTCACATTCTGCGTGCGTACACAGGCGACAAGGACACACATGAATAGAACACACATGCACATTTCTCCGCAGGTTTTAACTTTAGCTAGAACCGGGGGGCACTTTGCCTCATGGTCTTTTCAGGTTGGGCTTCTCTTATTGTCAAAGACTGAGGGATATACTTAACAGTGGCACCTTAGATACACATGATTGGACTCAAAAGTGCAGTACGATCTTATTAGCCCTTTCTCTATGTCATGAGGGGAAGGATAACCCTTCATTTCAAAAGTGCCCTGTCTATTGTACTGGGTAGTATGCAATCATACACTTACTACCTCAAGGAGAGGCGCCCTTAGTGATCCTACCCTTTCCAATCAAACAGACCGCTAGTAAAAGGGTTAGATGCAAATGCAGGGATTTATAAGGAGCAGAAATGACTGCCGTAATGAGGAGTGTGTCAAAACACACCTGTAGTTAGATTGACTTGTTTTTTACTCAGCGCACATGTAAATGATCGTGCACTGATCCGCTATTGGTCAGGAGCTGATATTTAATCCAAAAGTGAGCCCCTGTCATTAAATAGGAGGGTGTGTGGCAGCTCCGAAATACACACGAGGCAAGGGGGCCTATAATGAAGCATGTCACACTACCGGAGTGAGGCCGCCTCGTCCAATTCTTGGAACTGCCAGACTTTAGAGTAGGAAGACAGAATCGTAAGAGAAGCATTTGAAATAATTTTTCTACATGCTCTCTAATAAGTTACCACGTCACTTTGTCTTTTGATGTTATTGCCTCCTTTTATCCTTTGACATTATATGATGATTCTTCCAAGTACATTTTTCATACTAACCCGCATGTGTTACAGGGGCACTGCAGCTCTTTCTTGAGAAATTTCACCCAGAATCTGTACACTCTGAAGAAGTAGGTTTGCACTATTTCTCAGAGGAACTCCAACTTAAGCTAGTGATAATTTTATATGGGATTTTTATATAATTTTGAGTGAAATTAAATGGATATATTGCCAATCATCATAGACGCACTACACAGTCCTTGACTATTTCATCGAGGGATTTTGTTACAAGTAGATATTGTGGGCACAAATATGTTCAATGAGAAACACATGCTTATTAGCAAGAATGATTTTGCTCAAAAGAGCAAAATAAAGTCAGTGTGTCAGCTTAACTCAAATTTCGAGTGAGCTATGCAGTTCTTAGCCACAGTGAATCAATATTTTCCTTGTTCTTTGAGCTTGAACATTATTTTCATTGTTCTTATTGTTTGACCATTGGTAAATTCCTTCTGCAGCTGCAGCATCTGGCAGTGAGAATGTCCAGCCTCCACCGCTGGCGTACAAGAAGTGGGGTCTGCAGGATGTTGACAGTATTGTTGACCATGTCAGCATTGGTGAGTACTTAATCTCTCAGATTTTTTTCATCTCATCTTTTTTACATTTGGTATAAGGAAGTGAGCATATTAATACCTGTTACAGTGCTTCTTACAATTTGCATTCATGATTCTGAACACATCTTTCATCAAATTGCATTTTAAATCATAAGACCCTCGTGCTGGGATGGCGTTCAGTTTGTGGGAGTGTAAATCACTGATTTCTACCAGCTTATGCATGTAAGGACTGCATTATCCTGTCAAAAGAGAGTTCTGGGTCAGAGTTGTACAGCAGAATGTCGTCCGCATAGAGGCAGATTTTCTCCGTCCAGCCTGATGTCCATTGCAGACCCTGAATCAGTGTATCAGCTCTCTCCCAGCATGCCAGTGGTTGTATCGTCAGAGCAAACAGTATGCATCCCTGTCTAGTACCCATATGGAGAGGAAACGTACTTGAATATTCGTTATTGTCAAGTCAAGTCAAGTCAGAAAATTTGTATAGCGCACTACATACCCAGAGGGTTTCAAGGCGCTTAGGAAGGGGAGGAGGATTATTTGTCAAATATCCATGTTTTAAGCTGCTTTCTGAACGCTAGGTGATTCTGGGTGAGGCGAAGGTAAGCGGGGAGTGAGTTCCATGTCTTGGCAGCCAGGTATGAAAAGGATCTGCCTCCCATGGTGGTCTTGTTGATGCGAGATACAGTGGCAAAGGCTTGTCTGGAAGAGCGAAGTTGGCGGGAGGGGGTGTAGAAGGACAGTCGAGAGTTGAGGCAATCTGGTCCGATGTCGTAGAGTGATTTGTGTGCGTGGGTAAGCAGTCGGAAAGTGATCCTCTTATTGACGGGTAGCCAGTGGAGGTCTTTAAGGTGACCAGAGATGTGTTCGTTGCGTGGGATGTCTAATATGAGCCTGGCTGAGGCGTTTTGGATTCGTTGTAGTTTCTTCTGGAGTTTAGCGGTGGTACCTGCGTAGAGGGTGTTTCCGTAGTCCAGTCGGCTCGTGACTAGAGCGTGGGTGACTGTTTTCCTTGTTTCGGAGGGGATCCAGCGAAATGTTTTTCTGAGCATGCGAAGAATGTTAAAGCAGGAAGAGGATACGGCGCTGACTTGTCTGTTCATTGAAAGTGAAGAATCCAGGATGATGCCAAGGTTCCGTGCGTGGTCTGTCGGGATGGGTGCATTTCCGAGGGCTTCCGGCCACCAGGAGTCGTCCCATGCAGAGGGGGATTTACCTAAGATGAGGACTTCTGTTTTGTCTGAGTTCAGTTTCAGACGGCTTTGTTTCATCCATTCGGCGACTTCTTTCATTCCTTCGTGTAGTTTAGTTTTGGCGGTGCTGGGGTCCTTGGTGAGAGATAGGATCAGTTGAGTGTCATCCGCGTAAGAGATGATGTTGAGGTTGTGTTGGCGGGCGATGGCCGCGAGGGGGCTCATGTATACGTTGAAGAGGGTGGGGCTGAGTGAGGATCCTTGTGGTACGCCGCAGATGATTTCAGAAGCCTCGGCCTTGAATGGTGGGAGGCGGACTCTCTGGGTTCTTCCGGTGAGGAACGAGGTGATCCAATCAAGTGCTTTTCCTTGGATTCCGATGTTTCTGAGGCGTTGTAAAAGGGTGCTGTGGCAGACTGTGTCGAAGACTGCAGAGAGGTCGAGGAGGATGAGGGCGACTGTGTCTCCATTGTCCAGTAGAGTTCGAATGTCGTCAGTTGCTGCGATGAGGGCGGTCTCAGTGCTGTGTTTGGCTCGGAAGCCAGATTGTGAAGGGTCGAGTGATTTGTTGGCTTCGAGGAAGGCGGCGAGCTGGTTGTTGACAGCTTTCTCGATGACTTTGGCCGGGAATGGAAGAAGCGAGATGGGGCGGTAGTTTTTGAGTTCGGTGGGGTCTGCTGTTGGTTTTTTCAGAAGGGCGGTGAGTTCAGCGTGTTTCCAGTCTTCTGGGAAGGTAGCGGAGTTGAAGGAGCAGTTGATGACGTCTCGGAGGTGCGGAGCTATGACGGAGTCTGCTTTGTTGAAGATGTGGTGGGGGCATGGGTCTGTGGGGGATCCTGAGTGGATGGAATTCATCAGGCGGATGGTGTCCTCAGTGGAGATTGGGTTCCAGGCGTTAAGGGTGTTAACGGGGGGAAGATGGTCAGCAGATGATAGGGTGGGTTGGCTTCCGGGTTGGTTGTCAAAGCTGTGTGGATGTCAGCAATCTTGTTGTGGAAAAAAGAGGCTAGGGAGTCGCAGAGGGTTTGAGAGGGGGTGATGTCGTTGGAGTTGGCCGAGGGGTTGGAAAATTCCTTGACGATGTTGAAAAGTTCCTTGCTGTTGTGGGCGTTGTTGTCAAGTCGATCCTTGAATGCTGTTTTCTTGGCTTTTCGGATCAGTTGGTGGTGAGTGCGGATGACGCTTTTGAAGGCGTCCTTGTTGCTGGTAGATGGGTCTTTTTTCCAGGCCTTTTCAAGGGAGCGGCACAGTTTCTTGGACTTCTTGAGGTCATCGTTGAACCATGAGGCCTTCTTGTTGCCAAGTTTGTGTTGACGTTTTTTCAGTGGTGCTAAGGTGTCGGCGGTGTTGGATAACCAAAGGGTGAGGTTGGAGGCGGCTTCGTTGGCGTTAGAAGAGAGGGCTGGGGAGGTTTGAAGGAGCGATGTGGAGATCTGCTCCGTGGTGATTTTGTTCCAGTTTCTTTGTAGAGTTGGTTGGAGGTGGATGATGGGTTTCGGCTTGTTGTAGGTGAAGTGAACGCAGCTGTGGTCAGTCCAGAGGAGATCCGTAGTGTGGCTGAAGGAGACATGGTTGCTGGAGGTGAAGATGGGGTCGAGTGTGTGACCTGCGATGTGGGTGGGGGAAGTGACCAGTTGTTTAAGTCCGAGGTTGGCGAGGTTGTCTAAGAGGGTGGCGGTGTTGCGGTCGTTGATCTTTTCAAGGTGGAAGTTGAGGTCTCCCAGAAGGATGTAGTCTTTGGAGGGGAGCGCGTGTGGGGTGATGAAGTCCGTGATGTCTTCACTGAATTTTGCGCGGGGTCCTGGTGGTCTGTAGAGGAGGGTGCCTCTAAGGGTTGTCTTGGGGTCGATGTGGATCTGGAAGTGAAGGTGTTCGGAGTTAGCGAGGTTGGCGTCGGAGCTGGTAGAGATGCGGATGGATTTCTTATGGACGATAGCGATTCCTCCTCCTGTATGGTCGGTGCGGTCCTTGCGTGTGATCTTATAGTCATCAGGGATAGCGATGGCGATGTCAGGGGCGGAGGAAGCGTTCATCCAAGTTTCCGTTAGGAAGGCGACGTCAGGAGAGATGGTGTCTAGTAGGTTCCAAAGGTCAATGGCGTGCCTGTGGACCGAGCGGGTGTTGAGAAGGATGCATTCTAGGTGGTTGGGGTCGGGAATCTGTGGTGTGGTCGTAGCGGAGATGTTGTCTTTGACTTTGATACACGCTAGTGGGTCACTAATCAGTTATTGCACCTATCTCAAGTAGCACGGACCTAGATTAATCATCTCTAGCACTTTGAATAGATAGTCATTCAATGGATTGAAATGCATTTGACGCATCCAATGACACTACTGCTGCCAGTGACACTACATTGGCAGTCTGAGCAAGACAGCTGTGTAGCTAACGAAAATTCAACCTGGTACTCCTACCCGGCATAAAGCCAGACCGGTCAGGATATATGAGGGTTGTGATTATGTATGTCGAACGATTAATACTTTTGCAAGAATATTATTATTAACATTCAGGAGAGAGACAGGCCTGTTGAAAGAGCATTGGTTCATTTGTTTGCCTGCCATTTGAACACCTAGATCGGTAGCCCGCTAGTACCAAGGGCCTTGCCATACTGTAGGGTTTTTATGGCCTCCTCTTTCTCTGCTGCATCAGAGGGGCATCGAGTGCCGCTTTGTCGGCTTTGGAGAGCCGGGGGAGCAGAATGTCTGGGAGGGAGACCAGTATCTTCTCTGTGGTACTACTCAGTGCCGATGTGTAGGAGTGTGAGTAATGGCAAGTGAACTCCTCTGTAATACAAGCATTACCTATTATGGTCCCATCTCTCTCTGTTTGGATCCCTCCCACCACCCATCTTGCCTTTTCCTCTCTTACTCAGGCATGCCAATAGTTTCCTTACCTTATTGCCAACTTCATATAGTCTACAATGCAGTCTGCATGATGGTTACTGACTTTGTTAGTTGCCATCTCATGGTATTCCCATTGGGCAAGTTCTCAGTGGTGTCATAAGTGTTCAGTGGGATGCAACACATTGAGTTTTTCGAGTTAAAGAAGGTTATTCTCAATGTGTTGCATTAGTTTCGCATTTGGCTTCCACTAAGGATATTGCCTGCCCTCCTAGGACTGTTTTATAAGCCTCCCACATCTCCATCTGCGACCATACTGAGAGTTAATTTTCCCAAAAGTAGTTGCCAGTGCTGTGTCACAATTCCTCCACTACTCCCTCTTGCTTCAGTAACCAGGCTTCTAGTTTCCAGAGTTTGAAGTGCTCTCATTTACTTCTACCCAGTCTTCATTTAGCGGTGAGTTGTCTGATATCTCTCTGGCTGAGAATCGCACCTGTAGGATATGGGACATGTATGACCCTTGCATTAATATATAGCCCAGGGGTGAGTATGTTTTGTGCGTCCCTGAGTAGAGTGTGTAATGCCGCAGAGAGGGGTTACACATCCTCCACACGTCCATCAGGTTGTATGTCTATACAAATTGTTCAAGTTGCAAGCTTCCCCCACTGTCCCTTTGTCGAAGTCAATCAACTGTTTCGTCCATAACCAGGTTGAAGTCACCCCCTAGCATTAATGACCCTCAGTAAGCTATAGATGAGTCACCAGTCTAGCTAGACCTGCTGCCTGTAGGAAGTGTGGGGGTGGGGGGGGGGGGGGGGTATGAGGCAGTACACTGTACTGATTGTCAGTGTCATTCTGTTCCACCTACCAATTACTAATGCATATCGCCCCATGTCATCTCCTGTGACTTTCATCACCTACAAAGGTAAGTTTCTTTTCAGCAACACAGCAACTCCCCCAGCTCAAGAGAAGTATCCTACATGATGTAGCAGATGATAGGCTCTCTCTTTAGCACTTTAGAGTTGTTTCCTCTCAGGCAGGTCTCTTGGAGTAACACCAGGTCTGGAGCATGTTGCCTGAGGTATTCATAGATTACACCTCTTTTAATTTTACAATCCATGCTATCGACATTCCAGGAGAGCAACTATATGCACCCCCTGCCTCAGGATACCAGCACGATCCATCATTTGGCAGGTAATATCTTACCTTAACTAAGCTGCACCATCCCGGGTCTGTGTGCAATACACCCTTGGCATTCAACCATGTTGCAGCGAAAGGAACAGCTGTGCCTGGTGGTGCAGAGGACTAATGTATCAACTGTAGGGGCCAGTGTGACCTCATGGTCACAGGTTCTAATCACGGCGGGTCCACTCAGCCTTTCATCCATCTGAGGTCGATAAAATGAGAACCATTGAGTTGGGTAAAAATATACATCTGTTATTCAGCGCCTTGAGACCCTTGGGTGACACGTGCGCTTTACAAATACACGCGTTATGTTATGTTGGTTGTCAGTCCCCAACAGTTCTTCCCAACCCATCCAACAGTGTTCCCTCCCCGCCTTCCGATGCCGCAGGGTGAAATTTTTCCACCACCACAATTTGCTGGGAGCCTGTCACCCTAAACATAATACACCTAGCTATCTTAAAAACAAAATATATAAGCAAGTGAGTTAAAATTTGTCACAAAGCAACTTCCCCCTATGACCATTATCAGTAGCTGCCTACATCCATAATCACATACATGTTGTACTCTATGGCCTTAATGTCAGCACTCTTCAACACGACACTCCAATGTACTGTACACGATTCCACTTCAATTTATAACACTTTACTCGACTATATGCTACTCCTCTCCATTCTAGTGCACTCCACATCACTATACTATACCACACACTACTGCACTATTTAACAGCACTATATGCTACGCCATTCCACTCTACGATATTCTACAACACTCCAGTCTACACTGGAGTTATTCCACTATAAGCAACCACACTTCACTCTACTCAATTCTGTGACACTACAGTCTATGACAGTAGACTGTACGACACTCTTCTCCACTCTACTGCACCACACTCCACTTAATAACACTGCACTCAATGACAGTACACTACGATTTCAAACACATTTTTCATAAACAAAAATGCAGAACCGTATAAATTCAATGAAAAAATCAAAGGTAAAACCTTTGTTATTGGTAGGAAACTTCAGGTATTCTTTCTATGTAAACCAAACTTAAAATACACTAACATTACAAATTTGAAAGTTATAGTTATACCTTAAATTTATACATTTTAATTAATGTGACTTTATTTATTCTTTAACTGCAAACCAAACTTAAACTACACAAACATTTCCGTTTCTAAACGTATACTTATACCTTTAATTTATAATTTAAGAATCTATTTCATATTACTATACCTCGCGCACCTCCATACAAAGTGTATTCATCTCGGTAGCCACACTACATTAATTATAACTCTCCACTCTAACATGCGCTGTGTTCTCACAAATCATGTCATTTGCGATTTTATAAGTGTGATTGTAAATGTTATTTATATTAAAGGGTATAAGCAGTGCATGGAGAATTAGAATCTCAAAATGTAATAGTCCCATAGCTAAACTTCAAGTGAGTCACTTGGCAGCTATGAAGAGGTGAGGTGATATACAGTTTGCTCTCACAGGTTCATGTGGTGTTATGACATTTGTATTACTTCCCAATATCCATAAGCAGCCTGTATACAGGGCCTGAAAAATATAACAGTGAGAGCTGCCCACTTTCTGCAGGGCAAGTGTTCACCTACGCACCTCAACCGCCAGCCCGACCTCTATACCTGCCAAATGGGCCTTTAGACAAACACATCTTTATTTGGATGTTCAAAATGTCAGATTTTTCTGTGCATGTCTTTTATTTCAAAACAAAGTTTCCAGGTCGTCCTGTGTGCGATGCAGATCCTCTCAACCAGTTCTGACCTTTACTTTGCATTTTGGTACCTCTAGTTTTGTTTAATGAAAGACTACAAGCACTATCAAGCAAAGTAAAAAAAACAGAATTGGATGAGCTACTACTCTCTGACATGGAGAAATTCGTGATCTGTATGACTGTTGAAAGTCCAGCATAAATAATAAATACAAAAATAAGATTGTGCTTAGTGTCAGGATTTTCTTTATTGAACATTGTAAGTATGTCGACTGCTTCTATCGGGCGCTGTGGTGCGGGGGCATTTCGCTTTGGGGAGCATATGTACAGAAGCTTTTTGACTGATTCCACCCCTCCCCCTGATGACTTACCATTCCAATCCTTTAGATGTTTAGCCTCGGTCTTTTGTCTTATCAGCCTAGATCTGGCAGGTCCTCTTTGCCCTACGGTCAGCTCCTCCTCATCTATTGTCACAATGGCTCTTCTTGTTGTATTCTACTTACATGTTCTGCTGCCTTCTGTGTCATGCTCCTCTGCTTTCTTATGATATCTTGCAATGCTACGGTTCTGATACCCTCCACTATTATGACGCTCGTACCTGTTCTATGTTTGTCTATTGGCACTGTTTCGCCACAATTGTCTCCCCTTATGTGTGTCGCAATTCTCTGTAAAGTGCTCTGATACCCTGTAGGGTCATGTCCGCGATATACAACTAAACTTTTTAAATAGATAAATAAAATAAATAAATCCTTCAAGGGGTGGCTGACCACAGACCCCATTCCCTGGACTGTCTCCCCCCCCCCCCCCCCCCCCCCCTTGAGTCGTGATTGGTTGTTGCAGATACCAAAGTGATGTTCCTCATACACATTACACAATAGACTCTCTCTTGCCTCCCATCACCTCCTGAATGCTGTTATTGTGTACATTTCTTTCTGTAGTATCCTCTCTACTCTCTTTATGTCACTAGGGAGGTCTCTTCCACCTGCTAGCCAGTGTTACAATTGTTATTGTTGATGTTTTTGTTGATCTCTTATGGTATTAGTTTTTTATAAAAATAATAGTCCGAGACTGATTTATTTTGCTTTCGGAAAAAACTTAAGACCCTGCTCTTTCAGTAGATCTGTCCTTTCGCTCTAGCTGGCTCATTGTACTGTGTTGTGCCTTCTTTCTTTTCTTCTTTTGTCTATCCCTGGCGCCGGGAAACCCACTGCGGGTAGCTGTTTCGCATTATAAGTTCAAATAAATAAATAAATAAAAACAAATATACAAGGTTCGGATATATTGGCTTGCAAATGAAACCCCATTCTTTATAGTCCTCTGGGGACCTCGATTTCTTGCATGGCTGCTTGACCGAATTCATCGCTGGATTCTACGATCTATGGCTGCCTATTATGTATCCATTTGTTCCTTGATTTTTGATTAAAGCTCCTAACTGCTATGTTGCTTCATGAAATGCTGACACATTCCGTTATCTCTCACATTTTAGCCTATAGCACTTTGTATGCAGGATGTTTCAGTCTATTCTTAGAATGTTTAACGTGAGATTGCAATGTTCTACTGGGCGCAAAAAGGATGGCAGACGGTGTCACACATGGCCTGAGGCCTCTAGGCAGAAATGGAAAAAAGTGAAAACTTGCAAGCCTCTAATTATAGATTCTGTAGTATCCTGATAATACCAGCCAATAATTTTTTCTTGGCAGTAGTTTCTGATTAGATTATTGATGCAAACCCAGGGCTAATATTTCAGACTATCTAGGTATAATGTGCAGAATGAGACTGTGCTTACTTTTTTAACCATACACTTCTATCCCTCGTTAGGCATTGGCACAAGTGTCCAGTGCTGCATTTTTGTCCTTGAAATAATTTTTGTCAAGAAAAGGTTAATTTTGTGTAGGGGAATGGGGCTGTAACGGACTGCTTCAGCACCAGGCCCTTGTACGGTAGGTTAGAAATCAGCATTGCAAGGTTTTGCCTGTGCTTATTTATGCTAATGGACACCGGGTCTGGTTGTGGAGCATGTCAGTAGAACATCAGTACACAGTGTACCTGAGATACTACAAGAAAAACAGATTTTCTTCAGGCACTTTATAAAATCAAGTCTTTGTTTGTTTGCTCCCCCTTCTCTGTGCCAAGTTCCATGAGGTGACTGGTCATGGAGATCTACTATACACCATTTCCATTCATCCAGTCATTCAAAAGAATTAAATGTTAGCAGAAATGGGCCCCTTATGAGCTTAGCTAAACAGCAGGTATTTGGATGGCTTTAATGGTACCATTACCTATTTAGCTCTGACTTTGGAAGAATTTAGAATTATCCATGGACAATTTTGTAAATTGTATACATAAATGTGAATGAACTTCTTTAGCAACGTTTGCCTATTATTTTGCTTCCTTCTTATCTTTTCTTTGAGCTTGTTTAACCTATTGTCTATCCAGCCTATAGGATACTGGTTTCCCAATAAAATGTTGTGCCATTTCACTGTAAGATTAGATGATATAAAAAGGGAGTTGTGGAAAGAGATACTAGTTCATGTTTTTTTTATAGACATTTGTAGATATTTGTTGGATAATATGCTGAGCTACGTCTTTCTCGATTTTTTTTTTTTACTTCTTATTCAGTGGCATTGTGTGTGTTTGTGTGTTTGTATGCATTCTTGCCTTCTTGCATGACATTAATTAAGCGTGTAGAAAAAAGTACAATTTTGACCAGTACCCAAAGGGTCCAGGCCAACTTGTAATGATATAGTTGCAACTTTGTTCTCTGCTTTTATTTCATGAAGCTCTACAAGCAGTCACATGAAACTCTTGAATCTTTTCTGGTTGCATTAGGAATAATGACCCTGTCTCCCTTTGATCAAATGAAGACTGCCTCCATTCTTGGTGGCTACAATGCAGCAATAAAGAGCAGTCCTCCCGCCATGTCGCAGTATATCACTGTGGGCTCCAATCCATTCACTGGTTTCTTTTATGCCCTTGAGGTATGTCTTACATCATCTTATTTCTTTACCTTCAACATAACTTATTTTGTGCAGATTGTTAAACATGTGTTGATACTATGTGAACTAAATTTCTGATTGTTAAATATGTGTTGATGGTGTGTGTGAAATAATTGTTGGTGCCTGAGTGTCAGGCGCCAACAACAATGAGAACTTGCCAAGCTTGGAAGATATGAAAATAACCCCCTCATTGTTATCCGCCAGCTGATAGAGCAGTTTCCTTTAAAGTGCAACATAGTTCATGTAGGAGAAGTCATTCCTTGAAACCATCCTGCTTGGGAGAACACTATTGGACTGTCTGTCTCTCTACAAATGAAAATGATTTGTTGGATGGAGACCATCTGAATGAAATAACTTTACATCCATGAAAATGTACAGTCAATTCCTACATTTATCAAGTGATTTTGTTTTCACTTGAGCAAATTTATGCCATTTGTGCTGGATACATCCTTTGATTGCTCACTTTAGACTATACCCAATGTACCAGAGTGGATCTAATAACTTTTGTGTCAGTGCCCCCGCATGCTGATAGGTGTTGTTGTGTGGCTCTTCGCTGATTCTATATTACCCAAGAAATTGCAGAGCAAAGCTGCATAAGCACTAGCTTCACGCCCTGACGTCAGTTCCTTCCTTTCCACCTCAGAACTGAAGCTCCACTTCCGCATTGTTGATCTTCTGGCGACTCCAAAATTGACTATTGAACAGTGTGCTGGGGAAAAATGTTCCCACCAAAAACGACAGAATTCTAGTCGTGCCTTTACTGAAGGAAGCAGATGTCGGTGTTGGACCTGCACAAGATGTGCCTTTGATGTCTAGCCTCCTGGTGCAAGCTGAAATTGTTTGTTAAATGCGCTCTAATGCACCCAAAGTTGATTATAGACCAGCAGGTGAAGCGGTGAATACAAGAAGTCGCATTCGTGCAGTTCACAACCTAAGTCATGGGCCTTTCTTGTAAGTGTTCCACTTCCCACCCAAAGTTTTGGGGTAAATCAGAGTCCAGGCATAACAAATTGAAGTGGGATTCAATCCCATTCCACAACTTTTTACTCCAAAGAGAAGCCACAAGGATATAAAGTATTAAGCTACGCTCTCTTAAGTTCTCTAGCCACAGATCCTATCCCTCTGTTGGACTTGACGGGCCCCAGTTTTCCGGGCTGCCACCAACCCCACAGCAGACCGAGGCCTTCAAAGCGGCGAGCTTCCGGCTCACTCTGGAGGACCGTTATGCTCCATAGAACCGCAAGCGCCTCCAGTCAGTTTACCAACAGTGTGTCCTTCCCCAGCACCGTCTGTCCTCTTGGGAAACATTACTGGGCCTATACCAACTCTGATAAAGACGTATACTCTGGCCTTAAGATCTACGCTGGTACATGCTGCCTCAATTCCAGGACCAATGCCACCGGCACTGGTAGATGAACCGGTGCTGATACTGTGTCAGATCCCGATCTCACATCAGCTCAAGCTTGACCATTGACCAAGCTTGGCATGCAACAAATTTTATAGATATGAGACCAAAATCATAAAATATAGGTAGACCCCCATTATGCGTTACTTGGTGCAGTATGCCCAGTGGTAATACTTCTGTGGGAAACTACATGTTTTCCGGTGTCTACAGGCCCAGAATTATTGCGCTCCTCCGCTTCCCCCACCAAGCCCCCTCCAACTCCAGGCCCGATAGTTTCAGGTCTTAAGACACCACACCTATATACTTGTGAGGAGCTGCAGGCAGTGGCTACGCCCAGCCTCTGTCCCCTTCATTTCATGGCATGGGAGAGCAGAGAAAGCTCCCTGCACCTGAAATAAAAGAAGCTGTGCCTCTCCTAGCCCTCAGCCTTCCCTGTGCTGGGAAAAGGAAAAAAGCCCCTGCAACATTTACCCACGTGCTTCAAGCAGGTAGCAGGTGTGTGCAGATTTGGGCCCTCATTTAAATATATATAAAGATGTGGAATTAGACGCTGGTTCCCCATTTCTGGAAGAGAAGCTTGTAATGCCTGCTAACTCACAGGCAGGTACGGACCAGAATTGTTATTTACAGCCAAGTATCTTCCCGAGGAATTACCTAGAAACTTGTAATGCGGCCCTAAGGGATGTTTTTTTAAAATTGGATTTCCAACAGGTAAGACATTTTAAGTGCTTCAAAGGGGGCTGTAAGGGGCTACCTGGCACTTCACACAAATTAATAAAAACTGCAGGTAAAAGCATACCACTACACCTCTCACCTTATAGCTGTCAGCTTCTTTCCCCAGAAATCCAAGTCTTGTGTATTCAACGTGGGATAGAAATCTGATTCCCTTGTTGTCTTCAAGTTCTGCTTTTCACTGAGTCAATAATGTATTATCCTAATATTCTCTATCTTTTCGGCAGGTATGTCCTCATAACATGAACTCAATTAGTCACCCAATCCAATAACTCGATCCTAGAGGATTTACAACAGCCCTATCTTCTGACATTTATTTGAGTGGCAAGGATAGGCTTCAGAATGTTTCATGTTAACAGACTTGATAAATAGAGTTTTCCATTGTTTTTCAGGGCAGCACGCAACCACTATTGTCTCACGTGGCTCTAGCTGTCGCCAGTAAGCTTACTTCTGCGCTCTTCAATGCCGCCAGGTAATGTGTTGCAAAAACAGTGCTCCGTCCTTGTTAAACTTGTTAAAGAATGGTTTTCCCTGTATGGAGTGTTCTGTGAGAGCAGTAGTTGAGTGATAATTCTGTATTTCCACCCTTCCTTGTTTAGCCAGTGTTCCGGGGTTATGCAGAACTCACCCCACCAAAAAATAATCAAATATGTGTTTGTAACTGCTGTTTCTATGTATGAAGAGCCTCAGTTGGAAAGACATTATTTAGCAGCTGTTATTTTAATGTCACCCGGAATGCACAAGTGTGTGTTATTTTGCGATACTCTGAGCTGGAATTTAGAAAGATAAAAAGTCCCATGGAAATCCTGCTGTTGTTGTGTTACATGGTAGTAGCAACAGTCTTATTCGTGTGAATTTGCTTATCAAATCTCACATTAGTTGTTTTTCTTATATTTGTGTTTTAGTGGATGGTTTGGTTGGAAAAGCAAACATGAAGAAGAACCTGCCCAAAAACAGAAGCCGAAAGTCGAACCCGCAACTCCTTTGGCTGTAAGGTAATAAAATACAGAAACTGTGTACATCCCGCTGAAATCCCTTGAGTTGTGGGTGTAGAGATGCACAACTCATCCCAGTACGAAACAATCATCTCTGATGCCAGGGAAATGATTGTTACCCTGTACAAAAAACGCTTGATGTTCTATTGCTTCCCAAGTGGTACACAGTCAGGCCAAAGCATACAATGCCAATTTGTTGTTTCTTTTAAACTTGCTTTTACATATGCATACATTTCCTGTTGTGTATAGATCTGGAAAACAGTGCAATACATTATTCTTGCCCATGTTTTCTCCACACCTCCAAATCTGTCCATTCTGTGCAACATGTGTGCTACAAGGTGCCCTCAGGCCATTGGTCATCGATGTATGTGGTATACAAAAAGCTTTCGTGGAAAAACAAGAAACAATTGTACAGTATTTGTCAAAGAAACAAAAGCAGGGCAGAAGGGCATGCACGCCTCAGTCCCTCAGCCAGTTAATCTCTGCTGCATAGGAGCCTCCGTGAGTACATATCTTATAAAATTGGGGGATTTGTGCAAGTGGCTCCTGCATGGGGGTGTATATCTGTAGACATAGGTGCATGATCCCTCTAGCTGAGATTGACAAGCTCTCTGACAGTAGTCCAGTAGTATTAAGTAGAATAGACCTTATTTTTAACACAAATCAACTCAGAACTTGCAAACTACTGTCTCGAGGGTGGTATGCAACACTACTGTGACTCATCTCATGGGAGGACCGACGGGACGGGTGAAACAGCGGGGGTGGCATCTGGCCAGCAATCGGGAACCTCCAGATTAGATCCAGTGGGGGAGAGGACCAACGCACCTCCACGGGCAGCAGGCCCACCTGGAGTGGGTCGGGCAGATGCAACCACCCAGGACTTCCAAGACATCCTGATGTGCCACACCGGCCTCTTAACTAAGTGCAGGATTTTCAAGCTGGCTACCCTCTCTGGGGACTGCTAAGAGGACTCATTGCACCCAGAAGGTTTTCCCATTCTTCCAACACCTCCATCCAGAGGCCAGCTATCGGTTTCCTATGTACCCCACCAGTCTCTTCTCTTGGTAGGGCTCTTCCTTCTGCTCGGGCCCATATGGTTACATCTCTGATCCAGTAATCCACACCATGCCCCTCCCTGGACTGCCAGGCCATTGCTATGCATCTTGTCACCAGTATCGGAGCCAAATCCAGGAACCCTGTTCCGACCTTCTTAGGTTTGGGTTTGGAAAATATGCCCAACAAACACATCTCTATACCGCACATGAGCTTACAATTGAAGATTGCATTTAGTTTTGCCAGCATAGTTCTCCAATGCGTCTGTAGATGAGTGCACGACCCACATCATGTTGCAAACATTTGCATCTTGAAATTCAGAAAGGGGGCACATCCCTGATACTCTCCCATAAATGGTGATGGTT
This sequence comes from Lissotriton vulgaris, assembly GCF_964263255.1. Lineage (NCBI taxonomy): Eukaryota > Metazoa > Chordata > Amphibia > Caudata > Salamandridae > Lissotriton > Lissotriton vulgaris. The sequence goes on along the minus strand of NC_141694.1, from coordinate 1,714,526,214 downwards.
TTCTGTGGGGTCAGGCTGTGGGGTGTGTGTAGTTAAACTGTATATACTTTAGCCATGTATTATGTGACACGCTCTGCAGGTATGCCAGGATTTTACCCCGTTTCGGGTCGGTGATGTCACTTCCCAGCACCGTTTCCGATTTTTCCTTAAGCACATCCAGGGATTTCCTAACCATCACATTTAATGCTTTTTAGGACCATGTGATGAGGTGCGTCCCGGCCCCATTGTCAGTAATAACTGGAATACAGTATGGGTTGGTGGTTCCTCAACACCAATGCCCCATAGTCCCCAGAAGGTCCGCCACATCGCCTCATAGGTAAGCAATTGGCACCGTGGCAGGTCATTCTGTGCGGCCAGCTCCTCTAGTGGGATAAGTGTGCCCATTTGGTAATAATTACTGATCGTCGCGTTCTCCGCCTACATCCATATGGCGAGTTGCTTGGCAGTGAAAGAGAGAGGCTCCCCATGCAGCAGGCCCACCAACGGCAGCGCAGGTGCATAAAGTACATTTCTGCCCATACGTTTGACACATCTATGCCAGCATCACAGCATGGTGTTTTGCAGAAGCCCTGGCCGCAGAATCTTCAGGGCCGGTTTAAGCTGTTTGGCCTGTAAGGCCCCCTGATTCGGTTCCAGGCCAGTCGGACCAAGCTCTGCTTGATTAGCACCGTCCAGCCACCGGGTGATCCACTGGAGTTGGGCCTCTGCAAAATATAGCTCAAAGTTAGAGACTACCAACCCACCTTCCAGTGGAGGCTGGTGGAGAGTCTCAGGTGAGACAATATGGCAACGTCCATCCCAAATTCATTCCCAAAGGATGGTGTCCAACTGTCTAAACCTGGGAGTCAGTGTACGCACCAATAGATTAGTGAAGTACTATTGTAGCCGTGGAAGCATCACCGTTTTGGAGTTCCAATATGTGCCAAAAGAGGCAGTCCAAGCGATCTCCAGAAGGGATCTCAAGACCTGAGGGATTGCAACGCCACTTCCAAATTGCCCACGCAAGTCCTTCATCTCATGAAAGATTTGGATACCTAAATACTTAAAGGTATGGGGAGCCCAGAGTATGGCAAGTGGAAAACCTATTGTCTAGCGGGTGTCACGGACTACCAGAAACATACATGTCTTTGCCATAGTCCCTTGAAGACCTGAACAAGTCCCGAACTCTTTTAGTAGCTGTAACATGTAGGCAATGTCCACTTCCCTGTTCGCCGTATAGATCAGCAGATCTTCTGCTTAGAGGCATATGTTATGTTCACACCCTTGACCCAGTGTAAACTGAAACCCATATGGGGCATAACCTCCTCAAGAAAGTCCACCTTATTGTATCAAAGGCTTTTTTCAGGTCTACTGACATGTTGATAGCCTGCAGTTTGGTCGTTAAGTTGCTGTTGTAAAGAATGTTATATAGCTGACGAATATTGAGGGAAGTGTTGCATGCTGAGATAAACCCATTTTGGTTTTTATGGCTCTTTGTCCTCATATGCCGCAACAGCCTAGTCACCAACACCTTTTGAGTATTTTAAAGTCCATGTTTAGCATGGAGATGGGCCGTAATGCTATGGCTGTGACTCTGGGGCCTTGGACTTATGTAGCGGAACAATCGACGACCCTGTAGTAGAGGATGGAAGGAGCCTCGAGTCAAGTGCCAGTCTCATAGACAATACTCTGGCATAGACAGCATACAATTCCGCCGGCAGTCCTGTTCCAGGAGATCTACTTGTAAACTCTGGAATGCTCTTCCTCCTAACATCAGAAACATCCAAAATCATGTGTCCTTCCGAAAGGCTATCTCTTCCTGAAATAACTCGCTCGCACCTTTGCATTGGGATCAGCACTGAGACGCCCCTTTACTGAGGCAGCTATGCGCTTTACGAAATTAATAACATAACAAAACATGCCTATGATGGTGCTCCTTATTTCCTGAACTGTGATTGGGCCTCCCAAGTCTTCGGCCTCCTCAATGGGGAAGTGTCGGAGCGCCAAGTGGTCCAGGAGGGAATGATGAGACCCTAGCAGGTCGGTGCATATTGGTCGGTACAGTGTGGCGTAATAGCCTCTAAACACCTAGTTAATGTCTTTAAGGGAGGAGAGCATTGCTTCCTCCTGTTAAAGTAGGCTAGTGATGGGGTGCCTCTACTCTCCGGCCGAGTAATCCTGGCCAGGAGTTTCCCCATTCTGCCCTCCTCTTCATGTGCTCGGCTAATATGTACATTATAGTTATGGTGTATTAGACGTTCCAGGACGACATTTTATTTCTCATTTGTTTCTAACAGCCTCGGTAGAGCCTCTGGATCGAACCCCAATTTATTAACTAGTTTGTGTAGTTTGCCCCCTAATTGCGTTAGTTCTTGGTCAAGTTACCGGTGGACTCCCAACAGTCTGGTTCAGTCAATGCCCTCAGACCACCACATTAAAGGCCTCCCATTCAACCAGGCAGCTCGGGATTGTCTTTTGGTAGGCTGTGAAGTAATGAACTATTGCATCTCGCAGTGTATTGAGATAAGGGATATCTGTGAAGGCTGCCAGGTGAAGTCGCCTCATGGATTGCTGGACGTTCGTCTACAGGTTTAAAGGTCAGCAGTAGCGGACTATGGTCTGAAAGAGTGCATCTGAGATATTCTGTTTGAGTTTCATACCAACAAAGCCCCCTAGAGCAGACATTGCGGTTGAGTTGTGTGTGGACCTTGTACATACTAGAGTAATATGAGTAATCCCTGTCTGAAGCATGTTGTATACACCAAACTGCCTCTAGCTCCCAGTGAGACATACAGTCTCTCAGACCCTTTGCAGCTCTATGTGCAAGTGCCCCAGGCATCGGACGTGGAGCGGTACAGGGTGGTGTACACTATTGAAGTTACTTCCAAGAAGCAGGGCACCTTCAGCCAGGTGGCCCAGCTGTGAAGGGAGTGACCTCAGAGAGTGTATGTGGTCCTGGTTGGGTGCAAACACGCCACCCAGCACTACTTGCTTGCCATATATTTGACCCCCCACCAGGACATAGCCTCCCTCTCTATCTGTTTTGCCCATTGTGACCTCAAAGGGGACTCCCACCCTCACCCAGATTAGTGCTTACCCCGAGTTATAGTCATCAATAGCCAACAACACCTCCCTGCTCTGCCCTCAGCCCTCCCCTCAACACCTTGTTCCCCTCAACAGTAAACCTTAAAAGAGGTGTCCCAACACCCCAACCCCAGGGCAGTCCAGCAACTGCTGGCTACCCAATCTTTAACATTTGAAAGTACAAGGGGCACGATGATCCACTATTGTATTGTATTGTATTGTATATTTGATTTGTAGAGCGCCTTATCACCCAGGGGTCTCTAAGCGCTTAGCGGAGAGTGGATACAAAGTTGTTAAGGGAACATGCTAGATGGTACCCCATGCCTCCTGGAATAGCACGGTTTTTAGCTTTTTTCTGAAGGGCAAGAGACTTGTTTCTTTGCGCAGGTTCTCAGGCAATTGATTCCATGCTTTGGGGATTGTGTAGGAGAACGTGCGTCCTCCTAGAGAGGACAGTTTGAACCGTGGGCAGATCAATAATGCGGCCTCTGCTGATCGTAAGTTCCTACTAGGGGCATACGGGACAAGACGTTTCTTAATGTATTTAGGGGCTTGCCCATATAAGGCTTTCTGCGGAATGCATAGGCCCTTAAACTTAGCCCGTTGATTCACTGGCAGCCAATGAAGTTTGCCAAGAAGGGGGGTGGCATGGGTCCTTCTTGGTTTGTTGAAAATGAGTCTGGCCGCGTCGTTCATGACAATCTGAAGTCTGTTCATTAGTTTTTTTGGAGTACCAAAATACATGACGTTGCCGTAGTCCAGCCGTGCCAGGATTAATGCTGATACTGCTCTCCTGAGAGTGTCCGCCTTCAGGATAGGAGACAGTTTGCGTAGTTGTCTCATTAGGCCCACACACGTGCCCACTACCGCTGAGACCTGGGCTGACATAGTGAGGTTGGCGTCTATAACTATGCCTAGGCTTTTAACTGTTTCTGCCGGTACTGGGGGGTTTCCTAATTCAGTGGGCCATAAGAGGGCACTCCAGGGGCTAGATGATGTCGTGATTGCAAGCACCTCAGTCTTGTCAGGGTTAATCTTTAAAAAATTTGCCGTCATCCAATTGACTGTAAATTTTAAGATGTTTTGCAATTTTTGATCTGCTGTTGGAGTGTTACCAATTTGAATGATGATCTGAGTGTCATCAGCGTAGTTGTATATACTGCAGTCCATCTGATTCAATGATGAGATGAGGGGCTGCAGATATGCATTGAACATCAAGGGTGACAGGGCTGAGCCCTGTGGGACTCCACATGTGATCCTTGCTGCCTCTGATACCAGGTCATCCAGTTGTACTCTCTGAACCCGTTCACCGAGGAACGAGGTCAGCCAGGCATGGGCCGTGCCCTGGATACCAAAGTCCCACATCCGCGACAGTAATAGGTCATGATTGACCGTATCAAATGCCGCGGAGAGGTCAAGTAGCACCAGGGCACAGGGATCTTTTTTATCTGCTTTAAGTCGCAGATCGTCTATTCCACTCCCAGAAAAGCATTGTGGGGTAGGCCCAGAGAGTAAACCTATCTTACAGTCCCCTTTCTGTGTCGTCCCTAATGTATATCATGACACCATAGTGAAAGATTCTCTCTCGAGGGTGGGAACGTCAACTCCATCAACGTCTCACCATGGATGGGGCAGTGGCGGCTGGCAACTCCAAGAGTGGTGCGGTGGGCAAATTAGTGGTTCAGATGCACGCTCTTCTCTTACATAATAATATAAAAAGGCACTTACCTTGAATGCAGCAGACAACACTTCCTCCTCGCTCTAGTTCTCTTCTCTTGTCGGGACTCCAGTGCGGGCCCCAGCCAACTCCCTTAACAAATCCTGGTGCTGCTCTCATTTAGCATGAGAAAAGCACTAGGGTTGGAGGGAGCACCTCCCTCGATGCTCTCGAGCACTTTGGAGTCCTGTGCTTGCTCTTAACCCAGCTGTCTATGACAGCTGGATTGAGAAATTTAAAGTTTGATTGTCTGGCTGACCTTCGCTAGACTGCCGGCAAAAGAGACATTCACAATGTAAACTAGTGCACAGGCAGCCCACCACTCCTCCCTGCTGCTACCACTCAGCAGGCCATGCCCGATCCTGACACTTAGTTCTGGACGGGTTGATGAAAAATAAAATGATAATAAATTAACTGTATTACCATATTATTTTTCATCTTTGAGGCCATTTTAGTTAGTGGGGCGACACTTCTTCGCTCCAATGGAGGAGCCGGCCCTGGTATAGGGACTCCCTGTCCCTGGAGCCCTCCTGTCTCAGTTTATGCAAATGAAGCCACATTTCAGGCTCTGCTCGTAAGTTCAGAGCCCAGGCGCTGCGCTTGCCAGGGCGGTAGGAATTTGCCGGCCAGCTGGGCGGCCAAGCCCAGTTCAGTGACTTGTAGCCCCTCGGGGCAGAAAGGTGTCGGGGGGGGCTCCAGGCCCCACTCTAGCAACGCCTCTCAGTACTCATGTTTGCTGTGGGCCCCAGACTCTCGCGTGAAGGCGGGTGTTAACTGGCGAGCCAGCAGGGCCCGCGGCCTAGTCCTCCTGACGCCTGCTGCGCCTTACTCCTGCCCTCCTGGCTGATCTCGTCCGCCTGTTCCCCGTCAAAATCAAGGCACCCCTTGAATTGTTGCCCAAGGGGGCTCGCTCATCCCCAGAGGCCTCTCAGCTTGGGTTGGCTCCTGTGGAAGTATGCTGCCTGCAGGATTAGTGCAAGCCGATGAGGCACTCCAGGATTAAGAGTCTGTCATCTTGGCTAGTTGAGCCACACCCCCAAAGATGCCAAATTGGTGGTGGTCTTTTTAAGAGGCAGCACTATATTTGTTTTCTATTTTGGGATGCATTACAACAGTTCTATGAATTACCAAAGCTGCAGCACAAAGTGTGAATGAAAGACATTTAGTTTTAGCCTGCAGCACAAACCCTGGAACTTGAAAATAGCTGACTTAGCAAAGGTCATATTCAGAGGTTTTTGCACAATTTAACAACCTACCTTGGAAGGAAATAGTGTAAGCATCAACCAGAAGGAAAAAACACCCTTCTGGTAAAAAATTAAATTCCAGGCTGACCCCCAGGGAAAACCTGATATGCTGAAATAAGCCCTGTCTGTAAATCCACTCCTGTTTGCATTTATTGTGACCACAGGATAAAGCAAATTTCAATTAATCCACCTTTCCTGTTACCCTATATTTTATGAGAGGCAACCCATCTTGGCACAACTTCATGTGTAGCTGTAATGTTTTCTATCCAACTTGACCAGTTTTTCGAGAGTAGAGTAGCTAGACCTCTGTTTTCAGCAAGGTGGCAGGGGGTAAACGAAATGGACTAGAGCAAGTGGATCCCTGGGGGTCAATGATGCTAACTCAGGGGGTCCGTGACTGTTTAGAAAATAAGTAATATTAGCAGAATAATAAACTATACATGCTTATAAAAGCACAATAGAAAATTGAAAAACACAAATTGAGTTGGTATCCTCATCTTGATTCATGTGAGCAATGCAGCACAGCAAACAGAATCCAGTAAGGATGATTGGCAAATAGAGAGCATACATTAAATGCAAATGAGACTTCTTTTAGAAGTAAAACCAAACTCTGAAAACACTCCAACCTTCCCATTTAAAATTTAGATTTTTGCATATTTTTAGTTTTTGAATTAAGGTAATAAAATTCATAATTTGTGTATTTGTTTGATAGATAGATGGGTAGATGGAATATTAGAGGCAAATAGGTAACATCTAAGATGGTCCTTTTTAGGTCTGGCTTGATAGCGCAGTTGTCTGTAAGACATTTTGTCACTTATTCTTTAAAATAGCTTTGGCTCCGCCCAGTATAGTATTATGCTGTTGGCCATTTGGTGTATTATTTAGCCTTCTAGCACATGCTTCCATCGGAGTTCATATGGGACTATTTTACATTGGAAAACCACACTCAGTCATCACACTATGCACCACAATCAGTTCCCACTGAGATTAGTATCTGCATAACCTCTACTGAGTAACGATCTTCGTCTTCTGGATCCGGACCCCGAAGACGAAGGTTGTTACTCAGTAGAGGTTATGGAGATACTAACCCCAGTGGGAAGAACTAATTCTTTCTTGTGAATATTTATTGGAGTGTATTAAATCTGAGGAAATGGCATGTTATCTTTATCTAGATAACTAGCAGCCCGTCCCGGCGTTGCCCGGGGCAGAAGTGGGCTGGGGGCAGCATTTTAAGCTGTTGTGCACTCCCGCCCAGGCCCCCGCCCGACCCGACATTGCCCAGACAGCCTCCCGCCTCCCGCTTTTAGGCTTCTGTGCACTCCTGCCCGGGCCCCCCCCCCCCCCCCCGACATTGCCCAGACCGCCTCCCGCCTCTCGCTTTTAGGCTTCTGTGCACTCCCGCCCGCCCCGACATTGCACAGACCGCCCGCTGCCCTCCTCCCACCTCGCCTTTGCCTTACCTGAGCCGCCGCTCCTCCACGCGCTCCAGACTTCACCGCCACTCCTCGTCACCGCTCCTCCCCGCCTGTCGTCATCACGCACGTATAGGTCGTGGTCAGCGCTAAGTCGCGGCCAGCGCTAGTTTTAGAGGACTACTTTGTTTTTCAATTTAAATTTTTTAATTTACGTTTTATTTTTATTTTATGTCGCCTATGTCCATCTACACACCCTGAAGATTCCAACAATGTATTGGGTGTGTGGATTGGCGCTGTGCCAAAAGGTTTCTGTTCTCTCTTTATAATAGTAGTATAGATGAGATGTGGAGAAGAATTTGTGTCTCATTTTGGGATCACACCTGAAAAGAGACTGCACAGTGCAGTTTTGTCTACCAGACAGAACACATATGGATTATTTGCTCTGTGAAGTTTGCATGGACAAAACACGTGGGCTGGGCTGATTAATTTTCTTTATACAAAGAATACAAATAAATGGAGAAATTTGCAACAAGAGTATGTGACTCTGTGTATTAGAAATGTTCACCCCTTGAAGAGGGGTTTAGGCAGAATACTTATTGTTTCGGGTGAATGTCTTTTTGAAGCTGAAATCCAGATAATAGGAATATTTTGTAACAATTTGGTCTGAGGATATTATTTGATGTCATATTCTTAATTAAGTATAACCTATTTACTGAGATAAAATGAATGCTCCTGCTTTAGTTCTAATAATTCTATGTGTTGACTGATTGCTTAGTAGTAGGATCATAAATAGTTGAGCTTTCAGAGATTGAAACTTATGTAGATACATACTAGTGCGATCAGCATATAGCCTTTACTGCCTTTTTCTATTTTTCAGTACAATTAGCCAACATAGGTGTCTGCCGCTTTGGCAGAGGCAAGCTACCTACGCAATGGTAAACATTCTGTCGATGCGGACGGAGATTCAGCCTGCATACATCTAAATATAAAAAAAAAACAGTGCCACTACCGACACCAACACCGCAGCCAGAGAACTTCACCAATGGATCTCCTGCTGCGCTGACAAGCTCGCTCCTGTCCACAACCCCGTCAAACAACGCCCTCTGAAGGCCGCCTGGTTCACCACAGAACTACAAAAAGCCAGGTGCTCCTGCAGACGCCTAGAGAAAACCTGGCGATACCAAAAAAACACGGAAGCACAGTATAACCACAGGAGCCCCTTGAAGGAATACCACCAGCGCATAAGACAGACCAAACAAACCTTCATAAGAGACAAAGTACAGACCAACCAACCAATGCCAAGGAACTAGTCAACATCATACAGCAGTTTGATAAACCCACCTGCGAAGCCAAGGTCATCACACCTTCCCAGGAACTCTGCCACAAACTCGGCTCCTACTTCTATCTGAAGATCAAGGTCCTCTACGACAACTTTAGCGAACCAGCACGGAACACCACCTCCTCACCCTCCTCCGCCGACAAGTCAACCATCATGACCTGGGATCCTGCCACCGTCAAACACATCACTGCGACCATGAAGAAAACTCACTCAGGAGCCCCATAGAACCCCTGCCCACCGCAGATATTCCACAGGGCCACAATCGCACCCGAACTAGGACGGACCATCAACTCTTCCTTCAAATCCGGAATCTACCCAGATGACTGGAAGCGGGCAGAGGTTAAACCCCTCCTCAAGAAACCAACGGCCGACCCCACGGACTTGAAAAACTACCGGCCCATCTCTCTCCTCCACTTCGCGGCCAAAGCCACAGAGAGACTCGTTAAAGCCCAGCTGACCGCCTTCATCGAAGAGAACTGCATCATAGACGTCTCCCAGTCTGGATTCCGCAGCAACCACAGCACCGAGACCGCCCTCCTCGCCGCCACTGACGACATCCGCATGCTACTCGACCAGGGACACTCCTGGGCCCTCATCCTTCGAGATCTCTCCACAGCCTTCGACACCATCTCACATCTCACACTCTCAGCCAGACTTCACGACGCGGATATACAAGGAACAGCCCTCGACTGGATCCAGTCCTTCCTCTCTGGCAGAACCCAGGGGATCAGACTCCCTCCCTACCTCTACGAACCCACCGACATCAACTGCGGAGTACCCCAAGGATCATCGCTCAGCCCCACGCTTTTCTACATCTACATGGCCCCCTTCGCCGCTGTCGTCAGACAGCATGGGCTCAGCATTGTATCCTACGCTGATGACACCCAGCTCATCCTCTCACTCACGAAGAATCCCGAAGACACCAGACTCCACTTCCAGGAAGGAATGAAGAATGTGGCAACCTGGATGAAAGACAGCTGTTTGAAGCTCAACTCGGAGAAGACCGAGGTCCTTATCCTCGGACCCTGCACCTCCACCTGGGGCTACACCTGGTGGCCCTCTGCATTTGGGAACCCACCCACCCCGACTGACCATGCACGAAACCTCAGCATCATCCTGGACTCCTCCCTCTCCATGAACCGTCTGATCAACGCTGTCGCCTCCACTAGCTTCAGCTGCCTGTGCATCCTCCATAAGACCTTTAAATGGATCCCCCCGACTGCAGAAGGACCATCACCCACGCAATCATAACCAGCAGACTGGACTACGGCAACGCCCTCTGCGCCGAAATCAACAGAGCTCTTCTACACAAACTCCAAACCATCCAGAACGCTGCAGCCGGACTCATCCTCTGGATACTGCATCACAAACATATGACCCAACACCTTCGAGGCCTCCACTGGCTCCCCGTCGAGAACTCCTCAAACTCCTCACCCATGCCTACAAATCCTTCAACAACATCAGACCCACATACCTCAACAAGAGAGTATCTTTCTACGTACACAAGAGGAACCTTCGCTCCGCCGGCCTCGCCCTGGTGAAGGTTCCTCGCATTCGCAGAAACAGAACGGGCGGGAGAGCCTTCTCCCACATCGTAGCCAAGACCTGGAACAAGCTCCATGTGAACATCAGAAGGTCCCCGACCCTGCACGCGTTCAGGAAGGACCTCAAGACCTGGTTCTTCGACTGATCCGGCTTCGTGCACAATCATCAAACATTGTCAAAGTTTGTTAGAGAAACAAAAATGGCTTTTCAATAGAAAGTGTAAGGCCAAATAAAGTGATGTAAGATAACCAGATCTTGGCTTACGTGTAAAAAAGAAAATCACTGGAAAAAACAAGATTAAAGTAACTTCATAGCTAGATGTTCAATTTGAGATAAGAACTGATGTTTAAAAATCATAAAAAACACAGAAATTGGCCAATTATAGTTTAATAAACTAACTATAACTTTCACCCGCATCATGCACTTTATGATCTCTCATATTACATCATTCATGACATGCTAAATGACAAAATTGATGACATCTGAAATTACATCACTCGTGACATCCTCCATGATACTGATATTCAAATTCCTCCCTAACCCCTCACATTTAAAAAAAATAAATAAAGTTAGTAGTAAAGGGCCTTTAGTCACATAAAGAATATTATTACTCTGTTTACAAGTGTGGCTGCTTAAAATGGAAATAAGGTAAGAACTGGAGGCAACTGTGGCTAAAGGTTTTTGGTACTTGCAGTCCTCCATGTTAAAAAATGCAAAGGCTGTGTACCTGATGTCGGTTGCCATGGCAGGTTGCAAAGTAGGGTTGTGCCTTAAAGCCAAAGCATGTTGCAAAAAAAAACAACAAAAAAAATGAGAGAAAAGCCAAAGCTTCTGTTCACAATATGTTATCCACCAGTTGATATCTGGGCATGTGCTTGTGTTAAATAGTTGTTAGATGGTGCTATAAACAAGTTCTATGTATAGAGGAAGGTTATTAATGCGTGAATGTTTATTTGCATAATTTTGTTGAAGATTTTGATGCCTTGCAGATTGTTGAATAATGTAGAATGTAAGGGTGACACAGATTGTTGAATAATGCTGAATGTAAGGGCACTCACTTAGAGAGGTTTTAACGCACATTGTTTTTGTAAGCATAGCTCTAATGTTGTATGCCATTGTGCTCATCTCAAGAGCGGGTGTAGTGTATTTTACTAAATTTGGGTGGGTTCTCCATAGGGCCCAGCTGGAGGTGTCTTAATACTCGCCAATGTATACCTGTTACCCTCTTGCCTTAAATTGCGGGTCAGGTGATTTCTTTAAGTAGGTAATTCCATCAAGGTGACTAGAGAACAAACTCTTTTTAGTGGGTGTTCAAGGTTTTTAAAGTGGGCTATCCCATTAAAGTTTATGGAAGCATGTTGTTTGTTAGGTGGGTGAATGACAGTAGAAAGAAGGTTAAATCCACGGACTGTGGGTAAGTTGACAGAAATATGCCCAGCAACGATTATATTCATAATCACTTGAAGGGTGATACAAAATTAAGCACATGTGTAGCTTGTTGAAATACTTGAAGTCCAGAAAGCCTATGGGCCACTTTCACAATGATTGTTTGAATGATGTTATCAGCAGACCATTGCCAGGGTGGTTGGCCACTCTGCTGATGGCTGAGGAGAATCTCTGCTGCCCTTGGCCAAAGGAGTTGGCTGCTCCAATAGGGATGGGTACAGGGCCTGACCGCTCCCCGTCCACGTGCGACTGGGATTCAGAGTGTGCTCAAATCGTTTTCAGGACTCGGGGAGCAAGTTCCCAGGGGCGTAGCTTGGTCAGTAAGGCTGAGGGTGTGTGAGCTTCAGATTTTCCGACAATCAAGCTGGCAGGAGGGGTACCTAAGGGGCAGTGGAAAGGGAGAGGAATGCCAGTTGGTGGGAGTGCTAAAAGAGAAAACACAATATTCTATAAAGTCACCAATAATTTTGAGGACTTTCAAAACAGAGGGAGACAGTGTGCACGTATTTGCCGGTGTGTATGTTAAAATCCCTGGTGAAATCCGATTGACTTCTTGCAATACCCGACTGAAAGCACCTGTAGTCGACTATTTATCAGAAAATATATTTCAAGATAGATGTAATACCCCAAACACCCCCCTGAAGCTATGGCCCTGTAAGTCATGAGTGCTTGTAATGACACCAGAAAAATTTTCTCTGTTATTGCAGCCAGCTAATCAGATTGTTTTGGTGCTGCAGAACTGGTTCTGCAGTTCTGAAATGACTTGGAGGTCAAAAGACTCCATTGACCAATCAACAGCAGCTATTTTTTAAAATTTGGGTTAGCCTGGTAGTGCCTCAGGAGTCCAGGGGGACGCCTGTGAGATCAACTGGCTAGATATCTCAACATTTTCCGCAGTGGTAACCTCTTCATGGCCAAACCAAGCCCCTTTTTAAATGCTAATTTCTCAAAAACTGCAGAATGGATTTAGACCAAATCACAAAAAGTGAGTAAAGTTGTAAATTTGTACCAAATTTGGTGTGATTCCTTGTAGCCATTTTTTCTATATCAGAGAGCAAAGTTTCTTACAGGAATGAAAATGGGAAATTGCACCTTTAGGTCCCCTTATTTTCTTTGGCACACTTGATGGCTCAGCGCCGAACTTTCCACAAAGGAGTCATAGTGAATGTGGTTTGTTTTTTAATTGTTTAGTGCAGTTTCGTCTAACAGCATTGTTAAGTGATTAGCAAAACAAAAAATGCCTTTCCCATTAAATCCGTGACCTTACAATAACTACAGGTATAACGGTACATGGGTTTAGGTATTTCAAATCACATCATGCAAAACTCAGAGAGGCCTTGTTTGTAAAAGCAATGTGGGGTAATATTTTCTAAACTGAAATGTTTTATCTCAAAAAACCTACAGAGACTGTAGTTTCCCCCCAAAACGAAACAAGCATTTTCATTCTTAAATGACGGGAATTTGCCAGCCCTCCCTGGGTTCTTAGACGAGAATTCTTCAATGAATATAACTTAACACGGATTATGTCCTACCTTTTGTTCAAGAAAAACCTTTGAACATCTGCTATTAACAGTTTCCCATAGGTACATCAGGATAGTTAATTTGGGCTCACTCCCTGCACAAGTAATTGTACTGATTAATTATAAAACTGGATGTATTTCCAAAAACTAAAGTTACATTTTATATCAGTTTGTAAAAGCTGCACTCAAGATTTTTGTATGAAGTCGTGAGTAATCACCATTCAAGTGTTAGAAGTTTAGAGTTGTGTTTCATTCTTTGAAACATTGCTATTTTCTCATTGATTGGTGATTCCGAGAATTTCAGCAATATCTCTGAGATGCATTTGTTCCATTTGTTGGTGTACTTGCCTTTGATTGTGATACAGAAAACAATAGGATGCATCTGTGCAAGTTATGTATACAAAGAAATACATTTTTAAAAAAGGTAATACATTACTGGGGATGTAGAAAACCTATACCACGCTTTAACCTTAAAACTGGAACCAGAAGAAAGAATAGGGATCCGTATCTCAGATTGCCCACAGTACAAATGGAAAAAAAGCTTGCCTCTATCTTACTCTATTCCCTCTCACCGCAATAGTCAAGCCTGTAGCTTCTACCGGGTACATAGATGAATAGTGAATTATTGGGTGAGTCGTCTTTACAAACACCAAACATCTATAACAAGAAAAAAGTGCAATAATAGTTCAGATCAGTGTGTTCAGTGTTTAGCAAAAGTACTGGAGATTTAGGTCTCACTCCAGTTACCAACAACTCCCATGACACTGGTACTGGATATCATAGCTATGTAAATAATATGTCATACCTCCTAGTGCAACTTCTTATTCCTAAAATATTTGTATATTGATAGACTCTATACGTTTAATCTTTCGCTTACAATACATTGGCTAGTACTGCTATGCCTTTTAGTGCTAGCCTAGTATATGTTTACATCCTGACAGGGCAGTCCTGTAGCAACGCATGGATCTGCATTGAAAGCGAGGTGCATGTAATTTAAGCATGAACTATGCAGTGGCTGAACGTGTGTAGCAGATCTCGGACCACTGGAGGTGTGTGAAACAAGGGGTACAAAAAGCTAGAAAAAACAGAGGTTTGCAAGGGCAGACACAGCTTTTATCAATCCTATGCTACATACCCCCAGCTTAAAGACCTTGTTTGTCCAAGTCTTTGGATTATTAATTTTTCCTGTCCATTTCTTGAGGAGGATCTGTTGTTTATTGTTTTGACATTATTCCGTCCCTTAGTTTCTATAATTGTGTCCATTTGTCATCATACTGCACCATCTCTCAGCTCAAGTTCATTCATCTCTATGGTTTGGGATAATTGTTACATAGCCCTGGTTATATGTAAATAGCCATGTTTAATCTCTTGTACTCTGAGCAAAGCTTTTTGTAGTTATTTGATACGAGTATCAATGGAATAGTTCTATAGGCCACTAGATATGTGACACAGACAGTTTGAAGCAGACAATGCATTTCGATAACTGCGTGGAAAAGCAAAAGGACCTTTTTCAAGCTGCATAAGTCAATATTAAGAAATGTCTGCAACCAGAGGTGCAAAATGATACTTGACGATTTACTACAGGCCCTAAATAAAAGGTTCCTTGAAAATATATTGAGGCACTTAGTTGAATGAAGCACATCCGAAAAGTGTAAAAGAAATGACTATGTGTTGGATAATTCTCAGAAACTAGACATAGGCAGCAACATTCAGTAGCAGTAGTAAGCCTTTATTCCTGGATCCTTGACTTGGTTCATCGCTGTGCTTTGCATAACAGGATACATGGAAAGTATTCATTGTTTAAAAAAAAAAGTTGTGCAACCTCAAGGGGCTCCTTCAAATGTATGCAAAAAGCTTTGCCATAGAGGATGGCTTGCTAAGACAGTTTGATTTTTATGCAGAATTACAACAGAGATAATGGACAACATTTTTTCAGGTATGCTAATTTTTAATGAGAAATGAATAAACAGATTCAAATAATGGCATCAGCCAAAATAGTCCAATATGTTATCGTAAAGCAATGGTTTTTTCAGTTACTCCAGGAAAAGTATTCTTAGAGTGTTTATCTGCACCTCAGGGTTTGTCTTTTACTGCTAAGGGGTACCATAGAAAAGAAACCTTTAACACCATAATAAGAGTCTTTATAGTTTTGAAGTTTCACAACTTGAGTCTTTCTTGTCTGCCAAGGTTTCCAGGTATTCCTTCAACAACTTTTTGACATGTTTATGTACTTTATATGAAGAATGTATCTACTCCTAACTTTATGCTTCAAAAAATGTCTCTAACTTGATGTTAAATATTTCTTGTCACCCATTGACTTGTATGTTTGTAGGCCCAAACAATGAGACTAGTTCAATTTCTTGTTGGTAGATGCGAACAGCTCACTGTCTGTGTTGTGAACATTAGAGGGATCGCACCTGTGCTTTGGGTTTCATATAACTGCAGCAGTCTGTTTTTTAACATTTTTAAGCCATATTTGCTCAGCAATAGCAGTATTCACTGAATGCATATTGCACAATAGTTCCTTAGTCCATGTATTAAAATGGTACCACTTTTCTTGGTTATATTAGTTCTGAAAGAAGGGCATTTTTTTAATGTATAGTAGGTGTTCAGGCTATGAACTGAACTAAAACATTTTCATTGTCT
The DNA here is from genome assembly GCF_964263255.1 of Lissotriton vulgaris. Classification (NCBI taxonomy): domain Eukaryota; kingdom Metazoa; phylum Chordata; class Amphibia; order Caudata; family Salamandridae; genus Lissotriton; species Lissotriton vulgaris. Next base: position 1,714,510,279 of record NC_141694.1, on the reverse strand, counting down.
TGTATATGATGTAATAACCTTTGATTATCCTTAAAAGTTGCACTCCTTCCCCTTGATCTCCACCCCTTTTTCAGCATACCTACCTCTTCTTCTCTTCATGCCTTTTTCGATACGTTTCCCTATGTGCAGCAAGAAACTAGTGGTGTTGAATACCAATTTGTGTAAGTGATACTGAAGAGGTGTGTGCCGTGGATAACGTGTGATAATATCAGTTCTATGTTTTAAAAATAGTTTAAAAAAAAGCTGGTGCACAGTGGTGGTTAATAAGTGCTGTGGACACGAGTCCCATTTACTGTGTGACAATTCAGCAATTCTGCTTGACACATGGAGACAATGGAAGAATGAGCACCTCAGATTTTCTTCCCTGCGGCACACTCGAAAAATAAATAGGAGGTGACATTTTATTTCAATTTTAGGGTGTATCAAGTTTCATACTATTTGAATGTAATAATTTTATAAATAAAGATCAGTAAAAAATTTAGGCAAACATTAACCCCCCTTTAAATCTCTTTAAAACACTTGGACATTTTTTACTTTTAACATTTGTTGGATACTAACAAAAATATAGTATCAACTAACTTTTCTACTAACTCATTCTAGTTGTATGCAGTTATGTTCTCGCTTTATTTCAGCAGTTCAAGAGACATGTTTTCAGTATATCATTAATGTCAAACAGCAAACATGGTACATCAGCAGTAAAACTGATCCACACACCATGTGGAAGACTATAAACATTCTAGACTCTGAATAGCATTGCTAGATCTCACAGTAATACAAACACTTCAAATGCTTCTTAAAGAGAAGAATCATTTGAAAAAGTGTCTAGCACATGAATAAAAATGGAAAACAGGATATCATTGCTGGCTTCAGTACCACAATATAGGACCTAAGTACGATGCTGGTTAGACCGCAACCGACGGCTTGTCGTTTGCAGTCTGATCGACATCTACTGCTGCGGTCTAACTGATTGATGCATTACATTGCATGTGGTCAGAGGCAGCAGTCGGAGGGACCGACCAACGCTTTTCAACTAACTCATGGATCCCGTCCGTCGGTTGGAATCTCACCATTGTCCCTTAAGGACAGCAATTCCGCTGTCGGTGTTATGATGTTGGTTTCCGACCGCCATTGCATGTCGGCCTTTCCGACATGGGAAGGCTGTCAGAAGGCGATATTGGGGGCCCCTCGCAGGGCCCCTTTCCCTCTGCGGTCTCCACATTTGGGCCTGGGCCCTGCATTTTGCCTGCCCCATGGTGCAGGGGTTTTCACAAACTTTCTTGTCTCAATGGGAGCTTGGGCTGTGTGCAGTTTCCACCCGCCGCACAAGCTCCCATTAAGAAATGGAAGTTTCCTACTGCACATATTGCGGTTGTATCGTAATTAGGTGTACAGAACCACCGACCTATGGTCGGACAGTTCATTCACCAAAACTGTGTCGGTAGGAGGCAACTCATTTTTATGTATAAAGTCGAACATCTTACTTCGTCCCTCCAAAAAAATTAGTTATTGAAAATGCCATCTCGATTAAACAAAAAAAAACTGTTCAATACTTTAAACAATTTGTTTATAACCTTCATGTCAAATGTGCATTCCTTTTATTTTTCAGTTTTGTCGAGAAAAAAAATCCAAACTAATATAACGAGCAGTATGGTTCTCTACCTCCATTGTTTACATAATTAAAACATGATCACTGAATTTTCGAACCAAAAAATGATGTTCTTATTTAAACTATGTCAGACCACAATATAATTTGATAGACTTCTTACCAGGTGATGTGAGCCTAATTGTGAATGGGAAGACTGCTGTACAGTAGGCACATATGCATGCACCACTGTCCTGAAATTTGAGCAATTAATTACTTTGATTTCAGGAAAGCAAGTCCCCCTCCCTAATCAGTACCAGACCCCCAAATCATTTCAATTGGATATAGAGATTGAACTAAGGAAGGGGAGAGTACAGAGGCACCCCAGACTAATAATGATAGAAGCGCAAGAGCCATGGCATGAGGGGCATGGATTTGGTGCAGACCAGGCAAGTGTTGCAGTATTTGTGTTAGGGTGCCATAACCTTGTTTATGACAAAAAGGGTAAAATAACCAATACACATACACTCTCAGTATCATGTTGGAAACCATTGAGAAGGTAGACAAATATAAATGAGGTAATCGTGGAGGAGATAGAATTGATTTGTGAGTATAAATGTTCCGTACTGTGAATTTTAAATGTATCTTCAAAGGGGAGCGTAGAGCTGGGCTGCAATTACTCTGGTGTAAGCAGTCACAGGAAGGTTTCTGAACTAAAATGAGACTATAGAAGTTTTAAAGAGTATTTAAAGGCAGTTAGAGCAATATGAGGCATTAAGGAGAGCAGAGACAATGGTGAGGAATTTAGTTTCCAAATTCAGAATTTCAGCCTGGCATGGGTGAAGCAAGTTTCCCAGTAATTTGCTTCTTAACTGGTGGTTGTCGAATTAGGATTGTGAGAGGTCAAAAATCAAAGAGGATGAAATGTTCTTTGGCTGGTGCTGAAAAGGATAGATGCAAAAGCGAGATGAGGGTGTATGGGCAATATAATGTCAGTTGGTGAAAAATGACTGGACTGACGATGAGCGAATTCAAAGTGCTTGGAATGAGGTTTGGTTGCTTCCTTCAGAAACCAGAATATTTATTTTTAGGTATTTGATGAGTTTAAAATGATTGTGGTGCATTAGACATTTTTGGTGTATGTAACTCCAAAATATCAGGCTTTAAGATGAACTTGGTTATGATCTAGAAGATGTTACTTTATTTTCTTTACATCATTCTTATTATTCATGTTCACTCTTCTATGATGCCTTCCTTTTAATATCAGGTTTGGACTTCCAGATTCCCGGCGTCATGGTGAAAGTATTTGTTTGTCTCCATGCAACACCCTGGCAGCAGTGACAGATGATTTTGGAAGAGTCATTCTGTTGGATGTGGGTAGAGGCCTTGCCATACGCATGTGGAAAGGTAATGTATATGACACTAAATGAACTTTTCCTTTGCTAACCATGGATCCTAGAAAAAGAAAATCTAGGTATCCGTATAATGTTGTCTACACAGAAGGAGTTAGTTCGGTAGTAAAAACTAAATAAATAATGCCGAATAGAATTGCTAAGTCTTGTGCCCAAGCTATTTTACATTCATACATACTCTGCTTTTAGATTCTGTTGGAGACCGCGGAAGTTGCCAGGTGTACTCATTCTGGCGCTCTTTCCCGAACTCCTCTCTTCCTGCTTTGCTGCTTGCTGATGCTCAGACCCTATTCCTCAAGCAGCGGGTAGAGTCTTGTGTGGCAGCCGCAGCAGCCTTGTTGCGGTTGTGGCGTGGTGCAGTCTGATCCTTAGAGCAATCTTGTGTCCCACAATCTGCAGTCTGTTTTGGGCAGCTTGCCTCCACCTGATTCCAATTTGCCCTCCTTATCCTCACAACAGCGCGAAATGGTGCGGGCCATAGGGTGCTCTTTGGAGCTCTCCCAGTGCCCACCTTACCTGACAGATTTTGTCCCTTGTTTGGGACTGCACCAAACCTGTGTTGGAGGACCTTGGTAATTTTGGTAAAAGCGTCCTTTGCAGGGGGCTTTACTGGTGTAAGTGTTTGGTATTGTGGGGCTTCGGGGACCTTGGGAACTCCTGCTGGGCCCCGTCGCTAGCCTCTGTTTGCAGTTGAGGGCGGGAGGGAAAAAGAGGGGCTGCTTGTCTGTTGTAGGGGTTTCGATTTGCCATAGGACAGCAATCACTTCCATTCTCTGGAATGCCGTGCAGCAGGGGAACGTAGCGCAAAGGCGGCCCCGAGGCAGCTTCTATTCCAGGAGGTTGAACTGAGCACAAGAGTTTATTACTGGCTAACTGAGCACAAGAGATTATTACTGGCTTCAACCTCCTGTTAATTCTTTGTGTGAGTTGGTGCTCCTTCCACCATGCTTATATTTGTATATTAGGAATAAACTTTTTTGAAAAAGTATTTGAATAGTTAACAGATTAAAAGTCTATTGATTTAGAAACCTAGACCCTTGTGGAAGATAAAGTTTGGTCGCCTCAGAACTTTACCTACTGACTCGAGCAAACAATAGGAAGAGGAGGACCCTGGGGCAAATAGCAGGTGTGTCTGATGGGCACAAGTCACTGCTTCAACGCAAAACACATACAACATTGTGTGCTTCGATTTGATTAAAGTAATTTTTAGGCAAGCTTTAACTCCTGGAAAGAAAAGGACCCCTAACCCTCTTCATCTGATAGATACAACTAGCCGCAGATTCCTTAATGTAGAATTACCCCCAGGCGTGAGACTGGATCCGGAAAACTTTTCTGCCCCAGCATCCCTACGCGCCGGGGGGATGGCACCGGTGACTCCGCCCTGACGTCATACGCGCTGGTGACGTCAGCGAGTATACATAAGTCCCACCTGGGCGCCTACGTCAGTTTTTTCTTTTTCCGCATGCAACTCTGATTCGGATTACTGTCCTGGCCTGTTTTCTGGCCTTCCATTCTCTTCTTACGCTTTGGCGTTTAGTAGCACAGTGTGCGAATGCCTTCAGGCTTCGACGTGTACCTCCTATGCATGTCCCATGTCAGCGACGGACCCTCACCCGATTTGCATGGGGTGCCTGGGTGAGCACCACGACTCGGAGAGTTGCGACGCCTGCCAACACCTAAAGCCTAAATCACGGCGGAAGCGCCGGATGAAGTTGCTGTTGGCGCGCTTATCCAGGTCGTTGTCATCCCAGCGTCCGTCCCCGACCTCAGAGGCAAGCAACCACCGGTTTCGTCTGCGGAATCTCCTTTCGCCGCTGCCCTTTGGCCGTGCTCACCACTGGTAGGCCTTTCAATATGTCTCCAGGGCCTTGTCTTCCTTCCGCAGTGGGTACCGGCTTCCCCCAGGACAGGTGCGTAGGCCCCTGCCTGTTGCCTCCATACCCACCGTTTCCCGGTGCGGAGGTGTCTAGGGCCCAAATGACAGCCTACGGGGCGGCGCTGCAGGCTTCTTTGGCCCTTCCTCCACCTCCTGTGATGTCTGCGTCACAGGAGGGGACCTCTGCGGCGCCGCTGGCGGCTCCGGCGCCAAAGGTTTCGGCTTCAGGTCGTAGGAGGGTGTCGTCGCCGGGGTGTTGTCCTTCGGGGGTTCCCTCGTCGGCGCCTAGCGTCCCTGCCTCGCCGTAAATCCTATGGGGCTCCCTGTGGTGTTGCAAGTGAGCGCTGGGACTCCGGGGTTGTCCCCGAGTCCTTATTGATTCTCTGAGCAGGCGGCTGCCTCACTGGAGGCTGAGCTGGCACAGTTTCCGTGCCGGGAGCCTTCCTCCCCGGTTCCGGTGGAGTAGAGGGTGGAGGCCGGAGCCTTGGGCGCCTTTCCGAGTCCCTCTCGGTCCTCGACGCGGGAGGCTGCCCCGTCCGAGGTCGAGCCGGCACCGTTTCGGCACCGCGCCGTCGCCTTCTCCTGAAGAGCATGTGGCGGCCGGAGTCGGCCTGTTGCCACGTGGGTCCACTATGGCGCCGGTCAATGCTGATCAGGTGCCGATGGCGGACTCCACGGAGCCGCACCGGCGCCGGGCCCTGGATTCGTCTCCTGAGATCCCTTCTTCTCCTGAGGTCCATTACCTGCTGGTGTGTTCCTCTCCAGAGAAAGGGCGCCGTGTAATTTGCCTTTTCACCAGCATCTTCCAGGGGAGACTCTACGCCGTCCCCATGACCTAAAACCTCAAACCTTTCTTTCCGTGGCTCGCGGCTTGCTTCTCCACTGGCATCTCCGCCCTCCCTGCCCTCCACCACAGGTTCCCCATTCCTCAGTGTATCCTTCTATATGCCAGGGCTAGCCACTTCCCACTGGACTTCGGGATGTGCGGCTCAGTCTGCAGCCGTCGCCCACGTAGGAATTACTTTCATCCTCCGCGGTGCCCTACTGAGGCCAGTGTTGCCTTTGTTCGGGCTCTTTCCACGGCTGCTGGTATCCTGAGGATGGGTGAACCTGTCACTCCATTTTCCACAGAAAACCTCTTGGAGATTCTCCACCAGGGCTCTGGTGGGCGGGAGTTGTTCCTTCCCTTTGAAGCGTCACTCCATAATTCTCTCAAGGGGACTTGGGGACGCCTTCCACAGGCGATCCAGTGCCTCAGGCACTACTGCACCATCATCGTCCTGATCCGCACGACCCGGTCTGTCTTTCTTTCCACCCTTCTACTTAAGGCGCTCTACTGCGAAGTGCCTTTCCGTGTTTGCCTGTGGTGTTGTTCCCTCCATCTAGGGAGGCCCGGTGGTTAGATTCATGGGGGCGTAATGTCTTCACTTGTTCCAGTGTTGCCTTGAGTGCGCTTAACTCACTTTATGTGTGCTGACCAGGGCTACTTCTAGCCTGTGGGATTCTGTGGAGTCCCTTCTTTCTCATGTCTCATGAGGGGACCCGTGCTGATCTGCGGGGCCATGTGTTGGATGGCAGGGAGTTGGCCGCGCTCATTCTTCATGCAGCTTTAGATGTTGCTGATGCTGTTGGCCCTGCTATGGCCACTTCTGTGGCTCTCCGTCACCATGCTTGGCTACGTGATCCCTGAAAATATTAGAGAGCGTCTGGTCGACCTCCCTTTTCACAGGGTCCTATTGTTTAATGCTCATGCAGACTCCGCCATTCAGCGTCTTCTTGCGGGACTCCGTCCTCCTCCTTCTCCTCCTCCTCCTTCTCCTCCTCCTCAGTGGGTTGGTCAACTGATCCTCCGGGGGCTTGGTAGGAGACGTTATCTCACAGGCTCCTGATATTTGTTTTTTGGATGGGTGTTACAGTTTCTATGAGGGATACTGTGCCCTCGGGGTCCTTGGTTGTAATGTAATGTAAAATAGCATTTGTACCGCGCTGCAGTCACTCCAGGGAGCATCAAGGCGCCAGATACTGATTCAGAGATGAAGGAAACAGGTAGGGAGTGGATGGAAACTCACCCAACTGTTACACTAGTGCTCTAACGCATCCTGTAGCTTGAAAATCCAGGTTTTCAGTCCCTTCTGAAGTCTTTTTCCTTGTCTAGAGCACGAAGGGCGGGGGGAAGAGTGTTCCACGCTTTTGCTCCGAGTACTGGTAGGGATTTACCACCTCTCGTGCTGAGCCTAAACCTAGGTACTGACAGGAAATTAGAGCTAGATGAACGGAGATTGCGAGAGGGATGGTATCTGGCGAATCTCTGCTGTAGATATTTTGGTCCCAAAGCATGGGTGGCTCTAAAGGTGATAATCAGTATTTTGAATAGGACTCTCTTGTTTATTGGGAGCCAATGTAGAGTATTTAGTGCAGATGATGCAGAGGATTTCTTCGGCCATTTAAGGACTAACCTAGCTGCAGCATTCTGCACCATTTGAAGTTTGTGTGGTGGTTTTCGTAGTACCTGCATATAGACTATTACAATAGTCTATCCGCGACGTCACCAAAGCGACTGTTACCGTCTTCCTAGCCTCTAGTGGAAGGAGGTCGAAAAACTTCCTGAGTCCTTTAATGATGGCAAAGCAGTTACCTGCCACTTTCAAGGCTTGCTGCTTGAAAGAGAGATTGCTGTCAAATGTAATCCCTAGGTTTCGTGCCGATTGAGTTGTGTTCGGTGGGATTTCTGCCTTTTCTGGCCACCAGGTATTGGGCGTGAAGTTGTTATTTGGGCCCATTGGCACGATTTCTGTCTTGCCTGTGTTGCATTTTAGATGATTGAGTTTCATCCAATCAAAGGTTGCCGTGAGGCAGCTTTTCAGTTTTTCTTCCCATTCCTGTGTGTCTTTGTCCAAAACCAATATCAATTGAGTATCGTCGGCATAGGCGACTACATCAATTCCAAATGACGATATTAGTTTAATTAAAGGGGCGGTGTAGACATTAAACAGTGTTGGGCTGAGGCTTGAGCCCTGTGGAACGCCCATCTTTATCAGTTCTTCCTTGGAGCGAAATTCTCCGAGAGTAACTACTTGTCTCCTGTCACTCAGGAAGTTTTTGATCCATTCCAACACTGTGCCAGAAATGCCAGAGGTTTCAAGTCTGTTAATCAGGATGGCGTGTGACACAGTGTCGAAGGCCGCCGACAGATCTAATAAAATCAGGACGGCCTTCTTACCCTGGTCCAGAGCCATGCGGATGGTGTCTGAGGTGAGCAGGAGGGCAGTTTCCGTGGAGTGTTGAGCCCTGAAACCCGATTGATTGGGATGCCAGGCTTCATTTCCTTCCAGGAATTTGGTGATCTGTTTGTTTACACAGGCTTCAGTGATTTTACACAGCATAGGGAGAAGGGATATTGGTCTTAAGTTGGATAAGGTGGTAGGATCAGGGAGTGGCTTTTTTTGCAATGGTTTGACTGCCGCTAGCTTCCATTCAGCTGGGACTGTTGCTGTGGTCAAAGAGGAGTTCACAATGCTGTTAATCACAGGGTTAGCTACCTCCACCATCATATGTAGCAGTGCGGGAGGACATGGGTCGAACGGGGAACCTGACTTGGCCGCTAAGATAGCCTTATGGGTCTCGTCCAAGCTAATGGGAAGGAAAGTTTCCAGTCTGTCCCTTTCCATGTTTTACTCATTTACCCTAACTTCAGAGGTGATGAAATCCTTGGTGAGTGCTAATACCTTGTTTTCAAAGTAGTCTGCGATGGTATTGCATAGTTGTTCCGAAGGCGGGATTTCTTGTTCTAATATTTTGGGTTTATTAAAACTATTGACAATTTTAAAAATAGTTTTTTGTTTGTTTCTGGCATTTTCTACTTCCGAGGTGTAAAAGTTGGTTTTGGCTTGTTTAATCAGAGCATGATATGCGCTTCTGGTGGATTTGTAGTTATTCCTGTCTTCGATGCAGTAGTTAGTTCTCCATCTGCGTTCGGCTCTACGCACCTCTCCTTGTTTTATTTTTAACATGGGGTTAAACCATGGTGCTGATTGTTTTTTAGCCGTTGGTCTAGATTTACGGTTAGTCGGGGCTGCTGTTGCTTTCAAGTCTGACATCCATTTCCTGAAGTTGTCATTATGTGCTTCAGGCTGTCCTGACCATGAGGGTTCATGTTCTTTTGCTATATTAAGCAGTTCTGGATGTTTCATGGCGTCTTTCCATTCTAATTGACTGCTGTGTACAGTTTTCCCTGCCAGTTTATTATTTCTAAGTATTTTAAATGGTAGTACAAATGGTATTAATGTATGATCTGTCCAGGTTTTGATTTTATGGGATTTGATTTGGATGTCTTGCAGGTTAGTTGATATGCAGTCAATCGTGTGCCCCGCCTCATGTGTGGGCTGTGTGACGCATATAGTAAGGCCCAGTACGTCCATGGTATCCCTAAAGGCGATTGCTGAGGTATCCATAGGTGAGTCAAGATGGATATTGATATCCCCTAATACAGTGAAATTAGAGAAGCGCATAGCCAGGGGGCTCAGTGCCTCTCCTATGCTTTCCAGAAAGCTTTTGCAGGGGCCTGGGGGGCGATAGATTAGAGCACCAGCAAAGGTAAAAGAGTCTGTGAGTTTGAGTAAAAAGCACATCCCTTCCGCGTCCTTAAGCTCTTGAAGTTTCGTTGTGGTGCAGTTAAAGGAATCTCTATGTATTATTGCTATTCCACCCCCCCGAATCTCCTCCCTGTCTATTCTTTGGATCTGATATCCCAGGGGGAGTGCTTGCACTATGTCTGGCGTAGACCATGATTTTAGCCACGTCTCTGTGACGAACAGGCAATCAAGATTTTCTTCTACAATGATATCATATATGTCAAGTGCGTGTTTTGATAGGGATCTGGCATTGATCAGTGCCCCTTTTAGAACAGCATTGTTATTTGCATAAGCAGCAATCTGCTTCGGGTAGAACACTATATGGCATTGACAGCAATTTATTGGGCCATTTAATGTCGCCATGTCAAGTTTACAGCAGCAGGTCGTAGCAGATCTACCGATAGCCAGTAGCTCCTGACTGCTGTAGGTAATGAAGGGTCTAGTGCTGACAGCGTTTCCAGCCCTATGCCCGGTCTGTGCACGGACGGGCACAGACGGGCCTACCTTTGGCTTACCTTCGGCGCGCCTTAGGCGCGCCCGCTGCGCCCATCCGCTGCGCTCCTTAGAGGGTGGTCCCATTTTGTAGCTGCGAGGGCGGGAGGGTCCGAGCACTAGTCTGCTCGTTTCCTGTTTCCCTCACCCAAGATGGCGGAGCCTAAAACGCGGTCCCCAAGTAGTGAATAACTCTGCTACTGGGTCGGCGTTTACAGCGGGAGGGTAACGGGGATCCCTTATGAGTCAGGAATCAAATGCCAGTTACACCACAAGTGAAATCTAATTAAAAATCGGCGCAATTACAATTTTTTAAAAACGATGTAAAGTGGGTGAATGAGCAAGCAAACAGTTCCACAAATACATGCAATTTCACACAGTCCCGGCTTTCCGCCTCAGGACACCACAAAGCACTCAATCAGTCTGGGCTTGTGTCTTCCTAATTCCTTTTGTAGCTGCGAGGGCGGGAGGGTCCGAGCACTAGTCTGCTCGTTTCCTGTTTCCCTCACCCAAGATGGCGGAGCCTAAAACGCGGTCCCCAAGTAGTGAATAACTCTGCTACTGGGTCGGCATTTACAGCGGGAGGGTAACGGGGATCCCTTATGAGTCAGGAATCAAATGCCAGTTACACCACAAGTGAAATCTAATTAAAAATCGGCGCAATTACAATTTTTTAAAAACGATGTAAAGTGGGTGAATGAGCAAGCAAACAGTTCCACAAATACATGCAATTTCACACAGTCCCGGCTTTCCGCCTCAGGACACCACAAAGCACTCAATCAGTCTGGGCTTGTGTCTTCCTAATTCCTTTTGTAGCTGCGAGGGCGGGAGGGTCCGAGCACTAGTCTGCTCGTTTCCTGTTTCCCTCACCCAAGATGGCGGAGCCTAAAACGCGGTCCCCAAGTAGTGAATAACTCTGCTACTGGGTCGGCGTTTACAGCGGGAGGGTAACGGGGATCCCTTATGAGTCAGGAATCAAATGCCAGTTACACCACAAGTGAAATCTAATTAAAAATCGGCGCAATTACAATTTTTTAAAAACGATGTAAAGTGGGTGAATGAGCAAGCAAACAGTTCCACAAATACCCCCCGCTCTTCAGTTGTCTGCTGGCCCTCTGTAGTTACTGCCGCAGGTCTATGATTTTGTCCTCTGATGCGGGATTGTTTTTTCCCTAAGAGTGGTTGCCATGTTTTTTTGGGACGTGTCCTACCCTATGTGGGGTATATGTAGCTATAGTATAGCTCTGTCTTATGCAGGGAGGGTGTAGACTCCCCCTGGCGGGTTCATCGCCCTCCCTGGTATGCTGTAATACGATGGTGCGGTCCTTGGTACTTACTGGGATGTGGCTTGACCCTCTACGGCGTTGTGCCGCGGTGTTTTGCCCTTGCCTGCCGTTTGGTCTGGACCTCTGTTTGGGGTTTCTGAGGACATAGTTTCCTGTGTTGACGGCCTGGTCCGTCTTACTTGTTACTCCTCTCATCTTCGTGATGCTCGGTTCTGTCTGGGGCGGCCACCCCTTGAGGGGTCGGTAAGGACGGATGACTAGCCCTGCCCTTGTTCTGAGGCCGGCGTGGTCTGGGCCTTTAGTTTTGTGGCGTTGTCAGCAGCTGGCTGCCCCGCAGCTCTTCTGTTCTGTGGCTGGCGACCTTGGCGCAGGCCCTGGAGCTCCTGCTTTGTCCTGTGGGGCCATCGTAGGCTTCCGTTCTTATTCTTCTACCTGCTTTACTGCTGAGTCTTGTCTTTCAGTCTTGTCTTGGCTTCAAGCTGTGATGGGCTTGGCTGCCCTCTTCCTGGGTATGTTTCCCAGTGGAGAGCTTGCCGTTTTTGGGCCGCTTCTCCTTGGAGTCAGTAGGTGGATCTTCTTCCTTTGCGCTACCTGTACTTTGGGGCTTCCGGTGGAGGTCCCTGGTATGTTGACGGGGCTTGGGGTGTTCCCCCCCCCCTCCTATTCGTATTGCTTTCTCCTGTTGGTGAAGGCTGGGTTGCCTCTTTTGTCGTGCTGACGCATCCCCTGTGGGGCAGGTGTTCCTCCACAATGTTGAGGTTCTCTTCAGTTTAGGGCTGATGCCTCTTCCCTGCTGCGGTAGACTAGACTATTTTCCCTGTCCCCGTAGCAGGTCCCCTGTGAGGAGCCTTGGGCTCGTCTCAGCTGGGGAGGTCTTCTCGCAGAACCCTCCTCCCCCTTTGGGGTATGGCTAGGGTATCTATTCTACGTTAAGGAATCTGCAGCTAGTAATCTCTGTCAGATGTACTTACCTTCGGTAACGATGTATCTGGTAGAGCCAATTCTAGCCGCAGATTCCTTCATGACCCACCCTTCCTCCCCGTTTCTGCGTGGGCCCTTCTTGGTCTTCTACGCTTGCCTGCTTCAGGGCGGTGGTCCTCTGCGAGTGCTTTCCTCTACTCCCTCCCTGGGAGATGATCGCCATGTTGTTGTCGGTGCTCCATTGCTTCCTTTCTGATGATTGGTGGGCGAATGCCTGGGTACTTCTGCGCCCATGCATTTGGTCTCCAATGTCAATGTAGGGTTTGTTGTGCCCTGCTTCCTTGTGTTGCTTGCACTTCTGACTCTTACAGTCCTTGGGGTTGAGATCCCCTGACTGGGTCTTGCCCCTCAGTTCATTTGAGAATCCCCCCCCGCCCCCCCCCCCTCTGCTGGTGTGGTTGGGGAATGACTTGTCAATGCGCTTTCATTCTGGTTTGGAACCCTTCTTGGTTTCGGGCGATAGTTGCAGACTTCTCGTCTGCTGTCCCTTTTTCACATCCCTTCTGCCTCTAAGGAGGCTGTTATGTTGGTTATGGACTTGCTTGCAGTAGCTGTGCTTTATTCTTTCTTTCCGTGACTTGGTGCCCTGGTGCCTGGCACTATTCTGGATGGTGCTGTTTCTCACCGTTTGTTTCTTTTCCTTCTGTATAGATGGGTTTTCGCACACTGTTCCAGTATTATCACAGTTCTGTTTGTGATGGCTCCGCGTTGTGGCGCAGAAAGTTCTCAGAAGAAAACTGACGTAGGCGTGCCGGGGTGGGTCTTATGTATCCTCGCTGACGTCCCCAGCGCGTACGACGTCAGGGCGGAATCATGTGGTGCCGTCCCCCCGGCGTACAGGGATGCTGTGGCAGAAAAGTTTTCCGGATGCAGTCTCACGCCTGGGGGTAATTCTACGTTCAGGAATCTGCGGCTAGAATCATCTCTACCAGCTACATCGATACCAAAGGTAAGTAACCCCTATATTCGTCTCTATTACTAAAAGAAGTAGCGCAAATGGAACAAATCAGTGCCCAGGAGGAATGACAAGCTTATTTGGAAAACATTCATTGGATCCACCAGCCTCCTTGTCTTACAGTCAATGCATCTACCATGAGCTGCCATAATGCAAGTAGAGGGCAAGAACCATTTGGAATACCAATTATGGAACTATGACCACCATAAAGCATGTGTGCCGCTGTTCATTTCCAGCTGTTGTATCTCTCCAGCCTCCTCTTTATTGTTTTTTATGTAACAAAAGTAAGAGGAGTGTAGCCTAGGTGTCTACCACCAGTTAAAAAGGTATTGATTTGTTTAATGATGATTTCCAGGTGGTTTTAGCCATCAGTCTTTAAAGTACAATCTCCTCACTGCGACATTGAACCCTTTAAGTCACCAGAGATGGGAGAAATGTTTGTTTTTATATACCAATTACCCTTTCATAGTTTACGGACATGTTATAACGTTATCTTAGGCAAATTATCACAATGTCTACTACCCTGTAAAGGTAAGTACTAATCAAACCTTTGATGGAGTCTAAAGATTTGTATAGCTGTGCATACCTTATTATCAAGTTCCCTCTTTGGAGCAGCATGAATATGTATTAACACATGGAATGTGCACTTTGTGTATAAATTGTGAAATTCCACTTGTAAAATGAGCTTTTGAATAAGCATGTGCACCTTTTAGTTATCTTTATTTGATTGTCTCTTTATTTTCTACCGTAGGGTATCGTGATGCGCAAGTTGGATGGATCCAGGTTTCAGAGGACCTTCATGACCGAGAAACAGATAAAAGCCAATTTTCCCCATTTGGAAGCCCTCAGGGTCCAAGAAGAGTTGCTCAGTTTCTGGTAATCTATGCCCCAAGGAGAGGAATTCTAGAAGTATGGAGCACTCAGCAGGGCCCCCGGGTAGGGGCTTTTAATGTGGGGAAATACTGCAGGTAGGAAAGCGCTCTCATGGTACTTGGCATGGCTTTACACATACTTTTTGTTGAGTGTCTTTTAATTCACTGTCATTGAACCTCAAGCAGATGTTTCCTTTTATTTATTTGGTAGAATAGAGCCTGATTACACTGTGTGAGTTCCTGTTATCTCCCATGCAACACGTAACCTCTTATCGATTTTTGACCACTGTAAAGAAAGTACTTGAAAATCCCATTTTAAGGGGGAGTCATTGCCAGATTCGTCCCCTTTAGAAGATTGACTTATTGCAGGCCCCAGGCCTGGCAAGGTATATCGCTGGTCTGTAAGAAAGGACTGAATAACTCCCCAGACATGATGCTGTCCCTGCGTCTGAAATGGACAGACGATCTAGGGGAATTAGAGGCTGAAGAGTGGTTTGAGGCGTTGCAGAGTCCAACGGAAATTGCCATTAGAACTAGATTTTGCTTGATACAGTTACGGATCCTACACAGGTCCTATTACTCCCGAACCCCCCTTTTCAGAATTTTGGAAAGCACTTTCACTGCTATGTCTGCGGGAATGTGGCCAGGAAACAAAATTTTTCCATATACTTTGGACGTGCCCGCTTACTCAATCATATTGGGAACGAATCACAGAGGTGCAGGCCCGAGTCCTGTCTGAGGTCCCAATGAATACAAAAGCGCTATTACTGAACCTGCCTGGGGAAGCACCTGGACCCAAGTATCATCACATACGGATGACTTTAGCCTTGGGAGTGGCCAAGAGAAACATTGCCAGGGTGTGGAGCAAGTAAGAACCTCTGTCATTAAGGGAATGGATGCTAAACAGGGACTGGTGTCAAAATGCGGAACAAGTGATGTACCAAGGGCGAGGATGTCCTAAAAAGTGGGAGAAGGTGTGGCGGTCCTGGAGGGACTTTAGAGGGTTGCAATGCTCCAGCTCTTTTAGATAGACATTTAGCTCCAGGGGCTTAATGGACTTTTGTACTGGGGCCTTGAGCCTGATAGGCGCTGATAACAGTATGATTAATTGTGATGGACACTTGATGTATACCTCCTAATTGTTATTCTGCTATATATGTAACTTGGTAACGTACGTATGACCCGTTCACATTGTATGATGCAAAATCGGAAAAAAAATGTGCTGAAAAAAAAGCAAAAAACTATTTTTAGTGAAGGAACACATTAAAAATATTACATATCTTTTATTCATATTATAGTAGATACTTCTAACTGCAAATTCCTCACCTTTAGATTTAACAGCATTGCTGCTGCACGCAGGTAGGCTTTGTGATAACACTGTCGGGTCACTCCCCACGCCGCACGGCTCCTCCAGGGTGCCCGTGTCTCGTGTCCCTCTCGCTCCCGCTGCTGCCGAGGGTTCTCTGCCCCTGGTGACTGCTTGGCTGTACTGATATTCTCTTTGTATTCTTTTCCCAACTTGTCCTGTTAACCTGCCTTTTTGTTTTTTGCAACTTGCCTTTTTGCCTTTTGTTTTCGCCGTTTTAGTGTCTCTGCTTAGGCGCTCCTCTCTCGCCACTGCCCTCTAAGCCCCCCCGCTCCCCGCCACTGCTCCCCTGCGGCCCCGCCCCCTTTTGCCTTTTGTCTCCCTGCCCATTGGCCACCCCGCTCTGGCCTACTAGCTGCTCCTCCCTCCCACTTCGCCTCTTATGGAGGGCGCCACGCGGAAGCGCAGCAGACGCGCACAGCAGGCGCGCACAGCAGGCGCACAGCAGGCGCCCCAAAGGCAAGCCCGTCTGCGCCCGTCCGCGCCTGTACCGCACCCAGCGCCAGAACTACTGGACCGCGCACCCCCGCAACGCCAGACTGCTCTACGACTCCAACACCCTCCACGCACTCAACACCGGACAAGACCACCCCTGCTACCGGGCCGCCCGAAGCGCACCCAAGGGCCCTTCACCTACCGGAACTGCAGATTCACCAGCATCCAGCCCACCAGACCACCAACCAGAGAACCCAACCACCTGCACTGCATCCTCCTCAACACCCGCTCCGCTCGCAAGCACGCCATCGAACTCTGGGACCTCCTAGGCTCTACCGCCCCTTACGTGGCC
Organism: Lissotriton vulgaris; assembly: GCF_964263255.1. Taxonomy (NCBI): domain Eukaryota; kingdom Metazoa; phylum Chordata; class Amphibia; order Caudata; family Salamandridae; genus Lissotriton; species Lissotriton vulgaris. The sequence goes on along the minus strand of NC_141694.1, from coordinate 1,714,494,039 downwards.
TTCCTGCCGACGACCTGGCTGAACGCCACCAGACATCGCCAAAGCCATCCCACAGGGCTACAAGATCACTCGCAGAGACCGCACCAACGGAGTTGGAGGGGGAATCGCCATCATCCACAAGGACACCCTCAGAGTCTCGACCAACACCGACGACACCCTCACCACTGCCAAGCACATGCACTTCCAGATCCGCACCGACCCCAACACAACCCTCCGAGGAACACTCGTCTACAGACCTCCCGGACCAAGACCACAGTTCAGCGACACCATCACCGACCTCGTCAGCCCCCACGCCCTCACTTCCACGGACTACATCCTCCTCGGGGACCTGAACTTCCACCTCGAGAATAACGACGATGCCAACTCCACCGCCCTGATTGACAACCTCGGACTCAAACAGCTCGTGACGACACCCACCCACGCCGCCGGACACACGCTGGACCCCCCACGTCTTCTTCAACACCAGCGAACCCCACTGGATCGACCACAGATGCGTCAACTTCACCTTCAGGAAGCCCACCGCACCCATCAGCTGCCACGCCGCTGCTGGGGCAAGGTCACCAAGGACCAACTGACTACCACCCTCGCCCTGAGACCACCCACCGACCCCGACACTGCCGCAACCAACCTCAAACAGTGGATCAACGACTGCGCCAACACCCTCGACACCCTCAAGACCTCCACAACCAACCACAAGAACAAGAAAGCCGCCTGGTTCACCGAAGACCTCCGGACCTCCAAGCGCACCTGTCGGAAGCTGGAGAAGAAATGGCTCCACGACCGAACACCAGACATCCACACGGCCCACAAGAGCGCCACCCGCAAAAATCACCAACTCATCAGGACCGCCAAGAGGACCGCCTTCAAGGACCGCCTAAACAACAACGCACACAACACCAAAGAGCTCTTCAGCATCAAGAAAGTACTCTTCAACCCCAGCTCCAACACCAACGACATACCACCATCACAAGACCTGTGCGACTCCCTGGCCACCTTCTTTCAACGCAAGATCACCGACATCCATGACAGCTTCAACTCCGAGACCCCCACACCCACCACCGAGCCCACCACCCCCTCGCTCACTACCCGCACCAGCCGCCTGACCGCCTGATCCAACGTCAGCGGCGAAGACACCATCAAAACCATGAACTCCATCCACTCCGGATCCCTATCCGACCCCTGCCCTCACCACATCTTCAACAAAGCCAGCACAACCATCGCCCCCCACCTCCGGAAAACAATCAACAGTTCCTTCGAGACAGCAACCTTCCCGGAAAGCTGGAAGCACGCCCAGATCAACGCCCTTCTTAAGAAGCCGTTCCCGGCGAAAGTGCCAGAGAAGCTTGTCAACAAACATCTAACCCGCTACCTCGAAGACAACAACATCCTGGACCCTTCCCAATCTGGTTTTTGCAGCAACCACAGCACCGAGACCGCCCTCATCGCCGCCACTGACGACATCAGGATCCTAATGGACAAAGGAGAAACAGCCGCCCTCATCCTCCTGGACCTATTAGCAGCCTTTGACACAGTCTGCGACCGAACCCTATCAACACGCCTCCATGACTCCGGAATTCAAGAGAAGGCCCTGGCCTGGACCACATCCTTCCTCTCCGGCAGAACCCAGAGCATCCGCCTCCCACACTTCCGCTCAAAAACCACCGAGATCATCTGCGGCGTCCCACAGGGATCCTCCCTCAGCCCGACGCTGTTCAATATCTACATGGCACTGCTCGCCCACGTCGCACATCAACATAACCTCAACATCATCTCCTACGCCGACGACACCCAGCTCCCTCACCGAAGAGCCCCACACCGCCAAAGCCAACCTCCACAGAGGAATGAAGGCCGTAGCCGACTGGATGAAGGACAGCAGACTAAAGCTGAATTCAGACAAGACGGAGGTCCTCATTCTCGGACCCACCCCATCAGCCTGGGACGACTCTTGGTGGCCCACATCGCTAGGCACAGCCCCGGAACCCACAGACCACGCACGCAACCTGGGGGTCATCCTCGACTCCACCCTCTCCATGACCAGGCAAGTCAACGCACTCTGCATCCTGCTTCAACACCCTCCGAATGCTCTGCAGGATCTTCAAGTGGATCCCTCCCGACACGAGAAAAACCGTCACCCAGGCCCACGTCACCAACAGACTCGACTACGGGAACGATCTCTACTCAGGAACAACAACCAAGCTCCTGAGACGACTACAACGAGTCCGGATCGCCTCGGCACGCCTGATCCTCGACGTCCCCCGACGCAGCCACATCACACCCCACCTGAGAGGCCTGCACTGGCTCCCCGTCAACAAGAGGATCACCTTCAAACTTCTCATCCACGCACACAAAGCACTACACAATGCCGGACCTACATACCTCAACAACCGACTCAGCTTCCACATCCCCACCCGAAGCCTCCGCTCAGCCAACCTCGCCCTCGCCACAGTTCCTCGTATCCGTAAAACCACCGCCGGCGGCAGATCCTTCTCCTACCTCGCCGCCAAGACCTGGAACGCTCTCCCCACCAGCCTACGACAGACTCAGGACCTGCTGCCCTTCAGAAGACTTCTCAAGACCTGGCTCTTCGACCAGTAGCGCCCCCCCCCCCCTCTCACTCCACCCTCCCGCGCCTTGAGACCCTCCCGGGTATGTAGCACGCTTTAGAAATGCTTATCGTTTGATAACTTTATTGCGGTCATAGACCATAAAAGCACAGATAAAATATGTACATACATGGAATAAAATATATAAATAATTAAAAAATACATGGTTAAAAAGTTATTAAACAGTAAGTTATCAAAGTAATGGTATCAAAACATCCCAGTTAATCACAGATTGTCGCAATTCATTAATGTGAGCCTTCTGCGCCACATACCATATAAAAAAAACGGGATACCGCAAACACAATAGAGGGCGAGGTGTCATATCTTAAAATTCTGACAGCTTGTGCACATTGTCTTAAACCAAGGCTTCTACATAGCGGTGCCAACCAGCATCTCCTTATTGTACTATAGGCTGGGCAGAGGAATAAGACTTGAACAATATCCTCTTTGGTGTTATTACAAACTGGGCAAATTCCCTCTTCTTGTCCATTCCATTTGCAAGTAAATGCCCCAATAGGTAGACAACCATGTCTTAATTGTGTGTAAAGTTTTCTTGCAAGGGGAGGCTGTATTAGGTCCAAAAACTCCTCCCTCTTAGACACGAGTTTTACCTGCAAAAATTCTGCAGACAGACTGCCCAGCGTTGTCGAGCTATGGAGAAGGCTTAGGTTGTAATGTCTTAGGGAAGCCAAGAGCTCATTCTCTTCACTCTCGGGCAGCTCACCTCCCGGGGTCTCCCATAATTGGGGCATACCAATTTGATATACAAGGGCCTTGATATGGGCTAGCCAGGGGATATTCTTGGTTTTTAAGTGCCCCCAGACTGTGGTGAATTCAACTCTATAATCCTCGAGCTCAGGCACTGTCCAGAGCCTTCTCCAATACAGGAGAGGTCGGGTGGCTAACAGTTCTGAGATGGACTCTAGGCCTAGATCTAGTCTCAAGGGTGTGAGCGGGGTGCTCTGGGGGAGGCCTATCAGGTTCCGCATAAAGGCCTGTTCCACCTTGAGGAGGTTTGGTGTACTCATATGGCCCCAGAGTTCTGCACCATACATCACAGCTGGTCTAGCTTGCGCCCCATAGCTCTTAAGGGCTGGGGCGACTGGCTTAAACAGGGTTGTTCTATGGAACTTGCCAATGCCCCCTCCGATCTGCGCCAACCTCAAAGCAGATTTGGATACCTGTGGGCCCCAACCGAAATCTTCAGTCAGGGTGACCCCCAAGTATACAAAGGTTTTCACCCTTCCGAGCGGGACGCCATTTAGTACCGGGTTAGGGCGAGTTCGCTTTGGGGGATGAAAGATCATAAACTTCGTCTTTGCTAAGTTTATCTCCAATCCCCTCAGAACACAAAAGGATACAAAACCATCCAGGACCCTCTGGATACCTGATGATGTTCGAGACAACAACAGGGTGTCGTCTGCGAACATCAGAGCAGGTACCCGTCCAGTGGCCAACCAAGGAGCATCACTGTCCCTGACCCTTTCCAGTTCACCCACCAGGCCATTTATATAAAGACTAAAGAGCGTCAGAGCCAGGGCACAGCCCTGGCGTACGCCTCTGGTCACGGGGAAGCGGGCTGATAATTCCCCGTTCTTCCCGCATCTCACCTTGGCATAGTTCCCTGCATGGAAGCGCAGCAGGACATCTAGCAGATAGGGCGGGAGGTCTAGTTCTTTCAGTACCCTCCATAGGCTTTCCCTGGGGACAAAGTCGAAGGCAGCCCGCAGGTCTACGAAGACAAGGTAGAGGCTGCCACCCTCTACTCTTGCTGTCTTCCAAAAAAGGACCTGCAAACTACAAATTTGGTCCAGGGTCGAGATTCCAGCTCTGAAGCCGGCCTGTAGGGTAGTCAATGCATTGATTGATTGATTGATTGACTCCACATCGACTTTGTTTTGCCCCGGAAGTGACAAATGGAGTAGCACATAAGCGCCACCCCTGTGCTCTGATGTCAGTTCCTATTTTTCCGCTCCTTCATACTCCAATCTGGCGCTTCATCCCAACTTTTTCATTATCTTTTGACAATTTGTTTTCTCAAAATTCTTCATTCAACTGTCTCTGCTATTTGGGTTCGGCATACAACTCCTGTCCTGCAAGGAGGGCATCCTCATGAACCTCAAGGTGACCATGCAAAGCTAAGCTGTACGTAGCTGAAAACGACACAATCTCGGAAGTCTCCCGCTCGAAGTTGAGGACTCTGACCCGTTCCTGCAACAGGTTGTCATCGAGCTTCAAGTTATCCATTAAGTTGAAATGAAAACAGAAGCACAAAAATTGAGGTAGATTCATCTGACAAATCGCGAGTATGTCAGGGTGCTTTACGGTCTAACTTTCTGTCCCTTGCTGAAGAGTGGGATCTGCTATTGAACCCAATGCACCATGAGTTCCGAGGCGTGGGGTGGCAGAGTAACAAATTAAGGCCTTTAGAGAGGCCATGTTGCAAATCTTTGGTACTCCTCCGGGTCCCTCCTCTCGCACTTTTGGGCCCCAAGGATCGGCAGCTTTCAGTTGGAATTCGGCATGCTGGTCTACCCTTTCTGCCATTTATGCCTCCAGAATTTGCCTCTGTTCTACTCTGATGTGGGATCTGACTTACAATCTGGCACTAACACCCAACCATTTCCTTTGACATCAATGCCAGGGGGTGACTTTGTTGCTATTGTCCTCTCTAACTCTGGCCATGTCCATCCAGCCTTGACCGAGGTCGCGTCTCAATGCTGTACCTAGGCACCTACCGGTACCCAGTCCATTCCAATTCATATAGAACCATGCCTTTATTTGGAGTCGCACCCTGGTGCTCCAACAGGTATTTGGCTCACACACTGACCAGGTGGTAATGAAGAGGAAATGTTTCCCTTCATGATGAGGCTGACAATTTCTATCTGAACTTGCAAGATCCCAAAGGTGTGGGCACTTCCCCGGAAAATGGGTTGTGTTCTCCACATGACCAGCAACTAAAGAGAGTGCCTTCTTTGCCGTGGTGATAAGTCACATGACGGAAGCTTTAGACTTGCAGTTCAGTTATCCACTATGGAAAGCAAAACCAATTTTCTAACAGAGGTTTTACAACCTGGACAAATTTCATCAAAGCCTTTACTCCTTTTTAACCCCTTCGGTGCTTCGAACGTCCAACGGTCGTCGCGTGCACTACCTCGCTGGTGCTGCGCACGACCGTTGGACGTCCGAATCCCGTTAGCGCGATCGAACGTCCGCACTGGGGCGGAATGTTCGACGCGCTAAACGGGTTAATGATACCGTAATTGACACTCTTATGGGCTCCTGGTCTAATCGCTGTTCCTATCCTCCACCAAACAGGCAGGTTGCCAGACACCACAGTTCGGCACTAAGCCACCCTGATTTTCTGACACAGCACCCTATGCCAGAGAGTTATGGGTGGGTTCAAGCTGCCACCAGTAGAGTGATCCCCAATTATTTCACCATGACACATCCTGACAGAATTCAGACCTTTAGGAAGTGGATGTTTTCCTTGGCAATCCTACCTCTCTGTTTGGTCAATGCCAGCTGCTTGCTGCAGAGGTATACCAATTCTTTGACAAACACGGTTTCCGGCAGCCCCAGAGGAATTTCAACCCCATTTGGCTCAAATCATCCAAGATGGTCAGGATGCAGCGAAGTACACTGTACGCTTGGTCCAGACACTACTGACTTGCTGAGCAGAGCACTTGGCACTGGCCCAGTGCTTCGGTGGCATTCATGGATGAAATCCATGTGATTATCCAGAGACATGCAAGCCTCTTTATTGGACATGCAATTTGATGGGTCGCATCTGTTTGGCGAGGAGGCCAATTCAGCATTGAAACGCTTTAAAGACACCTGGGTTACACATTACATTCCCCAGGCCTTTCTACCTGCATAACAGGATCTGGATCTGTCCAGAGTCTAGTCCTGCAGTCCCAGAGACTCTAATTGCGGCTCAAAGATGGGCTAGGAGCATTTTAAATTGCTGTGCTCTGCTTTGGCCTCACCAGTGCCCTTCAGATGTTTATGAAAGTGATGGCAGTAGTTGTTGCACACTGTCTGAGACTGTGGATCAGTTTTTCCCTAACCCGATGACTGACTGTTGAAGGCAGGCATGCCACAGTCGGTTGTAGACCACTTCCAGATGATGTTGAACCTCTTGACATTGTTGGGGTTCACAATCAACGTGCTGAAGTCTCACTTTTGTCCTTTGCAGAGGATCCCATTCATTGGAGCCATCCTGGTTATGGTGCAGTTTCGGTCCTTCCATCTACCACAATGAGCCCGGGACATTCGGGCTATGATGCTGATGTTTTTCCTCAGTCCTGGGTCTCGTTGAGAGTGGATCTGAGGCTTGTGGGCCTCTTGGCATCCTGCTAGCCCATTATGCCATGTGACATATGCGGGCTCCGCAGTGGAACCTGAAGTCTCAGCGGGACCAGCACGAGGGGAACTTGGCTAATTTCATCCAAATTAGGGAGGAGTGTGCAAACACCTGCAGTTGTGGCTCAACTGCTACTGGACGGGTGTCAGACCCATCTTCCTGCCCCACCCTGAGCTGATGCCAAATGCATCCTTACTGGGATGGAGAGGTCATCTGCAAGAGTGGGATATCGGAGGACTCTCCTCTTTGAATATTACTCATCTCTAAATCAGCTTGATGGAGGTAGGTTGGTTCCGGTTCTCACAGACAACACAACCGCCATGTGATACTGCTACAAGCGGGGAGGGGTAAGGTACTCGGTCCTAGGCCCTGTGTCTGGAGGCGCTTCACCTAAAGAGCTGGCTGGAGCTACAGAGCACTTCCTTGGTCGTGAACCACCTGGCAGGATCTTTGAACGCCAAGGTGGACAAGCTCAGCCGCTAGTACCTAGCTAATTGAAAATGGTGGATATACTCTGAAGTGGCACAGGGTATCTTTCAGCATTTGGGAGAACCTTGTCTTTTCACCACGAAGAGAATGCTCAATGTCAACACTTTTGCATGCTGGAGTTTCAAAGAAGTCTCTCCCTCGGCGACACATTCTGAATAGAGTGGAGGCTAGACATCTGTATGCCTTTCTGTTGCTACCTTTCCTGTTAAAAGCATCCATCAGACGTTCTGAAGACTAGCAGGAACAACCGTGCCCAAGTCATCCTAGTAACTCCAGATTGGGCAAGGACAGTGTGATAACCTGAAATCTGGCGCATGAGCGTTTGGCCTCGATCAGGCTTCCACTTTGAGAGGACCTTCTGTTTCAGCAGAAGGGCAGGGTTCTGCACCCGAACCTGATCCTGCTCACTCTGTACCTCCATGTATGGAGATTGTGTAGTGGCAGTTCACAGTTTTCGATCTGTCTCCTGAAGATGTGCATGTCATCCTACCTGCTGGGCATACTTCCACAGAGTCCTACGTACACAGGACTCTGGGATATGTTTTCAGCCTGGTGTGGAACCCTCAATACTGATTCTTTGCAGGCCAAACTGTTGGATGTTCTCTTGTTTGTCTTATCTTTGGCCAAGCAAGGACTTGAATTAGGCACTGTTCTGCCTTTTTACATTTACCTGCCCAACCTTCCTTGTTTGTAACACCCATTGAGATAAGATTTTCAAAAGATTTCAATCCTTTATTTTCACTAAAACCCTTTGTGATACCATAGTGGGATCCTAATTTGGTCCTCACTTTTTCATGTGCATACCATTTGAACTCATGCACAGCTTTTCATAAACTCTTATGACTTTGAAGACCGAGTTACTGGTCGCTGTGACCTCTGATCTTCACGTGAGCGAACTAAAAGCAGTTTTGTAGCAGCCACCTTAAAGCACTTCTTTCTAGACAAAGTGGTACTGTGAACCAGGGTGACTTTCTTGCCTAAGGTGGTTACAGCTTTTTACATTGGAAAATGTATCACTCTAAGAGTTTTGTTTGTCTCTTCTTACCCCTCGAAAGAGGCAGTAGAGACACTACTGACTGGATCCTAAAAGAACTTGAAGTTCTTCATCAATTGCACCAAAGTCCAGCAGATGGACCATCAGCTCTTTGCGGGTTTTTCTGGAGCAAAGATGGTCATAGAAGTGCAGAAAAGGACTTTATCAAGGTGGATAGACCTCTGCATTTCCATAGGGTAAGTGGTCCCCTAGGGACCCCTTCCTGTTTGCGAATGCTTTACCACCTACTTGAAGTAGGTGGTAAATCGGGACTACTTTGGGACCGCAATTGCGGTCGTAAAACAGTCGTACATAGGGCTCAGACTCGCTATTAGGAAGGGGCGCCCTTGAAACGCCCCTTCCTAATAGCGAGTCGCAAATCCTAATTAGCGAGTCACAAATAAATTGCGACTAGCTAATTAGGGTTTGCACTTGGCCCATAGGTATTTCTGCATGCGCAAACGGGTCGCAAACCCGTTTGCAAATGCAAAAATACTTCGTACATCTGGCCCTTTGTGTATTATAAACTATTGCACCAAATTTGCAAGAACTTCCCCTGTATAAATAGGACACCTAAGATAATGCTAGGGTCTGACACTTTGAAGCTTGGTATGAAAGTTCTGTTATCATTCAGCTAAGTGATGTTTAAAATCTTTAACATTCTGCCCATGACTGTATCTAGTCATTGACTGTAGTTCTCTCGCTTGAGCCTAACTTGATAGATTTCTTGCCAATTTTTTACACCAGGGAAAATGTTTGTTCACTTGGAACCAAATAATATTGCATAGCTGCGCTTGTTAAAAAAAATGAACACCCTCCCATGGAGTTACAGTAGTCATGTGGCAGTATGCTTGCCCTAACCATGGCAGTATGTACGACAGATGTAGACGAAAGCGGAGCAGCTTCATATGTAAAAAGCCTGAGGTCCACACACTTTGAACTTCAATGTTAAAATCAAGATCACAGTCAAACAGAATATGCAGGTTTTCAACAGAGACAGCAAGTTATGAGATGGGATCCCGACTCTGATGCCAATATGTGGTGGACCAGAAAAGCAGGACATTGCGCAGTACCTGGGCATCAATTTTGATGCTTTTAATCTTTAGAAGGTTAGCGCCCATTAAATTCTGGTTGACATAAAGATAGTAACTGAGATGGCTGATAGAGCTGAAAGCTGTTTAATCGAGTCCGAGGAGTTAATTGTATGTCATATTTGTATGAAGACAGACTTATTAACTCTCCTAAAGGCTCACTAGGTACAGTAGGATTCCCGGGGCACCCCACAGATGTGTTCAATTACTTTAAATCTAAATGCGGCATTGCCACCACCTGGAAATTGTCTGGCAGAAAAGATTAAAACCAATCTAAAATGGCTCGTCAAGCCAACTTCCACGTAGAGGCAGACTAGGATGTTATTGTTGACTATTTTAAATGCAAGAGAAAGCTCTAACAACAAAAGTCCACCTTGTCCCTTTCCATCACTCATAAGGACCATGATTAATTCATTACTATGACATTGGCAGAGAGACCAACACCCAAGGGACCTTCAGAAGGGCCACTGCGTCCTAGAACCATGGCCTTGGATGCAACCCTGATCCAGGGAATGCACATTTGTCTTTTGTGTTCATTCCACATATAAAATAATTGACATCCTAACCTCCTGGCCCATACTTATGTAATTACTTACTATGTACGTCATGTTGGAGGGTGACATCTCTGACCAATGCCCCATAAAACTCAAATTGAATGTAGACTTTGATAGACACCTTTCCCTACTATGCAAATGGAGAAATGAGTCCCTGTCACTTCAAAGATATTATGAACAGGAATAAGGTCCATCAATACAGAAATCAGTCGTAATCAACTCAATCAATCAAGTATTCATATAGCACGGCTAATCTCCCCAGAAGATATCCAGATGCAGCACAGCACCCTGGGGAGATCAATTGTGCTATACGAGTACTTGATTGATTGAGTTGATTTGAGCTGATTTCGAATGCTTGCATCACTTGAAAAGCCAGGTCTTGAGTCCCTTCCTGAAGTGGTTCAGCGAGGGAGAAGTTTGAAGGTGGAGGAGGAAGGTGTTCCAGGCTTTGGTGGCGTGGTGGGAGAAGGAGCGTCCTCCGGAGCGGCTGCAGCAGATACGTGGTGTCTGGCGAGGGGTACGGATTGGAGGTTACTGGAGGGTTGGGGGAAGATCAGACAGTGGTTCATTTAGACTGGTCCGTGGTTATGGAAGCCTTTGTAAGCGTGAACGATGAATGGTACTTTTCTTATGCATTTAAAAAGCATAGGACTACAAGGTAAGGTTGACCCCTTGGCCTCTACTTTTTGTGCTGGTGCCTCAATCCCTGGAGGCAGCAATTCGCCAGTTCAGTTTAATCAAAGGCATCAACAGCACAAAACGGGATTTATTGATCACACTTGTTGATGATGACATATTACTCACACTACAATCCCTCACGACCTCTGTATCTGAGCTCATGAGAATTATAACAAAAGTCAGTACTATTTTTCGAGAAAAATATTCATTTGAATGAGAGCAAGTATTTATTATAGGTATTTAAAACGGATGGACCTAACCACAGGAGCACCGGAGCATTTCACATTTAACAGTGGAGTAACTTTAGAGGAGAAGCAACAATACAAGATCAATAGAAACTTGTAGAAGAGAGCGAAAACATGAAATCTAGAAAAGCAAAGCATCACATAAACTGTAGAGGGGAATGAGATCTAGTCTCTAAGATAGTTTAATAAGTTGATTCTTTAGGTCTTTTGGGAAAGAGAATAGGTTGGGGGTTGAGTCTTACGTCTTTAAGTATTTTATTTCGAAGGGTTGGAGATTAGGAAAATGCTTTTTTCTGAGGTTTGGTTTGTCTGACTTTTTGGATTATCAGAAATGGCCTGGATTTTAATCTTGTTAATCTTCACCTCCTGTGGTTTGCAGTTTACAGTTTAGATAGGTGGATGAGTTGGAGTTCATTGATATAATGCTTTATGGATAATGCAGGCAGGGGATGATTCTTGAATTGTAAGTTGAGGCCGAAGGCCAGGGAAACATGTTCATGATTGCCAGAAATAAATCCATGTGTAACCAAAAAAGAAATCTGCCTCATACCTCTGTTTTTAAATAGATGAGTGGAAGTCTATTTGGACACAGGATTAAAACTCCTCAAAAGTCACCAAATGTAAGAAAAATCAGAATTGTGTAGAAGTCACAACATTGATTGAGTTAACAAAGAAACATGAAGATCAAGTCAGCGGTTGATTAAACACGATAATCGCGTAGACTGGCATGCAGAGCCTGCAGAGCATCATCTTAGTCACTAGAAGGCAACTGAGCAACTAAGCACTGTGTTCATTATGCTCTACTCTTTATATTGTATCATATTACATGTAGTATAGGAGAAATTTTGGGGGATTTCTTTACTTGAAATCAACTAGCTGCGCAGGAGCATTACGCTTAAAGGCATGCAACTTTTTTGAAATAATAGTGCACATGGAAAAATTCTATAAAAAAATGTTCAGTCTCCTGCTGAGGGTAATTTTTTTCAGGACATGGTCAGCTTACCCATGGTACATGTACTTTATTAGACTACTGACCCATAAGCTATATTAAATTACTCCAAGTATTTTTGAAAGGTGCAATATCTAAATTCTTGTGTGTAAAAGGGAATGTCCATGTGCACAACTTTCCTGCTTTAAATTTTCGATGTGATACTAAAGTGAGTTTTTCAATCAAATGTTGTTCATAGTGCTAAATAGAATTTCACATATTTGTTCTTTCTGTGAACTTAAAAATAAAAGTACTGTACTGATTGGGCGTTTTGCTTGTTTCTTGTCATTTTATTTTATGGATGCTGATCCTGTGTATAGTTGAATAATTACCTTGATCTTTATCTGCATTTCTAGGTTGCTTTACCCCGGGTATAAAATAATGGGCATAAATAATGTCACCAGCCAAGGTTGGCAGCCACAGACATATCAGATATGTCTCGTTGATCCAGTGTCAGGAAGCGTCAAGACTGTGAATGTTCCATTTCATTTAGCGTTAAGGTATGATTTGTATGTTATTTTTTTAGCAGGTAATCAAAGAGAGCAATAATGTGAAACTGATTTTCCTATAGTACTGTGCAATGTAATGCAGAAACGTTACATGCTACATCATTGATTGTTCTCTACAGTACTGTTCCGTGTTTTGCCTTTTGCCTTTGCGCATATATGGACAGGACAGCAATAGGCTGCTCATATTTGCTTGTTATTTATCACTAAGGCGGAGCCATGTTACTGAGTAAACCCTGTTTTGAAATGTATTATTTATTCAGCATTCCGTCCATCATTTGTTTGCATAGCACAGCACTTTTTACCCTAAGTGGGATGGGTATGCCCAGACGTCGGTCCCTTGCTCACTGTGCCACTGGATTCAAGCCAGCCTGGCTGATGAAGGGTAATACCCAGAAACCGGTCCCAGGATGCTTGTTTCCGGTCCAGGAAAGACATGGCTTGGCAGTTCGGGCTGGACTGTTCCCATGAGGCACAGGTCAGACTGATTTGCATATGGCCATGTCTGAACTGGGGTGGCGGAGTGAGCTAAAGAATGGTGATGGATTAAACCTAGATCTGTTGACTGGGGGTGAGTGTTTGATTTTCTCAAACGCTCCGCTCATCATCCCCTTTTGTATCGCACTGGATTCAAGCCAGCCTGGCTGATGAAGGGTAATACCCAGAAACCAGTCCCAGGATGCTTGTTTTCGATCCAGGGAGTAACTGGCTTGGCAGTTCGGTCTGGACTGTTCCCATGAGGAACAGAGTCAAGACTGATTTGCATATGGCTGGGTCTAAACTGGGGTGGCATAGTGAGAAAAAAAACGATGGATTCAGCCCAGATCCCTTGACTGGGGGTGAATGTATGATGTATTCAGTATTCTGGCCATCATTTGTTTGCATAGCACTTGAAATGTATTATAAGCATAAATGAACAACACATGGCTTATCATCCATATTGCATAAAATACATATAAAGGCAAGTGGAGCTTGCAACCCCCACCTCAGCCCCACTCCTCTTTTTGCACATGGCTGTGAGGCACCAACAGATGTGGCGGCATGAAAAAAGGTGCAGTGTTGCATAAATCTCCAGTCATTATAGTGCTGCTCTGTGGGGATATGAACAGCAGCATTCCAAAAAGCCCACCATGCTGTTGCAGTGTTGTGTAGGTCCCCATACTCCACAGCATAGACTTCTCATCAAAATTTGGGCCTTAGCCAATTGGAACATTACACTGCATTCTTAGATATCACTTGCGAGTTGTAGATTGTCAATTTATATCTCATTACGTAACAATTTTACAAAAAGGTACTAAAAGTGGCATAGTATTACTATGGTAGTAAGCATATAACTCCAGGTTCTTTCTCCACTGTAAAAACTTTACTGATGCCTTTTGTCCATGTGAGCAACATGAGAAAAGCTTGTTTGATAATTTGGAATGTCCAGTTTCCAAGATCCATCTGAAGGTGGGATTTCCAGCTGTCCAAAACTATTCTTTTTTGCCTACCTATAGAGCTCTGCTTACTCTGTAAAGAAAGTCAGGAATTTGAAATACATAGACGTGTGTTGATGGAAGTAGTTGGAACTCCTGCAAAATGATCTGCTAAAGTAGGGATTGTACTTGAAGCATCCAAACCACAAGCCACTAGCACCTATGCGCTTGCAAGACTTCACATAAGTAATATGTAAGCATCGTGCTACGTCCCACTCAGCCCAATGGATTTGTAAAATGCAGCAAGGCTTGACTGCCATCAACCTTCTTTATTATCTGTGTAAAACCACTGGACAGCATCACGAGAATTGAACTTCCACTATAGGAATGGTTGTACCTACACAATCACAGCACAGTGCTCTGTCACAACCTCCTTCTCTTTACCAAACTCGTTTGGCTGAAAATGTTGTAAGTCTCAACATCACCAAACACTACTGCTACCACCAAATATCATTGAAAGATTCTTAACCTTATCTGAAAGTCCAACAACAAACACATAATCTGTGTTTGACGATGTTGGAAACCCTAATAGCAAAACAATTGGCCAACAACAAAGGGTGTTTACAATTGACTACAGTTCTCTACCATTGGTATCTTTCATACATTCACATGTTTGAATTATCCCCCGACATCAGACTGGAAAACCTTGGTAATCAATGTCAACATATCAGTTTACATTTACACTCAAACAACATTGAAACAGTCATAGACTACATGCAGTTTATCCCCTTCATTCTATGACCCGAAGAGGCTACAACTGGCCAGATTTTCTATGCATATAATAACAATAAGAATAATAATCAGAGACTCAAAGGGGAATAGGGGAGAGTCTCATAGGAATCTATGAAAGCTACTGCAGTTGCAGTAAAGCAACGTTATCTTCAGAAGTAGACTTTTCACAGATGGGCCAACTTCAGCAACCAGAAGAAATGTCAGATGCTGGCGAAATGTGAGGATTTCCCCCTGGGGCTCGCATGGGCTCTGTGTCTACCGGCCCCTGACTGAATGGAGATGTCGAGGTGCTCTATCTGCAATGGCCTTGCCGCTTCCTCAGCTTTGTGGTACCGACATGGCTGGACGCCTGGCAGATCAACCCTTCCTCAATGGTGACATTGGTACCCTGAAATGGCATTGTTCTTATATTATTGAGTTCTCTGATGTTATTATATTTTTCTTGTTTTCCATCTAAATTCCCACCAAGTCTGTTGGTAGTGCGTCCACTGGACACCTTAAGGGGCCTTCATGCAGCCTTGCCCCGACCACTTCTTAATGACCATGCATTCTCTGCATACTCGGTCAATGATAGGGTCTGGTGACCCTCTGCATATGATCCCCTTCTTCCGATGTTGCTACTTTCTAATACCTTTACATATTATTCAGGGGGAGAACACTCGGTTAGTAATGTCTATGTTCGAGGCATGTGAGCTGTAGATCACATGCTTTGCATGGGTCTGGATGGTTGAAAGTTAGTTGTTTTTCTTCGAAGATGTCTTTCCAGTCATGAGGTAGGTGACTCTTCCTTTCGGTGATTGTGCGAGATGGGCATCTAATCGATTGTTATATTGTTTTTTCCGCCATCAGGTTTGGACGTGCATTGCTGCTCTCCGCTTCGAAACCTATTCTTCAGGTTCCCCTCGGTGTGCAATCCATTCTACCCGCGTCTGTATTGTTTCAAACGCGTTTCCCACTTCTCGGCGTATTGTAGCCGTTGAGGAAATCCTATATTTTAATCGAGGATCTTCGGGAAGGCCGTCCGGCCTAACCGCATCGGTCTACTTTGCAGTCGATGGTACATTCAAATTCTGCCCTCGGTGCATTGCCAAGTATCCACGCACCGACTCGCACGAAGTGTGCAACTTGTGCTTGTCTCCGGAGCACAACAAACAGGACTGTGACGCGTGCAGATCGTTCCGATCGAAGAAGATGCTCCATGATCGACGGGCACGACAAAGCGAAATGCAGAGTTAAAACATCGAATACACGCCGGACATCTTCAGTGAAGGATCAGAGCACGTATTTCACACACAAGGGGCCGAGGAAGAACAAGAAGAACATATCTCCATTCCAGAATCAGACTCTGAGATGGAAGAAGACGTGCCACAAGGTCAAAGTCCTGTGAGTAGCGAACGCCCCTTGACCCTAACTCCAATTTAGCCGAAACAAAAGGCTCCTCCCCTCCTCCTCTTCTACTGTGCTCCCCTACACCAACTTCTCCACCTTTGCAGCATTTACTAATTACATCAACTAACTCTCCACCACTACCTGATGATGATGATGATGATGATGATGATGCGGGGGGGGGAGACAGTATTTTACCAATAGAAGGATTATAACACGAATTCACCTACAGATAATGACCCAGATCTTTACCCTGCAAATCCTTCCCCTCCTAACGACAATGTAGGATATCTATAATTACTTGCTAGAGCTGCAGAATATCATGGGGTACAGTTACACAGGGAATCTCTATAGGAAGATTTCTTATTTGAAACACTCAGTATCCCACAAAGGGCTAGCCACACTCTACCTACGTTTAAAGGTATGATGAGACCTGCTGATGATATCTTTAAAGATCCAGTGCGTGCTCGCATTCTCACCCCCCGAATTCATCAAAAATATTAACTTACTCCTTCAGATCCAGTCTTTATTAAAGTCCAGTTGCCACTAGACTTCTTGGTGGTCTCAAATGCCCGTAAATGGGCTAATTCACAGACTACAAGGGATGCTCACCCTCCAGACAAAGAGTCAAAACTATTAGACGCCTCCGGTAAGCGAGTAGCTGCCCAAGCACCAATTCATTGGCACATTGCCAACACCCATGCCCTGCTAGCCAGATATGATAGAGCACACTGGGACGAAAAAGAGCAATTGCTACAACACCTCCCAGATGAGCGCAAAGCAAAAGCCCAGGATTTAGTCCAGGAAGGGAAGCTTATATCCAGTTTCTCAATTAGATACACTTTAGATGCTGCAGACACCTCGGGTAGAGAGATCAACACTAGTGTGTTTTTAAGGAGACATGCATGGTTGAGGATTTCTGGTTTCAAACCCAAAGTACAATAGTATTTTAAATACTCCTTTAACAAGGAACATCTCTGCGGGCCAGAAGTAGATAAGTCATTAGGAAAAAAGGAAAAAAGACACAGAAGAAGCCAAGTCTATGGGAGCTCTGCAGCCTCCCTCTAATTGCAAAAAACACAGTTGATGGACAGAATGCAGAACAATGTCTTACATTCACCCCAGTACAAAGACCTGGGCCTAAATCCATCGTTTTTTGTGCACTCCACACCACCCTAGGTCAGACAATGGCTATATGCAAATCAGCCTTGACCCTGTGCCTCATGGAAACAGTTCAGCCCGAACTACCAAGCCATGTCTTTCCTAGACCGGAATCAAGCATTCAAGGACCGGTTTCTGGCTATCAGCCTTCTTCAGCCTGGATAGCTTGACTCCAGTGATGTGGAGAGCCTGGAACTCACGTCTGAGCATACCCAGCCCACTCGGGGTGAAAATTGCAAAAAACACAGTTGATGGACAGAATGCAGAACAATGTCTTACATTCACCCCAGTACAAAGATCTGGGCCTAAATCCATCGTTTTTTTTGCACTCCACACCACCCTAGGTCAGACAATGGCTATATGCAAATCAGCCTTGACCCAGTGCCTCATGGGAACAGTCCAGCCCGAACTACCAAGCCATGTCTTTCCTAGACCGGAATCAAGCGTCCAAGGACCGGTTTCTGGCTATCATCCTTCAGCCTTAATAGCTTGACTCCAGTGATGTGGAGAGCCTGGGACTCACGTCTGAGCATACCCAGCCCACTCGGGGTGAAAATTGCAAAAAACACAGTTGATGGACAGAATGCAGAACAATGTCTTGCATTCACCCCAGTACAAAGATCTGGGCCTAAATCCTTCGGTTTTTTTGCACTCCACACCACCCTAGGTCAGACAATGGCTATATGCATATCAGCCTTGACCCTGTGCCTCATGGAAACAGTCCAGCCCGAAATACCAAGCCATATCTTTCCTAGACCGGAATCAAGCATCCAAGGACCGGTTTCTGGCTATCAGCCTACTTCAGCCTGGAGACCTTGACTCCAGTGATGTGGAGAGCCTGGGACTCACGTCTGAGCATACCCAGCCCACTCGGGGTGAAAATTGCAAAAAACACAGTTGATGGACAGAATGCAGAACAATGTCTTACATTCACCCCAGTACAAAGATCTGGGCCTAAATCCATCGTTTTTTTTGCACTCCACACCACCCTAGGTCAGACAATGGCTATATGCAAATCAGCCTTGACCCTGTGCCTCATGGGAACAGTCCTGCCCGAACTACCAAGCCATGTCTTTCCTAGACCGGAATCAAGCATCCAAGGACCGGTTTCTGGCTATCAGCCTTCTTCAGCCTGGATAGCTTGACTCCAGTGATGTGGAGAGCCTGGGACTCGCATCTGAGCATACCCAGCCCACTCAGGGTGAGAATTGCAAAAAACACAGTTGATGGACAGAATGCAGAACAATGTCTTGCATTCACCCCAGGGCTTGGCAGTTCGGGCTGGACTGTTCCCATGAGGCACAGGGTCAGACTGATTTGCATATAGCCATGTCTGAATTGGGGTGGCAGAGTGGGCTAAAGAACGGTGATGGATTAAACCCAGATCTTTTGACTGGGTGTGAGTGTTTGATTGATTCAGATGCTCCATCCATCACCACCCCCCTTTTGTACCGCTTTTGGCCGACATAAGTGTGGCAGGGTATGCTCAGACGTGAGTCCCTTGCTCACTTTGCCACTGGATTCAAGCAAGCCGGGCTGAAGACGGCTGCAATGCCAGAAACCGGTCCTCGGAAGCTTGTTTCCGGTCCAGGGAAGACATGGCTTGGCAGTTCGGACTGGACTGTTCCCATGAGGCACAGGGTCAGACTGATTTGCCTATAGCCATGTCTGAACTGGGGTGGCAGAGTGGGCTAAAGAAAGGTGATGGATTAAACCCAGATCTTTTGACTGGGTGTGAGTGTTTGATTGATTCAGATGCTCCATCCATCACCACCCCCTTTTGTCCCTCTAATTGGGGCTCCTTTCGTCCCTCCTTCTACCGTTGATGGTCGAAAACCATGTCGTCAGACAATACTGCAGTTTCCTACAAGGGCAATAATCAATCTTCCTCTATAAGGGGTTTCTTTAGAGGTGGATACAGAGGTAAAAATAACAAAGGTTGAGGCAGGGGTTCCGTAACACATAATTCTCCCTCCCCAACAAGAAGTGACTTGGCTACACGTCCCCCGATCATTTAACACCTGTCGGTGGACGTCTTCTACAATTCCTTCCCATTTTGCAATCTATCACCACAGACAAATGGGTGTTAGGAATTATCCAACATGGTTATTGCCTGGAGCTTACCAACAATCCTCCAAACAGTCTACCATGTTCTCACAAAATGTCACCAGAACATTTACATCTACATCAGCAAGAGGTCCAATCGCTCCTATCCAAAGGAGCCATAGAACCTGTGTTGTTACAACATCAAGGGACAGGCGTGTACTTCCTGTACTTTCTAATCACCAAAAAGGATGGCTTCTTGAGACCTATTCTAGACCTCAGAGAACTAAACCTCTACATACTTTCAGAGCATTTCCACATGGTGGCACTTCAACAGGTGCTCCCACTACTACAACAGGGCGATATTATGTCTACTCTAGACTTAAAAGAGGCATATTTCCACATTCCAATTCACCCTGCTCATCGCCAATACCTCAGATTCATTACTTTGGGTCATCATTACCAATTAAAAGTGCTACAGTTAGATGTCGCCACTGCTCCCAGGGTATTTACCAAATGTCTGGCAGTAGTCGCAGCACATCTGAGAAGACAACACATCCATGTCTTCCCATACCAGGACGACTGGCTCATCACAGCCAGCACTTACCGAATGTTGCTCCAACACACTCAAACCACTATTCAATTACTTCACCAACTAGGGTTAACAGTAAATACGTTGAAGTTCCATCTACAGCCTTCCAACACACAAACTTACCTGGGAGCCACAATAGATGCTCACAAAGCTCTAGCATCTCCCAAAATAGACAGGATTCACAGTATTCAGTCTCTTTTTACTCAATTTCAGCCCAACCAATCATTATCAGCAAAAGTATTCATGCATTTGCTAGGGATGATGGCGTCTTGCGTTATAATTGTTCCCCACGCAAGACTTCACATGCGTCCCTTTCAAGAAAGCTTAGTAAGGTAGTGGAACCAGTCGCAGGGTCAGTTGACGATCTAGTGTTGGTAGATGGCCCCACCCATCGCTCTCTGCAGTAGTGAAATCCACAAAATGTATCCTTTCTCGACCCTGTTCCACAGACAGTACTAAGAGCAGACACAGCACTCACTGGTTGGGGTGTTCACCTACAGACTCGCACAATCCAAGGATTGAGAAGTCTAAAGAACAAGTGCCTCCATATAAATCACCTAGAGCTACTAGCAGTGTTTCTGAGCGCTCAAAGCCTTTCCAACTCACCCAATAGCCACAACTGTCCTTGACCGCACATACAACATGACAGCTATGTATTATATACAAAAACAGGGGGGACACTCCAACTATCACCCCTAGCACAAGCCATTTGGAAATGGGCCATATATTTCACAAAATGTATCTCCTAGCAGAACATCTTCCGGGAGTAAACAATCAGATTGCAGACCTTCTCAGCAGACAGAGACTGCCAATCCACGAGGGGGGACTTCATCCCCAGATTCTTTTTCCCTACTTTCAGGAATGGGGATTTCCTCGCATAGACCTGTTCGCCACAGCTCAAAATGCACAAGCTTCGCCTCCAGGTTCCCACACCCACTCTCCAAAGGCAGTGCCCTATAGATGAACTGGTCAGGAATATTTGCCAATGCTTTTCCGCCTCTCCCACTCATTCCGCTAGTAGTTCGGAAGCTCAGGCAATCATCCCTCCAACTCATTCTCATAGCTCCCACATGGGCATGTCAGCCTTGCTTCACCACCCTGCTAGAGCTCTCCGTAGTTTCACACCAAAAGCTGCATCTCAAATTGAGAGTCCTAACGCCATGGAGAAATCAGGCATCCAAATCCCAAGGAACTCAACCTAGCGATTTGTTTCCTGAAGTCATAGTTTGGTTATTTACAGTAACTACCAGACTGTATGACTATCCTAAAGGAGGCTAGGAAACCTACTACTAGGGCTTGTTATGCAGCAAAGTGGAAACAATTTGTTATATACTGTAACAATAACAGTATCAATCGCCTTGATACTTTAGTGCAAAGCATCATCTGTTATCTCATACACTTACAGCAATCTGGATTAGCCTACACATCCACTTGATTGCATTTAGCAGTAGTAGCTGCATACTTACAAAACAGACAGCAGATCTCTATTCAGAGTACCAGTAATTAAGGCCTGTATGGAAGCACTAAAAAGAGTAATACCATCAAGAGCTCCACCTACACCAGTTTGGAACTTTAACAGAATCCTTACAAGGTTAATGGGGCCACCTTTTGAACCAATGCACAAGTGTCAACTACAATTTCTCTCATGGAAAGTTGGTTTTCTTATTGCAATATTTTCCTTAAGGAGAGTTGGTGAACTCGGGCGCTAACTATACAAGAGCCTTTCTTTCAACTTCACAAAGACAAAGTGGTTCTCCGAACCAATCCCAAATTTCTTCCTACAGTGGTTTCTGCTTTTCACATCAATCATCCAGTTGAGTTACCTGTGTTCTTCCCTCAACCTAATTCTGTGGCAGAACAAGCTCTACACATACTAGATGTTAGAACAGTTTTTCTAGATTATGTGGAAAGAACAAAAGATTTTCGTAAGACAAAACGCCTCTGTTGCCTTTTTGCCACCACACAAAGGCAATCCCATATCTAAATTGGGAATTGCAAGATGGATTGTGAAATGTATCCAAACATGGATGTGAATGCGAAAAGAACCTTGACAGTTCCCCCATAGGGGCTACTATGGCCTTCCTAGGGAATATTCCCCTAGCTGACATCTGTTAGGCAGCAACATGGTCTACAATGCACACATTCACCAAACACTGTTGTGTAGATGTGTTAGCGAGGCAACAAGCTAATGTAGGCCAGGTAGTACTTAAAACACTTTTTTAAACAATTGCAACATTTACAGGTTAGCCACACCTTTGGGAGTTTACTGCTGTATAGTCTAGGCAAAGCATGTGAGCTACAGATCACATGACTCGAACGGATAATGTTACTTACCCAGTAAGCATGTGTTCTTGGCATGTAGAGCTGTACTCTCGGATATGTATTCCTTCCTCCTCACATCTTTACTTTTCACCAAATTACCAGAGCAATGTAGAAGAGAATCTGAATGTGAATTTTCACTTAAGGAATGGCAAGCCATTATCCACAGAGCTGGAGCTTCTTCATACAGCACCGCAGGCAAGGAAATGTTTCCTAAAATAGCCACTATTGGTATTATACCCCAGTCAGGGAGGCCCGCTGGAAGTCAGGGCGGGACCCTCGGTGCTGTCGTTGCTGCGGCCAGGAGGGTACCCTTACACACCTGCTATGGCAATGGAGGGCACCCTTGCACACCTGCAATAAGGTTGTACGATGGGACATTGCATGCAATTACTTTGCATGCGTTTTACACGCATTTTTTAGTGCGCATGTTTTTACCGCGAAATGCATTTAAAACGCATGCCAGTACCACACATTGTTTTTTATATTAAAGACGATGTATTTGTGGGGGAAGACCCCCAACCTACCTTAAATGGGTTGTATTGGCATGTTTTTTAAATGCATATTCGCTGTAAAATTATCAGCGCTAAAAAAGGCGGCAAAAACCACGTTGTAAAGGCTGTTTCCCCTGCTATGGCAATGCCTGAAGATTCAGCAATTGTGGACAACCATTCTGTCTCATATTGACAACACTTATGATACAGAGTTGCCCAGGTGCCCTGCCTACATATTACTGGGATTGCCAAATGCATTTACCTACCCTTTAAAATCCTGTCGTGGGCAGGCCAGCACTTTGGCTCTGGGAGCTGCTAAACAGCTCCTGTTGTCCCTCTGGGGTACCCAAACTATTCCGACTAGACTAGACTGGCAGAATAAACTACAGGAGATTGTTAGTATTGGGAAACGGACGGTGAGTGTCAAACGCTGCCACGCTTTGATAAACAAATGGGGCTCAACTATTAGATTTTTAGCGGCCGAGTTTGTCAAATTGACCTTCCCGATCTACTTGCAGGTTCTTCGCCTGACTCAATCGGTTCATGTAGATGTATAACATGCCTATTGCTCATGTATATTGTGCCTACACAGGAGTTGTTCTTCGATTATAAGGTGTTAACTATTAATAATTTCTTATATATTTTTTTTCTTTTTCTCTCCATTGTTCCTTCTCATTCTTATTATATTCACAATGCTTCGTTGTTTCCTCACCGGTTAGTGGATGTAGGTGGGTTGCTGTTATCATCAGTCCTCAAAACAATAAAAAGATTTAAGCCATAAATGTTTGAGTCCCACACCTCCATCTGGTACGCCCTGACTCCAAAGACTGGTTCAATGTTGAGCAAAGCCTCACCCAATGGCATCATACCTCAACCTGCTCCGTAACCCGCTCAGTGCTTAGGCACTGAAAAACCTCACTGTGCATCAAAGCCACCACAAGATCAGCTTTAGTCTGTCGAAAACCCCCACTCTAAGTCAATGTCGATGCCGAAGATCCACCAGCATTAGACACCGAAGTTGGCTCAGAAGGATCTTCTGACACTGAGGTCAGACATCTCACAGGGGTTGATCTTCAACAGCTGGCAGCTGTCCTGGACAATTGAAAACAGAATAAACTCATTATACACATAGACACTGGCAAAATGATAGTCTGGCCAAAACCTCCAGCTTCAGGGATCATCACCACTGTGATGCCTCTCCTTTGAGGAAGAACCTCAGACTCCTCCTCTTACACCATGAAGCTCCAAAAGGGTTAGACCTACAGCTACTAGCCCTTCACCCTTTCCACCACTACCCTCCATCTGATCCTCCGCATACTGACTCAGGTAGTCCCTACTACCTAAAGTACACCTATATAGAGCCATTTAGGCCTCTAGAAGGAGATGATCCCTAAAAGGATTAGTAGTGGTCTCACAGGATGTCCCTTATCTTGAGCCATATCCTGCGAAGGCATCCACATCAGATGATACTACTTCGTATCATGCAGAATTAGAGCAGGCTGACCAACACCTTTGTGTAATGTGCCATACTGTGGAGGATGAGGACTTCCTCTTGCAAACATTTCCGAGACAGAGTGGTCTAATAGCTATTTTCCTATGCGAAAGGGGATGTTTGAGTCTAATAATGGCGCTCTTGAAAAACCATTAGAGGCCAGGATGCTGACTCCCAGATGGAAAAGAAATGTAAGCCTTCTCTTGAAGATCTGGGTTATATTCATGGGTACATTGTCCCCAATTTCATTGTTCCTAATTTCCTGATGGTACATACTGCCCTTAAGAGGGCTTCTGCACAGATGACAGGAGCTACTCCTCTCCTGATATGGAGTTCAAAATGATTGATGCTGCAGGGAAGCAAAGAGCACTTGGGGCACCCACACACTGGTATTCAAAAAGAATACAAACATACTAAAGTCTATGGGTGCCCTACATTCTATCAGACCCAAGCCTGTTTTTCACAAGCAATCAATCAATAATCTTTATTGTTCAGTTATTTAAAATTTACGATTTGCCATAAAATCACAATTTTATAACCATCATTGAGTAAAATCTGGCATATTGCATATGTTTGTGCTATCGACCCTCATTTGTTATAAATATTTTGATGCGCCTAAGCACCAAGACCAGTACCAGATTAAATGGAATATACTATATAAGTCATAAAATATATATAAAATAATATCCATTGCTAGTACAAGTACTCAAGAAGACAAGGCTGAGCGCCTTGGCTTGGATTCAAGATTATCACACGGAAAATACTAGTCCAAAAGGGAAAAACAACAGGCAAAAAACAATAGCTTTGGTAGTGCAAATACTCAAGGAAAAGTGCTTAGTTTATTTATTTTCGATTAATCATACTAGGAATACTAGGGTAAAGAGCGGAAAACTTCAGAGGATAAACCATAATAGCTTTTCTTGTGCAAGTACTCTGAATGAAAAGTGCTTAGCGCATTGACTTGGTTTCATTTCATTATTCGGGAGATACTGGACCAAAGAGGAAGTTAACTGATAAAGGGAGGTCACTAAAGTTAGTACTTCAGGCGACAAAAAGTGCATGCAGCATACTCATTGATGTTTAGTGCCCTGCAAGTAATTGCTTGGTAGACCGTGCATTTCAATCCTAACTCCATGACTGTTAGACTTAAGTCTCGATCAATTTGCAGATAATACAGATTCATAGTAAGAAAGAAAGAGCTTCTTTATAAGTCTGTCTTTGTTAGTTTTGAATCTGCAATGTATATAAACTTAAGGAATTTTCCAGAGAATATCGTATCCTCTCCTTGAAAGCAGGCTATACTCGCTTGCCGGTACATTCGTATTCTGTTCCTAATAACGTATTGTCTCAGCTGACCTTTCCGTTCCATCATTAGAGCTGAGCAAGTTTAGACGATGTAGCAAATGTCTTCATTTGAGTAGTCACAAAGTCGACATGAGATCTCAACGGAAGTTCTCCTCCAAACAGGTGAATTAAAGCAGGTTTGGAGATCGCCTAACCGAAGATTCAGCAGCTTGAGCTTGAACTTTAGCTCAAACAGGTCCCCTAATTATGATTGAGGTTTTAGATGGCCTTATGAGCCTATTATCATCCAAGTATGAGATCGCTTGGACACAGCAGCTTTATCGATAAGGGATGAGATATTTTTCCTGTTTGAATTTATAACTCTTAAAAACTAGTTGTGAAAGGGTTAATGCCCAAAGTTCCTCTGCCTTAAAGGTGGTTAGAGCTAGATGTAAGTAGTCATGTGCCAGGATGTTTCTTGAATCACTTATGACCTGCCACACAATAGTACTTAGGGTGGGTGTGTGATTGGTTTTTAGCTTATAACAAAATTTCATATAAGCACCTTGACAGTTTACACTCCGTTTCCTGAGGCCAAACTCAAGATGAATTTGAACTATAGTGAGGAAGGTTGAAAACACGTCGGTATGTCCCTGTTATGGTGTTATCGATTATTTTGTTGTCTCTTCCTCTCAGGGCCTCGGCTCCATACATAAGTGAGGGAACCTGTTTTGCAGCTATAACTTGGAGTGGCTGGAGGGACAGGCCCTTTAGTGAGATCATTAAGGAGCAGAAAGTGGAGGTTAGAGTTTTATTTCTCCTTTGTATCACATTGCACTGTTTGGAAAAGCACTTCTTGAATCAAAGACGACGCCCAAATATTTATATTCTGACATGGATTCCAAGGCTGATCGGTGTGGATGGAATATTGGTGGCAGACATCATCTTGTTGTCTCTTAACATTGTTTTTGTTTTGTTCAGATTGACTTGTAGCCCGTGATTTGCTGCTTACAGGATGGTGCATTAATTAAGCGCTGCGGGCCAACCTTGGTGCAACTGATCAGAACCACATCATCGGTATACAGCATATGAGAAGATCTAAATCCAGACAACCTGGGGGAATGAGACTTGGCACTGTTTAGAGGCTTTGTCAGCTCCGCTAGATACAAGTTGAATAGAAACGGAGCCAATACACATCCTTGTTTAAGGCCGTTGCTTGTGGGTATTTTTTTTAGACCAATGCACTTATGCCTAGACTTACCCTTGCCCACCTATCTGTGTACAACAGTTGATGGCTCTTAAGAGAAGACATTTCCCAGCGTTGCAGGTGGACCACAAGATGTTTCACTGTACCGCATCAAAAGCAGAGCAAAAGTCCATATAACACAGGTGTAGATTTGTGGAGCGACACCTGGCTTCGTCGTTTAGCTGGGCAAGCAATAGGATGTTAGTGGTTCTGCCTGTTCCCGAGTTGAACCCGGTCTGGTTCACGGATACCAATGTACCTGTTTCAGCCCAAACTGTCAACTCAACGAGCAGACATTTGTGAAAGTATTTTGCCTCCCCATCGATCACCCGTTAATTGGAAGTGCTCCACATCGTTTACAGATAGTCGCCCCCTGGCATCCTTTCTCTGAGTGCAAGGTTTGGAACGAGGGTATATGCCAGATCTGATCAAGTATTTCTACAATATTATCCCATGTTGTAACCTACAGTAAGTTCATGTTAAAATTGCTGGTCATTAAAATGAGCAGAGCCGGGTTTGTGGTAGTTTGAGCTGCATTAAAATCCAGAAAAATGTCAATTGTTTCTTGCTTCTGAGCAATGAAGGGATGGATATAAACATTGAGACTAGCCCACTTTTAAGGGAGAAAACAGTACTTCTAAAACCAGATATGACAACATCCAGAAGTGAGTGGTGAGCCACTCTTGCTCTGCCCCCTGCTTCTCAACTGGCCAAGGAGATCTGGCATTTTGCAACTCACAACAACATTCACCTGTTCTCCACTCTTTCTGAAGGGGAGAACGATTACGTGGACCTGCTCAGCAAGCATCAACGGTTCCACGAATGTGAACTTCAGCTGCAAGTTTTCCACAGGTACTTCCAATACTGAGGAACTCCGACAGTAGACCTGTTCGCCAGTGCCAAAAACACTAATGCTAAAGTTTCACCACCAGGTATCTGCACCCACTGTCCATGGCCATTGCACTATAAATGGAATAGGGATAGTTGTCTACACTTTTTCATCTTATCCCACATGAGGTAAGGAAGATCAGGCAAGTGTCCTTGAACCGCATCCTAATAACACCAGCCTGAGCAAGACAGCCCTAACAGTGAGTGCTCCTCAAGATGTCAGGCAGTCCCCACAAGAAGCTCCCAATCAGGTCATACCTTCTCTCCCATTGCTCGTTCTGTTACACGCCTACGGGGAAAAGATTCATGCACTACTGTATTTCTCAACATTTAGATCTATATGCTGTTCCTGTGCAGAAGCTTGTTTCCCACTTCTACAACTTTACAATGCAGGTCTTGTTTACACTTCCATATGCTTACACCTAAATGTAGTTGCAGAATACCTTAAAAAAACACACAGCATTTATCTATTGTTATGGTCCCTCTAATTATAACTTTCATGGAGGGTTGAAGACCAGAGACCAGAAACTCCTCCTGCACCTGTCTGGAATCTTAATGTGGTCCTCACATGGCTTAGGAGCCCTCCTTCCAAGCCTTTGCACATATTTGTCTTGCAGTTCCTGTCTTGGAAGATTGGCCTTTCAACTGGCAATCTCTGCCCTCGGACATAGTAGTGAACACCAAGCCCTTACAATACAGGAACCATTTATTCAGGGCCATAAAGACAGGCTGTGCTTCGTACCAACTCTGTCTGCTTAAGGTTGTGTATTGAGTTACCCTTTTTTTCCTACAACCATAGTCTATAGCTGAAAGGGACCCTCAAACTCTTGATGTTAAGAGGGTACTCATGTAGCACAGTCATAGAATTAGACCATATATTACATTCCTAGAACATAACCATTTAGAAAGTCCAACCAACGTTTTGTAGCCTTCTTCAAACCCCACAATGATAGTGCCATCTCTAAACCTGGCATTGTCGGGTTGATAGATAAATGTGTTCTGACCTGCTGTGCTAAAGCCAAACACGCTCGCCCAGTGCCTTCGAAAGTACACAAAGCACACACTGCATGTAAATTGGGAGTTATAGTGGCTTTTTTATTTAGGTAATATCCCTCTGATGGCCATCTGCAATACTGCTACTTTACCAGGCATTTAGTATGCTAACAATCTATAGCTGACCAAGCAGTATTAAGAACACTATTTCAAACAGCTGCATCATCCGCTGGCTAGCCAATTCTTTCAAGAGGGATTGCATTGTAGTCTATGCAGAGAATGTATATCTACAGTCACACATACTATGAACAGAAAACCTTACCCTGCAACCTCCTGTTCCTGTAGTGCTGTAGATTAACATGTGCCCGTCTTTCTGTCCAGAAACCAGAGGTGATCACAGATGTTCAGTGATGTTTTCTTTGCCTTTTCTTTTATTCACTTTAAATATGCACAGCATACTCTGTCTTTGAGACTCCATTCCCCTTACACTTCTCGCCCACTGAGCAGAAGCCAATCTCAGGTGGAGTATGTGTGCTGGAGCATTCTGAACTAAGAAGAATCACAATAGATCTTGTGACTAACTTGTTTGAAGAAACGCAAGTTTCAGAATTCCAGGCCCAACACTAGAAGGCAAGAGTAGGCAGAGCATGTGAGACTCTGATAAAAAAAACAAATAAGAATATACCGGAACAGTTAGTGCAATGTGAGAAACAAAATATAATGATGGACCCTTCCTAGTATCAGCACCTGACTAACTTTCTCCCCGTGATATTCTTTGACCCTTGAGTTAATGAAGGGGAATGTGTGCACACTGGATGGCACCCATCATAACTGTGCCTATTCCCTAGGGAATTTCAATGCAAATAAAACAACCGCAAAGGTGCACCACAAAAAGCAAGACAATAAGTGCAAATGGTATTTGAGCACAATGAAGAAATATTTCTCAGAGGGATGTTGATAGTCTTCTCTTAATCTTTATTTGCAGTTTGCAGTAAAACATACAGCCGACGCGTTTCGTCCCAAGCTGGGACTTCTTCAGGGCTTTAAGTTTGTGATCCGTCGCTTGTAGAGAGAATGTGAGAGGAACCGGGGTCCAAGGGGCGCCTTCCCGGACACTGTGAACCTGATGTACGAACCGGAATGTGTATTATTTCATTCCAATGCCGAATTAACAGGGTTAGACTGTAAGCATGCTAATGGACGATGAGGGCAGTGCTTTACAGGGTTCCTGGGCAGTGTAAACGGTCTTGCCACCTTAGATTGTGTCTGTCTTAAACCATATACTGAGTAATTTGTAGAAATAGTAGTGGACAGGTGGTCCTATTAGTCCAAGGGAGGAGGGTGTGGGCACGGTGTTCCAGCAGGCCGTTCCTAGTAAAACAGCCGGCGCCCATCCACAGCCCTCGTCCCGCCGAAACACCTACAGCGACGTCGTATTCAGGTTCACAGTGTCCGGGAAGGCGCCCCTTGGACCCCGGTTCCTCTCACATTCTCTCTACAAGCGACGGATCACAAACTTAAAGCCCTGAAGAAGTCCCAGCTTGGGACGAAACGCGTCGGCTGTATGTTTTACTGCAAACTGCAAATAAAGATTAAGAGAAGACTATCAACATCCCTCTGAGAAATATTTCTTCATTGTGCTCAAATACCATTTGCACTTATTGTCTTGCTTTTTGTGGTGCACCTTTGCGGTTGTTTTATTTAGTTAGTGCAATGTGCTTATCTACAGGAATACTTAATCCTATTCTTTTTTTTTTTACAGTGATAAGAAGAGTGAGCGAGCTAAGGATATGCACTTAATGAAGAAGCTCTCTGCTCTACTGAAATCAAAAAGTCACACACAAGGTAATTGTTAAGATTCCTTTCAATCTTGCCAATGTCTCTAAAATGTATAACTCGTATTTATAGAAAACAACATTACAATATTTTAAGTATTTGATCAGTAGTGCTGTTATACAGTGATCTGCCCAGGATTTGAAGAGGGCACTAAAGTAATCTTTTCAAGGAACAAATAATACTTTTGAGGGACAGACCTACCCAACTCACTTTAAAAGGCACAGTGCTGCATCCTGAAACAGAGTTATGTATAACTTATGTACTTGTCCAGATGCATGTTATGAAATTGCTTGCCAGTCATAATACACTACATGCCAGTGCCCGTTTAAACTGAATCCTCTGAACAACCAGAAACAAATGTAGAATACTGGGGTGGTAAGTGCTTTTCAGGTAGTCAAACTAGGTGTTTAGCTGCATTCCACAAAGCATAACGTCGTGTAAAACAGAGTTTAATGACATTGGCATAGTCCAGCCTTTTCCGTAAAAGATGTGGGGCAGTTGTTGCTATCTGTGCAAAGCCTAAGCATTGGAAGCTTCACCTCGCCATGAACTTAAAACAAATAGCCTTGTACCCTATAAAAATGACAAATATGAATACCATCTGCAATCTGAGATGGAGCAGAAGGTTCACTACTTAAGGTAGCCTTTAATGTTCCCACTTGTTTTGTAGATGCTTGATAAATGAGCATCATGGCCAATTCAAAACTCTACTCTTTGACTTCATTGCTCTTTTTTCATGTTTGACCAGTTCTGCAGATAGGTAACCCCAATCTCTTTATTAGAGATATATATATATATATTTAGTTTTGTGTCCCTACTTGGCATCCATATTAGATGAGAAGGTGCATCAGATTTTGATGTGGATGATGTCATCAGTGATGTCACTGACCATGTCATGAATGGTGTAATATGTGACGTTATCAGCAGTGCATTGCGGGGGCGCAAGTTATAGTTAGCTAAACTAACTATAACGGGGGAATTTCTATGGTTTTGTTTGAGTGAAATGTCCAACTAACTATAACGTCCCTGAAACCTATGGTTTTTTCAGTGAATTTCTAAGGGTTTTTAAATGCTAATTTCGAACTATAACGTACCTGAAACTTATGTTTTTTTCAGTGAATATATATATATATATATGTGTTTATATATATGTGTATATATAGATAGATAGATATGCCATCTTACATGATGGCACAAACTGTGGCATCATTCCCACTCTGATGCCCTGCTGTAAGTTTAGAAAAGCTAAATTCTTTATTAACATTTTGCAAAAAAAGAACTGGCCAGACTTGCAGCAGAACCTCTTGTCCGCCATCCACAGGTCACACTAAACCAGTGAGTGCCACAAAGAGGGTAAAGTGGGGAGGGCAAAGTAATCCATTAAACAGAAGCCCACTGTCTCCTGTACCTATCAGCAAGCTCCCTTGCTGGAGTTACTACTAAACAAGCATTTGCATTATAATAGGTCTCGCATTTACAGGAGTTTGAGCTATTGGCATTGTAAATGACAATGCCTTTTATTTAAGTGTTGTTTTTAAAACAGATAAATAAAAGGCCTTGTCATTTACAATGTGAATAGATTGAACTCTCGCAAATGCGAGACCTATTGCATTGTAAATGCGTTCCTCGCCTGTGATTTAATTTTTTGTTTAAATGCGTTTGCAAGAGCAGGCAGGACAAAGCTATTTGACACAATAGTGCTCAAATGCTGTTATTGAAACCTACCAAGTAACAACACTCGTAACAGGGTGTGTCGACTTGGGAGGTTACAAAATTAGACATGGTGGTACTATTGTGTTTTTATCTAGGAACCTAAATCAATATTGCTATTTTATGCCCTTGTACGGCTATAATCAATAATATCCCTATAATGGCATAAGAATCAGATCCATATTTAGTAAATAGCCCTTCCTTGGATTCCTAGAGAGCACAACGAGTTCTTTCGACACACCAAACCTCCAGCAACCTGGGAAATCCCCATTTGCTTTTGTTTTGATTTGTCATTTAACTCCTGCGAACACTAAAGGAACAGTCAGTTCTTAGTGACATCTTTATTGACGTCTTATGTCCAAACCTTACGTCAAACTCGGCACCTTTCAGGTATAAATATACCAACGTTGCCTTAAGCAAACACACAGTGGTGATTTTGGAGCCGAGCAGCTATCTACTTGCCCGAGAGCCCAGCTGATGCGAGAGCCCACGGACGCTGCCCCTCCCTTTTGACGCACTGAGAGAGATGCTGTCTTTTCTCCTGCCGAGAAATCCAGCTCCGGTGTTCTCAGCCGCCTTCGCGGGCTGCTGGGATATCGAGTCCTGAAAGAGAGATAGATACCAGACCTCCTGCATTCTATTACCCAGGTACGGAGCTGACTAAATCCTTAAAGAGAATTCTTGAGTCAGATTTGTGGCAAAACCAACTTAACTTAAACTGCTACTTACTTACTCCTTCCCACGTATTAGGCTTAGGTCAGGTACACCGGGGTAGGCGTATTTTAGAAGCACCAGTTGAGTACGTTAGTCAATGTATATATGTATGTATATATTTTATCCATTTTAAAGTATCTTATGGCTAAGAAACCATATCAATGCTTTTACAGTATTATTTCATAATACTCTTTTTACTGTACGCACTTTACTTTACATTAAGTATTGCAATTATGGCAATTCATTTCTCTTGCATGAGAAAGAAGACTGCTCAATAAATTACACCTTTTATTGAAAACGCCCGTCTCTCTTTTCTCTGCACTCTGGTGAAACTAAGTACGCACAATTGACTGAGTGAAAAAGCTGTCTATTGTTTCCACACGACTCTAGAGATACACTCTTATTCTGAGGGAGCAACGTTGTCATGTTATATGGTTGTCAGAAGCTAATCCCTTCTTGTCTATCCAGGGAGGTTAAACTCCTCCTCGTTTATTCGAGAAAGTTTCTAGTGACCTCTGAGCTAGTTGGCAAACCTTAAGTCCAATATAGTCAGTAGAGACCTAGTCGACCTCAGTCCTACGTCTACACTGCTGAATATATTATTCCAATGCGCAGAGCCTATTGGGAATATAGGAACTACACTACAGTACTAAGTAGGGACTACTAAGCCTATTGAGCAATAAACAGCCACAGTTTACAGTGGACAGTGACACTAGCCAATGAAAAATATGGGTGGAGAGAGGGCGAGCTTTAAGTCACTTCCTGAATACAGCATGCCTCGCAGTGCATGCGCTGCCCAGGCATGACCTAAAAAAAAGAAGTGGGACGACTAATCAAGGCAGTATGCATGTGATATGCTGTTGTGTGACATCACGGCGTGTCACATTGCACGTGGCATCACCATCCATCACCTCACAAGAAGTGACATCAGATCTTAAGACCTTACACATATATTTTGCGTGTCTATCATGAATACATTTAAGCGCGTTATGAGAATTAACAAATCAAAGGTGATCAGTAAGTAAACCTGTAACTTGAGTTACCTGTTTGAAGGAATTAACAGCCCAAATGTGCTGATTTCATTTGGGATTCTTGCGCTGTCTGTGCTGGGAAAAATTAAGGGTGGATGCGAGGCATGCTTGAAATAGTTTGGTACTGTTACTGTTGCCCTGTGTGTAATCTTTACAGCAGTGTTGGGATTGGAAAAACTGTATTATAGGAACACATACATTGGGGGTAAAAGTGTATCAATGAAAAGGAGGTGGAGACATGAAAAGCAGTCTGACAGCTGTGTGACCGGTTTACAAAGACTTTCTGCAAAGCAGCACAGCAAGTGAAGTTGCTCCACTGTGATACGTGAAATGGGGAGAGCAAAACAGCGCCATTTTTTCAAAGATATAGTGTGGCTCTGGTCTCTCCTAGCACTGGAACACATATGGATGCCTAGAGCCGATGCAGGTTATTTCCTCTTTGTATGTGTGCTGCATAAAGCAGATAATAGCAAGAAGAAATAAAGATAGTTCTCCTAGTTTTGCCACCATTAGGTAGGTGCACTATTTGGGGGCAAGCCCATGTTTACTACTGTTTGTAAATATGGGTTTGCATCAAAATATTTTGGTGGATGCATGGAGCTCCCTTTGCATAGTCAATGTAAAACTTTCCTGATACAAGGTAAAGCAAGGTGGACTCATGCATCCACTGAAAGAGCTTGTGGTTGACCTCATAGTCACAGGTTCACATCCTAGTGGGTCCACTCAGCCTTTCGTCCATCTGAGGTAAATAAAATTAGTTGGGTAATAATAAACATCTTTTATTCAGCACCAAGATGCCTACGGGTGAACGTGTGCTTTACAAATATACTATGTTTTTTTAACTTTCCCACAAAGAAATTGGCAACAAGGAGAAACATGACAGCAAATCTGTTCTGGCTTAATTATCTGCAAAGACTGCATTTTAAAATACCTTATGGGTTTATAGCACCTGCTGCAGAAAACGTGCTGTGCCCAGTAAATCTCAGAGAATAAGAATATTGATAAGATAACTCTGGTGGTTAATGCATTTGTTGGAGGAGAGATCTGTGTTTGTCTAGTCACATTTTTGGCTCAAAATAACAAAGAGGGCTAATGTGTCTCCCGCAAAGAACTTCATGTCACATGCAGGTGACAGATTTTTCTTTTATGTAGATAGGTACATAAGTTACTGCTTTTATTACAGAGATCCTTTTATTACTTGCAGTGCATAAATTGCAAACCTTCTAATATAGCAGAGTGACCTCTATGAAAGACAATATGTGCCTCCAACACCACATTACCCACATTGTTTTATGTAGCATGTACTGTACGTTAATTTACATACTTGTACAATTTATTATCAATGTTTAATGTATCATGTGATGTAAAGTGTTCTTACACCCTAAACTGGGACAAGTAGGGCTATAAAAAAGTAGTGACTTTTAAATTATTTGTTTACAATACATTTGACATTCTTACAGTGCATGTGTGATTTTATATAAGGATTGAATAAAGTCAAAATCTTGTCTCCAAGCCGTAGTTTCTCTTTTTGTATTTGTGAGTACATGCTGTGTGCCTTTGTTTCCCCTCTACTGCATTGGCATCTAGATGTGAGACTCGGGTAGCTCGCAGCCAGGATCATACTGAAGGAAAAGGGAATAGCTGATGGTCTCTTAAATTCAGAGTTTGTCTTGAGCCCAGCTGGAGGTGAAAATAAGAAAGCCCCTTCACTGCCTGCTTGTTGCTGCTGGAAACCGAAAGAAGACGACTTGCAGGAGCCGCCGAATGTGTCCCGGTGTCGGAAAATTGCACAAGGACAATTTCAGTATATTTAACAGGGGTCCAGCCTCTTGGCAGGGAGGACGTGGCCACCTTGTGAAAATAGTGGGTGGATGCTGTCTATCTGTGTGTATCCTTTATTTGTGCCCTGCAAGTATTGGCTGGCTATCTCACATATGATTACATGGAGGAGCTCCTGGAAGATATACAGGACAGGCAGATGCACAGGTAGTAGTCAAGGGTTTCAACTCCTTGGAGTGAAGAACGTGTGTTGGACGTGTCTAAGAGAAGGGTAAATTAGGATCTAAAGCAGCCTTAAAAATTTCAACCAATGCACTGCAGCTCCTATATGCTGCACTCTGAAGTAAATACATTTTGACCCACCCCAGAAGCGCATGCACACAGTTTATGCTCATTAAGTGTGCACTTGACAGCACGATGGACATGCACTCATTAAATGGACATAAATGTCTGATAAAGTATCACAGTACCACACATAAGGCAATCTAATATCACACCAAAACACACTGACAAATCACTCAGAAAGAATCTATAAACGTGGTAGCTGTGATCCACTGTGAGGTAATCTTGCATATCTAATGTTCATACTGCACCCATGCCTTCCAAGTGGCTCCAAGTCATGTGTAACACCTCCCACCAAACCTGGTGTTTAGGCAACCAAGGTTTGCTTGCCGCAATTTCTGAGCATGTACTTAAAATGCTGAAAGACAAACTACAAGTCCAAGTTTGCAATATGCTGCTGCTTGAAACCGAAATCCTAGATGTAGGTGTCACTTAAGAATGGGGTGCACTTAGCAGTTACGTGTATTTAGTAGGTGCTCATAAGATAAGTTTTAACACTTGCAACACCTGCCATAATAGTGTGTATGTTTATTGTTGGAAATGACCCTTTTTGCAGGGTTATCCCCCAACTTTTTGCTTCTTCCTCCCTTGTTTTTCCTGACCTGTGGTTGTTGACAATAGGACTCTGGGCACTTTACCACTGATGATCAGTGCTAAAGTGCATCTGCTCTCTGTGTAAATTGTTATTGTAATTGGTTATCCATGATTGGCATATTTGTATCACCACGAAGTCCCTAGTAGAGTGCACGGAGTGTGCCAGGGCTGGTGATACAAATGCTACTAGTGGGCCTGCAGCACTGATTGTGCCACCCACAAATGGTGTAAAAACCCTATTTTTAAATTTCGCTGCGCTAATAGTCACAATATTATCAGATTTACGCCAGTAAATTCAGCCCTGAGCGTGTAACTAATAAAGTTTTCTTGAAGGATATGCACACAATCACAGTCCTTTATGTAGTTTTAGTATATCACGTGAACGATACGACACGACTTTAATGGCGGTTCACTAAACGGACCCGAAAGATGCCACTCGCTTTCGAACACTGACGAACTCACGCCGGCAAGACGAGAAAAAGCTATTGAATGCTACACATAAGGTTAGTCTGACCATGCAATGCAGCATAATAATATCAATCTTGTAACAGAATACAAGATCAGAACGGTAATGTCTGTTTACAATTTTATCCATAGCCTGTTTTTTTGAAACAGCCGATGAAACCTCAGGAACAGACATGTAAGTGAAATGCAATTTGCTATATTTCTTTAAAACCACGGGCATTAAGGACTCTTAGGTGTTATTAGATAACACCCCACCACGGTACTTTATATCGTGTGTGACTATCCACATCTACTAGAGACAGTATAGCAGCTACTAGTGAGATAAACAGGAAAAAACATGACATGATAATACACACACCATACATACACTGTTTACTTATTTTATGTTTATTTGTTTACTGTTTCAGTGTTATTCCCTGATGAAGGGCTGATACAAATGCCCGAAATGCATTGGATGTGACTTGAACAATGTTGAATGTTAAATTCACAAAAATCAAGTAATAATGATGGAATGAGAAATCATGAATG
Source organism: Lissotriton vulgaris (assembly GCF_964263255.1). Taxonomy (NCBI): domain Eukaryota; kingdom Metazoa; phylum Chordata; class Amphibia; order Caudata; family Salamandridae; genus Lissotriton; species Lissotriton vulgaris. The sequence goes on along the minus strand of NC_141694.1, from coordinate 1,714,456,382 downwards.
AAAAACAATTATAAGAAGTGTGAAGAATAAAAACACTACATCAAAATACAGAAAGTGTTGGAACCCTCATTTCACGCTGAGGGGAAACTGTGTGCCCATAGGGATGGATCTAGTGACTCACTAGGAACACAAGTGTTTTCAATATTGGTCGTCCAGGGACGTTGGATGTTACCTACGCGGCACCAAAAAACTTACTAGAAAATATTCATGCGTAATTCGCTGTGCATTTGCCTCAGTATAATTATTACCCACAAATGGTGTCTCAGGCCTGCCACCACAGTGCCTGTGTGCAGTCTGTGAACAGTCTTTGAACTGCCATGTCCACCTGGTCAGTGTCCCCACTGATCAGGCCTAACCCTTCCCTTTCTGTACACATTGGTCATCCCTATGGAAGGCTCAAGGTACCCCCTTGGGCAGGGTGCGGTGTATGTGAAAGGTAGAGCATGTACTAGTGCAGGTGACATGCTCTGGTAGTGAATTACAGCCATTTTCGATTTTCACTATTGTAAGGCTATCTTGCCCATAGGCTATCATGGGGAATGCTGTGTACAGTGGTTACATGCATATCGTCCCATAGGAACAAGCTAGGACATACAAGTCTGGTATCCCTGAACTCAGAATTTAATAACACATCTTTTAGGAAAGATGTTTTTTAAATCCTGTGTTTGAAAACAGCACTTTTAGAAAGTGGCTGCTTTCTTTTCTGACCTTTCTGTGTGCCTTTGACTGTTGGTGGATTGACTGTCTGATTTGTGAGTGACAGGGCTGGGGGATTCCAGGGGGCAGAATGAGTCCGCCCAGTGGTGAATAGAGAGATCTGCATCTAGATAGGAGGAAGGAGTTGCACCTGGGACCTGAATAGGACTGTGCCTGCCCCCCACAGTGCTGGCTCCACCCCCTGTGGTGTGTGATGTCTCTGCCTTGCACTGTGAAAGGAGAGAAGGAATCATGTCAACAAAGTGCTCCAGGGCTGTGCTTTCCCTCCACAATGCTGGCCCCACTTCCTGTGGGGCGTCTGATGTTTCTGCTCTGCAATGTGAAAGAAAAGAAGGAGTCATGTAAACAGAGTGCCCCAGAACTGGTTTGGACTGGGCTCAGAGCCCTCCTGCACAAAGGGAACACAGACTTTTTGGGGTATAAGTACAGGACCGCAGACTACAGAGAATTAGATCATCCTGGAATCAAGAAGGAACCTCTGCCAAGGAGAAAGCTGGAAGACTGAAGAAGGAAGACTGTCCTGCTGTTACTTTGCTGGACTGACCTGTAGTTGCTTTGCTGCCAAGGAGAGGGGAAGGACTTTGCTTTGTGCGGTGTCTCCTTGCTTGAAGGGATCTCCAAGGGCCTGAAGAAGAGCTGGCTCCCTGTTAAGAAGTCCCAGGAACAAAAGGACTTCACCCCCAGCTTCCCTGAACTCTCCTGAGAGAGTTCTGTCCTTCCTAGAGTGATTGGGCCAGTTGTGGTGCCTCTGGAAGTTGTACCTGTGTGGGGAAGCTGGAAACCAAGATTTTAAAGACTTTCTGCAAGTTTTAACGCAACGCTCGCTTGCGGAGCTCATCCCCGTCAGTGCAAGTAAATTCACGCCTTTACGAAGGCCGAGATCGTCGCAGCACCTGTTGCCGCTGCCAGAGTCGCCGCATCCTTAGTTTGCTGGACGCACCAGTCCAGTGCTGGAAGATTACCATCGTCGCAGAGCCTGTCATCACTGGGTGAGATCGTCGCACCGCTTGCTTGCGGACCGCATCACGTCGCTGCCAGTCGTCGAAGAGCCATCGCATTGAGGGTCCGCGAAAGGAGAAGATCGCCGCGCATCGTCACCGCACCGGAGATTGTCGCCGCCCCGAAGATCGTCCCATCGTACCTTTTGCGAGCCGCTTCCACCTAAACCTGTGCACCGAAATCCGCGCAAGGTATCGCATCCCTCCCCATACAGACCGGAGTCACCGCAACGTGCCCGCTACGTCCAGCGGGGTTGTTGCATCGCCTCCCCAGGGTCTCAGGAGTGACGCATCGTTTGCTTTTCACCGCTACAGCTTTCACTGGGAACTTTTGTCGCATCTATGTATGTGAGTTCTTATATAGCGCTCGATTTTACCCTTGGGCATCTCGGCGCTTGCCTTGGGAACCCGTCCTGGTTTTTCCCTGTGAGATCACCCGTGCTGGGCATCCCCAAGGTGAAAGCCAGTCATCCCGCCGCGGGCGGGGCCGTTGTGGAGATTAAGCAAGCTTGTTGCCCAGAGCTGCATAGTGTGAACTCGTGCTTAGAGTGGGCACCGAAGCGAGAATTATTGAGTCCGTGGACAATTGGGTTCAGGACCCTGCCGAGTCGAGAATCGAACCCTGGTCCCGGGTCTGACCTCCGCTTCAGGGTATGCCTCCTCTAACCAGTGAGCCACACTTCTCCACTACAGCATCTAAAGGTACTGTTGGCTAAAACGTGATGCAACTGTGGATTATTTTTACACAACCTTAAGAAAACTTTTGAAACCATATTCTTGAACTGTGTATGTTGGATTTTTGTCGTTTTGGCCTTGTTTAGTTTAGATTAAATACTTCTATTTTTCTAAACTGTTGTAGAGTCAGTTTGTGGGGTTTTCACTGTGTTACTGTGAGTGTTGGTACAAATGCTTAGCACATTGCCTTTTATAACCCTGACTGCTCGTGCCAAGCTACCAAGGGGGTGAGCAGGGGTTATCTAAAGAGTGGTTCCTCCTTACCCTGACTAGAAGCAAGGGTCCCTATTTGGACAGTGGTACCTACCTCTGCCAACTAGACACCCCCAGTTCTAACATTTATGAAGATTTGTCAATCGTTTTATTATTTAAAAATAACTATCCCTGGGCATAGTCCGCGTAGTAGCGCTACACGTAGCTACGCGAAGTGCACTTCGCATACGCAAGCTTCGCGAACTGCATAGTGCAGTGTGCAAAATGCTGTTCGCACTGATTGCACAGTGCCGTATGATTGTCCGCACTGTGCAATCAGTGCAAACCGCATCTTGCACAGTGCAATCGGTCATTTTCTGCCGCTCAAGTAGATTTGTACTTGAGCAGCAGCTTTCTCAACGGGACTGGTAGTTTCTCATCGCGAGCGGACGCTAGTATACGCGACTACTCACAATAAAAAACCTGACCTTCCTCCGTTGGGAATCTCGCCGGGAGGTTTCTTTTCCACGCTCGCTATCAGCAACTTGATGATGCTGATCGCAAACGAGGAAAAAGTCTCGCCGGGATGTTATTTTGCTCGCTCGCGGTCACCAACTTGATGTTGAGGACCGCGAGCAAGCAAAAAATGCCCGCTACGCTAAGCATAGCGCGTAGTTGCGTAAACTACACAAACTACGCGAGTGTATCGTAGTCCTACGACCAAGCCTAAAAATAACTTCCAAAGCATTTTCTTTCTCTTGAGCTTTTCTTTTCCCTCACTTTTCTCTTTGTACACCTCTTTTTAATTTTTTTAAATCTTTTAAGCCCCTCTGAATTTCCTTTTTATTCTCCTCTCTGCTGTTCTTTCCGTCTTGCATTCTCTTTCCTGTCAATGTATTTCACTTCGTTTACTTACAGTAAGGCCTTATTCTTTCCACTTGGGTATTTTATATTTCTTTCACAGGCTCAATTGTTCCCTTACTGCACTCAATTAACTTTTATTTGCCGCATTTCTCTCACCCCTAAATCAGCCTCACCTCTTACCAATAAAATGCATCATTTGTTAGATCTTATGTTATTTTCGTACTTCGGTGCTGACAGTGCTCACAGAACGGGCAGCAGACAGTAGAAAGTGAAGTTGTTTATCATCGATTCAGAGAGGCCTGTGGCTACGCTCGGGCAGAATGAGTGAAGTGATGAGTATTGTTCCCAAAGCTGCGTGCATTTTTAGCAGCAACCAATGGGAGGTAACGAGTTGTCGGCCAATCCGAGCCTGCACTGCAAAAAACTTGACCTTCCGATTTTTCTTTGTAATGTAGACAGGGTATCCGTCTTTGAAAATGATTTATTTTATCGTAGGGAAAAAATCTAGAACATAAATTGGAATTAAAGGAAGCACATTTAAATTGTATTTCATTGAACAAAAACAATCATCTCCAAGGACTATGTCTAATATTAATAACATGTATTATAAATGTATCCTGTAGTTCACACTCATTAAAATTCACAACTTGTTAACCAATTGGAAAGTAGTGTATTTGTATATTTTCAGTAAGTACCTAGTTATTCCGTTAATGTCTTTAAATTCCAAGATGGTGACTCCTTGTATCTGTGATTATGAGCTCGTCCTCTGTGGAAAAAGCCATTTCAGCTCTTCTTGAGTTCAAGCAACGCAGGTCTCAGGCAATGGCCTGCTTTCTCCTTCAGCTCCGTGAATGTGCTTTTCTCTGTAGGCACTGTACAGGGAGCAGTTTTAACAAGCCCAATCCTCCTTACAACAAAGCCCAAACCCAAACTAACATCCTACTATAAAAAAGCCCAAATGACGGTCGACATTGAAAATTGCTAAAAGCCTAAAAAATATATCCAACGAAGCGGGTGGCATGGCGCAACACGTACCCCCAATATAACTGTGTAATTCAAAGGAGGTGGGAAGTAGGGAACTATATTTAAATGTAATCAGCTATGGTGCCAAAACTACACACAGGCAAACAGAAACAGAGCAGGAAACCAAGAAAAAAGTAGTCCCCCAAAGAACAAATAAAGGACTGTAGCGTGACTAGACAGTACCTAGTCCCTGCTGCATGGGAGGAACAAAATAGAAAAAGGAGGGATAAAGAGGCAGGACTGGCCACTGGCAAGCAATTATATTTGAAGGACACTGACAAAGACAAATGAGAAACAAACGCAAGCAATGGGTGGAGTTGGAACCCCACAACTCAATTACCTCAGGCCGCTAAGCGGCAGTGCAAGCACTGCCTATGCTCCACGTAAAAAAGATATCAGACTAGAATAAATGTCTGAAAGATAAAAACAAAAAGATTAAAATGCAGGAATGGCCTGCTACGAAGATCCCAGTACCTTTGGGGTGATGTGTGGAGCCAGGCACCTCCATTAAGCTTCGAGAAAACAAGTGATCGGCATGTCCCAGAAGGCTTTGATTCAGTCAGTGTCTTTCTACAAATAGTTCTTCCTGAAATTAGCTCCTGCAGCGGGTCTTAAATTTTTGATTCCTGTGAACCACTACTGAATTATTAATTGAGTCCGAGGACCCTGACTGAGTCATTATTGGAAGTTGGGGACGCCGCCCTAAGCAATTTTTATGATTTGAAACTCAACAATATATATACACCGATGCACGTCAATTCACAAAAATGCTAGGGGTAGTGGAAGTGAAAGCACACGCCCTTTGACTTTCACTTTTACTCACACACATGCTTACATATACACAGACATTCACACTGCCACACACTCTCACATAAGCACACTGATACCCACAAGCACGCACACAACATACATTTAAAAGCAATATTTACATACCTCAGCTGCCAGTGAGGGTCATATTTCGGCTAATTAAACTCCATTTTTATAACACCAACAGTGGAAAATATATATATATATATATATATGTATATGTGTGTGTCATTTATATACACACACACACTCTCTCTTTTTTTTTTTTTAACGAGTTGCCTGAAATAAATCTTTATGAAAGTAGAGTGCAACTAATTTGTGCCTCCTGGATCCGTGAGGCGCGGCTTTCACATATATGTAACCTCCGAGGTGGCAAAATCGGTGCAGGGGCAGCTCATTCTTGTGAGATGTCAGTTGGGGCGGCACTCTCTTTGTATTCTGTCAATTATATCATTACACTAATAGTGGATTTTAAATATATATATAAAGTCCACTATTAGTGTAATTATATAATTGACATAATATAAAGCGAGTGCAGCCCCAACTGACGTCCACAAGGACGAGCCGCCCCAGTGTTCCTGGCACTGATTTTGCCACCTCCGAGGCCAGGGATCTCGAAGGCAGTGCCAAGAGATAATAGGGGGCAAGCCAACGTTATAATATTAATAATAATAATAATAATAATAATAGGGAGATTTGTAGGGCGCCTGGTTACGCGCACCGGCGTGTCCCCGCGCTGTGACAAGTGGAAGCGACAGAATCAGGCGACCAATAACAGTGCAAGTCTAGCCGATAAAGAGATAGGTTTAAAGTTTCCCCCTAAATCTGGATTCGGATGGCTCCAGGCGCAGCTCCAACGGCAGTCCTTTCCAGCTTCTGGCTGCCAGATACCGGAAGGACCTGCCCCCCATCCGAGCCTTTCTTACTTTGGGGACTTTCAGTAGCCCAGCACTGGTGGAGCGCAGGGCACGAGATGGCTCATAGCGAGAAATCAGGTCCGGCAATGGTATTGGCGCCTTACCGTAAAAAATGCGGTGGCATGTGCACAGTGCCTTATACTCAGGGCTCCCCCTGAGGTCGGCCTCAGGGGGAGCCAGTGAAGTGCCTGGAGTGCTCCCCCTGAGGCCGACCTTCGGGGTAATCTCAAGACCAAACGGGCCGCGGCATTCTGCAGTACCTGGAGATGACTGATGTTCTTTCCCGTCGCCCCCAGATATAGCAGATTGCCGTAGTCCAGTAGCGCCGTTACCAGGGCATGCACCAGCGTCCTACGGGCCGCCACGGGAAGCAAATCAAGGATCTTCCGTAGGCTTTTTAGGACACCGAAGCATACCCCCACCACTCGGCTAATCTGGGGTCCGAATGTGAGGTCAGCATCAAGCCATACACCAAGATTTTTGGCTTCTTGACACGGTGTAGGTGTCATCCCCAGACAGGATGGCCACCATGCCGACGACCACACCGACGGGCCTCCCCCCACCACGAGCACCTCCGTCTTGCTGCCATTTAACTTTAGGCAGTTGGTAGACATCCAGGCTGCCAACTCCTGCATGCAAACTCTAAATTTCTCTGCAGCAAGACCGGGCGCGCGCGATAGGGAGATGGCCAGCTGCGTGTTGTCGGCATACGACATATGCGAAACCCATTGCTCTCCACTATGGTACCCACTGGGGAGACATACAGGTTAAAAAGAGTTGGGCTCGGGGACGACCCTTGGGGCACTCCCTGACCCAAATTAACCACTCTCGAATAGTAGTCTCCCTGCCTGACCTGAAAGCCTCTATCTGTCAGGAAGGACTGGATCCACTTCAATGCAGCACCAGAGATCCCACCTTCATTCGACACTGTAGCAAGATGGCATGAGCTACAGTGTCGAATGCTGCGCTTAGATCCAACAGGATCAAGGCCATAGTTTGGCCCTCATCCACCCCCTGCCTCATGGTCTCAACTGCCCTAAGTAGGGCCGACTCCGTGGAGTGCCGGAGCCGGAATCCGAACTGAGTATCGTGAAGGAGGCTTGCCTCCCCCACAAACTCCATTAGCTGCATATTCACGGCCTTCTCCGCCACTTTGGCCATGTAGGGTAAAAGGGAGATTGGGCGAAGATTTTCCAATTTTTCGAAGCTAATGTTTGGCTTCTTTTGCAGGGGGAGCACTACCGCCTGTTTCCAGTCTTTGGGTACGGTATGGATCCTAAAGGAGACATCTAGTAGATGCCTAATGTAGGGCTCCAAAAGCGGAAGGCTATCGGCCAAACGTTTAGGGGATGTCGGGTCCCTGGGGGAGCCCGATTTTACCAACCTACAGATCTGTATCAGCACATCTGGAGGAGGAGTAATAAAATTTGCCAGCACATGTAGGCCCTTGGTTTCCCTAGTAGCTTCAACAAACTCGGATCCTGCCATGGTCTGGCTGGGGAAGGAGGAGTATATTTTAGAGACTTTTTCTGCGAAGAACTCCGCGATACGATTGCACGAGTCCACCGAGCAATCCCTAAGTGCAACGGCTGACTTTCCTACCGAAAGAGACTTATAAATCAGGAACAATTCTTTCGCGGAATTCTCTGCCTCCATGATTTTATCTATCCAGAAAAACAATGGTTCCTGTGGCATATCACTAAATACATTTATGAATAAATTGGGCACCTAATACCTATCATGCTATTAGAAACAGGGTGGCAAAGAGAAAAGACACAATTGGGTCCGTATCAAACCATTCTTTTATGTAAATTTAGGGTTGAAAAAAATCAACAATGCTTTCGACTACAACATATACTACAATATATACAGTGCAGTGCAGTGTGTCCCCAGTGATTTGTGAAGTAACCAAAGAAACAACTGTGTACATACAGGTGAAATATACAGGTTACAATTGTGATTATTTACAAGAAAAGAGGCATACCTCAAAAAAGATTATTTAAATCAATCGTAGAACAGATGCTACACAATCATAGGCACTGTATGAGTCACATTCGCCTCCAGTACGTCGACGGCATGAGGGTCTCATCAGGACAAGGGGTGTGGGACGGCTAAAAAACATAATATATATTGTGCAATTATAATTATATGTAGTCGCCTTCAATATTAGTAAATATTCTTGGAAAGGTGGAGTGATTTACCTTAGAAGGGCCAATAGATGTAAACCCATGCGTGTTTAAGTAAATGATTTTACTTACAGTGAACCCGGCCGGGCACTGTCAGGGGGTAGACAAGTAAAGGCATTGAGTTAGCCACTGAGCCAAGAAACAACAGGGATACATATCCAAGGTGACTCATAATCCACAACTTACCACTGTCATAGACTTTTTAGTGGTTGTAGTGTCTCTGTGTCAAAAAACGAACGATGACGCTGTTTGGCAAAATCACTCAAGGTTCTGTGAATTTAACAATTGGGGTCTTAGTGATTGGTAAATAGGCAATATCTAATTATTTATAAGTGCTAAATACTCATCACGTAGTGATGCCTACCTGAGCGCGGTGTATACTAGCGCAATCGCTAGTTTCTACGATGGGTTTGTCATGTAGACGGACGGTGCCGTCAATGCGCGAATAAGCCAGACGATATCTGCAATTTTAAACGGAATCTGAGGTTAGCATGGGTTGGTAGTAGCTCAACACTACCAGATCTATATTTTTGTTTGCAATGCCAATGCCTACCTGGGCGCAGGAACCACTCGCATGATAGCCGCCTTCCCGGAATAGTATGGTGGCTGGCGGGTGACGTCACAGCGTTATAACGCGCCCGGCGTAACGCGCGTGGTTGCGGTAGAAAGGAGACTGTGTTCTAATGTTTATGTTATGCGGAGCGGGGTATTGTTTACGCAAGATTGTCTATATCTTGAAGAGCAAAATACACGCATAATTCAGATTAAAAGAGGCAAGGTTTAGAGTTAGACACAGCGCTGTGGCACGCCCAGCGTGGCGCGCGTTGTTATAATGGAAAGTGGACTATGTTCCAATGTTTATATTTTGCGGAGCTCTATATTGTTCACGCAAGGGTATCGTTATCTTAAAGAACAAGGTACACATCTAACACAGAATGAAGGGAGTACTAGAAGGAATGTAGGGGTAGGGATAGGGAGAGGCATATTTGCAATTCCATATAATTCCTGTATCGCTATTGTGTAGAAAAACAACGTTAAGTAATCCATGACTTTACAATATAGCCTCACTTCACCATTGTCTACTTCATCTCAATTTGTATATAAGTATTGTGTATACACATAGGTTACTCATCACTTGAATGTTACAACAAGGCACATTAACTGAACAATCTGTGCTGCTAATGCTCACATTATAATATCATTAACAAACATATATAACATTTCTTAGATCTCTGTGACTAAGGTAATATGCAGTTACTGATACTACAGTACAATGTGCCCCCAAATTGAAACTCTAAGCAATCATTAAATAAGTCCATATAGAGACAAATCTTATCACTGTGACTAAGGTAATATGCAGTTCTGCTATTACCGTAGAGTGTGACCCAGATTGAAAGTCTAGGCACTCATGAATCAAGTCAGTGTAGAGACAAAACCTCTCCATTCGTCAGCAGAATTCAAACCTTCATTAATTGAATTGATTTTATCTATCCAATGGCATTCACGGCGCTGTAAAATCTGAGTAATATCGCCACCTCTCTCAGGTAATGTTGCAATATCAATCACTTGCCATCGCATTTCGTCTGCTGTATGTTTGAATTCTTGGAAATGTGCCACGAGGGGCGCTGTTAGGACAGACTTCCTTATGCGGCTACGATGTTGCCCTATTCTGGCTTTTACCAATTGTTGTGTTTGGCCAATGTAGGGTAGCCCGCACGGACACCTTATGCAATACACAACATTCCGTGTATTGCAATTCGAGAAGAAATCTAATTTGTGATCACAATTACCATGTCTAAAGGTGGTGGTTTTGCAAGTTAGTGGGCAGATCACACAGTTGCCACATGGATAGTGACCGAGGAGAGGGGGGAGATTCCAGGATGTTTCGAGGCTGCTGATTTTCTGAGAAGTTTTTTCAGTGGATGACCTCAGTAAATGATCCTTTAGATTTTTTGCCCTTTTGTATGCGAACAAAGGTACATCCATTTCGGGGTCAATACTTTGGATTATTTTCCAATTCTTTGTAATTGTTTTACGAATCTTGTTGGTATTGACACCAAAAGTTGTAACACACACAATTTTATTCATCTCTCTCTTTGGTCTGGTGATCAGTAGTTCCTCTCGTGGGCAATACCATGCCCGTTTGAGTGATCTACGCACTATTCTATTGGGATATCCTCTTAGTATTAGTTTATTTTTCAAAACTTCTGATTCCTTCATGTAGTCCTCTCGTCGGGCACAATTCCGACGAATTCTCAGAAATTGGCCGAACGGCAGGCCGTCCCTCAATGCTCGTGGATGTTGACTTTTGTATGATAGCAGAGTGTTTCTCTCCGTAGGTTTCCTATGGAGCGATGTGATCAACATATTATCTGCGTTCAAGATGTTTAAATCTAGGAAAGGAATTGTCTCTTTGTGTATGGTAGAAGTAAAGGTCAAATGGATTTGAACAGTATTTAGATATGAGATGAATTTAGTAAAATTCTCTTCACTACCTCTCCAAGTTAGAAAAATATCGTCTATATACCTATACCAGCAATTAAGACAAAAGCTCCTTCAACGTAATTCATGTAAATATTCGGCAGATATGGGGAAAAAATTGCGCCCATACTGGTTCCACAGCACTGTTCATAAAATTGGCCATTAGAGACAAAATAATTTCTCTGAAGTGCTATTTCTAACAGAGAAATAATAAATGAAGTGGGAACATTAAATGGACGTGGTCTTGTGTCGAGAAGTTCTTTAATACAATTGATACTTTTTTTTTGGGCAATGTTCGTGTATAGGGATGATATATCAAGGGTAGCAAGCCAGTCAGTCTCGTGATTATATGGTATTTTCTCAACCAAATTAATCATGTGCATAGTATCACGCACATAGCTCTGTTGTAGAGGAACAAAGTCTCTGATAAAAAAATCGATGTACTTCCCAATTGGCTCTAAAATTGAGCCACATCCAGACAGGATGGGTCTACCAGGGGGGTGTGTGGTACTTTTGTGGACTTTGGGGATTTTATCAGCATAGTAGGCTGCTTTAGCATTCCTAATCTTCCCATGGTAAATGCGCATCTTTATTAAATATTCTTGTTTGACCTGGCTCCTAAAGGCCACCCGCCACTGCCTCTCTGAGCGCTTGCACTCCGCCTTAGCTGCCCGCAGCTCATTGTTGTACCACGGGGCAGTTCTCGGAGTACGGCAGCCCAGTTTCTTCCGGCAAAGTGGGGCCGTGCAGTCCAATGCCTCCATAATGCGTTTGGTCAGATTGTTACTGGCTATTTCCACATCCTCCCCACCCCCCCCCCCCCCCACCCCCCCTCCTGATGTAAGTGCCACATTGAACTTAGTTTGTGAAAATTTAGTCCACTTGCGGCTGAGATAGTTAAGGGGTGCCTGTTACGGTGCTCTACTGGCCGGAATCCGCACCACAAAGGGCACCAGAGAATGGTCCGACCAGGGGACTGGGATGACAGCTTTGACCTCTACCTCCCCCCAGTTGGCGAATATCGGGTCCATTAAATGGCCCATCTGATGAGTGGGGGACTTTACTCTTTGATCTAGCTGCAGGGCCTGTAATTCCTGACAGAGATCCACTGCCCCTCTATCCAAGGGATCTTCAAGATGGATGTTAAGATCCCCTAGCACGAGGAAATTATCTCTACGTAGCGCTGCCTCAGTACTACCCTCTACCTGACTGTCCTTGAACCTAGTATAGGGGCCAGGTGGCCGGTAGATCAGGAAGCCCTTCACTGTATTGCCACCGTTCACTTTAATAGTGAAAACACCTGCCTCACTATCAGAGATTGGCGCTCGCTCCATTTGGCAGCATAGCGGCTGTTTAAATGCGATGGCTATGCCCCCACCTCTGAACAGGAGGTCGAAATGATTCTCTGTGAGCAAGTCGTAAACATCTAATCTATGTTTACGCAAAGATCTCACATTCAGCAACCCACAGATTAGGCTAGTGTACTCCTGTTTTCCCTCTCTCCTCGTATTGCAGCGAAGCCTGCAATGCCTGCAGTCCACATCCACCTCCACTCTCACGCTACGCAGGCACACGCTAGGGATGTTACTACAGAGAGTCAAGAGTTGATCTCTGCTCCATCGTACCCTGCTCCCCATTTGACCAGGGGTTTGGGCCCTGGGCCGCGCCCGGGCGCGTACGGGCGAGCCGCTGGCGCGCCCGCTGCACTGCCGAACAGGCATCCGCCTCTTAACCACCCCCCCCAGCGTCTGAACTACTAGAGCTCTGCCCGCACACCGGAAGTGGCTGGCTTGGACCTTCCACGCCCTCTGCACGAACGGTGCTGGTCACCGGTGTCAGAACGGGGCGGGAAGGAAGAAAACAAGCCCAGCCCTCCTGCGTGATGTTGCAGCCGCTGCCGTCAGGTAGGAGACTTTAACCGTGAACACTGCCCCCAGTTAACCTTCACCAAATAGGCTAGCTGCCAAAGACCTCTGCAGTCCTGCCGTGCCCCAGTATAATTACACGGTACAAAAGGGGGTGGTGATGGACGGAGCATGTGAATTAATCAAACACTCACACCCAGTCAAAAGATCTGGGTTTAATCCATCACCGTTCTTTAGCCCACTCTGCCACCCCAGTTCAGACATGGCTATATGCAAATCAGTCTGACCCTGTGCCTCATGGGAACAGTCCAGCCCGAAATGCCAAGCCATGTCTTCCTTGGACCGGAAACAAGCTTCCGAGGACCGGTTTCTGGCATTCCAGCCGTCTTCAGCCCGGCTTGCTTGAATCCAGTGGCAAAGTGAGCAAGGGACTCGCGTCTGAGCATACCCTGCCACACTTATGGCGGCCAAAAGCGGTACAAAAGGGGGTGGTGATGGACGGAGCATCTGAATTAATCAAACACTCACACCCAGTCAAAAGATCTGTTCTTATGCCCACTTTCACCCCATTTTCAATGTTGATTCTTTACTTGAGTATAATTTATTAATTTCAATGTATTAATTGCCTGCACATAGTGACTTCTCTTACTGCCGCCGGGTGCTTTGACCTGCTTTTTGCTCCCTCTCGCATCACGCCTCGCGGCCCCCGCTTCGCGGGAGCCGCTGGAGGTATTTTCATTTCTGGACTGCCTGAGCCAAGAGGTGACCGCCGAGGGACTTTCATCGCACCAGGGACTGCGAGGACCAGCGGGCGCTGTGTTACTAACTCGCCGCAGCTGGTCCTCTTCCCGCCCCCTCCCGCCTGGATTTGAAGAGCGGAGTGCTGGACGCTCTCTCTGTGCCTGCACATAGTGACTTCTCTTACTGCTGCTGGGTGCTTTGACCTGCTTTTTGCTCCCTCTCGCATCACACCTCGCGGCCCCCGCTTCGCGGGAGCCGCTCGAGGTATTTTCATTTCTGGACTGCCTGAGCCAAGAGGCGACCGCCGAGGGACTTTCATCGCACCAGGGACTGCGAGGACCAGCGGGCGCTGCGTTACTAACTCGCCGCAGCTTGTCCTCTTCCCGCCCCCTCCCGCTATTTAGAGACAGCCACTGACGCACTAGCGGGACGCGCGCGGGGCAAAGCGCGGAGCGAAGCCCGGGCAAAGGGTGGGCCCTCAGTGACTGAGGTAGGCTGGGCTGGGCCACGTTATTTACATTTGCTTTTAAATACACGCGTTGCGTTTCTAAGCGAAGTGCCGCCTTGTGAGGTTTAAAATCGGCTACCTGCTCCTTTGACACTGACTGTAGGCAACACCAGACTTTCCTCCATTATTACATTTATTTTATGGTCTATTCACGTTCTTAATCACACTCTTTGTGGAAGTTTATTTTTTATAAACGACATATTTTGTATAATTGCCGGAGAGGATGACGAAGAAACTTCGCTCTGGGAGAATATTGGGGGAAGGTCCTGTGCCAAAACAAAATCCAACCCCCTAAGAAATACATCAGTCAACAACCCTCTACTAAAGGGTCAATGTCAGCTCTTTAAACTGTGGGAAAAACCAGTGGATAAGAATTTACCAGTTGATGAAATAGAAAGCTCTGTTTCAGTTGCGCATGCGGGACCGACAAAAGTGGTTGATAATTCGGTCCCCCATTTTGCTGTGAGAGATCCATCCCAATTAGAAACTGCTGCGAGGACCTGCCTTGTACATTCTGAATTTGATAGTGATATCAAGCTCCATGTTCAAACTGCGGAGAGAGAACAAGCTAACAACTTACCAGCTCCACAAGTCTCTACTCCTTATGTTCGGTCAGGAGGAGATTCCTCATTGTCATCCATTGACCTAGAACTCTGTGGCCGTTACTAGGATGCCGGTAGTTTGAAATCCCCAGAAGCCATTAAGTCCTCAGTGGGTGCTACTCCTTCTGGGCTATTGTTGTATAGCAGCACTCCTTCAATAAATGTGCAGGACATGTCCGCATTGCTAAATGTCTCCAAGAGCCCTGAGCTCAATCTATCTGGAATTTGTCCTTCTGCTGCTGCAGGCGAAAAACCTATATCGGAATCTCTGATTGCCCTGGAACATTTGCGGGCCTCTATATTACTTCTTTTGGGCAAATTTGTGGGTAGCTCTGACTGTATTTTGGATTCTGTCACACAAATATTGAATACGTTGCTGCTAAAAGTTCCTGAAAAGAGGAGTGACCCCCCCCCCTGAGGCCGGTATTAGTTTGGCAACTGGGTATGTAAATGTTCCTGCAGGGAACTCTGGTATAAAGTCTACAGTAGTAGTTCAAGAAAACGATGCCAAGGTCCTGCCAGTCACTGCGGCGACTAACTGTGTAAAGAACTCAGATCTTGAAATAGAGGAAGAAAATCTGTCTGTCTCAGTTTTAAAAGTGGCACAAGAATTATTTCCAATATTCATCCCTGAAAAAAAAGGCCAACACGATGATGAGAAAGTGATAAAGGAAAAAATCGGCAAACATAAAAATAATAAAGGAAAAAAAAGGAAACTTGTGCGCAAATACAGGAAGAAAAGACAGAGGCGGATAATCTTCCAAGATCCAATTGTTTTAACTGATAATGAAGATAATGTCACCGACTCTAACCCGGTGGCCACGAATTCGGTTATTGAAACCGTTCAGATTGTGGTCCAGAGGTCATATGTAATACTCTTCCTATGACCGTGGAGGACCTACCTCAGAATGGTGGACATGGGTTGATTGCCCCTCCAATGGCGGAGGTGAGGAGACCTATCCCGGCCGAACTTGGGGCCCTCAACCCTTTGGCTTCTTCTTTTTCTCCTATAGATGGGGATGATGTACGTCCACATCTTTCCTCCCAGGCAAAAATATCAATGTCTTATGTGGACACTTTGGTTCTGGACTTTTTGCCTTTATTTGATGCTGATTTGCCCTTTAACAGATCATGGCTGCTTAAATGTTTTAGAGACTTGGAAAGTCTTCACCTTATACAATCAAGTGACATTGAGTTAGTTACTCTGTTAGGTGGAGATAGTGTGACACGCATAAGGGTCAAATTTCATTCTAAAATTATTGTAAATCTTATATTGCAACAAGCGGAGAATTTCCAATGTAGAGGAATTGACGTTTTGCCTATTTTCACTCTAGGAAAAGCCATTCATTCTCATAGGATGGCCCAAAAGGGTGATAAACAAGATGGGGCCCTTTCTCCCTTTAATGATTTAAAGATTTGGGTTTCTAAGGGGAAACGTTTGGTCTCCCAGGTATTGCCCCCTCCACGAATTCAGAACTCTCTTCCATCAGAGGATAATCAACGGTGGAATTGGCTGCCTAGTGCCCTATCAAATAAGAGCACAGATAATCCCAAATTATTTCAACATCTTTAACAATAATTTGAAAATTATTTCTTGGAATGCAGCCGGGATATATAGTAGTCCAGAGAAACTAGAGTTTCTATTCTCGCTGGAAGCAAATGTGATCTGCATCCAAGAAACATGGTGTACTAATAACATTTATGCAGGGAAGGATTACTATGTGTTGGAAACGCCGGCTGCTCCCTCCAAGAAAGGTCATGCTAAAGGGGGAATTGCTTGCTTTTTGTCTAACAAACTGCAGTGGAGATTCTCTCACTATATTGACCCAAGTAATCTCTTCCAAGCTATAACAATAGCAAATCTCCCTAGCTTTGCAAATAAGTCCTCTGTCGTAATCATTAATGCTTACATTCCTCCCGAAGAGTGTTTTAACATTTTATTGAAGCAAGTGTTTCAGTATATCAGACAGATTAAAAAGGTTCATCCTCCACCTGAAGTTATCCTTGTAGGAGATTTGAACTGTAAAATTTCTAATGCTAGTTTAAATTTATTTAGAAATAAACCTAAAGAAGAGGCCTATTTTATTCCACAATCCCTCTTTCCAGATAAAATAATAACTAATAAAAGAGGGAAGATTCTTTTGGAAGAACTGCCGGCAGTCGAGGGGCTTATTCTAAATGGGAGATTCCCCTCTGATGTGCCTACGAAATTTACTCATAGGTCCCCCTTTAGTGCCTCAATTCTTGATTATGTGATCTCCGATTATGACATTTTTCCATGCGTTCAGGATCTTATGGTATCCCCAACACCCTTGAGTGACCACAACATAATCACTATAACTATTTCTTTAAAACCTCCTCCCACTGAGTCTTGGTCCCTTAATAATAACGATGTTAATTTCCATGGATCTTCGGGTAGATGTTTTTGGAATCCAACTGCCATTATAGGTGTTCAGGATATTCTATGCAAAACCATATTAGAATTAAGCGATTGGCAGGGTTCCGAAATTGTTAACTTTGAAAAATTTATGAGGAAGATCATCTTGGATGTGAAAAAGGCTAGTTGTTCTGGGAAAAGGTAGTTTATCCTAGTGTATTGCGTACCCTGAATAAGAAAATAAATAAACTAGTGCGGGAGCAATTCTTAGGTAGATCTGGTGAACTAGCAAACGAAATAGCGAGGTTAAAAAGAAGGAGAACTAGATTGAAATTGAAACTAAAAAAAGAGAAGGAAGATTCTGTATGGATAAATCTAAGGGAAGCCGTTGTGCATGGTAAGGCTAGAGAATTTTGGTCTATAGTTGGTAAGGGATGTGGTGCCAGAACTAGCCCTCTCCCCATCCATATATCTGAAGAGGTATGGTCCTCTCACATTCGGAAGCTGTATGCTGGGAATGACACATTGGTTGAAGATAGTGAGCCTGTTCTAACATCTGAGGATCCTATTAATTTCCCAAAAGAGAAAACCATAGAAATGGCCATAAAGAACATGCGCTCCTCCGGAGCAATAGGACCTGACGAACTACCTATGACGGTTTTGAAGCAGGAGCCCTCTTTATGGAGTAAGATCCTCTACCCATTGTTTAGATCCTGCTTTGTCACTAAAACGGTCCCTGCTTCTTGGAGGGGAAGTTTATTGATCCCTATTTTTAAGAAGGGAGCTAGGGACAACCCCATGAACTACCGTTTGATAGCTCTCCTCGACTCAATCGGAAAGGTTTTTGCAAAATGTATCCTAATATTACTTAACGAATGGATCGAGGAGAATAATATCTTACCATTAGAACAAACTGGTTTCCGTAGGGGGCACGGTACACTAGATAATCTCACCGCCCTACAGGTGATCTCGGACAAATACACCCATGTGCGAGGGGGGGTGGTGTTTGCTGCGTTTATTGATTTCTCCACAGCGTTCGACAAAGTAGATTGTCGTACGCTGTGGAGAAAATTAGCAGCGCTAGGCTTACCATCTTACTTATTGGATCTTGTACGTGCTCTCCATACGGATACTTGGTGTTGTGTGCTTCAAGGTGGAGAAAGGGGACTCTCGCAATTAATTACATCTTTGAACGGCCTTAAACAAGGTTGCCTTCTGGCTCCATTTTTGTTTTCCTTGTACACTGTAGATCTTCCTGCTTCCCTGACTGCTTGTTTGGGTATAGCTCCGGTGGTGGGGGGGGTTCCCTTTCTCTTGTCTGATGTATGCCGATGATATTCTTGTCCTAGATTTAACACCTAAGGGTCTGGCTAATCGGCTGCAGGCTTTACATGCATTTGCTGACTCTCATTTTATGAAGATTAATACATCTAAAAGTAAAATTATGTGTATTGCAGGGAAAAAGAAGTGTCGATCTGAAAACTTTGGATGGTCTATAGGTGGCCAGAAATTAGAGGTTGTCAAATCCTATACCTTTTTGGGTAAAGTAATTGCGGCCAATTTGAGTGAGAAGCCCCATATCGAGCATAGTTCACGTAAAGCCCTCGCTCATGGCAAAGGTTTGAATTCCCTTTATCTCGCCACTGGTAAAAGACACTTCGCCTGTTTACTTGAGGTGTATAGGGCAAAGATTCCTGCTACGATATTATATGGCATAGAACTTGTAGAGCTGAAGCACTGGGGTTTCTGCCACACAATTGAAGGGAAACTCCTAAGATCCTTATCTACCCTCAACACCGCGTGCTCCCTGGCCGCATGTAGGCTCGAATTTGGCCTTAGGAGCAGTTGGGTTCAGGAACTATGTGCTCTGGTAAGATGGGTGGCATGCTTGGCCAGAGCTGAACCGGGATCGATGAGAGCTCTTCTTAAAGGAGAACTGTTGGGCAACTTCAAAGAGTTCTCTCGAATAGTAAGGAACTTTAGAAGAGCTGTGTCACTTCTAAAGCTAGACGAAAGTGTTTTATTCCTACACTCGCCGACTCAGCTAAAAACCCTGCTGAAACAGGCATCGTGGGAACTCTGTTTTCAAACAGATAAGAATGTAGTACAAGAAAAAGGGGGTTGTTATCTCCTCCTTAATTCTTATTCTTTGAAGTTGGCCCAACCCTATGCCACATGGAATATTCCACATGGTGTCCAAAGATTGTGGTTTCTTTTAAGATATGATCCATTGCCCCTAAATCTACTATTATCTAAATGGTATGGATCCTCTCCGATGTGTAATTTTTGTAATACGAGTGTTCAGGATCAAATGCATGTCCTGTTGATTTGCCCTGCACTCCGCCTATTGCGGTTTAACCACATCCGCGCTAGTGGAATTCTCCTCCTGTGCTCAGATTTACAAAAGCCCATGCTTCATGACGAGCTGGGCTCGGCATCAGTGTGCGAGGAGGCTACGCCATGACGAGCCCAGCTCATCATGAGCCTGAAAGGGGTTAAATGGTTAAAACCAATATGTTTCCAACTAGGCATTTCCAATGTAAATATCTTCCTACAAGCTCTGCACTGTCCCCCAAATGAAATGTTTTGCTTCTATATCTTTAATTTTTTTAAAGGTTCTTTAGCTATTTATTAATGTGATATGGAGGTGTCTGATGTTGATTATTCTTGTCTACTGTCAATGGATGCAATTTGTTTCGTGCTTGTTGTATTGAATTTTTCTTTTGCATGTAATTTGTATTGTGTATTTTATGTGGCCCTCGTTGAGAGCGAAAACATAATAAATAAATTGAATTGAATTGTAATATTATTTAATATGGTTAGCAGTCGCAGACTCCCCGAGTATGCCTTGTGGACCCCCTCAATGAGGGGGTCCTTGGACCACAGGTTAAGAACCACCGTGCTACAGCACTGAATAGGAAGCCTGCTATAAAATTTGGCCAAGTCCATAAATAAAATCCTAGAGCGCTGAGTGATACAAAGAGTCAAAAAGGGAGGGCAATTTGGGCAAAGTAAAACTTTAAGCTGGAGCCCTGCTGAGTTCTGTAACTATTCTGCACCAAAGTGCCTGTACAGGTTTCCTAGATGACCTTTGACACACACATAGCATCCTGTGTTCATCTCATGTTGTTTTTCATTCTACTACTAAACTTTACTGTGAAAAGCGAGATAGCAGTCTGGGTCAGCAGTGATGCTATTAGCTATGAAAGCACAGAAAACGCTAGCCGCACCAGTGTATGGCCTTTAACTGGAATATCTGCGACTTGTAACGAGTTTAGTATTTCTCTGAAATATACATTTCTCTGAATATCTTCTCTTCAGTGAAAACGCGTTCACACCAGATATAAATACTAGTTCACCATTATCAAGAAAAATTCAGACCTTGTGGTTTGTGATGTAAAACACACAAAATTGGAATGCAAATTATGTTGTACATTTGCTTTAAGCTATTTCACTTCATAAATCATACTGGAAGTATACAGTATATGAGTTACTGGTGTACTATGAAAGCACTGTGTTACATGATAATTGTGTGCAATGAAATACTGAACAAAAATGGAAATGTGGACATGAATAAGTGAAATGCAATACGAATAAATAAATAAATGCTATGAGGGGGACAGACTGTATACAAAAGAAGGTATTGGGTCCTACCACTGACCAGCCCAGACCTCAACAAATGCTAAACAGAACAAGATGGCTGGTCAGGATTGTTTTAAGAAAAATCGAGGCCCACACAGCCCATGTGTGCTGCGTGACCAACAGTTTTATATCGCAAAAGAATGTATTTTCATTTATAATCAAGTTTCATTAGTTTATCCAACGATGACATCAAAGGAAAATACTGTCAAGACAGTCAGTTCAAAAACATACAATTGTGTGCACAATATATACAAGTGTACAAAATGCTCAAAATTTCACAACACCAAAAGAAAGCTAAATACAAAATGATTACATTCCAAACCAATTGCAACATAAAAAATATTTACACAAAGCACAATACTACATGTGGGAAGGAGCCAGTCCTTTAACTAGAATACCAGTGGACAGGCGGAGCTGAAGGTGGAATAAGGTTGCCTGCCTGTCTCACAGAACCTGTGATGGAATGTTTATGAGATTGCCAGCAAGGGCCCACAAAAGTGGTATTAGTTAGTCCCTAGCTGCACCCTTCTTTCTTGTCACACAGGCTGGGGGTCAACGCGTTTTGAACCGTAGATATTGTAGGTTCTCCTCAGGACAGGAACTGGGTAAGAGCTTCTCTGCACAGCGAGCACAAAGGCTGCAGGGGTGAAGGCGGACTGCAAATCAAAAGAAGTATTCTGTAATTAGTTGTGGAGGTGTTATACATCAGGGCGCCCGCGACGCGGTGCGCGATCGATTAGTGGATCGGCTCACATACTGTTTCTTGCATCAGCTGCACACGATTACAATTGCAGGAGGACGGTCCGGGAGGAGTGGCGGGTATTGTTCTACTGCGAGTAGCCGTCGTGCAGAAGAAGGAAGGATTCCTTTCCAATGCCGCACCCGTGAACTGTGTACGAGGGGGACAGAAGCAGGACAATTGCAAAGCACACAACAGTGGCAGCCGCAGTCCTTTATAACTTTTGAATTCTGCCAACACAGATTGCTTAAGTTCATTCAGAAGGCTTTCACACCTGCACCCACTGCTAACCACACACGTGTGCCTGCATGCAACAGTCCATGTTATCTTTATTTTCAGCCAGGAATGTGGTATTGTAAACCCACAGTTAATCAGAAAACTTCAGGGTCATATTATGAATGTATGTGTGTGTGTATCTCAAACGTTGCCGATAGGTAGCAGGCGCTGTACAGAGTCACAGGCAAAGATAGTCAATGAATCAGTCTAGGGATAGCTGGGTTCTGGGAGCAGAACTGGACTGTACCTGTGTTATGATGTAGTGTAGTTAGATGTGCTGTGGTTGATGACTTTATAGATGATGCTGCAGGTTTGAAAGATAGTTCGGACTGGCAACAAGTGGCCATAGGTTTCCATCATGGTAGTAGAGTTCCATCATGTTCATATTTCTTCAGGCCCTTACTAAGGCATTCTGTGAAATGTATGATGCCCTTTAAGGGAGGACTTGTGTGGAGTCACGTGGCAGTGGAGCAGAACATTGCCACCAACCATATGCAACAGTATACCATTAATAGTGGTTCAAAAGTCACTTTCTGGGAGCAACACTGATGGTTAATGAGCCATTCTCACACACATACTTCCTTTATTCCAAGGTGGGATAGCTGCACTCCAATAAGTGAGGATCTACTTCAGGGTGTTAGCTTTTTAATAAATTACACTTCACAGTATCTGTTTCAACATGGACTGAATCTCTGAAAACAAAAGTGGTGGCATAGCCTTTATTTAGAAGTCTGCCCTCTTAATTCCAGTTCCATCCTCACTCCCATATCAGGGACTCTAAAAATCTTTACTTTAGTTTTTTAAACTTATTTCTACCTTAAAAGCATGTTACTTCAGCTACTCTTCCACAGTTTCTCAGCACTTTCCTTAATATTTTTCTGTCTGATTTATGTGATTCTTGGGCCATTTCAACAAAGCTCATCCCTGCTTTACATTTTTTTTCTGAGTGTGGCTTGACTTGGCTGTCTCATTCTCCAATGAATTAAGAGTGCATAATGTACTCTGCTTTGCTTTGCATTCTGACTGCCTCCCATGTCAAAAAGATGTTCAAGGTTACGCACCATCATGAGTAGATTGCATTTTAAACATCACCACTCTGAAAATACTTTTCTATGAACTCTGATGTGCCTTAAGTGTCTCAATTTCAATTTCTGTACTAGATGCAGGCAAAGCTGTTTTTTCCAAATAAATTCTAGGTTCCCATAGGAGATTAACTTTGGCACTTTCCAGGGGCCTAGCTTGTGAGGCCTGCATTTCACAATTTACTTAGATCGTCTTTGGCTCATGAGACACTGTTACTGTTTGTATTTCCACCAAGCTTTGACTTTCAACCCGATTGGTAAACTAAAGACAACATTTAAACAAAAATCTGGATGTCTTAAACTACTTATTATGTCACCTCCTTCAAATTCTATAATGCCAATACAAAGCTAAATCTGTTTTGAAAAATACGTTCTCTCCTACACTACTAATAGACATCAAAAACTTGTATTATCATTTATGCGCCAGCTTTTAAGATTGTGTGGTGGATACAGGTATTTGTGCCTAGGATGAGACCTTTGCTAACCATATGCCTGTTACCTAGGTAGCAAACCCCCTCCTTGAGTCCTTTCTCAGCTCCTACTACCTGCCCTTTATTACTAAATTCCATCTACATAATATCACTAAATCCCATTTGAAGAGATGCATATTTGTCAGGTTACAGGGTCCTCTGATGCCCTAATTTGAGCATGATTTCTGGTTAATTGGATCATCTGCATCTTTGCTCATCACTCTGGGATTCTCCTAGAAGCCTTCACCCCTTCTGTTCCATTCCCCAAGTGAACAGATCTTATTTAGAGAGTGAGACCTGAGCTAATTAATAACTCGATAAAGGGAATATTTATTTTTGATTAGGGCTTTAAATATCAGATCTCTATTGAGATCAGTACCATGTTTAAATCATGACAATCTGAGTTTGTTGTAACCAAATGTATCTGTTTGTTGAAGCGTATATTTCAGGCTCTCCCATAGAGTCTGGAGGGGCAACTTAATGAAAGAAGCTTAGATCACTAGACTGTCCGGAGAAGCGTGTGACAACAAGTATTTTGGGTTATAAGCTGCAGGCCTGTGTCATCATGCAATTGGACTGTGCACTGTCAGACCTAAGAATAGATTGGCCCAGGCCGACAACATGAAGTCCAATAGTGCCTCATTGAAAGGTGGGAGAGGCTCTGAAAATGCAGAGGAAGGTTGGGAGATTTCTGAAAAGAATTTAAATTTGGCCTCAGTGGTGGGCAAAGTCCGTTCCGTCGCCTTCTGAAGGAGTTAGTGTAGTAGGGCATGTATCTTTAGGTGATATGTCTAGTAACTTCCATTTTGTAAGTCGGATAAAAACCAGCATCAGTATAATGTAGGGAGTTGGATTATCAGCCTCTGTGTCATCATCTTGTGTATGGCCATAATCTTTGTCAGGCATGGCTGCGAAACGGAATGCAAAAATATCTACCAACCAGACAAACCTTTGGACCCTAGAGCGTGATCAGCAACAGGCTTGACATCAAAACAAGCTATTTGCATAATGTAAGCTGACTTCAAAGATGAAAGTGTGCAGGGTACGAGCCCAAGGGTGATGCAGAAGTCATGGACAGCATTGAGTGCACTGGGGCCAGCACCTTGGAAGACCTAGACTTCCTTGGAAATGGTTCCAAGGTTGGGGTCTGCAGAGGTGCGGGTTGAAGACATAAGCCTGTGCTGGATCGTTAGAGGAGGACTGTGCTGTAATTTCTCAAAGATCAGAACGAGCTCTGACGAAGAGATGGTGTTGGAAAAACGGCATTGAGTCCTGGGAACACTTTCTCGAGGAAGCTGAATATTTCCTCCTCTGTTTATGTTTTTAGCAGTTTTTGAGGGTAGATGTCTTGGCAAATCTGTTCCCTTTGGGAAATGTACCTGAAGGAGAAAGAGAACATTTTGGCACGTTTCTACGGCCTTGGCAAAAATGAACTTTGCCCCCCTTTTCTCTGATGGACTTTAGAGCCATCAAGGAATAAGAATCGCGGGCTAAGGGGAGGGGGGAGGAGGGGGGGAGTGTTTGGATTCAAAACACCACATACCCATGTCTTGTGGGTGCAATGATGACATCTTCTTTTGGCATCTGCAAAAGGTGTCAACACTGAAAAACATAGGAGGACATAATTGATCTAACTGCTGTTGATGCTGAAGAATTTCTCTGGTGAAGCACTGAGATGGGCTCCAGACCTGCATTGATTAGTCATAAAAAAAACAGGAGCTTGCCAGTCGGCCAAAGGCATCGCATCCCGGGCGGGTGAGATTGCAGCTAGAGCAGCATGGCACCACCTGGCAAAGCTGAAGAGCTCCTGCTGTAGAAACACGTTTCTGCGTCCATACTGGTGTCTGAAGGATATTCAAAGCTTGAGGAATCTATAGGAAAACATAGCATCCACCCAAAGTATTATTACATTTTCCTTAGGCCATGGCTTGACGTTATCATTTAGTCACAGATTTTATTGTTCACAATGATGTTATGTAATTGTGGCCTGCTAAGTTTGTACTTGGAAATTACTACTGCAGCTTGCTATTGCAAGATTTTAGATCTATAACATGCTCTGTGTAACCTTGTGTTGTTAGGAGCATAATATGATCATTTTAGCCTGATAATTATCATTTCACATCCAAGACATGTTCTTCTTATTTTCATTCACTGTCATTACAATGTCCTTTGACTTGGACTTCACATGCATAAATATGAGGAATTGTAGTTACTGATTATATGAGATTATTTCCATCCACAGTTGGTTTTGACGTGGCCCTCTGTGTCGAGAGATGTACCAGTGAAGCCATATATGTATCTTAATGGCAGAGTATGTAGAGGTGTTCTAATATACTTCACCTCCAATATATTGGATTCCTAACTCATTTGGTGATCTGAGGTTTCCGGCAAGACCTATTGATGTACTTAAACCTGTGTGGTTAGAAATGTCCTCCACATAATAGTGTTGTCTTGGATGTTCATGCCTGATGTTTTACTAACCATATAAATGGCAAGACTACTGAAAGCACCATTCAGAGCACAAGCTTCTTTATCCATATGTGATGCATCATGATGTGGGAATCCTTGGCAAAATATATACTGGCGAGGCAAGAAATTATAAGCTGACTGGTTGGTATATTTTGGTCATAGTCACTGCATTCCTGGTAAATTCTGATCTGTCACATTTCACATTAGCATGGGATTGTAGTGAAGGCTTGTTGACCTGAGGATGATGCATTTGTATTTGATAAAGTTGAGCTAACCTCTTACTCACAAATATGGCTTCTCCACTGGTATGTGCAGCTTTGGTCCTTATCTTGGCCACCAGACGTTGCACAAACATCGAACTACATTTCTCCCAAGCACATTTAATTGTAGTGTTTGTAGTTAAACAACTTACATCTTGATTGTGCCTTTGTTATAGTTCCTGTTGTGATGATCATGTCACAGAAAGGCCAAATGCCTGCTGTTGCCATTTTGACAGCAAGGTTACTCACACACTATAAAGAGCTATAATAGGTTAATCTCACATGTGACAGTGATACTGAGAACAGTGTCACGAAGGGATTAAGTAACATAGTTGCTGAGTTTTGAGCGCTACAGAAGTGGTTATGAATTATATTACATTGTAATCTAAATGACCTCATTGGTAAATGCATTTTGAAAAATGCAGCAATAATTTATATATGTCAAAATGTAATATTGTGTTGTGTTCTGATGTTTGAAAGCTGTGATCACTTCAAATGTTTCTTATGATGTATGAACAAATCTAATAGTAAAAATATGAATCTGAATAATTAAGTAATCCAATAAGGCAGCATTTCCAATAGTATAACTTTTGTGAGCAGTTGAGCCTTGTTGCATCTTAACGTATGAACCTTACAGATACATGATCTTTTTGTCTCAACAGAATCACGAGAAAGTGAAGTAAAAGAAATTCTTGTAGATATTAAGTACCCCGCAACAAAAAAACAGGTATATTTTCAATTACACTATCGCTCTGATGCATAAAATCATATAAGCATATATAATTAAAGACCTGCTTTTAGGAAAGCTTTATTTTGTTGTATTTCTGACAGGCTTTGGAGAAGATTCTGGCGAGTGATCGCATATCCTTCACTTCTCTTACCAGCATAATTAGGGCATTGACTGATGCTTTAAAAAGTCAAGGTAAGTTAACATATTTGCTATACTTTATAAGGCACATAATAATAGTATGCCTATTATGGTTTATATAAAACTGACTGAGTGTTTAAACACGGTCACATGTTCTTTATGCAGCTGTCAAAAGTGTATTGCCCTGTTTCAACCAATAACACAGGGCATGTTACCTTTTTGTTTAGTCTTTTAAATTATAAATGTTAATCTCTATCAGTTTGGATACACAAGATACAATCTCTGCAGTGAAACAAGCCACTAGCCTCTTAAAAACAAAAGCAGTGTAAGTTTAATAACCCCTGCATAAGATATGTATTAGCAGGAACTATAAAATATGAATATCATTACTGGTGGTTTATGGCTGCATTTTTAAAGCTTCAAGTAGCCTGGAGACATTTTGTTTCGGAACAGAAACAAAGAAAACCATCGAGTTTCAGTTACTGCAAATTTCATATTGTTTTTTCACCTTATTTCTCACAGTTTTCAAGAGGTGAATGATTCTGGAGATCTTTGGTTCTTTTTCTTTACCAGACCATTTTTGTAATCGATAAAGCTGGTTTTCTAGTATGTTCATGAGCACTGTACTCCGCAAAAAAGTAAAGCCCATCTAGGATGCAATCATTGCTTGGCTGTTTTCTCTGAAAACGAGCACCTCGTCATGGTCAGGTTACTCTATTCCCTTTATCAGGGCTGCAAGGTGACCTGCCCCACTGCAGAGGTACACATCTAGCACAACTAGCATTGGGATAACCACGTCCTCTGGCTTGAATGCTCTAGTGTGTGCTAAAATCATTTTTGTTTGGCGCTCTTTGCGTGCATATGTTTGAATGTATTAGCACATTAAAGCCAGTCCTATTTAGCCGTAAGTACCAACTCGTACTCAACATTGCTATTTAAACCTAAATAATCTATGTAACTCGAGTACTGATAAACCACTGAAGGAAATTTCCTCTTCTTAAAATGAATACGCCATCAATAGAGAAGAATATTTGATGCAACCCCTCCTCCAAATCATTTGTATATAAATGAAAAATAAGAGGCACGAGCATATAACTTGGCTTAAATCCCTTTCAAATATCAAAATATTCAGCTCATTCAAAGATTAGAATGGATTTTAGCAGGTAAGGTTCGGGGGTGGATTATTTATTTAAAGATACCCCTTAGCAGTAATCTATTGACAAGTTTCAAAACATCTGTAGTTTTCTGGTCGATCCTGGCTTTTGATCATGTCTCGTCACCACATATTTTGACTTCCAGTTGAAGGTGATTTCACGCTTGGACAGCACGAAGGCCAGATCCTGGAACGTACTGGTCACTTTATTTTTAGAAGTATGGGGGAACCGATCCCTTAGGCAGTGACCCAGGGTACAAGGGACCTCTCCATCTATAAGTGTATCAACTCTACGCTGTGACCTCCTCCCAGAACTCAACACTCGAAGGACCGGCTCCCAGGGCTCTGCACCTAGAAAAGGCTACCCCCTCTACATGGAAGCTCTGTTTATTATGCTTGGGCGTAATTTATGCTCTATAGAAGACATAGAGGTTAATCAATTTAAACAAAGCATTACAGGACACTTTGGGGATTCGGTCTAGTACCTTTGCCCCTGCTGCCAGTGGCAGGGAGATGCCCAAAGCTTCCTCCCAAACAGATGTTAGTTTTTTTTCAATGGGCCTATAGTGTGTTCTCTAATATCTCCTCAGATGCAAGAGACAGCCTTAAAAGTGCCTGAGGAAATGGCCATATAATGACAACAGTGATGTTTAGGGGTTTCCACTACGCCCATGAACCAATGTTTCCTGAGTGTGTCTGTGATCGCCCCATGTAGCAGAAAGTAGCTAGGCAGTAGATCATATTCCAAGAGAAAATCCTCAAAGGGCATCAATGTCCCTTCTCTAAACAAGTCTCTCTCCGTGGAAGCTCCCGCTGTCACCCACTCCTCCGCGCTCCCAAGCACATCCATGTGGTAACTTATGCAGCATCTCTATGGGCAAATCTGGGCAGTATGGGATTTTTAATGTAATTTTTCTGTAGGCATTGACGCCAACATTTTATAATGACTCTGAACTCTTGTGAGTCCTCTGTAGATGGGAGTCGCACTCATAATAGTGTTTTAGTAAGGTTCTTAAGCCCTGGAACAAGAGGTCTTGCTTTCGCCCTCGTTATGCATTAGTGTGCAAGCCACTAAACCAGTGGCTTAGGAATGGGGATGCAGGCTCCCCGGGTGTCATCCCTGAGGGGGGTGACAAAATGGCAAACATTTGTGTTTTTAAAAGAAAAATACAATTTGGGGCTCACAACACTTTTTCTGGGAAAAAATATTATTATTTAAAATTAGTATAATAACTTTGTCTGACAATTAACTTCCACAAGTCAACATAATACGTATTGAAACTTTTTAGGGCAGTCAACAAACTGACAAGAAATGTTCTGCACTGGGTACCACCTGACCTTGCAATGCCACTGCAATGAACATACCACTCTAGTTCGGCTGTCAGGTAATATGATTTAAAGTCCGGGACTGCCAGGCCCCCCAACTCTGTTGGACGCCTTAGCGTTGCAAGTGCCACTCGTCTTTTTGTCCCTGACACTATATCAATTCTATAGTCATAGCCCAATTCACAGAATATGTCAATATGTTAAGGTTTAATGTAATTTTCATATTTTGGGCTAATTGATGGTCCTCTACATTGAATAACACTAAATTAAACTTGACCTAGCTCGGTGCTCTGTGTCACACTGTGTTCAGTTGCTTCAAATATGTAAGAATAATTTTCAAAAGTAATAGTGTCTGAAAGATTTTCCTTATTTATTTGTTTTGCAGAGCTTGAGAGTGTGGATGAAGGGCTACTACAGCTATGTACTCAACGGCTTAAGCTTTTGCATCTGTATGATTCTGTGAGCCAATTGAATTCTGCTGAACTACAGCCAAGAATGTCAGTGTCAGATAATGTAAGTGACCTGTTTTGCAAACTTTCTGGGAAATATTTATTTTTAAATGGAAACCGTCTTTCTACTTATATAACTATGCTGAGGCTAACTAGATTGTTTGAGGGAAGTCCAAGCGCTTTTCATTGTTTTAGTAGAAATAAGAATTTAAATCTTCAGGAGACCTGCATATCTCAAAGGCTTTAGATGCATAGGAAATCCTAGGCAGTGTTCTACAAAATAGATCAAAGGAAAATACATATTGGACACCTCCTATATCTCTACAGAGAGCCCAGAAGATGCTGCATATCAAACATTGAGTTCTATACTCCCATTACATAACAATGTCTTTATGGAAATGTTTGTGCCTTGATTATAAAGAGGGGACCTGCAACAGGTTGAATACAGTAGCAGTGCACATTTCCTCAGAGCAATTATGATACTATTCTATATCACAAATAATTACCAGCAAATATTGTTATTTGAATTTGCAGGTTATATATGCCCAGGTGGGTAAAAGAGGTTTGCTTATCAAAATAATCAGGCTCTTACAGTACTGTGGTCCTGGTTCGTGCTACTTTGAGGTTTCTGATGAGCACCGCATGTAAAGCTAGTGTGGGTTTTAGAATCTGGTTTTGTCCATCTGTGTACTATGAGGTGGTTATATTTTACTGTGTGGTTTGGTCCTCTCTGTACTGTAAGGCGGTTTATATTTTTTCGCTTAGTCACACCTGACCGACTGGGAAGGATTAGATAGTATAATCACTGTGGGTATGACAAACAACATAACAGGCCCAGGTTGGCTCAGTCTTGCCTGCTCTGCAGCAGGGCACAACCTTCTTCACGCCACCTGACTCATAGACGGCAATGCAGAGGTAATTAGAGGCAGAATAGCTGTGCCTCGTCCTCTTATATTTCATGGATTATAGCTGGAGATATGCCTTTGAGCCACAATGAAATCAACACATAAATGATACTGGATATATATCCCTTTGATAGACCATTAACAAGTATTGAGGACAATCTTTGCTGGGAACATAAAGGCTTTCTGCACAATGCCTCATTGTACAGTCCTCATAGTGAGAAAAGTGATGTGCTTTTCAAAGTCTGATCCCCATTTTCTGGTCCAATGCATTTCCTGGTTCACTGTAGCTTCTTCAGAGCATATTGCAAGAAAATGATTGGTACCATAGAGTTACAGAAGTGGAATAATGCACATCATGTGATCTGGAAATTGCATTTATTGAGTAGCTGCCGTTTTTTTAACACTTAAGTGAAGAAAGGGTTGAAAAGTTTTCGCAAAACCAAAGACCCATAATAAGTTTTACACTGTTACCCCTAGGAATAAGTAACTCATGATTTTTAAGGGAGGAGAAACTTCAAGGGCGAAAACGTGATATACCATTGTGGTGCTATATAGGTACTTAAAGCTGCAGTTTTAAAGTGGAGACCCTGGATGCAAAAACCTCCACAGGTGTATAGAGGCTGGGAGAAGTTGGGTTGAAGGAGGGAAGACTCTCCAAAGGTATATAATTAAGTCTCCCAGTTTTCCGGTTTTACAGATTTTTACAGATAAATACAGACAGAAAACATTGTATTTCCTGACTGTATTTATTTGTAAAAGCGGAAAAATACAGAAAATTGTGCTTTTTGTGATTGACTTTCCATGCTGTCTTTCATGAATTTTAGGCCAAGAGTTAAGCGGATAGACCTCATGGAGAGTTAAAAAAAAAACAGCATTAAATTTCCTTAAATAAAGGCATATGTTAATAAACATTTGTATGTAATGCTAATATTTACCTGTAGATGTAGTGTGTTGATGTATTTGGTTGCTTAATTAGCTAAAATGTGGCAGGTATCAAAGTATAAGTGTATGTTTATCAGTTAAATAAATGCAGAAATATACCATTTTATATCTCCATTTATCCTCAAAACACAAAATTCATATGGAAAAGTACCAATAAGATGGCCAAAAAATAAAGCTGGATAAATACAGATGGAAATGTTTCAAAAAGAAATACCATAAAACCGGGAGCCCTATATATAATGACTGAGGGAAGTTGGGTTGGGAGAGGGGTGCGGGGAGGAGAAAACCCAAAGGTGTATAGAGGCTAGGGTGAATTGCATTGAATGGGGGAGATATTCCAAAGGTATATAGAGGCTGGCGGAAATTACTTTGAAGGGTGAAGACACTCCAAGGTATTTTAGAGGCTGGGGATGTTGGATTGAGGAGAAAAGAAACCCAAAAGATATATAGAGGCTGATGCAAGTTGTGATGAAGGAGGAGCACCAAAAAGGTGAGTAGACTAGGTTCAGCTGATTCCCTTTAGAGCTCCCATAGACGGGAACAACTAAAGTTAGTCTCTAGAGAGAGAGAGAGAGACCCAGGTAGGTTAGACAGATGGCACTCCTAAAAAGAAATTAATTGATAATTAAGTTGTGTGCTCCTACTCGTTTTGTAATATCAACAGACTAGTTTTTATGTACTTCCTAAAGTATATTTCAGTTTATATTGTTATGTTCTAATAACTTGTAAAGTTTCACATTCACTAAACTTTTCTTGGTGCTATTTTAAAAGCCATTGGAATACACTGAGTGCTGTTCTTTGTCTCTCTGCTTGGAAATTTGATTTCAGAATTAAAGATTGAAAGAAAATTGCTCATATAAATGAGGGGCTCCATTTGACCCTACAAACACAATGCAAACGGTAACAGTGCACATAAATATAATGTAGTTTTACATATTGATTACATTTGTATCAATGTTTTAACGTCAACTGTCTAGTTAGGAAGAAGGCTATTATGAACTGTATATAAAGCTGATCTGCTTGCTTAGCTTTCTAGTCATTGGCTATGATGACCGGCTGTGAAAGAGTTGAAGAACACAACTGAAGCTACCCATGATTAAAGCCAACAAAACAGAAAGTGAGGAAAAACATAGTCTTGATTTTTAATCCTAAATATTCTGCTGTGTTTCTATTAAGGAGCTGGCTACGTTGCTACGGATGGATGAAAAGGAGTTTACCAGGCTGCAAATGTTATTGAAAAACTACAAGCAAGAATACCCCAAACAAGGTGTTCGCTTTGCAGATGAGATTGATGGCACAATACCTGTGAAAGCATTTCTGGAGTTCTTAGAATGTGAAAAGGAAGCTATAAATGTGAAGAAGATAACTGAGAATGAACGTGTCTCTCTAGGTATGTAGAATACTAAATAACATTTAAAAAAATGTAATATATCATCAAACTTCAAAATCTGAAATGTAAGACTAGCCACCGAGTGGGCTTTTTCCCCGGGATTACCAAACAATTCTCTTGCTATGGATCTTTCACACATTGACATGCAGTTGAAATGTTCCCCAACACTAACAAAGATCTCCTGTCTATATATAAGATTTACAAAAAGGCCCAAGAGAGAGCGTCCCAATATTATACACCAATAGCTGGGGCTGACAACTGCATATATTCAAAGATTCCAACAATCAAATTAATTTGCAAAATTATTTTTCTTTTATTATCATTATATCAAGCATGCTTATCAAACTTCAAAAAATACATAGATAGATAAATAAGGTATTATCAATCAATATATACAATGTCCCACACGTCAAATTCAAAACTGTCGGACATACTAGCATGCACTCCTAGTGGCATACACATTCATTCCACAAACCAAACACAGTTCTAAGACATCACAAATCAATTAAGGTGGTAAAACTGCCACATGATGTTCGAATGGAAAGTTCTCGTGTATCATCCCGGAGGTCAATGGAGACAGAGTCCAAGGACACGAGAAGAGTTAAACGCCATCGCGCTTTTCGGTGTATAGCCCAAGACAGGGCAACACCTTCATCAGGGCGGAGATGGATAAGTTGTGTGGGACAAACAGGCACACCTAAAATCACAGGGGAATATATCATCAACTTGTACATGTACATAATTATATAAACAACATGTATATTCATTCCATGCAGCAATATTGCAAACATCAGCCCTAGTAGCAAACTAGTTTAATTTTTTAATGGTATGAAAAGCACAGAGTGGAATAGAGTGCACCAAGGAAAACATAAGATAAGAACTGTAGAGAAAGAAAGACGAGCCTGTGTTCCCCGACATCAGACTCAGAATCGGCAGTATATTGATAACAGCAGAAAAGTACATCCTATTTGGGCTGCACCATCTCAACTACTGGACGGATGGGCAATAAGCACCACCCTGAGATAAGTCATTTTTAGGTCACAGGCAAAGCGGGCAATCATCCAGGGCCCCCACCTTTATAGCCCTGTCCCTCACCCGTAAAAAAGATCGGAACAGTAAGAAGTTCTACTGTAATAACAGTATTTCAAAAACACAAACACATTCTTTTCTAATTCGACAGCAAGGCATGTTTGCTTCAGAACTTCGCCTTATTAGACTGGTCATCCCAAAATGAGGTGGAAAAATTATGTTTCATATCTGTCTCCTTACTTCACTGCACCTCCTCTACCTCACACATCTCTCTTTACTCCTCTGTATCACCACATCTCTCTGACCCTACTCACTTTGTTTCTCTCACTTCTCTATACCTTCCGTCTTTCTTTTACAACGCTGCCTCTCTCTATTTTTGCATAGCTCTACATCTCGCCGCCCTCTCCTTCC
This sequence comes from Lissotriton vulgaris, assembly GCF_964263255.1. Lineage (NCBI taxonomy): Eukaryota > Metazoa > Chordata > Amphibia > Caudata > Salamandridae > Lissotriton > Lissotriton vulgaris. The sequence continues at coordinate 1,714,421,958 of NC_141694.1, read as the reverse complement.
CTCGACCGTTGCCTCACCCACCTCTCTGCAACTCCAGTGCTCCATTTCCATTTTGGCTCTCCATCTGTACCTCAAATTCTTTACCTCTCTCTCAGACTTTTATCTACTTCACCTCTCTCTACCACAAACCACTATACCACAACCTGTCACTACCTAATCTCTCAATTTATCTCACCATTTATTTGTTTGTTTACTCTGCCTTTCTATTGCACTGCTTTATCAAGAGGTATTAGAGTGCTTTACAATGTAACAACATGTTCAAGGCATGTGAGCAGTAGATCACATGCTTTGCATACTCCTGCCATCTAGTGTTGGGTCCGGATGTTTGCAAGTTGTTTTTCTTCGAAGAAGTCTTTCCAGTCACGAGATAAGATGACTCCTTTCGGTGTTAGTGCGCATGGGCATCCACTCCATTGTTAGATTGTTTTTTTCCGCCACTGGGTTCGGGCGTGTACTGCTGCACTCCGCTTCAAAATCATTCCTATGGTTCGATGTCCACTGTACCCTCAACGCTATTGTTTTCGATTGCGTTTCCCTTTCTCCGCAATTCGACTCGATGACTAAAAATCTCCAATTTTGATCGGAAAATTCACTGGCGGCCTTATGGCCTATCCACCTCGGTATGGATTTTTGTGGATGGAATGGACTCCGTTCAAGTTCTGCCCCCTGTGCCACGCGAAGTATCCGCCTACAGACTTACATCAGGTGTGTAACTTGTGCTTGTCTCCAGAGCACAAATAACAAAACTGTGACACGTGCCGATCCTTCAGATCGAAGAAAACTCTCTGTGATCATTGAGTTCGACGACGAGAGATGCAGCTGCAGCAGTTGGATGACACACCAGATCTCTTCGGCGAAGACTTTGAGCAAGAGGAGGTCTCAGCGGCTGAAGAAGAACAGGCTTCAGTGGCATCTGACTCCGAATCAAAGTTGCAGATTTTCCTTGATCATGATGATGTGCCGCAGGGACAAGGGGGACGTGAGTAGAGAAGACCCCTCCTCCCTAAAAATCTAAGGCTTCGGCACCACCTCTGCCTCCAAGCCAGCACCGAGAAGAGACTTCTGACGCTCTGCCTTCCAACTCGGCACCAAAACACTCTGACAAGCCTTCTGGCTTAGGACAGAGTCGGCCAAAACCCACTTCTAAGCCGAAACCTTTGGGCTTTTTTCATAAAATCCGTTCGGAGCCAAAACCTTCGACACCGAAACCAAAGAAACATTCCTCGGAGCTGAAATCTTAAGCTCCGTGAGGACATTCCAGCTCGGCTCTGAAAGCTTTGGTGCAGAAAACTAAAGAGCTGCCCATAAAGCAACCTTATCCAAACATGGACGTTGTACCACCTAAGTCGTATCCGAAACAGAAAAAACTCTATGTTAATCCTGGCACAGGGCATATTCATGTTAATCCGCCCTCCAAGCACAAGCTTCCTTATAACACTCCATTGAAGCGGAAAAATGTGGGTACTAGTCCTTTCCACACACTACCATCTCCTCCTCCTCCTCTCTCTCCACCACAGAGTTATCCTTTACACATCACACCTTATCAGTCTCCTCTACCTCACCTTGATGCAGGTGATACTGATGATGATGATGACACAGAGTTACCAGTAGATCCTTGAATGGATTATACAGTTGATCCTCCAGAGGATAAAGACACAGATCTTTACCCTGCCAGACCATCTCCACCTGATGACAATCTGTCATATCAAGAGTTCATTGCTAGAGCTGCATATTACCATGGGGTGGAGCGCCATAAAGAATCCTTAGAGGAGGATTTTCTCTTTGAGAATCTAGGAACACAAGTCCAGCCAGACACTGCCTAAGCTTAATGGTATGTTGAGGCTTGAATCCTCACTCCTAGAGTTGATTAAAAAAGCACACTTTTCCCAACAGACCTTATTTTCATTAAAGGTCAGTTACCACTTGACTCTTTATTAGTATCCACTGCTCGACAGCGTGCTAATTCTGAATGGTCTGGAGATACTGCTCTGCCAGATAAAGAGTCAAAACTGATTGATGCTTCTGGCAAACGTATAGCTGAGAAAGCAGCTAATAATTGGTGTATTTCTAACACCCAAGGTCTCTTAGCTAGATACGATAGGTCCCACTGGGACAGAATGGAGCAATTACTACAGTGTATCCCAGATGAGCATAAGGCCAAAGCTTAGGATTTAGTTCAAGAAGGTAAACTAATTTCCAACACTTCCAGTAGATGCGCTGTAGATGCGGCTGTCACTGCAGCTAGAGAGGTAAATACTAGCATCCTACTCCAGTCCGAAGACATGCCTGGTTATGGATTTCAGGATTCAAACCTGAAATCAATTAATCTATTCTCAAGATACCTTTTGACTAGAAAAATCTTTTCGGCCCTGAAGTTGATCAAGCGCACGAAAAAATTAAAAAAACACTGATGTAGCAAAATCAATGGGAGCACTTCAACCTCCCTCAAATAGAGGTTCCTTTCGGCTCTCCTTTTACAGGGGAGAGTCCAAGTCAATAGGGACAGACAAAAACACTACCTCCTACAAAAATAATTCCCAATCATCTTTTTCAAGGGGATTTTTCAGAGGAGGTTATAGGGGACATGGTTCCAGGGGCAGAGGTAAAAACACCACACCCCGCAATTCCCCTTCCCCAAATAGCAGTGACTTCCCCAAACTTCCCTCCAACTATTCCACGCCTGTTTGAGGAAGAGTTCATGACTTTCTCAACATTTGGGAATCAATAACAACCGACAAATGAATGATTGGAATTATCCAACATGGTTATTGCCTGGAGCTTCCCAACAACCCTTCAAACATTTTACCTCTATCACAAATTGTCACCAGACCACCAGCACTTACTTCAACAAGAAGTGCAATCTCTATTACTCAAAGGGGCTATAGAACCTGTCCCACTTAAGTACCAAAGTTCAGGGGTTTATTCCCCTTACTTTCTAATTCCCAAAAGGGACGGCTCATTAAGACCTATTCTAGATCTCAGAGAGTTAAACATATACATACTGTCAGAGCACTTTCACATGGTGACTCTACAACAAGTACTTCCCCTTTTACAGTAGTGCAACTTTGTCTACTCTAGATCTAAAAGACGCCTACTTCAACATTCCAATTCATCCAGCTCATCGCAAATACCTCAGATTTGTGATATCAGGCAAACATTACCAGTTCAAGGTACTTCCATTTGGCGTCACCACGGCCCCCAGAGTGTTCACCAAATGACTCGCAGTGGTAGCCGCTCATCTCAGGAAACGGTGTATCCAGGTCTTCCCTTACCTAGACAACTGGCTTATCAAAGCGGGCACTTACCAGAACGGTACACTATACACTCAGGCAATAGTACACCTACTTCATCAGTTGGCTTTCACAATCAATGCACAGAAATCTCACCTGTGCCCTGCACAAGTGCAGTCTTATCTGGGAGCTTCCCTCAACACTCTCAAAGTTCTAGCCTCTCCCAATGTAGCCAGGATATTCAATATTCAGTCCACAATACTACAATTTCAACCCAATCAAACATTACCAGCCAGAGTTTTTATGCACTGCTGGGAATGCTGGCATCCTGCATTCCAATCGTACCTCACGCAAGGCTTCACATGCGTCCTCTGCAAGAATGTCTAGCGCGTCAGTGGAATCAGTCACAGGGTCAATTAACCGATCTAGTGTTGGTAGACATCGGCACCCATCGCTCTCTGCAGTGGTGGTACCCCCAAAACGTATCAAAAGGGCGGCCCTTCATAGACCCGATTCCACAGACTGTACTGACAGCAGACTCATCTTTAACCGGTTGGGGTGCCCATCTCCAACATTACATAGTACAAGGGCTGTGGTCAGACAATTACAAACGTCTCCACATCAACTACCTGAAGCCTCTAGCGGTGTTCCTAGCACTCAGACTTTGACACTCACCTTGTAGGCAAAACTGTCCTAGCCTGCACAGACAACATGACATCAGTGTACTATTTAAAACAGAAACAGGCAGGGACACACTCTCTCCAACTGTCGCGCCTTGCACAAAGCATTTGGAATTGGGCAATTCATCTGAAAATGTATCTCCTAGCAGAACACTTTCCAGGAGTAGACAATCAAATTGCTGACCTGCTCAGCAGACACAGGCCGCCAGTTCACGAGTGGGATCTGCACCCCAAAGTTCTTCTTCCCTACTTTTAACCATGGGGATTTCCACAGATAGACCTGTTTGCTACAGTACACAATGCAAAGTACACAAACTTCGCATCCAGGTTCCCACACCATCTATCTAAAGGCAATGCTCTATGTATGAATTGGTCGGGGATATTTGCCTCCGCTTTTGCGCCTCTCACTCTAATTCCATTACTGGTTCGGAAGCTCATACAAACATCCCTCACAATGATCTTAGTAGCCCCCACATGAGCTTGTCAACCTTGGTACACCACCCGGTTAAAGTCGGTGGTTCCACATCAAAAGCTACACCTCACATCCAGTCTCCTCACTCAGAGCCATGGAGAAATCAGACCTCCAAATCCCAAAGAATTCAACCCAGCGATTTGGTTCCTGAAGTCAGAGTTTGGTTATTTACAACTACCACCAGACTGTATGAATATTCTCAAAGAGGCAAGAAAGGCTACTACTAGACTATGTTATGCTGCAAAATAGAAACGGTTTTTTATCTATTGTAACAACAATAATATCAATCCACTTAATGCTTCTGTACAGAATATCATTTGTTATCTGTTGCATTTACAGCAGTCTGGATTGGCTAACACATCCATTTGTTTACAACTAGCAGCAGTAGCTGCATGCTTGCAAAACATACCACACTTGTCTCTGTTTAGAGTACCAAAGAATAAAGCCTTCATGGAAGGATTGAAAAGAGGACCAACAGTTCCCCCGGCACCAGAGTGGAACTTAAACATAGTCCTTACAAGGCTAATGAGTCTACCTTTTGAACCAGTGCACAAATGTCAATTACAATTCCTCTCATGGAAGGTTGCTTTCCTCATAGCAATAACCTCACTAAGGAGAGTTGGTGAACTTTAGGCATTACCTATACAAGAGCCTTTCTTTCAACTTCAAAAGGATAGGGTGGCGCTTCAAACCAATCCTAAATTTCTCCCTAAAGTAGTTTCTGCCTTTCATATCAATCAATCAGTAGAGTTACCTGAGTTCTTTCCTCAACCTGATTCTGTAGCAGAGAGAGCTCTACACACACTTGATGTTAAAAGATCCATACTATATTACGTACATTGTTGCGTTTTCTCCACCACTCAAAAGCAATCCCATATCTAAGTCCGGTATTGCAAAATGGATTGTAAAATGTATTGCCAAAGCAAAAACAACTTTAATAATACCCCCTAGAGCGCATTCCACTCGCAAAATAGGGGCTACTATGGCCGTCTTGGGCAATATTCCCCTAGCTGACATCTGTAAGGCAGCAACATGGTCTATGGCGCATCATAGTCACCAACCACTATTGCGTAGATGTGTCAGCGAGACAAGCAAATGTAAGCCAAGCGGTACTAAAAACACTGTTTCAAACAACCACAACCACTACAGGTTCGCCACTGCTGTGGGAGTATACTCCTGTATAGTCTATGCAAAGCATTTGATCTACAGCTCACATGCCTCGAACGGATAATGTTACTTACCCAGTAAGCATCTGTTCTTGGCATTTAGAGCTGTAGATTCACTAGCGCCCACCTGCCTCAGCGGTCCCCTGTAGTTGTTGTAGTTCTCAATTTACATTCATACGCATGGACATCTCTATTCTACAGTTACTAACTCCGTTCTCACCCTCTGCGGGAAAACAATCAAACAAAATGGAGTAGATGCCCATGCACACTATCACCAAAAGGAGGAGTCTCCTTACCTCGTGACTCGGAAGACTTCTTCGAAGAAAAACAACTTGCAAACATCCGGACCCAACACTAGATGGCAGGAGTATGCAAAGCATGTGAATCTACAGCTGTACATGCTAAGAACAGATGCTTACTGGGTGAGCAACATTATCCGTAACATATTACTAAACATAATATGCGTACAAGTAACATACATTCCATCGAAACAAGAATCAAGAAACTGGAAGAGGTGAGGGATAAATGGGAAGGAAGCGAATACTAGCACTGTGAATACAACAATTAAGGGGAGATTGAGGAGTCTCCTGAGAGAAGGGGGAGGAAGTAACGGGAAGTGAGTAGTTATGTCATTTATAACAGACTTTTTAAAGAAGTGAAAGTGCATTCAGGCACTTAAACAGTAAAATGGAGAATTTGATTTCCTGGCTATATATTGATGTGTTCTCTGCAGAAAGGTATTTTAAATAACGAACAATGGTGAGTCATTTTTTGATTTTAAGCTCTTACCCAAGTATCCATAATACTTTGGATACCCCTTTTAAGTACAACCTGCAGTAGCAAACAAGATGAAGTAGTGCGTTAATCCTCCAGATATTCTTTGCTAAGATGTAAGTAAACGTTTGAAAAAAACATAGTGTAACCATTTACTTCAATATTGAATATTTTTTTTAAATATTATGCCAACAAATTATCTAATTTGCAATCTGATTAGCTTTTTTAGAGTTGAATGGATTAATGATGCTGTTGTGATTCCTACTGACCATAAATCTTTGATTTCGGCCTGATTGTAAATATTGTATGTATTTTGTAACAATGAATTGCACAGTGTTGTTTTAGTAATGATGCTTACTGGTGCTTTCTGAATATTTTAGGCAGTTTCTTTTTCTCAAAGTGTCTACGTGGAGAATGCTCATCAGAGGAAATGTGCAACGTGTTGGAATCGGCAGGATTTAGTCCTCAGATATTGCTGGTAAGAGGATGATTAATGTAGAGCCTAAAATTGAATACTGTGTTTGCAGAAGCATGGAATCTATTAAATTATCTGGACTCAATATAACCCATTCATTATTATCACCATAACCCGAGTTAAAGTATGTTTTCTTTTTCATTTTTGGAGAAGGTCTCTCATAGATTGTATGTCCGCTACTAAAGTGTGTATTCATTGTTTTCTTGCATGTACCATAGCACATTTATTGTACACAATGTAGAACATTAAGGAACATCTATCAGGGCTAATACTAAGGTATAGGTGTTATATTGTTTCTTTATGACCAGTCTTGTGTAAAACACCATATATATTTCAGCTTATAGCTTCCCCTGGCTCAGAAAGTCTCTGTTGTGTTTTTTGAAATATTTGAATTTAAAATGCCCTGCATTTTTCATGACTCCTTTACACTAATTTATACAATGTTGGCCAGAGCAAGATCTCTAAAGTGTCATACTTGATTATTTCTAAACAGCGAAGTTGTGACACCTTCCATCAATCTACCCAGTTCCATTCATTAACAACAGTAAACTAAGCTTCTCGTTACAGACCAATAATGTTAAATGTCATCAAGATGTTTAGGGATTTGAAGGTCACTCATATTACAGAACTCTATCAGAGATTACTTCTAAATGTCTTCATAAGTCTCCAGCCTGCTCGTGATATGTCCGAACCGGAAAATAGCCATTACAATGCAGCTGTTTCCATGTAGGGCCTTTACCACGTGGGCATAACCACGCATACACTGTTACCACGCATAGCCTTCACCACGCATTTTTTACAGCGCACGTGGTGAGGGCATATGCTGGTAACGGCAGCTGCGTGTTCAAGGCTATCTGCGTTGTTAGAGGAGCGGAGAGATCCTTCCGCTTCCTCTTGACGACCTGTGCCTAACAAGAGTTTACTCGTTGTGCTGTGACGTCTATGATAAAATCCTTATCTGGCAGGGCAGACCGTGTGCAGTGGATTCCTTCATTCGTGTGTCATCCTGATAACTTGTGTTTTGCTGTCTTAGCAACATCTTTGTTCAGGTCAGGCATGCGTCCTTTTAGGTTTAAAGCATTTTTATTGAGACAAAAAGACATGGGGAAGGGGGATAGGAGGTTAGGATTACATACAATGCAGTAAAGAAAAAGATGCAACTCAGGAGCGATGGCGAAGAGCAGTTCAATGGTCCAGAGGAAGAACACAGTAAATAAAAAGCGGACAAGAAAGAATGCAGTCAGTGTAACCTCCGTGCGCATATCCAACACTCCACAGCTAAGCAATGAAAACCAGTAGCAATCTCACCGAGTACAACCCGTCCCCCCCCCGTCCCCCGTCCCCACTAAAGAAGGAAAAAGAAAGGAAAAACAACACCCCAACTCCCCCGTCCAATGGCTCCGCACTAAGACTATCCGCCCCAAAAAGCCCGCACCCCCCTCCCCAGGACCCCGCCCCTCAATCAATCTAGTCCGCCGGGGTCACCGGTGGGGTCAGCCTAAGCAGTCTAAGGTACCTCGGGCATGTGAGTTCCCGGAACTCGGTGGACAGCAGCGCTAGGAAGGGTTGCCACAGCTCTTCAAATTGGTCTATCTCCCCCGCCACCGTAAGCGACAACTTCTCCATACAAAACACGTGCCAGAGCCTATGCAACCAACCCGTGATGAAGGGGGCAGTGGTGGTGCGCCAGTGGATAAGGATATTCTGGACCGCAGACCCCAGCGCAATCGCGATCTGCCTACCCCTGCGGGACTTCAGTGGGTACATTAGGTCATTGGGGAGGCCCAGTAATACATACGCCGGGAAGCGCGGCAGCTCTATCTCAAAATGCTTATCCACCTCGTCCAAAACCTCCTTCCAGTAAGCAGTCAGCATGGGACAATCCCAGAGAATGTGTGAGAGGGTACCCTCCCGCCCGCAACCCCGCCAGCACCCCTTGTCAGTATGTCTATGCATCTCATACAGTCGCACCGGAGTGTAATACCAATAAGTGGAGACCTTAGTAAAGGTCTCCGTGAGGCCCGTGTGGTATGCAGAGTGCCGCGCCCGGTATGCAATTTTGTCCCACTCCTTGTGGCTTAGTGTCCTGCCCAATTCCCTGTGCCAGCGCTCCCTACCCGGGTTATAGTAATGAAACGGCGGGGGTTGTAGGTACTTATACAAATCGGTAATCAGCTTGGCATCGGAGGTACGGGTCACCAACCACCTCTCATACGGCGTAATTTGACGAGCGGCAGCGTCACGCACCTGGGGTTGGAGGGCCCAGTGCCGATCCTGCATGTAACGCAATCTGTCCAGCTCTGTCAGGCCAAAGTCCTGACGAAGTTGCTGAAAAGAAAGCACGCCCTCTGGCCCATAGATCTGGAAGAGCACCCTGCAGCCCGCAGTCACCCAATGGGAAAAAGCTCCCGGCTCCTTCCCGGGGGAGAAGTCCGGGTTACCTACTATAGGTGTGAACGGCGAAGGGAAGGTGGTAAGGCCCCGGTCCTCGCATACTGCGTCCCACACCCTCAGGGTAACCCGCGTTATAAAAGAGGCGTAAAGGTTGGGAGGGCGATGCGCAAGAATGGTACCTCCTGCAAAGTGCGGCCCGCCACCGCCTGGTCTTGAAAAAGCCAGTGTTTATCGGACTCCCACTTGCTCCACTCCACTAGATACCGCAGCTGCGCCGCCTGAAAGTATTTACGGAGGTCGGGGATACCAAGACCCCCTGCCTCCGGGGCAAGTGTGGAGAGTACTCTCTTCATCCGCGGCTTGCGGCCCTGCCAGACAAAGCGGGAGATGTCAGCCTGCGTTTGTCTTATCCAGCCCACTGGGGGTTGGAGAGGCAAGGCGCGGAAAAGATACAGTATCTGAGGCAACACCGTCATCTTAACCGCCGCAATTCTACCCAGCCAGGGCAGCAGGCCCTTGCTCCAGCGGCCAAGCTCCTCCTTGATCTTCCTGCTAAGGGAGGCGTAATTAGCCGCAACCATCTCTGATAATGTGGGCGCCAGCAGAATCCCCAGGTATGGCACCGTGGACCACTGCATGGGGAATAGTCGCTGAAGGTCCCTTCTAGTAGCCGCAGCCAGGGACACATCCAGCGCCACCGATTTGCCCATATTCATTTTGAAGCCGGCCACACGTGCAAAGGTGTCCAGCTCGTGGATGCATGCAGGTAACGACCTCCTAGGGTCGTCCAAAGTCAACAGGACATCGTCTGCATAGAGGCTAACCGTATGGACATATTTGCCCATTTTAACCCCAATAGCGTCAGGGTTGTTACGAATCCTCTGAGCAAACGGCTCCATATAGAGGGCGAACAGAAGCGGCGAGAGGGGGCAGCCCTGCCTCGTGCCTCGTTCAATGGCAAAGCCCTTGGAGCTACACCCATTGACCCGCACCGATGCTGAAGGATGCCTATAACAGTTAAATACCATGGTGCGGAACTTATCGCTGATTCCCAGTTTCCTGAGAACCAGTTCGAGGTACGGCCAATGAACTCTATCGAAGGCCTTCTCCGCATCAACTGACAGCAGCATCCGCTCCCCCGGGATCCGCGAGGCCTTCTCCAGAACATGCGCCACCCGTTTGGTATTGTCAACCGTCTGTCTGCCGGGCACAAAGCCAGCCTGGTCCGCCTCCACCAGTCCGGGGAGATGCTGGCCCAGCCTGGACGCTAGAATCCCTGTATACAGCTTGAGGTCGACATTCAAAAGCGAGATGGGTCGATACGAACCACATAAGGTCCGATCTTTCCCAGGTTTCGGGATAACCGAGACCGTCGCGCTCAGGAGATCCGGTGGAATGGCTCCCGGTTCGGAGAAGGAATTAAATAGCAGAGTAAGAACAGGGGCTACAGTCGTGCAAAAGGTCTTGTAAAACAGAGACGTGTACCCATCAGGGCCCGGGGCCTTACCATGCTTCAGCCGTGCTATAGCGGAAATCACCTCCTCCACGTGAATAGGCAGCTCCAGATGGTCCGCCTGAGCAGGATCCAGCACCGGAAGGGTCACCGACTCCAGATAGTCTTCAGCGGCTCGCGGCGAGGAGGGTTCCTTAGCATACAACGCCTCGTAGAAGCTGCGGAAAGAGTCTGCCACCTCTGCGTCCCCGGAAACGGTCAACCCGCCCGCACCCACCAGCTCCCGCACGACGCTACGCTGTTGCGCGACCCGGAGCCGATGTGCCAGGAGCTTACCACACCTATCCCCCCCTGTATAGAAGGCATGCTTCAAGCGCAAGGCGGCATACTCCGCCCTATCAAGATCCAGTGCCGACAGGAGTTTCCTCGCTGCCTTCAACTGTCTCCACACCCTCGGAGCCCCCGTGCGGCGGTGGACCTGCTCGAGCTCCCGGACCTGAACGGTCAGCTCGTCCCTCTTCCGTTGGCGCTCCCTGTTTTCGGCTGAGGAGATGGAGATAAATTCCCCTCGGAGGACTGCCTTCAATGCCGCCCACTGTGTCGCCTGGGAGTTGTCGGTGTTGTTATTGTGAATCAAATAGTCCTGAATGACCTCCCCAATGCGTTTCACTACAGACTTTTTGTGCAAAAGGGTATCTCGAAGGCGCCAGACCCCCCGAGAGGGAGAGGCCGCCGGCCACTTGAAGACGCCAGCGACTGGTGCATGGTCAGACAGGGACAGGACCCCAATGTCCGCCGCTGTAGCGGCAGCGTGCATCGGACCACTCACCAGGAGATAGTCTAGCCGTGCATAAGTGCGGTGTGCGTGTGAAAAGTAGGAGTAGTCCTTATTAGAGGGGTGCATGGAGCGCCAAAGGTCGTGCAAATCCATTTCTGCAATCCGGGCCCTCCCAGCCTGGGACAGTTCCCCCGTCTGCGGAAAGCGCTGCGCCGACCTGTCCATCACCGAGTCGAAGACAATATTAAGGTCACCCCCCAAGATGACATGGCGGTCGGGCGAGGCAGTGACGTCCACCAACACGGAGTCCAAGAAACGTTCTTGGTGGTCATTTGGGCTGTAAACAGAGCCAACCGTGAACGCTATGCCTCCTAAGCGCATGCGATAGGCAAGAAGCCTCCCCTTCTGTTCAGCGTACTTATACAAAACCTCCCCCCTAAAGGAGCTCGCTAGAAGAATGGCCACCCCCGCAGTCTTGTTCGCAGCCGAGGAGAAGAACTGGGTGGGGAACTTGGCAGAGCGCAGCCTATGGCAATCCCGGGACCACTGCATGGGGACCACTGCATGGGGAATAGTCGCTGAAGGTCCCTTCTAGTAGCCGCAGCCAGGGACACATCCAGCGCCACCGATTTGCCCATATTCATTTTGAAGCCGGCCACACGTGCAAAGGTGTCCAGCTCGTGGATGCATGCAGGTAACGACCTCCTAGGGTTGTCCAAAGTCAACAGGACATCGTCTGCATAGAGGCTAACCGTATGGACATATTGGCCCATTTTAACCCCAATAGCGTCAGGGTTGTTACGAATCATCTGAGCAAACGGCTCCATATAGAGGGCGAACAGAAGCGGCGAGAGGGGGCAGCCCTGCCTCGTGCCTCGTTCAATGGCAAAGCCCTTGGAGCTACACCCATTGACCCGCACTGATGCTGAAGGATGCCTATAACAGTTAAATACCATGGTGCGGAACTTATCGCCGATTCCCAGTTTCCTGAGAATCAGTTCGAGCTACGGCCAATGAACTCTATCGAAGGCCTTCTCCGCATCAACTGACAGCAGCATCCGCTCCCCCGGGATCCGCGAGGCCTTCTCCAGAACATGCGCCACCCGTTTGGTATTGTCAACCGTCTGTCTGCCGGGCACAAAGCCAGCCTGGTCCGCCTCCACCAGTCCGGGGAGATGCTGGCCCAGCCTGGACGCTAGAATCCCCGTATACAGCTTGAGGTCGACATTCAAAAGCGAGATGGGTCGATACGAACCACATAAGGTCCGATCTTTCCCAGGTTTCGGGATAACCGAGACCGTCGCGCTCAGGAGATCCGGTGGAATGGCTCCCGGTTCGGAGAAGGAATTAAATAGCCGAGTAAGAACAGGGGCTACAGTCGTGCAAAAGGTCTTGTAAAACAGAGACGTGTACCCATCAGGGCCCGGGCCTTACCATGCTTCAGCCGTGCTATAGCGGAAATCACCTCCTCCACGTGAATAGGCCGCTCCAGATGGTCCGCCTCAGCAGGATCCAGCACCGGAAGGGTCACCGACTCCAGATAGTCTTCGGCGGCTCGCGGCGAGGAGGGTTCCTCAGCATACAACGCCTCGTAGAAGCTGCGGAAAGAGTCCGCCACCTCTGCGTCCCCGGAAACGGTCAACCATCCGCACCCACCAGCTCCCGCACGACGCTACGCTGTTGCGCGACCCGGAGCCGATGTGCCAGGAGCTTACCACACCTATCCCCCCCTGTATAGAAGGCATGCTTCAAGCGCAAGGCGGCATACTCCGCCCTATCAAGATCCAGTGCCGACAGGAGTTTCCTCGCTGCCTTCAACTGTCTCCACACCCTCGGAGCCCCCGTGCGGCGGTGGACCTGCTCGAGCTCCCGGACCTGAACGGTCAGCTCGTCCCTCTTCCGTTGGCGCTCCCTGTTTTCGGCTGAGGAGATGGAGATAAATTCCCCTCGTAGGACTGCCTTCAATGCCGCCCACTGTGTCGCCTGGGAGGTGTCGGTGTTGTTATTGTGAATCAAATAGTCCTGAATGACCTCCCCAATGCGTTTCACTACAGACTTTTTGTGCAAAAGGGTATCTCGAAGGCGCCAGACCCCCCGAGAGGGAGAGGCCGCTGGCCACTTGAAGACGCCAGCGACTGGTGCATGGTCAGACAGGGACAGGACCCCAATGTCCGCCGCTGTAGCGGCAGCATGCATCGGACCACTCACCAGGAGATAGTCTAGCCGTGCATAAGTGCGGTGTGCGTGTGAAAAGTAGGAGTAGTCCTTATTAGAGGGGTGCATGGAGCGCCAAAGGTCGTGCAAATCCATTTCCGCAATCCGGGCCCTCCCAGCCTGGGACAGTTCCCCCGTCTGCGGAAAGCGCTGCGCCGACCTGTCCATCACCGAGTCGAAGACAATATTAAGGTCACCCCCCAAGATGACATGGCGGTCGGGCGAGGCAGTGACGTCCACCAACACGGAGTCCAAGAAACGTTCTTGGTGGTCATTTGGGCTGTAAACAGAGCCAACCGTGAACGCTATGCCTCCTAAGCGCATGCGATAGGCAAGAAGCCTCCCCTTCTGTTCAGCGTACTTATACAAAACCTCCCCCCTAAAGGAGCTCGCTAGCAGAATGGCCACCCCCGCAGTCTTGTTCGCAGCCGAGGAGAAGAACTGGGTGGGGAACTTGGCAGAGCGCAGCCTATGGCAATCCCGGGACAATAAGTGGGTCTCCTGCAGGAGGCAGATGTCCGCCTGCGTCCCCTCCAGCAAAGATAAGATCGCTCTGCGCTTCACAGGGTTATTCAGGCCCTTAACGTTAAGGGTCACTACTTTTAGAGATGACATTCTTCTCGGGGATCAGGGACGCTATGCACAGGGCAAGGGATCAGCGGGAGGGGCGCGCGGGGCAGCAGCGCAGGCGAAGCCAAGTCAGACTCAGCGCGAGCACAGACCTCTTCAGACGGGACCCCCTTAACAGTAAAACAACCCTTACACCCACCCCAAACACAACCATGGCAACTAGCCAAATGTAAACTTAAACACCCCATTGTCTCAATCTGGCCCCAGAAGGGGCAAGTCCGTAGAAAGAAAAAGCAAAGTGGACGTTCAGCCACTCACCTCTATCCTCTCCCTCCCGACCTCCCCGACCCGAACCAAGCATCAAAGAAGCTGAGAGTATCTCCCCCCGGAGTAAGTGTTAGGCCGTCATGGCCACCTCGGGGGAGCCGGCCGAGCCCCCAGCAGCTGCCCTCAAAGCGTCGGCCATGTCCGCCCTGATGGTAGGGGAGTCCCGGCGTCCTGCGCTGGCCGCAGATTGTCTCCTCGTCGACCGCCGCCAGCTCCGTCGCTCTGAGCGCCTCCATGACGGTGTAGCTCCTTCCTCCTCCGCAAGCCCCAGGACCCCACAGACGTCCTGCAAGGAGCGCAGCTGATGCAGCACCCCATTCCACCGGAAGATCAGGCGGAAGGGATGTCCCCAAGAGTATGGCGTCTCGTGTTCGCGCAGAAAGTCAGTGGCAATCCGGAAGGACCTGCGTTTCTGCAGCGTGATGGCGGATAGGTCCTGATAGAGCGCCACAGGCCGGTCCCGGAAAGTCAAGGGCTGTTTCCTGCGGGCCTCAGTCATGATGCGTTCCTTCAGCGGGAAGTCGGGCAAGAAAGCCAAAATGTCCGGTGGGGGCGCCGATGACTGGTGCTGTCGGCCAACCCTGTGTGCCCTATCGATGCGAATAGGGAAGTCCGCCGCCTCCCCCAGGATCTCCCGGAACAGGCCTTGTAGATAGCCCACCAAGTCGGTCCCCTCGTCCGCGGGCAGCACACCACGTACCCGAATGTTATTCCTCCGTGACCTCTTCTCAAGGTCCTCGGAGTGGGCTTGGAGCTCAACACACTGCTCCCGAAGGCGGAGAACGTCCTGTTGCAGACGGACTATCTCTTCGTCCCGGCGCTGGGCCGCCGTTTCCACCGTTTCAACTCGCTCGCCGAGGCCCTCCACCTCCCTTCGCACTTCACGGACCTCACTGGCCTCTTCCCGCTTCAGCGTTTGGAAGTCCTCTTTGAGGGAGCTAAACAGTTCTTCCATAAAGGACCTCGTGACCGGTGGCTCCCCTCCATTCGTATCCGCCGAGGCCCGGGAGGATCCCGGCGACGGCTGTGTCCTGTCCCGCAGTTGTTGGGCCCTGCCAAGCATGTCCGGCAGGGTGCGGTCCCCCTTCCTCGAACCGCCTCTTCCAGCCATCGCAGTCGTTGCAACCGATGAATGGGCACAGGGTCAGCCGCCCCGGGGATGCCCAGCCGCCGGCAAGCGCCCAATGCGGGGATCTCCTGGCAGGCAAAGTCGCTGCGCCACAAGTGACAAAATGGCGGACCAGTCCGGGCACTGCCAGCCGCGGCGCCTCAGCCGAGACGGCAGCGGAGAGCCAAAGCAGGGGGTCCCCCACCAAGACGCCTCACAGAGAGGGAGCCCAGCAGCGGGCACAGACTCCCGCAGCAAGGGGTTGCAGTGGAGGCCGGCAATACTGATCCCTCGGGGACAAAATGGCGGCAGGGTGGGGCAGGGCAGAACGGCCAGGTCCGGCGACCCCACCGGGGGTCCCCCAGAATCACAGCAATCGGAGAAGTACCACAGCCAGTGTTCGTGCAGTCACACAAAGGGGCCCAAATGGTCCGTCCTTAGCAATAAGTCCACAAAGCTTCGTCTACTGGGGCCGGGCCCACACAGCGTGGGGCACCGCCGACACAAGTCCGGGCGCCAAAGCACACGACCAAAGTCCACCGTGCCGCCAGGGCCCTGCCCGCAGCGCTCCTTTATTCTCCGTCGAGCTACGGGTCCGGCTCCTTCCCGATCGTCAGCTTTCAGCACCAGGCCCAGCCAAGGCTTCCGGACAGCGCTCCACCTCGCTCCGCCTCCCAGGCTCTCCGTCGCTCTTCGATCTCGATCGGGTTTTGAGATACTTTTCGCGAGGCGATCAGGGCCAAAGTGACATCAATGTGTGCGCCTGGTGCTCCGCTACTCTCCTCTCACACGCTGAGCATCAGCGGGGGGAGATAAGCGTAAGAAAAGGGCTCGAGCTCAGTCGGGCCGGAGGAGCTGCGGGAGGAAGCGTCCGCTCACCCCGCCATCTTGGCCACGCCCCCCCATGCGTCCTTTTAAAATCGCTGACAACCACTGTCAAAGCTGAGTACACTTTTAGGATAAACTGCATCTGTTTATTGGATGATGAGTTTCCCTTTCAAATTAGGAAATAAAACACTGGACCATTTAAGCAGTAGCTTAGATTTAGGGCTTAGGGCAGGATCTGGTATTTTTTTAACAGGGCGGGGAGCACGCTGTGGTCTAGATGTAGGGATCAGGGCAGAAACTGATTTTTTTTTTTAACAGAGCAGGGGCTCTCTGGGGTCTAGATTTAGGGCTTAGAGCAGGGTCAGGTGTTAAGGGCGGCTTTTACCATACATGCTTTACAACAAAATACGTTGTAAAAGCATGACTGGTAAAGGTTATACGTGGTGAAGGCATTTGCGTTGTAACGCATGCGTGGTAAAGGCATGCGTTGCAACAGAATGCGGAAACTATTTTATGGATTTGGTTTCTTAATGTTTAGGACACGAGGAGGTAGACTTTTTAAACTAGGTCATGCATCTGTTCTTGTGTTGGAGAGTTTACTGATTTAGATAGAACCGCCTAAGGAGAAGCCCAGACCATTTTAACACTGTCAAAAAGAAAGAACACTTTGCATCCTGTCCATACCTGTGGGCCTGCCTTTTTCCAGGTTCTGTACCATTTACACTCGTCCAGCTGCCTAATGGTCATTCCTTTCTCATCAGTGAGAACATGTGCATACTCCCCACGGGAGTACCCATATGCATCTCACTGATGAGGCTCAACAAGACTGAATCCAGTCTGGATTTGCTCGGTTCTCAATCATAAGGGATGTTACCTGGCATGTTGAGCTGGATTGAAAGCAGTACCAACACCGATTTGCATATAGTCACTTCCCATCCTGGGTAGCAGTCTGGCTTCAGTTCCTTAAGGCCAATGAGCTTTCAGAAGTCCATCTGGGGCATCTACAGCTCAGCTACTAATGAAATTGAGTGTGAGTGTCCAAATAAGGGAAAACGAGTTGGGGAGGGTGCAATGGGAAATCTGCTCACTGTGAGTTAATGTTAACTTTAAAGGTAGCATTAATTCTTTCCATTTGCAAACATTTCATCATCCATTTACTATGAATATAATAGGGCACAATTTATAGTAAGGCAAGCATACTGCATCAGTAGGGAAATCTTATACATTAATCTTGCCTCCTGATTCCAAGTATAAAGTGAAAGTGTAATACAACTGTAACACATGCCCATATTTAATTTTTGGATGCATACCATGGGATTCAAGTCATTAAAAAAAGAGTGCTTCATAAGGAGTGGCTGGTGTGTCCTTGGGGATGTAGGATGGAGCATCCCTGACCAGATATGAGTTATATTACATGTCCCAATGGAGAAGGGTTTTGCCTTCAAACACATCTTTAGAGCATCCACCCTTGAACAGTGCATAACACTGTTCAAGGGTGCTTATCTACCTAACACTATTTAAAGGTGCACAATAATGTCCAAAGCCCTTTTTTTGGCAATCGCCCTGAACTCAAATTTGCATAGCAATATTCAAGCATAAATAATAATGCCCAACAGTCTATTTTGCACAATCACCATTTAATCTGTTGTGTTTAGTGTAGCAAACTTGCAAAGTTAATCAAACAATAGGCATTCTAATTGTTGCATAGCTGGTCACATCCTACGAGTGATGATGCCCTGATTGGTCTCTGCTAATTTACAGCAGAAGCTATTGTTCCCTAACACGGAGGACTGACAGTCAGTGAGAAATATTGCTAGAGACTGCCGGAAGAGCCACTAAATGCGGCCAACTTGCCGTGGGCCAGTGCCCGGAAGAAGAACGCACAGCAGATGTCTATTGGTGTGACTGTCTTAAATGGAGGTCCTTCAAAAACTGCCTGCCACTGCAGTATTCCAACATTCACGTACAATATTTGCAGTTTCTTGGCACTTGTACTCCTGAATCTCACAGATAGCTGCCAATGATTACAGGTTGAATGCAAAAACCACAGTTGATGGACAGAATGCAGAACAATGTCATACATTCCCCCCAGTACAGAGATCTGGGCCTAAATCCATCGTTTATTTGCACTCCACACCACAAAAAAAGTGCAATAAAACGATGGATTTAGGCCCAGATCTCTGTACTGGGGTGAATGTATGACATTGTTCTGCATTCTGTCCATCAACTGTGGCTTTGCAAACGATTACAGGTTGGCACTGCATGTCCCTACCTTACCACAGGACACACTTGCAACCATTGATCAGTGCCATAGGATCTCCCACAAGACTTTCTATGTTCTTTTTGTGTTTGTGTGAGACACAGATGGCACCAGAAAGGAGGATGATAGACCAGGCCATGAGAGTGGCAAAAAATAAGGGCCAGGAATGCAGCCCCAGGGATTGCCAGTGGGATAAATCTCTTAATCTTTCCTAAATAATTAAGGTTTCATCATCATGGTTTATTGTCCTAATGCTACACTCTAAATGCAGCAGTAAGCCGTGACATGGGTCCCATACTCACGTTGCCATAGGAAATAAGTTACATATCACTGATGAGGCCCAGCAAGGGTGAAACTGATTGAGGTTACTCGCGTTTCATTTTAGAAGGAAATGGTCTGGCAGTTTGGGATGGGCTGTTCTTACTGGTCAGTGATTGCCTGTGGGTGAAACCGTTGCAAGCTTTCCACAATCAATGTTTTTTTGTATTTTAATGTGATGCCCTAAATGCAAGCGGTATGCTCAGACATGGGTCCCGTGCTCACTCTGCCATATGATCCAAGCTGTACCTCACTGAAGAGGCCTAGCAAGTGGGAAACTGGTTTGGGTTTGCTTCTGTTCCTGTTTGGAAAGGATGTAGACTTGCAGTTCAGGATGAATTGTTTCTATTGGACCAGGATCAAAACATATTTGCTTATGATTGCTCCCAGTCTGGAGTATGCCATGGTAAAAAATGATGGACTGGAGTATGGTCTGACAGTTGAGGGCACTGAGATGTTTACAAGTATTCCACCAATACCACGTTTATTGTTATACAGAGCATTATTTTACCTGCTTTTTTATGATCCCATATTGGCACAAATCTTACTACTGAAGTCGGTCCTGGAAGAAACAAAAGACCACAGACCCCATTCAAAACGTTTCCTCCAAAGGAGATACTCAGTACAGTCGCTTTTCAATGCAATGGCTGTAAATCTTCAAACTGGTGCAAGAAAACATGCAGTTGTTGTCTAGCTTTCTGGATCTTATTTTTACTGCTGGTGTAATCTTCATTCCAGATACTAGTTAGGACCCTAGAAGTGATGATTTGTACCAATCTGACGAAGGTGAACACTTTACAGTTGAGTCCTAGTGTCATTAGGTTTCTGATTATTGATGTGGTGGACAGTTCTTGGACAATCCTCAACATGTTCACCTGTTTCATAGAAGGTGTTCTTTTTCTTCCAGGTACTTTTAATGACGCTCAACGTAGTTATAACCTCCTTTACACCGATTACTGTGCTGCTTTTAAACATGAATGTGCAGCTGTCTCTAACCTGCTTCATAGTCTAACTACCCCAGCCTTTTACTGTAAAGTGGGGCTTTTTCAGTGGGAGGCTGTTTCTTTCTGCATCATCACGGACTGGTGGCTTTGGGGCATATGTGTATTTGGGGCAGAATTGAATTCAATTTAATCTTTAGGTCAGTCTCCCCCCTCAGAGACGGGCACGAGTTGTTACTCCTCTTCATTCTAGTGCTTTTGAAATTCTCTTTACCTCCTGTCACATAGCTCAAGGGTGTCAAGATGTTTGTTAGGCATTGGCTGTTTAAGTTTGTATCCTTTTTCTGCATCAAATTAATTCTGTGCAAAGGAACTCTTAACAGCCTAAAACCTACATGACTTACCCACATAGTGAAGCTTAAGACATTGCATCAGACTACCTTTTCTACAAATTATACTTCGGACTCCTTGTTCGCCCTCCATTAATGAGGGGTCATTCCTTTAATGAGGTTGTGGCCTCTTGAGCTAAATTGTAGAGTTTCACCTCCTATGAGAACATTTGCTGTTATACCACCAAGGGATGGGAAAATGTTGGAGAAATTTTGAAACCTATTAAATTAGACCCTTTTTTCCAGCAGCGGAGCAGAATTGGGGCTGATCTACTGCTCTGTGGAAAGGAAGCAAAATCACAGTTGCTGTTAGAATCACTGCGAGAGCCCAGACAGTGTATTTATCTCAATGCTAACTGCATTATGATAAATACATTATCTGGACCCCAGGCAGTGCACTTCAAAGACACTTTCCGAATGGGGAATTCTGTGTAATGTACCTGCCTGCAGGGTGCTCCTGTTGCTCTAGCAGGCAGACATTACACTCAAGCTCCACTGCAGGAAAAGTTGCTTTGAAGAGAACTGTCAAGGCTACCCAGTGTAACTAACTTAATGCAAGCACCATTAAGATAGTTACATTTTGTAGACCTAGAAAGTGTTGGACTGGCTCTAAAATTCCATGTTCCGGGCATTCCTCTGTAGGGCATTTCTTTAGTATTCTGCCTTTTTTTCAACACAAGGCAGACTGATGTGAAAACAGTGGAAACCTCAAGATTGCCTGCGGTTTTTCACATCTGCTTACTGCGGATTGAAAACAAAGGAATTTGCCCACCCCTGCGTACCACTAGAGTGATTTCTCTAAGCAGTCACTCAACATTATAAGCTTTCTACAGATGGACATTAAGGGGAGTAGAGCACTATTTGGGTGTAAGATATTTTTAAAGTCTTCCCTGTGATCTATATCTGTCTGATGAATTTAAACATGAGTTGGTGTCCCATTAGTCTGTCTGTGACATGTTTCTAATTGTGTTCGTGTCTGTATGTTACAGCATTGTAGTAAATTCTCACTTTCACCTGTACAGTAAATCCACAGGAATAATGACTGCATTAAGGACAAGTGATGAGATGGTAATGGTTAAACTGCTTCTTTGGGATAAAAGGTTCTGGTTAAGGGACAGATCCAGTCAGATCAGTGTAAGACATGGGATTAAAAAATATGCATTTGAAGTTGACTCTTTTCCAGACACAGACTCGGTCTTACTTACTAAGTACTCAGATGAAACAGAGCAAGATTCAAAGTAATGGAGTTTAATCTATATTGTGGGTCTTTGAAGAGTTATTTATTGTTGTGGAATTATGAGAGGACTAACACTACTCCTTCCTGTACAACAAGAGTGTACAAATCTGCACTCACCAAATCACCATTGTATGATAACCACACATCAGTTCATCGCATGTTCTGTAAACATGCTGTTATTTACACATGGGCATCACTTGGTTCCTCTTTCTTGCTCTCAATTTCACTTCCTGTCTCATTCTCGTAACGTAATTAATGGGCAGAAACATTATGAAATACATTAACCTAAGAAATATATTTTTGAGCTGAGATTTAAGCTTACTACACACATCTGCTCAGGTTGTACTTCGTAAATCTCATTCAGCTGAAATGTTATTGGGATCAAGCTGTAGGGCAAACATTTTTTAAATTAAGCTGTAATTGATAGTACAACCCTTTAAGGTGCTAGGATTGTATGGCTATACCCAGGCATATTTTGTTTGTCATCACACTGTCTTAAACTCATTTGTATGTTTTCAGTCACTGCTACTCAACTTGTGGCTCTCCAACGAAAGTGAAATTCTTGAAAACACACAGTCTGTTTGTTACCTGCACTCCTTATTGTCCCTGCTGAGCAACATGAAAGGTAAGATGCATTGTTTAATCTTCTTCAAATGTTATTGCCCAATTCTCAAGGCTTTTTGCTTGCTCTCATGCATACGACTTATTCCTAGAGTTAGACTAATTTATTCGCCACTATCATGAAAAAATTCAAATAATTTCCATGACAGTATTAACATTGCCAGCAGAGTGTTAAAGTACCATTACCATGCCACAGTCTAAACTGCTCTATTATGCACCCCCCCCCCATGCCAGAATGGACACTGCTCCCATGTATAATGTGTGATTGGATCTGTTCCCAGATCTGTCTAGCGCTTTTAATAGCATTAACACATCAAAATTGTGGGACCTCTTGACTGATATGGGTGTGAAAAAGGGGTTAGTACAGTTCCTGAGGGAGCTGCACTTGAACCTCTAAGCCAGGGTGAGGTATGGAAATAATGAGGAATGTTCGGACTCTCTGGGCCTGCACAGAGGGGTCCGGCAGGGGTGTGTGCTGGCAACCTCTTCCTCCTCTGCATCAATAAGCTAGAGACAGCCCTCGTAGGTTAGGGCACTGATGTCCCTAAAATCAACAGCAGGATGGTGCCAACATAACTCTATGACAATGTCCTACGGGCCAGAACTTCCAACGGGCTGAAGACACTTATTTATGGGTTTGTTGGGTTTAGGGAGGCGCTCAGCCCGGAAACCAACAGGTCTAAAACATTTATAATGGTTAGTGGCCCTGAGGCTGGAAAGACCCGTTATGTTTATATTAAGGCCCATCAAGTAGAGTGAGTGCGATCCTTCCCTTACTTAGGCATCACTTTTGAGGATAATCTTAGCTGGACTACATGTATGGCAAATAGGTGTTTGAACTTGCTACTGGGTCTTTAAAAAAAAGTTTTGGCAAGTATAGGGAACATGCTCATTTGCCATTTATTGAGATCTATAGATGCAGATGTGTCCCAGTTTTGACATATGGTGCTGGGATTTGAGGCTGCACAGTGTGGGTAACCTGCAGTTAGAAGGAAACAGGGTGCTGCTTCAGCTCTTAGCGGTTCACCCACCAGCAGTAATATTAAGATGCACAAAGAGCTTGGCATAGACTTTGTCGAGGATCATATTAAGTTAGCCTCATTGTTACTCTGGTGCTCAGTCTGGTCTAATGCCCAGGCATCTCTGTGTAGAGCTGTAATTGAAGATTGTTTGGCGTGCACCCAGGGTCCTTTATCTGCCATGGTGTCAGTACATTCAAACTGACCTCTCCAGTGTTGGCAGACTCAGTCTTTTCACTGATCCTACATTCATCACAAAGGAGTATAAGAGGTGGATTAAGGAAAAGTTCCTGTTGGAGCAGTCCATGGCAAGGGACCATGACCTATCCTCCTCGGATTTCTGTAGGCGTTATGTGATGATTAAAACGCAACAGAGATCTGAACCTTATGTAGAGTGGTTTAATAGCCACGTGGAACGGTCACTCCGTAAGAGATTTCGCTTAGGCTCTGTTAGATGGAAACTGTGCTTTCCTCTTTGTCACTATGATGTCTCTAATATCTCTTGCTGTCCTTGCGATGAATTTTCTGTCCAAACATTATTGCACCTCTTTTTTTTTGTAGGTTTTATAGAGAACTGAGTATGGGCCTTCTCATTCTGGCTCTACGGAATTGTAAGATAAACACGTCTAGAGCTGTGCTTTAAAATCTTCAGTCACTGCCGCCTCAGGACATCTGTTTTAGAATGGGCTTGTTTTTAAAGTCTGATGTTACACTTTATAATTCCTTGATGTTTTAACTGATATCTTATTGATTTGATTTTATATTTGGGCTTGGATCATGTCTTTTTCATCTGTATATTGTGGTTTTCATTTTATTTTATATTGTCAAATGTTGTCGTTTTGATTGTTCTTTTACAGTCAATGTCCTTGGTTGAAAAAACCAAATCATTTGATTCTGAACTGGATGCTGAATTTTAACTTGATAATGTTTGTGCCGCAAGCCCTTTTAAGTAGTTCTTGTTGCAGACAAACATTAAGTTCCTTTGCACAGAAGCCCCATTGAGCTCTTCCTCATGTTCTGTTTTCAGTGTGGTTCACTCAAAGAACCACCAGATGGTACTGAATTTCTACAGACAAAGCGTTATTTGACACATTTACTGCACAAAAACTGCAACCCCCAGTGTCACTGGACTAACTCGCAAGAAGAACAACAGAATTGATGTTGCTGTAAATGTATTTTAAGGTGCTTATTTCGTCCAAATATTTTAAATACTGTGCATTATAATTACAATCTCTGTCCCTTCTATTATCTCTTCAGTAGCCATTGATGAGTCTTGGGATGTACACTCCATTTCGCCTTGGTGGCAACAGATGCGGACAGCATGTATCCAGTCTGAGAAGAATGGAGCTGCCTTACTAGCTGCCCTAGTTGGGCACTCAGTAGCTGCAAATATATCCAACAATGTAGTGGAGAAAAAAGTGAGTTTGCATCAGGCTGCTGCTCTGCGTTTCCTTTTCAACATCATACTCTATAGTGTGCAGCATTATCATGGCATAATTTAAGCTCATTCCATGTCTTACTTTGCTGAAGGGATCTGCCAGGGTTAGTGGTTGTAAAGAACCTCAGAATCACACTCGGGCTGCAAGATTCTTTTGATGTGCAACAAATACTCTCAACAGTGTATTGGCATGAACAGTAAAGACTCCCCATCCTATAGGAGGAGTTGTGATCTCTCCCCGGTGATTAGCTGACTAGTGCACCCTTTTATTTTCTCTTTTTGGGCTACTTATGTTAAGCTCTTGTTTGACATTCCTTGAATCTCTAACCAAAAACATTGAGCCAAGCCATTAAGAACAGTCATGTGCAACTACCTCATTCATATTATGCCACTCTTGTACCTATTCATTTAATTTGTCAGATCGAATATGAAAATTCAGAAGCACATACACATAAAAAACAGAATAGCAATATAGTAAAAGGTCAATAAGACGTGACGACCAATATATTAGCAACAAAAAATCGTGATATTCAATAATTAGATAAACTACCAATGCATACAGCATATAAAATCAATTACAGTTTAAGCTCAGTTTTAAAACCTTTCAGCACCAATGCGTCAATCCTAGAGCTCTAAGAAGGACACTAACTAGAAGGGGAGGCCAATATGCATAATCGAATGAGCCACGCCAAATACAAGAATTTAGATTATGCATTTACCACAAGCAAGCTAGAGTTGCTTTTACAGATGCATAGTGCATTTACCCAGTTTGTTAACCTCAATAATCGGCTCATAGGTGTAATTCAATGAGGTCTGCGTTTAGTGTATGCTGGGCAGAATAACAGATGTTCCTCGGTCTCCACCACAGAGTAACTACACAGCGGGTACGAAGATGATAGGCTAAATGAAGTAAGATGCCATGTCTGAGCTTCAAGAAGTACGTCGTAAGCGTTGGATGGATGAAGTCCAGGAATTCGTATGCTATGAATATGGGTTTATGGAAGTGAAAAGATTTGGACCAACTGCTGATGATTCGCTTTCCTCAATGTACTTGGCCCAAAATCTATTCTTTACAACAACCCTCAAGGACGCATGAATTGAAGGAAGATTGTGTCAGCTCTAATTCAGTCCTAGGTCAATCGGAGCATGTTTGACATAAGCCAACCAAGGGATTCTATTGCTATTATGGTGGCTCACATCATCTGCAAGTGCATTTCTGTAAGGTGTCTGCTTTGTTGTGCTCCATTTGAAACCAAAATAGGATAGGGCAAATCTTGCCTGTTCCGATATTAGTTTTAGGTTTAAAGTATTTTATTAAGGCATAAAAAAACACGGGGAGGGGAGCAGGAAGTCGGGTAAACATACAATACAAGAAGCAAAACGTTGCAGCGAGTCAGAAGGAAAAGAGGGAGACAGGATACCCCAGAGGGTAACAAGGCAAAGACATAGGCAATAAGGCATTGTGTACGATCCCCCTGTAGGCCCCCACTCCCTAGGCAAGGTCAAGCCAAAATAACACTCCGCGACACAGTGAAAGAGAAGCATACCGTTCCACCAGCCCCTCGACCCCAGAAAGGAAGGAGAAAGAAAAGCAAAGAAGGAAAGAAGAGAAAACAATACCCCAACATCCCCGTCCGAAAGTCAGCATTAGAAGCATATAACTCCACTTCCCACCCCCAACCCTCGGCCCCCAATCCGCACACTCACTCCGCGGCTGGCGCCGGCGGCGTCAGCCTAAGGAGGCGCAGGTACCGTGGGCACGTAAGCTCGCGAAATTCCGTGGATAGCAGTGCCAAAAAGGGATGCCAGAGCTCCTCAAACTGGTCAACATTCCCAGCCACCGTTAGCGATATCTTCTCCATGCCCAGTACCTGCCAGAGCCTATGCAACCAACCAGTGATAGAGGGGGCACTGGGGGTGCGCCAAAGTACCAGTATGTTCTGGACGGCGGAGCCTAGCGCAATCGCAATCTGCCTGCCCCTGCGGGATTTCAGCGGGTACATCAAATCATTGGGGAGGCCAAGCAAGACATACGCGGGGAAGCGCGGAAGCTCGATCTCAAAATGCCTATCCACCTCATCTAAGACTTCCTTCCAGTAGGCCGACAGCACCGGGCACTCCCAGAGAATGTGCGTGAGGGTACCCTCCTGTCCGCAGCCGTGCCAGCAACCCTTATCGCCTATTTTGCGCATCTCGTAGAGCCGCTCCGGGGTGTAGTACCAATAGGTGGACACTTTAGTGAAGGTTTCCGTCAGCCCAGTGTGGTACGCAGAGTGCCTCGCCCGATATGCAATCTTGTCCCACTCCTTGTGGCTCAGGGTCCTGCCCTGTGCCAGCGCTCCCTCCCTGGGTTATGGTAATGAAACGGCGGGGGTTGGAGAAACTTATACAAATCAGTGATGAGTTTGGCGTCCGAGGCCCGGGTTACCAACCATCGCTCAAAGGGCGTAATCGGACGGGCGGCGACGTCGCGCACTGGGGGTTGAAGAGCCCAGTGGCGGACTTGCATGTAACGCAGTCTGTCCCCCTCCGTCAGGCCAAACTCCTGTCGGAGCTGCTGGAAGGGGAGCACGCCCTCCGGCCCGTAGATCTGGAAAAGCGCCCTACATCCCGCGCTCACCCAGTGGGAAAAGGCCCCCGGCTCCAGACCCGGGGTGAAGTCCGGGTTGCCAGCAATGGGAGTGAACGGCGATGGAAAAGTGGTGAGCTCCCGAAGCTCGCACACCGCGTCCCACACTCTTAGCGGGACCCGGGTGATAAAGGAAGCGTAGAGATTAGGTGGGCGGTGGATGCGCCGCAGGAACGGGACCTCCTGGAGGGTACGGCCTGCAACTGCCTGGTCTTGAAAGAGCCAGTGTTTGTCCGATTCCCACCGGCTCCACTCCACCAGGTACCGGAGCTGCGCCGCCTGGAAGTACTTCCGGAGGTCCGGGACTCCGAGACCTCCCGCCTCCGGGGCAAGCATGGAGAGGACCCGCTTCATCCGAGGCTTACGGCCCTGCCACACAAAGCGGGAGATGTCTGCCTGCGTCTGCCGTATCCAACCCACGGGGGGCTGAAGAGGCAGAGCGCGAAAAAGATACAGGATCTGGGGTAGTATTGTCATCTTCACCGCCGCAATACGGCCCAGCCACGAAAGTAGGCCCTTGTTCCATCGGCCGAGTTCCTCTTTGATCTTTTTGCCCAGAGAGGAATAGTTAGCCGCGACCGTAGCAGGCAGGGAGGGAGCAAGCAAAATGCCCAGGTAAGTCACCGTGGAGGAGGACCACTGCATAGGGAAGAGACTTTGAAGGTCCCGCCGGGTGTCGGCAGAAAGCGACACATCCAGCGCAGCCGACTTGGCCATGTTCATTTTAAAACCCGCGACGCGGCCAAAAGCGTTCAGCTCCTGGACGCAGGCAGGAAGTGACCGCCTGGGGTCATCTAGGGTCAGCAAGACATCGTCCGCGTATAAGCTGACAGTGTGTGTGTATTGCCCCATCCTCACCCCAATAGCGTCCGGGTTGTCGCGGATCCTCTGCGCAAACGGCTCCATATAAAGGGCAAAGAGGAGCGGCGAGAGGGGGCAACCCTGTCTCGTGCCGCGCTCAATGGCGAAGCTGCCGGAGCTGTGTCCATTGACACGCACTGACGCCGACGGTCGCCTATAGCAGTTAAAGACCATAGTGCGGAACTTCTCGCCGATCCCCAGTTTCCCAAGAACCAGCTCGAGATATGGCCAATGAACCCTATCAAAGGCCTTCTCCGCGTCGACCGATAGAAGCATCCGCTCCCCCGGGACGCGTGAGGCCTTTTCCAGTACGTGCGTCACCCTCTTCGTGTTGTCGACCGTCTGCCTACCGGGCACAAAACCGGCCTGATCCGCCTCCGCCAAACCTGGTAGGTGTAGACCCAGTCTGGCCGCCAAGATACCGGTATAAAGCTTGAGGTCCACATTTAGGAGCGAAATGGGCCGGTACGAGCCGCACAAGGTCCGGTCCTTCCCCGGCTTGGGGATAACCGACACAGTCGCCGAGAGGAGGTCCGGTGGGATGGCACCCGGTTCGGAGAAGGAATTGAACAAGCGGGCCAGGAGAGGAGCAACAGTGGGACAGAAGGTCTTGTAGAACAAGGCCGTGTAGCCATCCGGGCCCGGGGCTTTACCATGTTTCAGCCGTGCGATCGCGGAGATGACCTCCTCCACGTGAATGTCCCTCTCTAGGTGGTCCGCCTGGGAGGGGTCCAAGGCCGGGAGGGTCACGGAATCCAAATAGGCCTCAGCCTCTCCCGGTGGGGAAGGCTCTGAAGCGTACAGTGCCTCGTAAAAGGAACGAAAGGTATCTGCCACCTCCGCGTCACCGGAAACCGGGATCCCACCCACTCCCACCAGCGCGTTGCTGCGCGGCCCTGAGCCTATGGGCCAGGAGCTTACCGCACCTGTCCCCGCCGGTGTAAAAGGCATGTTTCAGGCGCAGCGCTGCGTACTCCGCCCGATCCAGATCCAACGCAGAGAGGAGTTTTCTGTGTCGCCTTCAGTTGCTTCCAAACACGAGGAGCCCCCGTACGGCGATGGACCTGCTCCAGCTCCCTAACCTGCGCTGTCAGTTCCTCCCTCTTGCGCTGGCGTTCCTTGTTTTCCGCCGAGGAAATGGAGATAAACTCTCCCCTGACGACTGTCTTCAAGGCCGCCCACTGCGTAGCCAGGGACGTGTCAGAGTTGTTATTGTGGGTCAAGTAGTCCTGGATGACCTCCTCCACCCGCTTCACCACCGATTTCTTATGGAGAAGCGTGTCCCGGAGCCGCCACATCCCTCTGGAGGGGGGGGCCGCCGGCCACGCAAAGACTCCGGAAACCGGCGCATGATCGGACAGGGACAAGACCCCGATGTCCGCCGCCATGGCGGCCGAGCGAAGCGGGCCGCTCACCAAAAGATAATCCAACCGCGAATAAGTGCGGTGTGCGTGGGAGAAATAGGAGTAGTCCCTATCGGTGGGGTGCATGGTGCGCCAGAGGTCATGCAGGTCCAACTCGGCAATCTGGTCCTGTACCGCCTTAGAAAGCTCCCCTGTCTGCGGGAAGCGCTGGGCAGACCTATCTAGAGTGGAGTCGAAGACCATATTCAGGTCTCCCCCCAAGATGATATGGCGATCGGGCGAGGCAGTAACGTCCACCAACACCGATTCCAGGAAACGATCCTGGTGGTCGTTTGGGCTGTAAACCGAACCAACCGTAAAGGCAACACCACCCAAGCGCATGCGATACACTAAAAGTCTCCCCTTCTGCTCAGCATGTTTATACAACACCTCCCCCCTAAAGGAACTGGCTAGGAGAATGGCCACCCCAGCGGTCTTAGTCGCAGCAGAGGAAAAGAGTTGCGTGGGGAACTTAGCAGAGCGCAACCTATGGCAATCCCTGGAAAGTAAATGGGTCTCCTGCAGGAGGCAGATATCCGCCTACGACCCCTCCAACAGGGAAAGGATCGCCCTACGCTTCACGGGGTTATTCAGACCCTTAACATTAAGGGTCACAACTTTCAGGGGTGGCATCGCCTCCGGGGAAACAACGCGCTATGCCGCAGGCGGGGAATCAGCGGAGGGGGCGCGCGGGATAGGGGTGCAGGGAAGGCCAAAAGCGGCATCGTACACGTTCGGACAATTTCAGACGGGACCCCCCCCACAACAAACCAACAGTGAAACCCCCCCAAAACCCCCTTATGGCAACCAGCCAAAACAAAAAGCAGAAAACAACACCCCATAGTCTGTCTAGCCCAAATGGGCGAGTCTGCAGAAAACAGTCAAGTGGACGTCCAGCCACACACCACCCCCCTCGCCCCCCCAGCCCCCAGCCCAGCATCATCAAAGCTAAGAGCCTCTCCCCCCGGAGAAAAATTAGGCCGTTAAGGCCACACCAGTAGATTCAGGCAAGTTCCTGGCCGCAGTCCTCAGGGCCTCCGTCATTTCAGATCTGATGGTGGGCGAGTCTGGACGACTCGCTGGCGCTGACGATGGGCGCCTTCTCGACCTCCGTCGGCCCCGCCGCTCGGGGCGCCGCCATGCGGGTGTAGCCCCCTCCTCCTCCGTAGCAGTAAGACCCAGCACCCCGCAGACATCCTGTAAGGAGCGCAGCTGATGCAGCACCCCATTCCATCGAAAGATAAGACGGAAGGGGTGACCCCAGGAATAGGCTGTCTCGTGCTCTCGCAGAAAGTCCGTAGCGATGCGGAAGGACCTGCGCTTCTGTAGTGTGATGGCGGACAGGTCCTGATAGAGCGCCACAGGTCTATCTCGGAAGGTCAGTGGCTGCTTCCTGCGGGCCTCCGTCATGATGCGCTCCTTTAGGGGGAAATCCGGCAAGAATGCCAGGATGTCAGGCGGGGGTGCCGATGACTGGCGTTGGCGGCCCACCCTATGTGCTCTGTCAATGCGGATTGGGAAATCCGCTCCTTCCCCCAAGATGTCGCGGAACAGGTCCTGCAGGTAAGCCACTAGGTCCGCACCTTCATCCACGGATGAAACACCCCGCACCCGGATGTTGTTCCGCCTGGACCTGTTCTCGAGGTCCTCCGAGTGGGCCTGGAGCTCAACACATTGCTCCCGGAGGCGGAGGACATCCTGCTGGAGATGGGTTATCTCCTCATCGCGGCGTTGGGCCGCCGTCTCCACAGTATCGACCCGCTCGCCCAGGCCTTCGACCTCCCTGCGCACCTCCCGGACCTCTCCAGCCACTTCGGTCTTAAGAGTTTGGAATTCCTCCTTGAGGGAGCTGAATAGGTCCTCCATGAAGGACCGCGTGACTGGCGGCTCGCCCACAGTTGCGTCCGTTGATGCCCGGGAGGCCCCCGGGGACGGCTGCGTCCTGTCGCGTAGTTGCTGGGACCTGCCGAGCATTTCCGGCAAAGTGCGGTCTCCTCGCGCTGCGCCTCGTCTTCCAGTCATCTTGGGGCCCGGCAAAGCCCAGGGTCAGTTGCTGTAGGCGAGCTCCGCCGCTCGCGGGCACCAGATGTGAGGCCTTCGCCGAAGACAAGGGTAGTGCGTCACAGGCGACAAAATGGCGGTCTGGGCCTGGGCAAGACGGCCCCTGGGCCAGTAGGACAGGCAGCAACGTCCGAAGTGTAGGCCTCCTGCTTCGTGCTCCCAGGGAGGGCAGCAGATGAGTTGGTGCCAGGACCAGCCGAGGTTCCCGTGTGAGAAGGGCGCGGGCAGGGATCACTGGGCTCAGCCACACAAAGACAAGATGGCGGGAGGGTGGGATCCAAGAAGGCAGCCCGGGCCAGCAAGTCCATGGGCGAGTCTCAAATGGTAACGGGTCCGGAGAGCATGAAACCAATGCCTCCCTCCACCTCCAGTTGATTTGTCCGGCTCGGGCACTGCTCGAACTCCGCCATCCAGCGCCACCAGGCGCGGAGTTCGCAAGTCGTAACCCTTCGAGGCCCCGGGTAGGGGGGGGACCGCCGGTGCAGGGCTAAGGTCCGTCGTCCAGCAATGGTGCCCGCCGCCAGGGCACCGGCCAGGGAGCCACCTCACTCCGCGGAGTCCGTCTAGTCCGCTCCCTCGGGATCACAGGCTTTCCGCTGTTCAGCACTCGGGCCAGCCGAGGCGCGCGGACAGCGCCGCACTACGCTCCGCCTCCCAGCTCTTCTCCTCGGGGCGACCCGGGCTCCACTCCTCGGAGCGGTCTCAGAATGAACTTCTCGGGAACTTCCCCCGGGGCCACAGAAGCCAAAGTGGCACCAAAATGTGCCCCACGAACTCCGGCACAGTCCTCTCACCCGCGATGCAGCCGCGGGGGGAGAGAAGCGCAGAAATCTGGGTTCAAGCGGAGCTGGGCCGGAGGAGCTACGGGAGGAAGCGTCCGCTCACCCCGCCATCTTGGCCACGCCCCCGATATTAGTTTTAAAGCAAAGCCTAGTCTCAAGGGTAGAAGAAGAGTGCAGCAGCCGAGGGTTAAAAGTGACCTGATAAAGTTGTGTTTGAGTCATGTGTGCTGTGATACACATGCTTTGCATAATCCTGCCACATAGTGTAGGTTCCGGATGTTTGCAAGTTGTTTTTCTTCGAAGAAGTCTTTTCCAGTCACAAGGTAAGGTGACTCCTCCTTTCGGTGATATTGCGCGTGGGCATCAACTCCATTGTTAGATTGTTTTCTTTCTGCAATCGGGTTCGGACATGGCTTGCAGCGCTCTGGTTCGAAACCATTCTTCGGGTTCTCCTCAGTGCGCAATCCACTGTACCCCCTTAGGTATTGTTCTGGTTTCACCATTCTCCGTGTATCGAATAAACTGAAAACTCTCCATCTTTGGTCGAGAAGACATTGTGGGCGGCCTTCGGGCCTAGCCGCGTAGGTTGACTTCCACCCCGTTCCGTATTAGCCAGTCTTTTGCCGATGGAACAGACTGCATTTCAATTCTGTTCTTGGTGCCACTCCAAGTACCCGTGCACCGACCTGCATAAAGTCTGCAACTTGTGCCTCTCACCGGAGCACAAAGAAGAGGATTGCAACGCTTGTCGATCGTTCCGATGAAAAAGACTTTGTGGGATCGTCCGGCTCGACGAAGGCACAGGCAGCCACAAAGTCCGAATATCTTCAGGGAAGACACCAAACACGAAGATATTGAGGCGTCGGCAGCAGAAGAGGAGGAGGCCTTCTCCATCCAAGAATCAGATTCAGACCTGGAAATCAATCTCGAGTCCAAAGACATTCCAGCGGGACATGGTGCCGTGAGTACCAAAGCCCCTCAAACTCTCTTCGATTAAACAAAAGGCTTTGGCACCACCACTGTCTTCTGGCCATGGTCGGCACCTAGATGCTGCTTCCAACTCCCTGCCCTTGGGCTCGGCACCAAAAGAGACAGTCAAGCCTTCCGGCTCAGGACATAGTCGAGAAAGGACATCTTCGGAACCTAAACTTTGGGCTCCAAAAGACAAAAAAGGACTAGGACTAGCACCGAAATTAAAAGATACCCTTCAAAAGCCTCCAGAACTTATCCTGGACATTATGAAAGAGAAACTGGACCCTAAGCAAAAGAAATTTCACAGTAATCCAGACACTGGACACATATTGGCTAAAGGTGTGGCACCTTCCAAAAGAAAGATTATATCAGAGGAAGCTAGCTACAAAATCCCTCTAAAAAAGAAGGACATGGCTACAAGTCCTATCTACCCTAATACTCCATCCCCTCCACCATCTTCACCACTATTGCCATCGCCAGGCTCAGACCCTTTACATATAAAACCTCAGGGTTCTCCACGCACAAAGCCTTATATAGAGGATGATGATATTGTCAATAGTCCACTACCAATAGACCCATGGGATGTCTATAATATCAATCCACCAATGCATAATGACCCTTATTTATATCCTACAAAACCATCACCTCCCGATGACAACGTAGCATATCAGGAGTTGATTTCCATGGCAGCATCTTACCATGGAGTTACATTATACAAAGAGTCTTTAGAACATTACTTTTTGTTTGAGACACTAAGTTCTACACATAGAAAAAGTCAGTGTGCCTATGTTAAAAGGCATGATAAGACGTGTCAATTACATTTTAAAGACCTGTACATGCCCTTATATTAACACCTAGGGTTGACAAAAAATACAAACCTCCACCATCTGACCCCATTTTTATTTATGGGCAATTGCCTTTAGATTTTTTAGTAGTATCTAATGCTTGCAAAAGAGGAAATTCACAGACTTCAGCAGATGCACCTCCTCCAGACAAGGAGTCTAAATTAATAGATGCATCAGGTAAAAGAGTAGCTGCTCAATCCGCTAACCAATGGCGCATTGCCAATACACAAGGCTTATTAGCCAGATATGATCTGGTCCCTGGGACGAAATGGAAGACCTGCCCCAACACCTCCCAGATGAGCATAAAAGAAGAGCACAGGAATTAGTGCACTAAGGTAAACTAATATTTAATTCCTCTATTAGAGGTGCTCTAGATGCTGCTGACACTGCAGCAAGGGGAATTATCATCAGCATTCTCCTTAGATGACCCGCATGGCTTAGGATTTCGGGTTTAAACCGGAGGTTCAGAAATCTATTCTCAATACTCCTTTTGACAAAGAACACCTTTTTGGACCTCAAGTAAATGAGGCAAATAAAAAAAATTACAGGTAGCAAAATCTATGGGAGCACTTAAGTCCCCATCTAAAAAGGCTCTTTTCGTTGTTCATTTTATGGAGGAGGATCCAAAGGTGATTCCTCAGACCCTAATGCCTCCTCATATAAATCCAACATGCAACCCTCTCCATCTAGAGGTTTCTATAGAGGTGGGTACACAAGAAACAATTTTAAGGGTAGAAGTAAAGGCACACCAACACATTCCTCCCCATCTCCCAAAAGCAATGACTTGCCTACAATTCCCCCTGACCATTTTACACTTGTCGGGGGAAGACTTAAACACTTTTTTTCCATTTGGCAATCCATAACATCAGACAAATGGGTATTGGACATTATCCAACAAGGTTATTGCCTGGAGCTTACCAGCAATCATACCAATATTCCACCTCACATTCACAAACTTTCGTTACAGCTCCTCAAACAAGAAGTACAAGCTCTTTTAACAAAAGGAGCTATAGAACCTGTTCCATTACAACACCAAGGGTCAGGCGTTTACTCACTGTACTTCCTAATCCCCAAAAAGGACGGGTCCCCAAGACCAATATTGGACCTAAGGATGTTAAACCTGTACATATTGTCAGAATATTTCCATATGGTTAGGCTTCAGCAAGTGCTTCCACTTCAACAGCAAGGCCACTTTATGTCCACACTCTGCTTAAAGGGCGCATACTTCCACATTTCTGTTCATCCAGCACATCTCAAATATCTCAGATTTGTGATAGCAGGAAGTCACTATCAGTTCAAAGTACTCCCTTTCGGAGTTACTACTGCACCCAGAGTGTTTATGTCTACCAGTAGTAGCAGCTCATCTCAGAAGACAACACATGCATGTCTTCCGATATCTAGACAATTATCTTATCAAAACCAGCAAACCGCAAAAGTGCTTGTCAACACACCCAGACTACATTACACCTTCTCCATCAATTGGGATTTACATTCAATACGCAAAAGTCCCATCTTCAACCCTCACAAATGCAATCCTATCTGGGAGTCACTAAACTCTCACACAGCTCTAGCCTCTCCCAATGCAGCCAGGGTTCGAAATCTTCAAACACTATTACTACAATTTCGAACCATCTAATACTTAACAGTCAGGACTTTCATGCAGCTACTAGGAATGAGGGCATCATGCATCGCAATAGTGCCTCATTCAAGATCACACATACGTCCCCTACAGGAATGCTTAGCACGTCAGTGGAATTAATCACAGGGTCAATTAACAGATCTAGTGTTGGTAGACAGCTGCACCCTTCGCTCTCTCAATCGATCAAAAGGGCAGCCCTTCTTCGACCCTATTCCACAGATCATACTAACTGCAGATGCATCTCTCACAGGTTGAAGTGCCCATCTACAGAATCTAACAATTCAGGGTTTGTTGGACAACAAGCACAAAAGTTGTCCCATCACCTATCTGGAGCTTCTAGCAGTATATCTAGTGCTAAAAGCTTTTCAGACTTTCTTCATAGGAAAAGTAGTCTAAGTCTGCACGTAAAATATGACAGCCATGTACTATGTACAAAAACAGGGGGGACACATTCTCTACAACTATCACGCCTCTTTCAGACCATTTGACGTTGGGCAATTCATCACAAAATTAATCTTCTGGCAGAGCACCTCCCAGGCATGAACAATCAAATTGCTGACCTCCTCAGAAGGGTGCGGCAACAAATACGCAAATGGGAACTTCATCCTCCGGTTCTCCTTCCATACTTCAAAAAATGGGGATTCCTACAGATAGATCTGTTCGACACAGCAGACAACTCAAAAGGCCCAAACTTTGCCTCCAGGTTCCCACACCCTCTATCCAAAGGCAATGCCCTATCGATGAACTGGTCATGGATATTTGCTTATGCTTTTTTGCCTCTCCCTCACCTTCTGTTTCTAGTTCGGAAACTCTTGCAAACTTCACTCACACAGATATTAGTGGCTCCCACATGGGCTTGTCTAGTATGTTTTACCACACTGTTAGAACTATCAGTTGTTCAACATCAAAACCTGCACCTGAATTCCAGCTGTCTCACTCAGAACCATGGAGATATCAAACACCCAAACCTGAAGGAGCTCAACCTAGTGATTTGTCTCCTGAAGTCATAGAGTCTGGATACTTAAATTTACCACCAGATTTATGACAATTCTTAAAGAAGCAAGAACACCTACCACCAGAGCATGTTATGCAGCGAAATTGAAAGGATGTGGTGTATATTGTAACTACAACATTATTACTCCACTAGATGCATCTGTACAAAATATAATTTGTTACCTTTTACATCTATAGGGAGCTGGCTTAGCCTATACTTCCATTTGGTTGCACCTTGCAGCAGTAGCCGCATATTTGCAAAACAGACAACACTTACCCTTGTTCAAGGTTCCAGTAATTAAAGCCTTTATGGAAGGCCTTAAAAGAGTAATACCACCCAGTGTACCACCTGCACCAGTTTGGCACCTTAACATCGTTCTCACAAGGCTCATGGGTCTACCTTTTGAGCTGTTAAACAATTGTCCATTACAATTTCTTTCATGGAAAGTTGCCTTTCTAATTGCTATCACTTTGCTAAGGAGAGTTGGTGAGCTACAGGCATTAACCTTAGAAGAACCCTTCTTTCAACTTCATAAAGATAAAATATTCCTTCCAGAAGTGGTTTCTGCTTTTAACCAATTAGTTATTTACTTATGTTCATTCCTCAACCTGATTCAGTGGCAGACAGGGCTCTTCACACACTTGATGTCAAAAGAGCACTACTTTACTATTTGAGTGGACAAAAGATTTTCATAAAACAAAGCAATCGCTCCACCTCACAAAGGCAATCTTATCTCTAAATCTGGTATTTCTAGATGATTGTTAAATGTATTCAGACTTGCTATGCTAAAGCTAAAAGAACTTTATCTAGAACTCCTAGAGCACATTCCACTCGAAAAATAGGAGCATATATGGCCTTTTTAGGTACCATTCCCGTAGCTTATATACGTAAAGCAGCAACGTGGTCTACACCACACACTTTAACTAAACACTATTGTGTGGATGTGTTAGCACGTCAACAAGCCAATGTAGGATAAGCAGTAATAAAAACACTTTTTCAAACAACTGCAACACCTACTTGTTAGCCACCTATTCGGAGAATACTGCTTTATAGTCTATGCAAAGCATGCGAATCTACAGCACACATGCCTCAAACGGATAATGGTATTTAACCTGTAAGCATCTGTTCCTGGCATGTAGAGCTATAGATTCACATGCGCACTCCCACTTCCTCGGACACCTGTAGTTGTTGCCGTTCTTATTATTTACATTCCTTATGCATGTACATCTCTATACTTCACTTACTTACTCCATTCTCACCCTCTTGCGGAAAACAATTAACAATTGAGTTGATTCCATGTGCAATATCAGCAAAAGGAGGAGTCACCTTACCTCCTGACTGGAAATGACTTTGTCGAAGAAAAACAACTTGCTAACATCCGTACCCAACAC
Source organism: Lissotriton vulgaris (assembly GCF_964263255.1). NCBI lineage: Eukaryota > Metazoa > Chordata > Amphibia > Caudata > Salamandridae > Lissotriton > Lissotriton vulgaris. The sequence continues at coordinate 1,714,383,689 of NC_141694.1, read as the reverse complement.
TAGATGCAGGAGTATGCAAAGCATGTGAATCTACAGCGCTACATGCCAAGAACAGATGCTCACAAGGTAAGTAACATAATCCTTTCACCCACCCTCAAAATCAACATGTTACAACAACCCCATAACACTGCGCCATATAGTGCCGCACTTTAAATCCAGGTGCTGTAAATGTCCAATGGAGGTAAAATGTGGTGGTAGGAGGCCTTTTTAGCTAATCTCAACAATGCCGAAGCCCTGTTTTTTTTTAATCAAAAGATTTGGGACGGCTGAGAATCCTCGTCGGATAATCTAATCCCTAAATTATAAAAATTTTTTGCACTCTCAACATTGTTAGTTCCCAAGCGCATGGTTCCCCTAAAATGTTTGCGTTTGTTGTAAGCCATAAATTTGTTTTTCAGCACATTGATTTCCAACCCATTCAACTTGCAATTCAGTTAGAATCTGCTAACTATGAGATTTTGCAGCCCTACTGCAGTTTTATAGTTTAAAAGGGTGTCTTTGCAAGAAATAGTGTGCACACCTTTTGACTGGCGAAGACTGGAGAATCATTGTACCTATTCTTAAATACCTCATGCACTGCTGCAAATCTGCTGTTAACATAAATTGGAGGTACACACTCATTTTCACTTACTCCTCCTACCAAGCTACTCCAGCACTTCCTTTGACTAATAAAGGAGAACTGGTTAGTATCTGCGGCTTTGTCTAGTACAAGTACATTCAGACTGAATTTTTCTCCACTTTTCAATCATTGGTGAACTTAAATCTGACAGTTATGCCTACAGTCTCTCTTTAGTGTAGCATTACCAATTCTGTTGAACAATATATAAATCGTATGACCATCCATTTGTTTCTTTTCACTTGGAAAAAATCACCCTAACTATGTTTTTGTCATTGGTAAGTAGGTGACAAATCCAACCCCCCTCTGTCACCATTCTTGACAGTGTGGCCAAAAATAAGACATTACCCATTTTTATTTTAAAAGAGAAAGTGAAAAACATTGAACTTTATCTCAAGCATCCCACACTGGCCTATCAGCCTGTAGCTTTCTCTAAGAAATCATTGTCCAACTAGTTTTCCTTTCAAGGGCTGACATCACCCACAGCATTGCTGATCCTGAATCTCCCAGTTCATCCTCCATAAAACAGAATGTTTCTATCTAATGGAGAAATCTGATTAACTGGTTCAATGGTGGAATGGAAAGCAGAATGTAATCACTCGCCTATGGCTTGTGCCATAAGTAAATTGATATCTGAAAGAAACAGTTAGTTATAGATTCCTTCCCTTAGAATTACCCCCATGCGTCAGACTGGCCCCGGAAACTTTTTCGTCAGCAGTACCCCTGTGCGTCCGAAGGTGGCATTGGTCAACTCCGTCGTCTGGATCGTGGTTGCAGAGATGACGTCGCAGTAGCTACATAGACGCCGCCTTCGCACGCTGGCGCCAGTTCTTTTTTTTTTTTCACGCCAGCAAGCGCGGATCAGGGGAGAGCGGTACCCCAGTCACTTTTTGACTGACTTTTTTGCGACTTTTGTCAACTTTGTTTTTGAGTCTCACATACTCATGTTGCACGAGGAATCCCCGGATTCAAGGCATGCAGTTCCTGTGCATGCCTTTACTGCCTGGAGGGCGACCACGACCCCAAGTTGTGCTCCGACTGCCGAACCATGTCCCTGAAGTCTTTGCCGGAGCAGTCCCGAAAGCTCCTTCAGGCCCGGTAGTCTGCTCCGCGCCGTTCGAGGTCCCGGTCTCGTGGGAGGTCCAGGAACCCATCGCGGAGTCTTCACCATCACTCCTCTTCTAAGTATTCGCACTCTGGGTCTGGTAAGTTGAACCACAAAAAGAAGTCGAAGAAGCATCTTCACTCTTCAACTTCCACTCGTCCGTCGACCAACGTGACAAAGGGTGCGGGTGGTGCCCTTCCCACGGCTCTGCGTGCGGCACAATCAGGGTTGACACCTGCCTTCCCGGGACCGGGAGCGACCTCTGCCCAGCTTCGTCAATTTTACAAAGCGATGCATGCCATCTTTAAGCAGCCTGACTCTGCCGGTGCGCCTTTGGGCCCCTCTGACTGGGCTGGGAGCCCAAGGCCTTCGATGCCGGCTGCTCCGGCCTTGGCACCACAGGGCCCCCTTGGATCCAGACCTGGATCCAGATTGGCACCGGTCGACCTCGTTACACTTCCGCCTGGCGCCAACTCCACCGGCACCATGTCCGCAGCCGACTCTGGCTGGACCCCCAGCCGGCATCGACCCCGGCTTTCGCCCGACGTGGACACGAAGGTGGACCGGTGTCGATGGATACTTTTGTCTCTGTGTTCCACCCTGGCCATTTTCAGCCAGATTGGCAGCCAGAGGAGGGTGAGGAAGACTCGGAGGGATCTGGTGACCCTTTCACTGACTAGTTGGATAATGATCCTGACTGGAGAGAGGAACTGGGGGATGCCAGTGGTCTGGATACCTCCCCATACCTAGGCATGTTGTCTGGTTACGGAGGAGGGAGCGTCGTATGCAGTGGTGTTGCATAGGGCGGCGAGGCTCTCCATCTCGTGCTTCTTATGGTGGCACTCAGTACTAACCTCCTGACAAAGGTGCTTCAGCCAGCAGCGAGCCCTACAGATTCCCTGCTCCCGTTCAATGAAACCCTAACAGACATCCTTTTGGGCACCTGGTCCAGGCCCAACACAGGGGCTCCTGTGGGTAGGATGATTGCCCAACACCACCGCCTGGCCCCGGGAGACCCCACTTTGCTCTCACAACACCCCACCCCTGAGAGCTTGGTGGTCCAAGCCTCCACCTCCAAAGGTGCCTTTCCTATCGCTCCACCTGATAGGGAATCCAAAACGCTGGACGAACTTGGGAAGAAGATGTCTTCTTCCACCAGCTTGGGACTGCGGTCGGTAAACACTGCATGTCTGTTGGGCCGTTATTCCCACTCTGTGTGGGATACAGTGGCGCAAGTGCTGCCTCAGTGCCCGGAGGAGGCCCGGGCCGTGCTCTCCCGTGCAGTTGCTAAGGGGAGAGAAGCAGTCAAGTTTACTGTGGGCTGGATACCACTGACGCACTTGGCAGGACAATTTCCACGTCAGTAGCCCTTCGACACCACGCCTGGTTGCATTTGACTGGTTTTCCGGGGATGTCCAATCCACCCTTATGGACATGCCTTTTGATGGGCGTTGCCTTTTCGGCGACAAGGCAGACAGCGCGCTACAGCGCTTTAAGGATTCAACTGCTACGGCCAGGTCCTTGGGCCTCTCCACCACCCGCCCTGCACTTTCTGCCTTTCGCCCCTTTCCTGGCTACGGAAGGGGTGCCCCACTACGTTCCACACAGAGCCACATGTCAGCGCAGACTGGTCAGCGCTGGCTGTTCAGCCTCAGCGTGGCTGGAGACATGGGAACCATCGGTGTGGTTCTGGGAGCTAGCGAGCGAGCAAGTCCACCACAGGCCCCTCTGCATCAGCCTCCACACCCTCCTAGTCCGACCTTCCAGGGCCACCGAACGCCAATGGGCGGCAGTCTCCGCCATCACCTCCCCCACTGGCCCACCATCACGTCGGACAGGGGGGTTTTGCAGATAGTCCCAAGGGGCTACTCCCTCCCCTTCCAGACTCTTCTTTCCTCCATGCCACCTCAGTACCTCCGCATTTCGGAGGATCACCTGGCCCTTCTTCAACAGGACGTTTTGGCACTCTTGGCCAAGGGTGCCATCGAGCGCATTCCTGCCTCAGAAGTAGTTTGTGGTTGCTATTCCCACTACTTTCTGGTACTCAAGAAGGAGAAAGGCCTGTGTCCCATCTTAGATCTCAGGAACGTCAACCGCTTCCTCTGGAAGGAGAAGTTTAAAATGTTGACGCTCACTCAGGTCTTGTCTGCCCTTGACCCTGGAGACTGGATGGTAGCGTTGGACTTGCAGGCGCTTATTTTCACGTCCCCATCCTGCTGGCTCACCGGCGTTTCCTGCGGTTCACAGTAGGCCACAAGCACTTTCAGTTTACCGTGCTCCCATTTGGCCTTACCAGCTCCCCTTGGGTGATCACGAAAGTGATGGCGGTGGTCGCATCTCATCTGCGTAGATCAGGGTTTTCAGTCTTCCTCTATCTCAACGACTCGCCGTTGAAGGCGGGCTCGCCCCAGGCTGTCGTCTCCCACCTCCAGACTACAGCCGACCTCCTGCATTCGCTTAGTTCTCCATCAACATGCCGAAGTCACACCTGACCGCCTCTCAGAAGCTCCTTTTCATCGGAGCGGTTCTGGACACGACGCAGTTTCGTGTTTTTCCTCCCGAACAGCGAGTCCGAGATGTTCGGGCTATGATTCCGATCTTTCAGCCTCTAATCCGGGTTTCAGTCAGGATGACCCTAAGGCTGCTGGGCCTCATGGCCTCCTGCATCCTGCTGGTCGATCATGCTAGGTGGCATATGCGGGCTCTGCAGTGGGACCTGAAGTTCTAGTGATCGCAGCATTAGGGGAATCTGTCTGATTGCATCCAGATCTCGGAGGGTACTGCATGACAATTGCAGTGGTGGCTAACAAACCAGGACTGGGTCAACGGCAGATCCCTTTCCCTTCCCCAACCAGAACACACAGTGGTAACAGACGCATCCCTTCTGGGATGGGGCAGCACATGGTAGAGGTGGAGAGCCTCTGGTCTCCGGCGAAGTCCGGGCTCCACATCAACCTTCTGGAGCTTCGGGCGATTCGTCTTGCACTCAAAGCATTCCTTCCCACTGTCTGGGGAAGAGTAGTGCAGGTGTTAATGGACAACACCAATGCCATGTGGTACTGCAACAAACAGGGCGGGGTGGGGTCGTGGACCCTATGCCTCGGAACATGGCTGGAACATCAGGGCATAACCCTGGTGGTTCAACACCTGGCAGGTTCACTGAACGCCAGGGCGGATGAACTCGGCTGCAGGTGCATGATGGATCATGAATGGCGTCTTCACTCGGAGGTGGTGCAAGGTCTCAACAGTGGGGAGAGCCTTGGTTAGATCTATTCGCCACCAAATATCAGCAATTCTGCGCATTGGAATTTCCAAGGCCGCACTCGCTAGGTAACGATTTTCGCCGCTAGTGGAGTTGCGGTCTTCTATATGCCTTTCTGCCTATACCTCTTCTGCCCAGAGTGCTGAAGATCAAGCGCAAACGGGCCCAAGTCATTCTTGTGGCTCTGGATTGGACACGAAGAGTATGGTATCCCGAGCTGCTCAACATGCCCATCATTCCTCTGATCAGACTGCCTCTTCAGGAGGATCTTGTGTCGCAGCAGCAGGGGATGGTCCTCCACCTGAACCTCTCCAGCCTCCACCTCCTTGCGTGGAGATAGAGCAGCGGCAGTTGACGTCATTTGACCTGCCGAAGTCTGTGATGTCATCTTGGCAGCCAGGTGTCCCTCCACTAAGACGGTATACGCCTGCAGATGGAATACATTTGTGGCATGGTGCACAGCAAAGGCTGTGGATCCCCTTTCTGTCCCTCTTTCTGAGGTTCTCTTGTTCCTCCTATCTTTGGCCCAGCAGGTCTCTGCTCAGGGTTCTCTTAAGGGCTACCTTTAGGCCATTGCAGCCTTCCTTAGGCTCCCTGGTCAGCCTTCTCTTTTCAAGTCCCCTGTTGTAAATAGATATCTTAAGGGCATTACTCATCTTTTTCCTCCTGTTCCCTTTTTGGTGCCCCAGTGGGACATGACCTTGATTCTGACATATCTTATGTGCGCTCCCTTTGAGCCACTACATAACTGTCCTTTCAGATTTCTCACTTTAAAATCGGCCTTTCTGGTGGCCATCACCTCTGCGCGCAGGGTGAGTGAGTTACAAGCTCTGTCTTCCAAGCCTTCATTTCTGGCTGTTCATCCGGACAAGGTCGTCCTCAGAACTCTACTTTCCTTTCTTCCAAAGGTGGTCACTTCTTTTCATATTGGCCAAACCATCACTTTGCCCACCTTCTTTCCGCCTCCGCATCCTTAGAAAGAGGGAGAGGCTCCACCGTCTGTGTCCAAAAAGTGTGCTCTCCTTCTACTTGGATCGCACCAAACAATTCCGGGTGGATGACCAGCTCTTTGTTGGTTACGCAGGCACTAAGAAAGGTCAAGTCGTGCACAAATGGACCATCTCCAGGTGGGTCGTTCTGTGTATCAAGGCCTGCTATTCTTTGGCAAAGAAGGAGCCTCCAGTGGGGCTGGAGGCTCCTTACTGCTTTGGGACGGGGAGTCCCCCAAAATGACATCTGTCAGGCAGCTACGTGGGAATCACTGCACACGTTCACCAAGCACTACTGCCTGGACAGCCAAGTCCGGAGAGGTGGCTTCTCTCTGGCCGTTCTGTTCTCCAGGTGTTTCTGGTGTGAACTTAGTTCACAGACCCACTTCCGGAGTTGATATTGCTGCGGTATGTATTTAAAGGTAAGGTATCTATAGCTAACTATTTCTTTCAGATGGACAAGATACTTATCTTCGGTAAAGATATATCTGTAAGAAACATAGGTAAGTTATAGATTCCTTACCGCCCCACCCATCTTCCCCATTCTGCGAACTGACTTCTCAGGTTAAGGACTTTCTTTCAGGGCCCTAGTTTTGTGCACCAGTGGTCAGTGTCTTGCATGGCTCTGTGCTTCTGGTGTGGAAAGTCATGTACAGAAATGACGTTAGCGCGCAAGGGCAGCGTCTATGTAGCTACCGCAACGTCATCCCGGCGACCACGATACCAACAACGGACGCCACCTTCTGACGCGCAGGGGTAATGCTGATGAAAAACTTTCCGGATCCAGTCTGATGCATGGGGGTAATTCTAAGGTAAAGAATCTATAACTAACCGATGTTTCTTACAGATATATCATTACCAAAGATAAGTAACTTGTTCTTCAGTGTTCTATGTAAGATGGGTGGATGGCAAGGCATCTACCCCACACACGCCAAGTCTGGAAAAGTTCTAACTTCTTCAATAATTGAACAGCTGGTAATCTAAAAAAAAAACTGTAATTCACGTAATGTTAAATTCAGTCCTCTGTTTATTAATGCTTCAGATCATATGGATTCAACCAGCCAACATGTTTTGTCACAATGAGTGTGTGAATATTGACTACATCAAACAGAACACAGATTCTATTCACTTCTATGATCCCATATTGTTGATCAATCAACAAACCGCAGGCGAGAGTGAAGCATCTCCTGTTACATGGTGACTCTGCGTAAATATATAAACTAGTTGGAATAGACTATTTCCAAGATAAAAGTAAAACCCATTGCTATTGTGATTACTAAAAAAGTACACATTCTAAGATGATATAAATATTACTGCATGTAATGTACAAAACTCCATGTGTTGGTGCACTTAGTGAAGATAGGGTGAGAAATGTGGTGCTCATAAGGCCAGATGAGCTGCAGAGTTTTGTACTCTCTGTAGGTTCTTCAAGAGACCTGTATCCAGACCAAGATAAAGTAAGTTGCATTAGTCCAGGCAGCCTAATATGGTCGCTGGATCACTACTCAAAGGAGTGGCTTAGGCAGAAAGGGGAGAATCTTCCCTAGGACCTCAAGCAGGAAGAAACATGTGGCTGCTGCATGCTTGACTTGGGCAACAAAGATGAGTTCAGGCTCCAAGCAGACTCCCAGATTTTTAACTACCTCAGCAGGAGCATGAGCGGCTTGGCAAGTATCAGACCAAAAGCCAGATGGTAAACACTCAGGTGAGCAGGAGTGCTCGATCCACAATACCACTGTCTTATTGGAATTGAATTTCAGCAAGTTATTTTGCAGCCATTTAGATACTGAAGAAATACAATTATGGAATTGTACCAAGGAGTGTGCACCTTTTCTCTAATATGAGATGATAAGTTGAGTGTTGTCTGCGTAATCCATACATAGCAGTTGGAAGGATTTTATATGTTGGTTCAGTGGGCGGATATACATATTATACAAGTATTGGAAATGCAATAGGTCTCGCATTTGTTTTAGCTAGAGCTATTTGGCATTGTAAATGGCAATGCTTTTTGCCTATATATTATGGAGTGTATGTATGTGGTGGATAGTGGTATTATATGGGTTGTATTGTATTACTCAGTTGTGGTATTGTGTGGAATTATGTGTAGTGGAGTTGTGTAGTGACACCATATGTGGTATGGTGTGCTGTGGAATTATGTGGATAGTAATGAATTGATAGTAAGTGTACTGGAATTATGAGGAGTGAGATTGTGTGTTAAAGCGCTGGTAAACCCATGCAGAGAGCATAACTAACCTACCTCCAAACCCCCATATTAGGGACACGTGTTAGCAGTATTAGGGTAGGATTGGCAAGTTAGCAAAAAACACTAAATACAATTTGGGGAAGAAAACGAGTAGGCAGTCGTAGGGCTAGGCTACTTCTCCCATATTGTTTGCACAAATGGCATCTCAAGTCTCACGATTATTTAAAAAAAAAATACCTTCAACTGAAAGAAACACACAGATGTCCCGGGGTTGATGTTGTTTCTGACATGAACGAGGCACATGGAGATGAAGGGAATTTAAGGCACGGTCTTCTGCATTTGTTGCTGCCTGGGTGATATGCGGCAATAATCAACAGAAAAATAATATGGGTTATACCCCAAAAACTCCAAATCATTTCCAAATACTAGAGAAACTGTTGCATTAACTCCAGACCAGCATTTCTGGGACAGTCACAAGAAAGTTTAACATCAGATTCTCGTATCTGGGGTCTAGCTACTGCAAGTTTAGTTAAAAAAATAGAATTGATATGCTATTTCACAGGCAGCTATGGGATTTGTAAACAGGAAATACCCTACAATTAACCAAGCACACGCGTTAGGCGCCAACAAACGGCACTTTAATTGGCTTGTTCTTTTCAAGCCATAAATCATTTCTTAATCATGAACAGGTCAGTTTGCTTTCAAAAAAGGAACCGCATTAGGTTTGAAGCGCTGTTTCAGTTTGGTTCTTCAATAACAAGCAGTGTCAATCAAACCTACCCTGGTATCAGAAGACAGCATGTCTTCATCCTCGTCGCTAGAGAAATCAGTTCCCTCTGCTCCGGAGGGACATATTTCATGTACTTTTGCAAATAGGCATCTTTCTTGTGATCATCTTCTGGCAAGGACACATGGTGTGTAATTAACCGATCCCTTAATTTCTCTTTGGTGAAGTGTGCAAGGGTTTCCATGTACACAGGCATTAACACCTTCGCCGCGGATCTAATTACCCGCGGTGCGGGGGGATGGGTGCCGTTTGCGGCACCACGGTAGCTCGTCACGCTGCACGGTGGCGCTGTGCTCATGACGAGCTGAGCTCGTCATGACCACGCCCGTTTCTTCAGAACTCTCTGCACAGCAGGGGAATTATCCCCGCGTGGGAGCACTGCAGCGGTCATTGAGCACAGCGCCACTGTGCCTCATGACGATCTGAGCTCGTCATGAGCACCGAAGGTGTTAAAAGGCACAAGAGAGGTGTCTGATTCTGGCACCGCTCCATGAATTCTCTACCCCTACAAAGGCTTGTGCTGTAATGTACTCCGCTGCACTGGAGCATGTATGCATTCCGAATGCTGTAAAAGTCAAAGCTGGCCAGTGGCCACATGTATCGAATAAGCGAGCAGGAAAAAACTTAACTGGCTGCCATTTAGCGTTACAGTGAGACAAAGAAGAGAGTTTTTCTTTGGGATACCTGTACTAGAAATATCAAAAATGCTTTTCTACAAGTTAAACAGTCTCAATTTTTCATAAATATTGCGACACCACTCTTCGGTCCTCTACAGCCAATCTCTTTGCAACACCCAACTGTGCGTGACTTGGTGGCTGAGCTTTGTTTCTTCCCGCTCCCGGAACACAGAAGTGCCTTTCTCCAGTCTACGAGGCTACTAAAAACTAAGCAATAGGTTTTGCATTAACAAGATGTTAAGCTATTGGCAATGCAATAGCTTAAACTCTCACAAATGCAAGATCAATTGCATTGCAGATATTTGGTTTTTTTTACTAACGCCCATGCAGCGCTTTCACATTTATGAAGACCGCACACCTTTCATTAGACAACCTGCGTCTAAAGAAAGGGGCCTGTAAGACATTAAAGTAAAAACGCAGCATGGGGGCTTTGACAAAAATAAGCATCTGATTGTCAACTTGACAAACAGATGTTTTTTGGGGGGTAAAAGCTCCCATGCCGTGCTTTCACTTTAATGTCTGACGCATACCTTTCTTTATATACGGTTTGTGTAAAAAAATGGGGCGCGTCCCCTATGAATGTGAAAAGCGCTGCATGGGCACTAGTAAAAACAAAAAAAATTAAGTAAGCACGGCCACCAAATGCGGACCACGCTGCTAAAATAAATACACTTTAAGAACGTGGCCGCTATAGTTGAAGCGGACCACCATTAGTAAAAAATAAAATTAAAGCGGACAGCGTGCTGCGAGGTAGTGGGTGGAATAAGGGTGGAATAAGTGAAGAGCATTAAATAAAATATGCTTACCGACTTATAAAGCAGACCATGTAACAAGACCATTAAAGGGTCCATTCATTATGGGAGGTTGCAAATGCAGACAAGGTGGTACCAAGGAGAGACTAACAAGCCTAGTAACGACTCAGAGGCCTGCGTTTACGAAGGACAATGACACAAGCCAATTAAAAATATGGGTCGAGCATTGGCGGGGCTTCAAAGCCATACTCTACTACTGCATGCCTTGCAGCAGTGCATGCGTTGCCCAGGCTCGACCTAAAAAGGTGGAACTAAGTGTCAACCCCTGAGGACCACCTTGGTTCACTACTTTATATTCCGATGTATGAGGATATATGTATATCGGCTGGGCTCTGCCCTTTAGATAGGATCTGCACCAACTCAAGGTTTTACCAAGGTTGGGGCGCTAGAGGGCGCGCTTGCGGAATGGCTGCCTAGGTACGCAGCTCCCGCTCCTTGGTGAATGATCCTCCATAGATCCTGCGCCACGGGGTGCTGTATCACCCCTAAAGATCGGATCCTGCATCGAGACATTGCTCTCCACACTCGGTCCAATTCTGGGAGCTCTGCGTGCTACAGAACCGGAGCTGCGAGCTGCTGAAATGCCCGACTTTCGCTCTGGAGCTGCGGTGAGCGGATGCCCGGCCGCTGCTGTTCACGCGACCCTGGGGACTGCCACGAGGTTCTAGGCCGCACCACACCGCTGCCACCACGATCCTGCTGGGACGTCGTTTGGCGGCTGCCGCGCAGGTAGGCGACTACTGGTGACTTCGCCTCGAGTCCCCCCCCCCTCCCCCAGCCACCGCTGGCTCTTTTCGCTGGCACTGAGGGGGGGCTGCTCCTCGCACGGCGGGTAGAGCTGCGGATCCCCCGGACTGCTGTATCAGCCTTCCGCCTCGCTGCTGATCCTGACCTGGGCAGCGCAGGCCATCGGACCTGCTGGCCGGGAGTCGAGGCCGGCCCCCCTGCGCTGCACCGTCGCAAGCCACATTTACCAACTACGGACCCCTGCATCATATCAGGAGTCGGAAACACTGTTGGCTGCGTGGCTGCCCTGCGCAGAGGCCCTGGACTGCTCCCCTGTGCGGCGCTATTCTGTGGGGCGCGTTGCCTCGTTGATAACCGCCGCTATCTGCCCTGCTGGTCTGGACCCTGCCGCTCGCTGTGGATACCGGTGCCCGAGCTTCTCCCCAGCCGGCCCTGAGCTGTGAGTGACCACCACTACGACAACGTGCTTCTGGCTGAACGGCCACCTACACTTTCTTAGCGCTTGGAGGGTGCATAGCGCTATTCCCTGACGGCGCCCCTACTGCACTCTATTGGGCCACACCACGATCGCGTTCTCCTGCCCGCTGCCGGCTGTGCCATCCCTGGGTAGCCTGTGCCAACATAGAGCTGCCCTGCCGTTATTTATCTTGGCCTGCAAGTCGCCTCCAGACGCCGCCATGGGGCGGACCGAGAATCCCCAGCCCAAGCTGAGCTTCGACAGCGTCCGAAAAGGCGCCAAATCGACACAGATGAACCCGGGGCCTAGCGTGTCTTCTCCGCAGCCTACCCCGCCTCCAACCCCTGATGTGGACCTTACCAGCCTGATTCAAGAGATGCGCCAGGGCTTCGCCACTGTCGTAGAGAAGGTGGATGGGGTCACGGCCCGACTGGACGCCTTGGTACACAAGGTTGACCGCCATGAGGAGCGCATCACGACCGCGGAGCAGCGAATATCCGATAATACTGATGTCACCACGACCCATACGGCGTAGCTGGCCAGAATGGACAATTTACTCCGCATTATAGCGGCAAAGAACGAGGACTTGGAAGCACGCAGCCGCCGGAACAACAAACGCATAACGAATGTGCCGGAGTCCACAGCCACGGGTAGGATGGAACTGTACATGGAAAAATTGCTCAGAGGCTCAATCGGAGAGGAGGCTTTTTCTCTCCTCAATTTATTGTGGAGAGGGCCCACCGCTCCCTAGCGCCTATGCCCCAGCCTGGCTTGCCACCTAGGCCCATAATTGCTTGGCTCTTGAACTATCGCGATCGTGACACTGCCCTCAGAGCCGCCCGGACTCAAAGATCACTGCAATATAACAGGATTACTTTTTCCATCTACCCAGACTTCACGCCGATGGTTCAGGATGAACGACGCAAGTTTCTACCAGTGAAGAAAAAGCTGCGGGAGGCTCAAATAGACTATGCTCTCTTGTATCCTGCGAAGCTCCGAGTTACCCATCAGGGCAAGCAACGCTTTTTTACCAACCCGCAAAAAGCAGAGGACTTCCTGAAGACGATACGGAGAGCGCGCAGGGACGATAATGCTGCTGCAGATGAACAGGAGAATGCTGACCTACCTCCAGCGCCACACGATGACTAACTGTCCCTATGCGCTTTGAGTAGAATATTATCCGTGCCGACTGGCTCTCACGCAGCGGCTCGGACTTTGGATGCTGGGGTGATACGAGAACGATGGACCTGCACCCCAGTGGTAACGTACACCAAGGACCACTTTCTCGGTCCTAGTCTCCACTGAGGGCGGTACAGTTCTGGAGCTAAGGACCGGGTAGTGGCAGTGCGCGCTCTATGCTATATACCCCTACTGGGTGTTCCCCATTGCCTTGTTGCGTTTTTTGCTGTTTGAGCTACTACAGTTGGGGGGGGGAGGGTGGGGGGGGGGGACACTGCGAGGGGGGGTTCCGTGGCTACTGGCATGATTGGGATGCTGGGGTGGGTGGGGGGGGTGGGGTTCAAGAGGCTTACGTTGCTTAGATTGTGTGTATATGTGCTGACCTGGTGTATGTCCTGGCGCTGGCGGGGCGGATGTGGATTCCTTATGCAGCCCCCTCGGGCGCTATCGCATTTATTGTTGCTATGTCCATGGCTGTTTTGAATGCAAATGCGCGACTGACATGCTTATCTTGGAATGTCCGGGGATTGAATAATGCTAAGAAATGCAGAAACGTTATTGCCTACCTGGATAGACATCATGTGCAGGTTGGCATGTTGCAGGAGACGCATCTACCCGCACAGGGAAGTGCCTCCTTTGCGACAAAATGGGCTGGTGCCCGTGTTTTTTCCTCAAATTCGACTTATGCAAGAGGTGTGGCGGTGCTCATTGCCCGCGGAGTGCCTTTTCAACGATTTGGAGAGGCGGTGGACAGGGAGGGCCGTTATGCTTTATTGTGGGGCAGGGTGGGCCACGACGTCTACTTATTTGTGTCCATGTATGCACCAAATGTTGATTCACCTGCCTTTTTTTCCACTCTATGGGGCAAGATTGTGGCTGTTGGGGCGCGACACATAGTCTGGGGTGGAGATTTCAACTTAGCGCTGGCACCCTCCCTAGACAGAGCAGATGGCGTTAGCTCCTACAAGCCCAAGGCCAGAGAGGCATTAGAGGGAGTCGTAGAGGAAGGCGGACTATTAGATGCCGGAGACACCTACATCCACATGGACGGGAGTGTACACACTTCACCTCTCATACCGGGACATGGGCACGCTTAGACTATTTTTTAGTTAACAGGGGAATTGCTGTAGAGTTGCTGAGGGTGGACCATCTGCCAAGAACCTATTCTGATCACAGCCCTGTGTTTTTGCAGTTCCGCACTCCTGGGTGGGACAATCCGCGACCACAGTGGAGACTGCGCCCTGATGTGCTTCTCGACAACCTTTTTCGCACTGAGCTAGGAGAGGAGATAGCAGATTTTTTTCCTAGAAATAAGGGCTCGGTTGAGTCAGTTGAACACATATGGGAGGCTTTCAAGGTCACTATCAGGGGTTTCTGCATCTCTAAAAGCCACAGAATACTGCGTGATATCCTACAGTCCATTACCACACTGGAAAGGGACCTGCGGGCTCTGGAACTTCGCATGACATTAGATGCTGACCCAAACTTGCACGCCACCTTTAGGGAGACACTATCGAAATATGAGGAGGAGGCTGCCAGGGAGGCGAAATATCGGGGTAAACACTGGGAAGCCCGGAAATACTGTGAGGGGGACAGGCCCGGAAAAGTGCTTGCTGCGATCACACGACCATCACGGGTGCATAACACTATACTAGAGCTTACTGATACATCCGGTACCACTATCAGAGACTCGGATGCGATACTATCCACCTTCACGGCACACTACTCCTCACTATACACTTCCACGGCAGAGGCAGACGCGCCATACGCTGCGTACCTCAATGACGTGGCGCTATGTTGGCTCAGCGATGGGGACAGGGAGTTTCTTGCCGCACCTTTTGAGCTCGACGAGGTTCGCGAGGCCATCATGTCCCTTAAAAATGGCAAGGCTCCGTGACTCGATGGCATACCGGCCTAGTTTTACAAGGCCTACATCGACACTATGGCGCCCGTGCTCCGCGAGGTCTTTACAGAGTCCCTTGCTGATGGGATACTTCCCTGTTCTATGCGTGAGGTAGTGATCACCTCCCTTTTGAAGCCGGATAAAGACCCCACCTCCTGTGATTCTTACAGTCCACTCTCCTTCCTAAACTGCGATGTAAAAATACTCGCCAAGGTTCTGGCCACTTGACTATCGCTGTTAATGACCAGACTCGTCCTGCCTGATCAATCTGGCTTCGTAGCGGGCCGATCCACGTCCCATAATCTTCGCACCCTCTTCTCCTTGCTTCGCACGGTCCACCCCGACATCCCTGTAGCGGCTGTGTTCCTAGACGCTACCAAGGCATTCAACTCGATCGAGTGGCCCTACCTCTTTTCGGTCCTGGCTAGCATGGGTTTCCCTAAACTGTTCCTCTCTTGGGTTCGCCTCCTATACACAGACCCCACGGCGAGGGTGCTAATTAATGGACGATTGTCGCATCCTATCACACTCACGAGAGGCACCCGCCAGGGGTGCCCACTCTCTCCCCTGTTATTTGCCATCGCGGTTGAGCCACTCGCCTGTCGCTTACGACAGTTACACCGAGCGGGAGCAGTGCAATGCCTGCAGCGGCAAATTGATGTATCTCTCTATGCGGATGACATCACACTGTACGTCAAATATCCTGAGACGCATCTCAATCCCCTACTTCGGGAATTCATCCTGTTCGGTGGGGTGTCGGGTGTTCACATCAACTGGACCAAGTCGCAGTTTTTTCCTCTTACAGATGCGGTGCATGACTTCCCTCTCGATTACCCTTTGGAGTGGTGTCGCGATGATCTTCGTTATTTGGGAATCCGCATTTTTCGCGATAAAGACGAGAGGCTACGATCCAATTATGGCGTGGCCATAACTAAGTTGACTGCCTCCGTCGACAGATGGATCGCGCTGCCACTCTCCATGGCTGGGAGAGCCTCACTCATAAAAATGGTGATATTACCCCGCTTTCTGTATCTTTTTCTTAATATCCCCTACTTCCCTGGTGCTTTTTTCTTCAAGACACTCCGTACGGAGCTGCGCAGGCTTTTTTGGGGCGGCAAGTCCCCCCGGTTAAAATGGTCGACGCTGACCCTTCCCTATGACAGGGGAGGCTTCGATGTCCCCGATTTCGAAACATACTACCAGTGCGCGCAGGCGCACTTTGCCTACCACTGGATGGCTCCTACTCCTTTCATGCCGCATATAGCGGTGGAAGACTGGATCGTGCACCCACTCCCGCTCAACGGCCTACTACACTGTCCTGAGGCGTCCATCACCACACCGAATACTTCAGTCTCCTGCACATTAGATGCATGGCGCCGTATCGCTAGGCGGCTGTTATGCCCACTGCCCTACTCCCCCAGGTTGCCGCTCACCTATCACCCACAACTTACCCTGCTATCAGAACTGGGTTTCCGTCAACTCTGTGATAAACTGCTTGTCACCTGCTTGGGTGATTTGTTCCATGAGAGTCATTTCAAGTCAGCAGACCTATTCTTTAAAACGCATGAGCATACCCCCCTTGAGCTCTTTTACTACATTCGGCTGCGTGCGGGGATGCGTGACATCCTACCCGACTACCCTGATGAGCCTGAGATCCTGTCACCAATACACTTCCTCTTAGGATCGCAAGACGGGTCCCACTTGGTCTCTGGGCTCTACCGTCAAGTCCGCAATGCTGCTCCAGAACCGGTATCCACTGCTCGGATACGCTGGTCTGCTGAACTTGCCACCGATATCTCAGATGACCAGTGGAAACACTGCTGCACGCTCACTTCCCGCATCTCTGCCAGCAGCAGATTGAAAATTATCCATTACAAATTCCTTCAGCGGATATATTACACGCCGGTACGGAAGCATAGATTCGGGTTGGCTGATAATGACCGCTGTGAGCGTTGTCGTGCCAACCATGCTGATTTTCTTCACCTGGCGTGGGACTGTCCCCAGATTGCTCACTACTGGCGACAGGTGATGGAGGCTCTTGCGGAGATGGTGGGGGAGGCGATCCCTGCGGACCCTTTGATGGCCATCCTCGGGTACACGATGCAAATGCCCAGAGATTGCAGGAAATTCGTTGACACTGCCTTGCTCTTGGCCAAGCGACGTGTCGCGTGCCTTTGGGGCAGGGGAAGGGCGCCCAAGTTCAAGGACTGGCTTACAGATTTGACATATTGCCAAGATCAGCATGCTACCTTTGCTGAACTGCTACCTCCCTCGTGTCGACCCAGGGATATTTGGGATCCTCTGGTGCACTACCTGCTCAAGCGCTCGTATGACGACGCGCAGTCAGGCGGCCAACCTGTCACACCTCAGCACCCTGGGCTCTCTCCTAGACCTTAATCTATAGCTCCTGCTGCGACATTTGGGTCTCCTCGTCTCTATGCGCCCTTATACCCCTACAAACTCCTTGGTGCTCTAGGCTGCCCTGCCTTGATTGACCTGTCCCCCCCCTCCTCTCTGAGCATGTACACCCTATCTTGCACCCACAGCGCGCTTTCACATCTCCGACGGGTGACGTCCCGGGGCATCCTGCACCTACCTAAGATGGACCTCTGCTGACTTTTATAGTACTGGGATGGAAGTTCTGGACACGAGATCTCCTGCACACCTCTGCCTGCCCGAATTGCCACGCTGCACCACTATCACTTACTCCTACTACACAGTCATGCGCTGCCTCTTTGTTGCTACCTAGTTAGGGTGTTTTTGGTTACTGTTCAACAAAAAAGGAGAGAATCTTCTCTCGATAAAAAACTCTGTTCGACTGCTGCTCATCCTTGCTTGTCTTACATCACCGGCTGCGGAACCAGCATCACATATGTCTATAATGTGCCGCCGGGCCTCCGGGATGCCGGCTTCAAGGCTGTGTACTGTTCATCCTCTCATGCTGCCGGCCTCCGGGTTGTAGGCGAACCAAGCTGTGTACTATACTCTGTTTACTCCAATAAAGCAGATTTGAACCCCCCCAAAAAAAAAGGTTTTACCAGCAATGGTAATATCCTGCAGTCACATGAGTAGCATATTGTGTGATACTGTGTCAAATGCACCAGATGTTCTAATGACACCAAGGAAGCACCTTCTGCCTTGCATTCGAAGATCATTCACCATGGCTAGCAGGGCCGTCTCAGGGCTATGTTGTGGATGAAAGCTGAATTCATCGGGTTCAAAAATCTGTCCTTGAACTATCCACTCAACAAGAAGGTAATTGACATGTTTCTTAATCAATCATAACATTTGTAAAGCGCACTACTCACCCGTGAGGGTCTCAAGGCGCTGAGTGGATGGGTGCTGCTACTGCTCGAATAGCCAGGTCTTGAGTAGCCTCCTGAAGGTAAGTAGGTCCTGGGTCTGTCGCAGGAGGATGGGGAGGGTGTTCCAGGTTTTGGCGACGGGGTGGGAGAACGATCTGCTGCGGGTGATCGCTCTTCGGATGCGGGGGACGGTGGCGAGGGCTAGGTCGCTGGAGCGGAGCTGATGGTTCGGGGTGTAGAAGTTGAGTCGTCTGTTGAGGTATACCAGTCCGGTGTTGTGGAGTGCTTTGTATAGAAAGTGATATTCTTTTTAACGGGAAGCCAGTGCAGGTCTTTCAAGTGGGCTGTGATGTGGTTGCAGCGAGGGATGTTGAGGATCAAGCGTGCGGAGGCGTTCTGTATGCATTCTGTATGCGTTGGAGTCGTTTCAGGAGTTTGGCCGAGGCTCCTGCCTAGATTGTGTTTCCGTAGTCTAGCCTGCTGCTGACGAGGGCCTAGGTGACCCTTCTTCCTGTTTTGGTGGGGAGCCACCTGTAGATCTTGCGGAGCAGGCGGAGGGTGTTGAAGCAAGAGGATGAGACCGCGTTGACTTGCTTGGTCATGGAGAGTGTTAAGTCGAGGATGAACCCTAGGTTGCGGGCGTGGTCAGTGGGTGTTGGTGCTGCTCCCAATGCGGTCGGCCACCAGGAGTCGTCCCACACCGAGGGGGTGGAGGCGTGGATGAGGACTTCCGTCTTGCCTGAGTTCAGCTTCAGACAGCTGTTCTTCATCCACTCGGCAATGGCTTTCATTCCTTCTTAGAGGTTGGTTTTGGCGGTGAGAGGGTCCTTGTTGAGGGAGAGGATAAGCTGGGTGCCAGAAACCGGTCCCCGGAAGCTTGTTTCCTTCCCAGTGTAAGAATTGGCTTGGTAGTTTGGTTTGCCCTGTTCCCATCATGCACTGGGACAGGAACAGACTAATTTGCATATAGCCAGGTTCTGAGCTGGGATGGTGCAGTGAGTTAAAAAACGGTGTTGGATCTAGCCCTGATCTCTTGACTGGGGGAGAGTATTCTGCTTAATTCAGAAACTCTGTCCATCACCACCCCTTGTTGTTAAATATTTTGTCCACCCTAAGCGTGGAAGGGTATACTCAGATGTGAGTCCCTTGCTCATTGCACCATCAGGATTCAAGCAAGCTGGGCCGACGACGGCGAAAATGCCAGAAACCGGTCCCCGGAAACTTGTTTCCTTCCCAGTGTAAGAATTGGCTTGGTAGTTTGGTTTGCCCTGTTCCCATCATGCACTGGGACAGGAACAGACTAATTTGCATATAGCCAGGTTCTGAGCTGGGATGGTGCTGTGAGCTAAAAAACGGTGTTGGATCTAGCCCTGATCTCTTGACTGGGTGAGAGTATTCTGCTTTATTCAGAAACTCTGTCCATCACCACCCCTTGTTGTTAAATGTCGTCCGGTAACAAGCACAAGAAGTCGAAGAGGCGTCATCGCTCTTCTGACTCCATCCGACGCTCGCGCGACGCGGCCGGGGGTTCGGGTGACACCGCCCACGCGGCTCCTTCAGAGTCGCGGGCATCACGTTCCGCCCCACACCTTCGGTCCCTGGGCGAGACGCGACGCCGGAGGAGATTGAGCGCTTCCACATGGCCATGAGGTCCCTTTCTCCTCCGACGGGCTCTGATGGACATGCCGTTCGATGGCCGTGCCTTTTTGGCGACAAGGCAGATCACGCGCTTGAGCGCTTTAAGGACTCCAGGGCTACGGCCAAGTCCTTGGGCCACTCGAACCCCGCGCCATCAAACGGCTGCCTTTCGCTCCTTTCGTGGCCAAGGAAGGGGCGTCCCCACACGTACCACCAGCCACTCGCCGCAGACTAACATCCAGTGCGGTGGCGGCCGTGGAAATCGCCGTGGAGGCGGTCGGGGACAACGGCGAGGTTAGTCCACACCCTCCCCCTCAGCATCCGCCTCTAAACCCTCCTAGTCTGTGATTTTCGGCCCATGTGATGCCAGTGGGGGGCAGGGTTCGCCATCACCACTCTCACTGGCACACTGTCACTTCGGACAGGTGGGTTCTGCAGATCGTCCGGAGGGGCTACTCCCTCCCCTTCGAGACGACCCCTCAAGCCATGCCACCGCAACACCACCGCGTATCGGGGGACTACTTGCGGCTTCTGCAGGAGGAAGTTTCGGCCCTCTTGGCCAAGTGGGCCATCGAGCGCGTTCCTGGGCCAGAAGTAGGACGTGGTTGCTACTCCCACTACTTTATGGTACCCAAGAAGGGCAAAGGGGGCCTACGCCCTATCTTGGATCTACGGAACGTCAACGGCTTCCTCCGGAAGGAGAAGTTCAAGATGCTCACTCTGGCTCAGGTCTTAGCTGCTCTGGACCCAGGAGACTGGATGGTAGCGTTGGATTTGCAGGACGCGTATTTCCACATCCCCGTCCTGCCGGCCCACCGGCGTTACCTGCGGTTCGCGGTAGGCCACGAGCACTTTCAGTTTACCGTGCTCCCCTTCGGCCTTACCAGCGCCCCACGGGTGTTCACGAAGGTGATGGCGGTGGTCGCAGCTCATCTGCGCAGGTTAGGGGTTTCAGTCTTCCCCTACCTCGACGACTGGTTGTTGAAGGCGGGCTCGCCCCAGACAGTCGTCAACCACCTCCAGACAACGGCAGACCTCTTGCACCAGCTGGGGTTCTCCATCAATGTGCCGAAGTCACACCTGTGCCTCTCTCAGAAGCTCCTTTTCATCGTAGCGGTTCTCGACTCGGCGTAGTTTTGGGTTTACCCACTCGAACAGCGGGTTTGGGATATACAGGCTTTGATTCCAATCTTCCAGCCTTTATCCCGAGTTTTGGTCAGGTTGACGCTGCGGCTTATGGGGCTGATGGCTTCCTGCATCCTTCTGGTGCATCACGCCCGGTGGAGGATGCAGGCTCTGCAGTGGGACCTGAAGTTTCAGTGGGCCCAGCATCAGGGCAACCTGTCCGACATGTCCTGATCTCGGAGGGCACTGCGAGACAGCTGCAGTGGTGGCTCACGGACCGCGATTGGGTCAGCGGCAGATCCCTCTCCCTTCCCCAGCCGGTGCACGTAGTTGTGACGGACACTTCCCTCCAGGGCTGGGGAGGCCACATGGGAGATGCGGAGATCAGAGGCCTCTGGTCTCCGGCGGAGTCCCGGCTCCATATCAACCTTTTGGAGCTGCGGGCGATTCGTCTGGCACTGAAGGCATTCCTCCCCTCTGTCCGAGGGAGTGTAGTGCAGGTGTTCACGGACAACACCACCGCCATGTGGTACTGCAACAAACAGGGCGGGGTGGGGTCGTGGACCCATTGCCAGGAGGCTCTGCGCCTCTGGCGATGGCTGGAACATCAGGGCGTGACTCTATTGGTTCAACACCTGGCAGGTTCTCTGAACGCCAGGGCGGACGAACTCAGCCGCCGGTGCATGATGGATCACGAATGGCGTCTGAACTCTGACGTGGCGCAAGGTCTCTTTCTGCAGTGGGGAGAGCCTTGGTTAGATCTATTCGCCACCGAAGAGAGCGCGCAATGGCATCAGTTCTGCGCGTTGTAATTTCCAAGGCGGCACTCGCTCGGAGATGCTTTTCGCCGCGAGTGGAGTTGCGGTCTGTTGTACGCCTTTCCGCCTATACCACTTCTGCCCAGAGTGCTGAAGAAGATCAGGCGCGACCGGGCACAAGTCATCCTTGTTGCTCCGGACTGGGCACGAAGGTACTGGTATCCCGAGCTACTCAGTACCCCGGTTCATCTGCCTCTTCAGGAGGACCTTCTGTCGCAGCAGCAGGGGACGGTCCTCCACCCGAACCTATCCAGTCTCCACCTCCATGTTTGGAGATTGAGCGGCGACAGTTGAGGCCATTTGACTTGCCTCCTGAAGTCTGTGATGTCATTCTGGCAGCCCGGCGTCCCTCCACAAAGTCGGTATACGCCTGCAGGTGGAACAGATTTGTGGCATGGTGCACAGCAAAGGCTGTGGATCCCCCTCAATGCCCCTCTTTCTGAGGTTCTTCTCCTTCTTCTTTTATCTTGCCCAGCAGGGCTCTGCTCTGGGCACTATCAAGGGCTACCTTTCTGCTCTTTCAGTCTTTTTGAGGCTACCTGATCAACCTTCTTAGTTCACGTCCCCTATCATTAATTGATTCCTGAAAGGCATCGCACATACGTTCCCTCCTGTTCCTTTTGTGATGCCTCAGTGGTTCTTGAACTTGGTTCTAACTTTTCTGATGTGCTCTCCCTTTGAGCCACTTCACAACTGTCCTCTTCGCCTTCTCACTTTGAAGACTGCCTTCCTGGTAGCCATCACCTCTGCCAGGAGAGTGAGTGAGCTCCAGGCTCTCTCTTGTAAAGTTCCTTTCCTTTCAGTCCATCCGGACAAGGTTGTGTTACGGACAAGGCCCTCGTTCCTACCAAAGGTATTCACGGCCTTCCATATTGGGCAATCTATCACCTTGCCCACCTTCTTTCCGCCTCCGCATCCCTTGAGAGAGGAAGAGAGGCTCCACCGTCGGAACCAAAACGTGCGCTCTCATTCTATTTGGATCGCACACGCCAGTTCCGGGTGGATGACCAACTCTTTGTTGGTTAAGTGGGCGCTAAGAAAGGGAAAGCGGTGCACAAGTGGACCATCTCGCGGTGGATCATCTTGTGTATCCAGACGTGTTACTCCTTGGCTAAGAAGGAACCCCCTGTGGGGCTAAGGGCTCATTCCACTTGAGCCACAGCGACTGCAACTGCCTTGGGCCGAGGTGTGCCCTTGCAGGACATTTGCCAGGCGGCTACGTGGGCCTCGCTGCACACGTTTGCAAGAAACTATTGCCTGGACAGTCAAGTCCAGAGGGATGGCTTCTTTGGCCGTTCAGTCCTCCAGGACTTTCTGGTGTGATTATTGGTTCGCAGACCCACCACCACGGGGTTGGTATTGCTGGGTCATCTATTCTAAGGTAAGGAATCTATCACTAAAGTGTCTCTTTCAGATGCACAAGTTACTACTTGTGTAACGATATATCTGTAAGAGACATTAGTTGGAGATAGATTCCTTACCGACCCACCCATCCTCCCCGTTCTGCGAACCGATATCTAGGGTTAAGGTCATCCCCTTTCAGGGCCCTAGTTTCATGGCACCAGTGTTGGTTTTTGGCATAGCTCTGCGTTTCTGGCGCGGAAAAGCTGTGTCTAAGAACTGACGTCAGCACGCGGAGGCGGTATCTAAGTACTCCAACGACGTCATCACGACGCCGACGACGGACGCGGAGCCGCAGACAACGCCTACCGACGCGCAAGGGTACTGCTACGCAAAAGTTTCCGGATCCAGTCTGACGCCTGGGGATATTCTAAGGTAAGGAATCTATCACTAACTAATGTCTCTTACAGATATATTGTTACACAAGTAGTAACTTTTGCATGTGTTTTTCTGAGCGGGTACACTTGCTAAAAGCTGAGTGGCTTGACTCACAGGGCATTGGCAAACAAAAGGGTTGCTTGTATTAAAAAAGGCTACTCAAGAATAGCCAGAAACAAGCAGTTTGGTGAACTATAAATCAAGGTGCGTGCGCACACACACAAACACACGCTAACTGTAGGATGCAGAACACATGGGATGACTACTTTTAAGTTTGCCTTAGGGGAATTGGTTTGTCTCTGTACTAAGCTTGGAATTAGGACGAAAACACTGGCTATACTATGGGTTTGGTTCAGGCAAAGGGGGCATAGCTGTGCTTAGCATGGTCTTTGAACTATTCTGGACCCTTCAAAGTGAATCTACTTTATACCCACGTCCAACTATTCTCACTGCAGCATCCCAACAAAGAGAAAGAACCCCAAGGATGGTGGAGAGCCCTGCCACACAGGGTTAAGAGCTCCGATACCCCAGCTACTCCACACCAAAAACCATAATCCTGGAGTGTCTTTGCTCATTGAGACCCATACGACAGGGTCAATGTGCCATCTCCTCCATCATAAGAGGCCTCAATCACTAAAACTGACTCTGTGGAGATTTCTGCGTGTTGAGAATACTAGCACTATGCTTGGACAACCTCACAAATGGTTAACAGATCATGGGGGGGGGAGGGGGGTTCCTAATGCCACCACCTACACTGAATGGTGCTGAGGCATATACTGTCCGTGTAGCCTGTGGGTCAAGCTGCAGAACAAGGTGTTCCTGTCACAACCAGTTATTTATTTATTTATTTTTTTTTTTTTAAAACCTTTATTGTGCATAAAAAGGAGAACAAATACGGGCCTACAACCGTCAGGCCGGCCACGATACTTTAAGCACAGGTGCAAGCAATGCGGTTCCCCAGCGGCATCAGGCAAGATAGCAACAATTAACAGCAGTTACACTGGATAGAGTCATGTCGCCAAGGAGAAGGAGCATTGAAGGGTAAATTTTAAAATTTTTGATCGAAATATAAATCAGTGAAGAATAGAATCAAGGAGAACTGAGTCCGTACATTAGCTTCACAACATGAGCAGGCAGCATCAATAAGAACAACAGTAGTGAGAACACCCCGTCAATATGGCAGTACGATGCAAGAAACCAGGGGCTTCAGTCCACATTTACGTACCACCCACAGCGCCACCCACTCCCTACTAACCCCTATCTCAGACCCAGAACAGAAAACAGGACAAGAAAGCGCAGAAGTTTAGGAAAATAAGGCCCATAGAAACTAAATAAGGAAAACTAAATCTACCCCCCCACCCTACATCAATCCGGAGGCTACGGCCTACCCCCCCCCGGCAAAGTGCCTGTCGCCCATTAAAGAACCCGAAATACAGACCAAGAATAGAAGAGAAAAGAAAGAAACGATAAAAAGAAAAGATTTTCACTCTTGAAATATCGGGAGGAAGAAAAGAACAAGCTATTCTACCACTCCCAAAAAAGGAAGGAGACGGGGAGGAGCCCTAACAAGAACAGAACTCTCGGTCCCCCAGCCATGTATAGCCCCTACACCGAGTGAAACAGTAATATCGAGAAGTACAATACCAGAAGGAGGATTGAATCAGGTGTACCCGGGTCCCCGAGTCAGTACTTGAATGACCACCCCGTCCATAAGGGTAAGTAGCAGGATATGCACAGCCCCACCCCACGTGCGAAAGTACCAGGATAGACATCAGTTGCAAAACAATTGTGGGGAGCTACGACTACTACATTCGCCAGAGAGGCGGCACAATCCGAAATCGCACCAGCCAGTCCAACAAGAGTTAACCCCCGGTGACCTCCAGCTCAAATCAGGTCGCTAGCGACCACTACACCATGACGCCCGACCGAAGCCCGCCCCAGTCGGAACAAAGGGACAAGATGGCCGCCTTAAGGAGCACCTAGACAAAGGAGAGCAAAATGGACGCTACCCTAAACAAATAATCCCCTTGTCACAATAAACTTCCATGACAAGCAGACAGGCACCAAAAAGAATGTGGCGGGGCCGATAGCTCACAATTTATCAGGATAGCCAGTATATGGTGCCGACTGTGCCATAGACAAAGGTCGCGATACACGAAGGATGCCTAGAATGTAAAGCAAAGCAGTCACTAGCAATAACAGACAGACGGGGGAAAACAATCTACACTAAACATGTGATCCGTGCAGCCACTACATACAGCGTTCTAAACCCAATCCCCGCCAGGCAAGAAAACAATACAACCATGAACCCGCCTAACCCTGTCCCGATCTCAGGCGCCCACCTGATCCCAGCCCTCGATGAATGCCACCCCTCTCCTCAACAGAGAAACAAAATGGGCGCAAGGAAGGGAGAGGAGATTCGTACATACAAAATGGTCGGTGCCAAATACCCAACAGTGCAGCAAACACAGCCAAAAGCGTCTCCAAGTTGCTACGATAACACCAGGGCATCAGGGGAAAAAACGGAGACTTCAACGAGAGAGTCTTGAAGGGAGCCTGAAGCCGCCGAGCCGGCAGCCTCATAGTCAATAGTAAAGGCGAATACAAGGAATCAGTCCCCGAGTGCGGAGACAATGTAGCTCTGGCAGAATCTGTAAGCGGTCTTCCACAGGCTCCAGTCCAGGCATCACGGGTCTCTCCACCGCTGAAATCGCTCGGCAACACAGTAGCAGCCTCAGGCACCAGCTGGGGACAGTTCAACTGTTGCTGGGAGCAGTCTCTCCGCATCAGCTCCAGATCCAAGGCTACGTCGTCGAGTTTCTTGCTCAGCCTGTGGGAGTTGTGGAGCAGCGCTGATCTCAGTTCACCAAGGGCAAACAAGAGATCTCCGTAGGACAGGGCAGGCTGCGGTCCGTCTGCGGCTGGGACAGATGTGGGTGAAGTCAGTGCAGACCCCGGCCCGGCCACGGTGCCGCAGGCACGGGGCGAGGGTGGGCAGTCCTCTCCATCCCGTGGAACAACGGGGACATCCAACGCTCCCCCAAGCTGATCGCCAGAACGTGGGGGGGTGCAACAGGAGTCAGCAGTTGCCCCTTCTTCCATTGCGACCAGTAGTAGCCCAGCGTCTCCAGCAAGGGGCCCCCACCGGCCGAAACAGGCAGTCAGGGCAAACGGGCGGTCCACCGAATCAGGGGACATCCCGCAATGGAGTCCAGGCAGCCCTCACCCAGTACGTAACAAAGGAGCCGGCCGTGCAGTATCGTCCGCCTTCCAAGCCAATGCAGTCTCAGCGTCCAGCAGATCTCAACAGGCGATGTACGCGGGCCGCGATCCAGAAGAAGCAGCTCCGCACAGACTGTGGGTGTCCTGCAGGCAGGCCGGCCGTCTCCGCTCCGTCTAAGTCCGGCATCCGGCGGCGATGCACGCCTGAGTCATGGCGTAGGGCCGGGCAACGGTCTATCTCCGCAATCCGACCGGGTTGAGGCGTCGGAGGAACACGGGCGAAGTCAGCGCGCAGTCCCCATTCCAGCCGCCGGTAAAGTGAGCAGGATGGCAGGCAGGATAAGAACAAAAGGCCACAACCAGTTATTTAAGAGGAATTTTCCAGGAGCTTCCAACATCAAGGTAATGATATCAGTGTGCCCCCACGTTAACACATATGTGCCTGGTCATCAACTACTTTCTCAAGCTGCAATTGATGCTGAGCTCTGCATCCACGTCAACAAAAATACATCACATGAGTTCACAGGGAGGCGCAGAAAGAACCCCTGAAAACCGATGCCGATGCAAGTACCCCCATTCCTACAATTTTTTCAAAATAAATGATAATGGCTGCGGTATGGAGTTTATAGAATGTCTCACACCCGAGAAGTTTAAAGAGAATGTTTTGTGAAAGGATTCTTGCCAAAAAAGTAACTTACGTCGAAGGATGGATCACAGGTCCAATATTTCCTGCTTAAACATGGGGTGATCTGCAGTTCGCAATTTCGAATCTCAGAAAGTCCGACTCAGAATTCCAACTGTCTGAGATTGTTAATTTCAGCGCCATTAAAGTGGAAAATAGTTATTCTGATTGTTCACACAGCTTTAGAGCACAAGTGCACTATGAAACACGAATTAAAAACAAAGTGTTAATTTAAATAATCTCTTCTTGCCTCTGACACTACAAACATCCAAGACATAGCGAGCATGCTCTAGACTCCACTGATTTACGGTTCTTTTTTTAAACAAATACCCCAGTAAAAGTCACCCGCATGGATCTCGGACACCACCACCGCCCTTGTGAATACCTGATCCTGTTTCCGTGTGAAAAAAAGGTCACCGCTGGATTTTTAAGACTCACAGTTTGCTGTTTCTATGTAAAAACCGATGTGTACAGTTGCCCGACACCCGAAGTCCACCCTGCTGTCTGATCAACACATCCGGCAGGCATCTGAGATCCCAGGTTTCACAGCCTCCCCTGGGGCGGGACTTCCTCCCACAAAGTGACTGGACGAGAAGGGCAGAAGGCGGAAGTCCTGCCCTAGGGGAGGCTGTGAAACGCTGTAGGCACATTACCCCACACGTAGGAGGAGCAGAGGCCGCTGATGCAAGTCAGGGAAGCCCCGCATAACGGAGCCTGTAGCCCGGTGAGTGGGGTTGGTGGGGCTTAGTTGTAGGGGGGTGGGAGGGGTATGTTTGTGTGTGTGTGTGTGTATGCAGTGTATGCAGTGTGTGTGTATGTGTGTGTGTGCGCATGCGTGAGTGTGGCTGTGTGTGTGTGCGCGCACGCGATTGAGAGAGGCGAGAGGCTGACTTACTGTGAATGTGAGACAGGAGATGTGCACGGTGCTGGGCTGGGCATGCGCGCCCACGAGGTGAAAGCGCCAAGGGCTTGCGCCTGCACATCCCCTGTCTCACATTCCCATGAAATGGACAACAAAAGATACTTCGCTGGATGCAGCGCTTCGCGCTGCTACACCAGCTCGACCTAAAAACGGCAGTACCGGACTACCGAGGCAGAGGGGCCTCGAACCTGCAGCAGCGGTACTGACAAGCAGCTGCAGTCTTGCTGTGAACCGGTAGCAGAGAAATATGCTTACTTGCTGCTAGTATTGTTGGGTCCGCATTTTCTTTTTTCAAAATGGTCACAACCAAAGCTTTTTTCCACTGATAGAATACCAATTTTGAGTGATTTGGTGCCGATCTCAAGCAGTGAAGGACTGAGTACCTCTGCAGCTGCTTTCACTGGACAGGGGACCTAGAGGCGATTCTGATTTAAGAGCTAATGTATAGGAGATAAAGATAGCTGAGGATGTATGTTCCCACTCTCTAGCCTTACACTCCCATTCTCTGACCTGTTGACTAGATATGGCAGGCCATCCTCGTGACTCATCGCCTAGAGTGTGTTAGGACTTTAACTGTGGCCAGTGAATTCAAAATCACCAATATATTTTCTTCAACTGTTGGAGAGGCTGTCTTCAAGCACTAGGCGAGAACAATGTTATGTGCTGTACTTTCTGGGGTGGTGAGGTTACGGACAATGCTGAACATCTACTTCGATGAGTTCTCTGCTTTCGTCATTTTATCAGAATAAAAGGCCGATTTAGCAACAAATACTCTTTCAATGCCAGTTTCCATTTTCCTTCACCAGACCGGAGTAATCAGTTTGCCAAATCTGTACCCGTTTTTTGCATACCTGTTTAGCCTCTCTTACAGAGGAAGATACCATGGTGCGTTAGGAGTGGCTGTAAACTTTTTTAGGGGTGTGCAAGTAGTCTGACATCCAAGGCCTATTGTACCCAAGCTATATATCCCCCATGGCCGTTGATGGTTGAGTCTGATCTTGCCGTTGTCCCTGATTCTTTCAATTGCTGAACCATGTTAGGGACCGAAAGTTTAGTCCCTGATCATTTCACCTGAGGCTTGCAAGCCAGTCTCGTTTTTTCTTGGGACCAAATGGGGCCTTAAGAACGATAGGAAGCAATAAATGGTCAGACCATACCAATTGAATCATTTCCTTACAGGATATATGTTCGGGGCTTCGAGAATAAGTCTAGCATTTGCCTTTCATTTATTTAAAATGCACCCCTCAGTTTCTGCTCCTTTTCCTTGCTCCCTGCCCAGTTTTGGCGAAATTGTCTCACCATTGTCAAATCCACGCTGTAATGATTGATTTCAACCCATTCCCAGGATTACCCTATAGTAGAGGTGTAGAAAACTGCATTCCAGAGCAGTAATTCATGACAATACAAGCCAAGGTGTTGTTGAGGTTGGATTATAGAAATTCTCTAGCGCATACACAGGGTCAGTTTTGCCCCACTTGCCTTGTACATGAAGCCAAGCTCATGTCAGACAGCTCTTGTTTTTACTCCCTCCTCATTTTCTTACTATTGCTTCCCAGATCAACTTTGTTACTAATATTTAATCCTCCTATTTTGGGAGAATTTAAACCTGACATTTTTTTTTTTAAAGGGCTGGTTGAACTTAGACGCAATCATTGCCCCTTTTACTTTACTTTACTTTTTTTGACTTTGAAGTCTAGTTTGTTGAAAGGTGTACATTGACCTCACTCTTTCTGTCCCAGATGCCCGTCTTTCCTAATTTATAGTGTAGGAGGGATATGTGACTTGACAGAACTTCAATAACACAATTGGTTACAAGCATATTGAGGTCTTCTCCTCCCCTATTGAGATGCAGTTAAAAAATGTGATACTTTAAGTTGAAAACGCACTTCATTTTTTAAATCTACATCTTAGTGACTGAGAGGAGACTTGTTTATAGCTATATAAATCTCAAAGGGGCACATGCATCAAGCTAGTTTGTGTTTGCAAACGGCCCGATTCGCAAACGCAAAAAATATTTTACTGATGCAGCAAACCCTATTTTGCAATTCGGTAACCTGTTACTATATCGCAAAATGGTTTTGAGATTCGCTATTAGGAAGGGGCGTGTTTAGGGTGTCCCTTCCTAATACCGAATTGCATCGGTATGCATTAATGTTTTGTGAACGAAATACGGTAGCAAAAAATGTTAAAATTAATTAAGCCATGTACACAAGTCTTCTAGATAAAGGCGAAAGATGTATTCATCAGGTTACTTCTTCAATCACAGGTTACAGGATGATGGTAAGATCTATAATATGCCCCACCAGGTACAGCCTCCTTGCTGCCCATCCACTCCAACTGATTCTCTCTCAAGCACAAACACTGAATATTCCAATGACCTCACTATTGGCTAAGCAGCAAGGCAGAGAACAACAATAGGGAGGATGTATTAACTAACAAGTAGATTATAACACAAAACATTTGCATTTTACCACCTACTTCAAGTAGGTGGTAACCCATTCTCAAATGAGAAGGGGTCCCAAGGGACCCCTTCCCCTTTCTGAATGTTTGTAAAAGCACTGCTCTTTAAAAAAGAAAGGAAAACTTTTCATTTTAAGGAAAATGGGTGGTTTTACAAAAAAAGAATTGCTTTATTTAAAAGCAATCGCAGACATGGTGGTCTGCTGACCCCAGCAGGCCACCATCCCTGTGATTTTTGCGATTCCTAGGAGGTGTCACATTGCGACCTGCCTCATTAATATTCATGAGGTAGGTCATTTGCGACCCCCTAGGAATCTCAGAAAGTGTTCAGCACACTTTCATGCATGCTGTTTTGTGATTGCCTAATTGGAAATCTCAAAATTAGACCTTCATACATCTGAGCCTAAACACCTAAAAAAATAAACATGCTAAATTGGAAATCCGCAGGTATAAAAGACAAATTGTTATCAGAAAAATGGGAGGTTATGATATGTTTCTGCCTTTTTATGCTTTCGGGTACTCCAGTAGGTGGTTGCATTCATTATGACTTCACACTCGCATTTGTCTCACTGTGAGGCACACATTTTCTTTTTCCGGGATGCATGTGACATGAGTGCCACAGCTAAAGCCAGACTACAGAGACACTTAGGAGCCAATGCATCTGATCGAGCCTGACCCTGATGTGCTACCTGCGGGGAAGATGGGGCTGTAGCCAGGAAGATACAAAGATTTGTGCTATTGCTCAGCATGATCTCTGCTTACTTGCGTTCACATCCCACCAGGAACACCAGAAATTAAAACTCACAAGACAAAGTAAGAGCAAAGCCCCAAGAGTCCCATGCCTGGGTAGGAGAAATGATAGTAAACTTGAAAGTTTGTAGTATTGTATTGATATTAAATAACTTTGTTTGTTTGCTCAGCACCACAAGACTATTTTTAGTTTTGCTCTGTAGAGAACAAAAAATAAACAAGCAAGATTTGAGAAAAGAAGTGCCTGGTGATAACTAGGCATAGGGTAACTTGTAAAGGGTAATTTCGCTGAACATTTGAACTAAACAGTATTCAGCCAAATAGTTTCTGCTGGGACACCATTACTCTAGTTTCCAGCCTCAGAAGTTACACCAAATAAAGTGTGAAAGTAAAAAATGATTGTTCTTCTGTATTGTGATGCTTTTGCATCTTTTTGGTCATATTTATTTTATTTTTGTGTTATTTGAAGAGCCACAGGTACTTTAATTTTTTTAAAATTAAAATATACATGAAAAAGGGACTTTTAAAATAATGCAAACAACTTTCTCATTGACACACATAATTTTCAGTAGTTGTTACTCCCTCACTTCCCGCTGCCATCTAGTTTCTAACCCCATATCACTAGCACTTTTTTGATGTTGTACTGTTTAACCTCTCAGGACTCCCTCACCCATTTAGTGTGGGTTTAGGTTGGAGTGGGTACAGAGAGAGAGGGTACTGTTAAAAAGACTTCTTAGGTTTCTACTCCTTGACTCTGCCCCTCTACAACACTCAGTTTTCCCACACAATTACCAGGGCAGTCCAGTTTAGATACAGTCTTCACAATTGCTTCCTACTTAATGCACCTTGTTTAGGTGACTGAGCATTCCACATTTGTCATCCTTTCCATTTCCCAGTCTTACAGTGAGGCCAAAAGACACAGCACTTTCACTTTTATCCCTTGAGCATGTGGATTTGTATTTGACTGTGCAGGCCTGGGGGTTCTTAATCTCGTGTGTGTGGTGTGTGTTTGTACGTACACGTCTGTTTGCTTGCTCAACAGTTTCCAAAAATGAGATGCGATACAAATTTCTGAATTTAGTTTATGACTTGTGCATATTCTTTGGGCATTGCACAAACAATGAGACTAGCATAATGAAGCAGTGATCATCCTGAGCCTCAGCTTCTCAGATGTTGGTGATGACACTTCTGAGTTCCAGGATTGCAAGGTTTCCAGGAGCTGGCTTACCTTTTTCAGAGCACAACACACAGTTGATTTAATTGGACCATTTATTTTGAACATTTAAAAATATATGCATAGTTGTTCTTTGAGTCTTTGAGTCTATTAAATCATGAAACTTTAAGAGTCTCATTTTACCCTTACTTCTTTCTGCCCTTACATCTATGAGTGTGTATGTTTGCTGGGTACACACACTAAGCCTCAGTTTACTATTTAACACTGTCACAAGTATATCTAGTAATACCAGCTATGAATCTGTTGACAATTCAACTTGTATATTTTTCTATTAGTTTCCTCACACAGGGTCAGCAGGTGACATAAGAGAGCTAACAGACTCCTGGGAAGCTCTCTCTCTTGATACAGAGCATTGGAAGCTTCTGCTGAGACAGCTAGAAGACTGCTTAATACTTCAAGCTCTGCTTAACAACAAGCTGAGCACGAGGACATCAGTATTGTCATATGAGAAGGTGGATGCACTTAGCAAGCTTTCTGTCAAGAAACTTCTGGAAGCAGGCAAAGGTATTTTACTGTCATGCTCTACTGCTATTAGGTATGCTCACTAAAGTTTGACCATCTTGTCCCCAGAGTGAAATGTGCTTTGTAGCTTTGTGTGGGCCTTGAAGGTAGTAGTTTAAAATGTGTTGTTGCAAACCTAATATAGTCCAATGTGTGTGGTGTGTTATGTACCCGTCCATGTCAATGCTGGTTTTTTTCAGAAATGATTTGTCCACCTAACCTAGGCCCAACGTTCATTTTCATTGCAGTGATAGACGTTTCCAGTCTACACTACCATTTTTGCACATTATGTTATTTTAATTTTATAGATTATAAAGCACATTGTCATTTTAAAATGTCAATTTTTATTATCTTTATTTGATCCTGAATCTAAAGCCATTTTACCACCAGTGAGATGAACCTCCAATCTCTTGTTTGTTGAAGACAGTAGTTAGACTGGAGAACTCAATAAGCAGGAGTAATCCCGCTTTTCTAAAGCGGAAAGCGGGTGGTGCCTAAATGCTTTAGGTCAGTGGAGGTGAAGTAAATAGATGCCTTATGAAAGAATGTTTTGCGGGTTATCTTGAAAACAGATTATAGGATCCATATCAGCATTGTTAGTAAACAGTGGTTTCATACCTTTTGGGTCATTGCACAAAATTACTTTATTACCTATCTATCGATGAATGCAAACTCTGAGCTTAATAAATATGAATTGAATATAGTGCACTACCATTCCAAACTGCCTTCAAAAAACACTGTCAAGCTTTATTCTATTTCCTAGTCAATTTTTTTCAGTGCCCACCTTCTGGTATTACCCTCTACCCGCCAACTTCATGAGTTATTTTCCACTCCTCTACCTATCTACATACCTGTTAGTTGTACTCCTCTTTTGAGATACTTGTTAAGATTGGATTGTTCCTTTCCCTTCTTTTATGCAAATGAGAGATTGATGTTCAGTAGGATTGGATCACTGTAACCTGTTTGTGGTATTTCTGATTTATAAGGTTACACCAATCTGTAATCTCTCTATGTGCATAGAATAAGCACATACTATGAGGCAAATTAGTGTTGTAGGTAAATGGCAATTTTTTCTCTTGTTTGTCTGTGTCAAGTGCCTTGTGTTGACGTTTTCAGGAGGTGTCGCCGACAGTGTTGCCAAATGGGTGTTCAAGCAAGACTTAAGCCCCGAGCTCCTAAAGCTGGATCAACTGAAAAAGGATCTAGGAAATTCAGATGGTGATATGGATACCAGCAGTACCATCGCACAACAGGACCCAGAAAATACAAGTGGAATTATGGGTAACAAAACATTTGATTGATTTATTCTATCCTATTTAGAAAGAAATTTGCTTGGGTTGGAAAGTGAATACATTAAAATTTTCATGATAATAGTACAATACCATTATTTAGTATTAATTATATAGCGCCAAGAATTAGCTGCTTCTCATTGAGTGTTAGTGGAAGTAAAATCCACACTGAGAATGGAGAGGAGTGGGTCAAATAGTGAGTTGGGCTATCTGCTAGTGAAGTTGCTGTGGCTACTCCAAGCTGGAGACAGAAACTGGCAGCTGCTAGTAATACGAGCTTCTGCTGGATACATCTTCCTATAGACCTGAGCTTATGAACACCCATCCAGGCATCAGACTTGTCTGGATAACTTTTCCACAGCAGTTTTACAGCACCTCCAGATGGTGCTCACTCTTTGTACAGTGCTCCACTGTAGCTATCTCTATTTAAGTACCTTTACAAACATATATAAATACGCCATAAAACCTGATAAAGTATATCATTATTTTCACTAAATAAAGAAAGGGCCATTGTACTGACCAAGTATGTCAGTACGTTAACCTCTTTCCTAAAGGTTTGGTTTAAAATCCAAGCAAAACAACATACTTCGTTAGTTTCATTCATGGTGGCAAAACAATGTAAGTGCCAAACAATTGCTACACTATTTTAAACCAATATGAAACTCCACATTTCAGATATCATTTTCAATCTTTATTTCGACCATTCGGTCATAAAAGATACACATAACACATAAAATCACATGAAACTTTGTCATCAACGGATAACACCAGTACATAAGTTTAAAAAGCACAGACATAAGAGCGACTAAAAAGAAGTGGAACATTTCTAGGTTCTACCCAGCATTTTTTAAAAAGCGATTGCGCGTGTGCCACACATTCGTAAAGAATTTGGAAAGTGCAAAAACAGTTGGGCCGGAAACATCGGATTTTAAAATCCTATACATAGGTGCATATTCCCTGCCACCCAAATTCTTGATCAAAGGAAGGAGCCAATATTTTCTGGCTGCCTTGTAGGCTGGGCAGAAGAAGATCACGTGCAAGTCATTTTCCTCTTTATCATCGCAAAGAGGACAGTGCTTAGTAGAGAGGGCCGGTGGCCAGGAGCTTGTGAAGGACCGAAAGGGCAATGAACCGTATCTCCATTGGAGGAACAACTTCCTAGCAAGTATGGGATATATGGGGTCCAATACCCTCTCAAATCTATAGAGATCCTTGCTTTGCAGGAACACAGATGATAGGGACCCCTCTATCTTGGTGGCTTGGGCCCTTGCCCTTTTGTGTTCATGATACAAGTTCGTCAGGGATCTCTTAGAGATACTAGGTGCTGCATTTGCCGGCTCATTCCACAGTTCAAGGAGCCCCAGATCCGTGCAGATAGCTTGGATGTTTTTAACCCAGGGAATGCTAAGCGCCTTAGGATGATTTAGTAATTCGGCCAATTCCGCCCTATAGTCGGCGAGATCGTTGCTGCTCCATAGCCTACGCCAAAAGGCAATGGGTCTCAAGCTTATCTCGTCAGCGAGTGGTCTTAGCCCTGAATCAAGCCTCAGGGGGAGGAGTGGAGTGCTGGGGGGAAGTGCGGCTATCTGTCTTATGAACTTATTTTCTGTTAGTGACACGTTCCGACATGGCGTATGGCCCCACAGTTCAGCCCCGTACATAATTGCCCCCCTGGCCTGGGCCTTATATATCTGGATTAAAGCCCCCAATGGGCGGTAGGTCGAACCAGTCATCATCCGGGCAATACCCCCAGTGGTTTGTATTAGTTTAAGGTTTGCCCTGCTCTGATGGGGTCCCCAGGTCATGGTTTCGTTGAGCGTCACACCCAGATATTCAAAGGTGGCTACTCTCTCCAGCCGCACAGCTCCCAGTTGTGGATTCGGGCGCTGTTTCAGGCTTGGGTTCAAAACCATGAATTTCGTTTTTGTGGCATTGATTTCTAGCCCTCTATCCTGACAGAAAGCCACAAAGGAGTCAAGTATCCTTTGTATGCCCATGGGTGTTTTAGATAGCAACAGTGTG
The DNA here is from genome assembly GCF_964263255.1 of Lissotriton vulgaris. Taxonomy (NCBI): domain Eukaryota; kingdom Metazoa; phylum Chordata; class Amphibia; order Caudata; family Salamandridae; genus Lissotriton; species Lissotriton vulgaris. The sequence continues at coordinate 1,714,347,205 of NC_141694.1, read as the reverse complement.
TCGTCCGCAAACATAATTGCGGGCACCCTGTTGCCATTTAGTTTGGGGGCGTCAGTGTAATCGGTGGCATTGAGGTGGGCGATTACCCCGTTGACGAAGAGGCAGAACAGGGTCGGCGCCAGCACACAGCCCTGTCTTACCCCTCTGCCAACGGGGAATCTCTCAGTCAGTTCCCCCGACCTCCCACACCTCACATGGGCGTAAGTATTGTGGTGCAGCCTCTGCAAGATCAGTAGGATGTCTGGGGGCACACCCATCTCTGCCAGGACACTCCAAAGTTTCCCCCTGGGCACCAGGTCGAAGGCGGCCCGTAGGTCCACAAAAATTGTGTACAAACTGCCGCCCTCGAACTTCGCTGTCTTCCAGTAGATCAGATTCAGTCTAAAAACCTGGTCCACTGTGGATACCCCCTTCCTAAATCCTGCCTGATAGGGACTAAGGGCGCCCACCTCCTCCATCCAATCCTGAAGCCTGTTCAGCAAAACCCTGCCGAACAGCTTCTGTGCTACATCTATCAGACTGATCGGTCTGTAGTTGGCTGGGAGGAGGGGCGATCCCTTTTTAAAGATAGGGACCACCTCAGCCCCCAGCCAAGTACTAGGGATATCCATCCCGCCGAGGACACTGTTAAAAAGCGCAGCAAGGTAAGGCGCCCAGACGGTGGGCTCCTGTTTAAACCCTTGTGACTTGCTGTTTTCCTGAAAGGCTCATCGTCGTGCACCCTGCTTTGGTGTGTCTGCTGGGCGGAGGCGGCTTCCGTGAACAACTCGCCGGACCCGCTTCGCGGGTCCCGCAGCGCGCCCGTGACAGAGGAGGCGGTTGGGCACAGGCTGCTGAGGACTGCGGGAGGAGCGCGAGAGAGGCGTTGGGACCAGCGGGGTTGCGAGTGCCAAGCAGGGACTCCAGTATCCAGGAGCCCCTGCGCGCCCAATCAGTAACACCTGGGCTGCTCTCCCCGCTGGCCACGCCCCCCCGGCGAGGAAGTGAAAACCGGCATCCTCCCCTTCCCTCCTGGGACCCTTGTGACTTGCTGTTTTCCTGAAAGGCTCACCGTCGTGCACCCTGCTTTGGTGTGTCTGCTGGGCGGAGGCGGCTTCCGTGAACAACTCGCCGGACCCGCTTCGCGGGTCCCGCAGCGCGCCCGTGACAGAGGAGGCGGTTGGGCACAGGCTGCTGAGGACTGCGGGAGGAGCGCGAGAGAGGCGTTGGGACCAGCGGGGTTGCGAGTGCCAAGCAGGGACTCCAGTATCCAGGAGCCCCTGCGCGCCCAATGAGTAACACCTGGGCTGCTCTCCCCGCTGGCCACGCCCCCCTGCCTATCAGCCAACCAACAAACCGGTCCTGTGTACTTTGGCCTGCGCAGTAACCGCTACGCGGGAGCGTGCGGGAGCGCGCCGGGAGAAGCCCGGGACAAGGGCGAGACCGTCTGTGGCCGTCCGGGGCAGGAGGTGGCAGAGCAGGGCCACCCCATTTACATCTACCGTACCGGTTTCAACTTGTGGTGCCGCAAGTCAGTATGTCAACCCGTTCCGGTAAGGCCTTGAGGGGTGGCGGGGAAAGTGCCCTTGGGGGTGCTATGTTCGGCTCTATGGACAAATTCCTGACAAGGGTGGCGGCTGTCATCGACAATGAACTTGCCATATCTGAACGGCGCCTTTCTCTTGACTTTCCCCCTTCTAAAAGTCCATCTCCAGCAATAGTGTTGTCCCCTCAAAACTCTATTTCCCCTGCACTTTTGCTTGGGGATCTACCTGGGGATTCTTTTATTGCACCACTAGAGGGTGGTACAGAAGGGTTAGAAAGCTCACTGACCGGTAACCACGGTACTAGCCCTTGTGCCGTGCTTACAGATCCATGCAATGAGTTTTCCTTAGCAGGCTCACCTGGCATTCAGTCCCAACACTGCCCTGAGGCCCCTGTTCTTGTTCCACAAGCTCCGACTAAAAATCGTTCTAACCAGGAGCCTATTAAAAGGAAGGGGAAAAGGGCAATTTCCACTCGAAAGGGCTGGTTACCCAAGACTACTAACCATCCCAGGCACCCGCCCCAGAGGGATCTTCCCCCCCTGGGTGCCGCAGGACCTGTATCTTTAGGGACACCTTCTTGCGCTCCAGCTGTCATCGATACAGTACTACCTCCCCTGTTGGCCCCACCAACGCCTGTCCAGGCCAACGTGGGTCCCTCTTTGGAGTCGATTGAGAAGCTGGTCAAGTCTCTCGTGTTGCCACTTATAGATCAGGTCAAGAGGTTGGGGGACAGGCTCGACTGTTTTGAACAGGTTACTAGGGACAATTTTTTTGCCCTAAAAACCCTTCTCAAGCTCCAGCCAAAGCTCAGTGAGGATAGGACAGATAGGTTAGATAAGTCCAATAGGATAGAGGTTCCAGTGAGACCCCCCTTGGGAGATCAGCTGATGCAGCCGCCCAAGCAATCAGCCCCTGGGAATACTACCTTGGCTGCTCCCAAGGCTGGTCCTAGACAGATAAAGCCGAATGCTTCCACTCATGCCGCTCAAGTGCATGCCACCCCTCCCCCAGTAGTAATAACCCCGGTGTCTACCCAGGGCCCAAGGCAATATCAGAAGGGAGGGACGGGCCCTACTCTGCAACCTGGGGCTGTTATATCTGATACAACTGGCGGTGTAGCATCAACTCCTAAAGTTGCATCTATTCCCGTCCCATCTAAAAACCGTCCCCCTTTAGGTCCTCCTCAGAATAGTAGACGAAAGTGCCCCCCCGTTAACCTCCCCCCCGAGTGCCACCCGTATGTTGTCATCCTTACCAAAGTCCCCCCTATTGGGAGTACCCAGCGGGAAAACCATCAGGCACTCAAGAATAAGGTCATCCACTGGCTGAGAGCCAACAGGCCCCTGCCTGCGGGAGTGGATGGTATTATTCTTGGTGTACGCAGGGTGGGATGGATTGGAAACGGGAATAAATCGCTCGAAGGGGATTGTGTGGTGGTAAACTTCCAGGATGCTAGGGTTGCCCATCTAATATGCTCTCAAGGTCAACCCACGGTTGGATCGGGTATCGACATAGTCGACTTGACATTTTTTTACCCACGGTCGATTATGACCACTCCCTCCATCCACCCTGGAAAACCCACCTATATTAGCAGCCCTGGGGGCCAATTTCTTGTGGAGAACATTGCCCACGGCCTTTCGACCCCGGGAGTTTTGCCCCAGCAGCCAAGCCTAGCTCCAGTGATACCAAATTGGGGACCCTGGAGCTGTTGACTCAGTTATGATCCGGGGGAGGTCGCTGTGGCTCCAAGCTTTGTCGCTGAGCCAATACCATACCCCAAATCCAACGGCTCCTCTTCCTCGTCGCAGACTCAGGCTACGGCCGAGTCTGTAGAGGGGAAGGGGGAGACTGGGGCATCCTATAATCTTTTTGCTAGCCCCCCTGGTGCGGGTTCTGTGGTCTTACCACCCCCTGTCGAGGCTTGTAGCACTGCAGCTGTAACGGACCCCCAGATTAGGGTTTTCAGCTGGAATGTGGCGGGCCTCGAGAGGAAGCTGGCGCTGCCGGACTGGAGCGAGCGTGTGGAGCAATACTCCATATGCCTGTTCCAGGAAACCTGGAGTCGGGTGCCCCTACACAAGGCGGGCTATTCCACCCACTTTTTGCCGGCAGTAGAAAGTGCAACCGGCAGGGGCCGCCCCTCTGGTGGCCTGTTAATCTGGGTAGCCACTGAACTCAACTGTAGGGTGGAGGAGAGGGACACTAATTGCCCTGACCTCCTAAATATTTTGCTTAGAAATTCCCAGGGTAGAGTTATTTTAAATATTTTTAACATCTACGCCCGTGGCACTAAGGGGGGAAGAGAATCCCCAGTAATAGCTTGCCTGGAAGCGCAACTCCGCTCATCTCCCCACAGGTCTTGTACCTTGGTGGCAGGTGACCTGAACTGCACTTTCGAGCCCCTGGACCTGGACATCCTAGCAGACCAAGAGGAACTTGATAATGGGTGGGGGATTCCGCCCCTCGAGCTTAGTCCTGTTAAAAAGTGGACAGAAGTGGCCCTCCAGATTAACTCATTAGTTATGGAGTTTGGTCTTAGAGCTGCCAATGGCAGGACCAGATCCGACAAAGTAGGGGCGTACACCTACAACAGGCCAGGACACATGTCACGGATTGATTATTTTCTCCTTGACATACACCTGTGGAGCCTGGTGGTAGACATGGAAATTGTACCTTCCGTGGAGAGTGACCACAATCTCCTGTCCCTCACCCTGTCCCACAGGTGTTTCAATAGCACCGTGAGTAGATCTCCTTGTAACCCCGCTCCGGACCCGTTAGTGGTCACAAATTGTGGTCGAAGGTTAAAGTGGGCGAAGCTAGCTCTTTCGGAGGAGAAAACCTCTGTGATTAGGCAACTTCTGGTCTCAGCCCTAGCCAATCTTGACTGCCAAGAGGAAGGGCTGATGGAGGTGGCACCCAGGTTTTGTGTCATAATTCAGGCCATTGGCGACCTCTTTGTAGTCCCAGCTCACCCGAGCGGAAGGAAACCAAGCCCACGATCGGGTCAGGGCTGGTACAACCAGAAGTGTAGGGAGGCGAAATCACTTCTTATCGAGGCAGTCAAGTCCAAATTACCGTCTAGGACTAGGGAGGCCAGGAAACACTATGCACTCTGCCAGAAAAATGCAAGGATGGAGTGGGAGGTTAATTTCTGGCAGGACCTCCTGGCTGCCAGTCGTGGGAAAGACGCCAAAGGTTTTTGGGACATGGTGGGTAAAAGGAACCGTCCCGACGATTCCCGGAGGACTTGTGCCATCAACGCCCAGACTTGGTTCTCCCATTTCCAAAATCTTTATTCTGCTGTCGAAGGCCCACTTAATGACTCCTTTAATATCCCTCCCTCTACTCTAGTTCATGACCTGGAATTGTTTTCTCCCCTGGATGTAACAAAGCAGATCAAAACCTTGGTCCCTTTGAAAGCAGCTGGTCCGGATGGCCTATCGGGGGATATCCTCCGTGCTTACCCGGAAGAATGGGGGGTACTAATCTCTGCACTCCTCAATGCAATCATGGGGGGAGGGCTTGTGCCTGACTCCTGGAGAGGTGCGGAGGTGGTCCCCATTTTCAAAAAGGGCAGTCGGGACCTACCCGGGAACTATAGGCCCATAAGCCTAATAGACTCCAGCCAGAAATTGGCCGGGAAAACCATCTTGGGGAGAATCACTCAATGGGTGGATGACAATTACATTCTGTCCGATATGCAGGCTGGGTTCCGATCGGGCACAGGAACTATTGAACAGGTCTTTAGGCTCTTGTTGTTACACTGGAAGGTGGTGGTGCTGGGCAAAGGCAGTCTTTACTTGGCCTTTATTGACCTTAAGACTGCCTTTGACCTGGTACCAAGGGAGGAACTTTGGAGGGTGCTTCATGGTTTAGGGATGCCCCCGTACCTATTGAACCTCCTTATTAACCTGCACACCAACACCTATGCCCAGGTTAGATGGGGGCTGAATGGGGAAAAGACCGATAAGATCAGGGTCGAGAGGGGAGTAAGACAGGGCTGTGTCTTGGCCCCTACCTTATTCTCCCTCTATATTAACGGGGTGGTAGATCATCTACTGGGCGAACCATCAGACGCTCCCAGTTTGGGAGGAGTAAAAATTCCAACTCTGTTGTTCGCCGACGACACCCTCCTCATTTCTAAAACCCCCCAAGGTTTACAGACATTGTTGAACCGCTTCCAGGACTTCTGTACTACCAAGGGCCTCGTCATCAACATAGACAAGACCAAGTACCTAGTCATGCATCCACCCCGCAAACTTGGCCGCCCTCCAATTCTGAACTCTATACCCCTAGAAAGAGTGGCGGAATTTGATTATCTGGGAATCCGACTAAATGATGCAATGAGCTGGACTGCCCACATCGATAAAATGACTCTGGCCCACAAAAGGGTGGGGGGCGCCCTCCTTAAGGAGTACAATAACTCTACAAAACATTGTGTTGCTCCTATACTTGAGATCTATAGAGCACGTGCGGTCCCAGCGTCACTCTATGGATCGGAACTGTGGGGCTTGGGCAAAGTTGACTCATTGAGCAAGGCCGAAAACAAATTCATCAAGGACCTTCTTGCCATTCCATCGAGCAGCCCGACCATCCCAGTGCTTATGGACACTGGCTGTAAAGCCATAAGGGACCAGGCTCGGCTTCGTCCCCTTCTGCTCTGGGCACGCTTGTGGAGGGTCCCGGAGCTACAATCTTATGCCAACGGCCTGGCAGAAGTGATGCATGCTGATGGTTGGAGTAGCATCAAATGGCTGAAGGACATAAAACATCTCTTAGGGGAACTAGGTTTGGACTCTTGCTGGCATAGTCACTCCGCTCCTCCAAAGAAGATTTTAAAAAAACTTTTCTGGGAGTGGGTTAGTGTGAAGCGCTCTAGAAGCCAGCAGCACTGCAAAACCACCGCAGCTTTCCTGCTGTTCAAAGACGATGTTTTGTATGAGCCATACATGGATATTATATCAGTTGCTATGGATAGGTCCTTGTACATTAAATTTCGGCTAGGAACTTTGCCCTTGGCCGACCTTTGTTCAAGGTGGAATAAAGCCCAGTCCACATCACGCTTCTGTGCCTTCTGCCAGGACAAACCAGAGACGGTGCCACACTTCCTTTTCGAATGCCCGGACTATGGTCGCCCCAGATCACGTTGGCTTGGTCCCATTTGCAGAGAACTGGGGACTCGTCAGTACTCTGTTGCCCTCCGGATTCTTTTAACTAATACAGCCCCTCCTATTGTCTGTGCTGTTGCTAAATTTTTAAAATGGGCTTGGTTGATTAGACTTAGAAGACTGACCATATCAATTTAATTCCCTTTTATCCTATTTATGCTGACTTAACGTGTTTTTAATTTCCATTCAATCTGTACAGTCTTACTTATTTCGACATGCTGTTTTTATCTTTTTGTACTGCTTTTATGATATGTGCATATCGAAATAAAGCAATCAATCAATCAATCAGTTTAAACAGGTCCCCCGGTAGCCCATCCAGTCCCAGCGGCTTCCCCGAAGCCAAACCTGAGATGGCAGCAGTAACCTCGCCTAATGTTATTGGGTCCCCTATAGAGCCCGGCCTCTCCACGTCAATAGGAGCATGGAGTTCTCCCGGCTCAGAGCTATACAGGGACTGGAAATGGGCCTGCCACACTCCAGGAGCTATATTAGGCTCTGATGCCGAATGTAGACTCCCTGATCCCCCATTCACGGTCCTCCAGAACAGACGTTGATCTTGAATCGCTAATGCCTTAGTGAGTTCTTCCCACTGGGTTTCCTCCCATTCTACTTTAGCCTGAACAAGAAGCTTCTTATAGGCTTGCCTGCTATGTTTAAGGCGTTCCCCTCCTATGCCCTCCTTAATTACTCCAAGGAGATCTGTTTTGGCCCTTCTACATGCTGCATTGTACCACTGTTTTTTGCCTTGGCACCTCTCCCTAGGCTTCCGTGAGCTACAAGTGAAATGAGGTGCCGCAACTTTTATAAGTTCCTCGTGGGCTTCAAACAGTTTGCTCTGTGAATCTCTATTGTTTGGCTCGATATCAAGGCTCCCCATGATTTCCAAGATTGGAGTGATCTCCGCATAGAGCCGAGGGAGTTTGTCCTTGTATGTAACCATATGCTCCCACCTAATTCTTCTCCTGCTGTTGTCTAGGAGAAGCGCGGGGTTGTTCCCTTCCTCATAAGACACTGGAGCTTGGGGGCCTGGGTGGACAAGGTCAAGCTCAAGGGCGTTATGATCACTGTCAGTCCTATCCATCACCCTGAAGTTCTGTACTGCCGACCACCTCACTATTTGGACCAGAACATAGTCCAAATGGGATTCTCTCCCCCGTCTATTGTAGGTATATTTGCTGGGTATGTCGGATTTCATTCGCCCATTACAGGCTCTGAGTCCGAACCTTAGAGTGAGGGCAGTAATTTGGAGTGCTAAAGGGGTCCAGGCTTTCGGGGATGGAGCTTCCACCAGTGGTACTGCCCACCTAGCCTCTTCTTCCGATGAAAAGCCTTCAAGAAGGCCGGGGAGTGGCTCAAAGTGAGAATTAAAGTCCCCACCCACCACATAGTATGAATCAGTCGGCAGTTCGGATAAAAAATTCGAAAGTTCATCAATGGTTGGTGATTCCTTTGCCATTCCCATCGGCCTGGAGTAGATATTAACCAGAAGTAGTTTGGCTTTGTTTGGCCATGTTAGTAAGACCAGAAGGATATCATCAGAGTTAAGTGGATACCGTGTGGCCACACAGCCCAAATGAGCTGCAATCCATGTCGTAAGCCCTCCTGATGGGCGGCCTTTGCCTTCCCACCTTGCTGGGATAAAAAATGATGAATAGCCTTGATGTCCGTAGTCCTCTCTGGCCCAGGTTTCTTGGAACATACATATGTCGCCAGTCTCTATGTAGTTTGCCCAATCCGGCTCTTCCAGCTTATTGGCCAGTCCCGCGATGTTCCAGCAGATTAGCCTCAAGTGTTCGGGGGTGGCGGGTGCCATACCGTCAGGGTTAGAGGGAATGTTTCCGGGCCCCACTTCTATTGCAGGGCCTGAGGCAAAGTCAGCAGGGGATGTATATGGCACAGAAAGCCTAAGCGCACCATTGTCCACAAGAAGAGGGACCTTGGCTATCCCCTCATCTCCGGCTACACTATCAGCGATTAGATGAAACGAGTCGCCTGTGCCGTAGTCAGGAGCTGCTGTGTCTTTCAATGGGCCAGGGGTTGTGCCAGGGGGCACATTGGGCACTTCAAGGGGTCCGCAGGAGCCATTATCCCCGATCACTGGGTTGTAAACAGAAAGTCAGTCAACCCCGTCCAAACCACTCAAACAGTTGAAGCGATTAAAATGGCAGAAGGGTGTGTCCGGCGGTTGGTAATGTGGGCGTTGTGCATAGCCTTTGTGTCTGCGTCTGTGTTCCACCCTTGTCCAATCATCATACAGTGGAACCTGGTGCCTACGAATAGGGGGGAAGAAGAAAGAAACTGGGAGTGTCTGTATGGTGGAGTCCAGCGATCTATTTACTCCTCCACAGATATGCAGAACAGTGCCCGGGTCTTTAAAAGTTACTAGAATGCAGTCCCCTATTATGGTTTTTCTGGTCTTCCCTAACCAAGGGACCCTTCTCACCATGATGATCTCGTTGTTAAAGTGGGATGGTAGGGGCCGGTTCCAATTGAGCCATTTAATAACCTTTTTCTTGAGGGATTGGAAATCCTCATTTTCCCCTGCTCTAAGGTGGGGGGCACCCGCTAAAACCACCGTTAGTCTATTGGCTTCTGGCGGGAGGTCCGGCCTCCGAGGTCTAGGGGTTGGCCGGGCTGGAGAATGTGGAGAGGCGTTAACCTCTTCTTGTTCTATTCCAGTAGTCTCCATATGAGATCTGTAAGGGGCATGATCTTCTGATTGTGTAGGTCTATTGCTTTGGTTGTTATGCTGTGCCTGGAATGGAATGGCCATAAGAGGTTGCAAAGGAGGGGCAGATGGCGGATTCCGGGGGGGGGGGCTTTATTGGCAGTTGTAACAGCTTCAGCTTTTGAGGGGTCCCCACCAGAAGAATTAGTTCCCACTAGCTTTGTTTGCTTACTTACTAAGGTGTTCAGAGTAGTAAGGGATGTTTCTAATAAAGTGAGCCTAATCTCAACTTTTTTCAGACTATCGCTAATGGGCTGCAGGAGGGAGCGGAATAAAAATTCGATACTCCCTGGGACAGTAAGAGGAAGAGTTAGGTTCGATGTGTTAGCCTCTGGTTCTTTGGTGGTGACAACTATGGTGGGGCTTGGAGGCTTAGGAGATGGAAGGGTGGGCACTATATCAATGGCCGTCCCGATAGGAGGCTGTTATTATGTTTCTTGCCAAAGTCAAGATGTGATGTTTTAGTTTTCCCCCGTCCCCCGGCTGACTTCCGGGCTCGTTTACTAGGCCGGGGCCTATGCAACTCTACCACTACGTTTAGTTTTGACTTAGTCTTCTTCGCTATTTGCATAGGGGGCGTTTGGGTTACCAGGTTAACAGGGGTAAGAAATGGCTCTTGGGGGGCTGGCTCTGCGTTTTTTCCGGGCGCTCTCCCTGGGGTGGAGGACATTTCCCTTAGTAAGAGGGGGAAGTCCTCGAGTGTCGGGTTATTTGAGCTGCCAGGGGGCGTGCCTTCCTGTTGGGAGCTTGGGTAGGGGATGATATCAGTGAATGGTCTGTTTTTCATCGATTCAATGGAGCGCCTGCGCTCCGCCCTCAGTTTCTCTAGTGAGCTTTCCTTGCCCACATCTCCCTTAGCAGTTTTAAAATAATTGTCCAAAGTCCCTGTACTAGAGGCCCCATCCCTTGATGGGGTTTCTCGTGATGGTGGCGAGGGCATTACCTTACTTATATAGGAGAGTTGGATCAAGGGAATGGGCCCGGCCCGGCCTCCAGCGGCCCCGGACGGCCACAGACGGTCCCGCCCTTGTCCCGGGCTTCTCCCGGGCGCACTCCCGCGCGCTCCCGCGCTGCTGTACACTCAGCTGGAAATATACTAGCGGAGGAGGAATGGGAGGAGCCTACAGGAAAAATATCTCTACTATTGGCTGTATGGAAGTCCCGGCGGAATATGAGGCAGGTGGGGCTGGGCGGGGCGGTCAGGGAGAGCGGGCCAGCTGGAATCGGCCTGGGCAACCCGGGACTCCTGGGAAACTGAGTCCGGGTTGCTGCTCGCAGCCCTGTCGCACACTCACCGCCCAACACGAACTGCAGCCTCGGTAGGTGCCCTCCAGCGACGCGGGGCCCGCGAAGCGGGTTCCGCTAGTTGTAGCAGAAAGGTCCGTGGCAGCAAGAGTTGAATCTGGCGTCCTTTCGAGTCCCCGAGCAAATGGAAGTCCCGGCTGAATATGAGGCAGGTGGGGCTGGGCGGGGCGGTCAGGGAGAGCGGGCCAGCTGGAATCGGCCTGGGCAACCCGGGACTCCTGGGAAACTGAGTCCGGGTTGCTGCTCGCAGCCCTGTCGCACACTCACCGCCCAACACGAACTGCAGCCTCGGTAGGTGCCCTCCAGCGACGCGGGGCCCGCGAAGCGGGTTCCGCTAGTTGTAGCAGAAAGGTCCGTGGCAGCAAGAGTTGAATCTGGCGTCCTTTCGAGTCCCCCTTTTTGATTACAACTTCTGGCAAATATTCAAAATACCAAATAGTAGAATTGTATTAAACATACTATTTTCCTCAATAAGGCAGGCCTTATGTGTACAGACCTTTACAGTTTTTATCAAGCAGAATTGATTTCACTCCCTCGGCAAGCTGCTGTGCTAAACAGATAACAGGAAAATGATCTCCTTCTATGAAACAAGGACACTTTCATTTCACAGGGGACCCGCCCACATATGACCACTTATTTGTTGGTGCCAATGCCCTAAGAGAACTTTGAGAAATATATTGTACAAATACACCAGATCAGACTTTGTTTTCAGAGTAAGCAGGGACTTGGCTACAATAAAAAGCTCATGACGTAGGAACACCTAATAGTGACTTCATGTCACCCAAAATCATCCGTATCAATCCTCTGTGCCTTAGAAAAGCATTCTTTATCAAGATGAAAAGGTCTTCTGAAGTTAGTCTGCTGGGTGTAATCTGGCACCAAGAGCTGAGTGACACATGTGCCTCATAATTGTAGCCATATGGCAGAGCTGTCAGCTTGGATCGGTGATGCCCCTCCAGAAACGTCAATCACAGAACACCCAAGCGTTCGCTATAAAAGTTGAGAGTTGTGCAAGGACGACTTGCAAGAGATCTTCAAGAATCCCTGAGTCATCACCCAGTGCTCATTATTGTACAGGAGAACCAAACTGGTACCAAATTCACTGAGTCTAAGACAAATAATGTACAGAACTTTACCATATGTTGCACTACTCGATGAAAATGTGCCTTCTTATCCTGAGTATTAGTAAGATGCTTATAATAAAACAATCCTACTTTGAATCCTGTATGCAATCTGTTCCTAAAAAAAGGCAACCTGCAAGGCAATTGCAGGAGAGGGTGTAGGCTGCTGGGCACCTTTATACACATAATATGGTAATGTGAACGTATGCAGTCCTACTGGTCGAAGATATACGATTGCATGAATGGTGTGTTGGAGCTAAAGGATACCTTTTAAATATATGGGAACCCACAGACCTCAGTAGCAAAGATAAAATCAGGGTCACACTGGGTCAGATGGTGGCCAAGCAGAATACTGCACAAATGTGGGGAGCGGGAAAGCAGCCCATGGTAGAGACTTGGAAGGCAGACATGGATTGTGCATATTCCAGGAGAAGACCGTTTATGTTTCAAGGGGATGCCCCAGAAAGTGGTCCGCCATATGGAATAAAAGGAATGCCTATAGAGGTAAAATCTGCTATCCCAGAACCAGAAGAACTGACTACAATGTAGCCATTGTTAATCACCAAGAACTATTTATGTAACGTGTAATCATGATAGTATTTGATCTAAAAGTTTCTGCCTACCTTAATGTAACCTGTGAAGTTAACTTGAGTTTGTTAATAAACAGAATTACTAAAAAAAAGCTAACCTGCTTCAGTAAAAAACCTTATCTTTATAGTTGCTCGATTATGAGCTTCCAATAATCCACTTCAAGGATGACAAGTTTTTTTTAAACCCATCCAAAGAACCAGCTAAGAAGGAACACCACACTAAACTAAGAATGTTAGTTGTTTCTTCAACCTCAACCATTGCAGCACCATCTGGGGCAAAGAGATTTTTATTCACTACAAAACATCTTCATAATAAACATTAGTTGCGTCGATCCAAAGATGCAACTACTACTGCACCGTTAAATTAATTTGCATCGACATTGCTCCTTTTTTCACCTTCAGAATTGTAGTGAAATGTAGGCAATACATAAAGGTTTCTTACCTTCGGTAGAGCACTTACTGGTGGATACTCCTTTTAACCACAGGTTCCTCACCTTTGAATACAACCCAGGCACCTGACTGGATCTTGACACTGTCTGCAATGCTGTGTGTGCCTCTAGGTGGTGGCGTGCTGCTCTGCAATGGCTCCGTTCCACCTCAGACTTGAGGTAGTGGCGCCGTACTCCTATATTTATATATTATTTATGGCTGTATATAAGAGCCATCCCTGTGCGCTGACATCTGTTTCCTGCTTGACTCTTTCTGTACCCTCAGACAGGAATGATTCTTGGTATCAGTGTGCAGATTCCTAACTTAGGACCTTTTTAGGTCACTCCACAGAACAGGGCGGTGGGAGGAGTGTAAGGATTCAGTGGTTAGATAAAGTATCCACCAGAAAGAGCATTACAGAGCACACATTTTAATGGTGTGAAAATGTTGATTATTTGAATGATAACAGTACAGCGACTAAACAAAAAGGCACCTGTATATAACATTGAGAAAAATGACAGCGTTGCATGTTTATAGGAAGTACAAGTTGGAAGAGCCTACCCCCCCTCTGCCAGATGTCATTGCAGAATAGCAAAGGGTACATCCCATGATGACCAACAGTATAGTACATAGTTTAACTGTTTATTGCTAGAAGAACAGACTGCTATAAACCATGAGTGAATGATGACCCACAGGTGCTCCTTAAGGGGGTCATTCTTAAACAAATGGGTCATCTCAGTCCATTTCCACTGACGCAGCAGTAGTAGCATCTGCTTGCATTATTAGAAATGCTTCAGTTGGCTCCAGATGTCTTTGGGTCAAGATGCCATGGGCAGGATGTCAACATGTAATTCCAACTGTTCATTGCAGTAAATTAGATCAGAGAGCCATTGTTTGAATTTGGGAGCATGGCTTCTACCCCAATGCATGCATCCTGTCTCTTGGCCAGCAGCAGGGCGAGTGCAAGGAATTGCATGTGTGGCGTCTCAACGGTGTTTATCTAACCCAGCAATACAATAGCTGCATAATTTGTTTCTAACATCTCACCATGACCGATAAGGCTTCTGTCCAATACTGATGTAACCTTTTGCGCTGCCAAACCAGATGCAGAAACCCAGCTGTCGGTGCACTACATCTGGCACAGTTTGAGTCTACCCTAAGTCAGAGTTTAAAGGACGACGGGTGTAGTAGGCCCTCTATTGGTATTTGCGATGAATGATACAAAGCCTACTACTTAAGGGTATCAGCCCAGTTTGCTAACAGCAAAAACACCTCCCATCTGGTCCTGCCTGATTCAACTGTGCATGCACCTCACCCTGATGTGTTTAGTAGAGGTGGCCACCAGTATGATCAATAGTTGCTCGAAGAGGCGTTGGTACTGCCCAAAAACTCTGGTAGTGTCCCTTTTTTACTGCTGTGCAATTTTGTATTCTAGGAATAATTATATTGGGGTGCAGGGCTGATCCCCCTTGTAGTCCTCTAATGTGAGGAAGTGTCAATTTCTATAAAGGTCCACCATGTCACAAGACCTCTGTTGTGTAGCTTCACCATCATGGAAATTTGATGCATGAGTTGAAGTAAGGGGCGGTATGCAAGAGGAAGAGTTAGGGAGTACACATAGCCGAGTGTCGCCCTCATGCTCAGCTTATTTCTTGCTCAGCTTATCTCTTGCTCAGGATCACTCATTCAGACGTAGACCTATCTCACATGTGGCAGGAGGGGCATTTACCCATAATAGAGGATAGAGTATGAGGGCTATGCTTGCTTTGTTAACTGCCAAATAGGGGAGATAAGGCATCAGTTGATGCCAATAGGAACCAAAGTAGGATTGGGCACACAGATAGTACAATTTAAACTTTGAGCTTCAAAGCCCCCACAGTGGAAGAGGAGAGTAATGGTCTCCCTTCTGATTTGAGGTTGTTCGCTTGTCTGTGTCCGCTTTACCAGTTGGGTTTTAATGGAACGAAAGAAAACATCTGTCAGAGGCAGTGGAATGTTGGTAAGTAAAGCATAGGAGTCTCAGGATGATCACCCCTGCCATTTAGAAGTACTGTAGGGCAGGTATAGAGGAGACAGATCCAATCAATAAATTGGTGCAGCAGCCACATCCGAGACACAATGGTAAAGAGATACTCCAAGTTCAGGGAGTCAAAGGCTTTAGAGGCTTTGAAGACTATTGTCACAACGTTACAGCCTGGGTCCACATCCTGTAGGATAGTCAATAATGTGCGTAAGTTATAAGCTGTACAGCACCCCGGTATGAAGTTGGATTGATGAGGATCATGTGACACCAGCCTTGGAAGTCGTAATGTTAGTATATTTGCGGTCAACTAGTCCAACCCCTTGACATCGCATTTTAAGAGTGAGAGCGGGTGGTAAGAATCACATTTGTGAGCAGGCTTCTCAAGCTTCTACAGTGCTATTATCCCCGCTCGGCCATAGGGAGAGGGGATGTGGGGAGGTGGGGAGATTCAACACTGGCGGGTCTCCTCAAGTACTGCTAAAAGATGTGGGGACAGCATCTCAGCATATAGTTAAAAAATTCAGTTGGTAGACCATCTAACCCGGAAGCCTTGCCCATGGGCAGTTCTCTTAGTACTCCTAACATTGAAGGGCTTTTCCAGCCAGGAACAAGCAATATTAATAGTCGAGCCTGCCCAGTGCTGTAGCCTCCATGTAGGGCTGGATGGACAAGACCGTCTTGAATTTGTCAATGGAAAAAAGTGACAGAAACCAGTCAGCAGCCCAACAGGGTTGTGCTAGAGAGTCCTCAATTTCCACCAATGAGCTTGCAGCCAGTGCTTCTTTAGCATTACCGCAAATGACCTACCAGGTCTCTCTCACCCTCCCCTCCCCTCCATTTGCCTTTGCCACATCATATTTTACTAGGTCTTTGCACTATGGGTGCTACTTTATTATATTCTGTGGGTTGATCCTTACTTTGCTAAAGTATCTTTGGATTTGCATCCTCCACCAGTACCTTGTCCAGCACTCTGATGTCTGACTCTAAGCCTGGAAGTTGACATCTAATGGACCGCAGGATTCTATTACACCCCACTATATTTAGCTATACATTTACCACATATGATGACTTTTAACGCTTACCATACAGATGACATGAAGTCAACAGTGCGATATAGAATTTATAATAATTGATTGTCTGCCCAGATTTCTTCCACGAAGGCTGAACAGAGGAGGGTTTCTTGGTGTAGTCTCCAGTTGATGCTCAATTGGGACTGACTGGGTAGGCATATGGATATCTGCACTGGTGCATGATCTGAAAGAGTATGGGCCAGGGGCACGACCTTCCCGGCTAATTAACTCATAGCTTTATATATCAACCAGTAGTCAAGGTGGGACTTGTTGTATAGCATTTTAGGACCCTACTGTAATTTTCCCGATTAATGCCCTCATATAGGTATAAATCACCTTGTCCTTATATATGCATAGAGATCATAACCATATTTAGACATAGCACATGCAGTCCAAATACAGGCATGGATACTTCCACTAGTACTGAAAAGCCACAACAGTTTCTTGGAAAACTCGCCTTCAGCAGTCAGCCACTTCCCCTTGCTTGAATATTGATTTTTCAAAGAACTCGTGGAGTTTTCAAAGAACTGCGAGTCAGTCAGTCAGTCAAAATTCCTTTATTCGATAACTCAATATCAAAAAAGACATGGTACAATCAAAAAATAACAATTAAATACTCAATTAAAAAGACTTGATTATATATGTAAGATACATATTAACCATTTCATTTTATACAATTTAGCATAATTTTGACACATGCATAACTATAGTATTAAAACATTCAAAAAGAGACTACCATAAGATTGTGCATGACCATAAGACCAATTTACCCGAGTAAATAAAGTATTCTAATCAGGGACACTTAAGGCAGTGCTGGAATATTGTACTTTTTCCTAATGCGAATAGCAGCAACCAGGAAATTTGCGACATGGAACATTTTTCGGGGTGAATTTAATTGCTGTAGGTACACAAGTGCTGGCCTAATTTGTGTAAATCCAGCCTCCCTCAGTATTGGGAATAAAAACTTCCTTCTACATTCCTGAAAGTAGTCGCAAAACATAAAAAAGTGTAATGTATTCTTGTTTTTTTAAATTATCGCATTTGCAGGGGTCTGCCTGTTCTGGGGAACACCAAGTTCGAAAGGAACCCAAAGAGTAGTGTATCAGGTTGAACTGAAATCTGATCAGATAAGATTCAGGGCCTGGACAGCTAACCAGGGCATAGTTGGCTCTCGCCATTGGTTTCACCAGTTCGATCTCCTGTCGCTCTAGTGATAACAGGTCCAACAAGGCATGTTTTGTCAGTGCGATGTCCTTTTTAGTTATAGTTTCAGGTGAGGAGAAAAGGACCGCGCGCCCTATTTTTTGAAAACCAGATTTTATGTATGCCAACCATGGGATTTTATTGGCTTTGTCCAACGCCAAACAGTTTTTCAGTACAGTATGGTTTAGTGAAATTGCCACATTTAGCCAGATCTTTAACCAATATATCAAAGGTGCAATTTTGATATGGTCAGTAACAAATCCAACTCCCAGTTCAGTTTGAGTAGAAAAGGTAGGGGTAGACTGAGGAACAGAGAGAACCCCTCTCAGGAATTTATTCTCTGTTAACTGGATTTTGCTCTGGGCTGTGTAACCCCAAATTTCACAACCATATGTTGCAACTGTCAAGCATTTGGCTTTATAAACCATTAAGATTGCTTCTACAGGTCTAGCCCCCAGCTTTTTAGTAAACCCTGTAAGTCCTGATATAGTCCTTGCAAACGCCACACTGCGGCTATTATTTTGTGAGCGCCAGGTTCCCTTTTCGTCGAATACAACCCCCAAATAGGGGAAAGTGGGTACCCTACAGACCTCTTCCCCACTGCAGAAGGTGCAGCCTGATTCATCAAGCCAAAATCGGCTCGCAAAGGGCCAGATTCTGAGAATCTGGCCCTTTGCGAGCGCTATTTTTGCATTTGGGATTCATCATCCCAAATGCAAAAATCGGTAATAGCGATGTCGCAATTTTGCGAGGAATTACATTTAAGGAATCTCTATTTGAGATTCCTTAAATGCAATTCATCATCCATTAAAAAATTCCGAATTCGCAATTTCGGCCCGCTATTTACTGCGAGGTCAAACCTCGTGGTAAATAGCGAAAACTTAGAAAAATGCTTTTAAAAGCATTTTTCTAAGTTGCATGTTGCACACACACATGTCCTTTGGATATGTGTGTGCGCAACACCTGTTTCAATGTTCATTTAAAAGGTGCTACAGGGTGTCCTTTGGACACCCCTGGCACCCTTTAAATCGCTATCTTATTTGCGATTAGCTAATTGCTAATCGCAAATAAGGAATACTCCCCATTCATTCCTATGGGTCTTTTGGCCCATAGGAATGAATGGGGAGTTATTCCTTATTTGCGATTAGCAATTTGCTAATCGCAAATAAGGATTGTGTAGGAATCGCAAATCTTTTTGCGATTCCTACATGAATCCCATTTTGCGAGTCTGTAATAGCGATTCCTTATGAATCGCTATTATAGACTCGCAAAACGGGTCTATGATGAATCAGGCTGAAAGTCTTTATTCTGTTGTTCCGCTTTGTCCTCCCAGCAATCAGAACCTGAGGTTTGTTTGCATTTATTTTTAAATCCAGGCTCTGCATAAAGCTTCCAAAAGCGTCAACAGCTTCTGAAGACCTTCCCCGGTACGTGCCAGGAGGACAGTGTCATCCGCGTATAGGAAAACTGGTATGACCAGTTCCCCTATACGCGGAATGTCCGGGAAAACCTTACCAAGTTGAGTCAAGGGCGTTTATATATAATGTAAACAGCAGGGGAGCAAGAATACACCCCTGTCTGACCTAAAGTGTCTTGTGCATCGCCCCTCAGTGTTGACTCGAATTGTTGCCGAGAGGTCGGAATGAAGGACTGCTAAAAAATCTACCAAGGGTGCATCAATTCCCATATCTAAAAGTATATTCCAGAGCTTTGACCTATTTACAAGGTCAAACGCGGAGGAGAGGTCCATGAACCCCATGTATAGTGACCCCTCCTTAGCCACCGTATACTTGCTAATTAAAAGGTGGAGATTTAAGCACTGGTCAATGGTGCTCCATTTTGATCTAAAACCATATTGGGCGTTAGACAGTACCCCTCTCTCTTCCAGCCACTCAGTCAGTCTGTGCAGTGCCATCCGACCCAATATTTTTACCGAAGAATCGATTAAAGAAATCGGTCTGTAACAGGCAGGGTCCTGCCTAGCACCCTTTTTAAAGACTGGGGTAATGACTGAAGTGGCCCACGAGGCTGGTAAACTGTCTGGGCCTATAGAGTTAAAAACATGGGTTAAGATTTTTGACCATAAGTTCGGAGCAGCTCTAAACAAGTCCGCAGGCACCCTGTCTGGCCCGGAAGCCTTGTTTTTAGACATTTCTCCTATAGCCCTTTCAACTACAGAAACCTCGAAAATTAAAGGAGAAAGGGCACTTTCAGACAATTTATGTGGGGAACATTGGCCATTTGCAGGAAGACTATAAATATTTTCAAAGTGGGCTATCAACGCCTCATCCACGATGTTACAATCCAAGGGGGAATTTTCATCATTTGTGAACAGTGGCTGATTTACTGTTGCCCAAAATTTCCCGCTATCTTTCAATACTTCTATTGAGAGAAGTTTTGACCAAGCTTCCTCCCGCAGCTCCTGTTTTCTTTCTGTTAATACTTGTTTATAGGCTGCTCTTCGAGAGGCTATAAGCCCCCTATCCCTAGGGGTTGCCTTTAAGGCTTTCAGGAGGGCAGCGTGGGACTGGGAGCATTTTTTATTAAACCATCTTCTGCCAGTCTGCTGTTTCCGCTTCCCTTTAATTAATAGGCTTTCGTTAACTTGTACACAAATTTTATAAAAAGCCCTAATGATGTCAGGGCTCACGGCATCGACATCTAAGCAAGTATTAATCTCTGGCTCCATTCGAGGTAGAAGCTCTAATAAAAAGGTCTCTGGGACCACTTTTGCCCATTTCAATTTTCTCCCCTGGTCTTTTAAGGTGACCACTCTTACAGATGTGGATCTAAAGGATAGGGGATCCCCTGGGATTAGTTCAATTATCACGGGATTGTGGTCACTAAAAACAGAAACCTCTGTCAAATATCTAAAAATATCTAAATACTTGAGGTAACATAAACGATGTTAAAAATACATAATCAATGATTGTACCGTTGTACCTTTGTCTTTGCCCTTAAATGTTGGGATCCTATTTTCAACCTCCACACAACCTGACTCATATAAATTCCAATTCGCCAGAAAGAGTTCCAATTCCTCACCCTGTCTTGTGTGTTCAAAGTGAGAAAGTGCAGAGAACGGGGGGTCCTCATAATCCATACTCCCACACAGATTCCATGTTTGGCCACCCCGGCCAGCTGGCCGCCTTCTTCCCTTTCGGCAGCCTCTGGCCGCTCCCGGCTGCAGCTAGGCGTGCGCGTCCGGCGCGCCCCGACTCGCCCAGGGGGTTGAACGACTCACCAAGTACCCGAAACCAAGGCTTCCATCACACCTCCTGCCCCCTCCAGAGGAGCTGGTTGTCCTCACACCTCCGAACCATCCCTGGGGGCTGGTTTCGATCGCACCTTTTGGCTTCCTAGTGAGCTGGCTCCAGGCCTTGATGAGTGTCTGGGATTCCCTAGACGCATGGACCAAAAGCATCAAAGACACAGCCGCCCAGACAATCAGGCGCCTGGCCCTCGGACCTCCGGCCTCCAGCCTCTGAGGGTCCGGACATCAAAGAGTTCCTGGACTATAAGACAGCCTGCCTTCCATCTAGCCGGCAGTTGTATCTTGGACAAGAAAGCCCTGCTGATCTGATCGCGGCTGACCTTGAAGAGAACAGACTCTGATCCACCGAGCCCTGCTGACGTCGTCGCGGCTCATCCTCGAAACTACGGAACTGAACCACCGGAGTCCTGCTGACGCTGTCGCGGCTCCCTCTCTAAGAGTAAGACCTGAACCATCGGAGCCCTGCTGACCTCGTCGAGGCCCACTCTTGAGAACGAGAGACACTTGCTACCATCCAGAGCCCTGCGGACGCTGTCGCGGTTCCACCTGCCTACGAGTACGACAAAGTACTCCTGACCAAGTCCTGCTGACCTCGTCGCGGCTTGAAGAACTCTCTGGTCCGGCTGGACCATCGACGCTACCCTCACGACCATCGGAAACCGAAGTGAGTAGGACAGCAAGTCCCATCGCCAGCCCCCCGTACCCCACAGTTCGAGGATTGAGAACTGTGCGCAGGGTGCGTGGCGTACCAGCTGGCCCTATAAGACTGTCTCGCTTCCCCGTTCTCTTGCTACGAGACTTTTGTGATCCCTCGATCGCTTTGTATTGCTCCTTATTTTTATCTTGATAAAGTTCATACTTGATAAAGATTCACTGTGTGGTATCCGTTCGTAAGTGTGGTGTGTCGACAGTGTGTACGATCAGTCCTCCCCGGCGGGGACTCCCCCGCGATAAGACTCGGCAGTAATTGTGGGAGAGGAGGTCCCGGGTGGTTAGGAGAGTCATCTTGACCCCTGGGGTCACCGCCTTCCAACAATGACTTTAAGCTATAGTTAAAAAGAAATTGCTCAAGGAGATCTAAATTATTATCTACTTCCATGGAGTTATAGAGGTTAATAAATAATACTTTTTTGTGTCGGATCTAGTTCTACAACTAGATTATTAAACCCTCCTACTTCAAGCTGTGTAAGAGAACCCTTTATCTCTAGGGAGAATAAGCTAATCAGACCTCCTTTCGCTCTCCCAGCAACACTTTCTCTGGCTGGGATGAAAAAGTGACTATACCCGTCCAAAGAAAAACAGTTTTGGAGGTCCCAGGTCTCTTGGAGGGATATTATATTGAATGTTTTTAGATACGCGGTCCATATAGCATCTCCACTTTTTGCCTTTATGCCAGCTATGTTCCAGCTCATCACTCTACAGGGTGATAATGGTGTCCCCTCAGCATAGCCCTGTTCCTGGTGGTTATTTAGTCAGTCGTTTTCATCCATTCCTGAGAGTGGAGAAAAACGGTTCGCCAGTGTACATCCCAGGACGTTTAGGTTCTCATTAGTTGTACCCACATCCCCTAGTGCATTCCCTCCTTCTGACACAGGCTGTAGCCCCCCATGCACGGGTATTGGCAGTACTGATGGTGTAACCTGTGCTTCCACAACTGGGACTGATACAACAGATCGAGGCCGTACCTTGTTCACATGCCCTCCATCTGTCACGGGTGGAAGCCATACGTTGTTCCCAGCCCTTCCCTCTCTCACAGGTTGTAAGCCCCTGTGCCCGAGACTGGTCACTACTTGTGGTATGCCATGTGCCCTCACCACTGAGACAGTAAGGAGCCATACCCTATTTTGGGGTGGTGGATAAAAATAACCAAGGGGAAGCGCCCTAAAGCCCGGGTATGACAGGTTAGAACCATCCCAAAACAAACGTTCCGCAATGTGGTAAGCTTTAAAATGTATCACCACACAGTCCCCTTTAAGCGTTTTTCTTTTGGAGCCAACCCATCTTACTCTTCTAGCCATGTTTATACTAGCGGCTATATCCATATCCCCGCTACAATAATTTTTACACCACAGTTTGGTTTGCTCCACTAGCTCTGTGGTGCTTTCACACTCATTTTTTTCATGGGGGAACCCCTGTCAACACGGCCACTAGAGGAGCAGCTTGGGGCAGTAATTGTACGTTAAACTGGCAAGGCTGCTCATCTGATTCTTTAATGGGATATCGTGTGCCTGCCAGTATGGGGCTGCACTGGTTTTCTCGTATACTACCTCCCAAAGGTTGATTTCCAATAATTCCCTCAGAGAGCAACCCCACTCTTCTTGCTGTACACATTATACTTTACAACCAGTATTACAATTGTAGCACTTCATTTCTTCTGCATGAGAAAGAAGACTGTTCAATAAATACTTTTTAATTGAAAACGCCCGTCTCTATTTCTCTGCACCTCTGGTGAAATGAACCATGCATGATTGACTAAGTGAAATATCTATCTATTGTTTCCACGACTCTGAAGATACGTTTTATCTTGGGGAAACAAAGTTGTAATGTTTATACGGTTGTCAGAAACGAATCCCTTCTTATTTATTCGTGAACGTTTCTAATGATCTCTGAGCTAGCTGGCACTCACAATAAAGTTTAATATATTCGATAGAGACCCAGTCGACATAAGTCCTACGTCACATCTATAGGTTATATTATTACAATGCGCAGAGCCTATTGGGAATATAGGAACTACACTACATGGCGCCCAACGTTTGGTAAGGCACTAATTTAACGCTAGGTACTAGAGTAACTCAGTTGTGCTTTTCACAGAGACCCCTTTTCCCGTCAAATACTCCAATAGACGTCTGGAGTGGGTGAAAGGCAAATATCCGCCATAACTGAGGAGGACGAAAATCCTATGTATTCGTTTTTGGTTAGTTCAACGTTGAAGGATACAGTGTTCCACAATATTGTGCACCTTATCTTTGTTTCCTTGAAACTTGCTCTGCAAACTTTCAGTCAAACAAAATGACTGAAAACGAAGCCGGTGGAGCTGCAGCAGCAGCCCGACCAGGTTTTGACACTACAGGGTTTAATGAAGATGACGATGATATTATAATCATCCCGGAAAATTTAAGGAACACTATCACTATAAAGCTTATAACAAATGGCCTATCACCTAGAGGTAGTAGGGTAATATTTGTCATAGAGGCACATGAATATCGGCAGACAGAGGTATTCTATTCATGGATTATCTTCCCAGAAGCAAATCGACCAACACATGTGTTCCACTTCTACGCGATAGAGGAACCTCCAGCGGACTACACTCCTTTTGAGGATGTTGAAATTCCATTAATATACCAAGAGCATGCGCTCTGGTTTAAAGGTGCCCTACAACATCAAAATCACATTACCAGGCTCGGTCCACTAGGTAGACTAGGAGCAACATGGCCAGTACTATCCACCTATGCACCACATCCTGACATTGAAAGAATGACAGATGTAGAACTATTAGCTCAACTAAAACAATTAATTAAAATACATAGACAATTGGTCCAATATGTCATGCGGACTCTAACAGTCCAACCTACTATAAGGATTCCACAGCCCACCCCTCGCCAGGGGAACAAAAACAAAATTACACCACAGACTATACAAAAACCCGCAAAAAAGGAACAAATTCCATTCTGGTTAGCTCAAAAAATTACTCTAATAGAGGCAGTATTTCCCGATAGTACACCTCATGAGAAACACAGGATTCTAACAATCTTTTTACCAATGGGGATCGCACCACACCTGGAGGACTGTCGCACTTGCGGTACAGTCTTTGCTGCAATCTACACAAAAACACATGGTGTTCCGTCTATGGCGGTAATACCAGACGTCCTCAAACAGATTCAAAATGAATATGGGGCAGAGCCTGCTTTAAATCTGGGTATGAAATTACTGAAAGATTTCAAACAGGTCTCAGCTATAATATTAGCTAATATTAAAGATGAGGCAGCATCCATGGCAATCCGCCAAAAACTAAAAGAACTTGATGTAACTGAGCAACCATATGAATTGGCCAGAATAACTGAAAAATCCTATGAAGAACTTGGTAGAGAAAGTTTGGGTGGGAAACCAGTAAAGCCAGAACTAACAGAAAATCCTGAAAAAGGTTTTATTAAAAACACTCTCACTACTCCTAAAAAGAAGTGGGAAAACACTAAACGGACACTTCCTAGAAAGAAGCGTTCTCCGTCCAGAGGTAGGTCTCCTCAAAGGGAGCCCTCTGAAAAGAGGTATAACCTCAGGAACAGGGATAGTTTGAGAAAACCTGATAGATATCAATATACTGATACACGTTCCTCTCGTACCTTTCAGACTTCCTCACAGAAATCGGAAAGAAGAGGACGATCAGAACAGAAGGAAGAACGTGTGAAGTCCAAAGACGATCAACACGTTCAGAAAAATAAGAAAACTCAATTCACCACAAAGAAGGTAGCAGGTTTCAAAATCAGACATGCCGAGGATCTTGAGGACACAACTTAAGAACGGGTAGTGGGCTCAGACAATGCTGGACAGCACAGCAGAAGTTACCATAGCTTGCAAGATCCTGAAGGATCATCTGAAGATAGTGGATTTGAATGAGTACATTCAAGTTGAAACTGCCGATACCAGGGTTAGTGTACCCCATAAGTTATATGAAATAACGCTCCGAATGGAGGGGGACATAACTAGGAAAATAAGAGCACTCTTTTGGGAGAAACTCTCTAAGGGTTATGACATTCTTCTAGCTGAAAAAGACTGGCCACCTAAATTTGTCACGGAGTACCCACATGGCGAACACATCATTATGCCAGCCTTCTCAAATCATATTCCTATTCATTAAAAATACACCTATGCCAGAAAATGGGTTGTAGCTCAAGTTCCAGCATTCTATAAAAATCATGTGGGATGGGATGAGGATTTTCCTCACCATAAAATACAGTAAAAAATTCAACCAGCTGCTCAGAGGCAGTATCCAGTAAAACAAGAAGCTAAAAAACAGGTCAGGGAGATCTTAGATCAACTTGAATACTAGGGGGTGATTGAAACATGCACCTCGTCCATGAACAATCCTTTGTTTCCTGTCTCCAAACCAGACAATCCATATTGTCTAGTTTTGGACTACAGACAATTAAACTCTTGTTGCAAAACTTTTGCAGTACAAAATGCACACAGTGCAGCACTGATGAATAACATTGTGCGTAAAAAATATAAAACCACATTAGATATTTCTAACGGTTTCTTCTGTCAAAACATTGCACCAGAAAGTAGGTACTTGACCGCTTTCTCAATAATGGGGACACAGCGTCATTTTTGCCGTCTCCCCCAGGGATTCAAGATAGTCCAGGGTTACTTTCAGCCAGAGTAACAGAGTTACTTCAAACGTATGATGATGAGGCATTATCTTATGTCGATGATCTCTATCTAACAGGTGATGACTTGGCTATGCACTTGAACAGAGTGAACACCATAATACTTTGCTTCGCATCTGAAGGGTACAAATTCAATTTTAAGAAATCCCGAATTGCCCACCTCAACGTCATATTCTTAGGATACGAACTTTCGAATGAAGGCAGATGCCTAGCAACAAACTTTCTAGAGAAATGTGTGCTGCTCCAACCTCCAAAACGCTGAAAAACTGAGTCCATTCTAGGTTTCCTAAATTTCGGAAGAACATACATTCTAAATTACGCAGAAAGGGTTAAACCTCTCTACGAATTAATGAAACCAGATTTCAAACCAACTAATTGGACTCAAAAACACACAAAGTTTGCGTTCAGTGCAAACAGACATGTTAGCAACAACACATTTGCAAACACGTGTTAATATACGCAACCTTGTAATCCGAATCATTCCAGGAAAATGCGGATTCACATACTTAACCTTTAATGAAGGCGAAAACGTACCAATAGCTTATAAATCACACTTGTACACACAAGCTGAAATGAAATTCACTTCTACAGAAAAAATTCTGACAGCGGTTCAAACTGCAGTAGCAAAAGAGAGAACTCTCGCACAGGTAAAACGCATAATGGTCGTTACTCCTGTACCTGACTTAGAGGCAGTGACAAAAGCAAGCATTCCAAATGCTAAAGCTTTACATCCGAGATGGATACAATGGGTTAACTCTCTTGCTGCAACAGACCTTGAATAAGTTTTTGACCCTCAAGAATTTCTACAATGCGAACAAGAATGTCCTCTTCCCACTGAGATTCTGCCTCTAGAACAGTACGAATGTATAATTTATACAGACGGATCAGCACAACCCGCAATTGGGGGTAAACAAGCTTATAGTGCTGCATGCGCAATTGTTAAAGGTCAATGGTAAATTCAGACCTATGGTCACAAAAACACAATCTCTTGAGACTGTACAGCTCAGCGAGCTAAACTACAGGCATTCAAGATGGCGCTTCAAAATACCGATCGCGAATCCTCAACACTCATAGTGGGGATTCATATTACTGCGTTCAATCTTACAATGAATACTTGCAGAACTGGGTTCAAACCGGTTTCAAAGGTGCAAAAGGTGGCACAATTAGGCATAAGTTGCTTTGGGAACAAGTAGTTCAATTACAGAAAGAACTACAAAAGACTCACGTGATCCATACACTGAGTCATCAGCGTGATGCCGTAGATGTTGCAGGGAATTTATTGGCTGATGAAGCCGCGAAGGCAGCTGTGCAAACGGCTTCCGTAGCTGTAATCACTCATTCAAAAAAAAAAATAGACAGCAAAATAATGCAGGCTTCCAACAAAGACAGCGGTAAAACATTACCAAAAGGCTTTCCTCTCAAGTACTCATATATAACTGATGCAAATAATGTTCCTTTTGCTCGAATCCCTCGAGTGGGGATAGAGTAATTCCAAACATGAAACATAGATTAGGGCTAATCTTGGCAGCACATGAAGGGCTCGCCTCTACACACGCAGGTTTTTCCGCCACAGTGTCATTATTAAAACAAAGATACTGGTGGCCGCGCATTAGGAAACAAACCAGAGATTATGTTTTGGAATGTGAAATCTGCCAGAAAATGAAAGTTTCAACAGTAAAACGCCTGGCGCAGACGCCCCTTCTAATTTCAGATAAACCATTAGCATGTGTTTACCTGGAACACTGTGGTCCCTTACAAAGGGATGATAACTATAAATATATCATGGTCGCAGTGGATTCATGCTCAAGATTCATTTGGATGTGGCCTCAGCGCTCGGCTGACGCCCGAAGTGTTATAAAAGATTTGTGAGTCTTTATCGGCACATACGCAATCGTCACAATACATTCTGACCAGGGTCCTGCATTTAGCTCTCGAGCATACAAGGAGGCCATGGCCAGTCTAGGCGTTGCATTGCTCTACTAAAGTCCATTCCATCCTGAGAAAAATTCGGTAGTGGTAAGAAAAAACCCGGACATAAAGCAATCTATAACAGCGAGGGTATTAGGCTCGGGTGACAGGTGGGTCAAACATCTAATAAGTGTCCAACGCAGTCTTAACAATCTGCCAAGAAATTCTCTGGGTGGAATCACTCCATATGAAATCCTTTTTGGTACTAGAATGATAATCGAAGACCTTGATCGTCATACTCCAGTGGTAGAAAAATAAACCTTTGATATCAAAGACCGTTTGGCTGTTTAGCAACACATTACAGAAGCCAACGACCACTGAAGAAAAACCACCTGTCCCAGCAAGACCTGTCTAGATTCCAAAGATTAAGGATCTAGTCAGAGAAAAGATCGCGGACAAGAAGGAATTTGGGCCTTCTTACAGAAAACCAGTACCTGTCTTAGCAATCCACGAATCAAGAACAGTGTTACTGCCGCCCCTTGCTGGTAGAAAGGAGAACCGTACGTATCTATCGACCTGGTAAAACCACATCATGTGGCCAATAATAAGTAGTAGGCCCAGTGGACTCCAGAGATGTAGCAAACGACCAAATCTTGCTACTATTCAAGAGGTTCAGACTGAGAGACTCAGCCCCTTTGAAGAATCTGCAGTAAGAAAAGAAGGACTATGTAACAAAGCCATGGAACTTCTGCCTCTTGAAACCCAAATAACAGTTTGTCAAGACAATCCTGTCTATAATGATATAGCATCTGACTTTACTAATATGACAAGGGATCAAGCAGCTCCAGCGATTTAAGTAATCCGGATGCAATTCCAACAATTGACAGAACTGCCTCTGGCTATTTCATCAACTTTGATACGTTTTCTGAGGATCCCAGTGAACGTGAAACAACGCCAGTAAATAAAACCGTCAAAGAAAAAGTAACAGAACTCTTTCATCAACTTGAAAATACATATCTAGTATCACCATGGGTTGAACTTTGGATTGTTTTAGGTGTACTTTTTATCCTACTTTGGTTAATCCTTGTATTTTGTTTGGGAACGCTGATAAATGGGAAATATAGTAAAATGGACAGAGCAAGTAATAACATCAACTTGCAGCTGAAGCCACACAAATCATCTCATCCTGAACAAAGAGACTTGTCATCAGTAAACATCACAGCCGTTCCTATACCAGGTGGTATAGCATGGACAGAACTGATTATGACATTTATGGTCCTGTAGAGCTGGTGAAGATTCCACATTAATTTAAGGTTTCCTTGAGTGACTTTGTTTCACCCAGCACATTTTCAGGTGATTGGGACTTTGAGACTGGTAATAATATGATGGCAGACTTGTAAATTTTGCTGACATTTCTAAAACATGAATAATTAGAAGGTTCATCAGATTATGAACAAATGTATTGTTTTAATCATTATGGTCATCATGACTTGCAAAAATCTGCAAATCCTAGAAATGTTTATACTTATGATCAATGGGAACATTGTCCAACGCCACCAAAAGGTAGCTCAAAAACATTTTATGAAAAATGTCCATACTTTTCTGGTTTTAATGTCACAAATCCAGAAACATTATACTTTAAAAATGTTAATAGGACAGGAATGAAAAGTATGTTGACTAACACTAAGCAAATTTTTTCTGCGGCCTTTATGCTTGATTGTCCACATTAGGTTTCGACTTTTGGAACGACAACATTGAGACAAAAACTGTCTGGGGCGCAAAAGACTGGCAGGTGCAGGGATTAGAAGCTTTATTCAGAGCCTGCATCATCCCAGAACAAATAATGTTTTTAAATGACACTGTTCAACAAACATATTGTCCTTGCTTAGCCAAGATAAAAGACTTAAACAAACCATCCATACCTAAACCCACACCTGATAGTAATGGAACTACAGGAGGTAGACGTAAAACATATTTCACAACAGAACAGAACTGATCCTGATTGGAAAAAATGGTTAATCAGGCCCACAGACACAAATAGCTGTCAAGATAGATTCCTGAACAAGACACAAGGGTTTACAGTAACTAGGCCAGATCCAAGATATGTCCAGAGACAACATCCAGGGATAGTAACAAAATACAGTGTAGGAAAACGATGCCTTGAGTGACTACAGAAATCCACACTCCCAGAAATAAAACAACACTTAACTTTACTTAAAGATGGTGTTGATTTAAGAGACTTCTTACAAGGGCCTTGTAAACCATGTCATAAACGTTTCATATACACCTGTATATACGCTGCTTATAATGAAGTATGGAAAATCATGCAAATGGAAACTGTAGAATGAATATGAGAAGTAAATCGTATTAATTTAGAGAAAGCTCTCTCTGTAGTTGACAATTGGTTAACGAGTCTGTCATCCAGAATTTATTCTTTGGACAGTATTGTATCCTCTGCCATAGACATAATGGAACAGGACTTGCTCATGTTACAACATGGACAGTCTCAATTGCGTTCTAATGCTGCTAGGCTGGACGTTACAAAACCTTTGTTCAGGCTATGTGCCTTGGCGTCTAATCAACACCACGTCATTGTTTACTGGATTTAACCTTACAGATAAACAAATCTCTTTGGCACAGAGGGGATCAGACTATACGGTGCTGAGCATAGAAAAACTGGAAAGATTACCATTAACAGTTTCTGAGAAACCAGCCGTGGAATGGATAATACATGGCACCATTACATTGCCAGTGACGATTTTCCAGTTTCAATATTGCTTGAAACACATACCAGCGGGCCTGTATGAAAGGTTGGGTAAAGAATACATAAAGTCGACCTGGGATTTACCATACACACACAAATGTTGGAGTGGGGTAAAGAAGGTATTTCTTAGTCGTAAAAATTGCAAGAGCTCACTAAGCGGTACACTTTTGTGCAAGGGTATCAATTTACATGGAACCTGCGATGGTTCTTCTACCAACTTATCCTGTCACCTGCAGGGTTCCCCCTGGCAGCAGTGATAGATCCACTTTTCAGGCAGCTTTCCAATGAGAGCTACATAATGTTCACAGCTGTTGTGGAATGATGCCAGGAATAGCCTATCATTAGTGTGTCATCCAGGGTCACTTGTTGTATGCAAGTATTGTTTCCTAAAACTAAGACAGACGGGGAGTCGCCGCTATGGCCTTCACTGAACATCTCTTCTATACGAATTGATACTTTAAGCAGAATGAAAGCCATTCTTTTACAAAAAACTGTGCCACTGACCTTGTCCAAAGAGAAGTATGATCTGCAAGTTGCAATGTCCTCTGCAGAGATACATGCCCTATTATCAACAAACTGCCCCATCCATTTTACAGAAATGTTAGGTTGTATCTTAAACATGTCTGATACCAGTGGTATTGTACATGTATTTAAGACGATTTGTTCGGGACTGTTAGCACCA
Organism: Lissotriton vulgaris; assembly: GCF_964263255.1. Classification (NCBI taxonomy): domain Eukaryota; kingdom Metazoa; phylum Chordata; class Amphibia; order Caudata; family Salamandridae; genus Lissotriton; species Lissotriton vulgaris. Next base: position 1,714,316,033 of record NC_141694.1, on the reverse strand, counting down.
TTTGAAGCAGTCCTAGGCATTTTTCCAAACTTCGTGGTCTCTGTGTTCGGCGGCCTGCCTCTCATTTTGGAACTCATAGCAGGATACTATTCTTATTCCTTCTGCTCCAATATGGCAAGTCCAGTCACCAGCGACACCCAGATTACCATGGAGAAAACCCTTCTGGCAATGCAATGTCGTGAGCGCATGATACAGATTCTTGGCTTGGCTCGTTTGAGAGATCTGAATACCAAGTGGTTCCTATCATTAAGACCAATCTGGCAAGATTGCATCTTACCTGTTCTACTATGCTTGCTTTGTGGAGAGGAATGCGTGTTGGATATCTGTCTAACACTTCCATCAGCACTGCCCACGGATGTTGATAGTTTCCTTGGTTCGGTAATGGCTCATGCATTGTGTTGTCTCCAGCGGCTACCAATTCTGATGACGGCATTCATTGAGGTCTCACCAGCACCTCCAGCTGACTGTGAAATACGTGGACCAATAGGCACACAGGTACCATACTGCGAACGAACATTGCTAATGCGGCTGACGCTAACGGCGATGCTTCTCATCTGTGTATGGTTGATCTACCTAATGAAGTAGTCCAACTTTCACCTACTGTGGTAGACGATTTCTTTGCCAGCTTAGAAGATTTAATGTTTTCTCCTGACAACGAGAATAACTTTTGAAATTAGCACACAGCGTTCTATCAACTCTGAATTGGACCTTCGCTTTTCAAAACAAAACGTCTAACTTTGGAACTCTATTTTTCTACGATTTGATTTGACTTTTTTCCAAAATTTAATTTTTATTTATTTTTGGCACAAAGTAATCTTCTTGGAGTAGAACTATTCCTCGAGAACAAGAATTCTTTGAATACTTCCTAGAGACAATATTTGAGCTTGTCCACAACCAAAACAGTTTATATATTCTGCTATGTGATGGTCTCGACTTCTGTATTTAAGAGCCATTTCATAAATGTATTGTTCATGATTTATTCAGTAAGCATTGCCAATATCGTACTATATGCTTAGAATGACATCATTCATTTCAAATACATTTTGTGTATTTTGGGAGGGATTGTAAACATATGCTTTAGATATGTTTTTAATGCTTATAATTTAGTAATGCCAAACAAAATAAAGTGGAGAGGGTGTTGTACAGCATTTTCCCGATTCATGACTTGGTAGGCATATGGATATCTGCACTGGTGCATGATCTGAAAGAGTATGGGCCAGGGGCACGACCTTCCCGGCTAATTGACTCATAGCTTTATATATCAACCAGTAGTTAAGGTGGGACTTGTTGTATAGCATTTTAGGACCCTATTGTAATTTTCCAGATTAATGCCCTTATATAGGTATAAATCACCTTGTCCTTATATACGCATAGAAATCATAACCATATTTAGACATAGAATATGCAGTCCAATTACAGGCATGGATACTTCCACTAGTTCCGAAAAGCCACAACGGTTTCTTGGAAAACTCGCCATTTAGCAGTCAGGGACTTCCCCTTGCTTGAATATTGATTTGTCCAAGAACTCATGGAGTTTCCAAAGAACTGTGAGGCTTTGATGAAGTTATTATGTCCAACCTTACGTCAAACTCTGCACCTTCAAGATATAAATATGCCCACACTTGCCCTAGCAAACACACGGTGGTTTGGAGCAGTTCGACTATCTACTTGCCTGACACAGCTCGCTGCAGCAAGTGCCGAAGGAAGTCGACCCTCCAGCAGACGCACTGAGAGAGACGCTGTCTTTTCTCTTGCCTAGAAATCCAGCTCCAGTGTTTCCAAGCTCCCCTTGCGGGGTGTTGGGAAATCGAGTCCTGAGAGAGAGAGAGATACCAGACCTCCTTCATTCTAATACCAAGGTAGGGAGCTGATTAGACCCTAAGAGAAATCTTGGATAGATTCTTGGCAAAAGAATACTAAACCTATGCTACACCATACTTACTTCTTCCCTCGCCCTAGACTTAGGTTAGGTACATTGGGGTAGGCGTATTTTAGAAGCACCAGTTGCGTACTTTTAGTCTTTATTTATTTATGTTTGTATTTTATGGCTTAGAAACCATACCATGCTTTTACAGTGTTATTTCATAATACTCTTCTTGCTGTATGCATTATACTTTACAGCCAGTATTACGATTGTAGCAGTTCATTTCTTCTGCTTGAGAAAGAAGATTGTTCAATAAATACTCTTTATTGAAAACGCCTGTCTCTCTATTTCTCTGCACCTCTGGTGAAACGAACCATGCACAAGTGACTGAGTGAAATATCTATCTGTTGTTTCCACGACTGTGAAGATACGTTTTATCTTGGGGAAACAAAGTTGTCATGTTCATGCGGTTGTCAGAAACTAATCCCTTCTTGTTTATTAGAGAAAGTTTCTAGTGACTTCTGAGCTAGCTGGCACTCACAATTAAGTTTAATATATTTGATAGAGACCTAGTCGACCTATGTCCCACGTCATATCTATATGATCTATTATTCCAGTGCGCAGAGCCTATTGGGAATATAGGAACTACACTACAGACTAACTACATGGACAGATAAGTAATGCGTTGGCTGGATGCCTTACTCTTCAAATATCGTGATCTGTAGAAATTATCGAATTTTAGCTAGTAAGATAGAGTGGGGGCCAAACACAAAATGAGGTATTTCGGAATCCATCTGACTCAAAAATTGAATGATATACCTAAAATCAGTTGGCAGATAGTAGTGAAAGAGATTACTAAAACGCGAACAGGATGGGGTAATCTGCCACTGAATTTATATGGACGAGTTAATATTGTTAAAATGACCATACTTCCCAAATTAACCTTCCTTTTTAATACCATCCCATTACCCTTTCCCCCGAAAGATATCAGGATCCTGCAAGGGAAGATCGGATCCTTTATATGGGCTTCAAAATGTCCTAGGATAGCCTGGAAGAAATTAAGGAGGGGGTTGAAGATAGGTGGTCTGGCCCTACCAGATCTATTTTTATATTGTCATGCCTTTCACTTTAAAAATGTTAGGTTATTGGCTAATAAATTGGACTCTTCTTCACAAGGCTGCCTCTTTCAGGCATTGTTGCAAGACCAACCACAGAACCACGAGTTCTTCCTTCTTAAATTTGGCGACCAGAAGTATTTTAAAAAGGTTCGACTTAAGATCCTACAGACAACACTTAGGAACTGGTTATTTGTCCAGAGATCCTTGGGGATCCCATATTATAACTCTCACGCCCCAATTTGGGATTCTCCGGGCACTCCGGAATGTCTCCAGGATCAATTGTCTCCGCCATTAAAATCAGCAGGTTTGAGCAGATGGGGTGGATCTTTGTGTTACCTCAGGCTTAATAGACTTGGATTCTTTATCTTCCCTAACTAATGGGTCATTAACAAGATTTAAATTTTACCAACTTTCGGCCTGGTGGTCAAGGCAGGAGTTGGAGTTTGAGGATGAAACGGGGATCCTTGATTCTGTCTGCAGGGAGGGAGTATAGAAACAAGAGTTATTGTTTTGGTACAGGTTGCTAATGGGGGTAAAAGGAACGTTAAAATTAGAGCTGGCGAGCCTCTGGGGTAATGTTTTATCAGATTGCCCGGAGGAAACTTTAAAGATCTGGACAGACTCATTTTCAATGTCCCAGAGCCTAATTAAACCGACTAATCTCAGAAGGAACAATTTGTTCACTGCTTATAGAGTATATTGGACCCCGGCTAAACTATTTAAGGTTACGTCAGACAACTACTACTGCCCTAGATGTAAACTCCCGGCAGTTGATGATCGAGACATGTTTTTAGAATGCCTAAAGATTTTTGATATTGGAATAATGTTATCAGCTTTTTGGAAAAGGTCTTATCTGTCCGTATTACATGCTCTCCTAGATTAGCTCTTTTAGGTTTGCCATGTGGTTATAACCTTAATAGTTTTACCTCACATTTTATATTCTATGTGATGGTCATAGCACAGAGAGAAATTTGTAGGGAATGGAAGTCAGAGGCCCCTTCAAGGTTTGCTGACTGTTTAAAAAGGATTGTCAGTCAGCAAGCTAGATATGGCTTGTCAAGCAGAGAGCGCAGATAGGGTGTGGTCGGCACTGGTGGCCTGGTCGAAGAGCTAAAGGCGGTCCAATGATTATGCCAGAGGTGTGTGGGTCCTGTCCTCCCAGGTGTCTCATCAGAGGGAATGGGAGTTGGACAAGGAAACAGCCTTCCTCTGGGAGATTCCTGTGTGTCGCACATTGAGTCCAGGGCAGTAACCAAGATTGACAGTGTGAAAGGCACGCGGAGTTCCCATCTAGAGCATTCACCATCTGGTGGCATGTATGAGGACAAAACAAAAAAAGAAACTAATCCCTTCTTGTTTATTTCAGAAAGTTTCTAGTGACCTCTGAGCTAGCTGGCACTCTCAATTAAGTTTAATATATTCGATAGAGACCTAGTCGACCTAAGTCCCACGTCATATCTATAGGATATATTATTCCAATGCGCAGAGCCTATTGGGAATATAGGAACTACACTACAGACTAACTACATGGGCAGATAAGTAATGCGTTGGCTGGATGCCTAACTTTTCAAATATCGTGATCTGTAGAAATTATCGAGTTTTAGCCATTAAGATAGAATGAATGTGAATACTTAATGGGTGTGGTCATAATGTTCTGTGAAGAAGTGAGCCTCTTTAGAGGCTCAGTGCAGTGCAGTCGTGATAGGGATGTTTTTTTTAATAGACTTGAGAAGGTTTGGCTGCCTGTCTATTTCTACCTGCGTTTCATTGTTTCTAGTCTGATGATGCCATGGGTCCCAGTTTCAAGTTATCTGCTTGCGATGGCCTTTGTCTGTACCGGGTAGGTTAGGGTTTTTTTCTTGAAGGCTTTGTGGGTGATGCAGCTTGTCTTGAAGATGATGCAGTGAAGTTCCTTCAGAGTCCTGGTAGTGTGGATAAATGGTTCTTTATGAGAAGAGCTGCAGCATGTGTGAGAAAGCAAATGTAGTGTTAGGGAGGCCAATCGGCAGGATATTGCTCCCACCAAGTGGTAGAGGACTGCAACTTTATCCCTGATCTTGGTTCGAGGTAGCAAGGGCGTCAAGTTTTCCAGGAGGGAGAGGTAAAACAATGTTGCCTTAGTTTTCTTAGAAGTGTGTTCCTTGAGGGAGAGAGATGTGTGGAGGGTAAATCCAGAGAATTTAGCATTTGTTGTCAGCTACTGGCTGAGGAAATTGAGGTTCTAATTTACTTGCCTGACTTGGATCAGAGGTTGTTTGGCTCTATTATTGTTGGGTTGAGCTTTAGTTAATTGACATGAAATTCTATATTAACTGCATGTTGCTGACTGTGTCATAGACAACTTAAAGGCCTGGCAGCATCAAGTGGTAGGGATCATTCTTTTTGTTTAAGAGTAGAGCCTTGCGACTACTGGCAGATAAGCTGCTTCCGTTCTGCAGCCTGATTAGTATCTTTGCAAGAAGTTGTTTTTGATTATTTGGTCCTGTGGTTAAATGGATATTGCTGCCTCAATGATTTTTCTGATGAAAATAAGGTGGTTGATAGGTCAGTAGTTTTGCAAGGTCATCTGGCTCCAGGATAGGTTTTTGTTAACAAACAAAGCTTCTGTCCTGTTTTTATGTCATCCTGGAAGGTTGTCTGAATATTTCATGCAGTGTATATACAGCACAGTTCTTAGCCCAGGCATTTATGACAGCCACTGAAGTGGACCAAGAGGCATCAGCATTTAATGGACTTCCATCCTATTTCGGCCATTGCTGTTTGATATGAGGCACTACACTGCCTTGACGACTTAAACCCAGTTGAACCAGAACCTGCTTCTGTCTCTTAAACATTGCATGTTACTTGACTTGTGATTAAGTGCTATAAATTTAAATGCAAATTCTCACTTATTCAATGTCATCGCTGATAACTGTATAGAATTTCAATGTTCAGTCCTTACAACTTCATATTCTATAGCATTTTCTTGTATACATTTATTCCCACAGAGCTGCTGAATTTAGTATACCAACAGTTTCCCAGTAGTCTTGAGTTGGACATCATTTATGCACACTGCTGCTGGGAATATGTGGTACAGTGGAACAAGGACCCAGAGGTAATATGGCTATTTTGATTCAAAACATATCAGTTCATGAGGAAGCTGCAAATGTTAAATATGGAGGAAAAGCTAGTTAATTTGTACTGTGTATAATAAATAGGAACGTTAGTATTAACATAAAAAAATTCTTTTGTTCTGTTTTCATCTTTTATTCTGTGATATCAGACAACGGGAGAAGTGTAAAGGGCTCTATCATGCACATCCATTGATTACAATTGAAAAGCTCCTCTTTGCTGAAAAGTGAAAAAGACACATTGTGCTGAATTCAGCTATTGGGAAAACAGGTGTATTGGTCACCTCCATATCAAGAGTGGGTGTTAGTCTATTGTTTAGTATAAATGTTTCTGATGGATAATTTTAACTGCAAATCCCTCGCCTTTTGAATTAGCAAGAACAGCCGCACACCATCAAACTCCGCTGCAACCATGCCCTGCCTCCAGAACTGATGGTGCAGAGTCTTGGTGATGCGCCACTCCAGACTGATGACATTAGTTCCTTCTTGTCCGGGGGTGCGCTCCTACCTTTGTTCATTTTCACAGACACCAATATATTATCAGCAAATGGACGGTTTGCAAGTGAAATGTCCCCATGCAAAAATACAGGATTTAAGCCATGCCACTTCTGCACAAAGCTCATGTTGGTCATCCACCTACACAATGTCTGCCTGTAGTGTCTAGGCTCTGGACACTACTATATGTCATGTGTTAAATGCTCCTTGATGCACTCACAGATGATCCGGTGCAGGAGGCAAAGCTACACGTTGCTGAACATAATAAGCGAGGTAGGTTGTTCTTCAAACAACAGACCTGTTCCCATTTCAATTCGCGGGCATGTCTAAGTTCCAGTGTCATTCCAGGTCATTCTCTTCAGGAAGACAAAGTAGATGAACAAGTTGTGCCACACGTGCAAGAAGTCCAAGTAGGTCTCAAACCTGCCTCATCAGTCCTGCTTCAGGGAGAAGTCACCCAGTTGGCACTTTAGGTTCTGATTCTCCTGCCATCATCCGATTCAAAGCCTTTTCCAAGTCTTGTCCCGGTGTGTCTCACATTTTGTGAGCCATTGCAGACTCAGCAGCAAATATAGGCCTTTAAGAAGATCATGCTGCAGATTTTCAGGGTGATCTAAGCACCCTCATGAGCGTCTTCAGGCCCCACAGATTCACACGGGCTTCAAGTCGAACTCCCCTAAGCACCAGTATAATCACCATCTGGAAGCCTTCGGAACTGATTCCGATGCAGGTCATGGATTTCAAAACGTTCCAAATGACGAAGAAGAGAATTAAGAGGTGGAAAATTTGCTCCCACCTCATAACACTGGTGCTGGCCCATACTTGTATATACAGAATTACTGTGGCTTGGATTTCCCCTGAGACAGAGTTAGACTATTCAAGAGGGAAACTTGCTGAGCAGAGTGCCTTCTTCATCAGAGTATTATGCAGAGCAGTATACTTATTGGACCTACAGCTACCTACCATAGAGACCTAGGAAAACTTACTGACTGAAATCTTACAGCATTGACCTGCATTTCCGAGCCCTTGCTGCATTTTTTTTTGTCAAATCTGTTTATTGGCATTTTAAATAAAGACATCACATTGCATGAGATGATTCAACAGTTAGTGCACAGTGAGCGGGTATGCCAGGTGTCCTTGAAGAGTCCATACATCATGCATGCAGCGTTCTGGTCTCTAATCGAAATGAGAAAGAATTGTCCCGCACACTGCTGGCTAACCGTAAGTTGTCAGCGGCCCGCCACTAGGCAAGTCCGCGACTGTTCACACGCCAAGTTGGTGTACTTTAGCAAAATATCGGGTGGATCTTCACTACACCAATGTTATACACGTCTTTGACAATTTATACAATAATTGCAAATCAACAGTAGAGAAAGCGCATGTGAAACAACAGCTGCATGAGCACTAATACAGGCATCATATAATACAGGGGTACTCAAAGTATGGCCGCGGGCCAGTAGCGGCCCGGCAACCCTTCAGTGACGGCCTGCGGAGCTTGAAACACATCACGCCAGCAGGGAGTGAGAGCCCGGGTGAGAGAGGTGGGAGGGCAGAGCATGGAGTGAGAGCCGTGAGGGCAGAGCAGGGAGTGAGAGCCGGGTGAGGTGGGAGGGCAGCAGGGAGTAAGAGCCTGGTGAGGTGGGAGGGCAGCAGGGAGTGAGAGCCCGGGTGAGGTGGGAGGGCAGCAGGGAGTGCGAGCCAGGTGAGGTGGGAGGGCAGAGCAGGGAGTGAGAGCCCGGTGAGGTGGGAGGGCAGAGCAGGGAGTGAGAGCCCGGGTGAGGTGGGTGGGCAGAGCAGGGAATGAGAGCCCGTGTGATGGAGGTGGGAGGGCAGAGCATGGAGTGAGAGCCGGGAGGGCAGAGCAGGGAGTGAGAGCCGGGTGAGGTGGGTGGGCAGCAGGGAGTCAGAGCCTGGTGAGGTGGGAGGACAGCAGGGAGTGAGAGCCTGGTGAGGTGGGAGGACAGCAGGGAGTGATAGCCAGGTGAGGTGACTGAGAGCAGCAGGGAGTGAGAGCCCGGGTGAGGTGGGAGGGCAGGGCAGGGAGTGAGAGCCCGGTGAGGTGGGCGGGCAGCTGGGAGTGAGAGCCGGGTGAGGTGGGTGGGCAGAGCAGGGAATGAGAGCCCGTGTGAGGGAGGTGGGAGGGAAGAGCATGGAGTGAGAGCCCGGTAAGGTGGGAGGGCAGCAGGGAGTGAGAGCCCTGGTGAGGGAGGTGGGAGGGCAGAGCAGCGAGAGAGAGCCCGGTTGAGGGAAGTGGGGGGCAGAGCAGGGAGTGAGAGCCCGGGTGTGGGAGGTGGGAGGGCAGAGCATGGAGTGAGAGCCGGGTGAGGTGGGAGGGCAGAGCAGGGAGTGAGAGCTGGGTGTGGTGGGAGGGCAGCAGGGAGTGTGAGAGCCCTGTGAGATGAGACAGATAGAGATAGAGACAGACGGAGCTAGATAGGGTCAGAGACAGGGACAGACCGAGACAGAAAGAGGTAGAGACAGACAGCGATAGAGACAGACAGCGATAGAGACAGACAGCGATAGAGACAGACAGCGATAGAGGCAGACCGCGATAGAGGCAGACAGCGATAGAGGCAGACAGCGATAGAGGCAGACAGCGATAGAGACAGACAGCGATAGAGACAGACAGCGATAGAGACAGACAGCGATAGAGACAGACAGCGATAGAGACAGACAGCGATAGAGACAGACAGCGATAGAGACAGACAGCGATAGAGACAGACAGCGATAGAGGCAGACAGCGATAGAGGCAGACAGCGATAGAGGCAGACAGCGATAGAGGCAGACAGCGATAGAGGCAGACAGCGATAGAGGCAGACAGCGATAGAGGCAGACAGCGATAGAGGCAGACAGCGATAGAGGCAGACAGCGCTAGATAGGGACAGACGGAGCTAGATAGGGACAGACAGCGATAGAGACAGACAGCGATACAGACACAGAGAGAGAGAGAGAGAGAGAGAGACAGACACAGAGAGAGGAAGACAGACATAGGGAGGGAGAGACACAGACAGAGGGAGACAAACAAAGTAGGGAGACAGACAGAGGGAGACAGACGGAGGGAGACAGAGGGAGGGAGACGGAGGGAGGGAGGGAGACGGAGGGAGGGAGGGAGACAGACAGAAGGAGGGAGACAGACAGAAGGAGGGAGACAGACAGAGGGGGAGGGAGATAGACAGAGGGAGACAGACCGAGGGATGGACACAGACATAGGGAGGGAGACAGAGGGAGGGAGACAGACAGAGGGAGAGAGGGAGGGAGAGGGAGGGAGGGAGTCAGAGGGAGGGAGGGAGACGGAGGGAGGGAGACAGACAGACAGAGGGAGGGAGACAGACGGAGGGAGGGAGGGAGGGAGACAGACGGAGGGAGGGAGACAGACGGAGGGAGGGAGACAGAAAGACAGAGGGAGACAGACAGGGAGGGAAGGAGACAGAGGGAGGGAGGGAGACAGAGGAAGGGAGGGAGGGAGACAGAGGGAGGCAGAGGGATAGAGGCAGACAGAGGGAGGGAGACAGAGGGAGGAACACAGAGGGAGACACAGAGGGAGACACAGAGGGAGACACAGAGGGAGACACAGAGGGAGACACAGAGGGAGACACAGAGGGAGACACAGAGGGAGACACAGAGGGAGAGACAGAGGGAGAGACAGAGGGAGAGACAGAGGGAGAGACAGAGGGAGAGACAGAGGGAGACACAGAGGGAGACACAGAGGGAGACACAGAGGGAGACACAGAGGGAGACACAGAGGGAGACACAGAGGGAGACACAGAGGGAGACAGACAGACAGAGGGAGACAGACAGACAGAGGGAGACAGACAGACAGAGGGAGACAGACAGACAGAGGGAGACAGACAGACAGAGGGAGACAGACAGAGGGAGACAGACAGAGGGAGGGAGACAGAGGGAGGGAGACAGACAGACAGAAGGAGGGAGGGAGACAGAGGGTGGGAGGGAGACAGACAGAGGGCAGACAGAGGGAGGGAGATGGACAGTGGGACACGGATAGAGGGAGACAAATGGAGGGAGACGGAGAGCGGGAAGGAAAGACAGGGAGGGAGACAGAGAGAGAAAGAGAGGTAAGACCGAGAGAGACAGAGGGAGACAGAGAGAGAGCGAGGGAAGGAGGGAGCGAGAGAGATAGAAGGAGACAGAGAGAGGGAGGGAGAGATCGGGAGAGAGAGAGAGAAAGAGAGATGTGTGTGTATGCTGGTCTGTTGGCTCAGTGGATGAATGCGTCAGCTGCAGGGGCCTGTGTTCAACTTCATGGTCACAGTTTTTTTCTTTCTAGCCCGTTCCCCCACCCCCACTGACCCCGCCTCAACCGGTGCGGCCCTCGGCCACAAACCACACTGTAAATTTGGCCCCGAGAGAAAGTTTGTGAGTACCCATGATATAATACAATTCCCATCCCCCGCCCCCACAGCACCAGCCCCTACCGCGCGCTCCCCCACCAGGCACTGCTAGGCCCGCTCTCCGGACCTGTGTATCCCAGGTGTATAGGGACGACGGTCTGTGGAACTGCTAGGGAAAAGCTCATTGCATTGCACACCCCCCTCAATGGACGCCGATTAGGCTCCCTCCCCTCCGGCTTCCTCAGCCACTCCCATCGGCCTCAATACTCTGAGCATGTCTTCCCAGCGTTCTGCCATTGGTGTCACATGGAACCCCACCGTTTACTCTCTGCATAAGGCTGTCCACTCCGCTCGAGCCCACGCCTGTAAGGAGAAAGGTCCACGCCCGCACACTGGGCGGGTCGCTCGCCTTCCAACACCTCGTGAGCAGGCGTATAGCCACCACCATCCCCAGGTCCAGGAATCTGGACGTCACTTTATCTCTGGGTGGCCTCCTGAATAAGTGCAGAATATTCTCCGGCCAGTCAAGGGGGATGATGCGCCCAGTGCATTCGCGGAGCCGCTCACCAATCACACTCCAGTAGGAGCCTAACTTGGGGCAGCTTCACAGCATGTGGAGGCCCCCCCGCATTGAGTTCTCCGCATCTAGGACAAGATGCATCCGTGCGCTGGAAATATCTGTTAATGAGCGCAGGCGTGAGGTAGGCCCTGTGGATAACATATAGTTGTATCTGACGAAAGCGCAGGTTTCTGGGGACTCGCACCGGACTTCTAAGGACTCTTTCCCATTCCTTATCTGCCAATTGCCTGCCTAGGTCGTGCTCCCATTTATCTCTTAACGGGCCAGACTAATCGCTGTGTGCACCCTTAATGACCCCGCAAACTAACGTACCAGTTGCCTGCCCCTCCCCAGGTACTGCATGATTAAGTGTTGTGTAGGTTTTGAAGACCTGTCCCCCCAGCGGGCCGCCTTTTTTGCCACTATGGCTCGGTGCAGGAGGAACCCCCCAGGTGGGAGCACATCTTCTGTAACAAGTGTCTCATACGCCACCAGCGCACAGTCCCTAAAGAGGTTCCCCAGCGTCTGGATGTCCGCCTCCTTCCAGCGCTCCAGCATCGCCCTCACGTGAACCCCGTCTCCGCCCATGAAAGCCTCCAGAGGCACCGCGGGTGCATATGTGTGCGCCCGTCTGGTAAGGAAGAGGGCCTTGCGGTAGCATTTGTATGCTACCAGCAGCAGCAGAGCAGGCCTCGCGGGCGTCTCCAAGGGATGAAAGAGCCTAGTAACCCTCTCCTGTGAGAACGCGGATCCGCCGTGGCGGTATCCTCTCTTCCTCTGTCCCCCAGCCAGAAAGCAATCCATTGCAGCTGTGCGGCTAGGTAATAGTGCTCGAAGCACGGGGCGGCCAGCCCACCACTGTCTGTTGGTAGGTACAACTTTGCAAGCGCCAGCCGATGCCGGGACCCACCCCAGATGAAATCCCGCAGCATCGCATGTAGTGGCGAGAAGAATGAAGGCGACACATTAAGAGGCAGGTTAACAAAATAGTACAGGAGTCTGGGAAGCATGATCATTTTGGCAAGGGCCACCCGACCTGTTGTGGTCAATGGGAGGGATGTCCAAAAAAGTACCTGGGTCCTAAGTGCTGTCACTGCTTTGCCTAAGTTGCCTTCCAGGAGATCCGCTGGCTGTCGGTAGATCTGGATACCCAGGTCCTTGAAGGTGTCAGCTTTCCATTGGAAATGGTTTGGTGGGCGCACAGCCGGTTTGTATTTAATTTCTGTTGATGTTTTATCAGTGTTGGGTGCTACATACAGGTGGCGTGTCCGTCCAACACACGTATATGATGCTTCTGATTAATGTGCCACCTTGTGACTTGATGGCATCCCTGTATTTTGTGCACACCTTTGGTGCTTAAATAATCAAGCTTCCACAGTGAACGTTTTGTAATTTATTATTTTTTCATCGTTATTGATTCATAACGTGCTTTTTTATCCTTTTTTTTACATATTATGCATTTTTAGACTTGGCTCCAATGCATTTCGGGTGGTATACCCTTCATCGGGGAGCATCTGCAAATAACAATGAAGATATAGCTAAGGGGCAAAAATAAATGTTACAGTGTTCTACTCGTAGCATGCAGGTGGGGGCAAGGTAGGTGAGGTGGTTGGTAAGTGCTGGTGTGATCGAACTTCAAGGTACTGGTGTTAGGCTTATTTTCCAAAACAGGTTCTAATTGTGTCTAATCGAGTGGCAGTGATGCGTAAGGAGACACGTGTTCGCTAGTGGCTATGAGTGATGAGTTGTATCTAGCCGATGAAAAAAGAATAAATTACAAAACGTTCACTGTGGAAGCTTGATTAATTAAGCACCAAAGGTGTGCACAAAATACAGGGATGCCATCAAGTCACATGGTGGCACATTAATCAGAAGCTTTCCATTGGACCCGTGTGTCACCTAGACAGTAGACAGTATCCCGGGTCTTCGACTGCCGCACTGAAGGCATAGAGGCCGGACTTGCTCACATTCGCCCGGAGCCCTGAGACAACCGCAAATTGTTCCAGCAACTGGGTAAAGCTTTCACGGCACGTCTCGGACGAACACCAGCAGGTCGTCCGCATAAAGCGAAACCTGATGAGTCTCGTCCCCCAGGGGTATACCCACCCCTAGCATCTTCCGCATGGCTGCCGCCAATGGTTCCAGAGCCAGTGTGAACAATAGCGGGACAAAGGACAACCCTGGTGAGTGCCCCTGCCCACCGCCAGCGACTCAGAAATGTATGGACCTAGCCGTATCCTGACGGCAGGATTTGTGTAAAGGAGCTGCACCATTTGCAGAAATCCCTCGCCCAGGCCGTATCGCGAAAGCACCGCGGCTAAGTACCCCCACTCCAGGCAATCAAAGGCCTTTTCTAAGTCTATTATCAGGCATCTCGCCCTAGGCCACTCCTCCCCTGCCTCAGCCGCCACCCTGAAGAACCTCCTAAGGTTCAGAGACGTGGATCGCGCCGGCACGAACCCGTTCTGATCAGGGTGCACTAGGTGAGGGACCACTGTCGCAAGGCGCTCGGCGAGAATTTTCACGAAGATTTTATAGTCCGTGTTGAGTATTGCTAGCTGCCTGTATGAGCCTAGGGCCGTGGTTTGGGCAGGGAGACCAGTATTGCTTCCCGTAGGGATGGGGGGAACGAGCCGTCGTCTATGGCGGCGTTGTACAGCTGTAGGAGGAGGGGCGCCAGTATGTCTTGGTTCGCCTTGTAGTATTCGGCGGGCAGGCCATCCGGCCCAGGGGTTTTCCCTGTCGCCATGTCTCTAATTGCATCCCCCACCTCCTCCAATGTGAGCGGGGCGTTCAATGCGCCTCCGTACTCCTCAGACACCTCAGGCAGGGTGATTGCATCCAGGAACGCATCCAGCGCTTGCCTTGAGCCCGTGCCGCGAGATTTGTACAGTTGCCAGTATTGGTCTGTCAGGGCGCAATTACTCTTGTTGCGAGTAAACCATTACCCCTCCCGCTGTCCACAGTGCTCCTATGGGGATTCCGCGTCCTTCTCTTTGTATCAGCCAGGCGAGCAGCCGCCCTGCTCTATCCGCCCGTGCGTGCGTTCTGGCCGTATGCGCCCCGTAATTGTGGCATCGCAGTTGTTCCATAAGTGTAGCATGTTTATCACGCAGGGCATTTAGTTTATGCGCATGCTCCCCCATTCCTTCACCTTCCCACTCGTAACTGAGAAGTTCCAATTCTAGCCCTGTTAGGGAAGCCTCCAATTTTTTGCGTATGTTCCACGTGGCCCCCATGCAGTGCCCCCGAGTTACTGCCTTATGTGCCTCCCACTCCACCTGTGTGCTGCTCGCCGTACCTGCGTTCGCCTCAAAATAAGCTAGGATGGCCGTGCTCAACGAGGATCTAAACTCTGCGTCTTCGAGTGCAGTAGGCTGCAGTCTTCACGCGCGCACAGACGGCCGGTCTGCCTCCCAGCTGATCTTGAACCACAGAGGATTGTGATCAGATTGCGTCCGCCCAAGGTAATCTGACTGAGCCAGGAGCGGAAGCAACATCTGGGTGCCTATTATGCGATCCAAGCGGACATGCAAATCGTGAACTGGGGAATAGTAAGACTAGATTCTATCTGCAGGATGTTGCACTCGCCAGAGGTCACACCCCCCCTAGTGCGTGAGCGAATCCCTAAACGCTTGCGCTGTGGACGCTACTGTTGTGGCTCTATAAGGGGGGAAAAAACCTGTCCAGTTGGGGGTCCAAGGAAAATGCCTGCAAGGGATTTATTAGAAGTGCAAGTTTTTGCAGTGGGGCACAGTCTCTATTATTGAGACTTGGAAGCTGAATGGATCAGATACTGCTCTTGTTGTATTATTAGCTGTTTCAAAACTCCATAAAAACTACCACACTAGCCCCATAGAAGTTGAACAGTTGAGATTATTTTCAACAATCAATGTAGTATTATTCACCAAATGAATCCTAAGAAGACAATGTAAAGCAACACGGACAAATATGTTTTTCATGGAAAAATTATTATTTATATTTTGCATTCAAATGTAAGGGTACATAATCAAAAGTAATTGCATGTAAATCTTAGGTACGTGGAAAAAACAAAACAATCCATTGGTACATAAGAAACAATCCAGTCTCTGAACAGATATATATAAAATTGACTTCTTTTTAGAAATAAAATAGAAAGTCAAAAAATAGAATGAAGACTTGGACTGGTGTGTCGACGTTTCGGTCTCACAGGTAGTATCCAAAGACCATCATCAGGACAGTAAAATTTATGCAATGTGGATGTCCCCTATGAGAAAAGTGATAAAATTAACATATATTCTTAAAACGTGTTGCTGACAGCTAATCATTTAAGTACAAATATTCTGGATTTTACATTCCAAAAACGACAGTAGCTTAACAAACTGGTCAGTGTGGTGACTAGGATGCTGGCTTACAAAGTTAAATAAATGGCTTTCTTAAAGATATGAGATGAAGTAGAAACACACTTACTTATAGTAAACATACGAAAAAGCTATGAATGATGACGGCTGCAGCTCAGCCTGATGGAGAGTATTCAATGTCAAAGGGTCATAGCCTATGGGAGACAAATAGCGAATTAACTTAATTGTGAGTGGGTTGCTGGGTTTTTAAAACTATAAAGGCAGAGATCGTTTGTGGGGTTAGTTGTTACCTTGAGGGACCGCCAAATCTCGCCTGTGGTTAAATTCAAACAGGTAGTGTCCTTGTAGTCAGTCTCAAGGTTCAATTGCTGAAACAAATAAGGTTTGTGTTATGGCCTACCGTGTAGTTATTCACAGTTTTTAAGTATCAAAAGACTATGTCATAGTCAATGATTCTATTTAATACAATGATGGAATAGGGATCGGTAAAGCCGTGTGTTGTCACATTGAGGTGAGCCCTTTAGGTGATTGTTAATATCCAGCTGGAAAACAAGCCTAAATGGAATGCGCCTGAATATTGCTCAAAATTATGGACATGAAAGCTTTGTTACTCTTTAGGGAGATGGCATTGGTGATAAATCACTTTCTAAGTTAGGTTTTTTTCAAATAAACTGTGCTGCTGAAGGAAACGTTTGAAACGAGCACCAGAAGCACAAACAAAAGGGAGGGGTTGTATCAATATGCCCTGAGTGAAGCTAAAGCAGTTCACAGCGTGCAGAGCAATATCTGCAGAGTGCCACAGTCAACCATTCAATCAGACTTGACGGTGACCGGACACAAAGAGAGATATCTAAGTTTTTAACCGAAAAAGGACAATAGCGGTGGAGCTTCACTAAAGGTCAGAGAGACGGCACTGTACTTACTTCAAAAGAAATGAAATGCCGGCGTAGCATCCGCATGGGATCCTCAGCGTCAGAGCGAAACTGATGCGAGAGGAGAGCCAATCAGACGGGGATTTATACAGAGCTAGATATTGGAATATGGCAACCGTATGCAGTAACTTATTATCATCCCAACCCACAGCCCGGTCACGTGAGTATGACGCATTACTCTAGCTCTGTATAAATCCCCGTCTGATTGGCTCTCATCTCGCATCAGTTTCGCTCTGACGCTGAGGATCCCATGTGGATGCTACGCCGGCATTTCATTTCTTTTGAAGTAAGTACAGTGCCGTCTCTCTGACCTTTAGTGAAGCTGCACCGCTATTGTCCTTTTTCGGTTAAAAACTTAGATATCTCTCTTTGTGTCCGGTCACCGTCAAGTCTGATTGAATGGTTGACTGTGGCACTCTGCAGATATTGCTCTGCACGCTGTGAACTGCTTTAGCTTCACTCAGGGCATATTGATACAACCCCTCCCTTTTGTTTGTGCTTCTGGTGCTCGTTTCAAACGTTTCCTTCAGCAGCACAGTTTATTTGAAAAAAACCTAACTTAGAAAGTGATTTATCACCAATGCCATCTCCCTAAAGAGTAACAAAGCTTTCATGTCCATAATTTTGAGCAATATTCAGGCGCATTCCATTTAGGCTTGTTTTCCAGCTGGATATTAACAATCACCTAAAGGGCTCACCTCAATGTGACAACACACGGCTTTACCGATCCCTATTCCATCATTGTATTAAATAGAATCATTGACTATGACATAGTCTTTTGATACTTAAAAACTGTGAATAACTACACGGTAGGCCATAACACAAACCTTATTTGTTTCAGCAATTGAACCTTGAGACTGACTACAAGGACACTACCTGTTTGAATTTAACCACAGGCGAGATTTGGCGGTCCCTCAAGGTAACAACTAACCCCACAAACGATCTCTGCCTTTATAGTTTTAAAAACCCAGCAACCCACTCACAATTAAGTTAATTCGCTATTTGTCTCCCATAGGCTATGACCCTTTGACATTGAATACTCTCCATCAGGCTGAGCTGCAGCCGTCATCATTCATAGCTTTTTCGTATGTTTACTATAAGTAAGTGTGTTTCTACTTCATCTCATATCTTTGAGAAAGCCATTTATTTAACTTTGTAAGCCAGCATCCTAGTCACCACACTGACCAGTTTGTTAAGCTACTGTCGTTTTTGGAATGTAAAATCTAGAATATTTGTACTTAAATGATTAGCTGTCAGCAACACGTTTTAAGAATATATGTTAATTTTATCACTTTTCTCATAGGAGACATCCACATTGCATAAATTTTATTGTCCTGATGATGGTCTTTGGATACTACCTGTGAGACCGAAACGTCGACACACCAGTTCAAGTCTTCATTCTATTTTTTGACTTTCTATTTTATTTCTAAAAAGAAGTCAATTTTATATATATCTGTTCAGAGACTGGATTGTTTCTTATGTACCAATGGATTGTTTTGTTTTTTCCACGTACCTAAGATTTACATGCAATTACTTTTGATTATGTACCCTTACATTTGAATGCAAAATATAAATAATAATTTTTCCATGAAAAACATATTTGTCCGTGTTGCTTTACATTGTCTTCTTATGATTCATTTGGTGAATAATACTACATTGATTTTTGAAAATAATCTCAACTGTTCAACTTCTATGGGGCTAGTGTGGTAGTTTCTATGGAGTTTTGAAACAGCTAATAATACAACAAGAGCAGTATCTGATCCATTCAGCTTCCAAGTCTCAATAATAGAGACTGTGTCCCACTGCAAAAACTTGCACTTCTAAAAAATCCCTTGCAGGCATTTTCCTTGTAACACTACGATTGCCCAAGCCCGCAAGGGTTTATTGGGTTACCCACCCCCTATAATCAGTTGGGGGTCCAACACCATGTTAAAATCCCCACCAACTAGCCAGGGGGTCTGGCGTACGGGTGCAGTGTTTGATTCAGGCTCTCTAAGTAAGCAGGTTGATCTGTGTTCGGTGCATAAAGGGATCCCAACAAGAGTTCCTGCCCATTCAGCCGCCCCCGCTCCAGGGTATACCTGCCCGCACGTTACCATGTTACCACGCATCTGAAAGGGACACCGGCCCACACCCAAATCCGTGTACCGCGCGCTTTGGCAGAAAAGGTGTTCCAAATAGCTGTCCCCTCCAGCGCCTGCGTAATTTGTCCAATTCAACCAATGTCATGTGCGTCTCCTGGAGTAGGGCAATCCCCACCCCATGTCTTTGTAAGTAGAAGAATACTGAGTAACGGTGGGACGGAGTGTGCATGCCGCTAATATTCCATGTCACTATGTTAGTGTGCGTCATGTGTCTGGTTTGTTCGCGCGCGAGAGCAGGGGAGCGCTGCAAGGGGGGCCCCCCACGGGTGCCAGTGAGGAAGGGGAGGTCAGTGCGCCGCATTGGAAACCTGTGAACTAACACAAACAATGGAACAAGAAGGGCGCGTTCCAAACGAGGCGTACGTCCAAACTATAACAAGATCCACCTCACGAGTGTGAGCTTAACTCAGCGTGTTCGCTGTCTGGCTACGAGGGCTGCCAAATAGTCATTACTCTGCCCCCTTAGCGTGATGCGCCTGACTGCGTGGTAGGTAATACCGGATAGCTAAAACCCACTGCCGCGGGAGCCGGTGCTGAACCCCCATGGGGGAGCCTGCTAGGAAGATGATCGCGCAGCGCCTACTGGGTGTGGCCCATAAGTTGTACCGCCATTGAGTAGCCCCCAGCATCTAACAATAGGGTCGATATGCGTGGAGTAAATGCAACCCAGCGCAGCACCACATGTAGCAGCGGAGTGGGCAGTACCCTCCCGTCTGTCGTCCCTTCCGAGGCGCGCTTCCAAGCGTGTTCGCTGCAGGGTACATTACATAAGGAAATCAGCAGTTTGTGGTGTGACCACAGGCATGACCATATCATCAGAGTTCACAGTTAGTGGGGATGATGGATTGCTCATATCTGGTTCACTGCGCGTCTGTGAGGCCGGTCGGCCCGTCCCCTGTGATGCCCCCAGGTTCACAACCGCTTCGAGCGCTACTTGTCGCTCACGGGGCATGTTCTACGGGCTGGGTGCCATTTGGCCAGTGCTCGGACTGCGTCTGGCTCCTCTCCTCCTGCGCTCTCTCAACCTTTGCACTCTCCATACTCCCTCCGCATTTTCAGGTCGGGCACCCCTCCATTGCCCCGATTCCTCCGACCAGTCCCATACATCTGATGGTGTGTCAAAGAAGCGAGTCCCGTCCTTGGAGATCACCCGGAGCCTTGATGGGAACAGCAAGGAGTATGGTAGGCCCAATTCCCGTAACTGTTTTTTGACCACCAGGTACGTGCTCCTCCGCCGCTGTACCGTTGCAGTGTAATCTGGGAAAAATATCACCCGGCTGTTCCCCACCATCAGATTGTCTAATTTCCTGGTTTCACGCAGCACCACGTCCCTATCTCAGTAATTGAGCAGCTTGAAGAGGAACGGGCGAGGACAGGCTCCGGGTCGAGACTTCTGCGCAGCACCCTATGGGCCCTTTCCACGACGAAGTGGGAGGACAACACCTCTGGGGGCAGGAGGCCTCTCAGCCAGGATTCCGTGTAGCGCTCCGGTTCCTTCCTTCCTCGCCTTCCGGCAATCCAACCACGCGAACATTGTTGCGCCGGGAGGGCCCTTCCGCGTCGTCCACGCGATCCTCCAAACCTGGACCCTATGTAGGACATCTCGGAGGCCCGCAGTATGTTGTTGCACCACCGGTTGCAGCTCCTGAAATGACTGGTGCTGCTCAGTAACTGACTCCGCCAGCTTGCGGTGGTCAGCGTGGAGTAGAGTAAAGTCGGACGTTACCTTGTCGATGCGGGCCTCGAGAGAGGTCTTAGTCAGCTCCAGCGTGTTAACTATGCGCTCCTCGGCCGCTAGCACCGAGTCCATCTTGGCCTCAAGGGCCGCCATCAGGCCCTGTCCACCGCCATGCGACCCTTGTGTCGAGCCCAGGCCCTCCGTGACCTGCTGCCTCTGCTGGGATCTTTCTCGAAGTTTGCCCATCACAGGGTGCTGTGCAGAAGGCATCCACTCCCGCTCACGGCCTTCCGTCACCGGCCGTCTGGGCCCTACCAAGGTCTCTGCGAGATGGGTACCTCACCATCCCTATGCCACCCACCTCTGCCAGGGGGGTCACCAGTCCAAGCCGAATGGCAGCTCAGGTCAATTCCAGTGTGCAACAGACCACTCTTGCCTCACAGTGTGCACAGTTCAATATCACTCCAGCGCTCTGTCTGTCACCCAGCTCCCGACTGTCTCGTGCTCACACATCAAAGTCCTCAGCTCTCCTCCCGGACCCCAGGCTGCCGGTCGTCTTTCGGCCTCCGCCAGCCACCCTCACTCACGCTCCTCACTTCGTGGTGAATGAATGTATCCATTAGTTGCTCCAGTGGGCACCAGTTCGGGGACTGCAATTTCGTTTGGCCTGTGCCTCCGAACCAGAGGAGCAGAGGAGGCAGGGGACAGCGCCAAACCCCGTCCTTTGTCAATCACAGCGGCCACCACTGCCCCCAGCCGTCGAGCGCTCGCTGCCTGCCGCCTCAGCCTGGTACGCCTGGTGCACCTCAGTAAGTCCCAGCCGTGATCTCTGTCATCCGAAGCGGCGGCAGGCGCACACCAGGCTCCGGTCGCCCAGGGATCGGCCACAGCGAAATTGGCGCCAACTCCAGCAGCAAAATGGCACCCAGGGCCCACCACACCTTGTGGCAGGTATGTGGCCTGTTCTCAATGCTCGTGGCCCAGGGCTGCCAGGAGGGGCAACCCAGTCGGCCAAGAGCGCCACCCGGCACTGCAAGGGGACGCCCAGCCCTCGATCAGATCCAAGCCGGCAGTCTCTGTGGGGCCTCTAGTCGGCCGCGCTTTGGGGGCTATGCCGGCTCCAGTCTCTTGTTAGGCCCCACGTCCAAGTCGGCGCTCTCACTAGTTGTGGGCCGGGCCTCAGGTACTGGCCGCACCCCGCACTGATAACGCGGGCGCCGCGCGGCGTGCCCCGGACCCAGAGCCGCCTCCTCCTCCGCACTCCCTCGCTGTGTAGGACTCAGTGTCCCCCAAGGGCCCCCCCCCCTGGGTCTGGCCCCTCCTCCGATCTCCTTTCGGGCCCTTGAGATCTCGCTCCTCACCTTCCGAGGGGGCATTCGCCGTCCAGCAGCCGCTACCAGTCTGGAGAGTCGGAGAGGCCTCGCCCAACTCACAGGGCACCAGATGGTGTCACCCGGCTCCGTTCCGCCGCAGCCTCACGGTAGTCTGCGGCCTCCGGTCACCTCTCGCACCTAGTCAGCCTCCCCCAGCCTGCAGTGTCTTTTCTGGCTACCGGTCGCAGTGACGGTACCAGCGCTTCTCTTGCGCGATGTCCGGGAGGTTCAGGGCAATGTTCAGACCCCCTCCGTCTCAGCCAAGCGTCTCAGCAGCCGTTGGCGCCCATTCGCCACTCCGCCACGGACTGCAGCGCCGCCATCCGCGTTTTTCAGCTATCCGCGGCTCCGGAGCATAATCCGCTAGGCTCCTGATGCTCCCACCGCCTCCTTACACCGTCTCCCAGCAGCACGGGTCCAGTGTACACCTTTGGCAGGGGAATTTACAGGATAAGAAGCGGCTTTGCTACGTAGCTTTATTCCAGTGCGTCCGCCATGTTCGTAGGCTAGTCACGCCCCCTTGCTGCATTTTATGATGGAAACCTTAAGGTGGCTTGCTCTAAGCCGAGCTCAAATCCCCTGGTAAATTGTACATTGACTAGGTATCATAGGATTGCCCCTGGCCTTATTGTCTCCACACCTGAGCTTGGTGGTTCAGGCTTTCACCAGCAAGGTTAATCCCAATGCATTCCCTAGTGTGCTTCTAGACATAGTCAAAGTGTATTGATGCAGTTGCCTAAAGAGTTTTTTCCCCTGCCAGTGTGGCATTGAGGTCCCTGATTGCCGTCTACCTACTTGGGCTCTACATGCATGGCTTGTGAGGTATTGTGAGGTGAGAGATATTGCCCACCCAGGGAGAACAGGTTGTTGGAGGCAAGTCATCCGATAGTCGTCCCTATTTACAGGGTGTGATGGTATGTTTTTTTTACTATTTGTCACCACCAGTAATACCCTGATAGTGAGGGACATTAAAATAAAAAAACTGACCTCCACTCCATGGGAGAAAACTCCAATTATGCTAGTGCCATTCGTTTTTTCTTTTTTCAAAAACAATTTCTTTCTTTGAGAGTTTGTTTTCGGAAAAGCAAAATTTGGTTCAAGCATCAATCACCAATGGCAATTCACACCAAACATTTGAATTGGCTTTGTTTGGCTCTCCATGTCTCCATGTCGGTGGTATCAAATAAACCCTTCTTAGAGTTCACTGCAGGGCAAGAGGAGAATTCTAGGATTCGCAGGCGGAGTACCAGATGGGCGGGGGATGTAAAGGACTCTGCTACCATGACTCCATCCACCAAAATCTAAATTGGGCCCCATATCTGCATACAAGACGAAATTCAAATTAAACCGTTTCAGGATACCTGGTGGCATTTATTCACAAATATCTTCCTTATTAACAAATATCTTCTTGGCATCTCCAGTGTAATATCACCTATCCCTTGTTAAGTAGAATCACAGCTGTTTTCTCAGTTGATGGAGTGATCAGCCACACTATCAATCCAAGTGTGCAAAATATCATTTTTTTCCTTGGGAGGTCAACATCCCTGATGACACCCAAAGGTATGAATTGGGGATTGTGTGGCATCTCCTCCCCGAGCACTGTGCCAAGCTCATGAAGGGTTGACCCAGTATTTCAGTCTCTAGGCACCCTCAGAGAGTGTGATAGAATGAGCCCTCGGTATCACAGCATCTAAGACAGCCGGCCAAGGTTATCTTCCACTTTTTATGAGCTTGACTCTGTCTAGGTAGACCCTGTTTAGTATTTTCAGTTGGATGCAGCAGTCTCCCAATCCACATCCCCCATCTCCCAGTTTTTTTCCATGCACTGTTGTAGCCCCCCTCGGTTATCTGGGATGTTGTTTATGTTGGCCTTGTATAGTGTTCAGACTGCCCCACCCAGTAAATCTCTCATTAGGAGGTTCTCCTGGGGGCATATTCTTGCAGGTCTTCCCAGTCAACTCCTTCAGTGTGAAGGACATTTCTGAGGTGCGTATATTTGTAGAACTGTGTTCGTGAAAGGACATATTTTACTTATAGACTCAAAGGTTTTGACCAGCCAATCCTCAATGATGTTTCATATTTTGGATGTACCCAAGTATGTTCAATCTGTCAAAGCCCTGCAGTATGGGAACTTTTTAGAGCATCTCTCGCACCCATAGTCGTATGTCTTTCATGACCTTCCCTCATATTTTATCCCACGCTCTCAGCGCCTCCCAGGTTGGGGCAGGCAGGGTCTTGCTTTTTTAGCTTTAGTAAAATAGTGCTTCCAATTGGGGTCCACCATGGCGCATCTGTTCAACCGGACCGCGGGGTCCCCTTCTGGGGCATGGCTTGGGTCATAAATAGCCTGTAGCTGGGTGTCCTAGCAGTATGACTGTAGATGTGGTAGAGCAATCCCTTCATTAGAAGAGTCTCCATTTTTAGTAAACATCTTATGGAGTTAAGGCCTCTGCAGCAGAGATCTTTGTGTGCCCAGCAATTTTCATGTGCTAATAACAGTTAATAACTCTGGTGGTTAATGCAGTTGCTAGAAAGACCTGTGTTTTGTCTAGTCTCCTAAAGAAGCATACGCGGCTAATGGGCCTGCTGCAAAGCACACTATAAAATGCAGATCACAGATTTGTATTTTATGTCAAAAATGTTGTCCTGTGCAGATTTTATTTATAGCTTTGAACTAAGGGGGTCATTACAATGGTGGTGAAACCGGTGGCTGTTTCACCACCATCAATCAATCAATCAATCTATTTGTAGAGCGCGCTATTTACCCGTGAGGGTCTCAAGGCGCTGAGTGGGGGGGGGGGGAGGGGGTGGGGGGGGTGGTTGGAAGCTTCGCTACTGTTCGAAGAGCGAGGTCTTGAGGACTCTTCTGAAGGCGAATAGGTCTTCTGTCTGCTGTAGGTGGGTAGGAAGGGTGTTCTAGGCCTTGGCGGCGAGGTAGGAGAAGGATCTGCCGCCTGAAGTTGTTCGTTGGATGCGGGGGACGGCAGCGAGGGCGAGGCTGGCGGAGCGGAGCTCGCGGCAAGGGGTGTGGAAGCTGAGTCTGCTGTTAAGGTAGGCTGGTCCTGCCTTGTGGAGTGCTTTGTGTGCATGGGTTAGGAGTTTGAAGGTGATCCTCTTGTCAACGGGGAGCCAGTGTAGGTTTCTCAGGTGGAGGGTGATGTGGCTGCGGCGGGGGACGTTGATGATCAGTCGGGTGGAGGCATTTTGGATGTGCTGTAGTCGTCGTAGGTGTTTGGCTGGGATTCCGGCGTAGAGTTCGTTGCCATAGTCCAGCCTGCTGCTGACGAGGGCCTGTGTCACCGTTCTTCTTGTTTCGGTCGGGATCCACTTGTAGATCCTGCGGAGCATGCGGAGGGTGTTGCAGCAGGAGGAGGAGACGGCATTGACCTGTTTGGACATGTAGAGGGAGGAGTCGAGGATGAATCTAAGATTGCGTGCGTGGTCGGTGGGTGTTGGTGCTGTCCCCAGAGTTGGTTGGCCAGCAGGAATCGTCCCAGGCTGAGGGGTTGGGTCCGAGGATGAGGACCTCCGTCTTGTCCGAGTTCAGTTTCAGACGGCTGCTCCTCATCCAGTCGGCGATTGCCTTCATTCCGTCGTGGATGTTGGTTTTGGCGGTGCTTGGGTCCTTGGTGAGGGAGAGGATGAGCTGAGTGTCGTCAGCGTAGGAGATGATGTTGAGGTTATGGTGGCGGGCCACTTGTGCGAGGGGGGCATGTAGATGTTGAACAGCGTTGGGCTGAGGGAGGAGCCCTGGGGGACGCCGCACATGATGTTGGTGGCTTCGGATCGGAAAGGTGGGAGGCGGACGCTCTGTGATCTGTCGTAGAGGAAGGATGTGGTCCAGTCGAGGGCCTTGTCTTGGATACCGGCTTCTTGGAGGTGTGTTTTTAGAGTGCAATGGCAGACCGTGTCGAAGGCGGCCGAGAGGTCCAGGATGAGGAGGACAGATGTTTCGCCTTTGTCTAATTGGCGCCTGATGTCGTCTGTGGCGGCGATGAGGGCTCTCTCGGTGCTGTGGTTTCGTCTGAAACCGTATGGGACGGGTCCAGGATGTTGTTGTCTTCGAGGTGGCGGCGGGTCAGTTGCATGTTGATAATTTTCTCGATGACCTTCGCCGGGAAATGGAGCAGGGAGATGGGCCGGAAGTTCTTGAGATCCATGGGGTCCGCCTTGGGCTTTTTGAGGAGGGCGTTGATTTCGACGTGCTTCCAGCTTTCCGGGAGATGTTGATGATCTTCCGTAGTAGTAAGGCACTTCTCCGCCCGTCAGATTACAATGGCGGGCTGTGTGCTGGCAGATGCAAAGTCCGTCCGCCATGGGTCCACCGTAACGATTGCCTGGCGGACCCACCCTGCATCAACAATATGGTGGCGTTGCCTAGCAGACACCGTCCGCCATATTATGATGCTGCCTCCCCACCAGCCGGTGTATGGTTGAGAAACTGCCGTTCAAAGGCTGGCGGGGATTGCATTTGGGGGCCTGTAGTAGGCCCCTCTTGTGTTGGGGGTAGGTGGGTGTTCCCTGGAGGGGTACCTGTGGTCCCCCCCCTACATTTCCCTGCACCAGGTGGCAGGCACCGTGTGGTGCCTGCCACGTAGTGCAGGGAAATGCAAACAGTGCATTTCTGACATTGCGGCGCGTGCTGCAGCCAGCAGCACCCTCCACAATGTCGGAGATACACGATGCACCCGCCATGGTGGCGATCGCATCATAATCTGATGTGCCGGATTACGAGCGGGCGGTCCCAAGCCCCGGCACTATGGTGGACGGACGGAAGTTTGTTCTCCATCGTAATGAGCCTCTAAGTCTGTGAGAGACTCAGATAGTCCCTTTCCAGACAAATGCCCCTTTTAATTTCTTACTAAGAGCATCAACATACTTGTGAACTGATAACAGGCTATGCATATGTCTTTGTTTCGAACATTGCATTGGCATCTAGGTGTTATTCTACAGGTAGCTCCCAGCCAGAATGATACTTTAACAATGTTGGCTGATGGCCCTTTTAACCAGGCCTTTGTTTTGGGCCCAGTTTGAAGTGAAAATAAGAAAAATCCCTCAATGCCTTCAGCTTGATGCTCCCAACGGAAAGTAGATAGCCTGCTGAATATGTCCCGCTGTATGCAGATTACACTGACACAAATTCAGCATGTTTCACTGGGGACAGAGGATCCCGGATCCGTCTCAGCAATAGCTGCTGCACCTGGGATCCAGCAGAATCCCCCACATAGCCTGCGCTGTCTGCAGTTACATAGAGGTGTCTGCATATGGTCAATGCTGGCCTATGCTGCCACCTACATAAAGCTGCATATCTCGTGCATTAAATAGAACTATTTGTAGACAGCCTTTTTTAACGAGATGGCAGAATGCAATCTTTCGTTGGTTAAGTTTTTTTTAAATAGCACCACACTTCTTATTGGTCACATGGCCCTAAGCAGATTATAGAAACTAGCATTTAAATGCATGTTCGAGGACACACAGCAAACTGTATATATGTATCCCTTGCTAGGCAGCATCCTTCTGTCAAATCTGTGTCTATCTGTAAATCGGCATTTGACGAGGTCTTATTCTGCCTTTTGTTTTTGTGGATGTGTCGCAGGGTACTCTTACTGTCTATTTGAGAATGGGAAAGAAAGTGTTAACAGCAGGTTTTAAAGTAAGTGTTAACAGCAGATTTTATCTCCACTGTGATGTCACGCCTTTCTCCTACTCACTTTTAACGTTGCACTTCACTGCTCGTGTTCATACAGAAGAGCAGCCAGTGAAAGGAAAATCTGAGAGACTTGTGAAGTCTGTAAATGTCCTTCCGAGGACTAGAAAAATACTGTAGAAGTGTCTGGCCTAGAGACCGTCTGCCCAGGCAGCCCAGCCCAAAGAACCTGACGGGGTGGGTGTTTTAAGTAACCCCGGGCGTAGTTCGTGAAGTAGTGCTACGTGTAGCAACGCGAAGTGCACTACGAGAGCTACGCGTAGCACTACGCGAACTGCGTAGTACCCTGTTTGCACTGTGCAAGATGCCGTTTTCAATGATAATTGAAAACGGCATCTTGCACAGTGCGAGCTGTACTTTTCTGCCGCTCGAGTAGATTTTTACTCGAGCGGCAGCTTTCTCAACGCCGACAGGTAGTTTCTCATTGCGAGCGGTTGCGAGCATACGGGACCACTCTCAATGAGAAACCTGACCATCCCGCGTTGAGAATCTCGCTGGGAGGTTTATTTTCCAAGCTCGCGATCGACAACTTGATGTTGCTGATCGCGAACGGGAAAAAAGTTTTGCCGGGATGTCATTTTGCTTGCTCGCGGTCGCCAACTTGACGTTGAGTACCGCGAGCAAGCAAAAAATGCCCGCTGCACTATGCTACGCGTGTTTGCACTGTGCTACGTGCAGTTCGCGTAGTGCGAAGTAGCGGAAGCATAGCGTAGTGCTTTGCCCAGGGTTAGTTTTAAGCCCTTTCAGCCCAGTGGGTGTTACGCATCTGACACTGAGCAGAGTTCCAGTGCTAAGGTTATGGACTAGAATGAGATGGCATGAAAAAATGTTTTAGAGTAGCTCGACTAGTTGATTTTTGTTTGGCGCCATATTATCACCTCAGATTACCTTCTCAGTTAGGGAAAAGATTGGGTACCAGAATCTTTTAATATAGTACAACAAATGTGCACATGACAGATCAGATTGTGTGATGTCCAAAGGACCATTTCAGAGTTAGCAGTATAGGAAAGGTACATGCGGAGGGCTTGTGCACCCTACGTGTAACCTGGATGTGCTGGTGAAATACAACGCGACTTTCTGCAAGTTGAACCAAACCGCCTCTATACCCTTCACATGTCGGATGGTGTTCAGAGCCTGCTGCTGGACACAACCGATACGTTAACTGCCGTTATTAACTGACTTTGTTTACTATGTTATTGCAAGATGAAAGTCGGCACTTTATGAAACCCGTAAATAAAAACTAAATCGGGGTTGAACTGATGACATTGCTTCCTTTAGAGTTCAAAGAAAAGCATACCTTTGAGTTGACTACTCGTAACACTTGTTTTTAACGAAACGACAGAATAGTGCATTTCGTTTAGCACGCCGTGGATATTTTTCTTTATTATTTGATTTTCACTAGCATGCCACACATTCTCAGTTGGTGTGTTTTATTCAGCCAGTTTGTAGCATCCACTTTAATCTAGACTGCAGTCCAACTTACAGGTTTTCTGTTGCTGACATTAACAACTAAATGCCCCAGGTAGGAATGAAGCACTGTGTTTTCTTGAATGTATTCTTGCCTGTATTGGACAATCTGAAATCTTCTCACGTTGTTATTCAATTTAATTTACTTTTCTGTACTGTACTGGTGACAGAAATGAAAATTAATGCTTCGCTTAACATTGAAATGATGTTAATTGAATACCAGAGTTTCAGTCTCTTTCTGGGGTTGAATCGAATCATAACTGGACTCACTTTTAGTATGTTCTATAGGCATTGACATTTACAGTGAGGTTATATCGTTATTTCCTTTTTACTTTCCATATTCAAACGTAATACATGTTTTTGTTCTTCCCCCAGGAGGCCAGTTTTCTTGTTAGGTCTGTGGATCACCTGAAGTGCATTGTCAATGCTCATGTCCAATTTGGTAAGTGTATATCTTTCACTTGACAGTCGCATATCATAAACTGCATCCTTTTATTGGATTTTCCTAAAGAGTCATAGCGTTGTGAAAATCTCTGTGTACTACAAGAAAGAGTTAGGAATTTGACCTCTACATCGCTTTTACTTGAGTCTACCAGATCTCATACCAGCCTCAGTCTTTGCTATTTTTCAATGCTTATAATTAAATGGATTCTTCACAGTTGTAAAAGTAAATACTGCTGCAGATTGTTCTACTACAAATGTAGAGAAATGCATAGTAACAAATCCCACTCAGCGCGGGAAGTAAGTGTCTAAGGCGTTGTTTGCCTTGGAAATTTGTGAATGCCCAAAAATGTGTATGCTTGTGAACTTTACTCCAATTTAGGACTGAACTAACTCCTCATCCATCATTGGAATGGGAACAGATCACGCGCAGATGTGGAAAAGGGGAAGGGGAAGGGGAAGGGGAAGGGAAAGGGATTTCTTCAGAAGTAAAGATGTCCTATCTCCATTCCCCTTGTGCAGACATCACCATTATAAGAGTACTCTGCATAGGCCCAATGGAACCCAGCAGGACATGCCATTTGACGTTCCCAGAAGTACACTTGGAAATCCTGCACCTTCTTTAGCTTTCCAGGGGTACGCACAAAAATGGCAATGAAGAGGAAATACATATTTTTGTGAATCATGCTCATAATATTGTTACTCCCAATACATCACTCTGACTCCCTTCCAAGAACACCAATTCCTTTTGCTCTGCTCCTCCAGGAAAGTAAGTCTTTGATAGCAGCAGGGCATACAGCAGGACAAGCATTGCACCTGTACTTGAGGTCTGTCAGTAACAGTAGTCTTAAATGAATCTTTATATAACACTTGTTGAGTTTATGATGCGTTTGGCTTAACATTTCCATAAACGGGGTTGTTAGAACTGAAACCAGCCGTTACGTTGGAGGCTGTCTGTCCAAAAAGATACATTTTCAGGTTATCATATTTGAAATTCTATTATTTAATCGCCTTCAACAGAAATGCTTGCTTGGTTCTTTCCACTGCTTTCTTAGTTGTGGCTCAGTATCAGTGCTCTCAGTCTGTATTGACTTATCAGACATCAATATTTTTATCATATAATCAGGCTTTCCAATGTTCTGTGATGTTATATTTGGAATCATGCAAGCAAAACATAGCCATATTAATACTATACATCCTATAAGACTTGAATAATAAGTGTTGAATCTGTGAACCCACCCCATTTTCATGACCCTAGTGTACACAGGGCAGACTCCTGTCCCCTCCCCCCCCACCTCTCAGATTACCAGCGCCAATTTCAATCTTGATTTTATCTCATTGGTCCATTACCCTTCCTTTACCTGCTTCCAATCATGTGTTCCTAACACCCCTAATCCTTATCCATGTATATTCTTATGTCCTTCATTTGCTTACCCCAGCAAGATTGTCACATAATTCACTTTACCTTTTTTCACTGTAAAGTGAGAGGAGTTCGTAAACACCAATCACACTGTTAATAAAATGAGCAGCAATTGGTCAGAGGCCCTAGCCTCACATTTGACCTCTGTCTTTGAAGCGCAGCAAAGGTGATAAGGTAAAAACAGAGTTTAAAGGCATCTTTATTTATTTCTTGGATTTTCACGACTCAAAAAAATCGGCTGATGACCCATAGTTAGGAAAACCCTGACATATACTTTACAGCTGACCCCATAAATGTGTGTCTTTCTTTAGGAGGCTCTGATGTCAGTGTAGTGGTAAAATTTACTTTTCAGACTGTTCCTTCCATGACGGAGCTGTATGGGTTGGTCTCTCCTTGAAAAATGTGGTTCCTGCTCCGATAATTTATACTGCCTAATGAGTCACGGGTTAGCCTCTTTAGTTGGTGTAGGAGTGAGGAAACTTTCTATTTTTAAGAACAACAGTGAAAGGGACATGGCTGCAATCTGGAGATGTAGAATGTCAAAAACAGCTGAAGTGATGAATACTTCTTCCTGCAAATTCCTCACCTTATGCATATCCTCCAGGCTCCAGACCATTTTAGAAAACTTTTTCCCCAGCAATTGCTCTCCAGGGCTGGCAGTTAGCACCATCAGGCCTCAGCTATGACTTCGCTCTCTGAAGATGTGATTACGACGGATTATATACGGCACCAACTTGCACGCTTGTGTCAGTCCCTGTTTTTGTGCACCTCATTGATGTGTGTCCGAAGCTCTTCCAAGGTCTTCACTGAAGAAATGCCTAAGCTTTCAAAAGCATCTAGAGGAGTTGTCTTCTCTTAAAATTTGGACCCTGTTGTGAATGCCATAAGAAAATGTTTTTGTTACACCTGCACGTCATATCTAACTTCAGAGCACAACTCATTGGCTTGCGACTTCTGTTTATTGATGCACACGAAAGCCAACAGAGAGCAGGAGTGATACTCCATACTGTTCCCCTTCTTTTCAGGTTGGGCTCCAGAGAGGGAACAATCCCCCAGAATGGCTTCCCACTAGAAACCCAAATTAATTTTATGAAAGAGAAAATCATTCCTTCCTTGAGAAAACTGTCTTGCTCCTGTGACCGTTCGGAGTCCTGACACTGTTCTTCGATGCCAGAGTTTTTCCTCATTGTTAGAGCTGATTTAAATGCTGAAAGAGATTAAGCCAAAATTCTCAACTTCAGTGGCCTGCAATGCAGAGTTTGGGTCATGCTTCATATTGTCATGATTGCCTCATATCAGTATGGATTACTACTCTAGGTTGGTGAGCCATCTTAAACAGGTTTGGTGATTATGACGCCACCTGAATCCACCACTGCACAGGCTCTGGCCTTGATACCATTTCCAACAAAACCAGTTCCCTCCAATGCACTAACCCTTGTGCACTCAATTCTGCCTCTTACCTAAGGTGCTAGACTTTACCACTAGCCATCAGAACAGACGAGCTGAAAAAGCTGCAGAAACTATGCATTTTTCTACATAAAAGGGTAGCAAGAATAGTTATCATAACAGAGCTTTATATGCTTGAAAGAACGAAAGTTGTGTGTCTTGAACATCCTTAGGCACTACCAGACGACACAGGACATAGCAAATGATGATAGACACAAAGTGGGGATGATGTTTCGTGGATCCATTGCAGACACATCTTGAAATAAGGGGATCCCCACATGTCAGCGTGATTGTGGAGTGTGCATCTCCCCAACAGTGTTGACTACACTATAGATTTAGGACTCAGTAAGTGAAGAATTGAGACTCACAAGCATCCCATCCCCTTCACGCTTCTATGCAGGTATCTTTAGGGTACTCAGGACCTCACCCTGGGACTGAAGAAGAATTTTTTCCAGAGGTGGACAGAGCTTGTGTACTCCAACTGGGTGCCTTGTTTCATGAACGGGCCTTCACGTCATTCTAGTGGATGAAGGAGAAGTGTGAGCATCTACGTCATCAGGGGAGGTACTGGGTGTTAGACCAGGGTCTTAACACTGATACAGAAAGGAGATACTGATGAACCCTCCATTTGATGCATTTACAGAGGTTTACATTGAGCATACCAGACACAAATGGTCGTCTCAGGAAACATAGACGAAGTAACTAAACATTCATAGAAGGGAGGACCAGCAGGGTCACAGATAGACAAGGACTAACACATTTATGAACCATGGTCAAGGGAGGGAGGCACTATACACGTTTCCCTGTCTGTGGAATTACACCCCGAGCACCTCTACTCCATGGATGAAACATGTATTCTGTCCTGGAGATGGTTTGGTAACAGGTTGGTTCTCCCACCTATTATGGGGCTATCCACACCTCTCTAGAATTTGGGAAATATACTAACATTGGTGCAGAACAGACAGAAGCAAAGTTGGCATCTTGTCTGGAGTTAGTTTTATTAGGCAGTCTGCCAGAGGTAACTCTCCCCTTCTAATGTATACTAGGAAAGATTATTTAAAGCATGCGTTGGCAATAAATGAATGTATACTGACACTGTGTTTGGAACCTCAGACTACTTCACATGGCTTGTGGATGAAAATAATTTTAACCATTCCTGGGAATGAAAAACATTAAGCACAGTGTCATGGGAAACCACAAACGATTTGAAAGATGTGGGGTCCCATACTGACTAACCAAATGGTGGTCAGAAAGGAGTCTTGGCTATGCCACTGGTGTGGCACAGATAGTTAATCAATTACACACACCGACTGCGACCTCATATATTTCTGGTTGTTCACTAGTGTCACCTCTAACTGTATTTTGATCACTAGTAATGCAAAGAGTGCTACCTCATATATTGTGGCGGCTAACTAATGTCACTTTTGATTTTTGATTTTTGATTCACGTAAATTGTTGTTTGCACCTGTATACTGTCCTTATATGCTTATGCTGGTTGATCACTAGTACCACTTGTGTACTGTGTAACTCACTGTATGTAGTTGTATTTGTATGTTTCTGTTTTTCCGCACATGTGTACCACTATAGTGCAGTCACCCATACCCACCTAAACCACCATCCCAACATGGATCCTATCGGCAATCACGCATATAAAATCAACTACCCACCAACACTCACCAAAAAAGCCGCTAAACGCTTTAAACACAACTTCCTTAGATCGCACCCTGAAACGCCCTTTGCTGACACCTACTTCTCATCGGTCAATGGACCCTTGAACACCGATATCTGCTTCCACACCACACGCAGAGCTCAGTGGAAAAAAGCGTTCCTCACCCTACTCAACGTCTCCACCACCAGGAAATCCACCCATGGCCTAACACTCTCCATCACACCATCCCAACTCTTCCCAGACAGAACCACCATCACTATTTACAATAACGGGATTGTCCTAATTCAATCGACAGACAGAAACCTGGTACTTCTTGACAACCTGTTTCCCACTTTCAAAGAGCACCTATCCAATCCCCGGGCTTACACCCATATCACCCCCAGTCCTACCACCCCTGATGGCACAGCACCCACCCTTAACACAGTCCAGCACCAGAACGACACTCGCCTCACCTCCACACCCAGCACCATAGTCAATTACCCACCTGCTGCAGCTACCCCTCCCCACCCCTCAATCTCAGACAGAGATCTCGCCCCCTCATACACCACCCGCTCCCCCATCCCCCCTACAAACCCTCGTACCTCCGCTCATCTTCCCTTATCCCCCCCACACCTTGCACTCCCATCCCGTCCTCCACACCAATCCTCTCAGAACACCCTTCCCCCACACCAATCGTCTCAGAACACCCTTCCTCCCCCAACGGCACCCCACACAACATGACTCTCTCTCCGCCTATCTCCCCCCCCACACTTAGCACTCCCGTCCCGTCCTCCACACCAATCTTCTCAGAACACCCCTCCTCCCCCAACTGCACCCCACACATGACTCTCTCTCCGTCTATCCCCCCCCCCACTCTTAGCACTCCCGTCACGCCTAGCCTTCACCCCTCCTTCAACCTCTCACCCCCCACTCTCACTCCCCACTATCCCACCTCCTCCCCCGCAACCGCCAGCCACCACACCGCCCTCTTCTGCCCTTAGCACTGATGCCCTTCCCAATAACGCCAACACCATCCCTAACACCTATCCTCTCTCTAACACTCCCAACCCCTTCACCAGCTCCTCCTCCTCACCTCGATCCCCCCACGTCTCCAGCAACCTATTCGCCTGCTCACCGCCTGTACCCCTCCTCAACTCCGCGCCCAACACCACGCTGGTCATGATTATGTCCACCCTCCTCCAATAGAAAGAAGAACTACATTCCATCAAAGAGTTGCTCATCGCACACCCCAGACACCCCCCTCCCACCACCACCTTTATACCTAATAACACTTCCCCCGCGCCTCCTACTCACCTTACCACACAACACTCCCCACACCGGACCTCTATCCCCTCTCGCAATACCAACAATCACAATACCAATCGCATTCGCATTACCACCAATCGGAATACTCCCTCTACACCTAACACTTCCTCCTCACCTCCTTCCCGCCTCATCACACAACTCCCCCCACACTGGACCTCTATCCCCTCTCGCAATACCACCAATCGCCCCAGACGCACTACCAATACGATCTCAGACCATGACACACTCGCCCTTCTCCACTCCTACGCCTCGGCTCCCCAAAATCGCCTAGCCACCAACCACCTGTCCATCCCAACGATTATCCCTAACCCTCTCAGGCACCAAAAGGATAACTACAGAGGCGCCGTCCCCAACAACCTCACTAATGTGCCCATCACTATAGAACCTTCCACCACCCTCTGCGCCCCTAGCCTCAAATGCATACTTCTCAATTGCAGATCGGCCCAAAGACATTCCGCGGAGGTCGCCAACCTCATCATGTCTCATAAACCGGATCTAGCCATTCTGACTGAAACATGGTTGTCTGATTCTTCTACACCTATCTTGGATATCCTAGTCCCCCCCAACTACTGTATCACTAGACTTGACAGGACCAAAAAGACAGGCGGTGGAATTGCCTGTATTTACAGAAGCAACCTCTCAGTCTCTAAAGCGCCCGCCCCTTCTCTTACTTCCTGTGAATACCTCTGCCTTGATGTCATCAGCGAAAGCAAACCGGTTTGCTCACTACACATCATATACCACCCACCTGGGGACAAGCTCTCCTTCTGCCAACAACTCATGGACACAATATCAACCAATTCAGGACGGCAAAACACCCAAATTTTCCTTGGCGACTACAATCTCCATTGGAATGACAGCAGTGACACAGTGGTAAATAGCCTCAAAAGCTTCCTCAACGCCCTTGATCTCACCCAAATATGCAATTGCCCGACCCATGAGAAAGGTTCTATTCTCGACCTTATCATCTCCAAAGAGGACGCTATTCAACTTGAGTCAATCCAACCTTGTGACTGGTCAGATCATCATATTGTCTCCTTCCTTATCAATGAAAAAATCAAATTTAACACAGTACAACTCTCTAAGCCCAAAGTCTGGAAAAGGGACATGAAGAAACTCAACCCAAACTCCTTACCGCCTAACAGCTGCAATCTCCTACTTCCCCCGTCCGGCGCTACGGACGTTCAACTCCTGACTGACCACTATCTAAATGCTATGTCCACA
The DNA here is from genome assembly GCF_964263255.1 of Lissotriton vulgaris. Taxonomy (NCBI): domain Eukaryota; kingdom Metazoa; phylum Chordata; class Amphibia; order Caudata; family Salamandridae; genus Lissotriton; species Lissotriton vulgaris. The sequence continues at coordinate 1,714,279,392 of NC_141694.1, read as the reverse complement.
ATAATCAATGAGGCTGCACCCATGCAACTGAAAAGAGTCTCGTCCAAGATCTCCAACCCTTGGTATGACGGGAGCCTCAATGAGGATAGACGGGCCATGCGAATGGCAGAGCGCACTTGGAGGTCAGCCCCCTCTGCACTGCACCTAAAAAACCTGAAGAAACAGAGAAACGCCTACTTCAGGAAAATAAAACGCTCAAAAAGAGATTTCTTCAGCCTCCAGCTCGCCCAAGCAAAAAACCGCCCAAGGAAATTGTTTGAGTTAATCAGAACACAATCCAAAGAACAACCCCAGACACTCAGCACCATGGGCGTTACACCTTCCTGTGAAGACTTCTCTGCTTTCTTTAACCAAAAAACCGACAACATAAGAAGCGATCTCCTCAATGACGCAATCCTTTACTCCAACCCCCAACACACAGCAGCGCCTGAACCTAAGAACAAGGCTACATGGTCATCCTTTGGCACCTACTCCGAAGAAGAAATTGGCAGATTGCTCAGCACCCTGAAACCATCCAATCACCTCACTGACCCCCTTCCTGCAAACGCTGTAAAAGGCTTTACCCCTTTGCTCCTCCCACTTTGGACTAAAATTATCACTAGCTCTCTTCAACAAGGATCCATCCCTGACGCCCTCAAAGTCGGACAAGTCACACCTCTACTAAAAAAACCAACAGCAGACCCCACTGATCTAAACAATTACCGCCCAATTACAAATATTCCCACCCTCGCTAAACTGTTGGAAAAATGCGTACAGCTACAACTGACTAAACACATAGACAAGTTTGATCTCCTCAACGCTCATCAATCAGGCTTCCGTGCAGGGCACAGTACCGAAACTGCCATGACTCACATAGTGGACGACGCCCTCCAAATTCTAGACCAAAACGATACCTGCCTCCTCATCCTTCTGGATCTCTCCTCAGCATTCGACACAGTTAAACATGAGAACTTACTCGAACTGTTAAACGCAAGAATGGGCATATCAGGGACTGTTCTCAAGTGGTTCACCTCCTTTCTACACAACCGGTCACAAAGATTCAAAAGCAACAACGCAATGTCCTCTCCGGTACCTGTATCGCTAGGCGTCCCTCAAGGATCCTCCCTCTCCCCAACACTGTTCAACCTAGTTATGGAACCTCTCACTACTTTGCTACAGACATCCAATGTTCACTTTCACATGTATGCCGACGACACCCAACTTTATCTCAAAATACAATCCCCCAAGGACATCATGGTTCTGAACACCACGATCAGAAACACCCAATCCTGGCTTGCCGAGAATCACCTCAAACTCAATGCCCTGAAAACTGAGTTCCTCCTGATCTCACCTCCCGCAAAAATCTCTACGGCTCAAACATGGCTTAAGCACTTAACGGCTCTAAATGTACAACCTACCATCGTAGACTCAGCAAAATCTTTAGGCATAACACTTGACGCCAATCTCAACATGCAGCCGCACATCAGCAAGGCAACCAAAGCAGCGAACTTTCAAATCAACACCTTGAGAAAACTTAAACCCTTCCTCCCAGCCAAAGACTTCCAAACTGCAGTACAATCTATAGTCATCCCGCACATAGAGTACGGAAGCACCGCCCTCTGCGGGCTCCCCCTAACTACAACGGCTCCCCTAAGAGCGTCCCTTAACGCTGCAGCGAGACTCATCACTGGCTCAAAAAAGCACTCGCACATTTCCCCTGACTTTAAATCACTGAACTGGCTACCTTTTGAAGCCAGAATACATCTGAAAATCGCCTGCATGACTCACAAGGCTGTACACATGAACTCACCCGCCTACCTCACTCAAAAGCTGACAATCTCGGGTGGCTCTAGAATTACTAGAAGCAAAAACAATCTTCTGCTGAAACCTCGAAGATTCCGGAAGGAAAAAACCTATAAACGCTCCTTTTCAGGAATGGCACCTAGGATCTGGAACTCACTCCCTCCTGAAACCAGGCTCATCTCCTCCAACAAACTGTTTAGGAAAGAAGTAAAAGCGATCCTCATGGCTAAATACACATGATCTATTACTCGGTATTTTCTCATGAATCCGCTCCGTAATTACCTACTTGTATTATGACTTATTTGATTGTATACGTTCCCTCATTGTATATTGTTATGTTGTTGACGCACCTGTCTGACTTTGCACACTGTACCTACACCACCTCAACTATCCCTACTTTTGTACTACTGATGCACCTGTGCGACTATACATCCTGCACTCACCTACCTCAACTATGCACACCTTTATGTTATCTCCTAAAACACGTTAAGCAGGCTTAAACGAGTATATGCTTACTTTTGTACTTTTATATTATTGGCGCAACTGTTTGACTATGCACCTTGTACAGACACTACCTCACCTGTGACCTACCTTGTTTGTTTTTTGACCTACCTATGTAACTATGCACCTTGTACCTATCTACCTCAACTATGTAACTATGCACCTGTACCTTGACTATCACCCCCGTGCCCTTGTAAAGCGCTCTGATATCTGCAAAGATCTTGTTCGCGCTATATAAAACTTTCAAAATAAATAAATAAAATAAATTACAGGCATCAAATAAGAATGGGGAACAGCTTGAGTCATTAAACATCTTGAGGGAAATGGAGCGTCGATACCTTATATGTACGAAATTATATATTGAAAGGTAGTAATGTCCACCCCAAGTTAAATCGCTCAAACCAGATTTGCTTTTTTTCCTTGCTCCAGGTCCCACTATACCTATGTATTGGGTAGCGTTATAAGAAATTGTTACTTGTTAGTTCTGCTGGGTGCTTCATTTACCGACATTTTATTTCCTTCTCACCGTTCTGGCCACTTGCAATAGTTACTTTTCAAAAAGAGGAAAAAGCACAGTTTATACATTGGGTTCTCATCACTACCATTGACATCGCCGGAGACAGTATGCTTCTAGATATTATATTCACTCAAGCTGTCACTAAGGACAAGAGACACCTGTTCTGTTTTATAAAGATAGTTCAACTCATCAGAATTTTTAATGAGTACTTCTCTATGCACATTTCTCATCTTGAAGTGTCTCAAGGCAGGAGACTGGATCTAGATTGTTTCTTGTCAATTCAGTGTTAGGTGGCATCTCTGCGGTGCCAGCTGTCGAGCTGACCATCTTCCCCCACCTCCACCCCCCCATTAAATGTTGATCTACATAGGTGCCACTTGTGAGATCAGTTTCTTTGTTCTCCACAGGCCACAAAATGTAATCTGAAGGCCGCTGCTATCGGCTCAGTATTTTAACACTCTTATTGAACAATTCAGTCACAAATCTAAATTTCTGATCCTGGCAGCTGTCGACTGGCATTTCGAGATGAGAAATCAGCAGGAAAATATCTGTCATCCATGAACAGAGTTTCTGAAACCCTATTCAAATACGATAAACTGATAATCTCTTGCTGACTTGCTTTCCAAGTCTGGAGTAAGCAGTATTGGTGGAAGAACTGTCTTAAGAATGTACATAGATACCTGTGGTGTCTGCATATTTGCTTACTTATTTTACGTTACTACTAAAATAAAACTTGAATTTAGTAACTGCTGTATTTTATAATATCGTTCTCCTGCATCTCCTCGTGTTTGGAGTAGTTTGGCCAGAGATAAATACTAGACTCTGACATCTATTAGATTAAGAATACGATTCTTGGGGTGGTTTCCCTTCCAGACTGTGCCTGTGTGTTAGTCCACCGCTCCCTTACTAGAGGTGATATCATGAACAGTTGTGCTTGCTCAGAGCAGAGCCTAGTACCTGTTTATATGTGTTAAAAGAACAGATGATAGACAGAATGCTGAACAAATTAAACATTCACCCCCAGTCACAAATCTGGGTTAAATCCTTTGTTTTTTTAGTATATGCATTACAGTTTAGACCCAGCCATATGCAAGTCAGTCTTGACCCTGCTCCCCATGGGAACAGTCCAACCTGAACTGCCAGGCCGGGTCCTCCCTGCACCAGAAGCAAGCATCCTAGGCTGATTTTGGGGTACCACCCCTCAGCAGCCAATCTGGTGGCGTAGCGAGCACGAGCCACACATCTGGGCATACCCGTCCCTCGAAGCTCGGCAACCAGGTTCGAGTCTCTGCAGGGACGCTCAACATCCTGTAGTCTGGGCAAATCACTTCATCTCCCCATGCCTGACAAAATGAATGTGTTAGTCTGTAACACAGCTGTTTCTTATATAAAGCGCTCTGATACCTTCAGGTTGAGTTTGTACTATATAAAACTCCCCCCCCCCCCCCCCCCCCCGAAAAAGCAGGAGTACATGAAATTCATGCATTAGCACAAAGAACTTCCAAGTTGAATATGGTACAAATGCCAACAATTAGGGTGCCTGCTTTGTGCTGAGCCATTGTTGCTGTTAAGTGGTGCTCTTCGGACTCATTTAAAAGCACAGGAAGTCACCACCAAGTACCTGCCAACTATGCATGGAAGTCAGCAAGATCTACAAAGCCCATATATTTCTCCTAAGTAGTGCAGGAGTTGCCCACAGCAGCACAGCAGCACAGCTTTGAAATAGAGTGACAGCACCTCTACACAATTTTCACACTGTTCTGTCTGCAGCTCAAGTGTTAACTCTGAGAAAATTCTAAATTAAATGTATATATTTCAGATGGTGCAGCTGGATAAAATAGGTACTCAGCTGTGCTTTGTACCAACACATGCATCCATATTGCGGCCCCAGGGTTATATAGTAGACTACCACTGTGCCATCCTTTAGATTCTTAAGTGGCACTGCAATTTTTCCACCTTATCTCTTTCAAAAATGATGTACTCTAGTTTTTCTGCATGGCGTCAGAATGTCCAATCACATCCTGTGCTTTAAGCTCACGAGCTTTATCAGATACCTTCAAACAGCAGAATGTGCCATTGTGTTTGTGTTTCATCTACATACAATTAGATCAGCCAGAGAAACATATTAATGTCCTCTTTATTTATTATTTTTTCTTTGTGAGGAAAATAACATTTATTGAATTGTTTCTGGTCTTTTATTAATTTAGGACTTTCCCTCATGATGTGGAATACATTCATTGTGAAAAGGTTTTCTGCTGCTGCATATCTTATGGACAAGGTAAAAACATAGCATGGCAATAGTTTTGTGTTATTGTAATAAAACAGAAAATTATGATGGCTTAGTGGAATATTTGTACTATGCATTGTTTCAATACAGTACAGGTAGCAAGGGGGTGCCAGTGATTAGCTTTTGAGGCACTCCCTCAGGGAGGGGGTGCAGGGGTTTTGTGGATGAAAGACCAAACCTCCACCTCCGACATCCCTTCTGATGTTTGATCCACAAAGGACTTTGTCGCTTGATATGTTTCTTATAAGGCTTAGCAGTGAACTGAATGCCGGCTAGGGATTCTAACAAAAATAGGTTTCAATGGAGAAGCTTGCTTCAGACAATGAAGAACAATGGGCAAGGTAATGTTTATTATGCAGAATATGAAAAAACAAGTGTTATCTCCTGTAAGAGTAACGTCTCCAATAGGCACACCTTTGATGAATTTCAATAAAGTTCACAAACTATTTCTTATTTGTCATTTCATACAGTTCTGTTTTTATTTTGTTTTCAATTCCATTCTATTTTTTCCATAGTATATAGAACTTGCAGGATTATTTGAACATTTCTGCACAATGCATTTCGGGCTTGCCCTTCATCAGGGGACTTAAATTCTGAAAGCATAAAATGAAACATTTCAATCAGTAGTACAGGATGAGCTGCTGTAAATAATCTATTCTGTTGAATTACTGACGTTTGAAATTGTTTGATGAATGGAATGAAAAAACCTGCAAACTAGAAAAAAAAGGACTTGGTGCCGTGAAACATGCAACAGTTGAAAAATGTACTGAAGTTTTAAATTGTTTGATGAATGGAATGTCCGAAAGAATTGTGAATCAACGATAACATGTGAGTACACTCATTAAGTATCACAAAGCACAAGGCATATCCCGGTGATTGAGGATGTCTCTTAAGTTTACATTATGCAAAAATAATTTACAGAAAAATGGTTCGCAATTTTAAACAAATGTTCACTTGATCTTATTCTATTGATTATTGAAGAATTAGCCAAACTTATAGAGGATCTCAACAAAGAAGCAAATCAAATGAAACAAGAACTCAGTACCACCTTGAATAAAAACGAATTGGATGAAGTATTAAGTGACATAAATCAACAACTTGAGAGTTACACAAATGAAATCAATGACCGCAAAATAAGAAAATTTAAACGTGACACAACGGATTACAAGCTTGGTGAAGTCTACAACTGGGCAGACATATACACACGCCGTCGGTAACAGCGACCAACCAGTGGCAGATCAGCTGATGACACATCATCTTCTGATGACTCTCAATACAGAAGACCGTCCCCCTTGGATACGACAAATTTGAGAACAAAAGGATCTGACCCTTCAACATCTAGTACTACAGGAGCACATGCATCCACCAGTGTTACTTTTTTAGAGAGAGGTACCGGTCAGCAAGAAGAACTCGGAGGGGCAGGACAAAGAAGAAAGTCCTTACAAGACATAGTGGCCAAAAATACGAGAAGTCAGAAACCTTAGTGATGAATATATCCAAGCAAAAGATAACTGAATTTCAAATTCAAACTTTTCCGAAAGGCACCTCATACGTTCCAACTTATCATTCCAACGCCTTAGAAACACAACTTTGCGTGTACAAATTTTTACGATCCTTACGATTACCACATTTATTTTTACAAATGTGATGGAAAAACCAGATGAACCCAAACAAGATACACTACTGGGACTGGGAAACAAAAGGAGATTCATACCTCCAGTCAGTCACAAATTGCTGGATGCATTTGAAAAAGTCGTACTAAAGGATGTGGAACAAATATTCAAACAACCAAGATCTAAAACCACCAACATTACGCAAAAAGAATGGCAGGCTTTACAACAACTGGCTACAAACAAAGAAATAACCATCCGCCAAACGGACAAGGGCGGCGCTCTGGAAATTATGGATACTGAATTTTATCTCAATAACGTTAATGAACATGTAAATTACACCGAAACATACCTACGAAATGACACGGATCCCACAAATGAATTCTTAAAGATCTTGACTGGAATCGTTGACCAAGCAATTAAGCAAGGTACAATAGGAAGCAAAGAGAAAGAATATCTCATCAAAAATCAACCCTGCTGTACCTTATATTTATATGATCCCAACGATCCATAAAAATGCAACTACACCCCCATTCCGACCAATAGTCTCCAGCATCAATTCAATGCATGAACACGTACGGAAATTCTTCGATAAACACCAACAGCCAATCGTCCAAAATGTTTCTACTTACATCAAGGATACTACTTATTTTTGTGAACATTCTGGAGGAATACAAACCACACTTCACAAAAGATATGATTTTATGCACGATCAACGTGAAGTAACTTTACACTTCCATCCCACACAATCTGGGCTTAATAGCAGTGGTATCTTTCTTAGTACAAACCAATAAAGACGAAGATCTAAAACTTTTTTAGGTCTCGCCTAGACGAAAGCAAAAGCGAAGCTTTTGCTGTCTATGCGAGACAACTTATGTTGCCACTTTTCTGGGAATATTGTGGACATCAGACTGTTACGAGCTTTTTCTGCTGTAGTCAGGCTGTCACGAGCTTCTCCTTTGGAGATTTGACCTCGTGAGCGCGCCTTGACTGCATCTAATGGGCCGTGCGCTTCCTTTAGTCAGTTTCACTTTGTTTCATTTCAAAGTGCAGGCGTCAATGTGTCTGGTAGTTGTTCATGTGGAGTGCCTTCTGAGTTCGTGAGCGCGCCTTGACTGCATCTAATGTGTGTGGCTTTTTTTTTCAACGTGGCCCGGGCGCTTGCTTCAGTCAGTTTCAATTTTAAGGTGCAGGCATCAATGGGTCTGGTACTTGTTTTATTTCCATTTAATGCTCTTTGGAACAACAATTTTATATTACTTGTGTGTATTACCACTGGCCAGAATTTCAAAGACTTATATTCACGCAGGTGAAATAATACTATTGTGATTAGGGCCGATTTTTGGAGTCTGACCGTTCAGAGTGCAGAGTGGAGCTTCAGAGTGGAGCTTCAGAGTGGAGCTTCAGAGTGGAGCTTCAGAGTGGAGCTTCAGAGTGGAGCTTCAGAGTGGAGCTTCAGAGTGGAGCTTCAGAGTGCAGAGTGGAGCTTCAGAGTGCAGAGTGGAGCTTCAGAGTGCAGAGTGGAGCTTCAGAGTGGAGCTTCAGAGTGGAGCTTCAGAGTGGAGCTTCAGAGTGGAGCTTCAGAGTGGAGCTTCAGAGTGGAGCTTCAGAGTGGAGCTTCAGAGTGGAGCTTCAGAGTGGAGCTTCAGAGTGGAGCTTCAGAGTGGAGCTTCAGAGTGCAGAGTGGAGCTTCAGAGTGGAGCTTCAGAGTGGAGCTTCAGAGTGGAGCTTCAGAGTGGAGCTTCAGAGTGGAGCTTCAGAGTGCAGCTTCAGAGTGCAGAGTGGAGCTTCAGAGTGGAGCTTCAGAGTGCAGAGTGGAGCTTCAGAGTGGAGCTTCAGAGTGCAGAGTGGAGCTTCAGAGTGGAGCTTTAGAGTGCAGAGTGGAGCTTCAGAGTGGAGCTTCAGAGTGCAGAGTGGAGCTTCAGAGTGGAGCTTCAGAGTGCAGAGTGGAGCTTCAGAGTGGAGCTTCAGAGTGCAGAGTGGAGCTTCAGAGTGGAGCTTCAGAGTGGAGCTTCAGAGTGGAGCTTCAGAGTGGAGCTTCAGAGTGGAGCTTCAGAGTGGAGCTTCAGAGTGGAGCTTCAGAGTGGAGCTTCAGAGTGGAGCTTCAGAGTGCAGAGTGGAGCTTCAGAGTGGAGCTTCAGAGTGCAGAGTGGAGCTTCAGAGTGGAGCTTCAGAGTGCAGAGTGGAGCTTCAGAGTGGAGCTTCAGAGTGCAGAGTGGAGCTTCAGAGTGGAGCTTCAGAGTGCAGAGTGGAGCTTCAGAGTGCAGAGTGGAGCTTCAGAGTGCAGAGTGGAGCTTCAGAGTGCAGAGTGGAGCTTCAGAGTGGAGCTTCAGAGTGGAGCTTCAGAGTGGAGCTTCAGAGTGGAGCTTCAGAGTGCAGAGTGGAGCTTCAGAGTGGAGCTTCAGAGTGGAGCTTCAGAGTGGAGCTTCAGAGTGCAGAGTGGAGCTTCAGAGTGGAGCTTCAGAGTGGAGCTTCAGAGTGGAGCTTCAGAGTGGAGCTTCAGAGTGGAGCTTCAGAGTGGAGCTTCAGAGTGGAGCTTCAGAGCGGAGCTTCAGAGCGGAGCTTCAGAGCGGAGCTTCAGAGCGGAGCTTCAGAGCGGAGCTTCAGAGCGGAGCTTCAGAGTGGAGCTTCAGAGTGCAGATTCAGAGTGCAGATTCAGAGTGGAGCTTCAGAGTGCAGAGTGGAGCTTCAGAGTGCAGAGTGGAGCTTCAGAGTGCAGAGTGGAGCTTCAGAGTGGAGCTTCAGAGTGCAGAGTGGAGCTTCAGAGTGGAGCTTCAGAGTGCAGAGTGGAGCTTCAGAGTGCAGAGTGGAGCTTCAGAGTGCAGAGTGGAGCTTCAGAGTGCAGAGTGGAGCTTCAGAGTGCAGAGTGGAGCTTCAGAGTGCAGAGTGGAGCTTCAGAGTGCAGAGTGGAGCTTCAGAGTGCAGAGTGGAGCTTCAGAGTGCAGAGTGGAGCTTCAGAGTGCAGAGTGGAGCTTCAGAGTGGAGCTTCAGAGTGGAGCTTCAGAGTGGAGCTTCAGAGTGGAGCTTCAGAGTGGAGCTTCAGAGTGGAGCTTCAGAGTGGAGCTTCAGAGTGGAGCTTCAGAGTGGAGCTTCAGAGTGGAGCTTCAGAGTGGAGCTTCAGAGTGCAGATTCAGAGTGCAGATTCAGAGTGGAGCTTCAGAGTGCAGAGTGGAGCTTCAGAGTGGAGCTTCAGAGTGCAGAGTGGAGCTTCAGAGTGCAGATTCAGAGTGCAGATTCAGAGTGGAGCTTCAGAGTGCAGAGTGGAGCTTCAGAGTGGAGCTTCAGAGTGCAGAGTGGAGCTTCAGAGTGGAGCTTCAGAGTGCAGAGTGGAGCTTCAGAGTGGAGCTTCAGAGTGCAGAGTGGAGCTTCAGAGTGCAGAGTGGAGCTTCAGAGTGGAGCTTCAGAGTGCAGAGCGGAGCTTCAGAGCGGAGCTTCAGAGCGGAGCTTCAGAGTGCAGAGCGGAGCTTCAGAGTGGAGCTTCAGAGTGCAGAGCGGAGCTTCAGAGTGGAGCTTCAGAGTGGAGCTTCAGAGCGGAGCTTCAGAGTGCAGAGCGGAGCTTCAGAGCGGAGCTTCAGAGTGCAGAGCGGAGCTTCAGAGCGGAGCTTCAGAGTGCAGAGTGGAGCTTCAGAGCGGAGCTTCAGAGTGCAGAGTGGAGCTTCAGAGTGCAGATTCAGAGTGCAGAGTGGAGCTTCAGAGTGCAGAGTGGAGCTTCAGAGTGGAGCTTCAGAGTGGAGCTTCAGAGTGGAGCTTCAGAGTGGAGCTTCAGAGTGGAGCTTCAGAGTGGAGCTTCAGAGTGGAGCTTCAGAGTGCAGAGTGGAGCTTCAGAGTGCAGAGTGGAGCTTCAGAGTGCAGAGTGGAGCTTCAGAGTGCAGCTTCAGAGTGCAGAGTGGAGCTTCAGAGTGGAGAGTGGAGCTTCAGAGCGGAGCTTCAGAGTGCAGATTCAGAGTGGAGCTTCAGAGTGGAGCTTCAGAGTGCAGAGTGGAGCTTCAGAGTGGATCTTCAGAGTGCAGAGTGGAGCTTCAGAGCGGAGCTTCAGAGCGGAGCTTCAGAGTGGAGCTTCAGAGTGGAGCTTCAGAGTGGAGCTTCAGAGCGGAGCTTCAGAGTGCAGAGTGGAGCTTCAGAGTGGAGCTTCAGAGTGGAGCTTCAGAGTGGAGCTTCAGAGTGGAGCTTCAGAGTGGAGCTTCAGAGTGGAGCTTCAGAGCAGAGCTTCAGAGCGGAGCTTCAGAGCGGAGCTTCAGAGCGGAGCTTCAGAGCGGAGCTTCAGAGCGGAGCTTCAGAGCGGAGCTTCAGAGCGGAGCTTCAGAGTGCAGAGTGGAGCTTCAGAGCGGAGCTTCAGAGTGGAGCTTCAGAGTGGAGCTTCAGAGTGGAGCTTCAGAGTGGAGCTTCAGAGTGGAGCTTCAGAGTGGAGCTTCAGAGTGGAGCTTCAGAGTGCAGCTTCAGAGTGCAGCTTCAGAGTGCAGCTTCAGAGTGCAGCTTCAGAGTGGAGCTTCAGAGTGCAGCTTCAGAGTGGAGCTTCAGAGTGGAGCTTCAGAGTGCAGAGTGGAGCTTCAGAGTGCAGAGTGGAGCTTCAGAGTGCAGAGTGGAGCTTCAGAATGCAGAGTGGAGCTTCAGAATGCAGAGTGGAGCTTCAGAATGCAGAGTGGAGCTTCAGAGTGTCAAGAGCAATGCCAATAGCTCTAACTTTAACAAAGGCAAAACCATTGCATTGTAAATGCTTGTTATTTTACCGAATCACATGCTCATGCTGCTGCCTGGTTTGTCTACATGCACACAGGCAGAATCACTCGGTACAAAATGGCTCCTGTTCACTCGTCAGTACGGTCTTGCGCCGCCCCACCTTCCCCCTGCCAAATACATTCATTCCAAATACTGCTTATTTTCATATCAGACTGACTTCTCACATCTGGGATAGCAGGGGCACCTTCCACAGTGATTAGTGCTTCACAAAAAATAATTCTCGGCTAGCGCTCAGAAGCCTTGAAGCTTTGATTGAATGACACTGCAGTTTGATGCCCCGCTCGTTTTTTGATGCTATGCGTTCCAGACACTGATTTTATTAAGACTCACTTGGAGCTCTAAACTGTCACTTGATCTTTCTTTGGGTCATTTCGTTTGCCCGGAAGGACTAACATATCTGTGAAACCTCTTCTTTTATAGTTTGAGCATCGTCTTCGTTTAGCAGGATAACATTATACATTTGAAAATACAAATATCCGGGAAGAGCAGAGAGCAAATCTCCGCGATGTTGGGCATTCTCCTATCATAAAGGAAGCGTGTTGGTGGGACCTGTGGCATCTAACGCATCATTTAACCCTATATGCGTGGGCACCTACCACAATAATGTATAGGATGAGTTTGTTCCGTTCCCGTTTTTAATTTGATGTAAAACTCAAATCACTGCACACTCTCTACTACACACTCTCTACTACACACTCTCTACTACAGTCACTACTCTCTACTACACACTCCCTACTACAGTCACTACTCTCTACTACACATTCTGCTACACACTCTCTACTACAGTCACTACTCTCTGCTACGCACTCTACTCTCTACTACACTCTACTACACACTCTCTACTACACACTCTGCTACACACTCTCTACTACAGTCACTACTCTCTGCTACGCACTCTACTCTCTACTACACACTCCACTACACACTCTCTACTACACACTCTCTACTACAGTCGCTACTCTCTACTACACACTGTACTACACACTCTACTACAGTCGCTACTCTCTACTACACACTACTACACACTCTCTACTACAGTCACTACTCTCTACTACACACTCACTACACACTCACTACTACAGCCACTACTCTCTTCGACACACTCTATACTAGACACTCTCTACTACACACTATCTACTACAGTCACTACTCTCTACTACACACTGTACTACACACTCTACTACAGTCACTACTCTCTACTACACACTACTACACACTCTCTACTACAGTCACTACTCTCTACTACACACTCTACTACACACTCACTACACACTCACTACTACAGCCACTACTCTCTTCGACACACTCTATACTAGACACTCTCTACTACACACTATCTACTACAGTCACTACTTACTACACTCTCTACTACACACTCTACTACACACTCTACTACACACTCCACTACACACTCTACTACACACTCTACTACACACTCTACTACACACTCTACATTACACACACTACATTACACACTCTACATTACACACTCTACATTACACACTCTCTACTACACACTCTCTACTACACACTCTCTACTACACACTCTACACTACACACTCTACACTACACACTCTACTACACTCTACTACACACTCTGCTACACACACGCTCTACTACACACTCTACTACACACCCTCTACTACTCTCTACTACTCTACTACACATTCTCTACTACTCTACTACACACTCACTACTTTCTACTACACTCTACTACAGACTCTCCACTCTCTACTCCACACTCTCTACTCCACACTCTCTACTTCAATATCTCTAATTCAATCTCTCTACCTCAATCTCTCTACCTCAATCTCTCTACCTCAATCTCTCTACTTCAATCTCTCTACTTCAATCTCTCTACTTCACATTCTGTATTACACACTCTCTACTACACACTCACTACTCTCTACTACACACTCTCTACTACACACTCTACTACACTCCCTACTACACATTCTCCTACACACTCTACTACACACTCTACTACACACTCACCACTCTACTACACACTCACCACTCTACTACACACTCACTAGTCTCTACTGCTCACTCTCTACTACACACTCTCTACTACACACTCTCTACTACACACTCTCTACTACACACTCTCTACACTACACACTCTCTACTACACACTCTCTACTACACACTCTCTACTACACACTCTCTACTACACACTCACTACTCTACTACACACTCACTACTCTCTACTACACACTCACTACTCTCTACTACACACTCTACTACTCACTTACTACTCTCTACTCACTCTCTACTACTCACTACTACTCTCTCTACTACTCACTACTACTCTCTCTACTACTCACTCTCTACTACTCACTCTCTACTACTCACTCTCTACTGCTCATGACAATGCCATTTATTTATCTGTTTCCAAAACCAACACATAAATAAAACATTTGTCATTTACAATGCCAAAAGCGCTAACTTTTGCAAAGGCGAGACCGTTGCATTGTAAATGCTTGTTTTTTGATGGCACTATTACATGTCAAGTTATTTCACAGTTATTTTAAATGGGACGAGCAATTTTTTGTCCAGTCATCTGGAACTTCAATGGGAAATTGTGCTGCACCATCCTACGCCAATATCTTCATGCACCGTTTTGAGTTGGACCACTTATTGAACCACCTGGAATGAAATCAAAACTTGATTATGTACAAAAGGTGCATTGATGAAATTTTCATTCTTTGGAAAGGTATGGAAACAACACTTACAATGGCCATTAACAAACTGAACAAAGTCAATGAAAGAATAAGTTTCACATCTACCATTCACAAGCATGAAATATCTTTTCTGGATGTTCTAGTAACGAACCATGATGGAACCATAAAAAAGCAACGACAGAAACAATCTTTTACACTACACCAGTTTTCATCAGCCTGCTTTAAAAAAACATATAACGGGGCAGTATACACAGTGCACAGTATGTACTGCCCCGTTGGTCAGTATACTTGTTTTTCTTTGATTCACACGCTTGTAGGACAGCAAGAGGCACACTGTAGCACCACTGTTGCAGTTAGCTATATTTGGGTTGATTAGTTTATTTGTTATGAAAGGTGTGCGCTTCCAACCCCATATATTTAATTAAAAAAACATCTGCCATTTTCTCAATTATTACACATTAGAAGAATCTTACAATGAACACATGAACACAACAGTGAAAAAATTTAAAGAGGATATCCTGAGAAAATCTTGAAATAAAGCAATGGAACGAGTTCAGAATTTGAAAAAAGAAGGATCTACTTACGTCCAAACAAAAAAGTGACGAACAACGACCGGTATTCCTCTCAGAATTTTCGACAAGAAGCCACAGAATCAAAAAATCCATATTGAGACACTGGTCCCTACTCTCATTAGAAGATTTTAAAGGGCTTTTTTTAAAAAAAAAACCAACCAAGATTTGCATACTCACGTACACGCAATTAGAAAGAACTGCTACAAAAGAAAGAAGAAAAAACTATAACCAGGTACCGTGGTACCCTTCCATGTCACAATTGCAGTAATTGCAACGCCATAATCAAGGGCAATGAGATTGTTCACCCAACAAAGAGAACCCCAATCAAACTAAAAGTAACTGGTACATGTGACAGCAGCAATCTTATATACATGTTGAAATGCCCCTGTGGACAAGCATATGTTGGAAAAACTCAAATAAAAATAAAAACACGAGTTATAGAACACAAAAGCAACATACGGTTAAAAAACACCAAACCCACAGTGGCAACCCATTTCAACTCCCACAACCCTGTATTCTGGAAAATGTTCTAATTCTCCCGGGAAAAGACAATCCACAACACTTACTGAGAAGACAGACATTTTGGCTAAATCATCTGAATACCTTACCCCGCAAGGGACTCAATGAATTCATGGAATTTAGTTGCTTCTTATAAATCATGATTGCATCTGCCTACACCCCATTGAGGATGAAGAGACTACCTCTTTGTACACATGGTTTTAGTGGAACGCCTGTTTGTATACTACAAGAGTTTACCTGCGTTTATATACAGGGATCAGCCCTTCAGAATACATCACCATTATTATTCTGTACATTTCACAGTCCTAATGTCAACGTTATTACCATATTTTGTAACATAAGCATTCATTATGATCGTTAATAAGTGGCACATTGGAGGAGGAGCCAAGATGGCGACTGGTGAAGACGTGTAGGCTCCCGGCTCCGGCAGCTACCTTTCCTCCGCGCCGGTATCCTGAATCCTATCCTGTTATTTTTGACGGCGGAATGCGCGCTACGTTGTGCTGACTTATTTCATCTTTCCCGGGCCTCTCAGCTCACCCGGCAGCCGGAGATAAGTGATAGATGACTTTGAGCCCTGGCCCCGGGACTACGCCATCGACCGTCCCCGAGTCTGGGAGGCTGAGGGGCGGCCGTTTTGCCCGCGATCCGCCGACACTGAGAGGGTGGCAATCTCCCCCCGAGTCGGACTCCTGGTTGTGCTGCCTGCTGTAGAACGCCGCGATCAGCGCCCTGTGGTCTATTACCCCTCGAGACGCTTCGCAAGCAACGCGTCTTTGTTTGAGGCGGGTGGCGAGAGAGAAGGAGCACACGGCCATGTTGGGAAGACGTTGGATGCCCGCTCCCATGGCCCGGTGCGACGGCTTGTAGCGCTGCAGTCCTCAGTTTCGACAGCCTGACCTTCATCGATTTCACGGGCTTGGAGCCCTGTGCTGTTGACTGATCGCGCTGCACTCGCCTTGCAGTTTGCTCTGTGTCTTGATCATCAGGATGGGGTCTACTGCCTCAGAGACTGGGGGCGAGCACCCGTCCCTGTCTGCCGGCTATGTCGCCCGACGAGCACTGGGGGCCAGTTTGCTTGTTCCTTTCCGGGAACATGAATGCGAGAGGCTCCAACCACCGCTCTCCTACGAAACTATCCTGGCCGCCCTATCTGACTTTAGAACGGAAATGTGTGCGGGTTTTCGAGCGCTGGGTGATTGCCTTGATACAATGGCGTCTGATCTACGGAGGGATCGTAATGTGGAGGGCCAGCCAAATCTGGGACTATCTTCATCTGAACCTACGGGGGACGCAGTGCCTTTCTTTCCTGGCGGTGAAGAAGTGATTTTCTCTGCCTCTACGGACGCCTGCCACCGGCCGACCAGTGTATTTGCCTGTGATACTTTGTTTCCCTTGTCTCCGGGACTTGTCACTCTGCCGCCTGCAACAGTGTTACTGCCTCATGCCCGGGACTTGCAGCAGCTGGCCCCCTTGGTGGATTTCCCATTGTTGCCTTCATTCTGCGCTCCGGAGACCCCATATTTCCCCGATGGCCCATGGAACTTAATTGTGAAGGACAAAGGATTTACTGGTGACGTTCAATGGCCCTTTTGTTTGACTGGTTTACTCTCCTTCTATATGCGGCCATGTTGGTTCTTTGTCTTGGTGGGGGCGGGCCTTCTTCTTGCGCTTTATTTTGGGGTCTGTCCGAGGTCGGGTCAGGGCTAGGTTCTTCTTATGCTGTCGGTTGTTTGGCTGGTTGGACCGGGATTGGAAGTGGTACACACTTGTTTAAGTCACACACATTATAATGTCTTTCCCTAACTGCTTTTGTATTAATATCTGATTCTCAGTAATCGCAAATTGTGTGGGATTGTGTTTCTGACTGGGGGGCCGGGAATGTTTGGATTGGCTCCTCCTCCCGCTTCACTTGTAGTCTTTGAGAGTCGCAGATTAGAATGGCCTATTCTCACTCTCTATATTTCAAAGTTATATTTTTATTATTTTCTTCTCTTTTCCTTCTTCTCTTCCTTACTTGAACTACATTTCGGGTTCTTTATGGGGCGACAGGCACATTGTCGGGGGGGGTAGGCCGTAGCCTCCGCATTGGTGTAGGGTGGGGGGGTAGATTTTATTTTCCTTATTTAGTTTCTATGGGCCTTTTCTCTCACTTTTCTGCGCTTTCTCGTACTGTTTTCCTTTCTGGGTCTGTGATAGAGGATGGTTGGGAGTGGGTGGCGCTGGGAGTGGCACGAGCGTGGTTCCTGTTGTCCGCTTTATTTTTCTACTGTATTGCCACTCTGATGGTGTGCTTCACGTAATTGCTGCTATTATTCCTGCTGCCTACTCATGTGGAACTAATGTACGGACTCGGATCTCCTTTACACCTATCCTTCATTGACTTCTATTTAATCGGGGAAAAAAAAAACTTTAAAATTTAACCTTTACTGCTCCTTTTCCCTGGCGACATGTCTTTTCCAGCGTAACTGTTATTAATTGTTGCTATATCACCTGATGCCGTTGGGGAACCGTATTGCTAGCACCTGTGCTTAAAAGTACTGTGGCCGGCCGGATGGTTGTAGGCCCGTATTTGTTTTTCTGTAACATGCGCAATAAAGGTTTTCAAAAATTAAAAAAAAAATAAAAAAATAAGTGGCACATTAATAGTTGTCTGCTAAATTTCAGTGTTATTCTTTGTTAAATTTCAATGTTAATTTTATTGATCACCAGCGCTGAACATATTGGGAGTGGGACACCACTTGATACATAATTTTCGTTGTGAACTTCAGGATTTCATCATATGACCACACCCCCTAACCAGCATCACATTTTTATCAACACCCCAGCATTACCAGGAGTGTTCACATAATGTTAAGCATGATTACCTCATTCCAGACCAAGCCTCGGCACCACCAGGAGTGTTTACATATTGTTGAGGGTGATCACCATATTTCAGACCATGCCGGATATACCCCATGAAATGAGCAATTCGTTCGTTATGCGTTCCAACAATTACACTGTACAGAGTTCTTTAGCTATCCTTTTTTTATTTACATCTTTTTTCAAGCCCACACACTAGACCTATTAATATTTTTAACAAACCACCCGGATACGCCTGTTTTCCATGCATACAGGCGTGGAACGTAGTCTTTCTACACTGGCCATGATCACATGACTGATACTTCCGATATGTGCCAGAATGCCGCCCAGATAACCCGAACTCACACATCCACGCAGATGCGATCGTTAAGCACACTACAAAGAAACTCTGGTGAGTGTTTTTAACCAAGATCCCTGTATCTATGACACTGTCGTTTAGATGATACAGTGTGAACAACATTTTTATGTTAATTCACAGGTTATTCCAGACTACACAAGTAGTGCGTTTCAATAGTGGATGATCTTCTTTATGGTCCTCCGTCCGAAAAGGACATTGAATCAGCGATTAAGGCCCTACGAGCTTCTGGAGCAATGGGTCCGGATGAGCTTCCCATCTCTGTTATACAACAACATAGTAAGATGTGGAGCAAAATTCTGTCTCCAGTTTTTAACTTCTGCTTTTATAGTAAAACTGTTCCTCCTTCTTGGAGGGGAAGCATATTAGTCCCCTTATTTAAGAAGGGAGCACGTAATAGGCCTCAGAATTATCGTCAAATCGCCCTCCTGGATGCCATTGGCAAGGTTTTTTCAAAATGTATTTTAAAATTAACTCAAGAGTGGGTGTCAAGAGACGATATTTTGCCCTTCGAGCAGACAGGGTTTAGACAGAGACATAGCACCTTAGACAACCTGACAGCATTGCAGGTTATAACAGAGAAATATGTTAAAATTCGTGGAGGGAGAGTCTATGGCGCCTTTATAGATTTCTCCACAGCATTTGATAAAGAAGATCGATCTTTGCTGTGGAGGAAGGTATTAAATCTTGGCATGCCCTCCACTCTTTTGGAGTTAATACGTGCATTACACTCCTAAACCTGGTGCAGAGTTCTGTTAGGTGGGGAAAGAGGCCTATCGCAAGAAATTAAAACAGCAAATGGGCTAAAACAAGGCTGCTTATTGGCCTTTCTACTGTTTTCCCTTTATATAACCGATTTACCCCTATCCCTGTCTGAAAGTGATGGAATTGCTCCAATGTTGGGGGGTGTCCCAATTGTTTGCCTAATGTATGCTGACGATATACTGATTTTAGACCTAACACCTAAAGGTCTAAATAACCGTCTGCACGCCTTATACAAATATGCCGAAGCACAGCACTTAACGATAAATGTTTCAAAAAGCAAAGTAATGTGTATGGTGGGAAGAAAAAAGTTGAAATATGCGAATTTCCCATGGTCCGTAGGGGGGCAGAGATTGGAAGTGGTACAATCTTATGTCTTCCTCGGAAAAATTGTTACGGCTAATTTAAGCGAGAAGGCCCATATAGCCAATAATACTCGGAAAACAATTATCCAAGGAAAAAGTCTGGTCTCTCTATACAAGGCTACTGGTAGACGGCATTTTGCAATCTTGTTGGAAGTATATCGTGCAAAAATGTCTGCATCTTTACTATATGGCATGGGAATAGTAGATATAAAAACTTGAGGCTTTTTAAACTCCACGGAAGGCAAAATTCTGCGTAGTCTCATCATGGTTAATACTGCGTGCTCTACAGCAGCTCTTAGACTGGAATTCGGTCTTCGAAGCAGTTGGGTCCAAGGTATAGCTGGAATAGTGCGCTGGGTTTTAAACATTGCACAGGGGTAGCCAGGCACCCTGAGATATATCATAAAAACTGAGTTGCTTGGAAATCTCAAAGAATATTCAACAACTGTAAAAAATTTCAGAACTGCAGTTAATATTCTTGAACTTGATGAATCTGTTTTATTCACCCTATCCACACATCAGTTGAAAACTATCCTGAAATCAGCCTCTTGGGAATTAAGCTTCAGGTTGGACAGGGAATCACGTACCCTAAAAAAAGGTGTCTTTCTGGCCGCAGATTCCTGCCAAATGAGAATTGCCCAACCATATGTAACCTGGAATCTCCATCATGGGGTACGGCGATTCTTTCTTTTATTAAGGCAGGATCTACTTCCGTTGAACGCTTTGACAGCCAGATGGCACGGCTCTTCAGCCTTATGTGATCTTTGTATTAATAGTAATCAGGATATTAATCATGTTCCTTTTGTGTGCCCAGCTCTACTTGCATTTAGGCGCAAGTGGCTGAGACCTATCTGTTTTCAATTGGGTATTTCCTCTGCTATCTCCTTTTTAGATGCCATTCATAATCACCCCAATGAACTGTTCTGTTATAAAAATTTTAACTTCTTTAAAACTTTTCTAGTTCTATATTAATTATGATGGGAAATGTTCATTGTTAAATGTTGATTGAATAATGTTTGTGTGCAAATGTATTTAATTGTTTTAATCTTTATGTGGATCTCATACGAGTTCCGAAATCATAAATAAATAAACTTGAAACTTGCGTTTCATCATTATCGTAAGTTGATTTTGTTCCTTACGTTAGAACACTCATTCACCGTCATATTTTTTACTTGCTGGTAGTTACTTGGAGTGATTTTCCTTTTAAAATTATAGAGACGGTCACTTGCATTCCTTGCCGTGACACGTTTTGTCAAACGTTATTCACCATGTAAGCCATAAAGGTTAGTACTATTTGGCACATTATGAGTTAAACGTTCTACACTCTTATTCGGACACCGCACTAATGTTTAAATGCTTGACTGTATTTTTCCAAGTCCGTCGGTACACTTTTCACCACACGCTTCTGCGAATTACAACGGCATGATCATGCACTTTCACTGTGTATTCTCTCCCCAAAAGCATCAGTACACATCCACTACCGATTTTTTTAATGGCAATGGTGCACACACATACCCCTAGAGGTCACTATCCT
Organism: Lissotriton vulgaris; assembly: GCF_964263255.1. Taxonomy (NCBI): domain Eukaryota; kingdom Metazoa; phylum Chordata; class Amphibia; order Caudata; family Salamandridae; genus Lissotriton; species Lissotriton vulgaris. The sequence continues at coordinate 1,714,258,305 of NC_141694.1, read as the reverse complement.
CTTCGTTACATTTTTCAACTGTTGCATGTTTCATGGCACCAAGTCCTTTTTTTTCTAGTTTGCAGGTTTTTTCATTCCATTCATCAAACAATTTCAAACGTCAGTAATTCAACAGAATAGATTATTTACAGCAGCTCATCCTGTACCACTAATTGAAATGTTTCATTTTATGCTTTCAGAATTTAATCCCCTGATGAAGGACAAACCCGAAATGCATTGTGCAGAAATGTTCATATAAACCTGCAAGTTCTATAAACTAAAACAGTTGGGACCTCAGAATCTTGTAAACTAAGGGCCTGATTAAGACTTTGGTGCTGTGGGAGCAGGCCGACCTGCTCCCTCGCCGCTAAAGCAGTGTGAGCACCACCTGCCAGATAAGGAGTTTTCTTGTGTCTGGCGAGCCGGCGAGCGTTTCTTTGGCGGTCCCACAGCGGTGCCTCTGAAAAAGGGCATGGCAGTGGTAGCGTCAAAGACAGTTCCTGCTTAGCATGGACTCTGCAGTCCATGCTGTGTGGGAACTACTGGGGTGCATGCACACAAGGGGACATCTGCGTGCAACCCGTGGCTCTGTAGGGCTCCCTTTGTTTCCTCTCCGCCACAGTTTTCATGGGAGGCTCACCGCCATGAAAACCATGACTGAGAGGAAACTCATAATATGTTTGATGGTGCCGCAGCAGCACCGCCCAGCATATTATGTCCTCAAGACTGTTGCAACTCCGCCAGGGATCTCTGATCCCTGGCAGTTGTGACAGTCTCATGGTGGTGCAACTACCTAACTTGTAATAGGGCGGTCGGATTGCCTCTGATCCGGTGCCCATACTGCCACCTTGGCTAGTCATAATCAGCCCCTTGGTATGACTGAACTTAAGGATTATATTATGATAATATTTTGCTAACTACGTCCGTGCTTTGTGTTCTGATGTCCAATGTGGCAATAATGAAACACCCCAAAAAATGTTTAAAGAGGACTTACGGATAAGAAACTTACCTTTAAAATAGTTTTGAGCTAGTTCAATCAATCAATCAATCGGAGTACTTGTAGAGCGCGCTACTTACCCGTGAGGGTCTCAAGATGCTGAGGGGAGGGGGTGCTGCTACTGCTCGAAGAGCCAGGTCTTGAGGAGTCTTCTGAAGGCGAGTAGGTCTTGGGTCTGCCATATGTGGGTAGGGATGGTGTTCCAGATCTTGGTGGCGAGGTAGGAGAAGGATCTGCCGCCGGAGGTCGTTCGTTGAATGCGGGGGACAGCAGTGAGGGTGAGGCTGGCTGAGCGGAGCTGGCGGTTGGGGTGTAGAAGCTGAGTCTGCTGTTAAGGTAGGCTGGTCCGGCGTTGTGGAGTGGTTTGTGTGCGTGGGTGAGGAGCTTGAAGGTGATCCTCTTGTCGATGAGAGCCAGTGTAGGTCTCTCAGGTGGGGGGTGATGTGGCTGCGGCGGGGGGCGTTGACGATCAGTCGGGCGGAGGCATTTTGGATGCGTTGTAGTCATCGTAGGCGTTTGGCTGGGATTCCTGCGTAGAGTGCATTGCCGTAGTCCATACTGCTGCTGACGAGGGCCTGTGTCACCGTTCTTCTTGTTTCGGTCGGGACCCACTTGTAGATCCTGCATAGCATGCAGAGGGTGTTGTAGCAGGAGAAGGAGACGGCGTTGACCTGCTTAGCCATGGAGAGGGAGGAGTCGAGGATGAATCCTAGGTTGCGTGCATGGTCAGTGGGTGTTGGTGCTGTTCCCAGTATGGTCGGCCACCAGGAGTCGTCCCAGGCTGAGGGGGTGGATCCGAGGATGAGTACCTCCGTCTTGTCCGAGTTCAGCTTCAGACGGTTGCTCCTCATCCAGTCGGCGACGGCCTTCATTCCCCCGTGGAGGTTGGTTTTAGCGGTGTGTGGGTCCTTGGTGAGGGAGAGGATGAGCTGGGTGTCGTCGGCGTAGGAGATGATGTTGAGGTTGTGCTGGCGGGCCACTTGTGCGAGGGGGGCCATGTAGATGTTGAACAGCGTCGGGCTGAGGGTTGAGCCCTGGGGAACGCCGCAGATGATGTCAGTGGCTTCGGATCGGAAGGGTGGGAGGCGGACGCTCTGGGTTCTGCCGGAGAGAAAGGACGTGGTCCAGTCAAGGGCCTTCTCTTGGATTCTGGCTTCTAGGAGGCGTGTATTTAGAGTGCGATGGCAGACCGTGTCGAAGGCAGCCGATAGGTCCAGGAGGATGAGGGCTGATGTTTCGCCGTTGTCTAGTTGGCGTCTGATGTCGTCTGTGGCGGCGATGAGGGCTGTCTCGGTGCTGTGGTTTCGTCTAAATCCGGACTGGGACGGGTCCAAGATGTTGTTGTCTTCCAGGTGGCGGGCCAATTGCATGTTGACGATTTTCTCGATGACCTTTGCCGGGAACGGGATCACGGAGATGGGCCTGAAGTTCTTGAGGTCCTTGGGGTCCGCCTTGGGCTTCTTTAGGAGGGCGTTGATTTCGGCGTGCTTCCAGCTTTCCGGGAATGTCGCTGTTTCGAAGGAGATGTTGATGACCTTACGTGGTTGGGGTGTGATGGCTGCGTCTGCTTTGTTGAATACGTGGTGTGGGCACAGGTCTGAAGGAGATCCTGAGTGGATGGAGTTCATGACCTTGCGCGTCTCGTCGTCGTTGACGTATGGCCAGGAGGTCAGGCGGATGGCGTTGGTGGTGTTCGCAGGGGAGGTAGAGTCTGGCGTAGTTGGGCGGTTGTGGTGTTGAAGCTGTTGTGGATGTCCGCTATCTTGCAGTGGAAGAAGATGGCTAGTGAGTCGCACAGTTCTTGTGAGGGCGGGATGTCGTTGGCGCTGGGGTTGGAGAGTTCCTTTACGATGCTGAAGAGCTCTTTGCTATCGTGTGCATTGTTGTCCAAGCGGTCTTTGAAGGAGGATCTCTTGGCTAATCTGATGAGGTGGTGATGTCTGCATTCGAAACCACCATCGCATTGAGACGCCGGACTCGCGGCGGAGAGGAACAGGACGTCCAGGAACATTCGAACGTTTGATCGCATATACCGTGGCAACTACTTGAGTGCGGATTGCCGAGGCAGAAACCGGAAAATATGTCAGCATTGACATTTGTAAACAACAACTGTTCCTGTTCCTTTCTTGCGCATTAATACGGCGCACAGAACACGTTAATTTTTTGCATACAGAAGACTCAGGAGAGGATCAATATTCTCACAAGACAGAAAAGATATCCTTACCGGGTTGGAATTATCACCGGTTAAGTGGAACTACAATATACGCCATTATCACGAGAAAGCCCTGAAGATTCAGAGCGATCTGTACTCTGACGGAACACGTGTCGGCTGGCGTGGTATAGCTTGAGCAATAAATAGAAAATATTGCTCACACAAGAAGAAGTGGACATTAATTCCTATGATTATATTGATCGGACTGACCATTACACTACTCAGTGTTTGATTCTAATAGTGTGTGTGCATGGGAATTTGTTTTTCAATGTCTGCGGGTGGTGTCCTTGTGGGCTGCGTGGTTGTCCGTTGTCCAGTGTGCGTTCGTGAAGCCATATTTTCTCCAGTTTCCGGCCTGCACGTTTGGAGGTCTGGAGCTTGTCTGTGAACCAGGTGGCTCTCTTGCTGGCATGACTGTTCGAGGGTTTCTTGAGAGGGGCGAGGGTGTTGGCGCAGTTGTCGATCCACAGCCTGAGGTTGCGGGCTGCGGCTTCTCGGTCGGTGGGTGGATTCTGGACGAGGGTGGTGATCAGCCTTTGGTGACTTTGCTCCAGCAGCGGCGAGGCAGCTGTTTGGTGCAGTGGTGTGTGTTTGGTTTCTTGAAGGTGAAATTAATGCAGCGGTAGTCGGTCCAGTGGAGTTCGGTGGTGTGGTCGAAAGTTAGGTGTGTGCCTTTAGAGAAGACAGGGTCCAGCGTGTGGCCGGCGGCCAGGGTGGGTGCGGTGACGAGTTGTTTGAGGCTGAGGTTGGCGATCAGGGTGGCGGAGTTGGCGTCAATGTTGTTTTCAAGGTGGAAGTTCAGGTCCCGAGGAGGATGTAGTCCGTGGAGGCAAGTGCGTGGGTGCTGGCGAGGTCAGCGATGGAGGCGCTGAACTGAGCCTGGGGGGTCTGTAGATGAGAGTTCCTCTGAGGGTGGTGTTGGGGTCGGTGTGGATCCGGAAGTGCAGGTGTTCGGCGGTGTGGAGGGTGGCGACCGCTTGGGTGGCGACCTTGAGGGTGGACTTGTGGACGATGGCTATTCCTCCTCCGGTTACGTTGGCGCGATCCCTGCACGTGATCTTGTAGCGTCCGGGATGGCTATGGTGATGTCAGGCGCCGAGGAGTCATTCCACCAGGTCTTGGTCAGGAAGGCCACGTCTGGAGCGGAGGTATCGAGCAGATCCCAGAGCTCGACTGCGTGTTTGCGAGCGGAGCGGGTGTTGAGGAGTATGCAGCGGAGGTGGTTGGGTCCAGTCCTTGGTTCTGTCGCAGGTGAAGCTGCAGGTGCGGCAGGTTACGGCCGGCGTTGAGTGCGTGGAGGCTGCTGGCGTCGTAGTGGAGTCTGGTGTCGTGGCGTTCGTGGGGTCCAGGGGTTCGGGCGCAGACGGGCTTGCCTTAGGCGGGCCTTTGGCGTACCAGCGGCGCGGCCGCGCAGCTGTTGCCATTTGAAGGGGAGCTGGGAGGGAGGAGCAGCTGGGAGGCGGGAGGCAGGAGACTGCGAATGGGCGTGTGGGGGCGGGGCCGCAGGGGCAACATCGCCGGGAAATGAGCAGTGGGCACGGGGGGCGAGGGGAAGAACAGCGCCCCTGAATGGGCAGAATACAGACCAGGATGCGGGCACAAGCGCTGGTGGAGCTGCAGCGGGGAGGAGCGACCTACCTGGCAAGGTCAAGGGTCGCTCTCCTCACCACGCAGCTGCCGCCATTTGAAGGGGAGCTGGGAGGGAGGAGCAGCTGGGAGGCGGGAGGCAGGGGACTGCGAATGGGCGCGGGCCGCAGGGGCAGCAGCGGCGGGAAATGAGCAGGGGGCACAGGGGGCCGAGGGAAAGAACAGCTCCCAGTAATAGGCAGAATACAGACCAGGATGCGGGCACGAGCGCTGGTGGAGCTGCAGCGGGGGGGAGCGACCTACCTGGCAAGGTCAAGGGTTTGCACTTGAACTGATGCCCTTTCTGCTTCACCACTTCTTCTCCGAGTATCCTAGGCATCGCGTCTTAGATTGATGCAAGTTCCATAAATAGTTACTGTGGGACAGTAGGAAAAGTGTTTCTTCATGAGAGTAAATGATTTCAAGTGTTATTATCAACTTGGACCACTGTTCAAAGAGGTGCAGTTTCTGGCTTGTATTCCTGGAACTCCACTCAAGCAATTGTATCAGAAAATGCAGTTAAAGAAAGGTTTGTATACATCAATATAGTTTGTGAGGTGGTTTACCTACAGTGTAGTTACTCGTGCAGATCTCCTGAAGCCTAGGCTAGCTCCATTTGGGTTGTAGACCCTTCTAGACTAGATCAATCAAGCAGACTGCAGGAGTGCAGTTCGAGGCTGGTACTCAGTAAACCTAACCTACCTAACCCATTTGCAAATCAGGAGAGGAACTTAGGTGGGTTGTTACAAAGTGGCGTGGGCCCAACAAAGGGTACTTGACCAGGAGGAAAAGATAGTAAATGTAGACCAAGTACGGTTATGCATCTTTAAACTGGTGCTGTAGATGGCCCTGCATGTCTGTCTGCGAGCACCCAGTGGGGTCTGAAGTAAACGTGAAGAGGACCTTTTAATTTGTGCGGTGTCTGCCATTAAAGTATTTTCATTATATTCATACATACGCAGTTTCTCTGCAGCGGTGTGGTATTGTGTTACCAATTTGTAAAGAGAAATCTAAGCTTTTTCGTTTTAGACACAGCAAGTTTAAAAGGAAACCAGGAACGACAACAGTCTCTCAAAATTTTTAATTCCTGTTTAAAAGCAGACAAAGTGAGCAAATATTCATGGAAAAGACAACTGTACTGTCACTTTAAGTTGATTTCCTGAGTGCATTGGTGTGGAAGGTTTAAAAAAACAAGGGAGGTTTATTTTTCTGATTTAGGAAGTTCTTGACATTAAGGCACATGACATGGAGTTGCTAAATGTCTAGACATTGAACATCACAACACACTGTGTCGAAACACGCAATATCAAAAGGATCAGAGCCAGGCATATTTGTGCCACTAAAACCTTTGCTGCAGGATCAAACACATAGATGTCCATTAGGTTTCTGTCTACTGGAACTTCTTTCCAGAAATATTTCTTACTGATTGATCTTGACAAGAATGCCTCAAGGAAGTCGTCAGCAAGGCATGGTGAGTCCAGCTTTTCACTTTGGGGTCATGTTAACCAAAGTAGAGCTGTTTCCCAGTTAGGACAGTCCTCCTTGTTTTTTACCTAAAATACATCAAAGACCTTGTACTTCAATGTGCCTCAGAAGGATTCCACTAAAAAGCCATGTTGTAGACACTACTGACAGACTTCCAGGTATCTCAGTCCAGAGTTAACACATTAGATGAGATTGCTTTGTTTCACATGGTCTTAACCAGAGCCACGACAAAGGTCGGCATTTGATCCTCTTGCACCGGGCTTCATTATTTCATATTTTCTTCACGAACCATTGGGCACCAGCAAGCTCTCTTATGCTGTTGGGTCTGGGGCTCCTTTAACCCACCATGGATCTACATTTGTCTTCCACAGCGATGAAGGTGAAAACTTAATAAATATATATATATATATATATATATATATATATATATATATATATATATATATATATATATATATCCTACTGGCGGTCGCCAGTAGGTAGTTATAGTTAGGATTTTTTTCAATGTTAAATCTCAAAATTCTATTTGGAATAACTTTGGCTTCGGTTGACGAATCTGCCTGAAAATTTCCTCAAAATGGCCTCGCGGCGCCCCGGTCCTTCCCTCAAAGTTTGGGGGGGATTCGTCAAGCGGGGGCCGAGATAAAAGGGGGGTCCCAAAACGCGTTTTCTCCATGTTAATTTCCATAGGGCGTCGATTTCACTTTTAGCCCGAACGGCTGAATGGATTTACACCAAACTTGGCAAAATTGTAGGGACTGGTAGCCCAATGTGCCTTTGCTATGTTTGCTATGCCTCAAGATATGTGCTCCAGTGGATTTTGAGTAATTTAGGTTAAAAAAAATATATATATCTATAGGCGCGCTCCGGTACGCGCACCGGGCGTGCCACGCGACTTGCGCACGGAAAGCTGATTGGCTCTCGGGTGTCTGTAAACATTCTAAACAGTCCGGAGCGGCCGCCATCTTGTGTCTCGGTAGGATCGAGACATGAGAGGTGGCCAAAACAAAGGGGGAAATGACCATAAGGGGGCAGAGTAGACACCCCCTGTCCTCATAGGTTTGATGTGGGGGCCATTAAAGGGCCCGCGGGGTCTCAATTTTTTTTTCTTCGATTTTCGCAGGGGAAGCGCCCGGTACGCGCACCCGGGAGCGCACCGGGGAGCGTACTATGGGGAAAAAAAATCACTTTAAAAAATTGTATGTTTATTAATTGTTTTTTTTGTTGTTTTTTTTAATTTTATTTAAGTACCTACATGTAGGTACCAATGCAGAGACTTAAATGTAATGTACACCATCTCCTCTGTAGATATCTTGCATGTTGTTATCGAAGTTATTGTGGTATATGGAATCCATAACATAGTCTGTCAGGAAAGCAGAAACAGATCTTTTAAGCACTCCCTGAGAAGTCCTAGGGGATCATGGGTAGTCTATCCTGATCCCTTATGATGAAAAAGAGGTGTAAAATACACATTGGAGATAATATTTAAGGTATAATGTGGCGCAGGGTTTTAAAAAGTGACCCATCTACCTAGATGCGTCACTTTTTAAATATAGCGATGGTACTTTCCCCATGTGAAAGGACGCATTACTGGAGTTGCGTCACTTTTGTGACGCACTCCAGCAATGCGTCACTTTTGTGTTTACAGATACGTCAGAAATACTGACGTATCTGTAACTCCTTGCGACATGATTCGTCATACATTAAATATGACACATCTGGAATGTCGTAAGGAGTGCGCACAGAAAAGTGACGCATCGCACCAGCGGTGTAAAAAAGTGCGCCTCGTTGCGCTATATTTAAAAAGTGACGCATCTAGGTCACTTTTTAAAACCCTGCGCCACATTATACCTGCGTCAGATATAATGTATGCAGAGGGGGTGTTCCCCCGCAAAAAGCTTCGTAATAGCGACGCAGTGAAATCTATGAGATTTCACTGCGTCACTTTTAGGATGCTGTTGCGTCAAAATCTTGCGCCTGCCTCACAGCAGATGTAAGACTGACGCAAGACCTTTCACATGGTGCTTTCCCCATGTGAAAGGACACATTACTGGAGTTGCGTCACTTTTGTGATGCACTCCAGTAATGTGTCAATTTTGTGTTTTCTGACGTATCTGTAACTCCTTGCGAATTGATTAGTCATAAATTAATTATGACATATCTGGAATGTCATAAGGAGTGCGCCCAGAAAAGTGACGCATCGCTGTTTTCACGTAGCGATGCGTCACTTTTCAGAAATGAGGCCTCCAGTTTATTCACTGTGTCACCTCTACGACCCTTTCTTGCGTCAATACGTCCCTTTTGCATACATTACACCTGACGTAGGAATAATGTGGCACAGGGGTTTACAAAGTGACGTATTTACCTAGAAACGCCACTTTGTAAATATGAATAAATAAGGTGCATTTTTTATTGGACTGTTGTGTCACAAAAAGTGATGCTTTGGTGGCGTTAAAGTGATGCATGGCTTCATAAATGAGGCCTTCTACCTTCAACTCCAGCAATGCATCTTTTCTTATCCTTCAACACTCCTGTTCTTTTTCAACATTTTCATTGAATATCATCATTCCCCATATTCACTCTTCTTCTCATAACTTTCTTTCCTAACACTCACCTTCTTTCAGCCCTCCTACTTCACTTCCTTTCACCTCTCATACCTTTCTGTTCTTTCTTACTCATTCTCCTTTCAATTATCAATGCACTCTATTTCTCTTACTCTTTTTAATTTTTTTAAGAATATAGCTCTTTGATGAGAATTGGTGGTAGTTCTGAAAAGAACTTTTGGTTTTCTTCTTTTTTCAAAACAGGAACAAAAACGGGGAATGGAAACTGCTCAACAGGAGCAAAAAAAAATAGGGGTGGGAAGGGCAGCGATGGTTCTCCAATGCTCGAACCATGAGCTGGACACTTTGCTCCCCATAGGTGAGGAGTTGATTGCAGTATCTGCATCTGACGATACCATGGTTAAATGCAGGTTGAATGTTTGGCACCTGCTCCTGTGATTGCCCCCTCCCAGAAGAAGTTGCTCCTCCGGTGGATGTAGAGGCCCCATCACTGGGAACCTCTTGTGCCAGAGCCCTGACACTTTCCCGGGCAAAATTCTGGGGGTGCTTCCTCTCCACATGCCGGATCATAGTGAAGTTCCCAAAAGAGTACTTTTTCAAAGGGTTACCTCGTGACAGCTCTTCTTTGCAGATCCTGCATTGTACTTTTGGAGCATTTACCTTTTTTTGTCCATGTGGGATTTTAAAAAATTTCCAAATGAAATGTTCCTTAACTTTTCGTTGTGGAGGCTCTTCATTGATGAATTCATTGGAGTCATCCTCACTGCTGGATTGTCTGGCAGCCATTGAAAAACCAAGAAATATCCTGGAGCAAAAAGGCAGGTCTTTCAGTCACAAAAGTGAAAGAAGAAGTGAAGGAAATGGGTGGGGATTTCATTCTTTGTATAAAAAACTGTTAGCAACCAATGAAAAGTGTTATTTTAAGCTCACATGACCCGACGCGCTTACGCTGTGCTCACCGGAGCGCTTCCGGGGGCGCACACTCGGCGCGAACGTAGGCGCTTCCGGGGCGCAAATGTGGCGCAAACGTAGGCGCTTCCGGGTGCGTTTTCGCGGCGCGAACGTAGGCCCTTCCGAGGGCGCTTACGTTGCGCGCCGAAGTGACGTCCTCAAACTTTTACGGAAATGCATAATCATTTTCCTTATTAAAAAAACTGATTTTATTTGTATGGTACGAAATGTTTTGCATTATTATTAACTTTTCATTCATATTTTTTTTCACGAACGAAATTAGCGCTCTGGGTGCGCTTTCAGGTGAGCTCACCGGTTAGCTTACCGGAAAGCTTACCGGAGAGCTTACCGGAGAGCTTACCGGAGCGCGCACCCAGAGCGCAAAAGAAAAAAAATTATATAAAAAAAAAAAATGAATACTTACACAAAACAGCAAATTGTAAAAAAAAAAAAAAAGGTTAGAAACTCGATATAGAAAGGAATTAGCATGTAAAAAACATTTGAAATTCACTGAAAAAACTATAGGTTTCACACCAGTTATAGTTAGGAATTAGCATTTAAAAAACCTAGCAAATTCACTGAAAAAACCATAGGTTTCACACCAGTTATAGTTACCTGAAAATTTTACTGACATAAAACCATTGAAATTCCCACGTTATAGTTAGTTGGACTCACTATAACTTGCGCGTGTAATGCACTCTGTCACAAGGATGGTGTCATGAGTGATGTCACTGACCATGTCATGAGTGATGTAAAATGTGATGTCATCAGCAGTGCATTACACGCGCAAGTTATAGTCAGTCCAACTAACTATAACGTGGGAATTTCAATGGTTTTATGTCAGTAAAATTTCCAGGTAACTATAACTGGTGTGAAACCTATGGTTTTTTCAGTGAATATATATATATATATATATATATATATATATATATATATATACACATATATATATATATATATATATATATATATACACATATATATATATATATATATATATATATATATATACACATATATATACACCCTCTGTAGCAGGACCTCCTGTATCTCTTATGCACAGACAAATTTGGTTATGGTATATAGTAGCGCTATCCTTTGATATTTGTCATTAACATCATTCTTCATCCTTCCAGAAAGGAATAGCAACATGATCTGTTCAAAAGGCAGTAAAGTGTGGGAAGTCTATTTCATATATGTCCAAGACGAAGTACTTCTCGGAGCAGGTAGCATTATCTGCCAACAAATCCAAAGAGATCTTTTCCTTGGTCTCTAACCTGGCTACCTCTGATCGTGCCTGTCCCAAGCTTATTCCTTCCCAGGCCCTCTGTTCTTCCCTTAACGACTTCTTTATTGAGAAGATCGTTAAAATTAAATCCAACATTCCAATCACCCCCTTCTCTCCTCCTCACCCTGCCCCCTCTGTGTCCAATTCCTCCTTCTCTTCCTTCCCACCTATCTCCTTGGATTCCTTCTTGGCTCTGCTTATCAAAGTCAAGTCTGGCTCCCCCTCTGATTGTGCCCCTGCTCGCGTTCTGAGAACCCTCTTTACCTCTTGCCCTACCTCTCCTCTCTCCCTTCTTAATGCTTCTCTTTCAACTGGCTTGGTCCCTTCTTCATTTAAATCTGTGATTGTTTTTCCCATCCTTAAAAAACCTGGTCTTGACTCTTCCCTCCCTTCCAATTTCCGACCTATTTCTCTTCTCCCCTATCTTGCTAAAATTCTTGAAAGTTATGTCACCTCCTGTCTTTCCTCCTACATTGAGCAGAACCACCTCCTTGCTTCCCATCAGGCAGGCTTCCGCTCGGGCCACTCGACCGAGTCAGTGGTGCTTGCGGTTCTCGATGAGTTGAGGGCCAAGGCTGACACTAACTCTCCTCAGGCTCTGGTCCTCCTCGACTTGTCCGCTGCGTTTGACACGGTCGATCATACCATCCTTCTTGACCGTGTCAGCGCAGCGGGCATTCGGGGGCCCGCTCTCTCCTGGATCACGTCCTTTCTCACAGGACGCTCACAAGCTGTTCACCTCCCTGGTTTTTCTGCCCCTCCCCTTCCGGTGTCCTGTGGGGTTCCCCAAGGTTCCTCCCTTTCCCCTCTTCTTTTTAATCTTTACATTCGTCCCCTTATTGTCTCTCTTCTCGATCTGGGGGTCTCTGTGTACAACTACGCAGATGACCTCCAGCTCGTCTTCGATCTTTCCTCTTCCTCTCAATCTCTATCTTTTTTTCGCTCTACTCTGGTTTTCATCTCGGGGTGGATGGGCGCCAATCACCTCAAGCTCAATCCAGACAAGACTGAGCTTGTCTTGACCGGCGGCTCGTCCAGCCCTTGGTCCTCTGCTTTCTGGCCCCCTATCTTTGGTCCCCCTCCCACCCCTGTCTCCTCTGTCAAAACGCTGGGCATTAAGGTCAGCCATGACCTGTCAATGCATGGCCAGGTCAGTTCTGTTGTGTCTTCTTGTTTTCTTTCCCTCCGTCTTATTCGAAAAATTTCCCGTTTCTTTTCCCTTGATTCTCTTAAAATTATTATTTCGGCCCTCATCACTTCCCGCCTTGATTATGGAAACAGCTTGTTCGTGGGTATCCCTGCCTACGAAACCCGTCGCCTTCAAGCAATCCAAAATCAGGCTGCCCGACTCATCTTTCACCTTCCCAAAACTCACCATGTCACCCCTGTTCTCAAATCCCTCCACTGGCTTCCTGTTTTGCAACGTTCCTTGTTTAAACTAGGCTGCTTAGTCTTCCGGGCTGTTGATCGCTCTGCTCCGGCGTTCATCACTTCCCTGATCTCCTCTCACACCCCTGTCCGTACCCTCCGCTCATCTTCTTCGGCCCTCCTCACTGTTCCCCGTTTCCGCAAATCCCGCACTGGTGGAACCAGATTCTCTGTTCTTGCCCCCCGTTTCTGGAATTCCCTTCCTCTCTCCATGCGTTCTATCCCCATCTTTTCACACTTCCGCAAAGCGCTCAAAACATTCTTGTTTGCCCAGGCCTACCCCGCTTAACTTCCTCGGCCCTGTTTGTTCTGTTCAGTAGAGCTCAGCGCCAGGAAGCCGTTTGGCCACCGTGCGCTCTATAAATACTTTATTCATTCATTCATTCATTCAAGAGCTGTGACTTCCTCATTCTATCCTTACTGTTAATGGTAGTAGAAGCATTGCAGATCATCTGAAAATCTTGGAAAAATAATAAAAGGCAGATGAGTATTGTGAGTAGTGGCCACATATTCGGGCCGTGCTATTAAACATCCCTCCCATAAGGGACACTACTGTTCTCATAACAAAAAAAGACAATTGTGTCAGTGCTAAAATACTAGCTAGAAAAGTCATCTACTTTGATTTGTGGTTAGTGAGAGAAAGCCCAAAAAGGCAAACACAGGTAGACCTTGGACATAAAAGCAGCATACCAGTACGTTAAAAAAAGTTAATGATGAAAATACATCAGATGTTTTCACAATTGCCCGAGAGAGATAGAATGGGTGCTAAAAACCTTTAAGGTGTAGGCTTCCACATACTTCTTGCCCAGAAACACAGAAGAATCCTGAGGTTCATGGGAAAGAAGGACCTCTGTCATTTCAGTACCCATCAATTCACATTAAAGTTGTGTCCTTTCACCAAATATTAAATGGCTGTCTTATTAGATAGTAATAGAAGAATATTCTCTCTCCATATCAAGATGATTAGTTGCTAATAGCCATCAGATACAAGAAGGTATTGCTAGGCTTCCAGGTGACTTTGCTTAGGTTTCAGAATTGTTTAGGCAGGTCTGTTTTGCCCGCAGCACAGAGAATCTATTTTCTGTGAACAGCTTAATATGCAAGCACAGGGAGAAGGTATCCTTGGGTGGAGAATACATGTTCTGTCCAGAAAAATTTATTTTTGATTGTTGAAACTCCCATCAAGCAGCTTTTCAGATTTCATCTTCCTTAATCTTAGTCCCAGTAGCCATAGTGCCACATTACGCTTAAATGTATATGTTAAAGATGACATCTCCATCTGTTGCCTTAAGTTGGTCCCAGGTAGTAAAAAAACGCCACAAAGGGCTGTAAGAACCTCCTTACCAATATTGACAGTACTTCAAGCTGTAGAGTTGTACCGAAGCTGAAGAGCAGGTTACTACAACTACCCTGAAACAGAGTACAGAAAGAGTCCTGCAAATGCAGGTCCATGCAAAAAAGATAAATTAAGTTGTTCCGCTGCAGAAAAAAGGGAAAAAATCTGGGTAAAAAATGATCTTCGATGCAGGATGAATGAGATTGATAACGTGTTTGTAACCCCCTATGGTGTTTACTAGTCCTTGATCAATGTTTCTTGTCCTTGAGTTCTTGTCCTTGATCAATGTTTACTAGTTCAAAAGAACGGTACCTGGCTTAGCTTAAGCTGCAATCTTTTTTCAGCGTCCAACGCATTAGCTATTTTAGAGAAAGGCTGGCATTCTTGTATTTCAGGTCAATACTTTAGTGTTTGGCCAAAACTGGGTGAAGCACTGCAGAAAGGTTGATGATGTTATCTTGGTGCTGGCAGAGAAGGGTTTGAGGTTACATCAAACATCAGTTTTGCTGCCATTGTGTTTGGTTTAATGTTTGTAATACCATGGATGCATGTGAACATGGCTTGGGGACGGTCTTGGCCTAAAGAGCAGGTAAAGGTGAAATCTGCATTTTTGTCAAGAACCACTGGATACTGAGAAAATCCAACTCTTCTATCGAAAAAGAAATGCTATCATGTATAGTGGCAGTCCGAAAGTTAAAAAGTCAGTGTGGGGAAATTAATTTATGTTGCAAACTGAGAACAATCCTAAGATATTTTAATGTATGAATATTCATTCTGACAAATCAAGTGCACATTTGGTGAGATTAGATACTCAGATAATGGAATATAACTAGGAGGTGCTAAACACTATGGGGATAGAAATAAGAAGGTATACTGTTTATTTTGCCAATGGAGGGAATGTAGTCAGTTGAGTGCCAAGCATTTATAAGAGGACACATTTAGTGGCAAGTGTAGATGAAGGGTGTAGAGAAATACATTATTGGAATAATTGAGGAAGTGGTTGACAGGGGATTGTGTACAGGAGTAAATTATAGAAAATGTTGAACAGGAATGGCCAAAAGAAGAATGCTGAGTTAGAGAGATGTAAACAGTGTACTAAAGTGTTCCGTTGGTTGTCTCATAGAAGTGTAATCTTTATTGAACTAAAAAAATTATACCAGCACTCACAATCAGGAACAGATTGGTTGATCTTACTCTTAAAGGGCATCTAGGAATGACACTCAGAAAGAAAAGAATTAGAGTCCACGATTGCCAGTGAAGTGGAGGACAATATTTCTCATGGTGAGAGGTGTAATTCTGCTGCTAAGGGTTTAGTAAATGTAAATTAATCTATGGGTTTCATCGAATTACCTGAAGGGGCATGAGAAAAATTGGGATAGAACTCCTTGGGGAATTTCATGTCCTTCCAGAAGATCATTTTTGTAGTTGTGCTCATTTGCAAATTTTCTAGTTGGCTTGAATTGCAGTGTGCAAGGAATCGGTACTCTAAGGCTGTCATTGATAATTCTCTATTAACCACTTCAGTGCTGCGCGAATTCCTCTGCTGTGCTGAAGGTTCTAAAGAACCTATGGACTCATGACGGAACGGTTCCTTCATGAGCACAGGCCAACCGACGCTCATGACGGAACTGTTCCGTCATGAGCACCGAAGGGGTTAAGGAATCTTTCATCTCCGACAAACACATCCAATTTATTTCTGAGGCTTAACAGAGTTCTTGATAAAAGCAGAGCATCACACAAGATGTACAGTTTACACCACCCCAGATCAATGTGGTGGTTAAGCACACTAACTGAATCCATCCAGTGTCCAATATACCATGTACTCCACTTGGGTCTTTAAGTATTTTTGCAGGCCGAAAAGGAACACCATTAATCACCTATATTGCCAAACTATGGGAATGTGAAGGGAAACAATAGTGGAGCGCAAATGCCACCATTCACCTCATGGTCATACAATCATGTTCCAGAGCATTTAATGTCATCTATTGTAGAAACACTATTTTGCACGTTGTCTCTTACAATATGAACCTGTTGTACACCTCTTAACCAAATTATTAAGCCCTCTGAAATTCCACATCAACATTCATACCGACATAGCCAAAGTACTAACCATTGGTTGCCCAATCCCCCCCCCTAAATAATCCAGTGCACTTCACAAGGCATCATTTGCATACCCCTTACCTCATCTGCCTTCTCCAGCACTTTGTTTATTAAATTAAACTTTGAGAGCAACCTCCCTCCTTGGGTGATGAGATTAAGTAAATTTCATAATCATTAGATTAAAAAAATCCAAATAAGACTCATGTGGCTACCAAACTTTGAGGCTACCGCCCACCCCTTCCCCCCACAACAGTAACAGAAAAGCTAACTGCAAAGCTATGCACGTGCTGAGCATGACGCTCAATCGCTGCCAGCCCACCGCCCTACCAGAGAGCTATTAGGTTGTCGATGTCATGGCCCACCATAAAACAAAGAATAAGTGCTTCCTCTGCCCACCTCTTTCCCGTACTGCTCTTGCATGTTTATTATAGCGTACATCTATGTGCCCATTCCAGCAAAGTAAGTGGCTGGGATATATATGCAGGCATCATTCTTAGGCGTCCACATTGCAGGGTGCCATTTTTATTAACTGAGACTCTATGAACTGAATCAGTGCTAGTGTGGCTGGCTTTGCCAGCATTGCCACTCAAAGATGTCTCAGAAGTCCCATCATGTCTTCAGGGATCCTTTAAAAGTGTCTCCCCTTTCCAAAACATCTGTTCGTCCCAGGCTCTCTGTGAGGATGTAGAAAGGTAAGCAAGGCCCCAGTAAGGCACAGGTCGAATAAAAGGATTTCTGCTACCCTTGATATCACAAGAGATAGCTATTTGTATTGCAGGCAGCACCATATACAAACTCATTATCCTCTGCAGTACGTGAATCTTTAATGGTGCTTAGCAAATCAGACGCCGTCAGCTCTGCAACTTTCCCGCCTTGTTGGTGGTGACAGCATCATCTGTACAGCAGCTCCCTTCATCGTGGAGGTATAATGGAGGATCTTGTTGATCTGAGCTGGTTTATTCTATTTAACTTTGACCATGTTTTGGCTATTACTTCCCAAGTTAAGACACTGGCAATCAATGTTAATTACAGCTCTTTGATCTGCGAGTCTATTTTTAGTCCTTACATAGAATAACAGTGTTCTGAGCATCAAAGTATTTCTCCACAACCCCACCAACAAGAGATTCCACTATGCCACAAACTCAGACCTGCAGTTGTACTGTCCACACCGAAGGCCTCTGACACATGGGACAGCATAGTTATCATGCATGGTATTCATTGAACAGAAAAACGACTCCATCTCCTCAGCGCTGCATGCAGTGCTGTATATTTTAGCCAATATTTCGATCATGGGGCTTGTGGAGGTGCACCTCATGCTTCTTTTAGTCTGTCATACCAGCCTTAGCTTCAATCTTCTTTCATTCATCTGCACTCTGTACAGTTTTTGCAGTGCATGCAGGAAAACCAGAGATGTTTTTTTTTTTTTTTTTTTTTTTTTTTAACATTATTTTTTTTATTAGGTCAATACACAAAATTACAATACAATCTTGTGAACTGACACGCAACAGATGTATTACTAACAAAACACTATTCTTTTTAAACATGTTCTACAGAGCTGCCATTGTTCCAAGCTGGTACTAAATATACAAGTAGAAAAAAGGTAGAACATGAAAAGCAGAAATAGCTACATCAGCAAGGCCATAAGAACACTTCATGAAGGACGACACCTGCTAGATCCCCAGTTAGCGCTTCACAGCACAAGTGCAAATTGTACTACAAGCCCTACATTACAGCATCTAATTGGGAAGAAAAAATATACCACTGGCCGACAGGTGAAAAAAGAAAAAATGAACAGTCTTTGGATATTGGAGTGCACCACTTAACATTCAGTTCTCGGGAACATCTTTGATCTCCTTGCTTTTTCGAATTTCTTCCAGTTTCTTATCCTTTTCCAACCAGAGATGTTTAACAATCTCAAATGTCAAACGTTGCCCTTTGTTTGAATAAGTAGCTTTTTGGTGTGCATGCAGCTTCCTGGGCTCTACTGCTGTCCTTTGTTGCGTGCAAAATTCAGTATCACTGCAGCAAAAATGCAGTCAACCCAGAACACCTACCACATCCTCCTCCTCTTCGTACTTCCACCCTCTGGTTCACCATATTGTCCTTGAAGGGGGATTCCTCAGCAGGGTGCAAGGCACGTCATGCAGTTCACCAACTCCTGGCAGGGAATCAATGGCACCAGGCATTCAACACCAGTCTACTTAAGAAAAGCTCCACCTTTTAGTATTGCCATTCACCGTCCTGCTGAAAACTGGAGTTCTCCAGATACAATGAGGCGGTACAGTCGGCCACCGACAGCAGCCAGTAGGGAAACAGTTCTGGTGAACCTCCCACAGTTCTCCCATTGGAGACTCCTCTCCAGATGGCACCATTTATATCAAGGTCCTAGCTTGGTACCAATCAGCCGTACTTCAGTTGACTCTGTCTCTACATTCAGAGATCCATGATGTTGATGGAGGGAAGCATCCGGTATAGAACTAGTATTTCTTCACTGTCACAACAAGGTTCAGGCTGCATGGCATCATTTAGATCAGGATTTTAGCAGGGTAGCATACTGCCAAGCAAGAAAACGGGCATCACGTGTGTTCAGCCATGTAGTAAGCCATGCAGCACCAGGGAGAACAGTATTTCAACTTTCCTAGTTATATCCAAAGGGACCTCATTAGTAAGAAAGAGAAAAAAAGAAAATGGGGGCCTCATTGGCTTATAATGTCGAAGCCACTCTATCAAGAGTGCTAGCTGAAATTGTTACTGATCGCAAACAAGTTGATTTTAATTAAAAAAAAGTCTAAAAAATTTACTATTCACAGTCTAGAAACACCGCTCATGAGTGAGTGTACTTCAGACTTAGTGATATGTATGAATGAAACTGTAAATAAACACGTTAGATTATATAGTTGGGTAGATGCCATATTTGATGTCCGAGTATTGATCAGCAATAATTTTGGCCAGAGATACCTTTGAATATTGCAAGTTAAATTTTCGCATAATTCTTCCAATTTGAGCTCTAGTTTCTCTGTCCTTTTTGATGGTTTTTCATGGTGTGTGCTGTGGGTGTGAAGCATTTCATAGAATCTTCCAAATAATGTTAGATTTCGACTGAATCTGTGCTATGGAACCTGTGTCTACCTTGAATCCCGATGGGGAGTATACTTTAAGAAAAATTTCTCTACAACAAGGGCCAGGTTGAAAAAGATGTGCGTGTTAGATTTTAGGTGATTGAACTATACATTGTAAATATGTATTATGCATAGATGCTTGTGCTGGCTTTACCCAACAGAATTCTAGTTCTGATCAGTTTTAGCTTGTTTTAAATACCTTCTAAACACACCAGCACTTTCAGGTGATGAGCAAATGCTCATATTTTCTTATTCGTTTTTTGTGATATTCTAGTAGATTTAACTTAACATACTCTACTGCCTTGATTGTTTTGTGCAATCTGTTTTTTTATGGAAAAGTTTCCATAATACATTAATACATATAGGCAGATTTAGCTATTGAAATTAGTAATTGATGTAATTTTTAAATTCACTGTCTTAATGGTATATTATTCTATTAGTTTTAAATTGTTGACACCAATGTTTATTCCATCATGGTACATTTATATTTTTGTTTTAAACAGGTCGGAAAAGCCCCAAAGGATAGATTATGCAGAAGGGCAAGTACAGCACACTATTTTATTTCATGTTGCAAATATGTATTCAATAGTGTATGTCATATGGCATCTTTCTATGAAGAAGGATTCAGTAAGTTGCATGTTGACTGAAATTAAATTTGTGTCCTACAGAATTTGTTTTTTCAGTCAGGTAAAAAAATAATGTACCATATCTGGAATTGTTATTAAAAAGGAAATACTTAACAAGTGAGTTTCTGTGAATTTAAACATCCGAATTTGATATTGCAAGTGTCTAGAGTTATCTATGTGACGTAACTGCGTAAATACATACATAAATAATATGAGAAAAACATGTTTTGCTCTATATAAACATGCTCTGCATACTCCTGCTATATAATGCTGGGCTTAGACGTTGCATGATGTTTTTTCTTTGATGAAGTTGTTTTGAGCCACCAGATACCATGGTACTCTTCCCGTAGTTGGCAATGAGCACGGCATAGACAAAATTGGGTTCGGGCATGTAGCGATGGAGCTCCCTGATTCGAAGCGTTCGCATTAGTACTTCTGGGTCTCACAGTTATTCCCTCTACTCCCACGTCTTAGAAAAATTGTCATTTTATCGATACCAATATTTTTTCCACTACTAAATCAGACTTCGGAGACTGTTGCATATCTTCGGTCCACATCCTGCAGGGTTCCCCTCTGGGGCACTGTGCCCTCAGTCTTCCGTTTTCGATGACAGAGAAAGCCTATACGTGGTAGCTGATGGAACTGACGCTCTTTCATAAATGTCCTCGTTGCCTCACTTAATACTGTTGAGCCGATCTGCACAGTGTATGTAACATTTGCCTCTTTGAAGCCAGTGATAACACCAAGCATGTTTCCTGTCTTGTATTCAATGCAAAAATACAATTCAATACCACCGAGAAAGATTTTGTGCCCATATTAGAATGTAAAGGCAAGCGGCTATATAAAACCCTTGACATCTTTGGGGAAGCGCACCTCCTTGGCGCTGAAGAAGAATGCAAATCTTTAGGCATGCCTGTTCATCAACCAGCCCAGATGTTGTTGACTCTGATGCATCCGAAGCTGAGCAGGACAATGCCCAGGAGGCCCCATCCGCTTAAGTAAGGTTGAGGTCAATGACCAAGACCACACCTATGATAGTGAGTATGGCCGAAGCTCAAGCACATCGTAAGTGTCACAGGAAACCACAGGAGACCGCATACGGACCTGGAGCACTGCTCTTGAGAGAGTCGGGCTTCCAGCCTTGTTCATAAAAGAGCCACCATGTGGCTCCAGTCGCCAAACAGGAAAGGCATCAAAACCAAAACTAGGTCTTGCTAAAAGCATCTGTCTCCAGCAGCCTTCAGATCCTATGGCTGCAGACCATGCAGAACTCGGCTTCCAGGCTCACCCTCAATCTCCTATGCCACAGTCGCCTGAAGGAGCTCCACTGGCTCCCAGTTCACAAACAGACAATTTAAATTGCCCATCCACACTTTCAAGGCACTACGTAACACTGGCCCAGCATACTTCAACAATCGCATCTGCTTTCACAAACCTTCCAGACACCTCCGCTCATCCAGATTCTTATTTGCACACATCCCTCACATATGGAAAACCAGAACCAGGAGTTAAGCCTTCTCCTACATTGCTCCTGAAGCCTGGCCCGACCTGCCGCTACATGAAAGAGCTTCTTACTGACTTCTTAAATTCCACAAGAAGTCATAGACCTGGCTTTTCAAGCAGTCATGCTAAGCCCTATGTGTCACTCAGCACCAGGAATCCCTTTTGGTGATAGAGCGCTCTACAAATCTGCATAACATAACAAGATGCCAGTCGGCACCGATAAAGCTCAAATCTGTCAAAACCAAAGACACTGTCTATCTACCCCTGCTCCTGCTTCGGTGCTAAGAACCCCTTCCGCAACTATTTCCAACAACTTTAAAAGACCAATTCTTGTGAATCTCTGAGAACATCTTGACAAGAAAGCAGAAAAGGCTTCAGAGACCCTGCCCACTCCAAATAGATTTAAAGACATGGCAACCGGCGCTCCTCCTTTTGCTACCCAGCTACCTCCCACGCCACCACATCCACTTTACCTCCTACATGATGTCCCCTGTGTCCTTTGCTGCTTACTCTCCCTTTCTATCCACCAGATTAGCTTCGAGGGCCTTCACTGTCATATTTAGTGCATGGGAGACCATACAACCCTTCACAGGAATATCAGGCCTATGTTCATCCACATACAAGGGATGGCTCATTGGAGGATTATGGCACTGAGTCACCTGTGGAATCAGAACTGGAGTACGTCACTGTTATACTTGTCCCTTTCTACAGGACACCCCAAACATTTTACCTTCACCCCTCCTGTTTTGCTGAATTCGTTTTTGTTGGCCTTAGGACTCAATTAACTTATAGGTGCCTAGTAAGGTGGCACTACATGCACCCCAGGTGTTTTAAATTAAATGCTTCTAGAGGGCTGGGTATGCCCAGACGTGGGTCCCTTGCTCACTGTGCCACTGGGTTCAAGCTAGCCTGGCTGATGAAGGAGGATGCTTGTTTCCGGTCCAGGGAGGACCTGGCCTGGCAGTTCGGTCTGGACTGTTCCCATGGGGCAAAGGGTCAAGACTGATTTGCATATGGCTGAGTCCAAACTGGGGTGGCGTAGAGGGCAAAAGAACAATGGATTTAACCCAGATCTTTTGACTGGGGGAGAATGTTAGCATTGTCAACATTCCGTCCATCATTTGTTTGCTGTAACACTAGTGGGCTATCAGCCATTATTGTGCTACCCACTTAAGAGGCCTTTTTAAACATGTCTCGGGACTGCCATTGCTGCCTGTATGGAGTTCTGAATTGCCAATTACACGTGGCAAAATAACCCCTTTGCCAAACCTAAAGCTCCCTTTTTTATAACATATAAGTCACTCCTAGGGTAGGCCTTAAACATTTGGGGCAGGGTGTGTTGTATTTAAAAAGTTGGACAGTACTTTCATGTTTTACTTGTCCTGATAGTCAAAAACTCTGATTTTCTTTTTTCTACTACTGTGAGGCCGATCTCTCTGTAATGGCATAACATTGAGTTACCTTATTACATGTATAAGTGATAACTTTTGTTTGGGACCGGGTAAACAATATCATGTTTGGTGTCCAAGGAATTGTAATTTAAAATCCTTTTTAATGGTAAGGTCGAATTGTATATCACAACTCTGAAAATGCTACTTTTAGAAAGTTGTTATAGGCAAAAAGTTCCTCTGAGTAATTTTATTTTGATCATGTATTAGACCCATTTACAATGCCTATTTACATAGAAACTTGTCTCAAACTGAGGCATACTTTTAAAATACAGATAAGGCTTTTTCAACAAACAGAAAATGGTTCAACGTGTCAAAGTTTCGGTCTTGTTGTGTAGTTCATCTAGCAGACCATTTTCAGAACAAATAAATCTTTAAGTAAAATAGAGACCCTTTGGAACAAAGAAAATATCAGAATTTTTAAATAGGCATTGTAAATGGGTCTAATACAAGGGTGAAAAGAATATACTGTACTATATAACTATGAATTTCTGTCACCCTTGTATTTAAGATAATTCTTGTACCCTTTTTAATATTTCATTGATGATAAACTGCATAAAAAGAGATTACATCTGCGTCTATATATTGATTTCTACATTGTTTAATTATTGAGATTTATGTTTAAAATTTACTTGATTGAAGCAACCTCTTGGGGCACTCATAAGTAATGCTCTGGTATAATTTTTCTTCATCGTCAAAATTAAATCCTTTCTAGGCACTTTTTTACCTGTAACAATTTTGACACCCAAGCCCACAAGGGTATATTGGGTTGCCCAGCAAAAATGGAATGCCCTTTTAAAAAGTTGGGGACCTGTGGCAGAGGGGAGGGGTGATTGCCTTTGCTCAATTACAGGCCACCTATGGCCTAGCAGAGACGGAACTGTTACGCTACATACAGGTTAGACACACATTGCAGTCCCTGATACCACCTGACACGAACCCTGAGGAGTCCTCTTCATTGGAAGATCGGCTCCTGACGGATCACCTTAAAAAAAAAAGGCAATCTCGCTGACATAAGAAAATAGTTAATAACAGACATGACTCCACAGGGACACTGAAGACTAAATGGGAGCAAGAGGTGGGAAACATTGACGAGGCGGATTGGAGGGAGGCGCTGGCTTCCCCCAAGGAAGCCGCTATTCCATCAAGGCTCAGGCTGGTACAATTAAAAATTCTACATCGCACATACTATACTAGGACGCTCCTGCATACAATAGGAAGGGCAGGCTCGCTGCTTTGTCTCAGACAGTGCGGTGAGACGGGGACGTTTTACCACACCATTTGGAGTTGCCCTAACATTATGGGGTATTGGATGGCAGTGATGAGGACTCTCTCAGGTTACACGAGTTACTATATTGCCAAACCCGAGGTGCTGCCTACTCAACATATGGGAACCAACAGACCTAAAGAGAATTGCCCAGGACTGGGTTACATTAGGTATGACGGTAGCAAAACGGAACGTTGCACAGTGCTGGAGGTCTATGGTTAACCCCACTCTCACTCAGTGGTGCAAGGATATGGACCTGGCGATGGTTGCAGAAAGATCAGTATATATACAGCGAGGCTGTCTGAGAAAGTGAGAGAAAGTCTGGGGAGGCTTGAACACTTTCCGGGGTGGCATATGTGAACCTCCACCCGAGGACTTTGACTCTGATGAAAGTGTTTGAACTGTGTCATCTGGGCAACCTACTACTGTACATATTCATGGGTGGGGGAGGGGGACAAAGGACAGATATAAGAGACATTGAAATGCTCTTCGAAATGTGTCAATAAAAATTGTTTTAAAAAAAAAAGGTCCCTCAGACCCACTCTTCAGTATACTCCTGGACCTGTGAATTCTACAGAAAACCTTGTACCCTACTTTTGACTGGAGCAGGGTTATGTTGGACTTGACCCCTACGAGGTCATCCCTAAACACTTCACCTTCACTTTTTCTGTTTTACTGAATTTGTTTTTGTTGTCCTTTAGGCTCTGTGCACTTTACAACTGCTAACCAGCGCTGAAGTGTTTGTGCTCTCTCCTTTAAACATGGTAAAACTGGCTTACACTCAATTGGCACATTTAATTTTCTTACAAGTCGTTACTGGTGGACCTGCAGCACTTTTTGTGCTACAAACTTACATAGCCTTTTTAAACATGCCTATGGCCTGACATTATAGCCTATGTGTTGTTTTAAACTGCCAGTTCGACAAGGCAAAAGAACCCCTTTGCTAAGCCTAAACTTCCTTCATAGTAGATATAAGTCACCTCTAGGGTAGGGCGTAAACAGCCCATAGGCCAAATTGCATTGTATTAAAAAAGTTGGACATGTACTTTTAAGTTTTATATGTTGTTGTACTGAAAAACTTGCACATTCGTTTTTCACTACTGTGAGGCCTATCTCTCCACTAGGATAACATTGGATTGCCTCATTACGTTTAATAAGTGATACCTTTTGTATGGGAGCTGGTAGAAATGTCATGTTTGGTGTCTAAGGCATTGTAAACTAAAATCCACTTTAATGATAAAGTTGGAGTTTAAGTCACAACTCTGAAAAGGCCACTTTTAGTGATCCAACTGAGTTCTTGTCCTAACCATTTGGGGTCTTCAGCCTGTTCCAAGGTCACATGGCTAGGTGGAGTTGGCAGTTGACGTTTTTGTATTCCTCCCAGACAGGCCCACTGGACGTAGCCAGGATGGGTCATCCTGACTTGATGGGAGAGGCAGAGCTTTCACCTGTCACATTTACACTTCGAAAACAGTGCCACAACTCACCTGCAAAGAACTTTGCACTAGTCTGTTGTGACCCCAGACAGACTGGTATGAGGACAGAGAGGCAGGAAATTCCAGACACTTCTGTGGGACGAACAGACTCCAGAATTTTCTCCCACTTCAAAGCTGGCATTAGGTATAACATTGGGACCCTCAGGCTCACTCTTCAGTACACTCCTGTACTTGTGGATACTACAGAAAAAGGTCTGTCTTGCTGCCTGAGACCTGCCCTGTTTTTTGGGAAGGAAGACTGGATCTTTGCTTTCTTCATTCTAGGCTACCTGAGTGACTTTAACCCCTTCGATGCGGCCGCGATTTCCCTGGTGTGCTGAAGCAGCACGAACAGGGGCGGGCCATGACGAACCCCAGCCGTCATCAGCACACGAGCACCGTAGTGCATGACGGCTGGGGTTCGTCATCAGCATGAAAGGGGTTAAGGGCCAGCTGACTGAACTCTTTTTCTGAGCTACATGGGCACGGCAAGCTCCAGAGGCTTACCTGCAACTGCCCAGCTGACCTGCTGCCCCGGACCTAGACCTGGACCTGTGTGCAATCTTCTGGAGTGAGTTCTTGATCACAGAGTGGTGTCTTCCCAGGTCCTGGGCCATTGACTGTCATCGAAGAGTGCTCCTTTTGGCCTAACTGAAGTTTCCATCAAAACTGGTGCGAGGCCATGCAAAGCCTCACCTCACAGCTGCAGCTTCTTTGGAACCGACGCCTTGAGATACAGAGCCCCCGCCAAGCATTGTTGTACAGTTGCCAGCCTTATCGTAACCAACACTGAGCAATGCAAAGCTTTGCCACACAGCTCTTCAGAAACGACACAGAGCGACGCACCAGCTTTATCGAAATCGTTGGGGGCGACAAAGCCACATCACGCAGACTGCATACTAAGCACATAAGGTACAATCCTCAACGGGCCAAAGTTGGCCCTGTACTCAATCCCTGTCAGCCTGAGCTTGTGACTTTCTCCCAGTCCAGCGTGACTGCTACCCTCAGTTGGCACTATGCATCTTTTGGCTCTACTTTCATCTAAATATTTAAAATTGCACATCTTCAGTTGTATTGATTGATTGATTTTTGTCACTTTGGTCTCAAATAATTCATTAAACTTTATTTTTTTTATTGTTGTGGAATGTTTCTTGTATTGTATTGTTACTTTACTACTGTTTAAGTCCATAAATATTAGAGACATTACACATTGTCTTTATAGATTGCCTCTGAGTTAAGCCTGACTAGCATTGTGCCAAGCTACTCGAGGGTTAAGTACAAGTTAATTTAGTGACTTTTTGTTGCTCACCCTGGCAAGGATTTGGCTGTTGCTTGAGAACGGCTCACATTCCCCTCAACCAACTTCCCCGTTTCTCACAGTTACTATCAAGGCTTCTCACCCTGATAATACTACCACCTACCGTGGGACTATACAATGGGAACCTACATGTCTTACGTGCACATCTTACCGAAAGAGATAGATTTCCATTTTGAAACACTTAATAAATCAGAGGGTTCTGTACAATATTTTCCCATGTGAAAGGGAATGCTGAAGACAGCCTCCAACGTATTTGTTAAGCCCGCCCCGGCCTCCCACAACCAAACACAACATGTCAGAGAGACTGCAAGAATCCATGTTGGGAGCAAATAACCTCAAACAGATGAGTCCTCGCAATAATAGAACTCAGGTATTGCCCGGAACTCCTCTAAGCCTCATCAAACATCCACTTATATGGGTGGGTGATTTCAATCTGACCCCTGATGCCCTACTAGAGAGATATTCACATGATTGCGATCTCCACCACACAATGTTGCCGGCCCTGCTGCATGGAATGAGAGACATGGGCCTGGTGACCTATGGCGCACTAACAATCCTGAAGCCCAGGAATGTACTTCTGTCTCCCACATCCATAGATCCTACTCTTGTATAGACCTGATGTGGGGAACCCGAGACATATAAGACGAAACACAGTAGTTATTATTAGCACAATAACCATGTTAGACCACGCCCTACTCTGCTGGGAAGGGGGCAGATGAATGGACTGTTGTTCTCAGCTAGATTGGAAATTTAATAGGTCCCTCTTGAAAAGTAGGCCCACACAGCAGGTGGGACAATTACCCAGTACTTTGACACGAACACTCCTAATGTAACATCACCTAATGTATGGTAGTGCGTATTCTAGGTGGTCTTTCTGGGTTAATGTAATGCTGAGAGATCACAGATGCACAGCACGGCAATACTTATTCAACCTCTTTGGAGACTGACCTAAAAGTGGCATCTGAACGCCACAGATTAACAGTATCTCTAAAAGATCTGCGGGAGACATTTTCTCTGAAAGAGAAAATAGATCTTCTAGCCTCTGAAATATCAGAAAAGGCAATACTATACCTCTGGCAAAAGTTGTATGAGTTTTAAGGACAGGCCAATAAGACAGACATGCTCCTTGCCCGTCGACTATGGACTCAAATTGCTCAGAGGCAAATATATGCCATTAACACAGGAGGGGTGCTGGGCTGGCTACCACCTCAGACATGATAGGGGATTTCCAAAACTATTACACCGCTCTCTATGAGGCACAAAAGTTATCCTCAAAAGATGTAGATTTATTTATTTTAGAGACCGGACTTTCAATCCTATCCAAAGCTAACAGAGACACACTGGAGGAACTTATCACGGTGGAAGAGGTCTTCAAAGTTGTTTAAGATCCATACCCTGACAAGGCCCCTAGGCCCTTTTCGGTTAACAAACTGCTTTTATAAACACTTCAAGTTAGACCTTCTCCCACAAATAGCTACACTCTTTAATTCTTTTTTACATTCTCACACTGTAACCCCAAAAATGACGGAAGCAAATATACTCACACATAAACCGGGTAAATCTACTGACCGGCGAGAAGCCTACCGCCTGATTGCACTGTTAAGCCCTGATACCATAATCTTTACGAAAGTCCTAGCAAACAGACTGATGCCTCATATACCATACCTCTTAGACATGGACCAGTCGGGCTTCATCCCGCAAAGACAGGCTCATGACAATATTAGGCGGGTGCTGCACCTTATAGAAAAAGCCATCTGGATGACATTCCCTATGCCGATCCTGTGGCTGGACACCAAACAAGATGTTTGGCAGAGTTCATATCTAAAACGCTTGAAACAATAGGACTGGGCCCACAAATGCACTTGTGGCTAGCCGCAAGCTACCAACACCCAATGGTGCAGATACTAGTTAACGGGGAAAAATCAAGGGCAGTAACTCTACATAAGGGTACACGCTACAGGTGCCCACTCTCCCCACTGCTGTTTGTGTGTGTAGTGGAACCCGTATTGGCGGTCATTCGTAGGCAGTCAGAAATCCATTTGGAGATGAGCAACCCAAAATTAATTCATTTGCAGATGACATACTCTTGACGGTGACTGTCCCAATGCGCCCCTGAAATCTTGCAAATCCTAGTGACCTACCACAGCATATCGGGGACTTCAAAGTCAAAAATGATAAATTTGAGATGCTCAGAATAGAGCTATACTATGCAACTAAACAAACCCTCTCATCTCTGACCACCCTGTGTTGGCCCAAAGTCAAGAAAATACAATACCTGGAAGTATATATTACCTTTCATTACAGACAACTCTATGCTGCCGACTACTCCTGCCTACTTCTACACAGATGGAGAACCTTCTATTTATCTTGGCTGGGCAGAGAGTGGTAGTGATAAAGCAAAATGTGCTCCCTAGACTGCTTTACTTATTCCAGGTCCTCCCAGTTAATTTCCCTCCATACGGTATATACTTTCTGCAGCTGGCCATAGACCACGTTATCTTGGAGGGAAGAAGGGCGAGAGTGTCAAGTAAAGTGATGTAGGCTTCTAGACGGGCAGGCGAACTGAGCCTCCTTGACATTAGGATATACTACCAGGCATCTCAAATAAAGGGTGTCGTTCGGATGAGCGATCCCGGAGACTGAGCACCACTGGATGCATGTGAACACAGCAGTGCTTGGTCAGGCTCTTTGGGCAATCCTTTGGCTCCCTAAACATGCTACCGGTCTACTATCACTTGGCAATACAGTACTCAACCGACCATGTATATTTTGGGATTTTCTTATGAGGAGACAGCAACTGATCATATTACCATCCCATTTACATCGTTGTTTGGTGTTTAGACTTCACATCGGGCATAGAGAAAAACATATTTGCTGAATAGGCAGATGCTGTGTGTAGAATGTTGTGTGACCACTTCCAGAATGAGGAGATCAAACACTTTGTCCAGTGTAAACTTTAATATGCTCTGCGCGAGACAGACCGCATACACTGCTTCCAATTACAAAACTGGGCATTTTATCCCCCAAATAAGCTAGAGGCCACCAGATCGCTAACAATGTGGGAAAAGATTTTCACCACATCAGATAGTCTCAGAGGACCCCTCTCAAACATTTATGCTATACTATCCGAAGTGGAACCAAGCACGGTGTAGCGCCAAGACACCTCCGGGTATAAGTGCGCTTTATAAATTAAAATAACATAACCTACATTAATAGATGGGTCCACACAATGGGGCACGATATAGAAACCACACAGGGAGCTAAACTTTGGTCAGCCATCCTGGTGTTAATCAAAAGTGTGCAAAATAGAGAGTTAATGTACAAAATAATGATGCACTGGCACATAGCACCTGTCAGTTTAAAGCACATGTATAGATCTGCCAAGGGCCACTGCTGCGAGGTGATGTGGGCAAGAGGGAGACACTCTGCATCTATGGTGGTAATGTCCGAGATTAACATTGTTCATGAAATAAATACTCAGTCATATAAGAGTGGGGCGAAGGAACAGGTTACCTAATAAGAGTGAACCCAGCAATGATCATCCTTGCCATTCGTCCTCCGGAACTGACGCACATGACGAAAGGAGACTGTAGACTCATAACAAACATGCTTCTGGCTGCTAAACAATTGATTGTTAAAATGGAAATCTCCAAACCTACCAACGGTATAGGATTGGCCAGGGAAATTATGGTAACTTGAAGAGCAGGATACATGTACTTGACTCAGCTGTTTAAAAAATGCTCCAGACACAAAAATGACCAGATCATTAACCCCTTTCACAGAGTGTTAATTCTCCCACTGTGCGGTAGAATTAATGCGTGGGTGGGATTCGGACGGCCCCCAGCCGTCCACACACACACACCGTGACGGCCGGGGGCCGTCGTGAGCACCTAAGGGGTTGAAAATATGTACCACTATTCAATGGTTTTTTTTATTAATAAACTACCGTTGGGCAAAAAAAAGACACAGGTTGCCAAATTTTGCCTCTAGGTTTTCACACCCACAGTCCATGGGCAATGCTCTCTGGATGATCTGGTAAGTGATATTTCCCTACGTTTTTCCTTCTCTCCCACTCATTTTCATACATGGTGAGAAAGGTGTCACAAACGTCACTCACATTCATCTTGGTTTCTCCTACTTGGGCCGAACAATCATTGTTCTTAGCCCTCTTTGAAATATCTGTTACTACACGAGAGGCTCCCTATCAGGCTGGACCTTCTCATGTGGGAGCATGACAGGATCAGACCCCAGGCCACTCATTCTAGTAATTTGACACCTAAAGTCTTTAAATGTAGTTGCTTAAGCCTCATACAAAAGTGCATAGGCATTCTTAAAGAAGCTTGCGGAGCCACAAGTAGAGGTTTCTCTACTACTGCATTTCTAAGCACCTCTACACCTTTACACCAGCAGTTCAAGTTATTGTGTCTTGTTTACTCCATCCCTGAAGACTATAAGATCACACGCAAGGACCGCACCGGCCACACAGGAGGAGGAATCGCTATCGTCCATAAAAAATCAATCCACATCTCAACCAGCTCTGACGTCAACCTCGCCAACTCTGAACACCTTCACTTCCAGATCCACATCGACCCCAAGACCACACTCAGAGGCACCCTCCTCTACAGACCACCAGGACCCCGCGCAAAATTCAGTGAGGACATCACGGACTTCATCACTCCACACGCGCTCCCCTCCAAAGATTACATCCTTCTGGGAGACCTCAACTTTCACCTTGAAAAGAACAACGACCGCAACACCACCACCCTCTTGGACAACCTCGCCAACCTCGGACTTAAACAACTGGTCACTTCCCCCACCCACATAGCAGGTCATACTCTCGACCCTATCTTCACCTCCAGCAATCACGTCTCCTTCAGCCACACCACGGCTCTCCTTTGGACTGACCACAGCTGCGTTCACTTTACCTACAACAAGCCGAAACCCATTAACCACCCCCAACCAACTCTGCAAAGAAACTGGAACAAAATCACCATCGACCAGATCTCCTCATCGCTCCTTCTAAACACCCCAGCCCACTCTTCTAACCCAGACCAAGCCGCCGCCAACTTCACCCTATGGTTATCCAACAGCGCCGACATCCTAGCACCACTGAAAAAACGTCAAAGCAAACCTGGCAGCAAGAAAGCCTCATGGTTCAACGATGATCTTAAGAAGTCCAAGAAACTCTGCCGCTCCCTTGAGAAGGCCTGTAAAAAAGACCCAACCACTAGCACCAAGGACGCCTTCAAAAACGCCACCCGCATACACCACCAACTAATCCGAAAGGCCAAGAAAACAGCATTCAAGGATCGACTAGACGACAAGGCCCACAACAGCAAGGAACTTTTCAACATCGTCAAGGAATTTACCAATCCCTCGGCCAACTCCAACGACATCACCCCCTCTCAAGCCCTCTGCGACTCCCTGGCTTTATTCTTCCACAACAAAATTGCAGACATCCACAACAGCTTCGACAACCAACCCGGAGACCAACCCACCCAACCATATGCTGAACATTCACCCCCCTTGAACACCCTTAACGACTGGAACCCAATCTCCACTGAGGACACCATCCGCCTGATGAACTCCATCCACTCAGGATCCCCCACAGACCCATGCCCTCACCACATCTTCAACAAAGCAGACTCCATCATAGCACCGCACCTCCGAGACGTCATCAACTGCTCCTTCAACTCCGCCACCTTCCCGGAAAACTGGAAACACGCAGAACTCACCGCCCTTCTGAAAAAACCCACAGCGGACCCCACCGAACTCAAAAATTACCGCCCCATCTCGCTCCTTCCTTTCCCGGCCAAAGTCATCGAGAAAGCTGTCAACAACCAGCTCGCCGCTTTCCTCGAAGCCAACAAATCCCTCGACTCCTCACAGTCTGGCTTCCGAGCAAAACACAGCACTGAGACCGCCCTCATCGCAGCAACAGACGACATTCAAACTCTACTGGACAATGGAGACACAGTCGCCCTCATCCTCCTCGACCTCTCTGCAGCCTTCGACACAGTCTGCCACAGTACCCTTTTACAACGCCTCAGAAACATCGGAATCCAAGGAAAAGCACTAGAATGGATCACCTCGTTCCTCACCGGAAGAACCCAGAAAGTCCGCCTTCCACCATTCAAGTCCGAGGCCACTGAAGTCATCTGTGGCATACCACAAGGATCCTCACTCAGTCCCACCCTCTTCAACGTATACATGAGCCCCCTCACGGCCATCGCCCGCCAACACAACCTCAACATCATCTCCTACGTGGATGACACTCAACTGATCCTTTCACTCACCAATGACCCTAGCACCGCCAAAACTAACCTACACGAAGGAATGAAAGAAGTTGCCGAATGGATGAAACACAGCCGTCTGAAACTGAACTCAGATAAAACAGAAGTCCTCATCCTAGGCACTTCCCCCTCTGCATGGGACGACTCTTGGTGGCCGGAAGCCCTTGGAAAAGCACCCATCCCGACAGACCACGCACGGAACCTAGGCGTTATCCTGGATTCTTCACTTTCAATGAACAGACAAGTCAGCGCCGTCTCCTCATCCTGCTTCAACATTCTTTGCATGCTCAAAAAAACATTTCGCTGGATCCCCACCGAAACCAGAAAAACAGTCACCCACGCTCTGGTCACGAGCCGACTGGACTACGGAAACACCCTCTACGCAGGTACTACCGCTAAACTCCAGAAAAAACTCCAACGAATCCAAAACGCCTCTGCCAGGATCATATTAGACATCCCGCGTAACCAACACATCTCTGGTCACCTGAAAAACCTCCACTGGCTACCCGTCAATAAGAGGATCACCTTCCGACTTCTAACCCACGCACACAAATCGGACCAGAATGCCTCAACTCACGACTGTCCTTCTACACCCCCTCCCGCCAACTACGATCTTCCAGCCAAGCCCTCGCCACTGTTCCTCGCATCAACAAGACCACCATGGGAGGTAGATCCTTCTCATACCTGGCAGCTAAAACATGGAACTCACTTCCCACTTACCTTCGCCTTACCCAGAACCACCTAGCATTCAGAAAGCAACTTAAAACGTGGATATTTGACAAGTAATCCTCCTCCCCTCCCTAAGCGCCTTGAGACCCTCTGGGTATGTAGTGCGCTATATACATTTTATGACTTGACTTGACTTGACCTACCAACATCAGGGTTAATGTACACTCTGATGTGCCTACACCTTGCCGCTATTGCTGTATATGTGCAAAATAGGGAACATTCTTTTTTTTTTTAAATTCCTATCAGTAAGGCCGTCACAAAAGGCCTCAAAAGGGTACTTCCACCAAGAGTCACACCTGCCCCTCTTTGGAAACCTAACAAAGTACTCTAAATGCCATGGACACTCCGTTTGAGCCATTGTATTCCTGTCCCATGCAAATCCCTCTCCTGGATAGTGGCTTTCTTTATATGTATTGCTTTCACTCAGGTGTGTAAGTGACCTATGGCTCTCACCTTACAAGAACCTTTAATTTAGGTTTATGCAGGCAGTGTTAACTTAGATCCGGCACTACATTTCTCCCTAAAGTGATCTCCGCTTTTCACTTCAGCTAAACAACTGAGCTACCAGTCTTTGTCCCACACCCAGACTCAGTAGCATAAAGGGTCTTTCATACCCTAGTTACGAAAAGGACTCTAGTGTACCACATTGATAGAACCCAGCAGCTCTTTGATTCTTTTTCAAAACCACTTAAATCTATCCAAACATGCTGCCTAAAAGCTAAAGGGGTTCTTCATGCTCCCCCCTGGGCCACACTTTACTAGGAAGAAGGGGACAACCATGGCTTTCATGGGGAATATTCCCATAGCTGACATTTGTGAAGCAGCTATCTGATCAGTCCCACACATTTTACTAAACACTGTGTGAATATTATTGTCTGTCAATATTCACATAGGAGGGAGAGAGGAAAATTAAGTAGGAGAATTCCTTGAATTCTGTAAGCTATGCACCGCTAGTGAGGGATCCACTTCACTCAGGAGTTACGCGGCCAGTATAGGTGCGTCGCCAGCCATGACTTCTGATGTATGGGTGACACGAGGGTTCCCTGCTCGTAACCTTTAATGGGGTATGTTAGGCACTCCTGTCTTAACTAAAAACAGGGAAATTCCCAGTCACCTTAACAGTACCCAGAATCTGATAACAAGGATGATAACATGGTATAAATGAATGGATGCCAAAAAAGGTTTAGAAAACACTACGAGTTGTTTCTCTAAATACAGAAGCTAAGGAATGCAGTCCAGTCTAGACAGGTCCTGATGAATGCTGAATGACCTTTGTGGATATAGTATCAGCTGAAACATGTTGACCAGCGGACGCAGGGACCATTGAAACTTCGTACACCCACACCTTTGTGGCTTTTAACATGTCCATATTAATGAAAATCGAGCATAGCAGTTAGACAGCTTAGAGAATTTTAGGAGTTCTCGGTCCCAAACTCACAAACAGATCTAAGAGTCACAAGTTGGTTGTACATAGTTGTAACATTCATATTTGTTACCATTATATATAATATGCATAGTTCCACGTTGCACTCTACCACTTCATACGTCTGCTCACCTGTTGTGCGACAAATAATCTAACAAGGAAGTCGGTGCCTGTTTGCATTGCCACTTGTGGGAAAAGCGACATGGTACTGCATGACTCGAAAAGACTTTGTCGAACAAATGCAACATCCAAACTCAACACTAGACGGCAAGAGGATACAGAGCATGTGAATCTACAGCAATACAAGCTACGAACAGATGCTCACAGGGTAAGTAGCATATTCCTTTAATATGTATGGACAAATAACATCTACAGGCATTTGTCCCTTTGTATGGGCTATGGCTTTTGTGAATAACATCTTTTAATCTATACTAATATAATAACCCCTTCGATGCTGATGACGAGCTCGTCATCAGCCATGGGTGGCGTGTGCGGATGACGAGCTGAGCTCGTCATGTAACGCGGTTTTGCGAAAACAGCCGCACAGCGCAAAAATGACCGCAGCAGCGATGCGGTTAAAGAGAGAGCCCAAACATTTGAGGCTGGTAATCTCAGGAACCACAGCACCAATCAAAACACCCAATACAGCGTTGGAAAGGGCAGTTGCAGCAGAAGGACATAGGCTATGCAGACGCCCACCATATACATTTAAAAGTTAAAGGAACTGTGCCAGCAAAGTAGTCCCTTGTGGGTGTGTCTGCGTTGTGCTGTGAGCGTGTGCTGGGGGCGTGTGGTACATTCCGCCCTTCATGCCGTGTCTCATATCGTGTGCTAATCCCACCCTGCTCCCTATAAATAGCCCTGCACCCCATAATCATAACACACCCATACGCCTTAAAATACCCCAACACCCTTAAACACTAACCCATCTTAACCCTATAAATATACCCTGTACCCCAAAACCCAAACCTATCCCTAAACCCTAAAAATACCCCTGTACCCCACGACCCAAACCTAGCCCTGAACCCTATAAAAAACCCTTGTACCCCAAAACCTAAACCTACCCCTGAACCCTAAAATACCCCTGTACCCCTAAACCCAAACCTAGCCCTGAACCCTAAAAATACCCCTGTACCCCAAAACCCAAACCTAGCCCATAACCATTAAAATACCCCTGTACCCCAAAACCCAAACCTAGCCCTGAACCCTAAAAATACCCCTGCACCCCAAAACCCATACCTATCCCTAAACCCTAAAACTACTCCTGTACCCCATAACCCAAAACTATATCTGAACCCTTAAAATTCTCAAACACCCCAAAACATATACCTCAGTACCCCAAAACATATACCCCTATACCCATACTTACCATATCCAAACATTAAAACAAAAACCATGCTTATACCATTCATGCATTTACAACAAATTTCGTTGTAAATGTATGCGTGGTAAAAGCATATAAAATGTAATGCCATGCATTATAATGGCATTGCAGAGTCATGGTACTTTCGCAATGAAAGTATGAGGAGTGATGGTATGCGGAATAATGGGTGTTTACCCTCCCCCGGTAAGTACATTGGTGGCACGGCGGCCCACATCTCTAGCAACATACTCCTATTTTTTCACCACCCATTTGAAAAATGCACAGGTCTCTCTCATTGATGGCCAGCACCGACATACACATTTAGACACACCTCCCGCCACAAGTTCTAGAATTGCGAACTTTAGAGCTGGGGAGCTACGTTAGAATCTCGGCATCAGCTCAACATCCAGCGCAAATCGCTTTGTCTCCCCGTGCCTACCACAAATGAATGTGTTCTTCTGTAATGTAAATTGTGCTCATGCCATCTTGTCGAGTTTGCGCTATATAATATTGCAAGGAAAAATAAAGTAGGGAAACTCAAGTTCACACACTACTGAACATGCATTCTTAAGTGCATCAGCAGTGCACTGTGAATCGGAGCGTTTCACAGGCCTGTCACAGATAAGAAATGCTATCAAAACGAAATCCGACAAAACAATATACTACTGGCCGGCAGCAATTCATACCCAGACAACGTCGGGACGGGCTGCTACTTTTATATA
Organism: Lissotriton vulgaris; assembly: GCF_964263255.1. NCBI lineage: Eukaryota > Metazoa > Chordata > Amphibia > Caudata > Salamandridae > Lissotriton > Lissotriton vulgaris. The sequence continues at coordinate 1,714,221,053 of NC_141694.1, read as the reverse complement.
TTTTGAAGTTCAAGTCCTAGCGAACAGACTGTACCTCATGAGGAGCTCTTTGGTCCATAACAATCAGTGGGGTTTTATCCTGGTCTATAATACACTTATGAACACTAGGCAAATTAGTATTGTGATGCATGAAATAGAAATAAAGAAGATGGTAGGCACACTGGTAGCACTGGACATCGAGAAAACAATTGACATGCTTGACTGGGACGGAGATCTTGGAGAAAATGGGGTTTCAAGTGACTTTCTGGGATGGTTCAGGCAGCTATACATAGAACTCACTGCCTGGGTGAAATTGGTTGGGCTGAGATCGAAAGAGGCACCAGAAAGGGATGCCCTATGTCCCCACTGTTCTTTGTCTAGCGATGGAACGCATAGCAGAGTAGCTTCTTGGCATAATGCATAACTGGGGCATAAAGGTGGGAGAGAGAGTGCACACAATGTCAATGCATGCAGATGACATATTACTATACTTATTGTATCCCCAGGATTCCATCCTAGTATTGTTGAGGGAGCTTGATGACTAGGGAGGTAAATCCGGCTTTCATATCAATAAAGACAAAGTGGGTCCCCGGGTCGGGCTGGTTTGTAGGAGAGCTTCCTGAGACGGGTTGACAATAAGAGACCGAGAAATTCAGATACCATGGAGTACAGATACCGCATTCCCCTGAGAAACAATATGCATACAATATGTAGGTGAATCTCAGACATGACCTGAGGTTGCGGGAGAATAGGGGACTACTATAGGAAGTAGTGGAGATTCTGAAGGTGGTGACGAAGATCAGCTTAGATGTAACACCAACCACTGTCTTCTGGGTATTATGCACAGACCAAAACATCAGCAAACCCAATGCAGATTACAAGTTTGGTATTGGTGCTGGCAGAAAGCAGAATAGCAATGCACTGGGTGCTGGTGTGGGCTCTGCCTGAAGAGATAAGTAGGAGGACAGTTCTGAGAGATGATGGGACAGAGGAGGGTTTGGAGGTATGGGCATGCATGATAAATTTGCTGGAAACACAGGGTGGAGAGCACCCAACACCGGCAGAAGATAGCACTAGGGAGGGGAATGATACAAGAGTTGCATTAAAGAGGAGGACCCCACTGGCCTAAATAATATGATAGGTATGCCGAAAAGGAGAGATAAGGAATGAAGATTTAATTAAAGTGATATAGTGGCCATTTTTCCAATCGTGGACTTTGCTAGTAGGTGTGGACATTAGCACTGATAAACTGGAACCCAGAAGACCGCAGTTAAGGAGAAGCACTGAATATTCTAAAATGTGGAGACCATCAAATTAAACTTTATAAGTATCAGTCGGAAGATGCCATTATGGATATGCTACCAGTTATGTATGTGATTGATGTTATTGTTATTGCAAAATAAAACATAAATTGTTTATAAAAACATCAGACCGCATCAATTTCAGATAGATAGCAGTTACACATAAACATTATTTGCCCCCCCCCCCATTTCCGCTACCTACAAAGTACTACACCATCAAACCAGCTATCCCAAACAACACGGTTTACATTGACATCACTCATAGATATTATCAACTTTTTGTTCTTAATAGCAGGAGCTGTTATCTACAAGAAAAGAATAAACACACATTATGTCTATGCATTAGTGAAAATCCAGTAACCTCATTGTTCTAAAACGTGATGGAAAATTCAGGGGTCGGTTTGAGTTTAGGGGAATGGCAGGTGCACCATTCCACCAATTTCAGTTTCCACGCAATGTGTAGGGGTGGGGGAGTGGCTAGGTTTATGCCAGCAGTTTATCCACGGTCATTGTAGCAGTTGTCTCATTCTGGGAAGGAAAATTGCACTAGGCCCCTCATGCCCAGGGCAATCATCCCATTTGAATTGTGGCCAATAGTATTTTCTTCTGCACTTGGGACATTTGAGAGTTTATTCTCGCAGAACAAAATACTCTGCCGTGTGGTAGCATCTATCAGTGCACCCACTGGATAAAAGATCATTGCCTTCAATAGTGCCATCCCCATGGGTCCACTAAAGGCACAGATATCCTAGCCAGGCAAAATGGGATATATAAATTTGTTGACATGTCATCGAACAGAGGTCATAGCCTCAGCTGACCAGGCAGGTCAGCAGTCACTCGCTAGATTTTAAATGAGACCCATAGACTTTGTTGGTCTCAAGATTGTAGTGAGTGTGCACCCTAAAAATCCCCAAAAATACGGTCTTGTATTGTATATATCTTCTTGCATTCTAATTTAAACACATTCTTGTTGTATGCTTTCAGTGCTTTGTCAGTAGCAATACTTCCTTTCATTTCCAAAGCCAAATAGATGACTGCATGATCCCCCACAAGTAATAAAAAGTTGTGAGATACATTACACACACACTTCCCCAGGGCAAGGGGCTGTCACCCTCCATTGTTGTACTGATGAAGACCCCCCAGTATTTGCTTCTTCAGAAGCCAGGAAGGGCTATGCATGCAATTTTTGTTTGTAAATATTTTTAAACTATTTTCGTTTATATCATTTTGTATAATATATCATTTGAATGCAGAAAGCACCTATTAAATAAATTCAACTTCACTACTCAAAAGGTTTGAAGCATTTAATTAATTGTTAACTTTGGATAAACCACAGATTATTGTAACCTGAAACTCTATTTTTACATTTGTACCTATTATTATAGCACAAGAAGGAAGTCTCTAGTTGGCTGATTGCATTGTTAGCAAGAGGCATCAGGGATAGGTCTGCTGTATGAAGCATATAAGGGATCCAGGTACCTGTTCTGTAGTTAGGCCTTGATCATGTGTGAACTAGAGGGTTGCTGTCACTTCCTACTTGTAATCATGAAGCAATTAAGAATTCCAGATCAAACGTTTCAAGAATAGGCCAGAATTCAGTAATTGTAAAAGCCAATGATGTTAAACCTTTGTTCTGGCCCCTTACAAGGGACTGTGCCTAGCAGCTCCTCAAGCAGTGCACCTGTTGCAAGTATTGGCAGTAATAGGAGTCTCTCAATTAAAATTCAGTACATACGTCAGTAAAGGACTTGACTATACCCTCTCCAGTCATATCCAGCATGTTCATGCCATTGGAAGCTCATTCAGGCCAGTGGAAGGGTTATCCTCTGATTTGTAACTCATCATATTTCCAAAGTGGAGAACCCACATGAGCAAATCTGCAAACTTTTTGTTTTTAGTGGGTAGTAGATTGTATATCAATAATGTCATCATTAATCGAGTCCCTCTGCTTCAGTAGTGGGTTTTTCACACAGTACAAGACTGTCATGCCTTCACCGCTCTGAAGGTACTGCCTTTCTATCACAGACCTTCTTGGAGAAGGAGAACTGATAAACTATCTGCAATAGTCGCTCAACCTAGTAATAATGATCCGTATATGACATCCGTAGGCTTCCAGAGATATCCACTGCAGGAAGGCTCACCGCTTTGAGAAGTAATCTATCAGCTGCCCAGACAAAGCTTTGAATTACTCAATCATTATCTTGAATTATCTTCCATGGAATCAGAGTGGCACAATATTGAATGTATAATTATGTTGTGGAGCTACCTGTATGGCGTCCCTTAAGGGTAAGTGGAGATAGAACTACCTAGCAAAGTCAATATCGGTTTTGGATGCCAGTGAATCTAAATTATCAGCTATCCTTCCTCTAAGTCCTTGTTTATCAGGGCTTTTAGGTACATTTAAAGTTCTATCCACTGCTACACATGTAGTATAATTAAACTTTGGTATGACCTCAAACTTCACCCAGTTTATTTAGTACCCCATAAATGTGGAGAAGTCGTCAATTAGGGCCATTAGGTAGAGGATCAAGGTTCTGGGTTCTTAAATGGAAAGGAAACCTATTTCATTTTCAGCTACATGTTTGGTTTGTTGTCTTCTATGCTTTCTTAAGAGGTCTTTCACTAATTGGACCTTGTTAATTGAGGAGTAAGATTACAGAATGTGAGGACAATACATGTTAAGTTCATATGATAAATTTTTATTAAAACATTTCTATTCTGAAAAAATAGTTCCTGTCTTTATTTTTTAGGATGTAGGGATGAGTGACATAGCGTTGACATCATTTCTTGGCTCTTGCTCAGACCTTCTTCAAACTTTAATGGAGGTAAGCAAACCAATATTTCCCAAGAGAAAATGTAAAATGAACCGTTTTAACGAAGTATTTGATCAGTGCAAACCTAATGATGCATCAAGTCAGGCATTGTATTGCAGCATAGTACTGAAACATCATTGTATGCTTCTATATCTAATATGTTACTACATTTTTCACTCATGTTATGTTATCATTAGTAAAAATACAGCATTGTCCCCTACAGCATTCTATGCATAGTCCTAAAAAAGCTGACATGGCATTTAGTGCCTGAGGTATCAGTTTTTTTTTTATCCCATTCTGTCTCATTGAGGAAACACTTTCATACATAAAGGCCTTAAATCTGTTGTCAGAAAAAACATACAATTATTTTGAGGAGGAGGATAAACATATTCTGTTCATTGAAACATATTTTGACATGTATGAGTATCTATTTTTTGCTGGAGTTACTATGCTCTTGTACATGGTATATGAGACAAACACCCGTATTATCCTTTGTTTGTCAAATCATATACATGAGCAGATGGTGTAAACACTCTCATTTTAGTCAACTTGCAGCTTTTAAAATCTCACAGACACACTGGGGGTGGGATTCACAAAGGTAAATAAATATACATGTATATATTTATTCATGAGTACTCAAGCTACTCCTACAACTAGGTTTAACTGCCAAGTTTGTTTGCTATTCACCATTTCCAAGTGGAGATTTACACCTAGGTATAGTGTTTCATGTCTCCACCCTCTCAGAGTAGAGGCTGGAGCCCCCTATAACGGGATCTCAAATTGTAAAATTACTACAATCAATTCATCACCTGTTGGGGGAGATCTCTGCCACAGGGGTAGGAACATTTAATAAAGTGTAAATATTTGAATGTAGAATCTAGTTGTAAAATAAATAGGTAAGAAAGTAAAATGTTACCACACATTAACTCCACCAATTATGTGTGTATTAAATAGTACAATTCGAGTATATTAATTTAATTCATAAATATTCATTTTAAACAAAACACCCTCATGGACATTTTTTTTTGTAAAATTTTTATTTATAGTATGCAAGGTGAAAAATAGAAAAAGGGAGGGGAATAGTGCAAGGGGAGCGTGAAAGTAAAAGGAGAGAAAGAAACAGGCGACATTCCGCCACATAACCCCACACAGGGGGTGCTAAAAATATCATCGCAAAGGAAGGGGCAATAGGGAATCAGAGCCTGCATCAAAAGGGGCGGCAACCAGTTAGGGCAGCAGAAGTGCGAACGATATGTCCTGCCCAGCACAGTGTCCGAATTGTGCCTGGAAGTTCCAACAGTCGGTGCAATGTCCTCAGCCCGGGAAGAACAACCCAAGCCCCGCTATAATCATAGTGTCCTTTCTCGGGGGCACAGCAAGTCGCAACAAGAGAAAAACAACTTCCCCAACTACCACCCCTCCACCCCCCTTCCCTCCCCACCACTCACCCCCCACCCAGTGGTGGCGACCAGCATTCATACACTCAGCAACAGTCATACCGGTAATCAAATTTGGAAGAGATGAAGTGCCCGCAGCGCTGACGGGCAAACTGCAGAAGGCAGGCCTCGGGACAAAAACCTCACCAAGGGGCCCCAATTGAACATAAAGTTTTTAAAATTCCCCAGGAAGATATCTGAGAGCCGCTCCATACTCAAAAGGCGCCATAGCCGTGCATGCCACAAAGAGACGGCAGGGGCAGACGGGCTTTTCCAAGCAGCTGCCAAAGTCAGCTTGGCCGCCCCCAAGCATAGCCACATAATGCGCTTATCAGCCCTAGTCTGGTGCTCAAGCAGTGGGTCTCTAAGGCCCAGCAAGACAAAGTCCATGGAGTTTGGGAGTGGGTAACCCAGCACAACTTTAATGTGGGAGAGAATCTCGGCCCAGAACGGCCGGATGGTGGGACAGTCCCACCATATGTGGCTGAAGTCTCCCAACATCCCGCAGCCCCGCCAGCACCTGTCTGAGGTAGTTGGAAATATTCGGTGTAGTTTGGACGGATACAAGTACCAGTCGAACAGAAGCTTCATATGGGCCTCCCTGAGGTCGGTAGAGGGGTTATGTGCTGTCACGTCCCGCCACAAGCTCCTCCACTCGCTGTCGGAAATGTCCCTCCCCAGTGTATTCTCCCAGTGATCCTTATACCGAGGCCGGGGGGACATCGTGGTGTCTAACAGCAGCTCATATAGAAAAGAGATCGCTCCCTTCATGGTGGATGTGCGAAGGATAAAAGTTTCGAATTTCGTCAAGGGCCTGGTAGCGGCATCCACCACTCCAGGTGACGTCGCCCAGTGCAGGAGCTGAAGGTGTCGAAAGCGCTCCGTCGGCAGAACACCATAATCCCTCATACAATTATGGAAAGTGAGGGGTTCGGCACCATGGAACAGGTGGGTGAGGGCCCTACAGCCACCCTCCCTCCAGGTCTCAAAGGGACCCTCCGTCAACGCCGGAGGAAAGGCCGGATTGAAGTGGATCGGGGTGAACGGGGACGGGAATGTGGTCCACCGGTCATCGCTACTAACTGTGTCCCAGACCTTTAACACCGTGCTGGTAGGAGTGCTAATGTACGCGTTTCTGGGCCGGTCCACCTTAGGTTTCCAGGCTAGGTCCCAGATGGAACGACCCGCAACGCTCCGATCCATGTGGAGCCAGTGCTTCTCCGAAAGCTGTTGGGACCACTCCACTAGGACTCTCAATTGGGCAACCTTGTAATACAAATGCATGTCCGGAAAGCCCACTCCCCCCTCCAACCGCGGGCGTCGGAGAACCGTAAACGGAAGTCGCGCCCGACCGCCTTGCCAGACATACTTCAGCATCAGGGTCTTAAGCCGACGGAAGTAATCTAGCCCTATCAGGATAGGCAAGGCCTGGAAGAGGTAAAGGAGCTTGGGCAGGAGAACCATTTTAAGTGCATGAATCCTACCCAGCCACGAGATAAATTTGGGCTTCCACCGGTCCAGTTCCGTACGAATGGACGTCAGCATCGGGGGGAAGTTAGCCTGGAACAAGGCGCCTATGGTAGAGGTCAGCCGCACGCCCAGGTAAAGCAAAGAGGAAGACGTCCACGAGAGCGGAGTAAGCAACCGGATCTGTTGCACCTCCCCCGGCGGTAGGGTCAAATTCAAGATGTAGGACTTGTCAAAGTTAACTTTGAACCCCGCCACCGTTTCATACTCAGAGAGCACCGAATGTACATGGGGTAGTGACAGCGCCGGGTCCCGAAGGGACAACAGGAGGTCATCGGCGAAGAGTGAAATCTTATGCTGCTCACCCGTAAAGGGGAGTCCCAGGATCCGCTCATTCTCCCGGATCGCCAGCGCCAATGGTTCTATGCTAAGGGCAAAGAGAAGGGGCGAGAGTGGACAGCCCCGGCGTGTTCCTCGGGAATGACGAAAACTCCCAGATCTATGGCCGTTAACCAACACCCGGGAGGTAGGGTTATTGTAATTGGCTTCAAGCATTCTTATAAATTGGGCCGAGAACCCGAAGGCCACCAGCGTTTGGTGCAAGAACCCCCAATCAACGCGGTCAAAGGCCTTCTCCGCGTCAAGCCCTACCAACACTGCTGGTATGCGGAACCGCTCCGCTTTTTCGATTAAATGGACGACGCGCCGCAGGTTGTCATGAGTTTGTCTACCTTTAATGAATCCAGACTGATCAGGGTGGATCAGAGGAGGCATCAAGTCTTGCAGTCTGCTCGCCAGGATGGAGGAGTACAATTTAGCGTCCAGGTTAAGGAGCGCTATCGGACGATAAGATGCACAGTAGGTAGGGTCCTTACCCGGTTTGGGGATAATAGTAATCATGGCCTCGGCCATGGTGTCCGAGGTCCTACCTTCAGTGGCCATCGCGTTGAAGAGGGAGACTAAGTAGTCGCAAATGTCGGACACAAACGTCTTGTAGAACAGGGCCGTATAGCCGTCAGGCCCTGGGGCCTTATGCAGTTTCAAGGCCTTGATGGCGTCTAATACCTCCTCCCTAGAGATGGGGGAGGACAACAAATCATTCCATTCTCTGGAAACTCTCGGTAGAGGCAAACCACCCAAAAACTCGGATTGAGCCTCCGGATTGAGAGCTTCACTCGAATAGAGCTCTCCGTAGAAGCGACCAAATATGGCCGCCTTGTCCACGTCTTTATGCTGAACAGAGCCCGTATGGTCTCGCACACCCCCGATGTAATCCCTTTCGCGCTTGTCACGAAGTTGCCGAGCAAGGTGGCGCCCAACCTTATTGCCCTGGGAATAGGAGACACGACGAAGGCGCAGAAGGGTGAATTCCACCCTGTTGTTATAATGGGCCTTTAGTTTCCCTCGCACCGCCGTCAGGGGGCGCAGGGTCACCCTGGAGGGGTTCGCCTTGTGCGCCTGTTCCAAGGTGGCAAGCTCCGTCTCCAGAGCCTCCCTCTCTTCCCGCCGAAGTTTATTAAGGTTCGCGTTAAGGGCGAGGCACGTGCCCCGCAAGGAGGCCTTGCACGCGTCCCACGTGTTATACACCGACGTGTCAGAAGGCGGATTGAGGACAAAAAAATCACCAATAGCCTTCCTTAGTGCCTTACATGACACCTCATCCCTCACCAATGCAGCCGGGAAGTACCACCTTCGCCAGCCGTCTCCCCCCGCGGCCCAGTGCAACCCCAGTACCACCAAGCTATGGTCCGACAGAGAGAGCGGAAAGATATCAGTCATTCGAATATCCCCCCTGAGAGCTTGGCTAACTAAAATGTAGTCTATGCGGGAGTACGAGCGATGGACGTGAGAGAAGAAAGTATAGTCCCTGGCCTGTGCGTGGACAAAGCGCCAGCTATCTACCAGCCCCATTTCACCCACTTGACGTCGTGTTTCCTCCGAGAAGACACCAGTATCTGCCCTGCGCGCCCCAGAACTATCCAAGTCCCTGTCCCACACCATGTTGAAATCCCCCAACAGTATTAAGTGCCCATCCACAAAGTCCCCCATCTTAATCATCAAACATTGCAAAAAGCCATTTTGACCCGCATTCCGAGCATACACCACAACAAAGTTACACAAGCGACCATACAGCGTCCCCTTCACCATTAGCCAACGACCCTCCTTATCAACGCTCACTTCCAGGGGTTGAAAGTGGAGGGAGGCCCGGAAGAGGAGGGCCACCCCTCTATGCTTCGTGGGCGCGGACGCCCTGTAGATAAGGGGGAATTGCCTATGGCGAAGTCTCATTTCGTCCCTCCTAGCCAGGTGGGTTTCCTGAAGAGCAACCACATCCAGGTGATGGTCCGAAATGTACTTCCAAAGTTTCTGCCGCTTCTGCGGTGAATTGAGGCCTTTCACGTTCCAGGTGCCTATACTAACAGGCATAATGGGGACCTAAGACTCCACGCCATGTATGTGCCAAGACATCCACATTCCAACCTCAGATCCCCGTTGCAGACCGGATCCCAATCACATCGAGGACAACCACGCATAGGTAGCCAAGGAAAAGTCCCTAGCCACATCCGTACAGGAGGGACCACACACACTCCCCCCCAGCACCCCAGGAAGGCCTCCCCTCCATAAAGCACAAGAGCTGAAGAAGTACCATCGTAGAGCAAAGGAAAAAATGCAGAGAATAATAGCACCAAGGTCAACAGCAGCACACATCCACCACTCACGATCGCCACCACACCACCCCACCCCCCCAACCCCAACCACCCTACTACAGTACCCACACTCAAAGCACCCTCTGTCCCACCCCCCTTCAACAACCCGAGAAACAAGAAAACAGAGCACAAGGCCCGTAACCTGAACCAAGCACTCAGCAGTTCCAATGGGCCACAGGTCACAAGGTCCACATCAGACTGGAATCGGGGTGGGGGCACCAGTTCGGGGGGCCCCAGGGCCATGGCCCGGGGTGTCTTCTCCAAAAGTACCATAATACCCCAGGGCCGTAGGGACAGAGACTCTCCGGCGCCCGACCATCGAGGAAGTCAGGGATCATGCCGCTCCAGAGCTCTGCTGAGTATCTGCAAGCATGGCCGAGGCCACCGATGCCACCGCTGAACCTCTCTCCTGCAAGCTAACAGAGTGGTCCGGACGCATCCGGTCCGGGGAAGAGCCAACCCGGTGCCATGAAGAAGATCGACACCGTCGTCGCGATGGTGAGGATTGTGCCGCCTGAGAGGAAGGATCGTCCTCCAGCCCCAGCAGCTCCTTCGCGGCCTGCAGGGAGCGGATCTGTGCCAGTCTGTTCTGCCACCGAAATATGATACGGAAGGGGTGCCCCCAGGAATACGAGATGTTACGCTCCCTCAGAAAAGCAGTCACTGGTCGGAATTCTCTCATCTTTTGAAGCGTGGACGCTGCCAGGTCCTGGAACAGCTGCGGCTGATGGCCTCGAAATTGCAAGGTGGTGATGGCCCTAGCTTTCCGGAGGATGCGTTCCTTCGTCTGAAAGTCATGTACACACACGAGGATGTCCGGGGGGGGGGCCACCTCCTCGCCTAGGCAGGCCAACTCTGTGCACCCTATCCATCTTGATCTCCTGAACGTCTTCCTCATCCAGTACTTGCAGGAATAGGGCCTGCACATATTCTCTCAAGTCTCCAGCCTCACCCTCCCAAGGGACCGCTCTGATGCGGATGTTGTTTCTCCTGGAGCGGTTTTCCAGGTCCTCGGCGTATGCCTGCAGGTTCAGGTTCTGGTCAGTAAGGCGAAGAACATCTTGTTGCAATTGGTGAACATCATTCGCCATACTTAAGTCATGATCTTCCAAGGTGGCCACCCGCTCACCAATGCCGTCCACATCTCTCCGGACCTCCCGTAGGTCCGACGCCAGCTGGGCGCGAAGCTCGGAGATATCCTCCTTGATAGAGGCAAACAGCTCCGTCATGAATGCCTTGGTGGCGGGCGCCTCCTCGTCCGACTGTCTAGTCGAACCACTAGCTCCGGGAGAAGATGGCGGCTGCGACGTTTTAGATGCTCCGTCTTTCACCGTCCTCCCCTTGCGTGGCAAATTCGACATCACGGTGGAGCCGTGGAGTCAAGGTTATTGGGGACGAAGGCCGCCCAGAAGTACCTGCGTCACGGGCGGCTGCTGCCCGATTAAGATGGCGGCGTAGGAGCTTCCCGCCAGAGGTCCAGAGCAACGTCAGCAAGCCCGGAGTCCCCGTCGCTCACAGCCGGGCCACTAACGCAGCCACTCGATACTGCCAGAGCACAACTTAGTCCACTACCACCGGACAATGTGGACCGGGCAGTTAGTCCGTAGGGCAGATCAGGCCTCCGAATCCAACCAAAGTCCAGACCTGGGTTCACCGCGCAGGGCCAACAACTCCGAGTCGCAGCCGGTGCAGGGCACGGGTCCACACCAGGTGGCAAGTCGCACACAGGGACGAGGAGGACACTCCGCCTCAGCAGTGGACGCCGAGGGTCGGTGTCGCGCTTTTCAGAAGCAGCCGCGATCAGGTCACACGGCCCGCTAAGAATCCGGGGCCCACCCTCCACGTGGTCGGCCGTCCGCCGAGCTTCTCGGTCCTTTACAGCAAAGTGCTCGCAATCATGCCAGTGTCCCGGTGGAGAGGAGGGACCCCGGTGGCGAAGGGAGGCAAAGGGCGACCGCCACACCTCGATGCCACGCCCAGCCGGCGCCGAGTCACTGCACTCCAAGGCGGCTTCTCCCTTACGCAAGGCCGGTGCGTAACAGGCCCGATGACGAAGTGCACCCAGTGGCGTTGCACGGTCACTCAGGGACTCGCCGGGAACACCGGACCACTCCGCTTGATGCCGCTGGCCCCTGCGACCGTTTCAGAGCCGATTGGCACCTTGAAGGCGATGCTGTACAATGCTTAGCAGGTCGGGCGCCGGAGCGACTCGAAAGCACGTCTTACTCCGACGCCATCTTGGCCACGCCCCCTCATGGACATTTTTATTTCATATGTAGTAAACTTTGTTAAAAGGTATGTAATTAATTGAAATACTTTTTATATTTTAAAACACTAGTTAAAAAGTTTAGTTTAATATTTAATTTGTGTATTACATTTTAAATGATAAACGCAGTCCATAATTATACTTTATCACTAAAATAAATATATACACACACACACACACTTGGAAACTGGAGTTCTGGGGCTTCTGCTGTGGCAGTCTTGAGTTTTGCCCCAGTAGCCCTGTAAATCACTGAACACAATCCTCATGTTGGAAGGATGACTCAGATGCTTCTGGAAATGTTCATCCGAGTTTATTAAGTAAGTAAAGCTTCCCCGACGCATTTCGGCCGTAGCCTTTGTCACTGTTAATGAATGAAGCTGACATGGCCATTACTTATGTGTAACAGTCAACGTGGAAAATGGTCTGATGTAAATAAAAAGTGCACAACGTCTGAAAACAGAATTTCTAAAACTCCTGCCAAACTGGAGCAAACACAAAGTATGCTCACAGTGGGCAGGAGCTTTGAAAATGCACCCGCCGGCTGGGAGCAGACTTGTGATTTGTTTCCTGATGCTGGCAGGGAAACATATTGTTCCTGCCCACAGGAATCAGCATAAATATCTACGCCCTGCAGGCGGGAGCAATGCCGGCTGCGGAGGCCATGGGCCTCCCCACGATTCCCCCATCAAGTGTATGATGGGTGGCCTTTGTGGGCACTAGAGCACTCAACCATATTAAAAGTAGGCCCCGGGTGATGGGGTAAAAAAAACTCAGAAGTGGGCCACAAGACCCCTCTTCCCTTTAAAAAATGCATAGTCCTGGGGGATGGGGTCCCCAGAGCCTTTTTAGGGCTCAGACAGTGAGCTGAGCAGCTGTCTCCCCTATTGTGTGTGTTTCGGGCCAGGGTGGGCTCCCCAGGGCCTATATGGGCTTGGGGAGGGAGACAATGCAGCCCCCTACCTCCCGTAAAAATAAAAGTCCCTTGCGGATTGGGTCCCTAGGACCTATTAAGGCTCCGGAGGGGGGCCACACATATAAATCACCACATGGCCCCACTCCCCTTAGAGGTACTTTTAAAAAAACAACCCTGGGTATTGGGTCATGAAGGGGGGCTGCGAGGTCCTCTCTACTTTAAAAAAAAATGTTTAACGGGCCTGAGGGACAGTGTCTCCAGAGCCTAATGAGGTTCGGGATGAGGGTGACCCCCCCCCCTGTTTAAAATAAATAAAGGCCTGGGGGATGGGGTCCCTACTTCAGCCCACCCGTTTTGTTTAACTTTCGGCCCTTGGGAAGGGGTTCCTGTGGGTTATAATAGGCTCGGAGCGGGGGCCACACGATCCTCCTCCTCTTTAAAATAAAAAACGCTGTTTCTGCCCATGGACAGCTCAATTTACCAACGGGACCTGAGCGTGTTTCCTGCCGATTTTGATTGCACATTCATAATGCAAAGGACTATGAGGACATCTCCACCAAACAAAGAAGATCATACTTTGTATAAGTAAGAGGAAGTACCCTTGTTTGGTGGAGATTCAACTGTTTGTCTGTAGTCTTGTCCTCTTCTTTATATGAGGATTCATGTCATCACTGATTTCTGTATGAAGACACTTGAGGAACAATCAAATTGCCAAATTTACACTTTCACAAGGTGACTAGAGACGTTACCTTGTGATCCTTTCCGCAGATGTACTGTAGAATGTGCACTTGACAAAACCAAAGGTTAAAGTAACGTTCTAGTTGGGTGTAATAAAAAACTCAGTTTTCTTAATTAAAAAAATAGAAATACACTGAAAAAAATGTGGTTTTAAGTAACTTTACAGTTAGGTGGGATAAAAAGATCCTTTTTTGTTACAAAAAAATTAGAAATGCAATAAAAAACAAAGGTTAAAGTAACATTATAGTTAGGTGAATATGTCTGTGACGACATTATAACTTGCGCCCCTGCCATGCACTGCTTATGACCTCATATATTCTATCACTTATGAAAAGTTCTATGACATCATTTATGGCATCACTTACGACATCTCAAATGACATAATTTTTTTATATTTTTTATATAGCGCAAACCAGACCCGAATCGGGTATCAGAGAGCTTTACATGAGCACCAGTTTTTGATATCATCATTTAAGCTTCTTTTGCTCTTTAAACTAGTATGCATTAGAGACCTGAAAGTAAGTACGAAATAGTTCAGAATAGTATAAAGCATCATTCATGCCATCACAGATACAACTCCCTTGGGTATAGCAAGCATGGGTTATGTGCAACATTGACCCTATATGATACACTTCACAGGTACCCTAGTTCACATTAACAATTAACCACAGGTATATGGGAAACCCTTATTGGGCACTGTGGTCAATCTGTATACAACTGTTCAGAGACAGTTTCTCAAGGCACTCAACATCTGTTCCAAAATTAATGCTCTACTAGAGACCACATTTACCTGTGTCAAACCCCACCCATTCACCGAACCATCATTGAGAAATGAAGAGTTGATATGAGTAGAAAAGTGGATACTGTAAACAGTGTTTACTCCTTAGAGAGGGTTTACTGTGTACCACTCTATTTGCAAACAGTGAAACTCTCATTTGAAATACACCACAGAGTATTAAAAAGATCTACTAAGAACAGTGTACACTCTATGCAAAACTTGTTAAAAAAGACACTATTCACTTAAAATAACTGAGGTGTGAAGGTAGTAATGGTTATACTACTTGAAGCCTTCATACTGTGGTGAAAACTTTACAGATACCCCATCTTCTGAAGCAAAAGAAGAATATATACATAGGTTAGTACCTGGTGCCCACAGTCTTCTATGTTATGCAGAAATTGTCACGTGAGATGATTCTGTCTAATAAATCTGAAAGAAACAGGTTAGTATTAAATTCCTTACCTTAGAATATCCCCAGGCGTCAGACTGGCTCCGTAAACTTTTGCATAGCAATACCCCTGCGCGTCGGTAGGCGTCGTCTGCGGGTCCGTCGTCGGCGTCGTTGGCGCCGGGATGACGTCACTGGAGTACTTGGACGCCGCCCTCGCACGCTGATGTGAGTTCTTCTTTTTTCCACGCCAGCTAGCGCAGATCTGGAAAAAGTGGTACCCCTTAGTCAATTTTTGACTAAACTTTTTCGATCATTTTTTGATCCTTTTCGAAGTCTAACGACTCCGACGGTGCCGGCAGGGACGCCCGGGTTCAAACCCTGCGCCGACTGCGACCGATTGATGTCAGTTACCGACCCCCACCGCCGGTGTCTTCATTGCCTGGGCCACGACCACGACGACAAGGCCTGCTCCGACTGTCGAGCCCTGACGTCTAAAGCTAGGCGGGAGCGGTCCCGCAAGCGGCTCGAGCTCCGGCAGTCGGCCCCGCGCCTCTCGAGGTCCCGGTCCACGAGGAGGTCGAGGGACCGGTTGCGGGGTCGGAGCCACCATAGCTCTGGGAGTCGTCCTCGGTCTTCAGGCTCGAAGTCGTCAGGTAAGCACAAGAAGTCGAAGAGACGCCATCGCTCTTCCGACTCCCCCCGACGCTCGCGTGACGCGGCCGGAGGTTTGGGCGACACCGGCTCTGCCAGAGCCGCGGGCGTCGCAGCCTGCTTCATACCCCTCGGTCCCTGGGCAGAACGCGACGCCGGAGGAGATCGAGGCCTTCCTCACGGCCATGAGGTCCCTCACTCCTCCATCGGGCTCCGTGGCGCCTCCGGGCCCAGCGGCCCCGACTGGGGGTTCCAGCTGGTCGGACGCTTCAGCGCTGACGCTGTCGGGTGCTTCGGCCCGACGCCGCCGGTGACTACGGTCCCGGCGCCGCAGGTCCCTACAGGATCCAGGTCCGGATCCAGGTCGTCGCCGGTCGACCTCGCTGGAGCCCAGGGCCACCTCCAAGCGGCGCCGTCCCCGATCCCTCCCTCGATTCGGGTCCGGCACCGGAACAGCGTCGACTTCTATGACCCGGCCCCTTCCTTTGGTCCTGAGTCTCAGGAGATGGGTGGAGAGGGGGATTGGGAGGGGTCTGAGGACCCTCTGGCACGGGAGTGTCAGTCTTATCAGGACTGGACAGGTGAGCTAGGGGAGGCCAGTGGTCTGGATACCTCGCCGGACACTGGTTTTGTGTCCCCTCCTACCGTGGCTACGGAGGAGGGGGCTGCCTATAGTGTGGTACAGACGCGGGCGGCCAAGGCATTGAGCCTAGAGCTCCCCGTCGCGGCCGTGTGGAGTAACCTCCTCACTGAGGTCCTTAAACCGCAGGCAAGCTATGCCGAGCCTCTGCTGCCATTTAATGAGCCCTTGTCTGACGTTCTTTTGGGCACTTGGTCCAAGCCCGCTACAGGTCAGCCTGTAGATAGGAACGTGGCCAGACGCCACCGCCCGGCTCCGGGCGACACTTGCTTCCTGTCCACCCATCCCACCGCCTAGAAAACTGGTCATCCAGGCCTCTAATTCCCAGACCGCATTCCCGACCGCCCCCCGATCGGGAATCCAAGAGGTACGAGCAATACGGAAAGAAGGTATTCTCCTCTCTAAGCTTAGGGCAGCAATGTTTTGATTGGCCCGAGTAGCCTGGTTCGGTGCTCAGACATGGAGTGGGAGCCTGTGCATGTTCTCCACCCAGGCTGTGAAATACAGCCGGGTGAAGAGCATGCGAAGTGCTCATGACTGTTTGGCTAGCCCAAGACGGCCGGCCAAACCATCATGCACACTTAAGTGCACCAACCACTCCACCCCCTGCTGTGGTGACAGCTAAGTCCAGCTCAGTCCCACCCGCCCCAAAACTGGCTTCAGCACAGACAAATAGAATGCTAATAACCTTGTGTTATCATTTTATTTTAGCTTTTTTGCACTACTGAAAAGCAATGGAGTGACGTTCCTCCGTCTTAGCGGAGGAGCCGCTGCTGGCGGCAGTGGCTTATGCGAGGGATCTGTGCGAGGTGTGGGGAGCATAGGTCCCTGGAGGGATAGTAGAAGTGTAGCCGATAGTTGAAATAGGCGGGTCCTTGGTCTTGGAGGGCTTTGTAGGTGTGGGTCAGGAGCTTGAAAAGGCATCTCTTCTGGACTGGGAGCCAGAGGAGGTCTTTCAGGTGCTGGGTGATGTGGGTTCTCTTAGGCAGCTTGAGGATCAGTCTGGAGGCTGCATTCTGGATCATCTTGAGTCCTTGCATGAAGTGTGGGGGTAGGTCCAAGTTCCAACAGTCACCAAGAGTCGTTCCAAAGGGTGGTGTGTTTGTCAAAGATGAGAACTTCTGTCTCGTCCATGTTAAGTTTTAGGCAGTTGTCCTTCATCCATGCTTAAACGTCCTTCATGCAGTTGTGGAAGTTGGGCTTCGTTGGGCAGGGTCAGCAGAGAGCGATAGAACGAGCTGTGTGATGTCGTTGTAGGAGATGATGTGGATGTCGTGCGGAGAGAATCTGATTGGTGTGGCCATTCTCTTAAAGTTGAAAGTCAGGATATTAAACTTGCGAGTTGTGGGTCTAGTGCTTGTTGTCATTTAGTAAGGTGTGTTAACTGGGTAGTATTAGGACCGTCCGAGGCCTCTGCATGGATTTTGCATCAGCATTGACCACTGTGTAAAGCTACGCACAATCAGGTTAACAGTATAACACCCAACTCCCCTTTCGGAAGTCAAGGTTTGTAGTACTACCTCACCAGTAAACCATCACCACTAGGGTGGAAAACATTCAATGTCCAAGTAGGTGGATGCGGTGAAGCATGAAGACAGATGTCTGTGAATGTGAGCTCCAAGGAATGGCCGTCTGCACCACCTTAAAGAACCACCATCCTCCCTCCACCCTCAACTAAATCCCCCCATCTCATCCACAATCATTTCCCATGCAGTATTGTATGTTGACAAATATGAAAAGAATATAAGCCCTGAAGGATCAGTGTACTTTATCTGCTGTCATGGAGGTGGCAGCAGGTCCCTGTCTGAGTTCTTGTTACAGTTTCAAGGCTTCATCTTCCTCTGCTTCCTGTCGTGAGTCAGTGTCACTGCGAGCTTGTTTAGTGCCTGAACCCGCACATTGTTCCAATTCCCCCACTACTAACACTCTCTCTTTGGCAGCTTGTTACCGTGAGGAGCGGCTATTCAATTTCCTGTTAATTTACCTTCGCCTACACTGTTGTCGCCACTGTGAGATACCAGGGTTCTACTCAGACCAATCCACCATCCCTTTAGATTCTAGCCATGTGCGAACATCAGACGCACTTATGAAGAAATGAGCCATGTCATCATTGCCGACCCATAATTTTGTAGATTAGAGTTAGGAGTTGTGAAAGTTCAATTGGCGTAAGACATTTAACCTCTAGAAACAAGGCTCTTTGTTTCAGTACCTCCGTCATGTGGTTGGGGTAGATAAACACTGAGCTGTTCTACTGTCCACAGTCCTTTACCATGGTGTTCTTCAGGATGTAATCATAAATCCCTGTAATTAAGGAGGCAGGCCACTATGTTTACCCACAAGTACTGTGTCTACCAGCCAATGTAATGTAAAGATAAACACTCCTCAATTGAGTTAAGTAGTTTAATCACGCCCAACAGGGAGGCAAGTCGTTCAGTCCCTCGACCAAGTTACAACTGACAAACCCTCCCCACATCACATTCCAACTCATGACCTAGTTACATTCTTAGCAAGGAATGTACACATTTAAAGGTGAAGATACAACACATCTCCCTTATTATAATAACAAAACAAAGAAGAATAATAAACATGAAAAAGAAGCAAGAAGAACAAAGTAAATAGCACAGGAAAAGATAAAGAGAATTAAAGAAAGAAAATGAAAACAGTCAGAAATACAAAGGTCCAGAAAGCACAGAAACAATTCACTTAGAACAGTAATCTTGAAGATACAAAGGAGGTTTTCTAGCTCTTGTGCTAGTGCTGCGAAAAGGAACATTCTGAGGTAAGTGATTAGAACATTTTTGACTCACAAAACCGCAGTCAGAACCAGGTTTCACAACACCACCCCCCTCCGCACACCTTGATAAACGAGACCTACTCCAAACATCTCCCCCAGCAAGCATAACCACATTCTTCATGACCTTCACAATGCGCCTAGGCCCAAAATACTTGGACTCACCCTTTGGTGACAAAGCTGCCCTTTTAATGAAAACAAAATCACCCACTTTCCATGTAATTCTCTTCGCCCCTCTTAAGACATCGAACCTCCGCTTGTACTTCTCTTGATAGTTTTCCAACCTCCAATGATTGACCACACTACCCCTATACTTCACCGAAAACCACAAGGGATTAAGCTTAGAACCAGCAACCCTACCTTTCAGTTTCTTAAAAGGTGACAAACCAGTCACGGTGTTAGGAGTGTTTCTGTGCGCCCACAGTTTTTCCCTGAGAATTGGTTTTAATGGAAGCCTTCTTTCCAAAGCAGTCTGGGCACAAGCTCTAATTAACCTATTCATGCTCTCCACTAAACCATTAGCCTGCGGAGAGTAAAGAGCAGTCCTATGGTGGGTGATGGATAGATCTCTCAAAAAGTCAGACATTTCCTGAGAGGTGAATTGAACACCGTTATCAGAGACCAAAACGTCAGGCACCCCTTCACAAGTAAAAGGATCCTTCAAAAATTCAATGACGTTCCTACTCAACACGGAACCCATGCAAGAAGCAGACAACCACTTCGATGTATAATTTACCAGAACAACAACAAACCTCTCAGAAGGAGCCAGGTTCGCGAAAGGTCCAATGATGTCCACAGCCACTTTAGACCAAGGACGCTCAGGTATGGCAACAGGGGAAAGAGGGGCGGTGCTCACTTTTCTTGACTTATCATTACCAGCACAAATACTGCAGTCTCTCACAACAATCTCAACCTCACGGTCTAATTCAGGCCACCAATAGGATTCCCTGACTCTCGCCTTAGTGAGACTACGACCAAGATGTCCCTCATGTGCCAAATTTATTATTTTCTCCCTCATCCCAAAAGGGGGAATCAACCTGTCGCCTCTGAACAATTCACCTTAAACAATGTTCAACTCATCTCTTACATTCCAATAGCCCTTAGCAGGATCAGGAACTTCTTTCAAAAAAGGCCAACCACTGACCGTGGATTCCAAAACAAAATCCCTGGCCGGATCATTTGAAAAGCTATCCCTCCATTCTACTTCATTCAATGCTGATTCACTCACTCATGAGACAACTGGAGGCTCAAAATCACACACCACCAACTTATCAAGGGTCGATCTAGAAAGAAAATCAGCAGGAATATTTCTAAGTCCGGTTAAGTATTCCACGCAAAAATTGTATTCCATGAGTCCTTCGACCCACCTCTTAATCCTTGGAGTTGTACATTCAACATTTCTACAAGAAAACAACTGCACCAGAGGTTTGTGATCAGACCTGACAACGAAAGGTAAACCCCACAAATAAATGCTTGATGGCCCAAAAACAAGCTAAAGCTTCACGCTCTATAACCGAATAGCACTCTTCAGCACCCTTCAGAGAACGTGAGGCGAATCCAATGACCCTCGCCGAACCATCCACCAACTGAGATAGAACAGCCCCCAAACCACGTATACTCGCATCAGTTGACAAAATTGTTTTCTTGTGCACATCAAAATGCCCCAAAGTTGGCATTTTTGCAATCTCAGACTTAACAGTTTCAAAGGCTCCTGAACATTCCTTGTCCCAATTGAAAACCGCACCTTTTTTCAAAAGAAGTCTAATAGGCTGCATCACGCTAGCAAAATTTGGAATACATTTTGAATAATACTAAGATAACCCATTGAAAGATTTCACCTGATCCTTGTTAGAAGGGGGTTGAGCTTGAAGAATAGCCACCGCCAGATCAATCTTAGGACTGATACCCTCCCCGGATATAGTGTGCCCCAAATAAGACACAGATTTCACTCTGAATTTGCATTTCTCACGTTTCAAAGTCAAACCAGATTCCTTGAGTCTAGATAAAACCCCAAATAAGATGTCATCATGCCTGCCAACATCATTCCCGTACACGAGAATGTCGTCCTGAAAGAACAAAACGGAATCAATTCCAGATAAAACATTCTTCATGATCCTCTGAAAACAAGCAGCTGCACTAGCTAGCCCAAAAGGCATCCTGATAAATCTGTAAGCACCAATAGGGGTTACGAAAGATGTTAAATGCCTTGATTACTCATGCAACAAAACTTGGTGGTACGCTGCTGACAAAACCATAACGCTAAACACAGTAGCCCCACCCTACTTGGTCAAAATCTCATTTATATTAGGCAAAGGCTGCCTGTCAACCCAGATTGAACCATTTAGACTCCTGAGGTCCACACACATCCTAATTTTGGTACCCTTGTCCTTAGGTGCCAAAACAATTGGCGCAAGCCATTCTGAAGATTCTATTTCCTCAAACACACCCAGCTTCAACAGCCTATGAATTTAATCTTGAAGTGGTTTCAACATAAGATTTGGCACTTTTATAACTTTGTGTACTACAGGTTTTGCATTCCCTTTCAAAATAATCTTATGTTTGAAACCTTTCAAAAGACCCAAATCATCACTAAAAACTTCAGGAAATTTTTCAAAAATGTCTAAAAAATCACCTAGATGGGAGACCAACATAACCTGTTCAGGAGCATTGGGATTCAAAATAATCCCTAGGTCTCTTTGATGAAGCCATCCAAGAAGATCATCCCCCCTTTTCGCAACATACACTTTTCCAACAGTTCCTCTACCCTTAAAAGTAATAGTCTGGATGGAGTACCCAATCAAATCAATCTTTTGCTTCGCATACCCGACAGAATTAATGTCAGGAGCCAAAAGCTTGATCTTGTCTCCCTCAAAATTGGAAAACCAAAATTTGTCACTAATAAGAGTGAAAAGTGAACCGGAATCAGCCAGTACAGGGACAACCTTGTTGGCGATATGAATGTCACAAGAGGGCATAATTACAACATCATCTACTTGATTCACGCCATTAACAACATCATCCTGCAAATTAGTGATGCAATGAATGGAATCCTGAGAGTACTCTTCTTTGTAGTCAACAAAATTGACTCTGCTGTTTTTACACATCCTTGCATAGTGGCCTTTCCTACCACAGTTCCTGCAAACAGTACTTTTGGCAAAACAGTTTGGATAGTTCGGTCCATGTTTCTCACTTCCACATCTGGGACATCTACATTTATTGTCCCTGTTAAAACTGTAATTTTGTTTAGGTCTTTCAATTTTTAAAGTGGACTTCTCTTGCTTTGGAGGAATTTTACTTACAGCAGCAACACTTATTTCCGGTTGAAAAATTAGTCGATTTTCATTACCTATACTAGAAACAGGATCAGTTTGAGTAGGACCCTTCCTAATCTCCTTCACCCAAGTAGAGGTATGCTCAACACTCTCAACAATAAGTATGGCCTCTTTCAAATTTGGATTTTTCGACAAAAGTTTTTCCTGAATCTTTTGATTATTAGTGCAACGAACAAGTTGATCACGAATGAGAGTCAGTCAACAGTTCAAATTCGCAAGTTTGTGCAAGAGATTTAAGTGCTGCCACATAATTTCCAACTCTTTCGTTCTTACCCTGTGTACGCATAAAAAACTTATGTCTCTCCATGACAACATTAATTCGTGCACCAAAATGATTCTTTAAAAGAAGTACACTCATTTCGTACACATCAGAAGGTTCACCGGCACCCCTACCAATAGGTATAGAATCCAAACTATCGTAGATGTTCCTTCCTTCAATACCTTAATTGTTCAACACAACAGCCTGTTTCCTGATCGCAGAAAACTTTTCACCACCAATAGCAAGCAAATATGAGTCAAAAATTGGCTTCCATTTTTTCCATGGTAAAATCGGTTCACCTTGCTCACTCAAAAATTGAGGCGGTTGATTCATTCCACTCGCAGAGGATGACATCCTGAAAAGGAAAATTAACTAACCAAGCTAACACAACAATTTAAAATAATAATCCAAAATAATGAAGGAAAAATAACAATCAGAAAATAAAGAAGTAAAATCTGCCTTTCCTTTCCTTTTTTTTTTAACCAGAGAGAGAAAAAAAATAATTACAAACTTCACTTCTCTTCAGTAGGTACTTCCTTCTTCCTAGCGTACACCATTGCTTCCTTCAGTACACGAAAATGGATAATTGATCAGCTTCATTCCTTTCCGTTTTCATCTTGAGTAAACTCCACCTCTTTTCGTTCTCCTTTTGGTCAAACTGCGCCTCTAATCGTTTTCATCTAAACAACTTGCCTCAAACCAAAATAATGTTTGAAAACGATGTACGAGTGAAAGTATTGTCACGGAGCGCACTTCCGCAAGATGCGTGCAAGCGAGCATGCGTGTCACCACGAAATACGTGTGACGAAAGCGGAAACGTGACTGCTCTTCAGCGCGGGGCCGCAACTGAACGTCATGGAATGCGAAAAGACGCTCATGTACAGCTCGCGCGGAGCATTCAAAACACACAGTTTTAATAAGGTAGGCACTTCTGTGGAATATTTTAATGAAGTTAAGAACTTCAAAAATTTACTTGCCGCATATGATAACCCCGCTTCTGGAAACTGGTCGGATCTTCAAAAAACACTCAAAGATCTTCAGATAAATAATTAACTCACTACCGCACCGTGGTGGTCCTGGAAATCCTTAAGTCCAAATCATGCAGGGTTCTTCACCACCTGTTGGGCTCATCGTCGCCAGTAATGTAAAGATGAACACTCCTCAATTGAGTTAACAAGTAGTTTAATCACGCCCAACAGGGAGGCAAGTCGTTCAGTCCCTCGACCAAGTTACAAGACAAACCCTCCCCACATCACATTCCAACCCATGACCTAGTTACATTCTTAGCAAGGAATGTACACATTTAAAGGTGAAGATACAACACAAGGCTCCTGATAATGCTTCATGCTGCGGCTGGCCAACTTTTCTGGTAGACCAATAATACATATAAATTGGCCCTTAGCAACATTAGCCCTGACTTTCAAATTGTGGTCTTCCTTATGATGATCTCGCAGCTGCATTTGCATTTCTCTCATGATGAGTCTCAACATGGCCAGCGCAAATTAATTTGTTTCAACCCTGTCTTTTAGCTTCTGATTATCACCTCGGAGCAGGCCCAGGTCTTTGACCATCACATCTTTTTTGGGCTTCAGCGTGGCTCTGACGTTGAGGATGGCCTGCAGAATAGCCACAATTTTGCCAGTATGTTTATGGAGTGTGTGTGCTTCCATGTTCTCCAGGTTAGATCGAGCTAGCTCTCAAGGTGGGTCACTGTGATCACTATGTTCCTGAGGTCATGCTCTGCTCTGTTTCTCCATCACTATATACCACTTATGATTTTGGTAAAGTGGCTGTTAGCACTCAACACTGTGACCAACTGTCGGACAAACGAGGGGAGAAGGACAGTCCGCAGCTGTCTGAAGGAATTCTCTGAATGCTGTCGCAAACAGGAGTGGGTCAGCAGAGGAGAAGCTAGTATATTTTGACAAGTGCGACGAAATAGTCCATGGCAATCACAACAAAATGTGCCTTTGCAGTAACACCTCCTGCCTTGAGAAAAACAGTATGCTATTCGCATCACTGCATCAGCGGACAAGTCCCCATGGTCCCACCTTCACCTAGAGGCCACCCTGCACTGGGCACCATACCCATCATGATTTCTAATGAGCTGAAATAATTGATGACATCTCTGTCCTATTAACATTAGAAGAAAACAGACATCTAGCAGGAATGTGTTCAGTTTTCACTACTTAATGGCAGTCACCCTGTAGTGTGGCCGACACCTCCCCAGCACACTCCGGAAGTCACAATGACTTTCCAGGCACTCCTGGCGTTTTTCAGCGCCAACTTGGTGTGGTTGTACCAAGCGAGACCTAAGGCCTCTACAGAGTATGCAGGTAACAGATTCATGCATTATGTCCCACTATTGACATGGGATACGGGGTCCAAACTGCCCTTACTGCCCATGCTCTTCTTCCCACAATGGCCCTCTTTCACCCCAGGGGACCGAGGATGCCACCCTGTCCTCAACGCAACTCGTCTCTTCTTCTGTAGGCTCCGCATGGCCGATCATCAAGAGGCTAGTCCGCGACTCTGCAAGGTTGCTTCCAGTCATCGGGGGGCTAGGCACTGGTTTCGCCAGCATATCCTACCTCTGCCACAGCAGTGGCGTAGCGAGGCCCCCTCCTGTGCTCTTAGCTGCGGCGATCGCAGGAATCCCCAGTGCTCTCCTCCCCCTAAATTCTGCCACAGCGCGGGCAGCCAACGAAGGTATCGCTACGGGCGGCCAAAGGCCTAGCTACGCCACTGTGCCACAGGTCAGCAACTTCACTCACTGCTTCGAGTCCTTGGACTTCACCCGTCCTTCAGCGCGGGACAGTATCTCCTTTCCGGGCTGCTGCGCATCCGAGGGCCACAGCAGATGGTGTATATGGTCTCATAGGTCACTGGGGGGCAGGATTGGTAAAGTGTAGGTGCCGGAGACGGAGCTCAAGAAAAGCACATCTTACATGGCTGCCTTCCTCTAATTTATTTTAATAATTGTACTCAATATGAAAAAGTTCACTGGTCACAACCCTTACGAGCCCTAAATTATCCTTCAGTTTGGTGGACGCTTCTTTAAAAATATTGAGCAAGATCTTTATACCTGCATAGTAGGTTCCTCCTAGGGACCGATTGGGCTCAGAAGACCCAGTTTTCCAATAAATATAGAGACAGAAATTGCTTCTGATTTGCAAACATTTAGTTCATAACCATAAGCTTTACTCTACATTTCAAACAACGTAAGGGTGTCTGTAAGGGAATGTTCGAGGCATGTGGGCTGCTGAATTCATATCTGTGCATAGATCACCGCCTAGTGTTGGGTCCGGATGATTGCACATTGTTGTCCTGGAAGAGTCTTCGAAGTATCACGAGATAGGTGGTTCCTCCCCTGGACTACAGTGCGCATGGGCATCCTCTCCATCCTCAGATTGTTTTTTTCCGCCATTGGGTTCAGATGTACTTTCCTTTACTCGAAGTTCGGAATCGAAAAAAACTTTTCTAAAAGGCCTTCGGACTCGTCGGTATTGTTTTTGATCGGTGCCGACAGCTTTATTTACAGTTTATTCAACTCAGGACATTGAATCGGGCCGCGGGCCTTTCTGGTTTTCACACTGTCAGAGGTTACCAGCACATGACACCTTCTCGACGCCAAAGGGACCAGGCGTCGATGGAACGAAGTCCATTCAAAAGATGCCCTCTTTGTAATTCGAAATACCCACATATAGATAGACACCCTGTATGTAACAAGTGTTTATCTCCGGAACAAAATGAAGCCGACTGCCTAGCCTGTGCCCAATTTCGATCCAAGAAGACACTTCGGATTCGACGGGCCGCTAGGCTAATCATGCAGAAACCAGCGCCGGAGCCGTAAAATATCTTTGCCGATGAAGAAGATCTCGTCGAAGCCGAAGAATCAGATCAACAGTCTGATCAAGATTCAGAGCATGACTCCAACTACTATGTCGACGAAGGAGAAGTCATCGTCGAGGTAGGAGACGACGAACAAGGGATCTGAGCCGTCAAAGACGACTCCAGTGATGAAACGGGGCCAACCGGGAGTACGACACCCCAGACATACACTTCTATGGTTCCACAGGCTCAGGTCGAGGCATTGCCGGAAGGCCTTAGCCAAGATCTCGAAACCCATTCTACAGCCCCGCGATACAGCTCGGCTAAGAATATTAGAAAAGAGCTATCGGATCAACATTACCCGAGATTGTTGATATCGAAACCAAAAGTTATGGAACCGAAACTGATTGACTACACAGTCTTCGGACCAAACTACGTCGATCCATCGGAGTCGATCCCAAAGAAGATCGTCGACAATACGGTCTTCGGACCAAACTATGTCGATCCATCGGAGTTGAACACAAGGGTCGTCGAGCCGAAGGCCAGCGCACCTATATCCACTCCAAAACAAAAGGCCGTTGAACTGATAAGATCGGCGCCGACAGCCTACAACACAAAAAAGGGACTCGATCCGAAGAAGGTTGTCGAACCGAAACAGAGAGTCGACAAACCAATAGCTGTGCAACCGAAGACGATCGAGCAGAAGAAAATCGACCCGAAGAAGGCCATCGAGCCGAGACCGCAAAGCATCGTTCCAAAACCACAGGTTCCAAAGACGCCACAAGGTCAGAAGGGTACTATCGACCCGACAAAGAACGTCGAATCGATAAAAACATCGGCTTCAAAGAAATAGGCACAACCTAAAAAGACTGTTGTAACACCGAGGGCTCTCGGACCGATCAAATTTGGCCTAACAACTTCCTTTAAGGCAAAGGCGGTCGACCTGAAGACCGGGATCGAACCAAAACAAACAAAACCAAAGACATTGGGAAAAAAGCCAAGGACTACTGAGCAGGAGATCTTATATCCAGACCCCTCATCAGAAGAACAGTCAAAACTTTACATTACCCTAATTCTGGCAAAGTCACTCTCTACAAGAGAAAAATCCGACCAGAAACTGATAAAGAGACTTATATCATCCCACTCAAAATGAAAAGGGACTGTTCTACTTCACCTATTCTATTTGAGCCTATAAAACCAACTATACCTAATAGTACACATATACACACACACACTCAGATGAAGAGGTGGATTATGAAGATAACGAGGAATACAGTTACCCAGTAGACCCTGACCAAGACAGTCCAGCTCAACCATGGGCAGACCCAGTACATCCTGGTAACTCTCAGCCCATTCCAGATACACCTGCATACCCTGCTAAGCCTTCTCCTACAGAGGATACAGCTGCTTTTAATGCACTAATAGATACGGCAGCCCTCCATCACAATGTAGAGATGCATGCAGACCCCATTGAGGAAGATTTCCTCTTTGACACTTTTGCCACATCAGAAAGATCTGTCAAAGCACTACCTATGTTAAAAGGGGTACTTAAACATGCAGGTGACATATTTAAAGAAAGAACTAGGGCACGGGTCATTAACCCCAGAATAGAGAGGAAATACAGGCCAGCACCAGTAGACCCCACATATATTAAGGGACAAGTGCCTTTGGATTCTTTAGTGGTATCCAATGCACGTAAACGTGCAAACTCACAAACAACTGGAGAAGCTCCACCTCCTGACAAAGAATCAAAGATCTTAGAGGCCTCAGGAAAGAGGGTAGGTGCTCAAGCAGCTAATATATGGCGAATATCTAATACGCAAGCCCTGTTGGCTAGGTACGACAGGGCACACTATGACACCTTAGAGACACTTCTCCAGTATTTACCTGAACCTTACAAGGAACAGGCTGAAGACCTAGTACAGGAGGGAAAGTTAATAAATACGCCTCCATTAAATGTGCCCTAGACGTGGCAGATACAGCGGCCAGATCAGTTAACACCAGTGTTATGCTCAGGAGGCGTGGCTTCGCATTTCAGGTTTCAAAAATGAAGTCCAGTCTACTTTATTAAACCAACCAGTAAATCCTGACTATTTATTTGGTCCAGCTGTAGATAAAATCCTGGACAAGATGAAAAAAGACACTGAGACGGCTAAATCTATGGGAGCTTTGCATTCCCAACAACATAGAGGCTCCTTTCGTCGCTCCAATTACAGAGGAGCTGCAAGAGGTAACTCATCACAGCAGACCTCAAACTACAAAGGGAATACGCAAACCACCTACAATAAGAACAATAGAGGTGGATACCGCGGCAATAACAACAAAGGCAGAGGACGAGGGAATAATACCACCAGATCCTCTACCAACACAAAACAGTGACTTCTTAACGCTACCCCCAGACCATACAACACCAGTCGGGGGACGATTACAGCAGTTCCTACCGGTCTGGCAAAACATCACTACAGACAAGTGGGTAAGGCAAATTATCCAGGATGTCTATTGCCTAGAGCTAACCTCCACACCACCCAACATACCACCAAGACACCGTCCTATGTCTGTAGAACACCTAAACTTATTGCAGCAAGAAGTCATCAGCATGCTGCAAAAAGGGGCCATAGAACTAGTACCATTAGAACATCAGGGTACAGGGGTATACTCACTATACTTCCTCATCCCCAAAAAGGACGAGTCTCTCAGACCAATATTGGACCTCAGGCCCCTAAATCAATACATTTTATCAGAGCATTTTCATATGCTCACTCTACAACAAGTCTTACCACTGCTGCAACAAGGAGACTTCCTCGCAACTTTGGTCCTCAAAGACGCAAACTTCCATATACCGATACATCCTGCTCACAGGAAATATCTCAGGTTCACAATACAGAATCAACATTACCAATTCAAAGTCCTTCCATTTGGTGTAACAACAGCCCCGAGGGTGTTCACAAAATGCCTAGCGACAGTAGCTGCACATTTGAGAAGACCACATATTCACGTCTATCCGTACCTGGACAACTGGCTAATACAAGCAAAGTCGGCCCAGCAATGTGCCTGCCACATGTTCCAAACCATTCACCTCCTGCACAGTCTAGGCTTCACGTTGAACTACCCAAAATCTCATCTTCAGCCGTCCCATGTACAACAGTACCTGGGAGCAACGATAGATACTCTAGCAGCAAAAGCATACCTAAACACTGCAAGAATCAGCAGTATGCAACTGCTGATCCAAAAGTTCAAGCCCCAACACTCGCTCTCTGCCCGAGTGTTTATGCAACTCATAGGCATAATGGCTTTGTGCATCTTCATAGTCCCTCACGCAAGACTACACATGCGTCCGCTACAAGAGTACTTAGCACGGCAGTGGAACCAGGATCAAGGACAATTGAAAGACCTAGTGTGGGTAACCAGTCGTGCATACAACTCTCTGCATTGGTGGAATCCACAAAACCTTTGCAAGGGACGACTGTTCCAAGAGCCTGTACCACAAATAGTGTTGACGACGGACGCATCCCTGATAGGATGGGGAGCCCATGTCTTCAGTACACAGTGCAGGGCCTATGGACAACACAACAAAAGAAAATGCACATCAACTTGCTAGAGCTGATGGCAATTTTTCTGGCAATAAAAGCGTTCAAAGTACATTTATGCAACAAGACTGTGTTGATCCGGACGGACAACATGACAGCAATGTACTACATACAGGAACAAGGAGGAACACACTCTCCACAGCTATCACATCTAGCCCAAAGTATGTGGAAGTGGGCCATTCAGAGAAACATTTTTCTCATGGAGGAACACCTCCCAGGCAAGGACAACCAAATAGCGGATCTGCTCAGCAGACACAGCCAACAGACGCACGAGTGGGAGATTCATCCCACAGTGCTACAACCATACTTCCAACAGTGGGGGCAACCAGCGATAGACCTGTTCGCCACAAAAGAAAACGCAAAATGCCAGTACTTTGCCACCAGGTTTCCACATCCGCAGTAGCTGGGCAATGCTATATGGATGAACTGGTCAGGCAAATTTGCGTACGCTTTTCCCCAGCACCGTTAATACCGCTAGTGGCACGCAAACTACGCCAGCATTCACTGACACTAATCCTGGTTGCTCCAACATGGCCGAGGCAACCATGGTACACAACTTTTCTAGAACTTTCCGTGGTGCCTCATCAAAGACTGCGACTAACACCCACTCTTCTCACTCAGAGCCATGGAGACATACAGCACCCAGATCCGCAACAACTGAACCTTGCAATCTGGCTCCTGAAGTCTTAGA
This sequence comes from Lissotriton vulgaris, assembly GCF_964263255.1. Lineage (NCBI taxonomy): Eukaryota > Metazoa > Chordata > Amphibia > Caudata > Salamandridae > Lissotriton > Lissotriton vulgaris. The sequence goes on along the minus strand of NC_141694.1, from coordinate 1,714,190,481 downwards.
GTTTGGGTACCTAAACTTACCTCCTGACTGTATGAACATTGTCAAGGAGGCAAGAAGACCTACTACCAGAGCATGTTACGCATCAAAGTGGAAGCGTTTTGTCATTTACTGTAATAACAATGACATAAACCCACTAGATGCTACAACGCAAAATATCATTTGCTATCTTTTGCACCTACATCGTTGCAATCTAGCTTATTCATCTATAAGAATACACTTAGCTGCCATTGCAGCTTATCTTCAGAACAGGCAGCATCTTTCGCTGTTTAGAGTGCCTGCAATTAAAGCATTCATGGAGGGACTCAAACGAATAATCCCCCCAAAACACCTACCTTCACCTGTCTGGAACCTAAACATCGTTTTAACCAGACTAATGGGACCACCATTTGAACCATTGCATTCATGTGAATTACAATTTCTAACATGGAAGGTGGCTTTTCTTGTAGCGATTACTTCGCTTAGAAGAGTTAGCGAGCTGCAAGCCCTTACTATTCAAGAGCCATTCATCCAAATACATGCAAATAGGGTAGTTCTTACAACAAACCCTACATTTATGCCAAAAGTGGTATCACATTTTCATATCAATCAGACAATAGAACTGCCAGTGTACTTTCCAAATCCTCAGTCAGTACCTGAAAGGGGCCTTTACACACTAGATGTCAAGAGAGCTCTTCTATACTACATTGATAGAACTAAGGATTTTAGGAAGACTGAATAGTTGTTTGTTGCCTTTTCACCACAACACAAAGGCAACCCCATTTCTAAATCTGGGTTCGCCAGATGGATAGTTAAGTGCATTCAAATATGTTATCTAAAAGCAAAACGCACTTTAACAGTTCCTCCAAGAGCGCATTCTACACGCAAACTAGGGGCATCCATGTCTTTCCTAGGAAACATTCCTCTAGAGGAAATATGTAGAGCAGCCACATGGTCTACCATTCATACTTTCACAAAACACTATTGTGTAGATGTACATTCCAAACAGCAAGCTGCTGTAGGACAGGCTGTTCTAAAAACTCTGTTTCAGACTGCTGCAGCTGGCACAGGTAGCCACTGCTAAGGGAGAGACTGCTATACATTCTATGCACAGATATGAATTCAGCAGCCCACATGCCTCGAACGGAATATGCTACTTACCAGTATGCATCTGTTCTTGGCATGTAGGGCTGCTGACATTCATATCGCCCACCCTCCTCCCCGGTGCCTGTCGCAGCTGTAGCGTTCATTCTTACTTTCTTGCATGGACATCTCTTACTGTACCATACTCCATCACTGCCCCAATGGCGAAAAACAATCTGAGGATGGAGAGGATGCCCATGCGCACTGTAGTCCAGGGGAGGAGCCACCTATCTCGTGATACTTCGAAGACTCTTCCAGGACAACAATGTGCAATCATCCGGTCCCAACACTAGGCGGTGATCTATGCACAGATATGAATGTCAGCAGCCCTACATGCCAAGAACAGATGCATACTGGTAAGTAGCATATTCCTTCTTATATTTGAGACAAATGGCAGAATGTCATCAGTGTGTGTCACCACTTTGCATTACTTCTGTGGGGGTCATTTAGAGTTTGGGGAAAGGTGAATCTGCCCCAAAAAAATTAAAACAATTATTATTCTTCCAAACTAATGGTTCCCCTTCCCTATTTAGGAGGAGAGGGATTGCTGGGTTTCCGCCGATGGAAACTCTTGACTTGCGGCTCTGTTTACCGGAGGGCTTCCAGGTTAGAGTGAGAGGCGGCCCATCCCATTTTGGGTGAGGCGATTGCCCTTAAATCCCCCCTGATCCCACTAAGCCTATTGTGCTAGAAATGGTAGTCCTGGTTTGGGAAATCACACAGTGGCCCCCATGAACAAGGAAATACTCCCTGTGCATTGGGCCTTTGTTATTTTGCTCCTCAAGAATAATCTCTTGCTTTGGAAGTTTGTTTTTGCACAGCAAAATATTTTTGCTAAGGGATGCTATATCTTCTGGCAGGGTATGCATAACCTTCCCACCTAACTGTTTGCTTACTATATTGGAAGAGTTGTGAACAGTATCTTTGGTAACATTTTACTCTTTAATTATACCTATGCCTTACCTAGTTAGTAAAAGCATTTAATGCAGAAGCGCTAAAATAGGCACTGCTAACACAGTTTTGGAGCGGTCGTATCAATTCCTTTGGTGACAACTTGTCTCCCCCTTCCTGAAATCTTTGTGTTGCCAACCTTCCCCTGCAGAACAGAGCTTAACAATTCTTCTAGATTCAGTCAGATGCCTGTAGTTATTTCTTAAGCTAAGTAAAGCTGTGCTACACTAAGTGATCAGGCCTTGTCACCACCAGATACAAATTTTACTATTTTGTAATCTTCCTTGTCCTCCTTGAGTAGAAAACTGGCACCAAACTCAGGAATGCTCCTTAGCCCCTGCATGTTTGAATTTGTAGACAAACGTAGACATGAAGCACATTTATATTACAATGTCAGCAACTGTGGAGGGTGGTCCAGGCGCAGGCGGGTAGACCTGCATCTTTCTCCTGAAGGGCAATTTATTGGTATGAGATGGACCCCCTGCAGATTTAAGACCACTACTGGCAAGGATGGAGAAATACTGCAAGCTGACCAAGGCAATGAATTAATGAAAAATAATGAAAGATTATGATCCTAGAAAACACCTTACATAAAACGAGGAAAAACAACTGGAAGTGATACAACCATTTTTTTGGTAAATATATTTTTATTGCAGCAAAAACAGGCATTTATGACATCTTATATTCACCCTTCCAGACATTTATCTGCGTGCAGGTAGACCCCCATTTCAATCTTCACACAGCCATTTAGCTCACACCCCGGAGGTTGAGCGGCGCAAATGTAGAGAAAGGTCCATCCTGGGGGGTGTCGCATGGATCGGTGAAATTCGTTGTCTGGTAGATGGCAAGGCCACTTTTCGGTCCCCTCAGTCCCCCCCCCGCTTTTGTAACTGGCAACAGTCCCAACCAAACTTCGTCCCTCTCGCTAAACTCGCCCCCCTCCCCTACCCAGCCCTCCCAAAACCCCCCCCCCCTCCGTTTCGGCATCCCCCCCTCTCTCCCCCCCCTCTCCTCTCCCCTTCCTCTACCCTGGAAGTGATACAACCATGTTATTATTTGGACTCCTCTATTGACAAAACAGGCGCATAGGCCATTGACAAAGAGAAAGATCATAGAAGCACACAAACTGCCACCATGGCAGCATGGAGATCACTTGTGGGTAAGACATGCCCTTATTCGATGGAAGTCAGGGAGTCACTGGAGCACTTCATTCAGGTGGTCGCAAAATAATCATAAGAGGAGGCTTATATAAAATACGATAGAAATAGGAATTAGCAGGACAGACAAAATGATGCCATTTCTTCTGGGAGACTAAAAGCCAGAAATGTCAACAAGTGTTGTAGCTAATTTCAAGAAAGCTTGGAATTCAAAATAAGTCTGCCAAACTATACTCGCCTGTAGAGCAGACCAGCAGTAGACCTCAAGCAGAAACCTTTTTGGTTGCTCCATTAGCAGTGAAACAACCATAGCCACAAGGATTTGCTTTCAAAAGCCGTAGCCTTGTAAAGGCTGTAGTGGTCCTTCCTACTGACCTTAATGAGGGTCTCACTCTTTAGTGACCAGCAGAAGCCACTCTATATTTGAGATGTGCAGCTACAACAGTGTGGTGATACTGACTACCTCTGAGACTCTGCAAGCTAAGAGTCTCCCCATTCCACAATCACTAACTTCAACAAATGTAGCCTGATATCCTCTTGGCAGGAATTCCCATAACTCATATGTCCTATTGCAACAGTTCTTAAATAGACTGCCACCCCTGCTCCCTCCCCAACTTTTTACTTCCTGCTTCGAGTTACCCCATTGGTAGGACCTTACTCTTATTAATATTCAATCCATTTTTAATTATGATTATATATTTTTCGTCATGATATTTGAGCATTTTTGCTTTAGTTTTCTGATCTTTTCATTTTGTTAACATTATTTATACACTATTTTCTCCATGATCAGCCACTGTGTGAGTATCTTTCTATTAAAAATGATTTGTACTCTGCAATCCCGAAGGGGGTAGCCATACCACATACTTGGGCCAGGGCCGAAATAATCCCCATCTTTAAAAAGGGCTCAAGCAACTTGCTGGCAAATTATCGTCCAATAAGTCTTTTAGACAGTACACAAAAGCTTTTTAGCAAAGTGATCCTAGGTAGACTACAGGATTGGCTTGCTGATAATGAGATTTTGACACCTCTACAGGCAGGCTTCAGAAAGTCCACAAGCACAATTGATCAAGCGTTTTGTCTACAAATGTTGAACTGGAAATCAGTTACACAGGGAGGAGGACGACCTTATGTTGTGTTTGTGGATTTGTGCATTGCCTTTGATTTGGTACCAAGATATACTCGCTGGCAGGTCCTTTCTGAAATGGGAGTGCCAAGCTATTTGTTTGATACCATAGTCAGGCTACATTCTAACAACTTTGCGCAGGTAAGACACGGCAGAGCAGGAAAGTTAACTTATCCCTTCCCCGTAACTAGAAGAGTCAGGCAGGGGTGCGTGTTGGCACCCACACTGTTTACATACTACATTAACGGCCTTGTTACATTTCTGGACCAATGCGAAAATGACACGCCTAGGTTAGCAAACATGAGGGTTCCTGCATACATGTTTGCTGATGATACCTCACTGATCCCCAAAACACTGATGGGACTTCAGAGGCTTCTGGATCAGTTTGATTGCTTCTACAGGATGTGGAGATTGGAGATCAATGTAGTTAAAACCTAGTATATGGTGCTTAATCCTGGGACATCAACCACAACACATCTCACTCTGGCAGGAGCCCCATTAGAACATGTCCATACATTTGTGTACTTAGGCCTCACACTTACAGAACAACTGGCGTTGCAAGCTCACATTACACAGCGATGATTAAAAACCGAGCAAGCAGTGGGAGGCATTCTCAAAATGTCACGCAGTGCACAGTATTGCCCTACTCTACCAGCGATCCAAATTTACAGTTTTAAAGCCTTGGGGACTGCTGCCTATGGTGCCGAGCTGTGAGGACACCAGGGTAAGAAATGGTGGCAAATCGCTTTATGCGACAACTTGTCAGTTTACCAGTAAGCACTCCATGGCTCCCACTTAGGCTGGATCTTAGGGCCAGAAATATCTCAGATAAATTGGCACTGCGCCCCATACTTTATTGGAGGAGGAACTGGGTCACCCTGGAACTATCCGCTTATCAACAGAGGTTAGAGGAAATCTTGTCCCAAGTGGGCTTTAGCAGAATTCCATGGCTAAAGCATGTAAAGTGTACATTAATAGCCATCGGCCTTGGGGGTCTATAGAATACCCCGGTCCAGGCCGGGGCTAGTTCCAAATTACATATTAAAACTGCATACTTTCAAAATGGAGATAATCGTATGCATAGCCAGTCGAGCCATGGAACCCTAACAAATGACTATTTCACAGCTAAGGATTCCTTTAAGCTAGAGGACTTCCTGGACGAAATAGAACCTCCTCCAGCCAGGCGTCTCTAATTGCAGGTCTGGTATGAAACTTTACCTGTCCGGGCTTTTACTGCAAATGGGAGCGGAGTTGCATTGCCCGGCCTGTGGGGATCAAAAAGAAACCATTGAGCCCATTATTTTCTTCTACCCAATATATGTGTCACAAAGGAGGTGTTGGATTATTCCGCTCTGTCAGAAACTGTGAGTTAAGGAACATAAGTAAGCACTCAGGATTCTGAGATTCGACACATGCAGTTTGTCAATCTTTGCTCTCTCTCATTTTCTGTTGAGTGTGTGTAGAATAAGGTACAAGTCAAGTATCTCTTATAAGAAACCTGTATAGTGGCGAACAGTAACATGGCAACTGTACAATTGTTGGAGAATAGGATAGTTAATACTTGTTGTATAACAGGATTACGATTAGAGTTTTATATTCTTTTAACCTTTTAGCAGGTGATTACCTATTTTATTGCCCAGAAAGCTGCACTCACTTAGCTTCAGGAGGCTAGATTTGCAATTATGTCAACAATTAATTTAAGCCTAGGGAGGTATTCGGCACCCCCAGACAAATTGCAATAAATCCTTACGCTGTAGGAGCCCACTTCATAGCAAAATGTCATAGGCTGCTTCATTGATTATATTATTGTATTGAATTTTGGGCATTTATACTGTAAATGTCAAATGTTTTATGTATGTTTTATTCCATGTGCTTTTATGGCTTACAGCCGAAATGAAGTTTAAAAGTGAAGTGATTTGTACATATCCCTTGTTGACTTTTTCAATGTACAGACATAGTCTAGATAATGTTAATCTGGTTTACGAACATTATTTGTAGGTCTAATATTCAGACTTCTAAAAATTACTCGGATGTGCACCTATATTATTTTTATACGTATAGCCTCCATAAACAGTATGACTTCACCTTGAACATTGTCTTTACATGTCCAAAGGAACCCTGTTATATTCCCCGATACTACCGTTGGCGGGACTCCCTAAAGGGCACGAATTCTATACTACCAGGGAGCTTCGGATATGGCCCGAACACCAGATCGCAGAAACCGAAGCCCTATTCTCCAACGGTCAGCTGCTCCCGTTCACAGACTTGGTAGAAGGAAGCAGGCTCCCAGCCGGCCAATTCCTGCTGCACTGACAGATAGTGGCGGACTGCAGGCGGATATGGGACCAGGGGGATGGGGAACCAGAGCCACTCCCGGTGTTGCACACATTACTCCGTATGGGGGCGGGCAGACACCACATCACATGGCTCTATAAATCCATCATGGAACTAAGACGCGTGCCACTAACACGACTACGGCTCCACTGGGAGGAGGACTTCGGCCGCGACCTCCATGATAGGGAGTGACTGACAGCCCTAGAACACCACAAAAAAGTGTCCCGCAACCAAAGATTAAAAAATATCCAGTTTAATGTGCTGCACCGCGCTTATCTCACGCTGGTGAAGCTCAAATGCTTTTACCCATCATCCCACTTTGAATGCCCCCGATGCCACATCCCGGATGCCCCATTCATTCACATGTTTTGGACATGCCCTGTGATACAGGCACTTTGGCCGACAGTACACGCCACCCTACAGACAGTCACAGACTTAACAGATTTTCATACATGGGAGGCATGCGCTCTAGGCATTTCTAAACGCAATAAACGGAAGAAGGTTGAGACCAAATTTGCCATTCTGGCCGTACTGCTAGATAAACACAGTGTGGCAATGCACTGGCGCGCGACAGACGGTCCCCCAATAGCAGCATGGTGGAGGGGCAGTAAAGAAATGGGCCGCAGCGGAAGAAGACCTCATCCGCCAGGAGGAAGCTCGTGGCATACGACGGCGTCCCATCTCACTAGAGTGGGCGACACTCCTACATGACTTTAAGCAAACACACGCTGGTGTTGCAGAGGGGCCACTGGACCCCCGGGTGGAACTTGCTTCTCCCAGCCCCCCCGCCCCCTGCTATCCCATCCCCCTAAACGAGCCACCTTCCGAGCCACACAATAGGGAACATGATAGGGAAATGGACCCACAGGTGATAGAATGGCACAGAGCTCCACCATACTTGCCCCAGCCTCATGCGACCCCCTAAGCCCACCCCTCCTCCCCCGACCCCTCATTCCCTGAGTTACGGACCCCCCAGTTCAGTTTGGAACCTGGATTGACATTTGCTGACACCACTTGCAGGGGACTATGAACTAGAGACTATCATTCAGGTCGAAGAAACACGATCATCCTACCAATGACCACTTTCGCGGCATCCCCCGGTAGCTCCAGTGGCAGGGCTCGGGAGGTCTCATCGACATGTCATGTTAACGTTGTTTATTATTACAATACAGCAGCAGTCAAGTATGACTTGTGATAACTGTATGATGTGTATAATGATGAAATCCAAAAAAAAGGTTTAACAAAAAAAAATGACTTCACCTTGAACATTGTCTTTACAGGCTGATGTTGGCACTGATGAGATGCACGCACCATTGCTTGACACTGAAGACTCCTGGATGTCAGTGGAGGGTCCAACTTCCATTGTGGAGCTGGCCCTAGAACAGAAACATATTCATTATCCATTGGTTGAGCACCAGTCTACACTATGTTCTATGCTGTATGCTATAATGAAGTTTTCGCTCAAGTCTGTGAAACCACTCGCTCTCTTCGATAGTAAGGTAAAGGTTTCAACAAATTTACTAGTGATAACAAATTGTGTTTACAATTCGATACCTGTAAGCAAATAGCAACCTATATTTCAATTAACTTACTTTCCTATCCAATTTTTAACATAACATACCTCCTATTATTTTAGTTACATTATACCAGTCATTTATCATACTAGTATATTTCCCGTGATAACCTTTCTAAGTCTTATTTATAAATTGCCCAGGAGACAGATTTGCACTCGTTATTATTTTAAAAGCGTGCCTTTTCTATTATCTCGCTTCATGTCGATGATTTCATCCTAGCCATCTTGTGTGAAGGCATGAGCATTGCATTTGGAAGCTATGTTTACATGGTTCATCAATAAATGATGAAATTTAGCATTCCTTCAAGTGAAGTGTTCTAAGGAAGTTCTTGTTTTTGTTTCATCCCTGGAAAAAACGTAACATCCCTTTTGCACTTTTGGGGTATTTTGTGTTGCTGTACATTAGCTGCTAACTAAATAAACAACCGACTGTACAAAGTATGCACAGCAGGTGCATTCCTCCAGAACCTGCCTTCCAACACCTTGTACAGCAGACTCAAGGTACAGGACTTGGTCTTCAGCCAAACCCTCCGCCAAGTCCTTGTGGCTACAGATGGCCTTCAGCGATGCCCAGCAATGTTTGCCACATCCAGCTACATTATCACGAGTAACAGAGTCTACATAAATATAACTTTAGCCATCCCTTATACCCATATACCTGTCATTTCCTTCCATTTTTAGTTTGAGGCAGGGCGTTTTCTGCCATGCTCTCCACTTTTTTTTATGTAAAAGCTTGTCTTAGCATTAAGAGGCAGCTGCTGCATTGTAAAATTTAAATGCAACACCTTTAAATTGTGCGGCGTACTATCATTATATCTTTTTTTCTAACTTTGTTACATCTTGCAAAAGTTTACAGGACTGCTGTTTTTTTATTTTTTCGGAAAAATTTGAATTCTTTGTGCAACATGCTGATCAGAGCAACTCTTTTCTTTAACTTTCGGTGTTATATTTAATCTTGATTTCGGGGAAAGGGACAAAGTGCTTGTGTGTGCTAGAAATATTTCTCTGTCCCTGGCATTGAGGAGGCCAGACTGAGTCTCCTGCTTCACCTGCCTCTGAGGCTGCGCAACTTCCTGCAGTAGTCGTCTAGCAAGGGTGGTCTGAAAGAGTTATGAACAAGAGTTGAAACCATAGTTAACATAATGAGGCTTCATTACAGTTTGTTTGATATAATGTAAAATCCACCAGTCTTCCTTCGTATCTAATATGCACAGCTTCTCTATAGCATCACAAATTAATTTCTGTATATGGTAGCAGGATGAATGATAGAATTGTGTGAAAAACTGAGAAACACACTCTTTTACAGATGCCATGTAGCAAAATTATATTTTGTGACAGAAAACATAATTTCCTATTTAAAGATGTTCTCCAAGTAGACTTTAGCATAGACGTGCCCTTGCACTAATTCCTTTAAGAGTATATGGGTTCTTTTTCAGGGTAAAACTGCATTTTTTAAAGATCTAACTTCAATCCAGTTGCTGCCAAGTGGTGACATGGACCCTCAGCTAATATGTGCACGACAACAGGTAAGTTTAGACCGTTTCTGTTTCTTACAACAAAAAAATTGTGATTATTTTGACGCTTCGTTTGAAATCAGTTGCAAATCATATTCCTTGTGTCTGATCTGTGTGGTAGTGTTCTGATTGTTGAAGAATCGGATACGCATCTGACAGGTTGAAAGCTAGAGGAAAATAAGAAGTCGAACTTTGATCTCAGGAAGCAAGAAACATAAATGGTTACATGTCAAGAGATTACTGCAAATATGATATCAAGAGATCTTAGTTTAGATTGTTTTTAAAGCGATAAGGCCACCATCTTAAGTGTTACAGCCAGGTTTCGAATGGGAATAAAGAAGGTGAATGTGGAAAACTAGAACTAAGCCAAGTAAATGGCTCGATGTGAAATGCATGTTGAAAATATGACATCAGGAGATTAGGCCAGTAATTGAAAATAATGTCTGAGAAAGCTTCTTCGATAAACTGTGAGGTCTTGGAAAGATACACCACTGAAACCTTGTAGAAGAGGCAAATCTGTGGTTATAGGAACCAAAAAAAATGAAATCAGAATGTGGTATAGGATACATGGTAAAGGAAAACTGCTTGTCACTAATTAGTTTGAGGGACATGAAAGGAAAACAAAGATGTGTGCAGCTTTCTTAATTTCTTTCTCGTTTTATCTTGTGTCCTAAGTTTCTGATGAAGGTAGTGAGTGCAGCAGCCCAGGCACAGTGTCACGCGCAAACTCCCATCTCTTCTTCAGAAGTGGCCTCTCCGGTGAGCTTGGGAAAGAAAGTGGATTGGCTGACTCTGTGCGTGGACCTGGCCCAGCAACTCCAAGTTAGCGAGGATGTTATCAGGCGGCATTATGTCTGTGAGCTGTACAGCTATGGGCTCGACCCTGTGGCAGAAGAGGTAATGATGCAAGTTTCCCCATCTTTTAGTACCACTTACATTGCTAGAATGTACATGTTTAGAGTTGTTTATGTGTAGTCTTTTTTTAAACAAATGAATCCCTTGTAATTGTTTAGGAATGCAGAGATATTCCTAATTATGTTTCCTATTTATTTATTTTTATAAAAAAAGATTACAGATAATATAGTATTTTGGATGAGCCTGTTATATTTCAACATGTTAGCTATTACCAACTGTATCTATTCAAAACATGGATCAAACACCACTGTACCATGTGATATGTATTCCACATATATGAATGGGGGCCTACTCTGATAAAACAATACATACCCAGGGAGATCATGGAAATCAGACATGCCGGCAGCCATCTGACTCTTGTACTGGCATCTTCCCATCTCTATTTATATTCATTTTATTTACATATTATTTGAAAGGTGATTTTTTTCATGTTTCTAAATCGAAAGGGGATTTATTTTTGAAAGGCTGACTTTTGAGTGTGAAGGCAATGCCACAATCGCAATGGATCGACTTAAAATTCTGATTAGAACTCAAGCACCAAGACACACTGTGGTTACTTTCTAAAGTTCACAAATGTTATTGTGGCATTTAAAAGACAGATGCACAATACAGTTTGATAAATGACTTTAAATACATTTTCAGAATTATTATCCTGACGTGTTCTCTCTGTGGCTATTCAACCCCCCGCACTTACCAGTTTGTGTGATGTGATCATACTAGCTCAATGCTCTTTCTCCCTGATAGCAGTTTTTAGCTTCTGGTATGCATAGTCTTTCTCGTGGCTTGGGCAAAGGGTAAGTCGTAGCCCATCAAACACTCAAACGAATGTGGCCCTTAAACTTCTGGAACTCATTTGGGTCCATACTGGCAATCATTATAAACTGTGTAATATTTCAGGTGGAAAAGTCGTTTTAAATGCAGCAGTTCTGCCGTGCCAGGGGAGTGAGTGATTTTGCCACTTGTCCATGTCTTTGTATATGTTCTTATACAGTTGAGGATCATTTTCTGTATACAGACCTCTGTCAGATAGACACCAATGTATTTAATAGATTTGGTCGGTCACAAAAAACAGTTCTGCTAGCCTATGAGTTTCACCTTACCTGAGTGTGAGTTTTTAAGGTTCCCAGATTGGTACTTGTTGACCTTGAACCTGAAACGGTCTGATATGTTTGCTATACCTCAGTCTCTGCAGTAAAGGATCGTTCAAGATCTGTAGGGCCACTAGAGCATCATGAGCCAACATGAACATTTGAAGGGAGTTACCACCCACCCTAATAACGCTAAATATATTTTTTATTCCTTAGAGATTGAGTGAAGGGTTCCATTGACAGCCCAGAGAGCGGGTATACCATCTCTGCCTGGTGTATCTTCGTAAGTGAATTCTATTAGACATGCCCCCATTCAAAAGTATCCACATTGTAGAGTAATGCCATTACACATGCTTAGAAATTCATTCTAAAACCCTTATCAATCAGTGCCTCCCATAAGACGGCCCACTTCACCTGTCGAATGAATTCTCAGCATCTAGAAAAAGCGGTATTGCTTGTCTGTTATATCATCACACATGAAATGAGTAGTGTTGTCTCCTGCCTGTTGACTCCTCACCATTCCAGGGTGTTTGGGTGGCTAAATGTGTCATGATCTGTTTGATTTCAGTAGCCAGAACGTAGTGCATTGTTTTGTGTCTATGTAGATTAACCCAATTGGTCTTTAAGTGTTACAGAGCCCTGCTTCCAGCATAGTTGCAATAACTAAGTATGCGCTTCTAAAGTGATTAAACAGCACTATGAAGAAACCAAGCAGAGAGGGAACCATCATCTTATTAAAAGAGGCCATGAACCCAACTGAGCCAATGGCTTTGTTCGACTTACACTTTGTAACAGCCATTCAAGTTTCCTCTTTGCTTATTGGAGCTTCCAGGGTTTTCTTTTGGTGCTTGCCAGGTTTTGGCTGATTAGACTTTCCAAAGATTTAGTGCTAGAAGACTAGCCTTGTTGTTTCTTTTGATTACATTTTGTTTTCCATTTTATGCATTTGAGTGAAAACAATATAGGAACAATCTAACTTCAAAGCAATGATAATATGCTAGCTGGTGATATTGCTGGTACAAATGTAATGTATCAGCATCCTCTCAACTGTGTCCACCTTTTCAGTCTATAGGTTTGTATATGGGCCCTCACCTGTTTAGCCTTCAGCTTGGTGGCCACATACCCCCAGCATTTCTGCCCTCTTCACAATAACTTTGTTCAATGTTAAGTAGTGAGTATTCTGCTTAGTGTATCAGTAGTTCCTTTACTTGGTCCCTCACATTCATGTCCGTATTTATTCAGAAAAAGGGAGCTGAGTGTTCTTTAAATTTTGACAAACGTGTTTGGTAGGGAATTGTCTATTCCCGCTCTCATCTTGCACTATTGCTTTGCTACTAGGAGTTGGTCCCTAAACACCAACTTCATATGTCACAAGTAAATGCCACTCCCATCTTACCATTGTTGATGAGAGCAAGATATTCTTTAGTTATTTATTGGAGCTCTCTTTAATCCACTAAATAATTGAGTGTGAGTGTTATTTTTAAAAACCTGCAGCTGCCTGTAGTTGCTCGGGTGCTAGAAAACAGCTTACTGGAAAGATTCTAACTTAGATATTGATAGTGCCCGAGCATTTTATGAAGAGCTAGATTGTTGGAAATATCTATGGGAAGGAAATTCCAAATGTTAACACACAGATACGAGAAAGATCTACTTCTTGTTCTTGAGAAGCAAATGTATGATCGATACAAAGTTCAACAATGCTTTATTGTTTTAGTTAGTTAAAACCATAACAATATACTGTAGATCATTATAATAATTTAAAACAAATTCTACAATAGGGATTTATTTTCTTTTTAAAACATCAGTTAATTCACAAAACATTGGTTACACAGCTGAGTTAAATGTAAAAAGGGACAAAATGCAATAAAATCCATACACAGTAATCTGTTTTGCAAAACACAGTCTCCAAGGGAGCCTTTTTTAGCATATTAATGTAAACCCATAAAAACAGGACAGAACTGGAAAAAGTCCATTGTAAAATATATGTCAACCACGTTGCTATTCTGTAGCTCCCCTTGGCCCGGTCTTGACTCATTTTTCGTACAGGGTTAAAAATGTTACCATGTTACAATTAAGCTGTGGATCATTTGGATCAAGGCATTTCAATATTGCTGCTCTACAGGTGCGAATACCACTTATATTAAAATGTATTTTCAATAACCAAATGCAATGTGATTTTAGGTTAGGGCAGACGCAAATTAGATGAATCAGATCCTGCTTCAGTGCTCCGCAAAGACTGCATGCTTTCGGACCTTTATATTGCCAACTTGGTTGATCAGCATTTGATGGAATTGTGCCAAGACGTAACGCCATGAACTTTGTTTTTAAGTGCGGAGCATATGTCTGACCTAGATACATTCATTGCTGGCTTTAATTTGATATATGATTGCAAGACCATCCATGCATGTAATCGCTTACTCAGACTTGTTTTGTCCTCCATTAGCTAGTGCTTTATAGCCGCTTTCTTTAACGTTAGCTGAAAGGAAGAAAATGGGTGATTCAATTGCAAGAGACTTATAGTATTAGTACGTTTTAATGATGATCGTAAGTACTTAGTATAGGTGGATTCAGGATCCTCATCTAAGGCACTCCACAGCACATTATTGATTGGATTCTGCCTGTTGGTCCAAATTTTGTACCATGTTTTTATAGTTCTATATAGCCTTTGCACGTGCTGGTGCATGTGCTGGTGCTGCAACCCATCTTCCTGCAGATTCCTCATCTTATAAATGTCTTCTTCTAACTCATGTGGAGTCTGACTTTATGGTGTTTTGAGGAGCGCACATACCCCCTCCAGCTATGTGTGCCTTTTTAGGCAATCTCCCCTGCCATTGCAATGTCATGCACCCATCTGTGGGAATTGATCAAGAGTTTCCTGCCGAGTGTTTGCCTTCCAGCTATGCACCCTCCCACTTCTTACCTATCAATCAGTAATCCCGGGTCTCGGTATCGGCGCATGCCTGACTTCATACTTGTTCTGAACGGGCGATTTTATTGATAAGAACAATAGTTCTTTTTTATCGCTAAAAGCATTGCTATCTATTTTAACATTCCCCGCTCTAATTGATTCTTCAACTACACTATCTAATTCATGTATTTATACCATTACTTTAGTTGGGTCCTCTTGTTCCTTATGCTCGCTTTTGACTATAACAACTTCCTGGTAACTTGCATTCTACCCAGTTTGAGGATTGCATATTTACAGCAGATAATCCCCAATTGTATAATCCCGCAACCCAATAGAAAAGCAACAGTAACTGGCAACAGTGATTTACATAGACCAGATAGCCATCGTGGGAGCCAGGAAAACCAATTTGAAGACCACTCCTGCTCAGTGGCACCTCCTTCTTTACTCATGCTTCTTTTAGGTTATGCAGTGCTTGGATGGTAAGTGTTAATGTTCCATTGTCCATGTGACTCTCTGGGATGAATGTGAAGCAGTAGGTCAAATACTTCTGCTGCCCTCTGCATCCTGACGACGAAGGAGGCAAGTTCCGCAGTAGCAGGACTAGTAGGAGACACAAGGTGAGTAGCTGATGAAGTATCAAGAGCACTGGCATCTTGGGAGTTTTTCATATTACTTTTCCTCATCATATTTGGGGAGATAGTTTTCCCCTTCAGAAATATTGTCATTGTCCTAGTCAGTGACAGAAGGATTGTGCAAATTGTCAGAATTACAAGGATTTGCCTGTTGGCTGCGCTGCGTTGGGAGCCAGGAGTGGCCTCACTCGAAGTCTTGGTGGATTCTACAGTGCAACAGGTTGTAAATCATCCCCGTCCGGCATTGGCACAGGTATCAGTGCAAAGGAAACTAGTGATGATGGCACTGAAACTAGTGCTGGTGCTGAACTTGACGTGGGTTCCAGGGACACAGTCGTCGCCAATGGCGATCCTGCTGGCAGAAACCCAGCTGAAGACCCATGCGGATCCTTGAAGCCCGAAGATGCACCAGATGGAACCGATAAAGTGTTGCCATTGTGCAGCACAGCCTCCCTGAAGGCCTTTACTTGCTGCAATGTCACTGATGGCCCCAGAAATTTAGGGTGCAACTGAACAAGCACCTGGATCAGCTCCAATGGAGATCGGGAGCGAGACCAACTTAGACTTTTGATTGTTCTTCTTCAACTTACCCTTGGGTTCCTCTGAAGACAGTTGTCTCAGGCCCTTCAGTAGGCACCAAAGGCATACGTCATGAGGGCCTGTCACAGATATTTGTTTGTGCAATCCCTAGAAGGTCTAACCTCATAGATGCTCGTAAACATCCCTCCCCAGTGCTGCGCTGTCCATTGGAACTAGTGCTGAATGGACGTCCAATGGTCGTGCGCAGCACTGGGGAGGTAGTGCTGCCGTCGGCCAATGCACCGAGGCAGCACTTAAGGGGTTAAACTCTGTTGTTTTGGGAGGGGGTCCTGTGTTTATGCGCTCTTCTAAAAAAGAGGCGTTTTGGAAACAAAACTTAAAGACAGGAGAGGAGAGCTCCAGATCCACATCTGAAGGCATGGAAGACAAGGAACAGAGATCAGAATGCATGGGTGGCGCTTATATGTGACTTTGTGCGTCATTTCTGGAGCAGCACGGTGCTGCTTACCAACGCACTGGAGTACTGTTTTAAGGTTTCTGGATTCAGTCTTATGACTGAGGAATATTCAGATGGTGAGGAATATGCAGTTGAAAGTATCCATCAGAAAGGCAAGGCGGTGCAAAAGAGGACCTTTTCCAGGAGGATAGTCCTCTGCATTAAATTCTGTTCCAGACAGGCCAAGAAGTAGCCTCTAGAAGAGTTCAGGGCTCACTCCCTCGGGGCCAACGCTGCTACCACTGCGTTTTGGCGCAGACCTACTGGCATAAGTACACACTTGCACAAAGCAGTATTACATTGATATCAAGGAATGACCTGAAGGACATTTTAGCCATTCAGTCCTGCAGGATTTATTTATCTGAATCATTCCGCAGACCCCACTAAAGGGGGTGGGGGAGTGAATTGTATTGCTTTGCTATCTATACTAAGGATGAGGATTCTGTGGTTAGAGGTATTCATCAGAAGATAAAGTTACTTACCTTTAGTGACATTTTTTCTGGTGAATACCATATCTGAAAAAGGCTATTCGTTTTAGATTCCGACTGGATCCGCAGAATTTTTCTTCAGCAGTACCCATGTGCGTTGGTAGGTGGCGTCGGTCAACTCCACGTTCGTCATTGGAGTCAAGATCGCCGGAAATGACGTAGCGGTATCTACTCAGACGCCGCCCTGCGCTCTGACGTTTTTTCTTTCTTTTTCCGTGCCAGCTAGCACAGATCGGAGAGAGCTGTACCCTTAGTCACTTTTTTACTAAAGTTTTTTTGACTTTGACAACATCTTTGTTCGAGGCATGTGGGCTGCTGAATTCATATCTGTGCATAGATCGCCACCTAGTGTTGGGTCCGGATGATTGCACTTTGTTGTCCTGGAAGAGTCTTCGAAGTACCACGAGATAGGTGACTCCACACAAGCATCAAGTATGCAACAAGTGCCTTTCTCCAGACCATAAGGAAGAAACCTTTCCTTTCTGCACCCAGTTTCGGTCGAAGATACCATACGGAATCAACGGGCCGCTAGGCAAGAGATGCAGCGACAGGCACCGGAACCGGACAACATCTTCGATGATGACCAAGAACTTCAAGAAGCTCCAGATTCGGACATTGAGATCGTCACCGTCGAGGACTACTCGGACTCCGATGACGAGATCCCACCAGGGCAAATATTGAGTACACTGCCCCCGACACCGATTACCCCGTTATCAAAGGCTCCGGTCGAGGCATCACCAAAAGGCCTTAGCCAAGATCCAAAGAAACATTCGCCAGTCCCTCCATCCGGCTCTGCTACGAAACCGAAACCTTCCGAGACCCCAGGGCCAAGTACCGCGATCCCAAAGAAGGTTCCAGAGCCTAAACAGGTCGTCGACCCGAAGGCCGTCGACCCAAAGGAAAACGTACAGCCTAAAGGCGTCGATCCAAAGAACACCGTCGAGCCGAAGAAGGCCGTGCAGCCTAAAGGCGTCGGCCCCAAGAAAATTGTCGACCCGAAAAAGGGCGTCGACCCGGAGGGCGCCGACCTGAAACAGGCCGTCGAGCCCAAAAAGGACGCCAAGCCGAAGGGCGCCAACACAAAAAAGGACGTCGACCCGAAAAGGCCGGCTGTGCCAAAAGTCGCCGAACCAAAGAAGGTCGCCGACGGGAAGGGTGCCGTATCAAAGCCTATAATGCGGCCGGAGAAGGCTATCGACCCGAAGACCAGTGCTTCAAAAACACCAGTCGATCCTAAAAAGAACACCGACTCGGGAAAGGACAGTCAACCAAAAAAGCCTGTAGAGCACAAGAAACTTGTCGAACCGAAAGACCCGGTCGATCCGAAAACACTCCCCGACCCTAAAAAAGGGCACGAGCCGAAGAGAAGCACGAAGGCACCAAAAGTCGTCGAAGCAGAAGGGGTTGTCGACCCAAAAAAGTCACAACCAAGAACAGTGGAGGAAGAACTCTTCCATCCTGATCCAGCAGACGACCAGGCAAAAATATATATTAATCCAGAGACTGGTAAAGTGACAATCCTGCACAGGAAGAAGAGGCCACTGGACACTGACTCTCATTCCCCTATTCCACTAAAAAAGAAGGACTTTGGGACTTCTCCATCTAGACCCTTTTGTCCATTTAATCCCATTATGCCTACTACTCCTTTTCCTCCTTACTCTCCTTCTCACTATGGGGACAATGAGGGGAACACAGGGGAGGATCCTCAGCCTGATTATGATTATCCACAGGACCCTGAGCCACCAAATGAACCACGGGAGGAGCCAACTGACCCTTATAACACCCATCACATCCCTGATGTCTCCTCCTATCCAACTAAGACTTCACCTACTGATGACACCATTGTCTTCAACCAATTAATAGACCGGGCAGCACAGTACCACAATGTAGATATGCATAATGACCCTGTAGAGGAAGACTTCTTATTTTACACCTTCCCTACTTCAGAAAAAAATGTCAGAACACTTCCTATGCTAAAGGGAGTGTTAAAACGCGCACCTGACATATTTAAGCATACAGCCAGGGCAAGGGTAATCAATCCCAGGATTGAGAAAAAGTATAGAGCAGCCCCTACAGACCCTACCTACATCAGAGGGCAATTACCATTAGACTCACTAGTGGTGGCTAATGCACGGAAAAGGGCTAACTCACAGACAACGGGGGAAGCCCCTCCCCCGATAAGGAATCAAAAATACTAGAAGCCTCAGGTAAAAGGGTAGCAGCACAGGCCTCCAATTCATGGAGGATTGCCAATACTCAAGCTCTGCTAGCTCGTTACGACAGTGCACACTACGACCAGCTTGAAAGCTTAATACAACACCTACCTGAGCCTTTTAATGCCCAAGCTGATGACCTCATACAGGAGGGAAAGTTCATCACAAACGCCTCCATCAAATGTGCGCTTGATGCAGCAGACACCACAGCCAGGTCTATTAACACTAGTGTTTTACTAAGGCGACATGCATGGCTGTGTATTTCAGGCTTTAAAAACGAGGTGCAGTCCACCATCCTTAATCAGCCAGTCAACCAAGACTTCCTTTTTGGCCCTGCTGTCGACACCATTTTAGATAAAATGAAGAAGGACACAGAAACCGCAAAGTCAATGGGAGCATTGCAGTTTCAGCATCACAGAAGTTCCTTTTGTCGCTCCTCATACAGGGCAGCTACACGAGGCAATACTTCCCAAAAGTCGTCATCATACAAAGGCAACACACAAAGTTCCTTTACCAAAAACTCCAACAGAGGAGGTTATCGGGGAAACAATAATAAGGGAAGAGGACGTGGAGGCAATAACACCAGAGCCTCCACTGCCACAAAACATTGACTTCATCACGCTACCTCCGGACCACCTAACGTCGGTCGCAGGCAGACTCCAACAATTCCTACCTGTCTGGAACGCAATTACCACGGACAGGTGGGTGAGACAAATTATCCAGTATGGTTATTTCCTGGAACTCACTTCTACCCCCCCAAACATACCACCCAGACACCGTCCGATGTCCAAAGAACACATCACCCTGCTACAACAAGAGGTGAAATGCATGCTGGAAAAGGGGGCCATAGAGCCAGTCCCTTTCCAACATCAAGGGAGAGGAGTATATTCGCTATACTTCCTTATTCCCAAGAAGGACGGTTCCCTCAGACCGATATTGGACCTCATACCCCTAAATCAATACATACTGTCAGAGCATTTCCATATGATCACACTACAGCAAGTGCTCCCACTACAACAGCAAGGAGACTTCCTAGCAACATTGGACCTCAAGGATGCTTTTTTTCACATACCCATCCATCCAGCTCACGGGAAATATCTCAGGTTCACAATAGAGGGTCAACACTACCAATTCAAGGCCTTGCCTTTCTGGGTAACCACAGCTCCAAGAGTGTTTACAAAATGCTTAGCCACAGTAGCAGCACATCTCAGGAGACAACACATTCATGTGTTCCCATATCTGGACGATTGGCTAATACAACCAAAATCGTTTCAACAATGTGCAGAAAACACGTCCCAAACACTCCAGCTGCTACACAGCCTAGGCTTCTCCATAAACTACCCAAAATCGCACCTGCAACCGTCCCTCATACAACAATATCTGAGAACCACTATAGATACCTCAGTGGCGAAGGCATACCCAAATTCAGCGAGGATAGCCAGCATGCAGATGCTCATTTGCAAATTTTAGCCACAACACTCTCTGCCAGCTCGAGTCTTCATGCAGCTCATAGGCATGATGGCCTCCTGCATATTCATTGTCCCTCATGCCAGACTTCCAATGCGTCCATTGCAGGAATGCCTAGCACGGCAATGGAACCAGGCTCAAGGACAACTAAAAGACCTAGTGTTGGTGGACAGTCGCTCTCACAACTCTCTGCAGTGGTGAAACCCACAAAATCTTTCCAAGGGGCGAATGTTCCAAGAACCGGTTCCACAACTATCAATTAATCAATCAATCATCGTATTTATATAGCGCACTACTTACCCAGAGGGTCTCAAGGCGCTAGGGGAGGGGGGTCCGCTACTGCTCGAACAGCCAGGTCTTGAGTTGCTTCCTGAAGGCGAGGTGGTCCTGGGTCAGGCGGAGGTGGGTGGGGAGGGAGTTCCATGTCTTGGCGGCGAGGTAGGAGAAGGACCGTCCCCCTGTGGTGGCTCTGCGGATGCGGGGGACGGAGGCGAGGGCGTGGCTGGTCGAGCGAAGCTGGCGTTGGGCGCGTAGAAGTTGAGGCGGCTGTTGAGGTATCCTGGGCCTTGGCTGTGTAGGGCTTTGTGTGCGTGGGTGAGGAGACGGAAGGTGATTCTCTTGTTGACCGGGAGCCAATGCAGATCTCTCAGGTGTCCGGAGATGTGGCTGCGACGGGGGATGTTCAGGATGAGTGGTGCTGAGGCGTTCTGGATCCGCTGGAGTCTCTTCTGGAGTTTGGCGGTGGTTCCGGCGTAGAGGGTGTTGCCGTAGTCCAGACGGCTGGTGACGAGGGCCTTATGTGACCGTCTTCCTGGTCTCGGTGGGGATCCACTGGAAGATCCTACGTAGCATGCGCAATATATTGAAGCACGACGAGGAGACGGCGTTGACTTGTCTGGTCATGGAGAGGGAGGAGTCCAGGATGAAGCCCAGGTTGTGTGCGTGGTCTGTTGGTTTGGGTGCGCTGCCTAGGGTGGGGGGCCACCAGGAGTCGTCCCAGGTGGAGGGTGAGGATCCCAAGATGAGGACTTCCGTCTTGTCCGAGTTCGGTTTCAGGCGGCTGTTCTTCATCCATTCGGCTACCTCTTTGATCCCTTCGTGAAGGTTGGCTCTGGCGGTGGCGGGGTCGTTGGTAAGGGAGAGGATCAGCTGGGTGTCGTCAGCGTAGGAGATGATGTTGAGGTTGTGCTGGCGTGCGATGTCTGCGAGGGGGCTCATGTAGATGTTGAAGAGGGTTGGACTGAGCGAGGAGCCTTGAGGGACGCCGCAGATGACTTCGGTGGCTTCAGATCTGAACGGGGGGAGGCGGACTCTCTGTCCTACCGGCGAGGAAGGAGATGATCCACTCCAGTGCCTTCTCCTGGACTCCGACGTTGCTGAGGCGTTGTACTTGGGTACGATGGCAGACCGTGTCGAAGGCCGCGGAGAGGTTGAGGAGGATGAGGGCCGCTGTTTCTCTGTTGTCGAGCAGCGCTCGGATGTCATCGGTGACTGCGATCAGGGCGGTCTCGGTGCTGTGGTTGGCCCGGAAGCCAGACTGCGAGGGGTTGAGGGAGCCGTTCGTCTCGAGGAAGACGGCCAGCTGCTTGTTGACGGTCTTTTCGATGACTTTTGCAGGAAACGGGAGCAGCGAGATGGGGCGGTAGTTCTTGAGGTCGGTGGGGTCAGCCGATGGCTTCTTGAGTAGAGCGCTGAGTTCGGCGTGCTTCCAGCTCTCCGGGAAGGTAGTGGTGTCGAAGGAGGTGTTGATGATGTCCCGCAGGTGGGGTGCGATGATAGCGTCGGCCTTGTTGAAGACGTGGTGAGGGCAGGGGTCGGTTGGAGATCCGGAGTGGATGGTGTTCATCGTGTGGATGGTGTCTTCGGTGCTGATCGGAGTCCAGGCGCGGAGGGTGGTGGTGGGGGGCGGTGGTTCGGTCGTGGTGCTCGTCGGTAGAGTGCCGAAGCTGTTGTGTATGTCCGCGATCTTGTTGTGGAAGTAGGAGGCGAGGGAGTTGCAGAGGTCTTGCGAAGGGGTGATGTTGTTGTTTCCGGCGTTGGGGGTTGGAGAGCTCTTTGACGATGTTGAAGAGTTCTTTGCTGTTGTGTGCATTGTTGTCCAGTCATTCCTTGAATGCAGTTTTCTTGGTGGCGCGGATGAGTTGGTGGTGTTTCCGGGTGGCGAGCTTGAGGGCAGTCATGTTGTCCGGTGTTGGGTCTCTGTGCCAGGTTCTCTCGAGGGCTCGGCAGTTCTTCTTGGAGCTCTTGAGTTTGTCGGTGAACCATGGGGCTTTCTTGCTGCCGGGTCTGCTGGGCGGGGTCCTCAGGGGGGCGAGCTCGTCTGGGCAGTCGTTGATCCACTTCGTGAGGTTGGTGGCCGCCTGGCTAGGGTTCGTTGTGCTGGTGGGAGGGTTCGTGCTCAGGGAGGATGCGAGCTGGTCGGCTGTGATCTTGTTCCAGTTCCTGTGTGCAGCCTGTTGCTGGTGGTGGTGGAACGTGGTCCTTGCGAAGCTGAAGTGGACGCAGCTGTCGTCCGTCCAGTGGAGTCCGGTGGCGTGGTTGAAGGCGATGTCCTTGCTGGATGAGAAGACGGGGTCGAGTGTGTGTCCGGCGTAATGGGTGGGGGTGGTCACCAGTTGCTTGAGTCCCAGGTTGGCGAGGTTATCCAGCAGGGTGGTGGTGTTGCGGTCGTTGTTGTTCTCCAGGTGGAAGTTGAGGTCCCCGAGGAGGATGTAGTCAGCGGAGCAGAGGGCGTGCGGGCTGATGAAGTCGGCGATGTCTACGCTGAATTGTGAGCGTTGTCCAGTGGGTCTGTAGATGAGGGTGCCTCTGAGGGTGGTCTTGGGGTTGATGTGGACTTGGAAGTGCAGGTGCTCGGCGGTAGCTAGGGTGTCATCGGTGTTGGTCGTGATGCGGATGGTGTTCCTGTGGACGATGGCGATGCCTCCTCCGGTGTGGTTGATGCGGTCCCTTCGGATGATCTTATAGCCGTCTGGGATGGCGATGGCGATGTCAGGCGCTGAGGAGGCGTTCATCCAGGTTTCCGTGAAGAAGGCGACGTCTGGGGCTGTGGTGTCGAGCAGGTTCCAGATCTCGATGGCATGCCTGTGGACGGAGCGGGTGTTGAGCAGGATGCATCTCAGGTGGCTGCTGCTGTTGCTCGTCGGGGTCTTGGGCACTGCTGGAGTGGTGCAGGCCCGGATGCAGGTGAACTTGCAGGCGTTGCAGCAGACCGGTCCGTGGGTGCGTCTCGGGGTGGCTCGGTAGCAACCCAGGGATCGGCCGGCGTTGAGTGCGTTGAGGGTGGTGGCGTCGTATGTCCGGCGGGTGGGCAGGGGACAGCGGGGGCCAGGGGTCCTGGCGCTGGGCGCGGTCCAGTCGCGGACGGGCGCAGACAGGCTTACCTTTGGCGCACAATCGGCGCGCCCGCTGCGCGTGACCGCTGCGCGTTCGCACGGTCGCCATATATGGCGAAGTGCGAGGGAGGGCGGAGCAGCTGGGAGACGGGAGCGGGGAGGGCACAGAAAGAAAGTGGGCGTGGTTAAGAAACGGAGGCGGGAAGCGGGGAGCGGGGCGGGATGACACCGGGGTTACAGGGGGACAGGCAATAAAAATAAACAAACAGTACTAACAGCGGACGCATCACTGACAGGCTTGTCAGCCCACCTCCTTCACTACACAGTACAAGGGATCTGGACAACCAAGCAAAAGAAACTGCATATCAACCAACTAGAGTTGTTAACGATATTCCTAGCCCTGAAAACATTCCAGAAATACTTGTACAGCAAAACTGTGTTGATCCGGACGGACAACATGACCGCAATGTACTATATCCAGAAACAGGGAGGAACACACTCTCCACAGCTGTCCCACTTGGCACAGAGCATATGGAAGTGGGCAATTCCAAAAGACATCTTTCTCCTAGCAGAACACCTTCCAGGGAAAGACAATCAGATAGCAGACCTGCTTAGCAGACACAGCCAACAACTACACGAATGGGAGATTCACCCCCAAGTTCTCCAGCCATTCTTCAGACAGTGGAGTCACCCAGAGATAGACCTGTTTGCCACAAAATAAAACTCAAAATGCCAGTACTTTGCCCCCAGGTTCCCACATCCATTGTCACAGGGCGTGGGATATGGATGAACTGGTCAGGCAGATTCCGCTGGTGGCACGCAAACTGTGGCAACAGTCACTCACGCTAATCCTAGTTGCTCCCACATGGGCGGGACAACCATGGTACACAACGTTCCTGGAGCTTTCAGTAGTTCCTCATCAAAGGCTGTGCCTCGCACCCCATCTTCTTACTCAGAACCATGGAGAAATCAGGCACCCAGATCCCAATCAGATGAACCTTGCGATCTGGCTCCTGAAGTCTTAGAGTTCGGATACCTTAACTTGCCTCCTGATTTCATGAACATTATTAAAGAGGCAAGACGGCCAACTACTAGAGCATGCTATGCAGCTAAATGGAAAAGATTCATTATTTACTGCAACAATAACCAAATCAACCCATTAGATGCTTCCATACAAAACATTATATGTTACCTGCTGCATCTTCAAAGATGCAACCTAGCATACTCTTCAGTAAGGCTACACCTAGCTGCTATAGCAGCATACCTTCAAAACAGGCAACACCTTTCACTGTTCAGAGTACCAGCAATCAAAGCTTTTATGGAGGGTGTTAAAAGGGTGATCCCTGCAAGACACCCTCCTTCCCCAGTCTGGAATTTAAATATAGTACTTACCAGACATATGGGTCCGCCTTTCGAACCTCTACACTCATGCAAACTGCAATTTCTAACGTGGAAGATGGCTTTCTTGATTGCCATTACCTCACTCAGGCGAGTTAGCGAATTACAAGCACTAACAATTCAAGAACCTTTCATGCAAGTGCATGCTAACAGGGTAGTTCTTAGAACAAACCCTAAGTTTATGCCAAAAGTAGTATCAAATTTCCATATTAATCAATCAATAGAACTGCCAGTGTTCTTTCAAAATCCACAGTCAGTAGCTGAAAGAGCCCTACACACGCTGGATGTAAAGAGCTCTGCTTTACTATGTGGACAGAACGAAATCATTTAGAAAGACAAAGCAATTATTTAGTGCTTTTTCACCACAACATAAAGGAAACCCAATATCAAATTCAGGAATAGCCAGATGGATAGTTAAATGCATTCAAATATGCCATCAAAAAGCCAAACGCACTTTAACTGTCCCCCCAAGAGCACACACTACAAGAAAAATGGGGGCATCCATGGCTTTCCTAGGGAATATTCCTCTTGAAGACATATGTAGGGCAGCCACATGGACTACCATACACACCTTCACAAAACACTACTGTGTAGACGTACAAGCAAAGCAGCAAGCTGCTGTAGGCCAAGCTATCCTAAAAACTCTTTTTCAAACTGCTGCAGCTGGCACAGGTAACCACCGCTAGAGGAGATACTGCTATACAGTCTATGCACAGATATGAATTCAGCAGTCCACATGCCTCGAACGGAATATGCTACTTACCAGTATGCATCTGTTCTTGGCATGTAGGGCTGCTGACATTCATAACGCCCGCCCTGCTCCTCGGTGCCTGTCGCAGCTGCAGCATTATCTTTTGCATGGCCATCTCTTACTTTACTATCTCCATCTCTGCCAAGTCAAGTCAAGTCAATACATTTTTATATAGCGTGCTACATACCCAGAGGGTCTCAAGGCGCTTGAAGAAGGGTGGGGAATTACTTGTCAAATATCCACGTTTTAAGTTGCTTTCTGAATGCTAGGTGGTTCTGAGTAAGGCGAAGGTGAGTGGGAAGTGAGTTTCAGGTTTTAGCTGCCAGGTAGGAGAAGGATCTACCTCCCATGGTGGTTTTGTTGATGCGAGGTACAGTGGCAAGGGCTTGGTTGGAGGATCGTAGCTGGCGAGGGGGGGTGTAGAAGGACAGTCGTGTGTTGAGGCATTCGGGTCCGATTTCGTAGAGTGCTTTGTGTGCATGGGTTAGAAGCCGGAAAGTAATCCTCTTATTGACTGGGAGCCAGTGGAGGTTTTTCAGGTGACCAGAGATGTGTTCTTTACGCAGGATGTCTAATATGAGCCTGGCTGAAGCGTTCTGGATGCGTTGGAGTTTTTTCTGGAGTTTTGCGGTGGTACCGGCGTAGAGGGTGTTTCCGTAGTCCAGTCGGCTCGTGACCAGAGCGTGGGTGACTGTTTTTCTAGTTTCGGTGGGGATCCAGCGAAATGTTTTTTTGAGCATGCGAAGAATGTTGAAGCAAGATGAAGAAACGGCGTTGACTTGTCTGTTCATCGAGAGTGAGGAGTCCAGGATGACGCCCAGGTTCCGTGCGTGGTCCGTCGGGATGGGTGCTTTTCCAAGGGCCTCTGGCCACCAAGAGTCATCCCAGGCGGAGGGGGAGGTGCCTAGGATGAGGACTTCTGTTTTGTCTGAGTTCAGTTTCAGACGGCTGTGCTTCATCCATTCGGCTACTTCTTTCATTCCTTCATGCAGGTTGGTTTTGGCGGTATTAGCGTCTCTGGTGAGTGATAGGATCAGTTGAGTGTCGTCGGCGTAGGAGATGATGTTGAGGTTGTGTTGGCGTGCGATGATCGCGAGGGGGCTCATGTATACGTTGAAGAGGGTGGGGCTGAGTGAAGATCCTTGTGGTACGCCGCAGATGACTTCAGTGGCCTCTGACTTGAATGGTGGAAGGCGGACTCTCTGGGTTCTTCCGGTGAGGAACGAGGTGATCCATTCCAGTGCTTTTCCTTGGATTCCGACGTTTCTGAGGCGTTGTAAAAGGGTGCTATGACAGACCGTGTCGAAGGCTGCGGAGAGGTCGAGGAGGATGAGGGCGACTGTGTCTCCATTGTCCAGTAGAGTTCGAATGTCGTCTGTTGCTGCGATGAGGGCGGTTTCAGTGCTGTGCTTAGCTCGGAAGCCGGATTGTGAGGAGTCGAGGGATTTGTTGGTTTCGAGGAATGCGGCGAGCTGGTTGTTGACCGCTTTCTCAATGACTTTGGCCGGGAATGGAAGGAGTGAGATAGGGCAGTAGTTTTTGAGTTCGGTGGGGTCAGCTGTGGGTTTCTTCAGGAGGGCGCTGAGTTCGGCATGTTTCCAGCTTTCCGGGAAGGTTGCGGAGTTGAGGGAGCAGTTGATGACGTCTCGGAGGTGCAGTGCTATAATGGAGTCTGCTTTGTTGAAGATGTGGTGAGGGCATGGGTCTGTGGGGGATCCTGAGTGGATAGAGTTCATCAGACGGATGGTGTCCTCAGTGGAGATTGGCTTCCAGTCATTGAGGATGTTCAGGGGGGGTGGGGGTTCTGCAGGGGGTTGGGTGGGTTGGTCTTCGGGTCGGTTGTCGAAGCTGTTGTGGATGTCTGCAATTTTGTTGTGGAAGAATGAGGCTAGGGAGTCGCATAGGGCTTGAGAGGGGGTGATGTCGTTGGAGTTGGCCGAGGGGTTGGTAAATTCCTTGACGATGTTGAATAGTTCCTTGCTGTTGTGGGCGTTGTTATCTAGCCGGTCCTTGAAAGCGGCTTTCTTGGCATTCCGGATCAGTTGGTGGTGTATGCGGGTGGCGTTTTTGAAGGCGTCCTTGGTGCTGGTGGTTGGTTTTTTTTTCCAGGCCTTCTCAAGGGAGCGACAGAGTTTCTTGGATTTCTTAAGATCATCGTTGAACCAGGAGGCCTTCTTGCTGCCTAGTTTGATTTGTCGTTTTTTCAGTGGTGCTAGGATGTCGGCGCTGTTGGATAACCATTGGGTGAGGTTGGTGGCTGCTTGGTCTGGGTTTGAGGAGTGGGCAGGGGAGTTTTGAAGAAGCGATGAGGAGATCTGGTCGATGGTGATTTTGTTCCAGTTTCTTTGCAGAGTGGGTTGGGGGTGGTTGTTGGATGTGGGCTTGTTGTAGGTAAAGTGAACGCAGCTGTGGTCAGTCCAAAGGAGAGCTGTGGTGTGGCTGAAGGAGACATGTTTGCTGGAGGTGAAGATAGGGTCGAGTGTGTGACCTGCGATGTGGGTGGGGGTAGTGACCAGTTGTTTAAGTCCGAGGTTGGCGAGGTTGTCCAAAAGGGTGGTGGTGTTGCGGTCGTTGTTCTTTTCAAGGTGAAAGTTGAGGTCTCCCAGAAGGATGTAATCCTCGGAGGGGAGCGCGTGTGGAGTGATGAAGTCCGTGATGTCTTCACTAAATTGTGCGCGGGGTCCTGGTGGCCTGTAAAGGAGGGTGCCTTTGAGTGTGGTCTTGGGGTCGATGTGGATCTGGAAGTGAAGGTGTTCGGTGTTGGCGAGATTGACGTCTGAGCTGGTTGAGATGCGGATGGATTTTTTATGGACAATAGCGATGCCTCCTCCTGTTTGGCCGGTACGGTCCTTGCAAACGATCTTATAGCCTTCCGGGATGGCAATGGTGATGTCTGGGGCTGATGTGGCGTTCATCCATGTTTCTGTTAGGAAGGCGACGTCCGGAGATATGGTGTCTAGTAGATTCCAGAGGTCGATGGTGTGCCTGTGGACCGAGCGGGTGTTGAGCAGGATGCATTGTAGGTGGTTGGGATCGGATATCTGTTGTGTGTTCGTAGATGAGGAGTTGTTCTTGGTGCCATCGAACTTGCAGGAGAAGGGTCCATGGATGTGTCCGGGAGCGGCTAGGACGCAGTTGGGGAGTCGGACGGGGTTAAGGGCTAGGAGGGTGGAGGCGTCGTAAGTAATGCGGGAGGGCTGGGCATTGCCGGGACCAGGGGCTCTGGCGCTGGGCGCGGTCCAGGCGCGGACCGGCGTAGACGGGCTTACCTTTGGCGCACCTTCGGCGCGAATGGGGCGCGGTCGCTGCGCGCGACAGCTCCTGTCATATATGGTGGTGAGGGGGGGGAGGGGCGAGGGCGGGTCAGCTGGGAAGGCGGGAGCGGGGTGGAGACTAGGGCAGGGCGACCACCAACAACAACAACAACAAAATGGCCGGCGGCCTCACAGGATCGATCAGCTGCACTGTACCTGCAGAAATTGATAGTAACCTCAGTGACACGCAGAGCAAAGCGGCAAAAGGAAATGTGATGCCAGGCAGGCAGCAGCGGCCAGGGCAAGCAGCGGAGCGGCGCAGAATATTTAAATGAATGCAAAACAGTAAATGTAAATAATCAATAGTATACGGATTAGCGCGATGCAGATAAATCAAGGCAGTTTCAAGCAGCAATGTAGTGGCGGCCAAAGCGAGCAGCGGAGCTGCGTAACGATACCCAGCAGGGAAGCAAGGCGAGTCAGGGAGCAGCGTGGGGAGCGGCCGAGTCCGCAGGGAGCAGAACGGTCACAGCGCGTTAGGGTTAGAGTGCGGAGGTAGAGCTTAGTGGGAGGGCGGGTCAGCTGGGAAGGCGGGAGCGTGGTGGAGACTAGGGCAGGGCGACCAACAACAACAAAATGGCCGGCGGCCTCACAGGATCGATCAGCTGCACTGTACCTGCAGAAATCGATAGTAACCTCAGTGACACGCAGCGCAAAGCGGCAAAAGGAAATGTGATGCCAGGCAGGCAGCAGCGGCCAGGGCAAGCAGCGGAGCGGCGCAGAATATTTAAATGAATGCAAAACAGTAAATGTAAATAATCAATAGTATACGGATTAGCGCGATGCAGATAAATCAAGGCAGTTTCAAGCAGCAATGTAGTGGCGGCCAAAGCGAGCAGCGGAGCTGCGTAACGATACCCAGCAGGGAAGCAAGGCGAGTCAGGGAGCAGCGTGGGGAGCGGCCGAGTCCGCAGGGAGCAGAACGGTCACAGCGCGTTAGGGTTAGAGTGCGGAGGTAGAGCTTAGTGGGAGGGCGGGTCAGCTGGGAAGGCGGGAGCGGGGTGGAGACTAGGGCAGGGCGACCAACAACAACAACAACAAAATGGCCGGCGGCCTCACAGGATCGATCAGCTGCACTGTACCTGCAGAAATCGATAGTAACCTCAAGACACGCAGCGCAAAGCGGCAAAAGGAAATGTGATGCCAGGCAGGCAGCAGCGGCCAGGGCAAGCAGCGGAGCGGCGCAGAATATTTAAATGAATGCAAAACAGTAAATGTAAATAATCAATAGTATACGGATTAGCGCAATGCAGATAAATCAAGGCAGTTTCAAGCAGCAATGTAGTGGCGGCCAAAGCGAGCAGCGGAGCTGCGTAACGATACCCAGCAGGGAAGCAAGGCGAGTCAGGGAGCAGCGTGGGGAGCGGCCGAGTCCGCCGGGAGCAGAACGGTCACAGCGCGTTAGGGTTAGAGTGCGGAGGTAGAGCTTAGTGGGAGGGCGGGTCAGCTGGGAAGGCGGGAGCGGGGTGGAGACTAGGGCAGGGCGACCAACAACAACAACAACAAAATGGCCGGCGGCCTCACAGGATCGATCAGCTGCACTGTACCTGCAGAAATCGATAGTAACCTCAGTGACACGCAGCGCAAAGCGGCAAAAGGAAATGTGATGCCAGGCAGGCAGCAGCGGCCAGGGCAAGCAGCGGAGCGGCGCAGAATATTTAAATGAATGCAAAACAGTAAATGTAAATAATCAATAGTATACGGATTAGCGCGATGCAGATAAATCAAGGCAGTTTCAAGCAGCAATGTAGTGGCGGCCAAAGCGAGCAGCGGAGCTGCGTAACGATACCCAGCAGGGAAGCAAGGCGAGTCGGGGAGCAGCGTGGGGAGCGGCCGAGTCCGCAGGGAGCAGAACGGTCACAGCGCGTTAGGGTTAGAGTGCGGAGCTAGAGCTTAGTGGGAGGGCGGGTCAGCTGGGAAGGCGGGAGCGGGGTGGAGACTAGGGCAGGGCGACCAACAACAACAACAACACCAAAATGGCCGGCGGCCTCACAGGATAGATCAGCTGCACTGTACCTGCAGAAATCGATAGTAACCTCAGTGACACGCAGCGCAAAGCGGCAAAAGGAAATGTGATGCCAGGCAGGCAGCAGCGGCCAGGGCAAGCAGCGGAGCGGCGCAGAATATTTAAATGAATGCAAAACAGTAAATGTAAATAATCAATAGTATACGGATTAGCGCAATGCAGATAAATCAAGGCAGTTTCAAGCAGCAATGTAGTGGCGGCCAAAGCGAGCAGCGGAGCTGCGTAACGATACCCAGCATGGAAGCAAGGCGAGTCAGGGAGCAGCGTGGGGAGCGGCCGAGTCCGCAGGGAGCAGAACGGCGAAAAACAATCTTGAGGATGGAGAGGATGCCCATGCGCACTGTAGTCCAGGGGAGGAGTCACCTATCTCGTTATACTTCGAAGACTCTGTGTGCAATCATCCCGACCCAACACTAGGCGGCAATCTATGCACAGATATGAATGTCAGCAGCCCTACATGCCAAGAACAGATGCATACTGGTAAGTAGCATATTCCTTTTGAGTCTTTCGACTCTTGATGCGCGTAGGGATATCCCATTGATGTACCGGCTTCAAACCTTGTGACTCCTGTCACAAATTGATGTCGATCATGGATCCACACCTCGTCTGCCTCTGGTGCCTGGAGCACGACCAGGACCCAAAGTTGTGCTCCGACTGTCAGGCCATTAACCCAAAGTCTTTGCAGGAGTGGTCCCTAAAGCTTCTGGAGGCCCAGCAGTCGGCTCCGCGCTCCTCGAGGTCCCCGATGAGAGGGAGGTTGTGGGACCAGTTGCGGAATCACCACCACCATTCATCATTGAAGTCTTCGGGTAAGTGGAAGCACAAGAAGAAGGCGAAGAAGCACCGTCACTCTTAGCCTTTTCCCCGTACATGGGCTGACAGAACGCTGAAGGTCGTCGTCCTTCGGCGACTGCTCCGAGCTTCCCTCCCTTCCCAGGAGCCGGAGCATCCCCTGCCCAGCTTCGTGCATTTTATGAAGCTCTCCACTCCATCTTTGGGTAGCCCAACTCCGGCGGCGCGCCTTTGGACCCTGCAGACTCAGCTGAGGGCTCTAGGCCTTCGATGCCAGCGGCTCTTTCCCCGGCTCCGCAGGGCCCCCAGGCATCCAGGCCTGGATCTGGGTCGGCGCGGGTCGACCTTACGCCACCTCCCCCGTTGCTGATTCCTTCAACGACACCTCCGCCGGTTGGGTCCCCGGCAGGCGTCGACCTCGGCCACCTCTTGGACATGGAGCGGGACCGGCATCGGGTGGTACTTTTGTACCGTTGTTCATCCCTGGCATTCCTTTTCGCCCTGAGTGGCAGCCAGGAGAGAATGAGCAGGACTGGGAGGGTCTGTTGACCCTTTGGCAGACCAACTAGAGGAGTCTGACTGGAGATAAGAGTTGGGTGAAGCCAGTGGTCTTGATACATCTCCAGACCCTAGTATGCTTTCTCTCCCTACCATGGCCAAAGAGGATGGAGCTTCCTATGCTGTGGTGTTACTTAGGGTGGCTGAGGCCTTGGGCCTTGAGGTTCCTACGCTAGCAGTCAGGACTAACCTCCTGACTGAGGTGCTTCAGCCGGCAGCAGCCTCTTCGGAGCCCCTGCTGGCGTTCCATGAAGCCCTTACGGACATCCTACTGGGTACTTGGTCCAAACCCAGCACAGGGGCTCCTGTGGGCAGGATGATTGCCGATGCCCCCGCACAGCTCCTGGCAACCAACTTTTCCTCTCCCAACACCCTACCCCTGTGAGCTTGGTGGTCCAACCCTCAACCACAAAAGGTGTGTTCCCTACTGCTCCCCGAGATAGGGAATTCAAGAAGCTGGACCATCTTGGGAATAAGATGTTTTCTTCCCCCAGCTTGGGACTGCGGTCGGTGAACATCACATGTCTCGGGCTGTTATTCCCACTCCGTGTGGGACACAGTTGCGCAA
Organism: Lissotriton vulgaris; assembly: GCF_964263255.1. Taxonomy (NCBI): domain Eukaryota; kingdom Metazoa; phylum Chordata; class Amphibia; order Caudata; family Salamandridae; genus Lissotriton; species Lissotriton vulgaris. Next base: position 1,714,157,221 of record NC_141694.1, on the reverse strand, counting down.
GTACTGCCACAGTGCCCAGAGGAGGAACGGACTGTACTATCCCGTGCACTTGTCGTGGATAGAGACGAAGCAAAGTTTGCCATTCGGTGTGGGATGGACACCTTCGAATCGCTGGGTAGGACGATTTCTACTTCGGTAGCCCTGAGACACTACGCCTGGCTAAGGTCCACTGGCTTCTCTGGGGATGTCCAATTAACCCTTTTTTACATGCCCTTTAATGGCCGCCGTCTGTTTGGCTACAAGGCAGACAACGTGCTCGAGCGCTTCAAGGACCCTAGGCCTACGGCCAGATCCTTGGGCCTTGCTACCACCTAGCACCCTGTCTAGTCTGCCTTTCCCCCTTCCATACCCCACCATGTTCGACTCAGGGCCATAGGTCGGCGCAAGCTGCTCAGCCTCTGCGCGCCCGGGAAAGTGGGACCAGACGCCATGGTTCTGGGAGTCAGCGGGCGGGCCAGTCCACCAATGCCCCCTCTTCAGCAGCCTTCAAACCTTCCTAGTTCGACCTTTCAGGGCCACCAGTTGCCAGTGGGCGGCAGAATCCGCCATCACCTACCCCACTGGCACAACATCATTTTGGACAGGTGGGTTTTGCAGATAGTCTGAAGGCGCTACTCCCTCTCCTTCGAGTCTACCCCTCCCTCCATGCCACCAACACTCCATTGCATGTCAGAGCCCTTCTCCATCAGGAAGTTACACCTCTCTTGGCCAAGGGAGCCATCAAGCGCATTCCTGTGCCAGAAGTAGGTTGTGGTTGTAATTCCCACTACTTCCTGGTGCCCAAGAAGGACAAAGCCCTGCGGATAAAGGCCTGCGTTCTGTCTTGTATCCCAGGGATGTTGACCTCTTCCTCCGGAAGGAGAATTTCAAAATGTTGACATTGGCTCAGGTCTTGTCTGCCCTCGTGCTGGAGTCTGGATGGTAGCTTTGGACTTGCCAGACGCTTATTTTCGCAACCACGTCCTGCTGACCCACAGGCATTACCTACGGTTCACGGTAGGCCACAAACATTTTCAGTTTACCGTGCTCCCCTTTGGCCTTACCAGCGCCCCTCGGGCATTCATGAAAGTGACGGCGTGGTGGCAGCTCATCTGTGCAGATCAGGGGTTCCAGACTTCCCCTATCTCGATGACTGGCTGTTAAAGGCAAGTTTGCCCCAGGCTGTCAGTTCCCACCTCCAGACTATGGTGGACTTCCTGCACTCACTGGGGCTCACTATAAACATGCTGAAATTCCCTCTCAGAAGCTCCTTTTCATCGGAGCAGTTCTAGATACAGCGCAGTTTCAGGCTTATCCTCCCGAGGAGCGAGTTCAGGTATTTTCAGGCTATGAAACAAATGTTTCAGCCTCTATCCTGGGTTTCGGTGAGGATGACCCTCAGGCTGCTGGGCCTCATGGCCTCCTGCATCCTGCTGGTGGACTATGCCAGTTGGCATATGCAGACTCTGCAGTGGGATCTGAAGTTACAGTGGGCAAAGCATCAGGGGAATCTTTCTGATGTCGTCCAGATCTCTTAGGGCACTGCACACCAATTGCGGTGGTAGCTAACGAACCAGGATTGGGTCGACGGCAGACCCCTCTCCCTTCCCCAACCAGACTTCACAGTGGTGAAGATGAGTCACTTCTGGGATGGGGCAGCCATATATGGGAGAGGCAGAGATCTGGAGCCGCTGGTCGCTGGTGGAGTCCGGGCTCCACATCAACCTGCTGGAGACCCGGGCGATCCGTCTGGCACCAAAAGTTTTACTTCCTTCTGTCAAAGGGAGGGTAGTGCAGGTGTTCAGGGACAACACCACCGCCATGTGGTACTGCAACAAACAGGGCGGGGTGGGGTCGTGGACCCTATTTCAAGAGGCTCTCTGCTTTTGGACATGGCTGGAACATCAGGGCATGTCCCTGGTGGTTCAACACCTTGCAGGTTCCCTACACGTCCGAGGGGACGAACTGAACCGTCTGTGCATGATAGATCACAAATGACGTCTTCACTCGGAGGTGGAGCAAGGTCTCTTTCAGCAGTCGGGAGAGCCTTGGTTAGATCTGTTCGCCACTGAAGAGAACGTGCAATGTCAGCAGTTCTGCTCTTTGGAATTTCTAAGGGTGCACTCGCTCGGCGACTCTTTTCGTCGCGAGTGGAATTGCGGTCTTCTATAAGCTTTTCCGCCTATACCACTTCTGCCCAGAGTGCTGAAAAAGATCAAGCGCTACCAGGCCCAAGTCAATCTTGTGACTTCAGATTTGTCTCGAAGAGTTTGGTATCCCGAGCTCTTGAACATGGCAATCGATCCTCCGATCAGACTGCTTCTTCGGGACAATCTTCTGTTGCAGCAGCAGCGGACGGTCCTCCACACAAACCTGTACAGCCTCCATCTCAACTGTCGCCGTACAATCTTCATGTGCGGCTACAGTTGACAGCTTTCAACCTTCCTCCCGAAGTCTGTAATGTCATCTTGGCAGCCAGGCGTCCGCACTAAAACAGTATACGCCTGTAGACGGAACAAATTTGTGGCATGGTGCGCAGCAAAGGCTGTGGATCCCTTTCTGTCCCTCTTTCGGAGGTTCTCCTCTTCATTCTTTCTTTGGCCCAGCAGGGCTCTGCTCGGGGCACCCTTAAAGGCTATCTTTTGGCCATTTTGGTCTTTCTTCGCCTTCCTGATCAGCCTTCTCTTCTCAAGTGCCCTATTATGAATAGATTTCTTAAGGGCATTACTCACCTCTTTCCTCCTATTCCTTTTTGTAATATCCTGGTGGGACTTGAACCTAACTCATGTGTGCTACTTTCGAACCACTACATAATTGTCCTCTCAGACTATTGACCTTGAAGACTGCTTTCCTGATTAACATCACCTCTACTTGCAGGTTGAGTGAGCTTTAGGCTCTTTCTTCTAAACCTCCTTTCCTTGCTGTTCATCCGGACAAGGTTGTCCTTCGAATTCGACCTTCTTTTCTTCGCAAAGTGGTTACCTCTTCCCACATAGGACATACCATCACTTTGCCCACCTTCTTTTCGCCCCGCATCCTTCTAAAGAGGAGGAGAGGCTCCAACGTCTTGATCCAAAACATCCGCTATCTTTTTGTCTGGATCGCACAAAACAATTCCGGGTGGGATGATCAACTCTTTGTTGGCTATGTGGGTGCCAAGAAAGGTCGGGCCATGCAAAACCGGACCATCTCTCGATGGGTCGTCCTTTGCATTAAAATTATTAGCTATTCCTTGGCCAAACAGCAGCCTCTGGTAGGAATGCGCGCCCATTCCACCAGGGCGACAGCAGCCACTACTGCTTTTGGACTAGGAGTCCCCCTCAGTGACATCTGCCAGGCAGCCACGTGGGCATCACTGCACATGTTCACTAAACATTAGTGCCTGGATAGTCCAGTCTAGAGAGCCGGCTTCTTTGGCCGTTCAGGTCTCCAGGACCTTCTGGTGTGAACTTGGTTTGCAGACCCACCTCAAGGGTTGATATTGCTGGGGTATCTATTCTAATGTAAGGAATCTATAACAAATAATCTCTTTCAGATGAACAAGTTACTTACCTTCGGTAACGATAGATCTCTAAGAGACATATATTAGTTATAGATTCCTTACCGCCCCGCCCATCCTCCCCGTTCTGTGAACTGAATTCTAGCGTAAGGGACTTCCTTTCAGGGTCCTAGTTTTGTGCACCAGTGTTCAGTGTCTTGCATGGCTCTGCGCTTCTGGCATGGAATGTCATGTAAAGAACTGACATTAGCGTGAAGGGGCGGCTTCTTAGTAGATACTGCGATGTCATTCCGGCAATCATGATGCCAACGACGAAAGCTGAGTTGACCAACGCCACCTACTGACGTGTAGGGGTACTGCTGAAGAAAAATTCTCCAGATCCAGTCTGCTGCCTGGGGGTAATTCTAAGGTAGTGAATCTATAACTAATATATGTCTCTTACAGATATATTGTTACTGAAGGTAAGTAACTTGTTTGTCTAACTGCAAAATCATCAACGCCCTCCCACCTCCCCATTTTGTGGACAGTGCTCTTTTCAACCTAAAAGGTCCCAAATTAAAGATCTGCTTCCTGGCAAAAAACGTTTGATTTTTGGGCTCCGCGTCTGAGGGCAGGGGCAGTGTCCCGAAAGAAACTCATGTCATTGGCTTGGACTGGCGCTTATATGTAGCACAAGTCATCACTTCCAGAGCGAAGCGAGTTGACACAGAGTCTCATGACGCAACCTACTGATCTGCAGCAACTATTCAAAAACATCTTTTGGATCCAGTCTGGCACTTGGGGATGATATAAAGGTGAGGAATCTGTGGTTAGATAGAATATCTACCAGAAAGAGCATTACCAAAGGTTAAGTAACTTGTTCTTCCTGCTGAATCAGTTGTATCTCTTCCTCACATGCACTGTTGGTGTCTTAAAGAGTGGCTACACTGTTTCCAATGTCATTAGATTGTTTTGAATTGCACAGAACCAAAAATAATTTTTAACATTGAAGAGATCCAATGGAATTGTCTGGTAATAAATCTCCATAAATTCATTTGTTATTGGTGCAACCTCAGCCATTTGTTGTCAGTTTATGGCCACATGAACAGCAGGAATGGGGTCACTCATTGCTGATATGATCTGGCTAGGTGTCGCTGATCTGGCCTTTTTTTTTGCCTTTCCGGAGGCCATTTCAAACAGGCTTTTCCCTCTGTGTCCTTCCTATTTTCAAGTCTGGGAGACTGGCTGGCTCTGAGAAGGGGTTCTTGTGTGCCCAGGACTATTTGCTCTTCTCCTTACTGGCTCCAGACCTTCCCCTTGCCACGGTGAGCAAGATGCTTTTAACTTGCATAGATGAACAATCCCCAAGCAATCCCGAGCTAAGATTAATTACTGTTGATGTTGAATTGGCTGTGCAATCTCTGGTTGATGTTTGTTGTTGTCCCCAATGTTCTAGAGTACACCGATTCAGTGTGCTTTCTTCACTTGTTAGATGTATTCTCTTTGGTCCATTTTTTTTTTCTATGTTTTGCTAGGGGGTGAGGAGGAAGTGGTTGTTGCACATTTCTCTTCCTGCATTTGGGGCCGCTTCCCCTTTCTCACTGAGGGATGAATTATACGATGCCTACATCGGGCGGGGCCACTTCCAAACAGGCCTGCATTCTAGTGTTGGAGATCCCCCCATATCATTTCTTAGGATGACTGTGTGCCGACGAGCGCTGCCACACCATTCCTGTTTTGTCTCGCTAGTGTATGGTGTGTATAGACTAACCAATTTCCGGTGTTGTTGGGCTCTGTACTGGGTCAGATCAGCTTCAGTTGGCTTACTGGGCCATGGGTCTCATGGCGGCTGACAATTTGTTTAGGGCACTACCCACTGTTGCAGCACCAAGAGCGTTTGTGCTAATAAATCTCTCACCATTCAGTCCCCAACTGGCTAGTTCAGGCAGTTGCACATCCATTTGAAGCGTCTGTGGCAACAGGACATATTGCTCATTATTTCTGTGCGCCGCCACCCAATGGAAGAGAGACAGACACTCCCTACCAAGCCACCATCTTGGCCACTGCCCTAACCCCCTGGATTACAGTTACAAATGCTTCCTAAAGAGCACATGTGAAAGAAACAGCCGATATTTAATAGGAAGTATGTTTTGATCTTAGTCATTAGATAGCTTGAGAAGTTAACATTAACCAACCACTTGGCATTCAAACGCTGTATGCCTCTGTCTTCCCCTTATGCTCGAACCTGGTGTAGTTTTACCAAGGAATGATCAGAAATTTCCTAGGAAGGATGCATGTGGTTAATACTGAAGACAAATGGCCAGAGTAGCATGCGCACCACACATTGTATATAGCCAAAGAGGTTGCCCAGACAGAAATAATGGTATGTTTGAGGTATGTGTGGCTGTAGATGCACATGTTGTGCATATTCCTACCATTTATTGTTGGGCCCTGATGTGTGCAAGTTGTTTTTCTTTAAAGAATTCTTCTTGAGTTACAATGTACTGTGACTCCACTTCTTGCTTGCATTGTTCCTGGTCATCAGCTTCATTGTTAGATTGTTTTCTTTCTGCAGCCAGGTTCTGATGTGTTCTTACATGCTCAGGACTGATGCCATTGTGTTGTTCTTTGGGGCCTTCATGGTTCCTCTCCCTCCATCAGTGTTCTATTTGAATGCACTCCCCTTCTTTTGTATCGATTTGATGCAAGCAGTTTGATCATGGGCGGATCTTTGGTCGACTTTGGCCCCAGGGAGCGGGAGGCCTCTTTCCCTTCCACTCAGCACGGTCTGACCATGCCTCGTATGTGATGGAATGAAGGCTTTTTTGATATTGCCCTTGGTGTTGTGCGAAATACCCCTAGCCCGACCTCCACCAGGTCTGAAATCATTGACTCTCACCTAAGCACGATGAGGCCTCCGGCAATAGGTGATGGTCCTTCCGGTCGAAAAAGAATCGCTGGGCCCATCAACTCAAGGTGTCGTGCAGAGATGGAGACGACACCCCAGACCTCTTCAGCATCCAGGACCTCGAGGGTGGAACATCATCTGGAGCCAACTGCCTCCAACGAGGTTTTCTCACCTGAAAAGAGTTCCGGTTCTGACCTCGGGATCAAAGACCACCATGAGGCTCAACAGGTCATGACTACATCTCCCACTTCCCATCCACTTCAACACAGCTACGGGCTTCCACCCAGCAGGGGGTGCTCAGCTGCTCTCGACCCACAAAGAAAGGCTTTTGGGCCACCACTGCCCTCAGGCCATGGTCGGCACCGACCCTCAACTTTGGACACTATGCCCAGCTTTAGCATGGCTCCAAAGAAAATCTTGATGCCGACTCACTCAGCACACCCACTCCCAGGGCTAACCTATCTGTGAGATCCAAAACTGCTTGAGAACAAAAAGGAGGGGGGAGCCCCGATAACCCTCTAGATCCTGGACTTCTCCACTACAGAGAGAAAAAAATGAACTTGACTCTAGCAGGATCAATGCATTGTATTTAATTAGGAGGTAACCTCACTAGGACACAAATCACCCTTTGACATTGAGTCTTAAGTATTTCATTAAACTAAGTCCATTTATTGTTTGAGACATTGCTGTGCTATAGTCGAGAATGGCACTACCCCCGAAGATGGATCATACAACTGTGTTTACTGATACAAATTTGCTTGCATATTTTACAAAGGAAGTAAAATGACGATTGATTGAAACAGCGTATTGTTAGGAATCACTGTGATATAAATAAAACATGAAACTGTCAAGAAAAACATTTGTATGCAGGGGAACAATAGAACCGCAATGACGGACAATGTGCTGTTACTAAATGCGACAAAAGATTGCCGTCTCCAGGTAAGAACTCCAAATCACAATAGACCTACACATTAAGTACACAAACAATTGAATGCAGCTATGACTATCACCTATGTCTATAACAACATTTATATTCTGTGTAATTGCTTCTTGTTTTGGCGTTGGTCCTGGGTAGTATGGGTCAAAGTCTTTCGGCCTCATAATTTTGTGGCCTCTTCAGGACTTAGTGGAACAAATGTCGCCCAAGCATCTGTTTGGCGTAGGGAAGTTATCAGTTGGTGGGTAACCAAGACTCTGCCGTCGGCGCCCACTGAAGTGGGCAGTGAGGCCTCAGCTTCTCGGCTGTAAGCGCCCACTGTAAAAATGCATTTCCTGAGGGGCCATCGACCCAGTTCAAAACTCTGAAGTGTGCTGTCTCAAGGGCCTGTCAGCTGAGGTCCTAGGTCAAAATAACGTTCCAAATCCAGAAAACGTAGTGTATCAAACTGTCTGGAGTTTGGGTTGAAAACACTGTCCACAAACCGGTGTATGGTAAAAGTAATTGCGCTGACACGCCTTTCTGATCTAAAACTGTCAGCATCGAAACTCAGGTTGGCGCCGAAACATTCAGTGCAGACGGAAAGATATACCACCGAGCCTGTCAAACCACTCCTCCAGAAACTGCAGGATGAACTTGATGCTCACCAGAGGCAGATTGTTATCCACCCCCAGACGGGCCAAATCCTCACACAGCCTCTGGTGCTAGGCACTCACCTCTCAAGAAAACAGCTTAGTTTTGAGGAAGCTCTAGAGCCCCCATCACCACCCCAGCAGCAGAAGAAGCACAACAAAGCCACCTGTTCTCTTCCTGAACCTGTCGTGCCTCTACCCTCCACTACATCACCCAGGCCTCCAGCATCACTATCCACACCTCTTTCTCTGCCTGACCCACTTAAATACACACAACTGGGGTCACCACAGTGTGACCTGGGCGAACATGGCGTGGGGGGGGGGCATACATAATGCCCCAACAAGGAGACCCATGGGGTTCTTATGCTGTGGATCCACCAGGGGATACCAGTTCTGGCCAACCCACCCCTCCCCTCCAGATGACACCACCTCCTACTTAGAGGTCAAGGAGGCAAGTCGATGATAATTTCCTCTTCAAAACCCCTTCCTCTGCCCACCGTTCCATGCCGTACCTGCCCTTGCTAAAAGGGATGCTCAAACCTGTTCATGAAATTTTCAAGCAGAGGGTTAAAGCCCCCCCCCCCCCAACCTCTAACCGTAGTTGATAAAAAATACAAGGCTTCCCCTTCAGACAACATTTACGACTTTAGGGCCATATCCCCCGCATGGCAACAGTGATACCCCTCCACCCAACAGAGTAAGTACATGCATAGACTCTGCTCGCAAGCGTGTCGCAGCACAGTCTGCCAATCAATGGCGTATCGCCAACTGTTTCGGCATGCTTTCCAGGTACAACCATGCCCACTAGGACGAGATGGAGGATCTCCTTCAACATTTCCCAGTGGAACAACGTAAGAGAGTGCACAAACTGGTCTCAGAATGCAAGCTGATCCCTAACACCACTGTTAAATGTGCCTTGAATGTGGGGGTGGGGGCGTGGCTAGCAGCCGAGCATGCCAGACGTGAGCTGAGTTAGCTCCGTTCAAAAACCCCTATCATTTTGTAAATTATCCTGTAACCTGGCGTCAGACCCCTCGTACCGTACCTCCGTGGTGAAGTGAAACTGTTAGCAGAGTTGGAGGGACTTGAGAGACGCTGAGAAGCCCAACTGGACTGATTGCACCGAAGATGCGATGAGGCCTGCAGAACAGGGAAAAGCAGCAGCCCACAATTGCAGTGCACCGGACTGGAAGTGGCCCTTAGGCCGCGACGGAGTGAGCACAGCAGCACGACATACTTCAACTGCGGAAAATCGCCGCCAGAGCATCAGGTGACTCTGAATGGATGGAGGTGGCACTTACACCACCCCGTCGCAGGGCAGCCGCTCAGAATCGCAGAATAAAAGGCAGTCCGGCAACCAGGGAACTAATCCGAACCCACGATTTGACCAGGAAACAGGGGCCCGCAGACTGAGCAGAGTGAGGCGTCGGGCAGAAGGAACTCAACGGAAATAGCGTTGCTCACGCCGACCGCCCTGGCAGAGCATGATGCGAATGTTGAAACGGTGACAAACAGCCAAGACAGCTCAAGCACGATGGTATCGGACACGGACGCTAGCCTGCACTTGTCCCCACGAATAATGGCGCAGATGGCAGAAGAAATGTAAGGCAGAGAGGAGCAGAGGCGGAGTGGTAATGTACAAGAGACACTGATAGACTACACAGAGGGAGGGACAGGGAACCAGGACAAATGTTGTTGATAGGGGGTACAGTAAAGGTGACTTTAGACTATTAAACACAGAGAGTGCGCGACTGGGCTCACACCCCCCAGGCGTAGGCATGCTTGACTTTTGTTGATACCCCAGTTGGGTATTATGGTTTGGTCCTGCACGGTTTTGGGGTGGGGACCTTAAAGTTGGGGAGTTACGCACACATGTGGCACTTACCATGCATAATCTACTCGAATGTTTCAGGGGGATACGAGCAATGTCCGCAGGGAAGGCTGATGCATGTAATGTCGTCCGCTAATCACTATCAGTTCTGCACCTGGAATGTGAGAGGTATGGCCTCGATCCATAAAAGACATAGAGTAAGGGCACAGTTGAATAGAAGGAACATACAGATAGCGTACCTCCAAGAGACGCATCTGAATGGGACTGAGGGAGCGAAACTGACACGAAAATGGAAGGGCCAACTGTTCACCACAGATTATTCAGCATTCTCGAGGGGGTGGCAATCTGGATTAGGAACACGGTGCAAGCATAGTGTTGGGCAGTATCTACGCCCCCAATTCGGAGCAATCGAGGTTTTTCGATGTCATCAGTGGGGTACTGTCGGACTGGACGGGGCACGACTGGGTCATAGGAGGGGACTGCAACGCGGTCCTGGACCTAGCACTAGACAGGTCACACCTGCCGCTCCATGCGACGGATAGTAGGAAGCAAGCCATGGCACTGGCGCAGTGGGCGAATGGGTGGGAACTGGATGATGCATGGAGGGTCCTAAACATGACCAACAGGGAATACACGTTCTACTCCTCACCAGAATTTACCGCATATTTTGCTCTAGGGCACTAAGGGGATCGATCGCTTCAGTGTTGCACATAGGGAAGACACTTTCGGACAACAATCCGGTTGAACTAACCCTACAATGGGGAAGACTGCCACCCTCATTCCGACATGGCGCTTATCGCCAGGTCTCCTGGAGGATCTGGTCTTTAGAGCCGCACTACTGGACGCTAGCACGAAGTCCTTCACTGAGAACGAAAACACAGCCAGCAGCAGGCAAATAGAATGGGACGCATTTAAGGTAACCTTGCGCGGAGTGGCGATGGGCACTAAAGTCGGGGTGAAACGGCTGGTGGTGGAGAAACTGAGTACGATAGAGGGAAGCTTAGTGGCGCTTGAAGGTGAGGCGGCAGGCACTGACGGCACACTCATGCAATTGCAGGAGGCGCACATACAGCACGCAGAACTTTTGGAGGAACTAAGGTTAATCGATTATAGAGAATACACGAATAGGCAGCACACTCAGGCTGACCGAGCGGGTACACTGCTAGCGCGCCTGACGCGGAATGCCCCGGATAGTGTTCCTATAACCGAGGTGAGTGACCAGACCGGGGGGATAATGCGGTCCCAATTAGATATAAATGATACTTTCATGGCTTACTACACTGACCTGTACGGTCCACACGCACCACTCTCCATGCCGGACTTCGAATCCTTCCTGCCCGATGCATGTATCCCACAACTGACTGATGTACAACAAAACGACCTCTCTAAGCCCCTCACGATAGCAGAAGTTAGATAAGCCATATAAGCACTACCAAGGAACAAATCCCCAGGATCGGCCGGGCTGCCGGCAGAATTTTATCTGACTTACATTGACCTATTGGCCCCCCGTCTCCTCACGTTATACAGGGAGGCAATGAGAAGCGGCGAATTGCCGGAATCTACGCTACAGGCACTGATAGTATCCTTACTGAAACCAGGGAGAGATGCTCTACGAGTAGAGAATTACAGGCCCCTCTCCCTGTTAAACACGGATTATAAAATACTCAGTACAATTCTAGCCACTCGTCTATCCCAGTACATACCAGATATGATACACCCAGACCAATGCGGCTTTGTACCGGCAGGAACACCGCCTTGAACTTAAGGAGACTGAGCCAACTAATGGCCAGAAAGGAAAAGGGGGAGGTCAATGAAGGGTGTATATCACTAGACCTTAAACAGGCCTTCGATTCCCTAAGATGGGATTACATGGTGGCAGTGCTGAGCAAATTTGGCGTCCCACAGGATTATATAAATTGGGTCACTTTGTTGTACCACAAACCCACGGCGCGAGTTAGGACCAACAGATGCATATCGCCAAGGTTTGCAATTGAAAAGGGGACACTACAGGGCTGCCCACTGTCGCCTTTACTCTTTATAATAGCCCTGGACCTGCTTCTGATAAAAGTGCGCACGCTGGCGGACACTATGGGGATTGCTAGCCTTAACAACCACCATATCATATCAGCATATGCGGACGATATATTATTCCTCCGCGATGTCACAGGCCCACTAGAGCCAGTATCGGAGGTTTTTAATGCTTTTGGAGGCTTGTCAGGCCTTAGGATCAATGCATCTAAATCATACGGGTATAACTTCAATGGGACTAGAGGAGACACACACGTGCAGTTCGAACCGTATCAATTCCAAATGGCGCCAATGACCTTTAAATACTTGTGCATTCAATTCTACCGGGACGCGCAGGATCTCCTGGAGGGGAACCTGGGTAAGGCGCTTACTGCACTAAAGCCACAAGTACGCTTCTGGAACACTCTGCCGTTGTCGGTTGCTGGCAGGGTGGCAATTTCAAAAATGGTGGTCTTGCCCAGACTAATATATTTTTTTACAAACTTGCCCATCCTAATACCCATGGCCTTCTTTAAACACCTGCACACGATACTGACGGAATTGGTTTGGGGCACGGGCAGAAGACGCATAAGTCTAGCCAAACTGCTGCTGCCAATGGACGGCGGAGGTCTCAAGTCAAGTCAAGTTAAAATTTGTATAGCGCACTACTCACCCAGAGGGTCTCAAGGCGCTGGAGGGAGGGGGGGTGCGTTACTTATCAAATATCCAAGTTTTGAGTTGTTTTCTGAAGGAGAGGTGGTTCTGTGTAAGACGGAGGTGGGTGGGGAGAGAATTCCAGGTTTTGGCCGCTAAGTAGGAGAAGGATCTTCCCCCCATGCTGGATCTTTGGATGCGTGGAATTGCGGCGAGGGCTTGATTGGACGATCGTAGTTGGCGGGTGGGGATGTAAAAGGTCTGGCGCCTGTTGAGGTATTTGGGTCCTAGGTCGTAGAGGGCTTTGTGTGCGTGGGTGAGGAGACCGAACGTTATTCTCTTGCTGACGGGGAGCCAGTGGAGGTCTCTCAGGTGACCGGAAATGTGAGCTTGGCGGGGAATGTCAAGGATGAGTCTGGCTGAGGCGTCTGGATGCGTTGGAGTTTTTTCTGTAATTTGGCTGTGGTTCCAGCATAAAGGGTGTTTCCGTAGTCCAGTCGGCTTGTGACCAGTGCATGGGTGACCGACTTTCTTGTTTCGGTGGGGATCCAACGGAAGATTTTTTTGAGCATACGTAGGATGTTGAAGCATGATGATGAGATGGCGTTGACTTCTCTGGTCATCGAGAGGGAGGAGTAGAGGATGAAGCCCAGGTTACGTGCGTGGTCCGTTGGTTTGGGTGCGTTGCCCAAGGGCGGTGGCCACCAAGAGTCGTCCCAAGCGGAGGGGGATGATCCTAAGATGAGGACTTCCGTTTTGTCCGAGTTCAGTTTTAAACGGCTGTTCTTCATCCATTCGGCTACTTCTTTCATCCCTCGTGTAGGTTGGTTTTGGCGGTGTTTGGGTCTTGAGGGAGAGGATCAGCTGGGTGTCGTCTGCGTAGGAGATGATGTTGAGGTTGTGTTGGCGCGCGATGGATGCTAGGGGACTCATGTATACGTTGAAGAGGGTGGGACTGAGTGATGATCCTTGTGGTACGCCGCAAATGACTTCAGTGGCTTCCGATTTGAAAGGGGGGAGGCGGACTCTCTGGGTTCTTCCGCCGAGGAACGAGATGATCCAGTCCAATGCTTTTCCTTGTATTCCGTTGTTGCTGAGACGTTGTATAAGGGTGCTATGACAGACTGTGTCAAAGGCTGCAGAGAGGTCCAGTAGGATGAGGGCAGCTGTTTCTCCATTGTCCAGTAGAGTTCGAATGTTGTCTGTTGCTGCGATGAGGGCGGTCTCGGTGCTGTGTTTGGCTCAGAAGCCGGAATGTGATGGGTCGAGGGAGCCGTTGGATTCGGGGAAGGCGGCGAGTTGACTGTTGACGGTTTTCTCAATGACTTTGGCAGGGAATGGGAGGAGCGAAATGGGGCGGTAGTTTTTTAGTTCGGTGGGGTCTGCTGTGGGTTTCTTCAGGAGGGCGCTGAGTTCGGCATGTTTCCAGCTTTCCGGGAAGGTAGCGAAGTTGAGGGAGCAGTTGATAACATCACGGAGATGGGGTGCGATAATGGAGTCTGCTTTGTTAAAAATGTGGTGGGGACATGGGTCAGCTGGCGATACCGAGTGGATGGAGTTCATCAAGCGGATGGTGTCTTCAGTGGTGATTGGGTTCCAGGCGCAAAGGTTGTTGGAGGGGGGTTTTGGTTCGGAGGTGGGTGGGGTGGACTGGACGCCAAAGCTGTTATGTATGTCAGCGATTTTGTTGTGGAAGAACGAGGCTAGAGAGTCGCAGAGGTCTTGAGAGGGAGTGATGTCGTTGGTGCCGGCGGTGGGGTTGGTAAATTCTTTGACGATGTTGAATAGTTCCGTACTGTTGTGGGCGTTGTTGTCGAGTCGGTCCTTGAATGCTGATTTCTTGGTGGATCGGATCAGCTGGTGATGTTTGCGGGTGGCGTTCTTGAAGGTGGCCAAGTTGTCCGTGGTTGGGTTTTTTCGCCAGGTTTTCTCGAGGGTGCGACAGATCTTCTTGGAATTCTTAAGGTCCTCATTGAACCAGGGGGCTTTTTTGCTACCTTGCTAGATTTGATGGTTTTTCAAGGGTGCTAATTCGTTAGCGCTATGGGTGATCCATTTTGTGAGGTTGATGGCTGCTTGATTTGGGTCCAATGATTTGGCAGGAGGGTTTTGGTAAAGCGATGTGAAGAGCTGGTCGGTGGTAATTTTGTTCCAGTTTCTGCGGGGGATTGGTTGTGGGTGGTTGTGGGTTTTGGTCTTTTTGTAATTGAAGTGAACGCAGCTATGGTCCGTCCAATGGAGTTCTGTGGCGTGATTGAAGGAGACGTGCTTGCTGGAGGAGAAGATTCGGTCGAGCGTGTGCCCGGCGTAGTGGGTGGGGGTGTCTACAAGTTGTTTGAGTCCTAGATTGGCGAGGTTGTCCAGAAGGGAGGTGGTGTTGCTGTTGTTGTTCTTTTCCAGGTGGAAGTTGAGGTCACCTAGTAGAATGTAGTCCTCGGAGGGGAGGGCGTGTGGGCGATTAAGTCGGCGATGTCTTCGCTGAATTGTGTGCGGGGTCCCGGGGGTCTGTAAATGAGGGTACCTCTGAGTGTGGTCTTAGGGTCGGTGTGGATCTGGAGGTGAAGGTGTTCGGCGGTTGCGAGGTTGTCGTCGGAACTGGTCGTGATGCGGATGGTGTTCTTACGGACGATGGCGATGCCTCCTCCTGTTTGGTTGATGCGGTCCTTTCGGATGATCTTGTAGTCATCCGGATGGCTATGGCGATGTCGGGCGCTGATGAAGCGTTCATACAGGTTTCTGTAAGAAAGGCGACATCCGGCGTTGTGGTGTCTAGTAAGTTCCATAGTTCAGTGGCGTGTTTGTGGACCGAGCGGGTGTTGAGCAGGATGCACTTCAGGTGGTTAGTGTTGGTGTTCTGTTTGGCGTTTGTGGATTTGGTGTGGGTCCTGATGCAGTCTAACTTGCAGGAGTGGCAGGTGAAGGGTCCATCGGTGTGTACTGGGGCGGCTTGGTAGCAGTCTGGGAGACGGCCGGAGTTGAGTGCTGAGAGGGTAGCATGTCGTACGTAATGCGGTGGAGTGGATTTTGCGGGGACCAGGGGGGTCTGGCGCTTGGCGCGGTCCAGACGCGGACGGGCGTAGACGGGCTTACCTTTGGCGCGCATGGGGCGCGATCGCTGCGCGTGGATGCTGCGCGTCTGTTGCTCTGACATATGTAGATAGTGGAGGGGGGCGGAGCAAGGGAGGAGCAGCTGGGAGGCGGGAGCGGGGTGGAGAGACGGGCTGTGAGGCACAACAACAACAAAATGGCAGCAAAAACAAAAGTGAAACAGGGCGAGGTTGGGGCACAGTCTGTGATGTCGCTAAGATATGGGCAGAGGCACCGGCACAATCGGGCACAAATGATTTATCAAGCAGTGCAATACAATGTAGCTCTACGATACCAGTCAGCTCCAAATGATAATGCAGGCAATGAGAACAAGGCAAAACAATATAGCGCTACAATACCACAAATAATAATGCGAGCGATGCGCAAATTAATTATTAGCAGCAGTGAGCACAGTGAGCGGAATAGCGCTACGATACCAAGAGCCAGGGAGCGTGGGGAGCGATAGCTTCCCGACCTGATAGCATACGGATATGCCTGCAGGCTGCAATGGTTGGCATACTGGCTTGCGGGCCGTAATCTGCATGAATTGAATATGACGGAGACGGACAGGGCCAGGGGAAGTATTCACCGACTGTTGCTCCCCAAGGCTAAAATACCAGACTCAGCCCCACACTTGCTTAGACTAGCGATCATGCAGTGGAGAGCAGCGGTTAGATACACTGGCAAGTGACCGGCATACGCACCCACGATACCTTTGCTGGGTATCCCCCTGGGGACCGTCACGCTCACAGAGCGTAGACTGCGGCAATGGCACAAGGCAGGGGAACAGCAGGTGGGGGGTTTCTTCTCGGAGGGCAGACTTCTTTCCCACGCAGTTTTCACACAATTGCACCAGACGCAGAGGTCGTTGTTCCTTCTACATGCACAAGTAACGCACTACATAACCACTCATTGGGCAAGGGACGGCTTGGAACCGCCGACCAATGCGCTGCTCGCTATGCAGTATCTCATGGGGTCGGGCAGCCACCTAACGAAGTGGCTCACTAAGGGTATCAGGGCGAGTAAAATCGTACAGTTGCAGGCCCTCCGCACACGTTGGGAGGAAGACGTGGGCAGAAACATAGGGGACAAAGAATGGAAAAAGATAATAAAGATCCCCAAGAAAGTATAGCGCAACCCTAAATTCATATTTATTCAGCTTATGATAGTTCATAGGGCATATTTAACTCCACACAGATTACATGCAATGTTCCCTGAGGCGTCAGACCAATGCCCCAGATGCCGCCTTGACGACGCGGGACTGTTACATATTTTCTGGGACTGTCCCAAGCTGGGCACCAGGCAGACCCTATGAGTTACCCCTATACAGTTTACTAGGGCTGGGACACAAAGAAAAGAAGAGGAGTGTGACCACAAGATTTGTGGATTTAGTGCTGTTGCTTGCAAAAAGATTGATAGCAAAGAACTGGAAGTCAGTAAGACCACCGACTGTGGAGAAATGGTTAGAAGAGGTGTTGCGATGGGGGAAGGCAGAGGGCCAGGAGTTGCAAAGAGAGGAGCGTAGGGGGCTACGTAGGACTCCGATTTCACTAGACTGGAATTCGATGCTGGGAGATTTTGAATTATGCGCGAAAACACACATTGAATAACTCTCTCATACTACTAGTTGCTGCAGCAACGTGCTGACTGAAATACGACGTAGTCACTGCCCGTGGCGCCGGCCTTACTACATCACGAAACACAGGCCCGGAGTCCAGGATGCGGAACTCGGATGTAACCTACTTTGTAAATGCATTGCACAAGGATAGCGTAAGACAAGTATGTATCATGTCAAGGAAAGTACCAATATGGACAGTGCTCGTTTGAGAATTCTCTGTATTATTTGCAGGTGCCGAGGGGGAAGCGGGGGGGTGAGTTCAACAAAAATGGAAAATTGTGATAACACTTCATGTCATGGTGGGTACAGGGGAGAAAAGGGGGTAAATTGAACAGTTGATTATGATTTGTAACTGCCACCGCAATACATATCGCGGAAGTGATGTAATGACGTAAATATGCATATGAAGGTAACCTTGCTATGACAATAAACATATTTTAAAAAAAAAAAAGTGTGCCTTGGATGCTGCTGACAAGGTTGCTCGCTGCATCAACTCCAGCGTACTCCTATGCAGATACAACCGGGCTCTGTATCTCTGGCTTCATGCTGGATGTCCTCAACCTGCCCTTTGACGGGGAACATGTCTTCAGGCCCCAGGTTGATGAGATATTGAAAAAGTAGAAAATACATGGAGATAGCAAAGGTAATGGGCACCCTTTAGATACTTACACCTCGTGTGTCCTTTTGCCGCTCAACGTATCGATGTAGACGCAAAGACCACCTCCCCAGAAGCCTCCACATCCTGTCCAGTGCCTGCCAGCCCAGCAATCCTCCACAAAAGGCTACTTCAGGGGCGCTTACCATGGGATTAGCTCCAAAGTTAGAGCCAAGGTGGCTCCCCCAAAGGAACTGCCCCACTCAGGAAATTACTTGCCACTCTTCAAACCCCGAGGACTCAACACCCTTTGGGGGACAACTTCAGATGTTCTTGCCCGCATGGTAAGACGTCACCTCAGACCAGTGGGTGCTAGACATCATATAACACAGTTATTGCCTGTAGTTCCTTTCCATACCACCCAACATGCCAAACCGCAGACATGTCCTCTCCCCAGATCATCAACAACTACTTCGGGAAGAGGTTCCTGCGCTTCTTCTCAAAGAAACTATAGAGCCCATGCCACAGCATCTACAGGGCTCAGAGGTATTCGTCCTCAACGTCCTCATTTCTAAGAAGGACATTTATTTCAGGCCCATTATGGACCTCGGGTGCCGAACAAGTGCATCCTATCAGAATATTTCCACATGGTGACTCTTGAGGATGACATTGCACTGCTGCATGAAGATTACATGGCTGCACATGACCTCAAAGACTCCTACTTCCACATCTCGATTCATCCAGCGCATCGGCGCTGCCTTCGGTTTGTAGTAAGTGGGAAACACTACAAGTTTAAAGTGCTGCCTTTCAGAGTCACTAACACGACTCAAGTTTTTACATAAAGTCTTGCTGTAGTAG
The DNA here is from genome assembly GCF_964263255.1 of Lissotriton vulgaris. Lineage (NCBI taxonomy): Eukaryota > Metazoa > Chordata > Amphibia > Caudata > Salamandridae > Lissotriton > Lissotriton vulgaris. The sequence continues at coordinate 1,714,138,637 of NC_141694.1, read as the reverse complement.
CCACACACCTGAGAAGACATGTATTTCCATGCCTGGAAGATTGGCTGATATAGAGCGCAACTCAACAGCAGTGTCATGTACACAATCAACAAAAACAATGTCTCAACTTGAGAATATACAAAGCAGGACAATTCAAAACGGTGAATTAAATCACAATTGGGAAGGGGAACAAAGGAAGGGAGACCACAATGGAAGGGTAGGGTGGAGTAAATTAAACTATAATTAGGTAAGTAGTTAAAAAGCACTGCAGTACATGATAATACAATGACCATAACACACAAGGTGAGCACTGGGTGTGCTAGTGAAGGTGGACAGCGCAGTGACATAAGGGTGCGGAAAACAGCGTGAACGGCGAAAATAGGTAAGATTAGGTGGTCAAAATATGCAGGTTATTTACAGTGTTTATGTACAAAATTGTTAGATAATTAGATTGACCACTTCCCCCCTTCCCAATTGGGATTTAATTCACCGTTTTGAATTGTCCTACTTTTTATATTCTCCACTTGAGATATTTTTTTTGTTGCAAACTGTGCCCGGTCTCACCTGGGTTAACGGGTGTTACTCCTGTTAATTGTTACTTTATGTACACAATCAAGCCACTATAAACCTGCTTCACAAACTCAGTTTTACCATTGACCCGGTAAAGTCCCATTTCCAACTCTATCTGGGAACCATCATCAATGCAGAGGTTGGCAAAGCATATCCTAGTCGGCATGAATCCAGTCTTTTCATGTGTTGCTTTCTCTTTTTCAGCCAGATCAAAAGGTCACAATCCAGACAGCAATGCGCCTCCTTTAATTGATGACCTCCTGCATCACCATAGTTTCCCACACAAGGTTACACATGCGACTGCTGCATGAATGTTTTGCGGATTAATGGTCTCAAGTGGAGGGGGATTGGGAAGATGTAGTGTTCATCTGCTGCAGCACTCATCCCTCTCTGCATGGTTGACTCCCTTCCATGCCTGCACCTGAGCCCAAGACCATTCTCGGACTCAACCCCTCTTCTTGGCACAGGGTGTAGATTCAGCTGGGACTGACCAAGCAGGATGTGTAGCAGATTGCTGCCAGACCTGCTCCAAGCCCAAAGTCTCCACTTCTTCCTTGGCCCAGTGTGGAACACTTGCAGTCTGAGTGGCATCAAGGGCCTTCTCCAGGTTGTCAGGAAGTGTCAGGCATTAGTGGGGCACTTTTGTTACTATGCCAGCACTCCATTAAAGAAATGTGCAGGATTCTACGAGTGGAAGGCTGGAGCTTGCTAGAGAATGACCCCCATGTTGGTCATCCTGTCCTCCCTCCCTTGACCTACAATCTTGATGATGAAGGTTGGATTCAAGATTGAAGCTGTTGGTGAATTGCACATTAATAAATATTGTTAGTAAAGACAGATATAGTGGTGGCTCGTGATTTCTTCCCAGCTTCTCTTTGTGAGTCTCGCACTCTAAAATAAAAGAACCTACAGAGGGAAATATTCATAAAAATTAGTTTTAAAAATTGTGAAATATAGAATATTCACCTTTTCTAGACATTTTTTTTTCTTTGTTTCGCTAGACTCCTTTTAGGTGGTATTGGTACTGGAATTGTTGCATAGTTTCCCCCTGTATGCTCTAAAAGGCGATTATCATTATGGATAGTTTTATGATGTAAATACTGAAATTCTTAGAGAAAATTGTCTTTTCTTAACACAATGGTTTGTTCATCTAAATGTTTGATCTTGTTTGCAGGCCATCCTCCAGGTGTATGACAAAGAAGTGCTTGCATCCCAGCTGCTTGTGCTGACTGGACAGAGATTGGCTTATGCTTTACTACATGCTCAGACTAAGGAAGGCATGGAGCTGCTAGCTAAGCTTCCTCCAACACTTTGTACTTGGCTTAAAGCGATGGTGAGTACCTAGTACCAGTTTCTGTTTCTGTATGGCACATTTATAACTTTTATTGTAAAGTGTGACAAACACTGCAGGACATGGAAGCACCAGCACCAGAATGGTGCATTTTTCTGAGATGGGCCACTCTGAGATGTTTCTAATTAAATCTTCTAACCACAGATTCTTCATCTTAGAATACACCACTGGCACCAGATAGGGTCTAGAAAATTCTCTCCAGCTATGCTCAAGATTACTACTAGGCTGTGCAGTGCTTTAACTCGGTTCCTGAAAGTAACAGACCAGAACTGCATTTAAGTGCTACCCCTTCCCGCTGATATCAGTTGTTTCTTTCCACGCCTTCTCACATGGATCTAGAGCACCGCTCTCATTTCATCCTTTTTTGCCTTCTAAGGACTCCATAAACAGGATGAAATCCAGTGGTATCACAGCGCGCAGCGCTAGCATTATTTTAAAAATTTCCCGTTTTTGCATTTTGGTTAGAATTATTTTGTCTTACCTTGTTTTTAACTTCCATTGTGCTCTGGCCCTATACTTGCACTATAATTGTGCCCCCACCGCGTTTTGGACGGATTACTTCACCTTCTGGTTGCCTGCTTGTGGCGCCGGTCGCCATCTTGGGGGGGGACTTCTCCATCACGTGCCACTTGCCTGAGCGTTCTAGCGCTCTGCAGGAGTTCAGGTGAGCTCCTATTTAAGGCGAGCATTTCCGCTGCTCTGCCTTTGGTAAGGTGCCTTTGGCTGCATTGTGGCTGCTGGTATCACAGCGCGCAGCGCTAGCATTATTTTAAAAATTTACCGTTTTTGCATTTTGGTTAGAATTATTTTGTCTTACCTTGTTTTTAACTTCCATTGTGCTCTGGCCCTATACTTGCACTATAATTGTGCCCCCACCGCGTTTTGGACGGATTACTTCACCTTCTGGTTGCCTGCTTGTGGCGCCGGTCGCCATCTTGGGGGGGGACTTCTCCATCACGTGCCACTTGCCTGAGCGATCTAGCGCTCTGCAGGAGTTCAGGTGAGCTCCTATTTAAGGCGAGCATTTCCGCTGCTCTGCCTTTGGTAAGGTGCCTTTGGCTGCATTGTGGCTGCTGGTATCACAGCGCGCAGCGCTAGCATTATTTTAAAAATTTCCCGTTTTTGCATTTTGGTTAGAATTATTTTGTCTTACCTTGTTTTTAACTTCCATTGTGCTCTGGCCCTATACTTGCACTATAATTGTGCCCCCACCGCGTTTTGGACGGATTACTTCACCTTCTGGTTGCCTGCTTGTGGCGCCGGTCGCCATCTTGGGGGGGGACTTCTCCATCACGTGCCACTTGCCTGAGCGTTCTAGCGCTCTGCAGGAGTTCAGGTGAGCTCCTATTTAAGGCGAGCATTTCCGCTGCTCTGCCTTTGGTAAGGTGCCTTTGGCTGCATTGTGGCTGCTGGTATCACAGCGCGCAGCGCTAGCATTATTTTAAAAATTTCCCGTTTTTGCATTTTGGTTAGAATTATTTTGTCTTACCTTGTTTTTAACTTCCATTGTGCTCTGGCCCTATACTTGCACTATAATTGTGCCCCCACCGCGTTTTGGACGGATTACTTCACCTTCTGGTTGCCTGCTTGTGGCGCCGGTCGCCATCTTGGGGGGGGACTTCTCCATCACGTGCCACTTGCCTGAGCGTTCTAGCGCTCTGCAGGAGTTCAGGTGAGCTCCTATTTAAGGCGAGCATTTCCGCTGCTCTGCCTTTGGTAAGGTGCCTTTGGCTGCATTGTGGCTGCTGGTATCACAGCGCGCAGCGCTAGCATTATTTTAAAAATTTCCCGTTTTTGCATTTTGGTTAGAATTATTTTGTCTTACCTTGTTTTTAACTTCCATTGTGCTCTGGCCCTATACTTGCACTATAATTGTGCCCCCACCGCGTTTTGGACGGATTACTTCACCTTCTGGTTGCCTGCTTGTGGCGCCGGTCGCCATCTTGGGGGGGGGACTTCTCCATCACGTGCCACTTGCCTGAGCGTTCTAGCGCTCTGCAGGAGTTCAGGTGAGCTCCTATTTAAGGCGAGCATTTCCGCTGCTCTGCCTTTGGTAAGGTGCCTTTGGCTGCATTGTGGCTGCTGGTATCACAGCGCGCAGCGCTAGCATTATTTTAAAAATTTCCCGTTTTTGCATTTTGGTTAGAATTATTTTGTCTTACCTTGTTTTTAACTTCCATTGTGCTCTGGCCCTATACTTGCACTATAATTGTGCCCCCACCGCGTTTTGGACGGATTACTTCACCTTCTGGTTGCCTGCTTGTGGCGCTGGTCGCCATCTTGGGGGGGGACTTCTCCATCACGTGCCACTTGCCTGAGCGTTCTAGCGCTCTGCAGGAGTTCAGGTGAGCTCCTATTTAAAGCTCACCTGACTCGCGCAGCGGTGACGCGCAGCGGTAGCGCCTGACTCGCGCCGGAGTCAAGCCAGAGTCCTGCCCGTCTGCGCCCGTCCGCGTTCCGGAGGCGTTTTGGCGGCCGGTGGGGCCCTGGCTACCGAGACGGAGTTCTCGGGGCGCCTTTTCGATGCGGTACTCCTCCATGGAGCTGCGCTCCTTGCATGTCAGGGAGAGCTGCTGCCGCACTGTCTTTCCGGCCCGCCATAAGGGCAAGTTGCGTTGTCCGGGTTGTGGCTGGCATCCTACCCGGGTTTTGTCATCTACTCCGCCTATTGTCATCGCTGGTGCGGAGTACGCCTGTATGCTGTTAAACACCAGGTCGGCTAGCTGCCATGCGCAACACATTTTTGAGCTCCTCGAGACTGAGAGACCACTCTGCCTTATGTTGACGGAGACTTGGTGGGGCGAAGCGTCTAATCCCGATGTGGCCATGGCCATTCCGCCCGATTATGACATCTTCAGGAAGGACAGAGCAAAGGGCAGGGGCGGCGGGGTTGCACTGATGGTAAAGAAGGGCACACCTTGTACCATCTTGCCCACTGAGGACATCCGCGGCTCTGAATCGCTGGCTTTTTCTATTGCGCTAGCGCCGCACCAATCAGTGAAGGGACTGCTAGTTTACCGCCCCCCCGGTCCGCTTGGGACGTTCTTTGCTGACCTTGATTTGGTGGTGGCGGGTCTAGCCCTGAGAGCAGAACATTGCTTAGTGGCTGGGGACTTTAACATCCGGATGGATGATCCATCGGACCCCGCCGCTATTAAGCTCTTGGAGGCTATGACGCCGCTGGGACTGATCCCACACCTACAGGGTCCGACCCACGAGAAGGGGCATACCCTAGATCAGGTTTTCTCGACTTCTCCGCTGGTAGTGAAAGAGATTCTCCCGGTCCTGTGGTCGGATCATTGGCTTGCCAAATTTGTAATCAGTGGCAAGGTTAGGGCGTTGAACCCTGTCCCACAGCAGAGGGGACGAGCCTGTAGAGCATTTAGCAGGGTGACCCCTGAGATGCTAGCCCAGGCTGCTGTGACTCACCCTTGCCCTCGGTCGGGCGTGCTGGAAAGCGACCTGGAGGCCCTGCAAAAGTGGCTGACGGAGAGGCTGAATGACCTGGCCCCTGCTCTGCCCCCCCGCCCGACATCTAAGCGGGTTTCTGCCCCTTGGTTTACCTCGGCTCTGTGGGCTACGCGGCAGCAGTGCAAGGTAGCCGAAAGGGCCTGGCGGGCACATTACGACAGCAAGGACAGGTCTGCCTACAAGGCTGCGGTTAAAGCTTACCACCGCGACATCCGCCTCGAAAAGAAAGCCTACTTCGCGGGGAGAATCGAAGCAGCTTCGAACTCCAGCAAGGAGATTTTTACGATCGTTCGCGAATTCATCTCACCCCGGACCACCGCTTTGGAAGTGGGCCCTGTAGAATCCTGGGCAGCAGATCTGGCGTGCTTTTTTACAGGCAAGATCAAACTCATCCAGGACTCCTTTCCTTCGAGTGAACCGGTTACGCGGCCGGTGCCAGAGGAGGGTATGCCCCCCTCAGTCATGCAGGGCGCCATATTGGCTGAGTTTCCATCTCTGCCAGCCTCCGCCTCCCTTGCGCTCATGGGCAATTTAAAATCTGGGTCTCCGCTTGACCCCTGCCCAGCTAAGCTTCTGGGTAAATTGGCGGAGGTGGTTAACCCGTTGGCTCACCCTCTTCTCAACCTTTCGTTGAGCTCGGGAGAGGTGCCGCCATCCTGGAAGCAGGCAATGGTGATCCCGTTGCTTAAAAAGCCGGGACTTGATCCGAAAGCCCCTGTTAATTACAGGCCTATTTCGCTGCTGCCGGCTTTTGTAAAAATCTTGGAAAAGCACGTTCAGTCGGTGCTCACCAACTTTTTGGAGTCTCATGAGATCTTGCACGACTCCCAGTCAGGCTTCCGCTCAAACCGCAGCACCGAGACCGCGCTCCTTGAGGTTTCGGAAACCATCAAAGGGGTGCTGGATTCCGGGGGCAAAGTTATGCTGGTGTTGTTGGTCCTGTCGGCGGCCTTCGACACCGTCCCCCATGAGGGCCTGCTCGCAAGACTCTTTGAGATTGGCCTGCGGGGGACGGTGCTCAAATGGTTTTCTTTCTTCCTGGCCGGCCGCCGGCAAACGATCTGGACATCATCTGACACCGCTGTAATGCCGCCTTTGGGAGTCGGGGTCCCTCAGGGCTCTATTCTGAGCCCGACCCTTTTTAATATCTATATGACCCCTTTGGCGGCGGTGGCGGAGTCTTTTGGTGCCCGGATCGTGTCGTATGCCGACGACACTCAGCTCCTCTTCTCATGCGAGAGGGGGGCTGACTTTGACGGGGAGAGTATCCAGAATTGCCTCGGGGCTGTGTTTGCATGGTTCCAACTGCACAGCCTCAAGTGCAATTCCGATAAATCGGAGGTTCTCTTCTTCGGGTGCGATTCGGAGCCCAGCTGGCAGGCCTGGTGGCCCATCGACATGTTCCCTCCGTCCGGCTCTTCTCCCATGGCTAAAAACCTGGGGGTTAAGATGGACAAGGGGCTGACGATGAAAGCCCAGATTCTGGGGGTAACTGGCACTTGTTTTGGCTTGCTAAAAATGTTGCGGAAGTTTCTGCCTCTCTTGTCTGAAGATCACAAGAGGCTGACGGTGCAGGCCCTGATAGGCTCCAGGCTGGATTATGCCAACAGTCTGTACCTGGGCCTACCAGAGTATTTGCTGCAGAGGCTTCAAGTGGCACAGAACGCGGCGGCCAGGGCCATTTTTGGCCTAAGTAGACGCACCAGCGCCTCTGGGTTGTTGGTGAAGCTACACTGGCTACCCATCCGCAAACGGATTGCCTTTAAGGCGCTGACCCTGGCCTATAAAGCTCTCCATGCGGTGGGAGCCAAACATCTTCGAAAGAGACTCACTTTCTACCACCCTACTCGCGCGTTGAGATCGGAATCTTTACTTCTTGCGGCTGTTCCGCGTGTGAGGAGGGCTCGCCTAGGTGGCCGCTCCTTCAGTCTTCTGGCCCCACAGATGTGGAATTCTTTACCGCTCCCTTTGCGGGGGGCGACCAGTCTTCTTGAATTTAGGAAAGGCCTCAAAACCTGGCTGTTCTCTCAATAGGTTTGCCTGTAGCCCTGTTTCTTTTGTGGACTTTTATCTGTTTTTATCTGTGTTGTGTTATTCTGAAACCAGTTTCACCTTACCTAAAGCGCCGGGATTCTCTTTTTGAGTAACCGTTGCGCTATACTAAATAAAAAAATAACATAACATAACAGTGTACTAGGGGAAAATGTCCCCTCCTAAGACTACAAGTTTCAAACCGTGCCGCAAATGTAGAAAGCAGATGTTGATCACAGACCTGCATGAGGTGTGTCTCTGGTCCTTGGGCTTAGGACACAATTCGAAGTTGTGCGACAAGTGTGCCCTCATGCATCCGGGAGATGATCTGGTCGCAATAAACTAAGCTGTATGTTGCCAAACACAAAAAGTTGCAGGCCTATGAGAACTTCTTCTGCAAGTCGAGGATGCTGACACCTTCCACTCCTGTGGTCGTTCCAGCTAGAGGTCAACTTTGCAAAGTCCAAACACAAGTACAAGAAGGCCAAGTAGGGCTCAATCACATCCCAACACTCTCTAGATAATGAGGAGAGACAAGGGCATCACAATGTTAGTTGCCTTCCAGATCTCCGGTTGCAGAGGAAATTCCACAGTGAGTCTCCACACCCCCAGAATTGCCTGTACCATTGGTCATGCTGCAGCAAATTGATGTCTTCAAGGAGGTCATTCTGAAGTTATTTGGTGTTCTTCCTGGTCGCTCTGGTGCACCTTCAGGTTCCATTGATCCACAGGAGCCCGCAGGCAGGTTACCACCAGAGGGCTTCATCCAATGCACCATCTAACCACCTTAGACCCATTCAGGGCTCCATACCAACTCCGGTACAGACTTCAATCCCGGCTCCATGACCGACCCTGGTCCCACCCTTGATAACACAGGTACCAATGATGATGTTGCGTATGGAGGATCAGGTGCTGGTTCCGATGTCTGACCTGACCTGACTTCAGCTCGATCCCAACTGGTGTGACAAAAATACTAAAGCAGAACCAGTCACCATGCAGCCTGCCTCTGCTCCTGTATTCCTATTAGGGCTGGCATGCCATCAGAGGCTCAGTTATCTTTTGGCTTTAATTCTGAGAATTGAGATGTTGCAACAATTGTTCTCTTGTGGCATTGAGATCGGTAAATACAGTCTTCTTATTGGGACAATAAACATGTGCCCTGTAGGAAATGGTCAGTGAGATCTTGCTGAGGTCCTGGCACACCTTAGAGCCTTGCTAGCTCAAATCATTCATCATGGTAAACATGTGGCCAAATACATAATTTGTGCGGGCCTTGATACTACTGATTGTCTATGAAGGGCGGTTGGCAGCAGTATTATGATCTGCACCATGTGTGGATGTGCTCCACAGGATTTTCTGGAGACATACTAGTCTCTCACATGAATATGCCATTTGATGGCTCATGCTTGTTCTGCAAAAAAGCTGATGTACAGGCAACATCAGTCTCCCCAGTCACTGCTGCAATGAACCTGTTTCTTTCAAAGCAGGACGTGAATCTGGCAGTCAACATGCAGACCTACATGGGAATCAGTCCTCCACGTTCTCTTCCCCCATGGCAACAAGTCGCTATAGCTTTCAATTAGTGGCAACCAACCTGCCTGTGTTAGGCCAGGTCCAGCATTTGCCACCATGTTGGTTATCCATCACATCTTACAGACCGGTCCTTTAAATTGTTCAGCATATCTATGCCCTACCCTTCCTTTCTGCTCTACCTACCTTTCCGCTCTACCTACCTTTCCCTCCACATCAGAGTTAATCAATGTGAAACTCCAGTTCTTTCTGCTGCAAGAGATGCAAGTTATACTTTTCAAAGCAGGTATCAGGTGGGTTGGAAAAAGGAAAGGGTTGATACTTCCTTATGCCGAAGAAGGATGGGGGCCTTCGGCCCATCTTAGACCTTCAACCTCTGTATACCTTCCTACAGAATGACCAATTGAAATGCTCTCTCTGCCCCATATCTTGTCTGCCTTTGATCCATAGGACTGGATGATGTCCTTGGAACTGTATGATTCATATTTTCATAATCTGTCCTGCAGTCCAGAGACGTTATCTGCAGTTCAGGATAGGCAGAGATCATTTTCAGTTTTCTGTGCTCCTCGAGTGTTCACAAAAGTGATGATGGTGGTTGCTGTCCATTTTTGGATGCTGAGGATACCAATTTTCCCCTACCTCAGTGACGAGGTGTTCAAGGTGGTTTGCCACAGTCAGTTGGAGACCACCTGCAGATGATGGTGAACCTCCTGGCGTTGTTGGGGTTCATGATCAACAAGCAGAAGACACACCTGTCTCCTTTGGGTAGGCTTCATTTCTTTGAAGCTGCCCTGGCTATAGTACAATTAAGGGCCTTCTGTGGAAGTGAGCCTTCTGTCACAAATGAAAACTGCTACATTCAGGTCATTGGTAAACAGGTATTTATTAGGATCTACAGATACACAGACCTCATCCACAATACAGCCAAGTCCTACTGCCTTTCACAACATTCTCAATTGCACCCCACCAACCACCCACATTCTGGTGCCCTACATCATCACTTAGAAACCAAGATTGGCTAGGGCCACCTCTTGTTTGTGGGACTCAGCGGAGTAAACAAACAATGGAAGGAGGGTCCAAGGGAATATTTAAAGACCCCACAACAGTTACGGCCCCCTAAACATAAGATGGAAATACATAAGAGTAACTGTGGGTCTGGGTAGAAAGGAACCGTAATGCAAGTCTCTAATGCTGTATACCCTCACCTAAGTACATCCAAAGAATAGGTGTGGTATGCAACAGGACGTCCGCACAGCTTGTCAAGGTACCATCAGTTAACCAAACCGTACCGCCCTTTCCATCTTTTGGACCACTACACAGAGTGGAGAGTCCTCGTTGTGACCACTTCACCTGGATCTAATCGTGAAGTGAGTGGGACCTATTGGGATGTTGGGTAGGCAGGGTATGCCACAGCCCAGATGGCAGCGTGGAGTACCGACAGAGAGAGCGGTGCCCCTAGTACCTGAGCTGTAGCCAGGTGAGGAGAAGCACATTCCTCTCGCACTTAAGAAGAGTAGTGGGAGGAGTAATCAGGTGATATCTTTCTCCTTTTTTCAGTTCACTCTCACTTATTATTATTTTTTTGAAACAGTAGCAAAGTTACAACCGGTCCTGATGAAGCAGTAGATACTTTTGGGATCACAAGAAACTGCAGAAACATGTCGACCTATACATCTAGTCAGTAGTTATTTGCTGAATTCACTGGCTCTTTGCACTAATAATGCTTTTATCTATCGGAAGTGTACGCATATAGAATAAAGTGTTTTTTGCGTTCACTCTCCAATTTTAACTGAGCACATTTTTTCTCACTCACTTTTCCTTTATGCACGGTTTCTAGTAACCATACCCTGCCTACCCTACATCCCAATAGGTCCCACTCACTTCACGATTAGATCCAGGTGATGTGGTCACAACGAGGACTCTCCACTCTGTGTAGTGGTCTAAATGATGGAAAGGGCGGTACGGTTTGGTTAACTGATAGTAACCTGACACGCTGTGCGGACGTTCTGTTGCATACCACACCTATTCTTTGGATGCACTTAGGTGAGGGTATACAGCATTAGAGACTTACATTAGAGTTCCTTTCAACCCAGACCCACAGTTACTCTTATGTATTTCCGGACTCAGCGGAGTCCCTTGGATCTGCAGCTTCTCAGGAGGGTGCTGGTGTTGATTTGCGGCACCATGCGTTAGATGGCCGGTAGCTGGTGGCGTTTATTCTTCGCTCCGCTCTGGACATCTCGGAGGTGCTTGGTTCTTCGGTTGTCCTTTGCCGCCATGCTTGGTTCGGGACAGTGTGTTCCCGGAAAATGTTCGAGAGCAGCTGGTGGATCTTCCCTTCGATGGCACTCAGTTGTTCCACGCCCCGGCGGACATCGGTCATCCGGAGGTTCTTGGCTGGGCTTCGGCCTCCTCCTCCTCCCATTCAGTGATACATGAGTGATCTGGTATTTGGGAGCTGTCCTTTTGTTGGGGCGGGTCGCCCCAGTTGTGTGATCTGTGTGGTTCATGTGGCTGAGAGTCCTCTTTTGTTGGGACTGTGATTCTGTTGGGTGCTGACCGGCCCTTCTTTACTGTGTGTTTTTTGGCTTGGGTTATCTACACCAGGTAGGCCCTGAGATTAGGCCTTCCTTTTTTTCTCTTTGGCTGCTTGATAAGCCTTCGGCGGGGGGTTTTACCCGCGGGTCTTTCTGTTTTCCTCTGCTGCCGAAGTTTCTTCCTAAGAGGGTTCCCATGTCTTGGGACTTAACATACCCTTTGTGGGGTAGTGGTAGCTGTTATGTAGCTTGTTCTGTGCTGGGGAGTTGTGGTTGCCCTCGGGCCTTCGCTCTCCATGGCGTTTATGTACATTGCAGGTGCAATTCCCATATTGCTGGATTGAAATGCCTTGGTGGCGCCCCGGGGTGTCCTTCTCTGGGGTCGCGGCGCTGTTCGCCAGGTCTGACCTGCTATCTGCGGCCTGGCATTGTGGCTCTGGTTCTGCTTCTTTTTGGGTCATGTGTCCGGACCCCTCCTTCTTCACGCTTAGGTTCTCTGTCCTGGAGGTTTTTGTGTATGGAGTTCTGTGGCTCACTACTTGGAAGCGGCAGACCCATGTAAAGTCCGCTATGGCACCCTTGGTGAATGTACCCCGTTCTTTAAAGTGTCTCGGGGCATACGCCAGGGATGTGTTTTGGCTCCGCTTTTATTTTCCCTTTTTATTAACGGTGTCGACCGTTCCTTGGCCGACATCCCAGCAGATGCCCCCCTGATTGGTGGTAAACCTGTTCCGTTGTTACTTTATGCGGATGACGCTGTTCTTTTATCCCGAACACAGATGGGCCTCCAGCGCCTAATTGATAATTTTATGCAGTTTATTCAAGTTAGGCGGCTTCGTGTGAACAAAACCAAGACGTATGTAATGTCATGTGGTCAGGCAGCTAAGCAGGTAAAGCATACTTTTTTTCTAGATAAGGAAAAGTTGACTTCTGTTAAGTCCTTTTGTTATCTGGGAATAACATACAACAACAGTGGGTCCTGGAACGCGGAATTTGATGCTGTTAAAATAAAAATGCTACGGTCTACTAGTAGTATTTTTCGTTTTGCTTCTAAACTTGGCTCACGAAGTATTTCAGATATGATGAACATATACAATGTATGTTGTGTCTCCTCTGCTCTGTATGGGGCAGGGGTGTGGGGACACTGCGAGGGTATTTCCCTGCAGAAGGAGGAAAACAAGTTTTTAAGGAGGTTGTTATGTGTTCCCCCTTCTGCCTCCATCCAGCTGATCCATGAAGAAGTCGGGATCGAGTACATTTCTGACTTAGCAGCAGTTCGGCCACTCTTATTGTGGCGTTCTATTTGGGCTAAGCCAGAGACTCGATTCACTCAGGATATTATCCTTGATTGTATAGGTTTGGACCACTCTTCACGTATATTGTGGTTAAGATATATTCATCGCTGGTATCTCCTTCTTTTTAACATTGATGTGTTCCGTGAGCCTGAAAATGTTGTTTCTATTTCAAAAAAAGAAATCAAGACAACGTTCCTAAACTTCCGTAAGGCTGAGCGAGATAAAACCGTTGGCAATCTTGTCACTGTGAAATTTTATAAAGATTTAAATCTAACTCCGGGACTCCAATCCTATCTTGTATATGTGACTCGTCCCTCTCATCAGTATGTTTTAACACGGGTCAGATTGGGCATTGTTCACCACTTGGTTGCTTTTCCAAACACAAAAACCAGTTCAGACATACCCTGTCCGTGTGACAGTATCTCCCGGCAGAGTAGTTGCCATTTCTTACTTTTTTGTAAATTCTTTCAGTTTCTCAGGTTAAAATACCTTAAGCCAATTTTTATTAAATATAACATTCGTACTACACAAACAGCATTGATATTTTTATCCTCATTAGAGAACGAAGAGATTTGTTTCTTTTTGGCTACTTTTATTTTAAAATGTACAGCTGCCAGGAAAAGTATTGTACTATAATAATGTTTTTACTTACCTGTCTGTACTTATGTTATACAGCTGCCAGGAATTGTTTTATGATGCTATTACCGTTAACACTCCTGTCTGTATATATATGCCTTCAATTTTAAATTTTATATCAATTTCTGTAATTAAGGTATTATTATATTTGTAGAGGTCCACAGTATTGTATGATTACTTAATAATTTTAATGTATAGCTCCCAGGAAATGCCAATTGAGTAACTCCTACTGATCCCCAGTTTGTTTATGTAAGAATGTTTTGTATTTTATAACAAAAAGCTGACCTAAAGAGACATGATCACTTACTATTTGCTGCACTTTAGCCCTTTTTCGCCTCTCTAGGAGAGTTCATATGGTGATTTTAATATTTTAATTATGTACTTTTGCTTGTATGATTTGTATGTACAAATCGAATAAAAGCTTTTGAACTTGAACTCGTGTATGGAGTTCTGTGGCTCACTACTTGGAAGCGGCAGACCCGAAAGCAGAGGACGGCCCGGGACCAGGGTTCAATTCCAGCCACGGCAGGGTCGTGGACCAGGGTCAGCGGACTCGATAATTCTCGCCTCAGTGCCTACTCTAACCAGGGATCACACTCTGCAGCTCTGGGCATTAGCTTGCCTCATCTCCACAACGGCCCCCCACATACGCTGGGGATGCCTGGTTTCACCTTGGAGCTACCCAGTAGGGACCATCTTACAGGGAAAGCCAGGACTGGTTCTCCAGCGGTCTGCAGTGCGGAGATACCCCATTTGGGGTGATTCATGTGCTTTACAAGACATCATTACATTACATTACATTCCTATTTCAGACGCAGCCTGCCTGGTCTTCCTGGGTGCCTCGGGCTACTCTTCCTGCTTCCAACTGCTTCTTGCTGTTGGCGCCGTTCTGTCTGATCTGTTGCCATCCGGCGGTGGTGGGTTCAATTGCCCTCTTGGCAGGGTGAGTTCCCGTTGGGGGGGGGGTGGGGGGGGGGGGGTTGCCTCTTTTCCCTTGTCTCTTTGGAGCCTTTGGGTTGTTATTCTTCCTCTTCCTTGCCCTCGCCTTGGATGGAGGTTCTGTTACCTTGTAGGGGCGTGGGGGGGTTTCGGCCTCCCCTTGCCTTGCCCTTGTTCTGTTGAGTGTGACTGGGCTTCCCTTCTTCTTTTTCCTCTTCACACACCACACTTGGGGTCGGTGGTGTTCTGCTTGTGGGGGTTTCCCTTGCCTGGGTGGATGAGGTTCCTCGCCTTATCCATTGGACTGATCCCCTGTGGGACCGTCTGTTATGTCCAGGCTGGTCGGGTCCTTTCGCAGACCCTGCTTCCCCGTGGGTGTTGCTATGGTATCTATTCTACGTTAAGGAATCTGCAGCTAGTAGTCTCTATCAGATGTACGAGTTACTTACCTTTGGTAACGATGTCTCTGGTAGAGACGATTCTAGCCGCAGATTCCTACATGCTCCCCCTTTCCTCCCTGTTCTGCGAGGACCTTTGGTTTGGTCGTCTGCAATCGCCTCCCGGTGGGTGGCTGTGTCTTCTATGAGTACATTAGTTCGCTTTTTGACGGGTTGATCCGTCTTGTAGCTTGTTCCTTCCTCTTCTTTGGTGCATTGGTGAATAGGTTTAGAGGTACTCTTGTGCCCCTCTGTTCTGCTTGCTCTCGGATTGGGGGCTTGCCTTCATTCTCTTCCCTCCCCTCCCCCCCCCCTTTACCCTTTTGTTCCTGAGGGTCCTGGGCCCGTCATTTGGCTATGCCTTTGCCCTTTGCTCCTTTTGGTGGGGGTCGCTCTTTGTGCTGGGGTTGCTTGGAGGTTTGTTGTTCCTATTTGTCTTGGAACTGGCTCTCCTTCATTGTTTCCTGGTTGGGGTTGTAGTCCTGCTACTTGTTGTCATGATATTTTGCGTATGTTCTTGTCACGAGGGAGTAGGCCTGACTACATACTGGCCGGGTGGCTGTTCAGGGCTGTGTTCTGTTCTGTTCTTTCTTCTTTCCATGCCTGTAGATCCTGTAGTGCTGACCCTGCTCCTTTTGGTGATGTTAGTCGCATTCCTTTTTCCAATTGTTTCTGCTTTTTGCACACTGTTTCCATAATCCCACAGTTTTGTCTGATGGCTTTGTGTTATGGCTCGGAAAAGTTCTCAGAAGAAAGCTGACGTGGGACTTATGTGACATCGCTGATGTCACGTACGCGGACGACGCCTGGGCGAAGTCACGTGATGCCGCCCCACCCCCGGCGCGCCGGGATGCTGTGGCAAAAAGTTTTTCGGATCCAGTCACACGCCTGGGGATAATTCTACGTTAAGGATTCTGCGGTTAGCATCTTCACTACCAGATACATTGTGTTCGAGGCATGTGGGCTAATGAATTCATATCTGTGCATAGATCGCCGCCTAGTGTTGGGTCTGGATGATTGCACCTTGTTGTCCTGGAAGAGTCTTCGAAGTATCACAAGATAGGTGACTCCTCCCCTGGACTACAGTGCGCATGGGCATCTTCTCCATCCTCAGATTGCTTTTTTCCGCCATTGGGTTCGGATGTTATTCCTATACTCCAACATCGAAACAAAACTTTTCTAAAGGCCTTCAATTTCGACTGTATTGTTCTTGCTCGGTACTTCTCGACTCAATCAAGCTTTCCATCTCGACCCAGTCGTCGACGCAGGCCTTTTCGACGCCACGTGGGCCTGCTGTCGATGGAAAGGAGCCCGTTCAAAAGGTGCCCACAATGTCACTCCAAGTTCCCGCATAATGATAAACACTCAGTATGCAACAAGTGCCTATCACCAGACCATAAGGAAGAAACCTGCCCAGCCTGTGCCCATTCTGTTCGGAAAAAACTATCCGGATTCGACGGGCCGCTAGGCAAGAGATGCATCGACAGGCACCGGAACCGGAAAACATCTTCGATGATGACCAAGAACTTCCAGAAGCTCCAGATTCGGACCTAGAGATCGTCACCGTCGAGGACTACTCGGACTCCGACGATGAGATCCCACCGGGGCAAATCGTGAGTACACTGCCACCGACCCCGTTACCGAAGGCTCCGGTTAAGGCATCGCCAAAAGGCCTTAGCCAAGATCCGAAAAAACATTCGCCAACCCCGCCGTCCGGCTCAGCTCCGAAACTGAAACCTAAGCCTTCAGAGACCCCAGGGCCAAGTAATGTGATCCCAAAGAAGGTTCCAGAACCCAAAAAGGTTGTCGACCCGAAGGGCGTCGAACCGAAAAAGGCTGTACAGCCTAAAGGCTTCGACCCGAAGAATGCCGTCGACCCAAAGAGCGTCGAACCAAAGAAGGCCGTCGAGTCAAAAGGCGCCGAACCTAAAAAGTCCATCGAGCCAAAGAAGGCCACCAAGCCGAAGGCCGTCGACCCGAAGAAGGCCGTCCAGCCAAAAACGCCCGCTGTGCCGAAGGTCACCGAACCAAAGGTGGTCACCGACGTAGAGAGTGCCGTATCGAAGCCTGTGATCCAGCCAGAGAAGGCTATTGAACCAAAGCCAAGTGCTCCAAAAAGACCGGTCGATCCCAAAAAAGCCATCGACTAGACAAAGGACAGTCAACCGAAAAAACCTGTCGAGCACAAGAAATGTGTCGAACAGAAAGACCCGGTCGACCCGAAATCACTCGTCGACCCAAAGAAAGGGTCCGAGCCGAAGAAAAGCAATAAGGCACCGAAAGTCGTCGAAACAGAAGGAGTTATCGACCCAAAGGAACCAAAAAAGTCAAAAACAACCAAGGACAGTAGAAGAAGAACTCTTCCATCCGGATCCATCAGACGACCAGGCTAAAATATATATTAATCCTGATACTGGTAAAGTCACAATCCCACACAGGAACAAGAGACCACTGGACACTGACTCTCATTCCCCCATTCCTCTAAAGAAGGACTTTTCGACTTCTCCCTCTAGACTCTTCATTTCTTTCTATCTACTACCCCTTTTGCTCCTTACTCTCCTTCTCACTAAAGGGACAATGAGGGAAACACAGGGGAGCATCCTCAGCATGATTATGATCTTCCAGTAGATCCTAACCCACAAGATGAACCATGGGGGGATCCAACTGACCCATATTACACCCATCCCATCCCCGACTTCTCCTCATACCCAACAAAGCTGTCACCTACTGACGACACCATTGTCTTCAACCAACTAATAGATAGGGCAGTGCAGTATCACAACAAAGACATGCACAATGACCCTATAGAAGAAGACTTCTTATTTGACACTTTCCCTACTTCAGAAAAAAATGTCAGAACGCTTCCTATGCTAAAGGGAGTGTTAAAACACGCGCCTGATACATTTAAAGATACAGCCAGGGCATGTGTAATCAATCCTAGGATTGAAAAGAATTACAAAGCAGCCTCTACAGACCCTACCTACATCAGAGGTCAGTTACCATCAGACTCACTGGTAGTGGCTAAGGCACGCAAAAGGGCCAACTCACAGACAACAGGGGCGGCTCCTCCTCCTGATAAAGAGTCAAAAATACTAGAGGCCTCAGTTAAAAGGGTAGCATCACAAGCCTCCAATTCATGGAGAATTGCCAATACACAAGTTCTGCTAGCTCGTTACGACAGGGCACACTATGATCAGCTAGAAAGCTTAATGCAACACCTGCCTGAGCCTTTTAAAGCCCAAGCTAATGACCTCATACAGGAGGGAAAATTCATTACAAACGCCTCCATCAATTGTGCGCTGGACACAGCCGACACCGCAGCCAGATCTAATAATACTAGCATTTTACTACGACGACATGCATGGCTGCGTATTTCGGGCTTTAAGAATGAGGTGCAGTCCACCATTCTTAACCAGCCAGTCAATCAAGACTTCCTTTTTGGCCCTATAGTTGACACCATTCTAGACAAAATGAAGAAAGACACAGAAACTGCAAAATCAGTGGGTGCATTGCAGTTTCAGCAGCACAGAGGCTCCTTTCGGCGCTCCTCATACAGAGCAGCTACACGAGGCAATACCTCACAGACCTCAACTTCATACAAAGGCAACACCCAAGGTTCCTTTAACAAAAATTCCAACAGAGGTGGTTATAGGGGCAACAATAACAAAGGAAGAGGACGTGGAGGCAATAACACCAAAGCCTCCACTGCCACAAAACAGTGGCTCACGCTACCTCCAGACCGCAGGCAGACTCCCAACAGTTCCTACCTGTCTGGAACGCAATTACCACGGACAGGTGGGTGAGACAAATTATCCAGTATGGTTATTGCCTAGAACTCACTTCAACCCCACCAAACATACCACACAGACACCGTCCTATGTCCAAAGAACACATCACCCTGCTACAACAAGAGGTGAAATGCATGCTGGAAAAGGGGGCCCTAGAGCCAGTCCCTTTCCAGCACCAAGGGACAGGAGTATACTCCCTATACTTCCTTATTCCCAAGAAGGACGGCTCCCTCAGACTAATACTGCACCTCAGACCCCTAAATCAATACATTCTGTCGGAGCACTTCCATATGATCACACTACAGCAAGTGCTCCTGTTGCTATAGCAAGGAGACGTCCTAGCAACATTGGACGTCAAGGACGCGTATTTTCACATACCCATCCATCCAGCTCACAGAAAATATCTCAGGTTCACAATAGAAGCTCAACACTACCAATTCAAGGTTCTCCCCTTCGTGACCACTGCTCCAAGAGTGTTCACAAAATCCTTTTCGACAGTAGCTGCACATCTCAGGAGGTAACACATCCATGTGTTCCCGTACCTAGACGATTGGCTCATACAAATAAAATCGTACCAACAGTGTGCAAGAGACACGTCTCAAACACTTCAGCTGCTACACAGTCTTGGGTTTTCGATAAACTACCCGAAATCGCATCTACAACCGTCCCACACACAACAATATCTGAGAGCTACTATAGATAGCTCAGTGGCAAAGGCATACCCAAACTCAGCAAGGATAGCCAGCATGCAGATGCTCATTCGCAAATTTCTGCCACAACACTCTCTTCCAGATCAAGTCTTCATGCAGCTCATAGGCATGATGGCCTCCTGCATATTCATTGTCCCCATGCCAGACTCCAAATGCGTCCATTGCAAGAATGCCTAGCACGGCAGTGGAACCAAGCTCAAGGACAACTAAAAGACCTACTGTTGGTAGACAGTCGCGCTCACAACTCTCTGCAGTGATGGAACCCACAAAACCTCTCCAAGGGGCGACTGTTCCAAGAGCCGGTTCCACAACTAGTACTAACAGCGGACGCATCACTGACAGGCTGGGGAGCCCACCTTCTTCACTACATAGTACAGGGGCTCTGGACAATGAAACAAAGGAAACTGCATATCAATCAACTAGAGTTGCTAGCAATATTCCTAGCCCTAACAGCATTCCAAAAATACTTGTACAGCAAGACTGTGTTGATCCGGACGGACAACATGACAGCAATGTACTATATCCAGAAACAGGGAGGAACACACTCTCCACAACTGGCCCACTTGGCACAGAGCATATGGAAGTGGGCAATTCCAAAAAATATCTTTCTCCTGGCAGAACACCTCCCAGTGAAAGGCAATCAAATACACGAAAGGGAGATTCACCCCCAAGTTCTCCAACCATTCTTCAGAAAATGGGGGCACCCAGAGATAGACCTGTTTGCCACAAACGAAAACTCAAAATGCCAGTACTTTTCTGCCAGGTTCCCACATCCGTTGTCACAAGGCCATGCGATATGGATGAACTGGTCAGGCAGATTTGCGTATGCTTTTCCCCCAGCACCACTGATTCCGCTGGTGGCATGCAAATTGCGCCAACAATCACTCAAACTAATCCTAGTTGCTCCCACATGGGCGAGACAGCCGTGGTACACAACGTTCCTGGAACTTTCAGTAGTTCCTCATCAAAGGCTGAACCTCGCACCCCATCTTCTAACTCAGACTCATGGAGAAATCAGGCACCCAGATCCCAATCTAATGAACCTAGCGATCTGGCTCCTCAAGTCTTAGAATTTGGATACCTTAACTTGCCTCCAGACTGCATGAACATCATTAGAGAGGCAAGAAGGCTGACTACAAGAGCGTGCTATGCAGCTAAATGTAAGAGATTTGTCATTTACTGCAACAATAACCAAATCAACCCTTTAGATGCTTCCATACAGAACATTATATATTACCTGCTGCATCTTCAAAGATGCAACCTAGCATACTCTTCCATAAGACTCCACCTCGCTGCTATAGCAGCATACCTTCAAAAAAGGCAACACCTTTCACTGTTTACAGTACCAGCAATAAAGGCTTTTATGGAGGGTCTTAAAAGGGTGATCCCTCCAAGACACCCACCTTCCCCAGTCTGGAATCTAAATATAGTACTTACCAGACTTATAGGGCCTCCTTTCGAGCCTCTACACTAATGCGAACTGCAGTTCTTAACGTGGAAGGTGGCATTCTTGATTGCCATTACCTCACTCAGTAGTTAAAGTAAGAGGTGGCTACAAGGGATTTTGTTCATTGATCAATTGGCTTAAGTATGATGATTATTAATTATAGGTTCTTTGACAAATTAAATCCGATGTATCCACAGGATTACTTTGACATTAATCACCAATTTTTTAAATGTAAAACAATACAATAAAGAGAAGAGAAGAAGCACACAGCAAAAAGAGGTTATGTTTGAAATTGATTGTATTGAAGTTAATCACAAAGAAAATTCATGGGGACAAAAAATAGAACAAAACTTTCAAATAAAAGTCATGAAAAGCAGTATATCTATATTAACTGGTCAGTTCATAACCGTGCATCAGCTCCATAAATAAACGAGGAAAACCAAAATCATAAATGTATCGTGGTATCCTTCAGTGAAAACAATGCTGAGGAGTGGATGTCTTTGGTCGACGTTTCGGTCTTGTATGTTGTCATATAGAAGACCATCATCAGGACTTAATTTTTCATCAAATAAAACCCCTTATACAAAAATAATTATATACAATTAGATGATCTATCGACACAAATCAATAACATCATCAACTCATTATTTACATAAATAACCTAACAATCATGATGTGTGTGTCACATCCTATTGATGGGACTATAAATCAATCTTCATTGTGGCCAATCGAAAGAGCTATCTCTTGGGTTGGAATTTTCTCTTATCTAGCCGGTATGGTGCGAATCTTTGGCTTGCCATCAAGTAAACTCAAATTATTTAAAAATAATCTGATTTGATTAAAATAGAGCAAGGGTTCTCAACAGACATTGTCTCATTCAGTGGAGAGATATAACACTCACTTGGGTACACCCAATGTGTAGGGCTGATCTTCAAAATGGGCACTAATTCCAGCTGGATAATAGTTCCCCAAACGAATCTACAAGAATGTGTAGATCATCTTAGTTTAAGGAATGCAATTGTTAATACTGATCTGTATAGATATGCGTGTAGTTTATGAGCAACATACCTGTTAGGGCTCCTCTTTATATTTAGAGCTTGTATGAAGATGTAGATTTGCTGGTATCCAGAATGATCAGAAAAAGTCGTGATATCTGCAGTGAAAAAATATTCACTTGCTTAAACTGTGTTTCTAACGATCATTAACAAATCTACATTGAAAATATCATGATATCTAAGTCATGATGATGTAACCCAGTCTTTACGCGCTTATTTCATTAATGACAGAGTTATAATGCTAGTCAAAAATTTTTTTAATAATGTTTTAAGATGATATCTTATAATCGTCTGGATATCAGCACAATAGTATCCTATTAGTGAAACAGGACCATTGTGCAAAATGGATGCAAAGGCGTTTATTTCGAACTAACACGTCTTTAAATTGCACCGGTACATACATCGCAGTCTAATTTTAAAGTTATAAAAGAATAGCGATGTTTGCTCTGTGCAGAGGCGTTTATATCGAACTAACACGTCTTTAAATTGCACCGGTGCGTATATCGCAATCTAGTTTAAAAGTTATAAAAGAATAGCGATGTTTGTTCTGTGCAGAATAGACGGATTATACCTGGTTTGTAAAACCATAGTGCAAAATAGATGGAGAGGCGTATTTTCAAACCAAAACGTCTTTGTCAAAAAGTTCTTTCAGTTACCCAGATACGTGCATCGCAGTCTAATTATAAATGTTTAGCTATGGCTGTTCGGTGCAAGATTGACGATTTCTAAAAATGCAAGAGTCTCGGGCAGGCTGGAAAGCAATTGCATACCATCTTTAGCATATTAAGAAATAGCTATTTGCGCGAGCTTAAAATTTGCCAAATATTCTGCCTGTACTTACTAAACTCGAACGGAAGGTCGGTCTGGGACCATAGATCGCTTTCCCGGGATTTCCTCACAGTCTCCAGTTGAGAAATTGACAACGTGACTGCTAGGAAAGGGGCGGCATATTTAAATGGTTAGACCCGGAAATGAAAGTTCCGCGTTTCGAATGTTACATAAATGGTGTATTCTAAATGGGTCGGCCATCTTAGAATGGTGTTTATGGCTAGCTAAGCCAGCCATGAGTCAAAAACGAGATGTGTCAGAAATGGTATACGGTGCTGATACAATCAAAAGTATGTTCCTATTTAATTTAAATGCAGACTCAATTCATAAAGCGGCCAAGTTACCCATTTTCGACATTATGAGTTCAAACGCTTGTTGATTTGGGACCCTACATTGAGTGCAAGATGGTAACTCATAATATGGACAGAATGTGAATCTACTTCATATTAATACATACTCAATATTTCACTCAGTGGGGAACCTAGGGTCACTTATTTGTTCACATTGTAAAAGATGGTTTCTCATACACCCATTCGATTAAGGACAATATTTACATAATTGATTAGCATACTTTCAAAAGTTTTTACATTTTAACCCAGATACAGTTCTATTATGCTATGTGTGGTACAACATTTTCAAAAAAATCATATTTTATAATTGGCTTACAATTGTACATTAGCGTAACAACATCAAAAGCATTTATCATTCGCTTCACTGTTTCAATGCATTCAAAATAGCCCATAGTTATACATATTCTTAATATCGCTATTACAGGTTTTGTATTTCTGTGGCAGAAAAATGCAAAAACAATTCATATAGAATGCCTTAAGAAAAAGTGTCAGCATCTTTATAGCAATAGTTAATCTACAGCAAAAGCTACTAGCATTCCATGAGATTCCTATCTCGATGGACAAAGGAAATATTGAGCCTTGTTTTTTATCTGTCTCTAGACTGCAGATATGTGTGTATTTCATGTCCTCACTCAGGACAGTTAGCGAGTTACAGCCACTAACAATTAGAGAATCCTTCATGCAAGTACATGCTAACAGGGTGGTTCTTAGAACAAACCCTAAGTTTATGCCAAAGGTGATATCCAATTTCCATATTAATCAATCGATAGAACTGCCAGTGTTCTTCCAAAATCCACAGTCAGTAGCTGAAAGAGCCCTACACACACTAGATGTCAAGAGAGCTCTGCTTTATTATGTGGACAGAACGAAGTATTTTACGTAAACAAAGCAATTATTTGTTGCTTTTTCACCACAACATAAAGGAAATCCAATATCAAAGTCGGGAATAGCCAGATGGATTGTTAAATGCATTCAAATATGTTATCAGAAAGCAAAACGCACTTTAACTGACCCCCAAGAGCGCACACTACAAGAAAAATGGGGGCATCCATGGCTTTCCTAGGGAATATTCCTCTTGAAGACATATGTAGAGCAGCCACATGGACTACCATACACACTTTCACAAAACACTACTGTGTAGATGTGCAAGCAAAAGCAGCAAGCTGCTGTAGGCCATGCTGTCCTCAAAACTCTTTTTCAAACTTCTGCAGCTGGCACTGGTAACCAATGCTAGAGGAGATACTGCTATACAGTCTATGCACAGATATGGATTCAGCAGTCCACATGCCTCGAATGGAATATTCTACTTACCAGTATGCATCTGTTCTTGGCATGTAGGTCTGCTGACATTCATATCGCCCGCCCTCCTCCCCGGTGCCTGTCGCAGCTGCAGCATTATCTTTTGCATGGCCATCTCTTACTTTACTATCTCCATCTCTGCCACAATGGCGAAAAACAATCTGAGGATGGAGAAGATGCCCATGCGCGCTGTAGTCCAGGGGAGGAGTCACCTATCTCGTGATACTTCGAAGATTCTTCCAGGACAACAAGGTGCAATCATCCGGACCCAACACTAGGCGGCGATCTATGCACACATATGAATGTCAGCAGCCCTACATGCCAAGAACAGATGCATACTGGTAAGTAGCATATTCCTACCGAAGGTAAGTAACTCGTACCTTTAAAGTAAATGGTAATGTCTGGCTGGTCTTGTCCATAGAAGAATCAACTCGTCCCCTTTTCTCCTCCAACATGGCTAGCTATTTCCTCACTTCTACTCAACCAATGTAGTAACTTTACCATTCATTCATTTTACTCTGACTTGCCACCCAGGAGATCCTGACTGCTTCAAGTATTGTTTGGTTTAAACACAATTTGTTCCTTAAATCATCTCACATCACCTATGGTAAGGTACTACTTCTCAATTTCTAATAGCAGTGCATCTAGTTCCTCTGTTACTTTGCTTCTCCTTGTCAAAAGTACCAGGTGGTACTGCATGATATTTCCATTAAAGCGGCAAGGACTTCTATTAAGACATCACAGTTTACTATGTATAGCACACCTGCGTTGGCCACATCACTGTCATTCATGTCATGCCAATGCAGTTCCTTAGCATCTGGAAAATGGTTATTTTTGGGTCATCGTGTCATCCCTGAATTCACTGGGCTTCAAGCTGTTTACATCTCACCATCACCAGATGTTGTTGACTGATCAATCTCCACAATGTGTGTGGTGTCTAGAGAGATCACATGATGCTAGATTTCCTAGCGTCTATGCCCCTTCTTACCATGCCGTGCTTAAAGCTAAATTTGTCTCTGGCATCAGTTGTGAAGACAGTCCCTGTCTCCTATGTACAGGCGAAAGTCATGCTCGGCTCCAACAACACTGATTTCAGGGATGGTTCAGACTCTGTCAGGGTTGCAAGTAAGCCTACAAGTTACAGGACTGATTCATATTTATGGTAAAAAGAGTTCCCTGATACTCAGAAGTTAAAGCAGGAGTGTTTCAGGAGTATTGACAGACTCTTGACTACGTGGCATTTCCAAATCATCCATCTCAAGCCTTTGGTGATAAAGGTACGGACAGTGAGCAGGGCAAGTTATTGCCTGAAGAAAACACTGACCCTGCCATGTAGAAAGAACTGCAGAATGGCAGTTGATTATCTTATATATTTGACCAATGCTCAGTACTATACTGTAATTAGGAAGGCTGCAGCGATTCTTAATAACTCCCTTCTCAAAAAACATCAGAAAACATTTTTTGTATACATAGTAGACCGACATGTGAGGCTCGTATCTACCATTTAATGAAGCACTTATGGACCAAGTGAGTGATGGTTAGTTTAAACCGTAATCCTTTGCAGTAGTTGCTAAATCTATGACTACAAAATATAAGCCTGCTCCACTGGAACTATCTTTTTTATCTAATAATCTGATATGAGAGAGTCTGGTTGTGCAGGGCTCAGTTTGTTAGAAGCAAGGTGCTTTATTTGCTATACATCTAGATAGGGTATCTCAAGTTTTATCAAGAAGATATTTACTGCAGGAGGTTCTATTTCATAATCTTCCAATGATAAATTGCTTATTGGACTCAAGTTTTGTATTAGGGAGGCATGCAGGGATATTATATCGCCTGCTTCTCAGGTGATTCCAGGCCCATTTGGAGGATACACTTTTTGATGACTTGGGAGCCTTTGGAGAAAAGCTGATTCTTCCATGGAAAAAGGGAAAGAGTCATGCAACGCTCTATGCATTGGGTTTGGCTATTTCTGCATTGATATTTCATCAGCAGTACAAGGATTTAAGGGGAACAGCTACCAGTTGTCCAAGCAGAAGAACATTTTAGGGCCTGAACACCAACCACAACTCCAATCCTCTCAACCCTTGAGGCGTGAGGGGAAGCAAAGAGCCGCTAATCTGCAGCTGCACCTTTTTTCTGTTTCCACCACTCCCAAAGATGGTCAGCTGTTCCTCAGACCTGTGGGTCCTTCAGGCTGTGCGCTAGGGTTGCTTTCTGCATTCTTGAATAAAGCTGGCTTCAATCCACGTTGTCCCTTCAACCACACATATGGATGGAAGAGATTGTATCTCTTTTTAAATAGACAACAGTACTGATTGTGCCTCTGACCCTAGTTTGCACCCAGGGTGTTATTGAAGGTTATGCAGTTACGGAAATGTACCTTCATCGATTGGTTCATTTTCTTTACCCCTAATTAGATGACTACTTATTGCCTGCTCCTTCTCCTTACCCTAAACTGTCACCTTTGTGATGGAGATGGGGTTTTCTTAAAAGGTAAAGAAGTCTCACTTGATTCTTTCTCAGTGTATTCAATTCAGTGGGGAAAGTCTTGGACACAACTCTTCTCAAGAGTTTTCACCTCTAAGCAGATTGTTTGGTGTTTCTCAGATTATGTCCCAACGGCAGACGGCCAGTTCGGTGTTGCATCTGTTAGTGATGATGGCGTCTTTCATTTTTTTGATTCCTTTGATGGGATTTAAGATGCTTCTGCGGTGCCAAAAATGGCAGCTGAATCACTTTCTGGTGGATATTTCTAACCACAGGTTCCTCACTGTGTAGATATTTCCAGGTGACAGATGGAATCTGGAGATTTTTCTCAGCAATTCCCTCATGCTTTGGTAGGTGGCGTTGCTCTGCTCTGCTCTGGATCCATCTTGTTCCAATTATGATGTCAGGGACCCTACACAACTGTCACCTCTGTGCACTGACGTTAGTTCCTTTCTTTCTGCGGCTTCCAACATAGATCTGTTGATCACTACCTTGAATTGTGTCAGGCATGACATACCTTGTCCTTGATTCGACATGTCCTCTCCGAAAACTACTAGGTTTAAACTGTATTAAGTATTACCACAAAAAGCTGTCAGCGATGGACCCTCACAAGATTGGTGTCTGGGCTTCTTACACGATTTGGCGCCAGGTTCATGTAGATTTATCTGAAGGCCAACCGGGATCGCAAAGCCAAGTTATTCTTGACATAACACTGACGAAAAGTTAGGAAGGCCCGAACCCACTTGACTTCTAGGAAGCAGGTGTATTCTCGTA
The DNA here is from genome assembly GCF_964263255.1 of Lissotriton vulgaris. NCBI lineage: Eukaryota > Metazoa > Chordata > Amphibia > Caudata > Salamandridae > Lissotriton > Lissotriton vulgaris. Next base: position 1,714,111,123 of record NC_141694.1, on the reverse strand, counting down.
CCTGAAGCCCTTCCTGTGACCGATCTTCAAGTCATCTAGTAATTTCGAAGAAGAAGAAACACAAAAAGTTCAAGCACAGTCCCCTTCGTCCGCCAATCTCACCAAGTGGAGTTGCATGATGCCCTGGGTTACTTCCAGGCCGCAAACCCTTTCTCTATCTTTGGAAATGGCTCCAGGCTGAGGTCCAAAGCAGTATGAGTTTTCAGATTCATTGGTGATACTACAACAGAGCATAGAATTCAGGGATGCTATGTCGCGGCTCTTCGGTTCCCTACCAGACCCTTTGTTTCTGAGGGGGCCTCCAGTCAGGTTACCGTCAGCAGATCCTTCCCCAATGCAAAGGTGCAACTGTGCCCCACTTTAGGGTCAGTCCTGATTCCAGAACTCATGCTACCCCTAACGCCCTTTATGACACCAAGACTTATGCCAGAACTCCTTGTGGCAACACCAGCCCGACAATGCAGGATTGGTAGCCGATATCCTTTCAGACTTTATAGCGAATCTGCTGCTACTTCCACCAAAGTAGCAACCTAAAACTTCACACTTATTATCCTGATTCAGCCACGCTTTCACTCCATTATTGTCTTCCTGACCCCAATGATGATGACTATCGTGTTCATGATGACTAGAACCTCCTTCTTGATCTGCAAGATGCCAGTGGGCCTGATACCTCACTTTACACCAGCCTACACGTTCCTACTCCAGGCCGGTCACTCAAGTGCAGCAGAGGTCCTTGCCTTACATCTTCCCACCTCTGAGGTCAAAACCAACATCTATGCAGTAGTCCTACAATCAGGACAAACAGCACAGAAGTCTCTCCTTTTATTCAATGAGGCCTTGACTTTAATTTTGCTAGGCACCTGGGCAAAACCAGGATCTTGCCTTCCATAGAACTGCCAGTAGTGAGGAGACACAGACCTACACCAGGAGAGCTTGTTTTTCTTGACCAACACCCTATGTCAGAAAGCCTGCTGTTCCTGGCATCTGTGAGCAGGATAAACCTAAATGTGATTCCGACCACTCCACAGTGAGTGTATCGAAACTCATGGAAACATTTGCAAACCACTCTGCTAACTTTGTTCTCCTGTGAATTTGAGTTGCCTTCTATGTAGATTCTTGCATGTGTTGAGTGTTGAGTGACATGGTGGCAGAGATCATGCCAGCAGTCCCAAAAGACCTCAGACCCTACCTCCAGTGTGTCATTCAGGATGGCCAAGACGTTGTGAAGTATGTAATTTGCTTGGGCCTGGACACTACTGATTGCTTGGGTAGGAGTTCGGGACCATTGTGGTGCTTCGGCGCCACTCTTGAATCCATTCAGTTGAATTTTCTAGTGGCATTCAATAATCCCTGGTGGACATGCCATTGGATGGTACATGTTTCTTCAGACACAAGGCAGACTCAGCCTTTGAGAGCCTCAGGTTGATCAAAGCAACAATGCATTCCCTTGGGCTATCACAGCCTGTACAGCTTTTCCCCCAACCATTTCCCCTCTTTCATGACTTAGAAGTAGATTTCCGCAGAGTTTGAGTCTGACCTTGCATCAGCAGCAACTGACCTCACCCAAGCCTTTCGAGGCAGATGATCCAGCTGACTATGTACAAACTACCCAAAGCCCTCATGCCTCCTGTGCAGCCACAACAGAACCACTTGCCAACAATTTGCCCACTGTGTTGCATTGTTGCTCGAATATAAATTTACCTTAAAAAAACAAAATACAAGATGTGTTTGGCAAAACTGGAACATTTGGTTTAATTAAATGCTTTGGCCGGTAGTACAGTTAAATAAGTAGGTCTGAGGACTGCCTCAAAATACAATTAATCTAAGCAAAGTTTTATACATTTCTTTGAGTATCATAAAATGCTTCCATTGATCCTTTTTTGGTAAAGAATGCGGTCTTGTCCTTGGAGTCATAAATAAGGCCCCGGATAACAAATGCAGGTAGGCCTCAACCTTGCATGGACACAATGGGGGCCAGTGGGTAATGTGTCCCGCTGTCCGGCATGAGGGGCACAAGATCACTGTGTGTACTGTGTGTGCTGTATCCTGATTGTCTGTGTTCTTAACTTCATGTAACTTTATGGTGTTTTTGGGAAAGCACGCTCCCCTCTGGTCACGTTTGCTTTTTTGGGGCAAATCACCCTGCACCTGTTTGTGGGAATGATATCAGTTTCCTGTTTGCCCTTTTGTCTACCAGCTATGTGCCACCCCATCTGTGACCCATCAATTAGTAATCTCAGGCCTAGGTCTCAGAGCCTGCATGACCATGTATTTCTGAGTGGAGGTTGACTGAGTTCATGACGGGTGAATTTGATAATAGGAATGCGATTTCGTTCTTGCATATATTGATGTATCATTATTACCATTGACATTGAGTTTTTCAATATTAGCATAATTTTCTGCTAGGAGGTCAGATTACCTTTTACCTCCAAGTGTAACCGAGCATGATGTCAGGCCAGTTGGGTGCTCCAAATTGTCCAGAACGGAAACACCCTCCCCTTCATTTCTAACTCTCCTGACATGCCTTCCACTGCACAGTGCATTATGAGGGAGAACTTGTCTATTCTGCAAGGGGAAGTTCAAATCTCTCCTGAACAAAGAACCCATTGAAAGGATGCCATTGGTATTAAAAAAAACAGTGATGGATGGAATGGTTGAATTAATCTCCGCCACTAGTAATCACTCGGCCGCATCCCAATCCATCTTTATTTTGCACACCATGCCACCTAAGTTTGGACCCTACTACATGCAAATCAGTCTTGACCCTGTTCCAATAGGAAAAGCCCAGCCAAAACTGCCAAGCCATGTCCTCCCTGAACCAGAACACAAGCAACCCAGGACCGTGTTCACTCTAGTTATGGGCTCAACAGGGGGGTATAACTTGGTTCCAGTGACGCAGCATGTGCGGGACCACGTCAGGGCATACCTGTTTCACTTAGAATGACACAATAAATAAGCCTAACAGTGATTGTAAACGTACTGAAAGGATGCCAGCATCAGAAATCAGGACTGTTTGCTATTCCTATTACTTCTTGGTGCAGACGAAGGCCAGCAGCCTGCACCCGTTCCTGGACTTCACCCTCTGAGCTTCTTCCTCAGGAAAAACAAATACAAAATGCTCAACTTGGCTCTAAGTCTATCTGCGCTGAATCCTAGAAACTAAATGGTGGCATTTGGATCTGCAGAATGCCTATTTTCACATCTCTTTTCTGCCATCCCCCAGATGTTACCTGTGGTTCCAGGTAGGTCACAGCACTTTCAGTTCTCTATGCTTCCTTTCAGTCTTACCAGTTCACCTCTGTGTTCACAAAAGTGACGATGGTGTTCGCTGCCCGTCTTTGGAGGTTGAGAATACCAGTCTTTCCGTAACTCGATGACTGGCTGCTGAAGGTGGACCCTACACACAATGGCCAACCTGATGACATTCCTGGAATTTTCCATCAACATGCCAAATATCACACGTGACCCCTACACACCAGATAATCTTCATTGGAGCCATCCTGCACCCAGTGCTTTTCAGAGCCTTCCCTCCTCAATGAGTCCAGAACATTTGAGCTATGATACAGATGTTTCAACCGCTTGCCCCGAGTCACAGTGAGGGTAGCTTTGAGTCTTCTTGGTCTATTGCATCCTGATTCTGGACCATGACAGATGCCACATGCACGCACTCCAGTGAGATCATAAAACTCAGTGGGCTCAATACCGAGGGACTTTTCAGATTTCATCCAGGTGTCAAAGGAGACTGCAAAGCATCTGCTGTGGTGGCTGCTGGACCACAGATGGAGCTGCGGCAGACCCCCCTCTCCCATCCCACCCAGAGCTAACAATCATGATGGATGCATCGTTGCTGGGGTGGGAAGTATCCGGGACAGGTGGAGTGTATAGGATTCTGGTATCCTGCAGAAGTTTGTTTCCACATCAGCTATTTGGAGTTGCCGGTGATTCGCTTGGCACGGAAAGCATTCCTTTCAACCAAATTGGTGGAACGTCTACAGGTCCTCACAGACATCACCACTGCCATGTGGTACAGCAACAAACAGGGTGGAGCAGGTTGTAGGTTGCCAATAGGCTTTATGCCTTTGGAAGTGACTGAATTGTAGAGTCATATACATGGTAGTACATCCCTTGGCAGGACCTTTAAATGCCAGAGCAGATAAACTCAGCCGTTTTTGCGTAGCGGATCACGAATGGCAGCTGCACTCAGAGGTAGCATAGGTGGTTTTTAAATAATAATAATAAGGAGAACGCTGGATTTGTTTTTTTGTTTTTTTTTACACCAAAGCGAACACAGTGTCCAGACTGTTCTGCATGGATTTGCCTTTCACCCGGATTGGAGCTCTGGACTCCTGTACATCTTCCCACTTCATCTTCTCCTGCCTGGGGGTTTGAAGATGATCATGAACAACTGGTCCTAATTCGTCCTTGTAGCTCCAAAATAGGCGATGTGTGTGTAGTACCCGGAACTTCTGGCTACGAGCATATGTCCCCTTATCCAGCTGTCCCTCCTGTCGCAGGAGCAGGACAGGGTCTTGCACCAAAGCCTACACAACCCACACCTTCATGCATGAAGATTGATGGGTTTTAATCTTTCTCCTGAAAGCAGCCTATTGGTCTCTCCACCAAAACAATTCATGCAGGGCACTGGGTGATGTTTCTGGTGTTCCTCCTGTAATATCCAATCCCTACAGGCCCAGTTGTCTGACATTCTATTATTTTGCCTATCTCTAGCCTATCCGAGCCTTGCTATGGTAACAGTTAAAAGTAAGCATATGCCATTTTCAGCCCTTTTATGTTAACCTGATCAGCTTTCTTTTTTAATTAAATCACCTTTTGTGATGTGTTTAATGAAGGCTCACTCATATCCCACTAACCTCGTTTGTGATTTCTATGTGGGACCTTAACTTGGTTCTCACTTTACCTATGTGTTCTTCTATTGAATCAATGTGCAGCTGCTCTCTAAGGCTACTACCATTAAAAGCAATATTCTTCATAGTGATAACATCTTTCCAGACAAGCTTGTACTCCGAACAAAAGCTGCTTCTTTCCTTAAGGTTGTTACGCCTAACCACATAGGAAACTCTATCACTATGCCAGCTTTCTAAGCCCTGCCCTACCTGTCCATGAAAGAGGAGAGGCTGCTTTGATGAGACCCAAAGAAAATGCATGATTTTATATCATTCACACCATAGAACACAGGGTGGATCATCAGTTTTTCGTAGGCTTCTCTAGGCGAAGAAGTGCAGCATCTCTAGACTTACTGTCCTGTGAATCAAAATCTGTTACGGTTTGGCCAAGAACATCCTCTGGAAGGCCTACACCCTCATTCCAGCAGAGCAGAGGCTGCTGCCACTGTTTTGGTGCATGGTGGCTCCGTTTTGGATCTTTACCAGGCTGCTACTTTGTGTGGGTTCACACTTTCAAAAAGCACTACTGCTAGATAGCCAGGTCCAGCAGGAAGGGCAAATTACCTGTTCTCTCCTGCAGGATTTTCTCCTCGGAGCCATCCCCCAGATCCATCCACTGCCTGGGGGGTCCTGCTTTGGAATTCACAAGCTTTGGTATTCACAAGGTGAAGAATATTTGGCTAGACCTGTTCATCAAAAGAAAAAGTTGTTTATTTTTGCCAATTCTCTTTCTGGTTAATACAGATTCCTCCCACCCCCTCCTCCCCGTTTGGTAGAATGGTTCCCTACAGTCCATGATTACAAGGTTCCAACTTCGAGTTCTGCATACTTGCACAATCTGATTACAATTGCTCTACATCCAACAGCATGGATTGAGATCAGAAAGAAACCAATGTCAGTGTGCGGAGGTGGCAGTTATGTAGGGACCCCGGCTTGACAACATCCGAGGTTCCATGAAACAGACGCAGAGACACAAGATTCCACCTACGGACACATGAGGGAATTGCTGATAAAAATCTCTGTATCCAGTTTGGTGTCTGAAGGTATTCACAAGGTGAGGAATCTGCTGTTAAATAAAATATCCACCAAAAAGAGCATTAACAAAGGTAAGTCAATTTTTCTTTAAGACCATGGGAAAGATCTCATTTCAGTAACTCGATCAGTTCTTCAGTATCCAAGGTGGTGGATATATCAGTCAACAATGGAAGAAAGTTAAACCTTCAGAATCTTCAATCCTCCTCACAAGTTGACAATAGTTATGGGCTGATCCATTTAGATTTGGGGGGCACAATTGGGAGACCCAACTGTGAATGGCTATTGGACCAAGTTGGAGTCGAAAATCCACATATAAATGTGTTGGATTTGACAATGATCAAACTAGCTCAAAAGCAGATCTTAAGAGTTCAGGTACAGATGTGTGGAAGCTTCTTTAAGAGGTGGTAGACCTCCTTTTTGGGCTACTCCGTATATGACTCTGTCACAACCATAAAGAGTAAGTGCAGACAATTCTTCTCCCTGGAGTGTCAAATCGATTAGTCCATGGGAAATGCACTGGTGTTACAGGGTGTTGCCACTCCACTACACTTTTCTTTCATATCCTTTGATTTCAAGAGAGGTGCAAATGATTTGTCATTACAAGGCACACATTTCTTCTTATCACACCAGATTGGGCCCGGAGTCCGTGATATCCGTATTTATTGCACCTCAAAAACAGAGCCCAAGTTTGGCTTCAACTGAAAGAGGACCGCCTCTTTTGGGTTAGGGGGTTGAGTTATTTCATCCAAACTTAGAGACATTAAATCTGAAAATCTGAAACTTGAAAAAATAATTTTTCTTCCTCCACTGTATCTGAAGAAGTGTTGGAAGTTCTTCTATTGACATAAGGCATCCCCCAACTAGAGCTGTGTATTCCAGTACATTGAAAGAGTATTGTAGCTAGGGAACTCAGTCACTGCACCACTTAAAGTAATCACCCCTAGAAAATTGTATGAAATATTGCCCACCTCAAATGACCAGCTGCCACATGGTCATATACTAGACATTAAAAACACAAAAGATGAGAGGCAAATTATAAAGTACAGAATTGTATCCACAGCATTTTATTTTAGTCGAAAATATCAAGAAGTTGGTTCATTCTTTCAATTTCTTTTTCTTTCTTCTCAACAATAGACAAACACATGCAGCCAACACCTTTCGCCCAAGACATAGGCTTTTTCAGGGCAATGTCTCCTGACACGGTTACACAGAAGCAGACATGTCTGTTTTGATACCATTGTCGAACTCAGCTTATTGTTTTAAAAAAAAATACACTGACAATATGGGATAAGGAATTATATGAGGACATTAAGGTATTTGGACACTTGTTGTTGATATTTTGCAACCCTAAGGATTTGTGAATAGCTTGGAATATATTTCCCAAACTTTGGTGCGATGTGACCACGCCTAACAAGCGCAACTGTAGCTATTAGAATCTCATTGCCCTGAAGAAGCCTACGTCTTGGGCGAAACACATTGGCTGTGTGTGTTTGTTGTTGAGAAGAACGAAAAAGAAAGAAAAGAAATTGCAAGAAAGAACCGACATTGCATATTGCAACCAAAAAAAAGTGCTGTGCATACAACTCTGTACTTTATAATTTGCCTCTCATCTTTTGTGTTTTGAGTATTCCAGTAAATAGAGGATTTCTGCGGCTTGGCAGCTCTCCATTGCTATCTAGCCAGATTCTCAAAATGTCAGTTTCTACGGCAAAAAGCGGGCCTTCATATTGGTACAGTGAAAGGATATTAACCTTTTTTTTTAGCATTTTTGTTACCGGACAAACGTTCTTTAAGTTGCCTGTGTTCTAGATTTTTGTGAGGTTTACTCAACAGATTACCCTCCACTCTTTTTTTTTTTTATGATAATCAACTTTGTTTTTTTTAAAACAAATAAATTCATTGGTAGCAGATCAAGCTTTACAATTAAGGAAATTCGTTCACGTACATTCGACAAAAAGTGCAGGCCAGTTGAATTGAATGTGGCAATCTCAAAACACTATAAGCGTACAAGTGCGGTCGGACCTTCACACAGGCAGCATATTGAACCATTTACCCCAGACCTTCTGGAATAGTTCAGGGCATCCCCGCGCCTCGAAGAGAGGCTCTCCCTGTGCTCCACACCAGTCCACTCCCCTCCTCCACCTCCGCACAGTCGGGCCTTAGCCTGAGACCAGACCGCAGCTATATCCCTCTTTGCCACTGCCACCGCTGTCCCCAGGAAGCGCTTGTCAGCCCTGGAGCCATCGAGGCCATCAAACACTCCCAGCAGCAAGCGCTTCGGGTCATGGGGAACCTCCCATCCGAGGGCCCTTGTAAGCTCGGGTTCCTCCCCCCTCCAGAACGGCACCAGGGCCGGGCACTGCCATACCATGTGATAGAAATCTGCTGGGACAGACTCGCAGCGCATGCAGGTTGAGGAGGGTCGCTTACAGGCCTGGAAAAGGCGTGCCGGAGTGAGACGTGTTGCATGGAGGAAGTAAAGTTGGACCAGGCATAACTGGGAGGACGTTGTCAAGGTTTTGGGTGCCATAAGGGCATCTCGCCAATTCGCCTCCTGCAAGGGACCCGCCCAACCCTCCCAACGATCCCGGAGCCGGTCTAGGGACGCAGGACCGTTATTCACCAGCGACCGGTATATTCGAGAGATCCCTCCCTTCCCCAGGTTCCCCATCATCACCTGGGCCTCCAAGGGACTGAATTCCGAGAGAAAGGCGGGGGATGGAATGTGAGTGTGTAGGGCGTGTCTGAGTTGCAAGTACTTATAGAATTGGGAAGGAAGAAGGGCGTGACGTTGCTGTAAGTCCGCAAAGGACCGAATGTTGTCTCCCACCCACAAGTCTCCCAGTAGCGAGATCCCAACTAGGTCCCATCGACGGAAATCCTGCAAGGATGAGACATCTCGCAGCCGTCCACCACTCCACAGCAGCATTTGCCTAGTAAGCCTCCGGTCCCATTGCACATGACGAAGGGCCGTACGCCAAGCCGTGAGCACCGTCCTGGTGACGGGGAAGAGCCCGCGGCACCGGGCTACCATATAGAAATGCCTGGATCTGCGTGAAGTCCATAGCCCTGAGTTCCACCTGGTATGCTGGGTCGGACCAGCCGCCCGCAAACCAGTCGTAAATCACGATGAGTTTCGTGGCCAGGTAGTAGAGGTGGAGATTGGTCACCCCATGCCCTCATCAAAGGGGGGAATACTACAGTGTGCCAGGGACATTCACGGCCTTCCTCCTCCCCACAAGAACCGGGTAAGAACGCCATCCAGCTCCGGGAACCAGCTACCTGGGAGGTGGATGATGACATTTTGCAGAATGTAGAGAAAGCGGGGAAAGATCATCATTTTAAAGGGCGCACTCCTGCCCAGGGGGTTGAGGGGTAGGGTCTGCCATTTCTTAAGGTCTGCCTTCATCCTAGTGACTAGGGGTCACTGGAGCTCCGGCAGGAGGGTAACCCACACTCCCAGGTATTTGAAGGATTGCTTCCGGAGGAGGATAGTCGTCTGCCAGTCAAAGCATGCCCGAGAGGGATGCAATGAGACCAGGGTTGACTTTGCCAGGTTGAGGCGCAGCCCAGAAACCCGCTCGAAGGCACAAAGGGCTTCTAGGCATCTGGGTCCAGAGCAGTCTGGGTCTGCCAGAAAAAGCAAGACATCGTCCGCGTAGAGGGCAATCTTGTCAGTCTGACTCTGGTCCCAGGCCCAGCCTCGGATGAAAGGTCTTGGCGGATGAGCGCCGCCAGGGGCTCCATCGCCAGCACGAATAAGAGCGGGGAGAGTGGGCACCCCTGACGGGTACCCCTCCGGATTTTGAACGCCTCAGAAAGTTTGCCGTTAATGAGGACACGGGCCCTGGGGTTGTTGTAGAGGACTCTGATCAGGCTGCGGAAGGGAAGACCAAAACCCATCAGTGCCAGCACATCCTCAAGGTAGCTCCAATCCACTGTATCAAAGGCTTTTTCAAAGTCGATGAATAGGAGTGCCAGATACGGGGTTAGGTTACGACGGTGTGCCATAACCAGATGGAGGCGACGAATGCAATGATGGGTACCCCTGGCGGGAATGAACCCGCTTTGATCAGGATGGACCAAATCTTGTAGGAGTGGGCGGAGCCACTGGGCTATCGCGGTGGCAAAAATCTTGACCTCTTTATTGATCAATGAGATCGGGCGGTAGTCTGCACAATCCAGGGAGGGCGGTTGCGTTTTGGGGATGACCACGATGGTGGCCACGTCGGTTTCAGGTGGGAAGGACCCCTCTTCCACCACATTAAATAAATCCACTAAATGGGGAACCAAATCATTGCGGAAGGCCTATAGTATTCTTGGGGGTAGCCGTCAGGCCCGAACGTCTTGCCTGGATGCAACATTGTAAAGGGGTGGTCCAAGGTATCAGCGATCTCCTGGGGGAGACACGGCAGTCGAGTACCGGTCTTCAGCAGCAAGTCCGCCAGGGGAGTACATGGAGGGCGAGCGTCATACAGGGTCGCGTAGTAGCCAGCAAAAGTCTGTTTAGTGGCAGCAGATGTCACCTGGTGAACCCCATCATCCGTCCGAATCTCTGGAATGATGTGGTTAACTTTGGGATAGGACACTAGGTTATGGAGAAGCTTGCCGTTTTTATCGCCCCATCCATAAATACACGCCACCGAAGAGCACCAGAGCATTTTAGCGGACTCCAACGAGATCCGGCAAATCTCTTCGCGGACCATTGCAAGTTGTCGAGGAGCCATCGCTATCGTCTGACAGTTGGAGTCTTTCCAACCGCTCCGCCTGCAGCTGTACAAGCTGGGCGGACGGCTCCACACGTTTCGCGGGAACCAGCCCTCTGGCCACACCCCGCACGACCGATTTGCCGGCCTCCCACAGCGTCCCCGGTGAGGGAACAGAGCCTGTATTAGTTGAGAAGTAGTGGAGTAGTTCCTGTCCAAGGACTCCACCAGCGCCAAGTCCTGCAGGAACCACGCGTTTAGCCGCCAAGTCGTCCGTGGGCCAACACTGAGAGAACCAATTCGGAGAAAAATGGGGGATTGGTCGGAGATCCCCCTGGGCAATACAGCAGCCCCAGACATCAGTTGGCAATCCGTTGCGGGCATCAAGATTAGGTCTATACGGGAGTGGGTATGATGAGCCGCCGAGGTGTGGGTGTATTGTTCTTTGCGGGGGTTACACACCCTCCAGACATCACAAAGGCCCAGGACCAATGACCAACCCGCTAGACTCTTCGCGGAGGCAAGATGGTGCACCGACGGAGTGCCCGTCGCGTCACGTGAAGGCTGCAGGACGGCGTTAAAGTGCCCCCCAACAACAGTCAGGCCTTGTGGAAAGGAGGAAATCAGCAGCGTGAGGCGGCGAAGGGTGGAGGCCAGGAGCGCGGGGGAGCATAAGTGGACAGGAGGTTCAGAGGGTGTCCCTCAATCATCCCCAACATGGCCACATATAGGCCCTGTGCATCCGTGTCTGCTCTAGTCAGGGTGAAGGGGACCCCCTTCCTGAGTAAGATGGCCACCCCTCGGGATCCCCGTGCGAAACCAGAGTGCCAGACCCTATCAAACCTGTAGCGGGCTAGGAAATTGCATTGTGAGCCCATGAGGTGCGTCTCCTGGAGAAACAGAATGTCGGGTGTATGGCGGTGGGCAGTGCGGAGGACAGCTGTGCGCTTGATTTGGTCGAGGAAGCCGTTGACGTTCCAGGAGAGGATGTGGAGAGGTCTATTGAGGGTATAGGACATCTAGAGGAGCGATATGTGGAGGGACGGATGCATGCGCAGAACTGTACTCAACCCAAGGGAAACACCCACCTGGGCCCGGGGCCCTGAGATAAAGGAAATGGGTGTAGTGATCTGCTTGTCCTCAGCTGGGACATCTAGGAACGCGCGGCTACCAATGAAAAGAGAACACAGCGGCCCGTAGGTGGCTAAAAACAACAAACTGTTGGGAGACAACGATCTCCCCCCCCCTCCCCTTGCTCCCTAACTCCCCCCACCCTACACTTCTGAAGTGGAAGCATCTGTCGCCCTGAACAAATCCCAACCATCAATTACCCCACACTGAGGTGAACCGCTAATCTAAAACGGTTAGCAAACCCGCAAGTAAGGACATGGCTGAGCTGGACCCCCCTCCATGTATTCAGATGACATGCTAACAGCTTAAAACATGAGATGATAAATTTATAGCCCCTAAGAGTCATCAGTCTCAGGACTACGATGAGGCTCCAGACCCGACCGGACCATTCAGTAGAGCCGGGTCGGCCCCAGCCCATGGGGTTAGGAACAGTCACGTTGCAGGGAGTCCCAAAGGGTGTACTGTGGAGTGTTCATCGCGTGGTACCAGTCACACTCCCTCCTCCTCACCCGATCCACGGACCACAGAGTTCCAGACAGGTCCGAGTCCGACACAGCCCTTAGCAAAGTCGCATTGGGCCCAGGGATGCTGCCCATATCAATCAGAGAAGTAGCCAAGTTGGGGGAGGCGGATCCCTGATTCGGAGTTTGTGCCGGTGAGCGCTGGGACTGCTCAGCCGGTGAGCGGGATACCTCTCCCCGACGGTTGCCCCTCCTCCGGGACCTGGTTCTGCGCCGCTGGGACATGGGCGCGTCTTGTTTCGGCTGTGTCTGGGCCCTCCGAGCAGGAGGGGCCGCCCGCTCCTCCATGAGCCAGGTCCATGCCGCCTGGGGGGGTATCAAAGAAGAAACTCTTATCCTGTAATATCACCTTGAGCCGAGCCGGGAAGAGGAGACCATAGCGAAGGCCCATTGCCCTGAGGTTTTGTTTAACTTCATCGTAGGATCGGCACTGAGTCTGCACCTCCCTGGAGTAGTCCGGAAAGACCATGAATCTGGAGTTCTGGAACTGCAGCGGTCCTAGCGCCCTGGCCGCCCCCAGAGTTGCGTCCCTGTCTCGAAAGTTGAAGATCCTGAGAATAATGGCTGAGTAGGGGCTCCAGGTGGAGGTTTGGGAGGAAGAGAGCGGTGAGCTCGCTCCACCGCAAACCAGGGGGAAAGTTTCTCTTTGGGCATCCAGGAGCAGACCCAGGTCTCTATAAAGGTGTCAGTACGTCCCTTCTCTACTCCTTCCGGAAATCCCAGGAGGCGCAGATTGTTTCTTCGCGCCCTGTTTTCGGCGTCCTCGGCCCTGCGATGCAGCTCAGCGGTCTGTGTCTGAAGACGGCCCATCTGGGACTTGATCCTGGGACGTCATCTTCCACCGTGGAGATGCGGGATTCCGTCTCCGTGATGCGTGCCGTGGCGTTGCGTAGGTCCTGGCAAATTAGGGCCACATCCATCCGCACCTCCCCTATCTTGCTCTCCACAGAGGCCTGTGATGTACTTATCGCTTGTAGGATGGTAGATAGATCCCCCCCGGTGACTCCAGGCGCAGCTGGTGCTCCTCCACCCGTGTCCCGGTCCGATGTAGTGAACTGGTCCATTTTCGTTTGAGTTGGAGGAATGGTGGTCTGGGTGGTGTGGGATCTGCCCATGTCCCTGGAGAAGACGACCAAGCGCTTCTATAGGGGGAGAGGGGGGGAGGCAGGCTGGCAACGCCGCCAAGTCCCCCGCCACCCGATGTAGTGGCCGATCCCTACTCCCACTCACCGACGCCGAAGAACTGAAGCTGCCCTCCACCAGGACTCAATCCACAGAAGGTCAGTCTGCCTCTGCACCCCTGGCCGTGCACCCGCCAGTCCACCTCACCTCCCAGTCACGTCGTTGGGCAGGCCTCGGAAGGGCCACAGACGTCTTCAGCACTCACAGACCATTCCCAACGAGGGGCTTATCATTGTCCGTAGGGCAGTCGGCTCGCGAGGCCTCAGAGGCAGCAGAGGGGGGTCACCACATCCAGGACGTCCAGGGAAGCAACCAAGGAGGTAGAAACTTCCAGCATGGCGAGATCACGTCCTCCTCAGGGTCCGCAAAGTAAGAGAGTCAGGAGAGCAGGCAGGTCGAGGGGGGCAAGCGATGGGCGGTGTTTGATCACTTGTTCAGTGCCTGTGAGGGTATCAAGCTAGGTAGATCTCTGCACAAGTAAACTCCTGTCTTTAAGCTGCAGAGAGACTGCATTGTAGTAACACTACTTTTTCTTGCAGATAAACGCCGTTATGAGTTTGTTGGGAAGGTTGCTCTCAATTATTTCAGAGCTTACTCGCCTTAGGGAGTTGCTGCTTCCTCTGCTCTGTTGAGAGTGGTACCTGTTTCTTTCTGAAGGATGGTCTTTCCACCTCCCTTCTGTCAGAATGGTTGTTCGTGTTAACTCTTCCATCTGTTGCATTCTGACCTCGATATTGGTGTGGTGATCTGATCGGCAGTGATATCACTGATGCACATGTGCTTTATATAGAATAGAGTGACATAATAGAAGTCCAAAAATCCAGATCAAGTCCGCGCCTAGAAGGGAGTTTCACGTAAATAATGTAGGAGGGCTGGACCAATAATCAGATAGAACATCACCAAAAGTAAATAATGTGTTCGTCAGTCTGCCACCAAGCATTCAGGCAAAACAATCCTAGGCCCAAATGTTAAGTTTCTCGGTACTGGGGCAGATTGACCACACTGTAAATTTGTATGTGAATGTACCATTACCATGCAGTGAATCTGGCTCACTACCAGCCAATACAAGGTAAACACCATAGAATGGGAGCGTTAGTGCTATTTTTCTAATCAATAATAGAACACACTGCTTTGAGCAGGTGGTAAATTTATACGGGGACCACTGGGTGGGGTAGATGGTGAGATAAAGACTTGGGGACAGGAGGGATGAGAAGGCGAACACTTTGTTTTTGGCAGCGGGAGGGTTGTATGCTCTCCCCATCACTAAAAACCATGGGGAATGAGGCTTGGCTGAAGCTGCTGGATCGGTCTGAAGTTTCCCCACACAAAAGGATTGCACTGTAAAATCTGGTCTGTTTTTCTAAACCCAGAAAAAACGGGCGTGGAAAAAAGAATGCACATGAATTGGGCAAAGCATAATTCTATGAGGTAATTCCACTCTGCCTGCCTCGCAGTGAGGCTCATATTGTTCCCCCAACCAATGACTAGTCCGGCTTTGTGCAAGCATGTATGTTCCTGACATCATTTGTACAGGGGTCAGGCAGAAGAAGAGCCTGAGTACAGGGAAATAGAATGTGTACTGAGGTTTCTTGGATGCCATATCAGCCAAATGTCACTCGATCTCAGTGAGGATGCAGCCTGCCAGTGGAGGCTCCTACCGTCCTCAGTGGAGTGTGGTAAATACATTTTACCTAATCATTTTTTCCATATAATTATCAATACAAGACAGCTCATTCAAATGAGAGGCAGAGTCCGTGGAATCTGAGTCATACGGGCTTTAATGGAATAATCCTCGAGGATGGAGCATCATGTTCCATCACCTCTAAAGTTCAGGAAGGGACATTCTCACTTTTTATTAACAGTACACAATATATATATAGTAAAACAGTATGCATGGCAGTGAATACAGTAGGCGTAACAGGTGAAAAGAGGTGATAAGAACACATGTGCATAACAGGAGGCGCGTAAGAAGGCGTATACATGGGCGTGCACTAGACATGTCAGAGAAACGTCACATGAAACGTCACAAGTGGGTGGATGCATAGAGAAAGTTGCAGAATCAGCAGAAACGTCTAACCTATATGCGCGCGCAGCTGAGCATGACGTGTAACCGGGGAGAACTGGGGGCTTTGACTTTTGCACGAGTAGAGGAGACTGGTGTCTGGGGTGTCAAAACGACCTGTACCTATAGCATATCTGATATCGTATGTTTTGAGGATGTAGTGTCTGGAGTAAAAGGTCTCTTGGGCAAGGGCCGTTCAACACTAAATGGGAGTGCGTGCAAAGGGATCTTCATGTAGAGTGCGTGGGCCATGGGCCTACCATGGTAATAGGAGCAGTAAATTACTTGCATGGAGACAGGAAGGCAGGGCCCTTTGCTCTGCAGCCGGGAATATGTTTACCTATTTCACTAGACTGGAATGTGTTTTCGAGGAGGCTGGACAGATAACTTGTAGGTAAAACATCATCTTGGCAAGCGAACCAGGCCGAGCCGGGCACCGCTCGTCTGAGGCAGGAAGTAAGACAAGGGTCAGGGATGCATACAGCTTTCAGAGACAGGAGAGATGAGACTCGGGGCCTCGTTTAAGGGCCTAACTCGACTGGGCCAGAAAACGTGGACGAAAGCGTGAAAGTGTACCATGTAAAGACGTTGGCACCGTAGGTCTAGAAACCTAATTAACAGGATATTTATGCATGGCTGGATAGCTGACATGTTAACGTTGGACGCAAATGTATTTGCGTCTCTCTAGCATGAACAGAAAAGAAGTTACACGACATACAAGGAACATGGGTGCATGGATAGGGTGCGGGTAGGGGGACACTTTGGCTACATGAAAATTTCTATTACCTCATTCCCTCCTTGGCCCCTACTTCACCCTTTAGGATATATCTATATTCATGAGACCATCTATCTGTTCATATAACATCATTTGTTCATCTTTTATCATTCGGGAACGGGAACTTGAACCTGGAATACAGGCTGTGGTGCACAAGCCGCAAAGCGCTGACCCACATTGCAGACAGAGACAACAACTGAATACTATAACCAATATTATACCTAGGAATGATAGCAATTTCCATCCCCAAGCAGATATCACACTCCAGAGCCAACCGGACCAAGTCCAGGTGTCTGGATTCTGGTGAATCAGGTGAGCTATTTCATGAAGCCTAGTAATAGCCTTATACACGGATGGCGCGTTATTTGGAATAAAAACACAACAACTGGATCCGATGACTCTACAAGACCCGCCCCTATCGGCCAGGATGACGTCAAGGACAAGGCGATTTTGAAGAACTACGAGTCTCATAGCAGATTGTTCTTCAGTTAGGTTACCTAAAGCAGAAGTAGTTTCATTCACTACCGTTTCAAGTGTGTTCGTTAACCTGCGTATTAATTTACTGTTCTGGACAGGACCTATGAACCAGAAATAACCTTTAACATAATCCCATGGAGAACCAGAAACATCAATAACAGGAGGTAGTTCTCTTCTACGTCTAAATTTCACAAGCCGTGAATTTCGATGATAATCAGGCGGGGCTAGGAAAACAGGTGGCAGGAGGAACGCAATATAACACGTCCCATCCCAATCAGGGGGCAGATGAACATAAGCTGTATGTCCACAAATAAAATAAGAATGGCGTGAGGCTTTGAAAGTAGACTTTCCTTTGTCGCTGAATACGACCACAGTATTACAATCACTGTGTCCCAGATGTACTGAACCATTCTTTCTGACGCATAATTCACCTTTCGCTGGTAAAACTGAAATAGACGGCAATTCTGAATTAGTCTCAGACTGCACATTCAGGATCATGAGGTTAAGTGTAAAATTACCTAATCCATACACTTCATTTTCTAGATCGGTCCCTGTCCTTTGGGGAAGACCTTCTTGGTCTGGGAAACATATTTTATTCATGACTGTATTCAGGTTCCCCCATATCCAATCACCTTGTGAAACCTTGGACTTACTGTCTAGGGAAGACATTAAAGCAAACCATGCACCACATGAACCATTATGTGTGAACGGGTAAGGAAAGAGAGGCAGAGCTCCCTTGTATTTCTGGTAAGGTGGGAATCGGCCACATACCCAGCAATTAGTGGTATTGCTGGTCTGATGAGTATGATGTAACATACGAATGAATGTATTGTTGCGCATTGCTAATCGATAGGAGAGTTCATGGGGAGGCAGGTCGCTGAAAGTGTGCTCCACAGTGTCATTAAAGGAAGCATGTATATATGGATCAAGAGGGAAAAAGACATGTAACATTAAACTTATGCATAGTATCGTAAGACTCAGAAGAAACATAGAGAATAAGGCGATTATGCATCCGCTGTGCAAAACTTTACAGTGCTTTTTTCTTTTCTCGTTACGCCTATCTCTCTGACTACTTGGGTCTATCTTGTTCATGTCAGAAACCTGTCTAACCGCTTCACCCGAGGGGGACTTAAACAATTAAACGCTGTCTGACTTACTAGACCTCAGCTTTAAACGATACTCCTCTTGGGGAGTTTTCTCTAGCAGGGGAAGTTTAGAGTCAATGTCCGGGAGGGGGAAGTCCTTAATCACAGTATCTGGACACAGTCCATGAATCTTCTTGATGTGGCTGGAATGCACCCAGCCCTTTCTTCCTTCCAGCTTGACTGCAGTCCTCGTCGTCATCAAAACCAACTTAGGCTGTCTCCACCTCGGCTCCAGCGGACTTTTCCTATCGAAATTTCTCACAAGGACGTGCTCGCCGGGGACCACTTCATGCGGTTTCACTTGGGTGTTGTCTGGAAAGGCGGCGGCGACCTGTGAACGACAAGATTGTAGTGCAGACATCAAGGAGGTCAAGTAATCTGTCAGCATAGAACTGTCAACATCTGTGATTTTCTTTGGCATAGGCGTACCCCACATATTGGGAGGCCGCCCAAAAATTATTTTATAGGGAGACAATCCTGTCCTAGAATGGGCTACCATACGCATATAAAAGAGTGCAACTGGCAATGCTACGATCCAATCTACACCTTTCTCTGCACATATTTTGGCCAATCATGTTTTCAGGGTCTGATTATGTCTCTCTACGAGACCAGCTGCTTCAGGATGTTGTACGCAGTGGAACTTCCACTGGTAACCTAACAGGAGTGAAACCTGCTTCATGAGCTCGGACGAGAATGGCTGTCCATTATCTGAGTACACGACACGGGGCAGGCCGTATCGCGGGAAAAATTCACGAACCAACTGCTTGGCAGTGGTCACGGCAGTGTAATCTGGGACTGGATATGCTTCTGTCCATCGGGAAAGGGCACATACAACTACAAGGACATATTTAAAACCTCTACATCTGTCCATCTGGATATAATCCATCTGGAGGACTTCAAAAGAGTGATCGGGAGGGTGGAATCCACCTTGTTCCACGGGAACACCTTTGCCTGGATTGAACTGACAACAGATCATGCAAGTACGCACTTTCTGTTTTGCTGCTGCTCGTAAATGTTTGTTGAACCAGAGGTTTTGAATGCTGTCTAACATAGCTTTTTCTCCTAAGTGTGCTGGACTATGTGCTGTGTTAATAATAACTTGAACCATAGAGTCGGGGAGGAACCATGTGGCTCTTCCCTTCGTCATCCGTCCTTGATCTGTGTGGATCCCTCCTTGTTCAGTCCATTTCTTTATTTCATCGGGAGTAGCATGTGTCTGTATGTCGAGCACATCTAGAATGGGATCCTTCACTGTCATACAATGTGTCTGTGTTAGTACTACAGTCTTTGTCATGTCCGTTGGGATGTCTGTCTGAGCTGTGAGTTTGGCTGTTCGGTCTGCTAGGTCGTTACCCTGAGAAATAGTGTCGGTGACTTTTGTATGTGCTTTGCATTTCATAACGGCTATGGCTGTAGGCAAGTGTATTGCTTCTAACAGAGCTTGAATAAGGGGACCATGTTGAATCTTGGTACCGTGAGAAGTTAAAAAACCTCTTTCTTCCCAAAGAACACCGAAGTCGTGAACGACTCCGAATGCATACTGCGAATCTGTGTATATGTTTACTTTCTTGTTCTTGGCTAGTATACAGGCTTGGGTCAGAGCGATGAGCTCTGCTGCTTGGGCAGACAGTGTGTCAATGCGATGTGTTTCTAAGACTTCAGTTTCAGTGGTCACTGCATATGCGGCCACTAACTCTCCTGTACTTGTTCTCATACATGAACATCCACGTAAAGTGTCAGGTCGGGATCGGGTAATGCAATGTCTGTCAAGTCTTGTCTGGGCTTCGTTACTGTATTGATGACTTCTACACAGTCATGTGGTGTCGGGTCAATTGTGCTCGAGGGTAACAATGTGGCAGGATTTAGTATGTTACAGCGTCTGATTTCTATGTGTGGCTGAAACAATGTCAATTCGTATCCAGTCAGTCTTGCTATGGTCAGATGCTGAGTCTGAGTCGGTTCAAAAGAACTTCCACGGAATGTGGAACTTGTACTGTCAGGGGATGTCCTAACACTATTGAATCGCTTTGTCTGATTGCTAGAGCTGTTGCTGCAACTGATTTGAGGCATGCAGGCAGAGCATGGGCTACTGGATCCAGTGTACTTGAAAAATAAGCACAAGGCTTATGGTGTCCTGCTTGATCTTGTGTGAGAACAGATAATGCTGTGCCATCGCGTTCTGTAACAAAAAGTGTAAAAGGCTTGCTGTAACATGGTGTCGCTAAGACAGGTGCTTGACATAAGGCTTTCTTTAATTCGTCAAAAGCTTGTGTGTGTTCCTGAGTCCAAGGGAGGACAGTCGAAGTCGCTGCCTCCTGTGTTGTTAACTGTATGAGTGGTTTAGCTAGAAATGCATACTGGGGAATCCATTGTCTGCAGTACGAGGTGAGGCCAATGAAGGCCCGTACCTCCTTTTGTGTCTTGGGTTGTGGCACATGTGCAATTAACTGGATACTTTCTGGTGTCAGTTGTCTCCCCCATTTGGACAGCAAGTGCCCAAGGTATACCACTTGCTGGGCACAGAATTGTAGCTTCGAAGGGGACACTTTGTGCCCCTTTTCGGCCAAGAAACATAGGACAATCAGTGACGCGTGCTCGCAATCACGTTCGGTCCGTGCAGTTATCAATAAGTCGTCTACATATTGGAGCAGAGCAGTGTCAGCAGGCATGTGGATACTGTCTAGTTGTCTTTTCAGGGCTTGACTGTAAATACTGGGACTTTCCGTGAACCCTTGAAGTGCACGTGCAAATTTAAAACTTCGGCCATTTAATGAGAATCCGAACAAAAATTGGCTTTCCGGATGAATGGGGACACTAAAGAAGGCGTTCTTAAGATCAATTACAGTAAAGAACGCTGCTTCGGAATCAATGGCAGTCAACAAAGAGGATATGTCTGGCACTACTGGGTACTGGGGAACGATGCATTTATTTAGCTTGCGGAGATCGATCACCAGTCTGTAGACTGGAGGTGCATTTGGGTCTGTTCGTTTAAGAATCGGGATGATTGGGGAATTACATACATTGGAGTCAGTTTCTATAACTACTCCTTGAGCAATCAATTCGTCTATGATTTTCAATAAGGCCACTACAGCCTCGGGGGGCAATTTGTATTGTCGGATTCGGGGCAGTACAACACCTTGCTTGAGAGTGACCCGATAAGGTGTGATGTGCATACATCCTACATCAGTTGGACCTTTTGCCCATAAATGTGCTGGTACATTTTTCAATCTTGGATCAAAATCACGTAACACATAGTGACCCTTAAAGTCACGTAAAAACAATCTCACTCCTTCCGGAGAACAACACATGACAGCCCCTAAAGCTTTCAACGTTTTAATACCAAGCAGATTTTCAGGACATGCTTTCGTAAGTAACAGGTCAGTAGTTCGGGACAATGGACCAACTTCAAGAGAAACTGGCTTTGATACTTCATTAACAATAGGCTTTCCTGAAAAACCCAGGGAAACATTCTGTGAGCCTGAGAGGGGTGCCCCTGGAACTTCGTCATGACTGATGGTCGTTCTACTTGCCCCTGTGTCAATCAAACATTTTCTGTCTTTCCCTAATACCTGACTATGTACATAGAGACCATCTTGATCTACAGGAACCTCAATAAGAGGCAAGCCAACCTCCCTCTCTAGGCTGTTTCATGTGTACTGCTGGTAATCGGGGTAATCTGACTGTGCATACTGATACATTTGTTGCGTGACATGTTGAGTGGCAGCAATAGGCTGTGGTTGCGGTTGGGGTTGGGATACAGTTACTGTCTATGAAACTTGCTGTGGTGGCTGTTGTGTATTCTGTGCAACATGCTGTGGGACGTGTTCCTGTCTAAGAGGACGCGGTCTCTCTTTTGTTTTACCGGTAGCAATATTGTGCTTCAAAACCAAACATTCATTAATATAGTGACCTGGCTGTTTGCAGTAATTGCAATTCCCTTTAACGGGAGATGCAGACTGACCTGGAGGTGCTGTACCCTTTCTTTGACCGTCTGCTGGAACAGTCTGGGCTACTAGTACTTTCATTTTCGTGTCTTTCATACGTCTCTGTTCATGTTCCTCTCTAATTCGGTTCTGGTGGTACTGTAACATTTGTAACATTTGGGAAGGTGTATTTGCTTGCCATGTACTTTCGACTTTCAGGACTCTATTCTTAACCTGGGGTAAGGAATTCTCAACTAATTTGGTCACAAAAAGATGTGGATATGACTCGCTACTTGTTTTCAGGCCACTATTAATAATAAAACATTTCTCGAATCTCGAATAAAAATCACTAGTGTCTTCGTCTTGTTTCTGTTTGCAGGCTGAGATTGCATCCCAGTCTTCCTTTTTGGTTGTCAATAACCTCGGCAAAACCTGTACTAATAATCCTGGTAATTCTTTGGTTTTCTCCCCAAGACCTAAACCTGGGGTACGTCCCGTTTCTTCGTCTTCTAATTCAGTCCAGTTAATCTTTTTATCTCCCACCTCCCATTCTTTTTCTTTGAGTTTCTCGTAAATACCTGCCGGTAATAATACTTTTAACATTTTCATAATATCGGGATATGTGTAATCTCCCATGAGTAACATGTCTTTTAATTCACGGTGGAACCCTGCTGGATCTTTATCATGACAGGGCACTATTTTCTTCATTCCCAATAATTCCATTTTACTTAAGGGCGTGTATACAAATACGCGTTGAAGCGCACCCCCTGGAGTCTGTACGGGATGAACTTCTCGTAAGGGATTCTGTCTGTCTATGTGAAAAGGATGGTTTACTGGAGGTGGAACGGGAACAAAATGTGGAGTTAAAAATGTTCTGTATTTATGACGTTGTTCAAGAATCACATTAATCAAATCGGTACCTAGGCCTCTCCATCTATTCATGAGTAATTCATCCAATATATTGTATAGGGGACCTGGATCAGAATGCTGACTCTCATATAGCATAATGATATGCTGGATCATGTATATACCAGTTACACGTTGTTCAGTTGGAGTAAGACTCAAAAATGTTTGCGCTACTGAATCATCCTTATATACACTACTATTATCAGCCCACTGTACTGCGGACCGTGCTAGTTCTTGTTCACGCATTGTACTAAGTTCGTTGTAACCCATTCTGTCTTTTAGGATTTTGTCAGTGGCTTGGAACAAATGTTCAAGAGAACATTGCTCTGGTATCGGGGAAAGGAAACGTTTCTTGTTTTCTAGACGAATGGATCTGTCAAAAGGTCTATCCATGGAATACTGTTAAGGGAGTTTCACTCTACCTACGTACGCTAGCCTGTCTGGATTCTCTACTGGAGTCTCTATTTTTTCCTCCTCCGAGGATTCATTCTTGTCTGACTCGGCTTCCTGTTCAGCCTTCTGTCTGTTATGTATTGCTACTATTTCTTTACGGATCTTTCTTGTCATGGCATCTATACAATTTTGTTTATCATGTTTACAATCTGCAATATTTTGACTCCATTTAGTCAGTACATCCATCTCTTCTTGAACTACACCTGGACGATCTTGTTCCCTTATCAAACCATTAATTAAGAATCTTAATATTAACCCTTGTGTCTCAACTTTCTGATATGCCATGGCCTCACGAATACATTCTGGTCTCTCCCCAGTTCTAATAAAATGATATATTTTGTCTAGATGGTCTGGCATTTCTGGTAATGTCAACAAATAACCTGTGACACGTCGTAAACGTAACGAGGATAACATCATGTCTCCTTTCTTGCCGGGTACTGGATCATATCTACAATCTGTAATATACTGTTTAAGCTTTTCATATGGCATCGCTTTAGGAGTACGCTGCATTGCTAAGTCTCTGATTGTCATTCGTTGTAATTGTGGCAGGTGTGAGGGTGGCCTCCTGCGGCACCTCCTGAAGCAGAAGCGTGGGCATGACCTGACGTCATGGCGGGTGGAAAAGGTACATGTGATGGGGTTGGACTCTGGGTTGCATCTGTCGAAAAAGGATTGTGAGGACCAATAGTAGGGGGGCCAGTAGCAGCAACAGAAGGGGAAGTGACAACAGGCTCGGGAAGCGAGTCTTGGCGTGGAGAGGTCGTGGCTTGAACAGCCGGGACAGGCTGCTGTGCATTATTAACGGGTGGTACGGGTACATTGGTATATGCTGGAGCTACATCATCCAAATAGGAAGAAAGGAAAATATCTGCTGCGGTTTGTTTGTGACGGAGTTTAGTCGGAACCAATGGTGGTGGCAAGTTACGTGGTACTTCCGGGGTGGCCTTGGGCAGGCCCTCGGCCAAAACTGGATACAGTCCTGTAATAAGTGCATTTCTCTGTCTGTCCTGTTGTTCTATTCTGACTCGTTCTCCTTCTTCTAGTAACTCTTTCTCTCTGGCTTTTTCGGATTCTTCTCTACTTCTTTCGGCTTTTCTGATTTCCTTTTCATTTCGTCTATGAGCTTCTTTACGCCATAATTCTATGGCATCTTTCTGGGATTGTCTGGCTTTCTTTTTCCAAAGTGCTTCTTCTACTCTCATGATGCAGTCTGCATCCCATGTCCCTGAGACAGGCCATCTATACTTTTCTTCCAGACCCTTGGTGTAGTCTGCCCATAATTCTAGGTACAGTATGGCATCTAAGCCATGCTTATTATACATAAAATGACCAGGGGTGTCCCTAGGCGGGACCGGAACCGATTCTTCTAATATCCCTTTCCTAGTACTTATCTGACGTAATTTTGAGAACAGCGGCATGGTCGGATTACTTTAAACGTGAACACAGTAAAACACAGTAATGAATAGCAAAACAGTCATTCATACCACAACATTAAAACACATTAAAAACATGTTACCTGATACATAGAGAACACATAAAAGCGAGACTGAAAACTCGAGTTGCAACACTAGAATACTGAATCACTGGATTACTAGATGCACTGCTATAACAGTACAGACCGGTCCCATAAAGAGACACGTCGGACCGTATCCACCTAAGTGAACACGTACGGACCAGGTCTGTGTACCCAGACCTGTCTTGACCGGGAACAAATTAATGAACCCGTCTAGATGCGTTCCCAATAACGGTACTCACCGGGAAGCAGAAACTGAAGGCCTCGGAAACTGGACTGGACTGGACTGCGTCAGGTGACGATTCTCCTACGCATGCGCTTCGGAACAGGTGGGCCTCTGGACACCTCGGACTTTGCTCTCTCGGCTAGGGACTCTGGTCGGGATCCTCCGCATTCCTCACCGCCTCGTCTGGACGCCGGACCGCAGTCTCCGTCTCCCTCTTGGCCCCGAGGGAAGATAGCAGGAAAACGTGCACGGTTTCCGTCGGGGCTGTAGAAGGGGTCAAAGGCCGCGTGACTTCACCGGCGAGTGGGGAAGGGGGGGTCCCTGTTCGGGCGCCAAATTATGTGGTAAATAAATTTTACCTAATAATTTTTTCCATATAATTATCAATACAAGACAGCTCATTCAAATGAGAGGCAGAGTCCGTGGAATCTGAGTCATACTGGCTTTAATGGAATAATCCTCGAGGATGGAGCATCATGTTCCATCACCTCTAAAGTTCAGGAAGGGACATTCTCACTTTTTATTAACAGTACACAATATATATAGTAAAACAGTATGCATGGCAGTGAATACAGTAGGCGTAACAGGTGAAAAGAGGTGATAAGAACACATGTGCGTAACAGGAGGCGCGTAAGAAGGCGTACACATGGGCGTGCACTAGACATGTCAGAGAAACGTCACATGAAACGTCACAAGTGGGTGGATGCATAGAGAAAGTTGCAGAATCAGCAGAAACTTCTAACCTATATGCGCGCGCAGCTGAGCATGACGTGTAACCGGGGAGAACTGGGGGCTTTGACTTTTGCACGAGTAGAGGAGACTGGTGTCTGGGGTGTCAAAACGACCTGTACCTATAGAATATCTGATATCGTATGTTTTGAGGATGTAGTGTCTGGAGTAAAAGGTCTCTTGGGCAAGGGCCGTTCAACACTAAATGCGAGTGCGTGCAAAGGGATCTTCATGTAGAGTGCGGGGGCCATGGGCCTACCATGGTAACAGGAGCAGTAAATTACTTGCATGGAGACAGGAAGGCAGGGCCCTTTGCTCTGCAGCCGGGAATATGTTTACCTATTTCACTAGACTGGAATGTGTTTTCGAGGAGGCTGGACAGATAACTTGTAGGTAAAACATCATCTTGGCAAGCGAACCAGGCCGAGCCGGGCACCGCTCGTCTGAGGCAGGAAGTAAGACAAGGGACAGGGATGCATACAGCTTTCAGAGACAGGAGAGATGAGACTCGGGGCCTCGTTTAAGGGCCTAACTCGACTGGGCCAGAAAACGTGGACGAAAGCGTGAAAGTGTACCATGTAAAGACGTTGGCACAGTAGGTCTAGAAACCTAATTAACAGGATATTTATGCATGGCTGGATAGCTGACATGTTAACGTTGGACGCAAATGTATTTGCGTCTCTCTAGCATGAACAGAAAAGAAGTTACACGACATACAAGGAACATGGGTGCATGGATAGGGTGCGGGTAGGGGGACACTTTGGCTACATGAAAATTTCTATTACCTCAGGAGGACACCGACCGTCATGATTCGAAGACCCCTACCGTCCTCAGTGGAGTACACCTACCGTCCCCCACCTGGCCTGCACCTAGAACATACTAAATCTGTCCATATCGGGAGTCAAGCTGCAGTGAAGTCTAAATCGGCGACCCAGCGAAAGCCTGAGCTAGCAGTTAACGACAAGAACATTGGTAGACATTGGAGGGGTGCCTACAAATTCAAGACTGTCCAGAGTAGACCAGTAAAGTAGGCTTGTGGCCGGTAGGTGCCTGCCATGTTCATCAATGTATATATGGTGTGTTCTACTGGAGAAGTCGATCTAAAGATGATCGCTGCCCCTCTTCGCCCCATGGTGAACCCTGTGTGAAGCACCCTCAAACACCCCCACTGGCCACGTCAGCCAGCGTCTCCGCTCCACAGCCCGCTGCTGGTGCTGCGAGCTCCAGTCCTGCTCCACTGTCCATGCTCCATGCGTCTGCGGTCTCAATCTCTAGGGCGGCTACTGTGCATCCGGGACCACTGGCTGACAACTATCGCCAGCACCTCTTCTCTGGAAGAAAAACACAAAAGTGTTGTATGGAAACCTTGCTTTAATCTCACACTGAGAATTTACTTAAGGCTGCAATCAAACAAACTTGCTCCAGCTCCTTTAAAAACAGTCCAGCCTTAACCAGCCCTGCTGGTTCACTCGAAACTGGAACACAAACAACAGACTAGTTTCAGCATTTTGGGTCTCGTCAGTGAGGTGCACTTCAGTCCAAAGGCACGGTGAGGGTGGCATGCAAATCATTCTTGAGAGATCCATGGATGCAAAAAAAAACAACATGTGGAATGCTTGAGTTAATTTCTACAACTGGCCCCTTTTCAGAGCATCTTGTGTTTTGTTTTTTTTGTCTGTTCTGCCACTTTAAACTGAGATCCGCCAGATGAAAATTGTACTCCAGTAGGAACTGTGCAGCCTGAAGTGCCAAGTCAGGCGGCCGCAGACCAGATTTTAGGTCGAGCCTATAGCGGCAGCGTGCATGCGCTGCTCGCTTTGCAAGGCGTGCAGTTATCTAGTATGGAGTGGAAGCTCTGTGGAAGCTCCGCCCATTCTCCACCCTTGACTTTAATTGGCTCTTGTCATTATCTTTCTTATGTGCTGCTGACTGATTGATTATGAGGCGTGTTAGTCTTTCCTTATTATGGCCATGTTGTCATTTGTATACTTCCACAGATAAAGGCCCCATTCTTGGAGTGTTGCACGGTATGTTTTGTTTAGATTGTGAGCACTATTTACTTCCCGTGACTCCCCTCCCGCTCGCTGCACTCCTGTGCCCGCACTTACGTTTGCAATGCAATTGGTCTCGCGTAAATGCGAGTCCTATTGCAATGCAATGCTTGTGTGGCGAAGCTACCGCGTTTGTGTGTGACATGAATGCATTTGGGTGCATACCACCTCCTTTACACAGGAGCAGTGCACGATCGGACACACTCCACCATATCCCGCATGTGAAGCTTGTTCCATGAATACTGCGTGTGGCTGTATGCACAATTTTGTTTTTGCTGCTGCACCCATAACCCGTGCATATGCTGCTGCATTTGCGGTCTTCAGTGGCATGAGCATGCATAATAAACTGTTGTAGGTAATACAATAGAGAATATCCCCTCCAACTATTTGCATAAGTACTGAGTAAAATAAAAAATACCTTACTGTTACCGACTCCTTTAAATTGAAATATTATGGGGCCGAGCGCGAGAAGACACACAGCTCTGGAAGTTACTTCAACTACATGGGTGATGCAATTCTCCGCAGTCTTCCTGTTTTGAGACCTTTCACAGACCAGTTCTGAATGTCCATGCGGAAGTGTTTATCTGAGATTGACTGCTCCACATGCCTCGTGTGTGGGTAACGTGAGCCACTCAATTCAGCACACCTCTTACTTCCACTAGTAGCTTTAGCTACACTGTATGTCACTCCCCCTTTGCAACGGATGTTGAGTTACACTCCCGCTGCGGGTAACTTTTAACATGTATTTATTTTGTAAATTGATGTTATGCTTCTGTTACAGGCCGTCGGGTCAGTACGCGTTAGGAAATCAGTGTCAGATATTACTTAAGGTAGCCTTAGGTTTTGCCACCTAAACTGCAGGAAAAATGTAAAGTTTATTTATGGCCATATTTTGTAACGTCACTGGGTCCTAATATTTGTCCTTGAGGCGGTCAATTCATACAATGCAAATTGGTTTTGTATTAACAAAGTTGTCAACGCTCAACTTAAAATGTTGTTTTTGTACTTGCTGTGTCCCTAAGCCTCAAGTATAGAAATACTGGTTTGTAGGACATGTACATTCTAAGTAGTGTTGGTGACGCCTGCCTATTCAGGAGCTTACCTGATTAGTAATTGTAACCAGGGCTCCTAACATGTTCCCCCACCCTCATCACCAAGTCTGGTTTTCATATATTGTGGGATGGTCCTATTGCAGGTAACTCAATGTGCCTTAGAGGGGCTCTTCGCATGACTTGCCATCACTCGAGGGATCTGCCATTAAAAGTCAAAGAGATACCCATGGTAAACTATCTTGGGTCATTTGAAAGAAAGTAAACTAGCCT
This sequence comes from Lissotriton vulgaris, assembly GCF_964263255.1. Taxonomy (NCBI): domain Eukaryota; kingdom Metazoa; phylum Chordata; class Amphibia; order Caudata; family Salamandridae; genus Lissotriton; species Lissotriton vulgaris. The sequence continues at coordinate 1,714,082,062 of NC_141694.1, read as the reverse complement.
TAAAGCCAGTTTTTTACAGATAACATTGCAAACATATTTAGTAAATAGCGTTGACTGAGGCTTTACCTTCCAATGGTGCTCAAGGGAGCAACCTACTTAAGTCAAAGGTATTAAGCAATGTGCTTTAACAAAGGTTTAGCAACAAAGGTGAATGCAACATTTTTGCGCATTTTGCATTTCTTGCTTAAATGCACACAGGCCAATCGACTGCAGAAGAGGAATAAGTAACAGAAAAGGTAACTGCAATCGCTCTTCACTATTTGTTTTTATAGTGCCACTCATAGGATTGGCATGGTTGTCCAGTTCAACTGAAAGATAAAAATGCAAATAGGTTTACTGTATATTCAGTGGGGAACTTGTTTTTGCCCAGTCGTAGTGGCCTGCCCCACACGGCACCGAGGCGAGCCAGGATGTTGGCACTTAATTCATCCAGTAAAGTGCCATTTCTTCAATCCAGTTAGACGTGCTATGCACTCGATCCCTGATCTTTAGATTATGGGCTGCTGGTTTTAATAATTGTATCTTCTATACATCTAATCCACATGCTACTTTCGGTTCTATGATGAGTTATATAGACAAGCATATTGCTGACTGTATGTTGATTCCATCTTCAATCTGAGAACAGAAGTGAAATGGTGGTCGAGCCCCAGAAAAGGGTGTCATAACGTGAAGTTTCTAAATACTTATAAGGTCCCAAAGGCGAGACCGATTGCTTTGCAAATGCTTGTTGAGATGAGGGGTAGCTTGAGTCCGATGGCACAGTGTCCACGTGACCCACATCCAGAGGCAGGTTCCATGAGGCCGTAAAGTAGCGGGCATCCCTGGATTAAGCTGGAAAAATAGTCAGAATCCACAGGCAGGCAGCAGATGTTTCACTACTCTTGGGGATGGACGAACAGTGTTACAAAATTGTGAAATGGAATAAACTGCTTTTAGGCAGAAGTGAAAGTGTGTGACATTTCATATATCCGCACCACGAGCCACTTTCTGTGATATTCACAGAAGGCATAGCTGCCACTACCAGGTGATGCTTTCACAGCATAGAATGTGATGCTGAGGAGACAATGTTGTGGGTGTCCATCCCCGGGATCATGTTAGAGGATTGTCATGTGTCCTACCCTGGACTCGCTCCCTGGGAGCATTTATCTTGTTTCCTCTTATACACTCACACTGAAATAACAAGCATTTGCAATGCAATAGGTCTCGCATTAGGACAGTTTGAGCTATTGGTATTGTAAGTGGTATATTTTTTATTTATGTGTTGGTTTCGAAAATAGCGAAATTAATAGCTTTGTCATTTACAATTCCAATAGTTTTAACTTTCGCAAATGTGACACCTATAGCATTTGTAATGCAATATGTGTTGTATTTACGTAACTTAGATGTATTGATATTAGGGGGGCGGAGCTAGCCGGCAAGCGAAATGGCTGCCTAGTTCCACAGCTCCGCCGTGCACTGCCCTAAATATCCTTGAAGATCCTTCTTGTGCAGTGTAATCTCGCCGAGTCTAGGCCCCAGCCAACCCCCTGACCAGCGGCGATTCGGCGGTAGCTCCGGCGGCGCTGGGGATCGAGAGGCGCGGCCGGGCGAGACGGAGCCCGCATCACCGAGGGTCTAGGCCGCAAGCAGCGGGCTCAGGGAGCTCGTCATCTGGCTGGCGTCACGCGACGTGCATCCGCGGACTACGCCTGTTGCCGGTCCGGTGCCCCTCCCCCTCGCGCATCCGAGGTGAGCATACCGGTCCGCTACCCTCTGCCACGGCTCCGGCGGCTAGACCCTCCACAGCGGGACCCCTAGAAACTGCCTCCAAGCCGCTGACCGACACGGGGAGACCGAGAGGCGCGGAGCCACTGGTGCCCCCTGGAAGACTTGTTGTGAGGCGTCCCCCGCCAAGGATTGTGTTGGGGACCGTGTCGAGGGTCACTGTCAAGGCGGACCCGTGGGGCGAGGAGACCGGCCCCATGGACCAGGCCACGCCATTTCCTTGTGCCATACGCGTTGCACAGTGTGGCTCTGGAACGCCTTAGAGACTGCTGAACCGGCACGCTCGAGTGGTGGGGTGCCCCCCCGGAATAGCGCGCACACAGGATTCCCGACCAGCTGGGCAGCGCTTGGGGCCTCACATCTCCTTCCCCCCCACTCCCCCCCCCCGTTTCTCAATTGGACCGCATTGGGGCTTGGGCCATCGGGCCACTCCACGCGAGAGAGGGGGACATGGATCAGGTGGCGCTGCTTCAGGGATTGAGCTGAACCACGAAGAGCAGCGGGGGAGGAGTGGACCTGGTGATCTTTCTTCTTGCTGACCCCCCCTGGACGGCGGCTTGGGGTTCCGGAGACAAACGCCTGTGCGGAGACCCTCCATTTCATTGTGCTATATACTGCCTCGAGGGCCCCTACACTCTGCGGCGCACAACAGGCGATCGCTGAGAGACAATGGGCAAGGGGGACACGACACAGAGCAAGCTGCCCTTCTCTCAAAAAAGGCTGCTCCAACAGAGCCCGGCCACGGAGGACAACCCGCGACGCCTACAGAGGTGGCTCGGAGCGGCGACTTGGACATAAAAACCATGTTATTGTCCATGGAACAAGGAATACAGACCAGTATTTCGGCCCTAGGGTCCAAGATTGACGCCATGTCGTATAGGATGGACCGGATGGCGGAACGGTTGGATAAGCATGCAGAGAGACACGACATGGCGGAAAGACGGATGACGGAGGTCGAGGAGGCTCAAACGGACCTGAACACAACACACAAAAAAATGGAAAGAATGATGCAGGCCCTGATTGAGAAGACGGAAGATTTGGAGGCGCGCTCGCGTCGCTGCAATCTGCGCATCACGGGCCTTCCGGAGAGCACTTCCACTGGACCCATGGAACGCTTTGTGGAGGATCTCCTCACGAAACTGCTGGGGGACGGAGTGTTCTCGGCCATGTTCACGGTTGAGAGGGCCCACAGGTCGTTGGCCCCGAGGCCGCAACCTGGTGCGACACCATGCCCTATCATAGCGAAACTCCTCAACTACAGGGATAGAGACACTGCGCTCCGCTTGGCGAGAGCCAAACAACACCTGCAATATGAGGGGTCCGCCATCTCGCTGTATCCGGACTTCACAGCAAAAGTCCAAGAGGAGCGGAAACAGTCGATTCCCCACAAGAAGCGGCTTCGTGAGATGGGCCTGGACTACGCCTTACTGTACCCAGCCAAACTTCGCGTCAATAAGGGAGGACACTCTCATATTTTCACAGACCCCAAGGCACTACATCAGGCGATGAAGAGGTGGGCGAAGGAACAGAAAACGAACTCTGAAAAGACGCCCGAGGACGAAGGGGCCGACAGCCGACTGGATGAACAAGACTGAACACTGTCTCCGAAAGATTACATTCTATGTCTCCGAGGTGGAGACTCTGGGACAGAGGCGTGCGGTTTCTTCTTTCTGAAGGAGAGCTGGGGCGCTCGAGGACCTACGTGACCATTGCTGATTGCACAGATAAGTGGTATTGCTGAGAGGTGTGCGGGACGGGGGGACCACCTTGGTGGAGGTTTATGCTTCTTCTGCCCTGGGTGCGCGCTGGGGCCTGGTGCGGGAATCTTGTTATTGGCCCCTTGATGGCGATGGACCTGGACCTGGGAACTGTGTGCAGGGTTTGGTGGGGCGAGGCGAGCAATGGACAATCTTCATGGTTATGACGGCTGCGTAACTCTTGGGTGCTGTGCACGGCGGGAGCGGGTGGAGGGCCACACGAGCGATCTGAGATGTGGGTGGAGACTATGTCACTCGGCTCCCTGCTGCCCTGCGCGTTAAGCACACTGTTTTGGTTGATGACCCTGGTTGGGGTGGGTCTGTTGGGGTGCGGGGTGGGGGTGATGCTGTCGAACCAGGTTGAGGTGGGTCTGCTGTGGGTGGAGGGCTGGTGTGTTTTGGTATGGGTGAGAAACGGAGGTTTGCCGCATTGGGGGTTAAAGTGTTTGGAAGTGCTGGGGGGGGAGGGGAGGGAGGCACGAAAGGGAGGGGACTGTCCACGAAATGTTAGCTGCACCGCTCAGACAACTCGAGAAATATTGGTGACATTGCTGAAGTGTGCTGTTATATTGGCCTATGTCAACTCCAATGGCGGATGCCCAGGTAACGGCTTCGGCCTCCTCTGTTGATACCCTAAAAGTGTTAACCTGGAATGTTAGGGGTCTTAATGACCACAGAAAGTTGAGGAAGGTACTCCATTACTTGCAAAGACACCACGTAGATCTTGCCTTGATTCAGGAGACACATTTACCTCTCACGAGCAAGTTGCTACAGCACAGAGGCCTGTTGGGTAACTCCGCCGCGGCGGGCTACACTACAGATTCTAGGGGGGTGCTGATGTGGGTAAACCCTCGCTCCAAGCTGGTTCTGCGACTGATTACAGCAGACCCCAAAGGCCGTTATCTCATATCGAGATGTGAGGGGAAGGGTCATGCTCTAACTGTAGTTAATGTGTATGGTCCGAATTACGACTCCCCGGACTTCTACACCCGGCTAGCCCAAAGTTGTAGGCAGTATGTCTCGACGCCCATGCTCTTTGGGGGGGAGGGGACTCTAACCTGGTGCTGAACCCCGGATTAGATAGGTCTTCGGGCCCCATGCGGAAGCCTGCTGCGGCAGCGGTGGCTCTTACAGCTGAGCTGTTGACCCTAGATATGGTCGATGTGTGGAGGGCTCGAAATGCGGGCAGGGGTGGGTACACACACTACTCTTCCTTTCATGACATCCACACTAGAATCAACTATTGGCTGGCCTCTCATTCCATCACTAATCAAATTGTGGAGTGCACCGTGCTCGCGCGAACTCTGTCTGACCACTCGCCAATACTGTTGGCTCTAGAGGCGCCGAGGCGTGGGATCCCCCCGTTTACCTGGCGCTTCCCGCTGTACGCCCTGCTAGATGACACGTTCCGGGGAGAGGTGGCGGAAGAGATTGACCTCTTCTTTGAGAAGAACTTGGGCTCCGTGTAAGACTTCCACACAATCTGGGAGGCATTCAAGGTTTTCATTCGCGGGATAGTCATGGCCAAATACTCCAGCGTTCTAAAGGCTATTCGGCAGAGGCTTCATGCCTTAGAGTCTCAACTAGCCGTCTTGGAGGCGTAACTCCTTACAGACCCTGATCCCGCGGTGGCTGCCGCTCTACGGACTCTGGTCTCAGAATTTAATGAGGAGGCAGACAGGGAGGTCTGTTTCATGGGAAAATATGCCTCGGCGAGGACTTATGGGGAGGCTGAACGCCCCAGTTCACTCCTGGCCAGAATACTGCGCGATGAAAAAAGCGCCCCCAGGCTGACGGAACTGGATGCCCCTGGAGGGTCCACAGTCACGACGGACGTGGGCATCATATTTGCCTTCCGCGACTACTACTCCGACTTATACGCTACCAAATCCAAGGATTTGGAAACGGACATAGATGACTATCTAGAACATATACAATTACCGTTTCTGGCGCAGTCGGACAGGGAGTTCCTCATGGCGCCCATCCAGGCGGACGAGATCTCTGAGGCCTTGGCTTCCATGCGGGCCCACAGCACTCCCGGTGTCGATGGCCTGACAGTGGGGTTTTATAAAGCTTTCAAGGAAAAACTCATTCCACCCTTGCTGTCCTTATTTGATGAGATAGGCGAGGAGGGCAGTATGCCGGAAACGATGAGGGAAGCCCAGTTGGTTACCATCTTGAAGCCGGGTAGACCCCCTAATCTTTGCAGCTCGTACAGGCCAAATATCCCTCTTAAACGTTGATGCGAAACTTTATGCCAAAGTTCTGGCCGCCCGGTTATCCCTCATTGCACCGGGTGCGCTGGAACACGCTCATACTGCCTTACGAAATGGGAGGCCTCGGCGCGCCCGACCTGGAGCAGTACTATAGGGTGGCCCAGGCCACTCACTTACATACGTGGATACATGGGGACGGGAACATCCTGCACGTTCGGATGGAGCGGCTATTTGTGGACCCTCTCCCGGCCACGGTCTGCACACCTGCGGACCGCCGAGTGGGCATCCTGGACTCCATAACGGCCACAAAACATGCCTGGAACGAGTTGTTGAAGGCTAGGGAGGAAGTGCTGTTATACTCCCCAGCGATGGCGGTGGAATGGTTGCAGTGGCTAGCCCCCATCGGGGACAGGAATGTTATTCGTGCGCTACATGACCTCGGGATTAAGACGGCGGGCGCATTGTTTGCGGACGGACAGGCTAAAACATGGGACCAGGTGGCCCTAGAGGTGGAGCACCCGACTCTGCTGCAGCGGTTCCAATTTCACAGGCTTCATGGAGCCTTGAAGGAAGTCCTGGGACCAGATATGACAGAGCCGCCGGACATCCCGGACTCGCCTACGTCATAGCCCACCCCTCCCCACGGCACTTGACGACGCATCTGTACAAGAGCATTATTTCATACAGGGCGCAGGAACCCTCCAAAGCCCGGTTAGCGTGGCAGAGGGACCTGGAAGTGGAGATCGATGATGCAATGTGGACGTACTGCTGTAGTAACACCAAAAAAGTGTCTCTGAATGGACGGCACAGGCTGATACACTTTAAATTTCTGCAGCGAGTGTATTACACTCCCGAACGACTACACCGTTATGGCCTCCGTCAGTCTCCAGAATGTGAACGTTGTCACGCACCTGTGGTGGACTTCCTACATATGGCGTGGAGCTGCCGCAAGATTCAAGAGTTCTGGGTTGCGGTCTTCTCGGAACTCAGTGAAATACTAGAGCACGAACTGCAGGTCGATCCAGCTTTGGCGCTGCTGGGCTACTTGAAACCTCTTCCAGTGGCGTATAGGCGTTTGGCGGATATGGGATTGTTGTTGGCGAGACGTACGGTGGCACAGTGTTGGATGAGAGGGCCGACCCCGACTAAAAAATGATGGGCCAGGGACATGGTGTACTGTTACACGCAAGCTGAACACTACAGCGAGCTCCTCCCCCCCTACTAGTAGACCGAAAAACTTTTGGGGTTTGTATAACACCTTCAGATATGCTAGAGAGGAGGTAGCGGACACGCAGGGTGACGGGACACGGCCTAGACGTAGAGTAGTTGCTATTGAGTGGGTTTGTGGACAGGTTGGACAGGGGGGAGGTGGGGGGGGACCGGGAGTTCTTTCTGGGAGTTTGGGGGTCTTATTAAACACAAAATACACCTACATTGCTGACTTTGCAGCACCCGTCCTACGTGTCCTACCCCTTAAGCCTCTGGGGTACATCGGCAAGTGGGCAGCGACGGCCCCGGTGATGACTCACGTTTAGCTTGCTTGTTATACTGTGATATTACGCTGCCGTACCCCTGGGTTGACGGCGTCAGGCTGTGTACATTGTCTTACCTGGTGCTCGACTGTATCCATCATTGTCGCATCGCCGGCCCGAGTGGGTTGTAGGCGGGAAGCTGTGTATGATTTGAACAAGGTTAATAAAGGTGTTTAAAAAATTTTTTTTTTAAAAAGATGTATTGATATTACTAATAACAATGGCTTTTATTTTTTTTAATAATTAATACTTAAATATAAGTTACTGTAATTTATAATACCTTTTGTGATGATTATGTTCAGTGTATTTTAATGTGATGAAAATCCAAGAACAGAAGTGAAATATTAACATATTTTTGTGACATTTGTAATAAAGCTTGAAATATTGGGAGAACATATTTGAACCAGTTATTTTTGAATGGTTGCACAGATTGATGATGTGGTGGCGACAAGTGATGTGGTGGCAATGAGTGATGCTGTGGCGTTCAGTGATGCTGTGGTAGCCCATAGTGATGTTGTTGTGCCCCTGAGTGATGCTGTGGTAGTGCTGAGTGATGCTGTGGTGATGCGATAGATGGATAGAGTGAGTGCGATAGATAGATAGATAGAGGGAGGGCGATAGATAGATAGATAGAGGGAGGGCGATAGATAGATAGAGGGAGGGCGATAGATAGAGTGAGGGCGATAGTTGATAGATAGATAGATAGATAGATAGATAGATAGATAGATAGATAGATAGACAATGGGTTGAGAGGGGGTGAAGGGTGAAATAAATTGCAATACCACCTACCATCGCCCTGCCGTAACAGCCCCACATAAAGCCTTAATTTGCTAAAATGTGAGGGACAGTACAGCAGCAAAAAGTGGATTGAAAGGATAACGCCAGCAGCGTGGGTGATGTAATAAAGGGAGTGGTTTAAATAACGTGCAAAAAAAAAAACCTGCTTAGATTAGTGTGCTGCCCCACTTGTATTTTGGCTGTTTCTGTCATTGCATCCAGATATATGATACAATGAGTAGCAGCATACTGAGACAATAAGTCGGGTCTATTGGCTTTGTCAATGGTTGTTATTTGCATAAGATAAATAAGCAGCAACGATGGCTTGGGCTATAGTATTCGGCAGGGTTCGGTATAATTATTATTATTTTTTTTTAAAAGAGGCCAAATTATGTGGTATAATGCAGCACATTTAGGTGCATGGGGGGACTAAACAGGCGCAAGCTGCGGAAAGATAGTGTGAACACAAGTCACTTGGGGGACATTACCTGGCCTGCAGTCACATCACACCGCTGATGTATGCCAATCCAATACCTGGCCTCTGAAGAGAGCACACAGCGATGGTCAACTATGTGCGAGTGTGTGAAGGGGTGCACAGCGCTGAAGGAGGTTACAATGGGGTGAAGGGTGAAATAACTTGCAATAACACCTACCATCGTACTCCCCTAACAGCCCCACATAACGCCTTAATTTGCTCAAATGTGAGGGACAGTACAGCAGCCAAACGTGGATTGAAAGGATAACGCTAGCAGTGTCGGTAATGTAACAAGCCATAGTTGCTGCTTATTTATCCTATGCAACGAACAACCATTGACGAAGCCAATAGTCCTGACTTGTTGTAGGTATGATGTTACTTGTTGTTTCATATAACTGGGTGCAATGACAGAAACAGCAAAATACAAGTCGGGCGGCCAACTTCGCTAAGCACAGATTTTTAGCTTACTTGTTTTTAAGCCACGCCCTTAATTACGTTGGCCACGATCCTTTGAGAAACCCCTCAGTTTTTTCATCCCACTTAAAGCCCTGCCTTTAATGCCTCCGGGTCACGTCCTCGTTGTATAAAATAGCTAACAAATAAATGGATACACGACTGAGTAAAGCTGCCGCGAGGTCAGCATCCTGCTGCAATTTAGGCGAAGTGCCTCTGCTGGGAGCTGTACAGATGGCAGCACCGGCGGTTATTAGTGTGTCGTAATCCCTCCGAATCCTAGAACATTAAGAATATCCTGGGGCTGCTCGATCAGCTGACATATTTCTGTGTAATGACGGGGCGAGCTTTGTACTACTCGGCCGAGGACACGTCACCCCGGCGGGGGAGCCAATCTGCATTTAGCTGTGCCTCCGTCCTTTATGAAAGCCTGTTTGTTTCCACTGGGAGCCGCGGCGGTGCCATGAGACCACACGGACTGTTGATTGTTTACAAAAATGAATGCACTGTCTATGGAGCTTGACTTTCTCTGGAGGGGCACTCGCGGGAAAGTTATTTATTAAGCGGGGTTTGGTTGCGCCGAGCGGAGGCATGGAGTTTTATCGCGGGACCTAGTAAAGCATTGCTCAATGTGTGCAGGTGTTAGAGCGCCCCTGTAGGATGGAGGTGGCTAGGGTAGGGCGCAGAGGGAGAGACGGGGGCCCGAGCACAGTGGATGCTGCACCGGGATGCCTTCGCGTTGACTGGGCCATGTATTCTGGGTTTTTCGCAATGGATTCCCGGGAGGTGGACCTGGAGGATTATCACTCGCCCGTTGACTTTGACGGTGGAGTCAATCGAAGTGATCTTTTCCTGTCACCTGGTGAAAGCCTGACACCCCCCGGGTACCGTCTCTGCAGCACTCTGGTAAAGGCTGTCTTTCTGTCACTCATGTAAAGTGAAACGGAAGGGAAACCAGCCACATACATATGCGCCACTACATCCTTTACCACGAAGCCTATTCACCTAAAATAAGTGGTAGTACTCGTAGCTGGATGTAAGGCATCCCACACCAATGAGCTGTAAACACAAGTGCTCAAAAAGAGAATAACCAGCAACTTTGTGTTCGCCCGAGGCTTCCTTTAACTGGTCATTCTCATCTGGGTTGATTCCCATGTGAGCTCGGCAAATCGCGGTCACTTCCACTATGCCCCATGGGAAATGTAGTTCCTGGTTCCCAAAACAGGATGCAGGCCGCATTGCTGTGTAGTGCTGCTGCCGGGCTGTCCACGGAATCAGAGAGCCCGCTTTGGGAGCACCACTTCGACAGCCAAGACCAAGAACCACAATAGCGGGCGTGCAGAGGCGAAGCCCCATTGCCCACAGGTATGTCCACCGACTGGCCGGGAATTGTATGGGGGCCAATGGAATGTGTAACATTGTAAAGCAAAAAATAGAAATGCGTGCGGCCGCCACGCAGACCAAGCGTGGTGTACCGCTGCAAAACAAAATATACTTTTAATTAAAAAAGGATTTGGCGAGCTGCGTCTTCCTGAGCGTGTTCACAAAGTAACTGCTGCCTACTACCTCGAGCCTAATTAACGCGGCGCGCCGCACTGCGCTGCCAAATACCAGCCGTGTGTGCACGCTGGGGGGGCGTGCGCGCGTTTGTGTGTGAGTGTGCGCGCGATTGCGAGAGGCTGGCTTGCTCTGGAACTGGAGATGTGCACGGCGCGGGCCTGTACGTGCACGCACACATGCTGAAATCGCCGATAGCCCTGCGCGTGCCCATCCCCTGTCCCACTTTCCCAGCAAGTGGATAACAATAGGTATTTTGGCTGGAGAGCAGCGCTTCACGCTGCTTACACCAGCGCAACCTAAAAAGTGCAACTAAAACTGGGTTCTTCCTTTTACTACTTACTAAGGAAATATCCCATTTACATTCATGTTTTTAAAACGTTCAGGGTGTATTGGCTTGAGCAGACAAGGCCATTTTAATTTGGGCTCCCGGTTTTATGCTATTTATATTTTTGCTAATTTTACCTGTATTTATCCATATTTATTTTAGGTTTTGTGAAATAATGAAGCAGAAATGTGTATCTTTCTGCATTTATTTAACATGTAAATGTACATTCGTGCCTGAACGCTTGACAGGTTTCAATGATATATACACACTCGGATGATAAAATATGCAAATTTTAGTATCTAGGTAATACAAATTCACTGCTGTTTAAGGCTCTTTACTAAAAATCGTTAATTTTTTTAATCCCCATGCCTGTCAATGTGCACGGCTGTAGGCCTGGAAGTCATGACTGACAGCATTTAGAATCGCTCAAAAACAACGCAATTTCCGTTTTTATCCACACTTAAAATAAATACAGACAGGAAACTAAATGGTTTTCTGTCTGTATTTATCTGTCAAAATCAGTAAAAACGAAAAACAGGGAGCCCTATTTATAATCTCCCTGCCACGCACAATCACCTCTTTTGAAGGCTACTCAACCTAAAAATACAGCAAGGTTAGTACTGCACCAGAACCGGAAATAGCACATGACTCCCAAGCTTGCCTCTTTGCAGTGGTTTGATTGTTTGGAAACTTGCTAGGTTTACCGCCTTTTCAGTGATTCGCATAGTTCACAAGCATGGACCCGCTGTTATTTTTAACACATTCCTGTCCTGCTGGCCATTGCACAGATTTGTTCTCTCCAGGTTCAGGGCCGCTGAAAGTCCTGTGTAGAAGGAAGAACATTTTCCATTCAAGCTGTAAATATAAGAAACAAGGCCCAATTAGAGTGTTAGATCATCAAACTACTGGATCAGGTTTCAGCTAAAATGGAAAGCTTATTTTTTTCTTTAAAAGTAAAGAATTATAATGACTCTACTGGCTGGGATTGTCCAGAGTGCGGTTAAGTGAGTATTGCACAAAGTGCATAACATTTTCTTTAGTTAGACACTGCCTTTCCGGCAGCAAAGTGATGCCTTAGCTTGAACGTAGACAAATGTTACTTAGGACCCTTTGGGGGGTCCTCTCTTTGGTGAAGCAAATTCTCAAGCTCCCTGTTCTTCTGGTCCTCCATTCCTCCAGACTGCTTGCTTCCACATCTCTTCTGACTTCCTGACAGATACGGAAGCTCTCGGGTCTAGGGCTTTAGAGCTACTTCTCAAGTTGGAGATGAATCTGATTTTTCTCACACTTATGAGCTGTAAATAAGAATGTAGATCTTTGGACAATGCTAGACCTCCATCTGTTCACATTGTTTGTGCCTTTGGCCTGCTTTAGGATGATGAGCCCCCAACTTAGATGTGTTTTGGAACTTCAGTTGAAGCACTGTTTGGGTGCAGTGTGCTTCAAGCACACCAGACCATAATTTGCACAAACTAACCTTGTGATTCTAAGTAAACCACACAGGCTTTTTGTCCCCTTTTAACATATCAGCCAGCCAGAATTCTGATGCAACCATTCAAAGATAGTTGGCTGATCAATGTCTCTTCTGTGGAAGAACCTTGTTGTCCTTTGGCCGAGTGACATAAATTGTGTTCATGATGGGCCTCTCATTCATCAATCTCAAGTCAACTTTGACCTATTTTCTCTCAGCAGCTTTAAAATACTTACACTGGACAAAGTGCCAGATCAAACTTTCTCTACCAGCTTCTTTTTAGCCTCAACATGAGGCTTTAGGCCTCATGACCTCTTGGTTTCAGGTGGTCCATAGAGCAGGTTCAGCATGCACTTTACTGAACTACATCTTCAGAGTTCTGAGATTCTACAGCAAAGAGTAGCCAACACTTTTTCTTATGTCGAGGCAGATGAGAGCGGTCCTCAGTTTTTTGGGGCGTACTCCTCCCTTCAACCGTGTAGAAGTGTGTACCAGAGTTGATTCCTTAGAGAGATGGGCTTTCTGACAGTGGTTTTTGCTATATCCGAATCATAGGGCTTATAGACATAATGTTGGCACTGTTCTTCAAGTCTAGCGGGTGTATACATAAACAATGCATCTGACAGATATTATTTGAACTGGCAGAGTAGTAACAATTCTTGCATCATTGTCTGATCATCTTAGCTGTGTGTAAATGGCTTCTCAAGTAGAGCTTCCATATCTTACCCACTCATTCAGAGTTCTCAACTGCACAGTAGCTGCCCTCTAAGTGGACCCTCCACCAAGTATTGCTGTCCCTTCCATTCAAGACGACGGCTGAGCCACACATGGGAAGCCTTTGCTTTATAGGCTGTTTCCATGTTATCAGCGCGTAATTTGTAAAATGTAAGTGTCGGGACTAAAGTTTTTCTTAGAAGCACAAAACCAGCGCTACAAATATTGCGGTGCCCAATACCAAGGCTGTGTATTCTTCTTTCCACCTGCTGGCTGTTTAATTGACCACCAGACACACCCTGCTCCTTTATCTCATTCTTGTAGGTTCATTTTACTCACAAGTTTTTCAATGTTTTTTGGTCCTTCTCTTCCTCTTTCTTTCCCTACTTTTGTGTTTTGCTCTCTGTTGCTTATGCTTAAATGCTGATGAAGAAAATGAAGTGCCGGTCTCCAAAAATACGTCGCGATGGGCCCCACCAGCAACTACCTGTTCAAATTAGGCACTGCATGTTATGCATATGGGTCAGGCAGAAGGCAAGGATTATTTTTGAGATGCCACCCATCTGTACTTGGGGTGAAATTTATGCTTTATCCTTTTCGCACTTTCTTAATTCCATGTGTTCTGCAGAAACTGACAACTGTTCTTAGGAGGCTGGTTAGTGGTGGCTTACCAATGGTAAGTAGTTTCTAGATCCCACCTCTCTGATTTCAGTTAAGCAGAGCTCGCAGTCCATGACGTAAAAGTAAGTGTTCTGGTGAAAGTGAAGTAAGCAAGACCCAGTTAATAGAGCAAGCAGAGATTAACCGTGTTGATCAGGAGAATGTGCATGCAAAATGACTCTGAAACTCCTGAATGGCAGTGAATTGCTAAATATTTGTGCAAAAAATCTTTCTGTGGCTATTATGTGTTTTATGTTTCATATAAGCTCGGCTTTCCAATATGTGAAAGTCTACTTTAATATGAGGTTTTGTCATTACATTCTTGTTTTTTGTTTTACAGGACCCCCAAGATCTTCAGAACACACAAGTGCCGATTGGGATAACAGCTAAACTGGTGGATAAAGTAATTGAGCTTTTACCAGATAACCATGGGCAGTACAGCCTAGCAGTTAACCTGATAGAAGCTGTGGAAGCAATGACCATCTCATGATGACCGTTCAGCCAGTCAGCATGATTCTAGGCTTCTCTTTTGACATTCTATGGCCATTTTGCACAGAATTGTGTTTTTGTAAATAAAATATTAGACCTCAGTTCGCGGATTCAATTCCGAAATTAGATTATATTGGCTAGCCAAAAGGCAAGTCGTTGTTGGGAGAATCATGACTTTTTGCCACTGTATCCCAATGTCAACTGCAGAAATAACACTGAGTAACACAATGTACCTGCCCATTGCTCTAACATTTATCTCTTACTCCAGCGCGTAGTGAAGGGCGCAGTGTTTGGGAAGCTTAATATTAAACCAATGTTGTAATCCTCTGTAGCAGTGTAAAAGAGATGGTATACTACAAATCAAGACACTGTGCATTTTATTTTAAACAAATTGTCTTCTCATGTTGCAGCATATGTGCATTTTCCAAGTACTGTAGGTTTGTCGCTGTGATATAAACATGTGCAAATGTTGCGGCATGCTTCAAATACTTGCAATGCTTCTCCTTAAGTATAGATGGTGGAGGTTCAATCCCCTGGAAGGTACTGTCACTGGTAAGATACACAGAGACTGGTTATTGACTCATCTTTAAGCTTCTTGGCGGTATTCGGGGAGGATGCCTCTAGTCAGTGGTACAGTAGTGTGGTGCCCGCTGGTGGCCCTGATTTGAGTTGGGAGTGATATTTAGCCAGAGTCAAAGGTGGTGGCGGTGAAATGTCATTCTGTCCTGCAATGGTGGACTGCAGATTGTCTTGTAGAAGAAGGAGCATCGGACCAAATTCTGTGGAATATTTATGACTCTGCATTCCATGTAGACAAATTCTGAGTCGGAAACAGTTTCGTGGAATGAGTGCCTCTGAAATAGTACCCTTAGCGTTGCTCACTTAGTATCTACATTTGGATATTGGAGACGTCGCTGCTTAGAATGCGTGTCACATGTAAATTGTAAGACACATGAGAAAAAGAGAACCTTGTGTCCTTGAAAGAAAGTTGTCCTATAGCATAGGGCTATATGGCACACTGATTTACTCCATACTGTTGTTGATTGGCTTCTAGCTTGTTCACAGTAAGTAATGTAAAATGAGATGGGATGTAAGTCGACCTTCTGAAAATATTGTGGCATACGCTAATTTGGAGTGACTGTAAACAAGATTTATGCGCTGGATGCTGGTTGATTCGATGCCTCCTCCAATTTTAACGAAGAGAAATGTGAAATCTGTTTGTCCTATTTTTCTTATTGCTCCCATGCTAAATATTTATTTTATCATTATACATTGATATGTCTTCATAGACTCACTATTTTATGTACATGTCTGTCCAGAAGACACACCACAATAGAAAAACATGAGCAGATTTAAGAGATATCAGTATGCTTAAGCTTAATGTTATCATGTATGCTTGGCGTAATATTTAAGTGTTTCTATCGACTTTAAAGTACATCAGCAGGCCCTCGAGAAGCTTTCTGTTTTATGCTGTCATTCAAATAATGCTGTAATTTACTTGCCAAATATTATCTTTGATATGCAGAAATCAGCAGTTTAAAAAAATGTTTCCTACGGTAACTCTGTCCACCCATTTAAAAGTCCTTGTTTTTAGTAGTTAGACACTATATTTTGAGTCTTTGTGAGAAATCTATTTATATGTAAATACAAACAAACAATATACTGTTTAATTATTCCAAGAATACAACAGTGAACCTAAACACCCACTGCCGCAGACAACAAAAACCCTAACCAAAGGAGGTTTTTAAAAAAAAATCTCTTTTCTGTTAATCTCTGCTTCATGCACTTGAGAGATTATCGAGCAAGCAAGAATTGGCATGG
The DNA here is from genome assembly GCF_964263255.1 of Lissotriton vulgaris. NCBI lineage: Eukaryota > Metazoa > Chordata > Amphibia > Caudata > Salamandridae > Lissotriton > Lissotriton vulgaris. The sequence goes on along the minus strand of NC_141694.1, from coordinate 1,714,066,048 downwards.
AGGCCATCTCCCTGTAAGTGATTGGTTGCTCTTGTCCGTTGACTATATTTGGTGTATTTTTGTAAAACTCCAGGTTTTTATTTCTCACCTTTGCTTATTGTGGTAAGAAAGCGAACAAAAGACTGAAACGCTGTAGTTAAAATATGCAACTAAAATAAATATTTTATAAATAAAACTGTTCTTTGAGGTTTATTTCTCAGTGCATTGTTTTAGTTTCCTTCTCAAGAAACAGAATGAATGAAAAGTATATATGTGTGGAATGTAGAGATGATTGAGCTCTGCTGCGTAGAAAGAGATATCAACTCGGGAAATCAACAAAATGTCAGGCCTGGAGTCTCTTACCAGCATGAAGCTAATGATGAGGAACACCAGTGGAGTTCCGTAGTACTGATCCATCAGTGATACTGCCCATCTGATGTAAAAGATGCCTGGTGCATAGATGCAGCATGGAACATTGAGCAGTGACAAGAAGGTCATTTGATAAATTTGCCTCCCATTCAGAACGCTACAACACCATGTACATAGTTCAGTAATTACCTACCATAACCCCCCGGTCCAGACTGGCATTATCACAGACTACTACTTTACCAACATCAGCTTTTGGGCGAAGAGGAAATAAAGATAACGTTTTTAGTCCTTCCTTGATATATAAAGTTTCCAGTACGTCAGACATCAAACTGTGTATCTTATTGAAAAAACAATATGGAAAGTAGTGTGAACACAAGTAGAATGGACTGTGGTGTAATTGAACGGCAAATCTAATAGAGACTATATAGAGACTATAGTTCTAGATTCCTTACCTTAGAATTACCCCCAGGTGGCAGACTGGATCCGTAGACTTTTTTTCATAGCAGTACCCTTGCGCGTCGGTAGATGGTGTTGGTCAACTCTGCGTTCGTCGGCGTAGTGGTACCCTGGATGACGTAGCGTTGTGTCTACTTAGACACCGCCCCTGTGTGCTAACGTCAGTTCTTTCTTTTTCATCGCCAGCCAGCACAGCTACGTATTTTTTTGAGTCTTCGACTCCTGGTGCACAAGGAATGTCCCATCGTTGGACCAGCTTCAAGCCCTGTGACTCCTGTCACAAGTTGATGTTGGTCACCAATCCCCACCTCGTGTGCCTTTGGTGCCTGGAGCGGGACCATGATCCGAAGCTGTGCTCCGACTGCCGGGCCATGAACTCGAAGTCTTTGCAGGAGCGGTCCAGAAAGCTTTTGGAGGCCCGGCAGTCGCTCTGTGCCGTTCGTGGTTCCCCTCAAGAGGAAGGTCGCAGGACCGGTTGCGTAGTCATCCAAATTCGTCTTCGCACTCCTCCGGTAAGTCGAAGCACAAGAAGAAGGCGAAAAAGCACATTCTCTCTTCGTCTTCTCCCCGTCAGCCGGCCAACGCAACGCCGCAGGAAACGTCGCTCTCCGTCTCCGGAGCCCGCTTCTGGGACGACTTCGCGCTTCTCTCCTTTTCCCGGAGCGGGAGCGTCGCCTGCCCAGCTTGGAGCTTCCTATGAAGCGCTTCTAAACATTTTTGGGCCCCGCGGACTCTGCTGAGGTCCCTGGGCCTTCGAAGCCAGCAGCTTCAGCTCTGGTGCCAGAGGGCCCCCAAGGATCCAGGCCTGGATCCGGATCAGCACCGGTCGAGCTGCCGGTACCTTCCCTGGATGCCAATCGCAATGACGATGCCCCCGACACAGGTTGTGCCCCCAACTGGCATTGACTTAAGCCTCACCCCCGCCTTTGACCCAGTGCTGGACCGACGTCGACCAGCGCTGGTACCGGCACAGGACGGTACTTTTGTACCTCTGTTCATCCCTGGCGTTCCCTATCGCCCTGAGTGGCAGCCAGAGGAGGGTGAGGAGGACTAGGAGGGGTCTGTTGACCCTCTAGCAGACCAACCTGAGGAGCCAAACTGGTAAAAGGAGTTGGATGATGCCAGTGGTCTGGATACCTCCTCAGACCTTGGTATGCTTTCTCTCCCTACCGTGACTATGGAGGAGGGAGCTTCCTACGCTGTGGTGTTGCGAAGGGCAGCTGAAGCCATGGGCCTTAAGCTTCCAACGGTGCTGTCAGGACTAGCCTCCTGCCTTTTAATGAGGCTCTCACTGTCATCCTTCTGGGCACTTGGTCCAAGACCAGCACAGGGGTTCCTGTGGACCGGATGATTGCCAGACGCCTCCGCTCGGCCCCAGGCGACCCACTTTTCCTCTCTCAACACCCTACACCTGAGAGCTTTGTGGTTCAATCTTAATCCTCAAAAGGTACATACCCTTCTGCTCCTCAAGATAGGGAATCCGAGAAGCTGTACCATCTTGGAAAGAAGATGTTTTCTTCCGCCAGCTTAGGACTGTGGTCGGTGAACACTGCATGTCTTTTGGCCCGTTATACACACACGGTGTGGGATACAGTCGTGCAAGTGCTGCCACAGTGCCCGGAGGAGGCCCGGGCCGTGCTCACCCACGCTGTTGCTGAGGGTCGAGATGCAGCTAAGTTCACCATCGGCTGTGGACTAGATACTGTTGATTCACTGGGTAGAACGGTTTCCATGTCGATAGCCCTGAGGCGCTACGCCTGGCTGAGAACATCTGGGTTCTCTAGGGATGTCCAATCCACACTTTTGGACATGCCCTTTGATGGAAGTCACCTGTTTGGTGACAAGGCGGACAACACGCTAGAGCGCTTCAAGGATTCTAGGGCCACATCCTTGGGCCTCGCAGCAACTTCTCGCCCTATGCAGTCTGCCTTTCGCCACTTTCGTGGCTACGGAAGGAGTGCCCCACCACGTTCCGCCCAAAGCCACAGGGCCGCGCCAGCTACCCAGCCAATGCGTGGCCAGGGATGTGGGACCCAGCATTGTGGGTCTGGGGGCCAGCAGGCGGTCCAGTCCACCAATGGCCTCCTGCAGCAGCCTCCAAAGGCTCCTAGTCTGACTTTTCAGCACCACCAGTTGCCAGTGGGCGGTAGGAAGCCCCATCACCTCCCCCACTGGCACATCACCACATCGGACAAGTGGGTTTTGTAGATACTCCGAAGGGTCTACTCCCTCCCCTTCAAGACTACTATTCCCACCATATCACCAACACTCCATCACATGCTGGAGGATCACTTGGCCCTTCTTTGCCATGAGGTTACAGCTCTCTTGGCCAAGGGAGCTATTGAACGAGTCCCTGTGCCAGAAGTAGGTTGTGGTTGTTACTCCTTCTACTTCCTGTTTCCTATCTTAGACATCAGGGACGTCAACCGCTTCCTCCAGAAGGAGAAGTTTGAAATGTTAACCTTGGCTCAGAGACTGGATGGTAGCGTTGCAGGACACCTATTTTCACATCCCTGTTTTGCCTGCCCACCGGCGTTACCTAGGGTTCACGGTATGCCGCAAGCATTTTCAGTTTACCGTGCTCCCCTTTGGCCTTACCAGTGCCCCTCAGGTGTTCCCGAAAGTGATGGCGGTGGTCACTACTCATCTGCGCAGATCAGGGGTTCCAGTCTTCCCCTATCTCGGCGAATGACTGTTGAAGGTGAACTCGCCCCAGACTGTCATCTCCGACCTCTAGACTATGGCGGACCTCCTGCATTCGCTGGGGTTCACTATCAACGTGCCGAAGTCGCACCTGATTCCCTCTCAGAAGCTCCTTTTCATCGAGCGGTTCTGGACACAGCGCCGTTTCGGGTCTATCCTCCCGAGCAGCGATTCTGGGATATTCAGGCTATGATATCGATGTTTCAGCCTCTATCTACCTATGGATTTAGGTGAGAATGACCCTGAGTCTGCTGGGCCTCATGGCCTCCTGCATCCTGTTGGTGGATCATGCTGGATGGCAAATACAGGTTCTGTAGTGGGACCTGAAGTTCCAGTGGGCGCAGCATCAATGGAATATTTCCGATGTTGTCCAGATCTCGGAGGGGACTGCAAGTCAGTTGCAGTGGTGGCTCATGAACCAGGATTGGGTCAGCGGCAGATCCCTCTCCCTTCTCCAACCAGAGTTCACAGTAGTGACGGATGGGGCGACGACATGGGGGAGGCGGAGATCAGAGCCCTCTGGTTTCTGGCGGAATCCGGGCTCCACATCAACCTTTTGGAGCTCCAGCGATTCCTTCCCTCTGTCAAAGGAAGAGCAGCACAGGTGTTCACGGACAACACCACCGCCATGTGGTACTGAAAAAAACAAGGCGGTGGGTTTGTGGATCCCATGTCAAGAGGTTTTTCGTCTTTGGACATGGATGGAAGATCAGGACATATTCCTGGTGGTTCAACACCTGGGAGGATCCATAAATGCCAGGGCAGACAAACTCAGCCGCCAGTGCACGATGGATCACGAATGGCGTCTTCACTCGGAGGTGGACCTCCAAGACTGCCTCTTCAGGAGGATCTTCTATCCCAGCAGCAGGGGACGGTCCTCCACCTGAACCTGTCCAGTCTCCACCTCCTTGCATGGAGATTGAGGGGCGACAGTTGATAGCTTTTGACCTTCTCCCGAAGTCTTTAATCTCATCTTGGCAGCCTGGCATCCCTCCACTAAAACAGTAGATGGAACAAATTTGTGGCATGGTGCACAGCAAAGGCTGTGGATCGCTTTCTGCCCCTCTTTCAGAGGTTCTCCTCTTCATTCTGTCTTTGGCCCAGCAGGGCTCTGCTCTGGGCACTCTTAAATGCTATCTTTCGGCCATTTTGGCCTTTCTTCGCCTTTCTCCGCCTTCCTGATCAGCCTTCTCTTTTCATGTTCCTCATTGTTAACAGATTTTCTGAAGGGCATTACTCATCTCTCTCCTCCTTCTCCTTTCGTAATGCCCCAGCGGGATTTGAATCTTGTCCTCACTTATCTTATGGGGCATCCCTTTGAGCCACTACGTAATTGTCATAATTGTCCTTGTCGTCTCCTTACTTTGAAGACTGCTTTCTTGCTTGCCATCAGCTCTTTTTGCAGGGTGAGTGAGCTTCAAGCCTTATCTTACAGACCTCCCTTCCTTGCTGTCCATCGGACAAAGTAGTTGTTCGTACTAGGCCTTCTTTTCTGCCCAAAGTAGTTACCTCTTTCCACATAGGTCAGACCATCGCATTGCCCACCTTCTTCACACCTCCGCATCCTTCCAAAGAGGAAGAGAGACTCCACTGTCTGGACCCAAAACGTGCGCTGTCTTTCTACCTCTACCGTACTAAAGACTTCTGGGTGGATGATCAACTCTTCGTGGGTTATGTGGGTGCCAAGAAAGGTCGGGCAGGGCACAAAAGTACCATCTCTCGATGGGTTGTCTTATGCATTAACATCTGTTATTCTTTGGTGAAAAGGGAACCTCCAGTAGGACTGCGTGCCCTCTCTACCAGGGCGACGGAAGCCACTACTGCTTTGGGATGTGGAGTTCTGTTGGTTGAAATCTGCCAGGCAGCCATGTGGGCATCCCTGCACATGTTCACGAAACATAACTGCCTGCACAGTCAAGTCCGGAGAGTCAACTTTTTCGTCCGTTCTGTTCCCCATGACTTCCTGGTGTGAGTTTGCAGACCCACCTCGAGGGTTAGCGTTGCTGGGGTATCTATTCTAAGATAAGGAATCTATAACTACGGTCTCTTTCAGATGTACAAGTTACTTACCTTCGGTAATGATGTATCTGTATGAGACATTAGTAGTTATAGATTCTTTACCGCCCCACCCATCCTCCCCGTTCTGCTAACTGACTTCTAGGGATAGGGACTCCCTTACAGGGCCCTAGTTATGTGCACCAGTGGTCAGTGTCTTGCATGGCTCTGCGCTACTGGCAAGGAAAACTGGGTCAGAACTGACTATAGTGCGCAGGGGCGGCGTCTAAGTAGACACAGCGACCTCATCCAGGCAACCAGTACGCCGACGACGATCACTGAGTCAACCGACGCCATCTACCGATGCGGAGGGGTACTGTTACGAAAACATTTCTCTGGATCCAGTCTGACGGCTCGGGCAAATTCTAAGTTAAGGAATCTATAACTACTAATGTCTCTTAATGATACATCTTTACCGAAGGTAATTAACTTGTTCATACAGGTGTATGATCATACATGAATTTTTTATCCATTGCTCATCACCACAGTTTGAACGTTGCAAGGATGTGCTAAAGTAAAATACTCTAGATGACAAAAAAACCCTGCTAGAGCAATGCTGCACCATTCTTTGCTGTAAACTAATGAGATAACAGGAAAGAGATGTTTTCTTGTAAACAACCAACTAAATTGCCACCTAAAAAGAACAACCTTTCATTTATTTATTGTTACCTGCAAACAAGCGAATTAATCTAGCATCATGGGGCAAACCCTGTTCACAGCACAAAGGTCTATGATGGTGCATCCTGGCTTCCAACCTATGAGGGAAGCGCTTTGACCTAGTGGATACAATGTTATGTTGTGAATGTAAAAGTGAAAGGAAAGGTACCTGAATCTAGAGACTAAAGAAATAGTGGGTAAAATACCTCAATGGATTGGGCTTCAGCCACAGAGATCTATGTGTAACTTTAAAGATATATGCATGAAACCTGACAAGGTAGGATCAGGCGTGTAATACTTATGAGGTCAATAAAAGTAGTACTATTGAGTTGGCTAACATAGCCAATTTTAATGATCTCTACCAGGTAGCACTGCCACAGCTAACCATCGTCCTTGGCTCTATGCGCTGGGTGCTACGGGCAGACTTTTGCTGTTGCTAGAACCATCCACGGTTAATACTTATGGGGATTTGCTCTAAACTGCCTTCCGATTCGACGTAGAGTGACTTCTGATGCTGCCATCTGGTGAGCAGGTCCTTGTCCAACAGCATCCAGGCAAATGAGGTTGGTGTTTAGGAGGAGGGTTGGTGGGATGTAGGGGCCATTGACATCTCTAAAGGGATCATTGGGACCTGCTGAAGCCAGTGGTTTGGTGAGATCATGATACACAGAGATTCGGGTAGAAAAGTTACACCTATAATGCAGTACTTTCTGTTTCAGGAGCAAAGGTAAACACATGTTTCAGTGCTTAATTTGAGCCGGTGGGTTCTGGTGCTCGGCACAGGCATTTAATTCTCAACGCCAGCACTTGTGACAGCTGCCACAAGGTGGCACTGTCTAGCTAATTTGGAGATGACCACAACAACAGGTAATTATTCATCCAATAGACATAAAAAATTACTATTACCTGCCGCCCAAGCCATTCTTATAGCTTTCGGGGCCTGAAATAGTCTGAATTGTCACACTTGTAGTAGTGTAATGGTTAGTACTTGTGTTCTTACTATCGATAGCAGAATGCCAGGGGAAAGATGTAGTGCAAGCTGCAGTGGGCTCCTGACGAAAGCCCTGGCACTTATTTTATTTTTTTAAACAAAATATGCAAAAGATTCACTGATTCATGATGTTTGGGTGCTGCAGAAACGCTGTGCTTGATCCTGAAATAACCCCTTCAGTCAGCTCGTCATGAGGCACAGTGCTCGTGATGAGCTGAGCTCGTCATGACCACACCCATTTCTATTATGGTCCAGCACAGCAGGGGAATAAGTCAAGCAGCCAAGGTGATAATGTTTTTGTGGTCTGTGTAGCTGTATACACACATGCTCTGCATACTCCTGCCATTTAGTGTTGGGCTTTGACATGTGCAACTTGTTCTTTTTTTTTTTTTTCTTTCAAAAAAATATTTTGAGTCACAAGATCTAGTGACACTATTATTGGTAATGCTCCTAGGCATAAGCATCATTTTTATATTATTTTTTCCCCACCATTGGGTTTTACGGTTACCTATCGAGCTCCAGGTCGACGCCTCATGATGTTCATCATTGGACTTCTTTGGCCTATCTGGTCACGTTGGCATGGAAATAACTTTTTTCGTTCATGTCTTCTGGTTGCATCTTCCGTCGGATTCGACTATTGAGCTTCTCTCAATGTCCCTCCTAGAGGCCTCCTAGAGACCTTGTGGGGTCTTGCTCCTTGTCTTCGGTTCCATTTTTTCGACGATGTTCTGACAGTGGCGGAAAGAACACCCATCCAATATTTCCCCCAGTGTCATTACAAGCATCTTTGAACTGAGCACCATCAGGTCTACAAACTTTGCCCGAACCCTATAAGGCTGAGTGTTCGACCTGCCTTGCCTACCAGTCAAAGAAGTCTTGGTGGTCTCAGCAGGATCAACGGTTTGCTCGACGCAGGATGGAGCACTGCACATGAGATGACATCCTCGGACATCATCAGGAATAAGATGTCGAAGAGGAGCTGGAGGCCAGCCTACCTGCAGCCCAGCCACTGTTGTATGGCTTGTACTTTCTCATTGTGCATGATGAAGATCAAACATGTTCAATGGTACACTTTTTTTGCTTAACTTAAAATAGATCCACAAAATCTTCTTCACCATTTGATTTACAGGCTGCAGTCCTTTGCACTTGTCCTTATCAATATGGAAAACTCAACCAGCCACTTGGGAACACAAAGGTCACCCAAAGGTGTCTTGGCGCTAATGTCCAGCTGATGAAAAGAAAACCACGATTGCCTTGGTAAGGTATGATTTCTTCTATTTATTGAGTAGCCATGTTTTTAGCTGTTTCCTAAATTCGAGTAGTGATTTGCAGTTTTTTAGTTGTAGCGGCAGGCAGTTCCAGATTCTCGTTGCCCCCTAATATGAACCTGGCTACATGCAAATTAGTCTGTCCCTGGCCCAGTGCATCATGGGAACAGGGCAGACCAAACTACCAAGCCAATTCTTTTACTGGAAAGGAAACAAGCTTCTGGGGACCGGTTTCTGCATTTTGCAGATAGCCAGGTTCTGAGCTGGGATGGTGCAGTGAGCTAAAAAACGGTGATGGATCAAGCCCTGATCTGTTGACTGGGTTGTAGTATTCTGCTTAATTCAGATACTCTGTCCATCACCACCCCCTTTTCTGAATCGTTTTGTCCACCACAAGCGTGGAAGGGTATGCTCAGATGTGAGTCCCTTGTTCACTGCACCATCAGGATTCAAGCAAGCCGGGCCGAAGATGGCTGTAATGCCAGAAACCGGTCCCCGGAAGCTTGTTTCCTTTCCAGTAAAAGAATTGGCTTGGTAGTTTGGTCTGCCCTGTTCCCATGATGCACTGGGGGGGGGGAAGCTCCGGTTCTGAATAAGATTGACGTTCCAAACAGCCTAGCCTGCTCTGGTTGATTGCAGGGTTTGGATGGGGTTACCACGTTGGTTGTCTGTCCTGGGGAGTGGGAGTTGGGTAGGATTGTTTGGTTATGTTTGTGGGGGGTGGTGGGTGGGACCTGGGAGTGTCAGAGGGACCTATCAGGGAACATGTGAACTGCGATGTGGGCTGCCATGGGACCCGACTTAGGCTACAAATGTCTCACGTGAGGGGGATGCATACCATGCATAGACGCTACAAGATTCACTCATATTTAATTTGGCGGTGCATTCATATTGCCTTCCTCCAGGAAACGCATCTTTTAGCAAAGGAGGGGAAAGCCTTGCAACGGAGATGGAGGGGGCAAGTGTACCACACTGATTACTCGGCCTACGCGAGGGGGGTGGTCGTCTGGATAAGGGCGGGGGTACCATTTTAATGCATGCAGCAGCTTATTGACCCAGAGGGGAGGTATGTTGTGGTGAGGGGAAAACTAGATGGGAGGGACCTAACGTTGGGTTGTCTATATGCCCCGAACGTAGAACAGCCTGCCTTCTTCTCCTCGTTGTCCCGCAAACTGGCCCCGTTTTTAGTGGAACCATTGCTCCTTGGAGGGGACTTTAATAGTGTAACTGACACTGCATTGGACCGTTCACACCCCCCTTTACCAAATGCACCGGCGAGCAAACTAGCGCTTGCGCGTTCTGCCTGGCAACGTCAATGGGGTCTGATTGACTCATGGAGAGCTAACCACCCATTAGACGGGGACTATTCCTTCTTTTCCTCCCTTCACGAACTACACGTCCATATAGACGCCTTCTTGTGTGCCCCGGAATTGCACAGAGAGGTGTGCCACGGTGAATACCTTACGTGCACGATCTCCGACCATAACCCGCTGCTGGTGTAGCTACGATGGTCGCAGCGTCGCCCACGAATTCCCACCTGGAAGCTACGCCCGGAGACGCTTGACGATCAGGTCTTCCGGACCGCGATAGCCTCGAGTATAGAGACGTATTTTCAGATCAATGAGGGGACCACGGGTCGGCCACGATTGAGTGGGACGCCTTCAAACAGTGGTGCGGGGGGCGATGCATTGCGACGGTGTCGGGGGTTCAGAAAACCTTACTAAGTGACATTCGCCAGGAGGACGAGAAGCTGCGCTCGCTGGAGAGAGAACGACCTGAGCGACCGGACAATCATGAGGCCCTACTCGAGGCGAGGGAATCTGCGGCGACGGTGGAGCGTCTCAGGTGTTTCGACTATAAATCCTACCTCACGCGTGCACACTCGGAACGGGATAAAACGGGGGCTCACTTGGCCTGGCTGGCCAATCCGGCTCGCCGAGGTTCGGTTATCCTAGAACTCAGAGATCACACAGGAGTGGAGCGGTTCGACCAACAGGGAATTAATGAACTATTCTATGATTATTACACGGAACAATACCGTGGTGTGGTCCTTCCGTCGGAAGACGAGTTCCAGAGATTCCTGGAGGGTCTGGGTTTGCCGGAGCTGGACGAAGAGGACGCAAAACCACTGGGGGATAAAATTGAGGTGAGGGAGGTGAGAGTCGCCATCAAGAGTATGGCACGGAATAAAACACCAGGCTCCGATGGTCTGCCGACGGAATTCTATCACACCTACGTCGACCTCCTGGCGCCCCGGCTAGCGTGGCTCTACAATGAGGCTAAATGACTGGGCAGCTTGCCGAAGACCACTGGCGAGGTGCTAATTGTCCCACTATTGAAACCTGGCAAGCAGCCTTGGGACAGATCGGCGTATCGCCCACTGTCCATGCTTAACCTGGACTACAAAATTTTGAGCAAAATCTTGGCGACGCGTCTACTCCCCCACATGTCCACACTAATCCACGTGGACCAATCTGACTTTATCCCGACCCACAACTCTGTGCTTAATATACCACGGCTCCTACACGTTCTGGAGGCTGACACCTACGATGTGGACGAGGCGGCGGTGTTTGCAATCGACATGGATAAAGCCTTTGACAGCCTGGAGTGGCCCTACCTTTTCCATGTTATGCGCGCAATGGGACTGGGCAAGGACTTTGTGGATTGGTCGGCACTATTATACCGGACCGCTACGGTGAGGGTCAGAACAGGAGGTGTAATATCTGAGGCTTGTGCCGTAGGCAGGGGCACTCGTCAGGGTTGCCCCCTTTCCCCCTTATTATTTGCCATAGCGATCAAACCTTTGGTGGCGCGAGCCCAGTTGGGGCGAACGTATCAGGGGTTGGACGTCTACGGGCAGGGGCACCATATTGCATTATACCTGATGACCTCCTACTGTTTTTGGTGGACTCTGCTGCCTCCCTGCGGGGGGCTAAATCCCTCCTTAAGTCGCTGAGCATGGTGTCTGGCCTCAGAGTGAACTGGGCAAAATCTTACCTGTTCCCGACTCGTGCGCGTAGAGCATGCCCGCACTCTACGGAAGGAGTGACCTGGGAGGAGAGGAGTCTTCGCTACCTGGGTACTTCGATCTACCATAATAGAGTAGACATTCTAGAGGGCAATATTGGGTCGGCGATCAGACTTACTAAAACGAATTTCGACTTCTGGAGTACGCTTCCATTGTCACTTGGGGGGAGGGTGGTGCTCCTTAAGATGGTGACTCTGCCGAGATTGCTCTATTTTTTCCGAACTCTCCGAGTCTGGATCCCGGCGAGTTACTTCCGGCGGCAATGGTCCATGGTGACTGGTTTTCTGTGGGGTTTGGGTAGGCGCAGAGTGGCACACAACACGCTTCTATGGCCTTGGGCGGAGGGGGGTCTCGCGGTGCCGGATTATGAGCTGTACTACCTGATGGCCCAGCTACAGTGGTTGACACAGTGGGTAGCGAGAGCCACGAGAGAGGAGGACTGGTCCGGCGAGCCAGCGGGGCCGGTTCGGGTGTTATCTCGGATCGTTCTGGGCCTCGAGATGGGGGACCTCCATCTCTCCCAAGAATTCTCGACGGTCCGGAAGTGTTGGAATAGGTATCTGCGGAGGGGACATATTGAGGTTCCATACGCACCTGAGATCCCGCTCAAATTATGCAGGGCGCTCCCGCATGGGGGCACATGGCACCGCTTGGAAAACTGGGAGCTTCAGGGTCTAGCGACCATTGGGGATCTGTATGATGACGGAGTGCTACTGCCTTTCGATTTCTTGAGAGATCGCTTTGATCTTCCGGGGGGAGACTTCCTCCTTCATGCAGCGCTGACAGCGGCGATCCGTGAACATTGGGGGACGGGTATGACGGAACCGCCACTATCCATGGGCCGTCAATACGTGGTAATGGCCGCGGGGACGGTTAAGGCTATTACGTGCCTCTATAAGCGCATGACTATGGAAGCTTTGACCCAACTGCTAGCTCTGAAGACGAAATGGGAGGCGGATTTAGCGACAGAGATCCCTGAGGTGGCGTGGTCTGGTATAGTAGAACGGGCCTGGAAAGGGACGCGCAACGCGAGGTTTCAGCTGGTGCATTTTTATATCCTGCATAGAGCATACCTGACCCCTGACAAACTACATAAGTACTTCCCTACACACTCGGCGGCCTGCCCGCGCTGCCTGTCAGAGATGGCCGATTTCCAACACATGTTCTGGTCCTGCCCAGCGCTGGGCTCCTTTCGGCAGAGGGTAGTGGAGAGTTTGCGGGAGGTCACGGAGAGGGATTTACAGCCCTCAATGGCACACTGCGTCCTACACTGGTTCCCACACACATCAAAGAACAAAATTACTAGTAAGTTCGTGGACCTGGGTCAGTTTTTTGCGAAACGCGCCATAACATCCCAATGGAAGGCGAGTAAGGGCCCCACGGTGGAGAGATGGCAGGCGGAGCTCAACAAGTGGGCCCGCTGTGAGGGGGAGGCCCGTCTGCAGCTAGCACTTAGGGCAGGCACTGATGCTGCTCTGGAGCGGGCCTGGGAATGATTGGTTCTGGAACTCACACTTTCGGACTCTGACAGTGAAGGCTCTCCCGCACGTAGCCCTGCTCCTTAGGCACCTTAGCCTAGGTTTGTGATCGTCCAGGTTCTTTCCCTTGGATTGCTCCACATCCCACGTGATGACTGCAGTCTCTTTTTGGTTACTCCTGATAGTCTGTCTCGGACCTGCACTACCCGCGATGGATTCTAGCTTGCCCTTGTAGAACTCTGACACGCCTGGGGGGGGGTAGGAGGTGGAGTAGGGGGGTAGGGGTAGGGGGGTAAGGGATATAGGGGCTTGGGTTGGGGAGTTGCGGGGGATGTTTGGTTTTGTTAGGGGCTTATAGGCCGGGGGTGGGGGAACCGGGGGAAAAGAAAAGCAGACCTGAGAACTACCTGAGGAACGGTTGTATTTGAGCTTTACTGCACTTTTCATCTACTAGTGCTCTCCTGTCTAATGCTGCTCGACCTCCGGGGTGTGAGCTAAATGGCCGTGTAAGGCTTTCTTTGGGGACCTGTGTTATACAAAGGAGGGCAGCTGGATTGATCTACGGACTGGTTGTACAAAATATAGCTCTGCAATAAAAATATATTTTAAAAAAAATGATTCTCTGTAGCTCCAATTGTGACTGCACAGTGCTGCCTTATGCCTCTCATCGGTTCTCGTTTATAGACTGTTTTATGGCACTCCATCTGCCTTAGGAATACCTTTTCTTCCCTTATTTAATGAAGAGTTGAATGATTTGTTACCTTGTGATATTCATGTAAATTCTGTTTTCACAGCACCGTGGACCGTCTTCTGGTTCTATTTTCTTTCTAGTGACCTGCTTCTGTATATTTATAAACATGCATAATTTATTTACCACCCACTACCTCATACACACACCATGCACAATGCCGAACAATTGGTGCACTGGCTGTCTACCTGGTTTACTAGATGTTTGGAGAGCCCTTGACTCAAATTCTAGGGACTATTCCTTTTACTCCCCACTCATGATTCACATGTCCGCTGAGACCCTATTGTACGTCCACCACACTACAGCTTTTTGTTCCTCATGCTGAGCATTTGGGAAAACTGCCCCTGGTCACAACTCCATGCTATTACATCTCATGGGGGCAGGAACATCTCCCCAGTTCCACCCAGGAGACTGCAGCCCGCCACACTGGGAGAGCCAGCCTTCAGCGAGCAAACACGTGAGGTCATTCTACATCCCTTTGACAACAAGAGAGGCTCTATCTTGCAAGCTTATTGAATGGGATGCAACTGTAATATGGGGCCCCTGCATTCAGACCGTTATTGTGGTCCATCAGACGTTAGTAGAGAAGATCGCCAAAGTCAAGGAATCCCACAGCAAAAACTGCATTATCGGAGGCCAGGGAGCACCACGCGCTATTGATTGAATTGCTCCACTGCAAAGATTTCAAAGCTCTCTAAGATAAAACATGCATTGAAGTGGACACATCAGGTTGCTTACCCACCTGGTTGATCAAACATGACAAGGACTAGAACTCCGGTCTCTGCGTCAGAATAGTCCCTACCAGTAAAGTTCAGTGTTGAACAGAAATCCACTCTGCTTTCCTGAGTATTGTACAGTCCAGAGGTTCCCACAGCACAGCCTCCTATTGCTGAATTTGTAGATGGATCCTCCCAAGGATATAAGCTAAACCTATGAATTTACTTTAAAGTCCCATTGCAGAACTCGAGATGCAAGGATCCACAGATTCCTTACCTTTGAATTATTCTCAGGCGCCAGACTAGACCCAGAAAATTTTCTAAAGCAATACCTCTTCGAGTTGGTAGAGGGCCACTGGATGTGACCTCGACAGAGTCCACATAAGTCCTCCCCCGACGCGCTGACTTCAGTTTCCTTCCTCTCTATGCTTACAACACGGATCCATAGATCAGTGCCTCTGGCTGTTTTTTGGCCTATCAACATTTTGTCGAGGAACCAGTGTGCCATTTTCTGGATGTCCTCCGGGTTTAAATTATGTTGGTCCTGTGGATGGCAGATGTCTGCCACAGACCCTCATAGTATTTGTATGTGGGGTCTTGGCAAATACCCTGACTCCAAGAAGTGCAACTCTTCTTACCAACTTCAGGCAAAGGCGTTGCGGGAGAGCCGCATGAATCTCTTGGCGGTGCGGTTGTGGCAGGCTTCACATCATTCGCGGTCACCTTCTCGTTTTAAGGACTGCTTGAGAACCTGCTCCAGAAGTCCTTTCTGCGAGCTCCCTCGACCTCGCTGTCAAAGGGTAAGTCAAGTTGTAACATGTCGAAGTAGCGGCCTTCACCTTTACCCGCGGCATCTCCAACTCCCCACCCCGTCCTCCAGCTGAGGAGTAGGAGCGAGAGTCTACCACGTGCCTTCCAGTATTCCCTAGAGCTGGGGTGACTCTGGACCAGATGAGGGGATATTATCACTTCCTACATGCTGTCTTTGTTTCTCTGCCTCCCTCTAACACACCGGTCTCAGCCCCAAGGTGGCCAGGGGAGCCTTGGCGGAATCCACGCCAGTGGGGTCCTCTTCACCGTCAGTGAGGCCCTCTGGATTCATTGTCGGATCCATGTCCGCTCCGGTGCACAGACGTTCGGGGTACCCACCTGTGACACCAGTGTCTGATCAGCCGGCTCTGATTTCAACGGCGCCGGTCGATGCTACTTTACCTCTCCTCTCCAACGCCAAGGCCTCGTCACTTCGAAGCCGGGAGGTGTTGGCGGAGCGGGTCTCCTCAGGCTATCTTCTTCAGAGGAGCCCCCTACTGTTCCTGATCCAGCAGACCAGTGTTTTGGTGAAGATAGAGATGAAATGGGGTTTCTTCCAACCATGACTGACACCTCCTTTGGTGATTAATTGGATAAGTGAACTGGCTGAGGCTAGTGGCCTTGAGTCTTCCTCTTCGTCTGGCTTGTTTTCGCCTCCCAGCTTCGCTACTAAGACTAGGTTTGCTTTCCCGGAGCTTCTGATTAGGGTAGCTGTGGTTCTGCAGCTCCCAACTGTAGAGCTGGCGATTGACCCCTTAATTTGAGACCCAGCCTGCCTTCTCCGGCTTTGTGGTTCAGGCTGCTACAGCCTTCCCTGACATCAGCGCCCTTCCTGACGTCCCTCCAGACAGGGAGTCTAGGGGTCTCAATACTTTTGGTTGATATACCTTTTTTTGCCACCAGTTCTGCTTTGCGGTCACTTAATATAGCTTGTGTTCTAAGCTGGTTTTGTTACATGTTGTGTGATTCGGTCTTGCACCTTCTCCCTCACTCATGGATGAGTCCCGGAACAGTCTTACTCAGTTACTTCAAAATGGCGGACAGGCAGCTAGATTAATGATTCGGTGTGGCATAGATACCACAGAATCTGTCAGTCGAGCCATTGCTCTTTCAGTGGCACTTTCTTGGCATGCCTGGCTGTGCACTTCTGTTTTTTTCTAAGGCTGTTCAATCCATCTTTGTGAATATGCCTTTTGATGGTCAACATCTGTCCGGCTCTCACACCAATTCTGCTTTATGACATTTTCGGGACAGTCAGGGTGGAGCAGACTCTTAGAACCCTGTTTGCTTTACTATTTGCTTCTCTTCTTCCTCCCTTACTGAACTTCTCTGGGGTATGGTCTCCTTGATTTTTTTCATATATCAGCCAGGGGCAGCACAATGTTGGATTTTCAGACCAAGATCTTTGCAATCAGGTAAGTACGTTTCTAAATAAAAATACTTTTCACTTGTAAAAATCGACAGAATATTTTCAGAACAGTTCAATGTTATCCTATGGGGAAAACAATATTGCGGTTAAACAGGTAAGTATAACACTTACAATTCCAGTCTTCGGGACCCAAAGTCAGCAAGGGTCAGGTGAGTACAAAAACTGCACAACCAGCAGCACAGGGGTGGCCGGGTGCAGAGGTCAAAATTGGAGTTTATGGCCCAATGCGTTTCAATGGAGACTGGGGGTGCTCAAAGCCACACTGCGTGCAGGTCAGTAGATCGTTGCAGGGGCCAAGCTTTGGGGTGGTAGGACCAGCAAGGGGGAGGGGGCGGAGGGCAAAAAGCTACACCAAACATGCACCACCAGCTGCACAGGGGCAACTGGGTGCAGGGTGCAATTTCAGCATCAGGTGCCCAATGCTTTTCAATGGGGATTCTTTTTTGTCAAACAGAATGCAGCAGTTGCACCGCAGGTTGCAGGATGGGGAGACCAATGATAGCAGAGGTAAGTAGAGATGTAGGGGGTCATAGGGGCACTGTGTCTTTCGACGTCAGAGTCTTCTTACCGAAGTCGGTCGCTGTCAGGGGGAGCCTCTTGTTTCACACTGCAGGCGCCACCGTGGAGATCAGGAGAGGTCAGCTAAGGCTGGACTCGAGGTCAGGGTCGCTGGGGAGACTTCACTGCACAGGTGAGCCATTCAGACTCGGAAATGGGCGTCCGGTGCAGATTGGGAGAAAACCCGGATCCGTCTGGATCCGGGGTCCTTGGAGTAGATTTCTTCTGGACAGGGCCCCTGTCCTCGGAGACTGGAGTTATTTTCAAAGGCAGCAGTCCTCCCAGGGGTTTGAGAGGTCGCAAACTGCAAGACAGGTCACAGTTTAGTTGAAACTGGAGACAAACCAGTAGGGCTGGGGCCATGGTAGTCATCGTCTTCAGTCTTCTAAGCAGGGATCTCTTTTTTCTTCTTAGGTCATCGCAGATCTAGTTTCTATCTCTGGGGGAGCAACCTAAATACTAAATTTAGGGGTGTTTTAGGGAGTAGCAGGTAGGACCAATGGGTACCTTACCCGAGGTGACACCCTCAATTGTGTCACCCTCCTGTGGGAAGGGGCATAGACCTAGCCCTCATTTGAGGGGTCCCCCCCCATCTTAAAGATGGCAGGAACTTAAAGATATGCTTCACTTCACCTTAGGGGTGGATTTGACAGAGATGAGCACACTTCCTATTCTTCTAGGTTTTCCCACCCAAAGTGGAGGTGTAAACCGGGGGCTGCCATCTGCTGCTAGCAGCAGAGGTGGGGGTCACATTATAAAGGTGACAGGCCTTCGAGCACTGGCCCATCCTGAGGGAGGCGGTGTGACACCTCTGCCCAGGATGTGCATTGTTTTTGGTCCCAGAGAGCAGAGGCTCTCCACCCAGGGGTCCAGAAGGACGTCTGTGAGTGGCAGGCTGCCTAAAGCCAGTCAGTGCCTACACCAGATTTGTTAGGTTTTCTGGGGATGCCTCTGAGGTGCCTTGTGAGTACCTGGAGTAATAAATCTCACACTGGCATCAGTGGGGATTTATTAAAAGAAATTGTTTGGTACCAAACACACCTGGTTTCAGTGAAGCCATCATGGTGCAGTGGAACTCGAGTTGTCGAGTTCCCTGCCCATGTACTCATGGCTTCCCTGGCACTTAAGTCATTTCTTAAATATTGTATTGTAGTCATGCAGATATGCCCTCACCTGGTTTATAGTGCACCCTGCCGTAGGTCTGTGAGGCCTGCTAGAGGGGTGACTTACCTATACCTTCAGACAGTGCTAAAAAACTATGAGTTTTCACAGCAAAAGTGCTCCCCTAAAAACAGGCTAAAGTGGTGCCACGTCTCCGTCTGTCGCAGCACACCCCGTCCCACAGGGGGGGCGGGAAGAACCCGATGACGAAGCATGCCACCATGGGACCTTTTGGTGGGTGAGGGTTATTTTAATAAAACTCATCGTTTTCTTTGTCATACTTATAGCAATCACTGGAAGGACAGTTTTTCATGAATGAAGATTTTCCACATACACAAAAAAAGTGGACATCTTTTGTTTTTTCACACCACCTACTGGCACCCAGAGATTCTGATCAAAAGTTTACAGATCCATTCTGACTCCTGGGGAATATTCAAAAGGTGAAGAATCTGCAGTTAGTTAGCTTCTACCAGTAGGAGCATTACCGAAAGTAAATACCTTGTTCTTTGAGCTTTTACCATGAGGTTTCTTGTATAAACAAGGTATTGGTTAGCTAATGGACATGCCCAGTTAGAGCTGGAAAATGCATCGCTGTCCTCTAGTACTACAGTCCAAGTATGAAAAGTGAAGTGAAAGGGGGGCCAAATTCAGCACAGTGTGAAACTAGCCTACATGCTGGCAATCTTACTGGTGCAATGACCATACATGTATTTCTTATCATTCCAGAACTGGTCCTAGACCAGTTCACCTTCCATACAACCCACACATCTTGCTTACGCATTCAACAATGTTCTCTCTCCACATTGTTTCTCAGCCTTCTCTCTTTCCACGGACTTTAGATCCTTCCTCATACTTCTATTTGCCTTTCCATCACCTCACCTACAGGGTAAATATCTATATTTAATTAAGGTGCAAACCTCTCTTGTGCACCTTCTAACCATTTCAGCACTCCTCAAATGCCATGCTCTGCCAGGACACACCCTCCCCTGCCTGATAATGGCCATCAACTACTCACTTATCTACTGAACTATCTACCGTCAATGTGCCAAATCTACAGTCACTGTTACCATATTTAAGATACCAATTGCTTACCCTTGTATTTAAGTTACTGTACTTCCTCTTAAATTCCATTAGTCACTCCTCATTGCTATGCGTATTCTGTTCGGATCATCAACAAAATATTCAACTGGATCTCCACATATATTTTAAATACATTTTTCTTGGTCTCATAGTATTTGTAATTGTCTGAGCATGTAAGCATTATACAAGTTTCAGTACTGTGTTCACAACTTCTCTCTCCCATCACATTTCTCTAGGAAACATTGCCGCTATTTTGTTTTCTCAAAACTATTGACAATAAAATTAAGCGCTCATTTTTAGGATCATGGGCCTTGTGTAAGTCCCAATGGAAAATGACCACAGAGATAACAAAGTCAAATCAAACTTATACCAGACAAGTTTCAGAGTCAAAACCATGAAACTTGAGGGGCGTGGCTTAGTGAGCCATCATGGCGGGCGTGTGCTAAGTGAGCTCCGTCGATCCTTGATCTTTATCCTGCACATATCCTGCTTCTCCGGCTGGCATATACGCTTCAAGGCTGCCCCAGGGGTGACAAATGCAAAAACAACAGTTGATGGACAGAATGCAGAACAATGTCATACATTCACCCCAGTATAGAGATCTGGGCCTAAATCCATTGTTCTTTTGCACTCCACACCACCCCAGTTCAGACATGGCCATATGCAAATCAGCCTTGACCCTGTGCCTCATGGGAACAGTCCAGCCCGAACTGCCAAGCATGTCTTTTCTGGACTGGAATCAAGCATCCTAGGACCGGTACCACCCGGCGCAGAACATTTGAGCTGAGTCCCGACCTGTGACGTGGCCTAGGGTGGTAGGGCAGCGATGGCCGCGGACTGGGCCTGCAGGCGACGTGGGAGCCGGGACCTTGAGTACGGCGCTGCCTGAGTCCCCCAGCGGGGGTGGAGCCAGGCCGGCTGGATTGGCACGCTGAGTGGATGAGACGGGCCGGTTCCTAGAAGGTGCCTCCCGGCCAGGTGTCTCCTGATGGGGATTAGCTGCCTCCCCGCCTCTTGTGAGCTGCAAGGTGGGTCTCCCTCGATCGGCGGTCATGTCAGGCCACGAGTGAGAGGAGCTGAGGGTGCACGCGGCGGGACTGGTGAGTCGCCGGCCTTTGGCTGGGCCTCGAGCCGTGTTGGTGCCAGCTGTCCCCTCTGGGTAATGGCGTGTGCTTGCCTTACCCACCCCCCAGTGGCATCCTTCCATTGGCGGCTTGGTGAGTCCCACAAGCAACATCCGGGGCCCTTGGGGATCAGGGCCTCTCATTCACCAGCACCCCTCCTGCTCTTCGGACGCCTCCACCTCCCTTCCCCACTCCCTGCACGGGTTAAATCGGGGGGGGGGGGTTCAGCTGCTTTGTCGGGCCGCGGCAGGTGCCGCCTGGAGGTGCTGTGGGGCGACAACAGGTGGCCTGAGGTTTGAGCAAGGGAACGGGCGTACCTGCTCACACATCTTGTTGCCCAGTGAGTGACCAGCGCATTGCTCCCTCCCTCCTGCTGTGCAGAGTGCCTGTATCTGCGGTCTGTCTGGCTGCGTGAGTGCCTCCTGAGACAACTGGTGGAGGGCCTGGATCGTTGTGCTCCTTGGGGCACCTGTGGTGGTTCTGGATTCTGTGTCCCCCTCCTGAGCTCTGCGTCAACAGTGTTGTGATTGGCTGTCAGGTCGGGCCGCTAGAGCCGTGGTCCTATACTTGTGCAGCTTCTGATCTGACCAGGCGAACTCCCATATCTGGACGGCGCTACGCCGGCTACGAAAGAGTATGTTATCCGGGGCAAGGGGAGGCGCACTGCCCGCCATGACGAGAGATAAGCCAGGGGAGGATCGGCTAAGCAGAGTACGATCGACAAATTTACAGGCCCGGGGGCCTCCGCGGCGGCACTAGGTGGGATGCCTGGAGATGTGCCTGACAACGCTGCTCTCATGGCTGCCATCGCACAGTCCAGGGACATCCTCTATGCCAAGATTGGGGCAGTAGGTTTCAACGTCATGCTTTTGCGGCAGGACCTACGGAATGCGGTTGCGCGCCCTCACAGGACAGAATGCAGAACAATGTCATACATTCACCCCAGTACAGAGATCTGGGCCTAAATCCATCGTTTTTTTGCACTCCACACCATCCCAGTTCAGACATGGCCATATGCAAATCAGCCTAGACCCTGTGCCTCATGGTAACAGTCCAGCCCGAACTGCCAAGCTATGTATTTTCTGGACCGGAATCAAGCATCCTAGGGCCGGTTTCTGGCTATCAGCCGTCTTCAGCCAGGATAGCTTGACTCCAGTGGTGTGGAGAGCATGGGACTCACGTCTGAGCATACCCATCCCACTCGGGGTGGCAAAATGCAAAACAACAGTTGATGGACAGAATGCAGAACAATGTCATACATTCACCCCAGTGCAGAGATCTGGGCCTAAATCCATCGTTTTTTTGCACTCCACACCACACCAGTTCAGACATGGCCATATGCAGATCAGGTTTGACCCTGTGCCTCATGGGAACAGTCCAGCCCGAACTGCCAAGCCAAGTCTTTCCTGGACCGGAATCAAGCATCCTAGAACCGGTTTCTGGCTATCAGCCGTCTTCAGCCAGGATAGCTTGACTCCAGTGGTATGGAGAGCATGGGACTCGCGTCTGAGCATACCCATTCCACTCGGGGTGACAATATGCAAAACAACAGTTGATGGACAGAATGCAGAACAATATCATACATTCACCCCAGTACAGAGATCTGGGCCTAAATCCATTGTTTTTTTGCACTCCACACCACCCCACTTCAGACATGGCCATATGCAAATCAGCCTTGATCCTGTGCCTCATGGGAACAGTCCAGCCCGAACTGCCAAGCCATGTCTTTGCTGGACCGGAATCAAGCATCGTAGGACTAGTTTCTGGCTATCAGCCGTCTTCAGCCAGGATAGCTTGACTCCAGACTCCAGTGGTGTGGAGAGCATGGGGCTCACATCTGAGCATACCCATCCCACTCGGGGTGACAAAATGCAAAACAACAGTTGATGGGCAGAGTCAAGCTATCCTGGCTGAAGACGGCTGATAGCCAGAAACCGGTCCAAGTCGATTTGTCAAAACCATAGATCTTACCGCAACTAATTCGGTATTGATCGATAAGAATGCACCAGCAGTGTCAGTCGATAAGCGATCCACCACTGTTGATAATTCAAAAATTCTTTGAGTATTCAGAACCACTCCCACTGAAGGTATCCATGCACTAAAAATGTCACCTACAATTTCGGGAAAACTAGCCCTTTTGCTTTGTGCTAGTACATTTCCTTCATTGTTTCCAGTGATTCTATTTACATGGTATACTTTTGTGAATACTATTCTGAAATAGCAACTCCCATACCAATGATCAGGCAGATTAAAGTAAGCTTTGTTCCCACAAATATAATAAATTCCAGGAAATACTGGATCAGTTCCCTCTTTTAATCCCCAACCCCCAATTATCAGGAAATTGTGTTCACATTCACTGGAACCAATGACAATATTGTTATATTCTGTTTTTAACCTATGGAGACAGATTGTCCCCTTCTTTTCAAAGTCCAGAGACATAGCATCATGAGTCTTGCCAGTTACAAATAAATCCTCCCTCTCAGCTCATTTCAGTATCTAAGGTTTCGGTTCAGTAGCCTTTCTTTGGAAATCCTGTCTCCTTTTCTCTACTAAATTCAAAAACACTTTCTCTTGTTCATATAGTTTACATGTAAGGTTATCTTTGTGTGCTTCGGCTATATCTATTTCTTTCATTGTTAAAAAATATTCACCTAAAACTGTGCATCTCTACTGCTAAGAACAGGGTTCATGTTTCCGCGTATAGGAACTTCCGAAAAAAATCACATCTATTTTAGAATAATAATATTGTAACTTTCCTGTTCTGTAAAATAAACTAGCTAAAACACTACATGAAATACCATATGTCAGTGGTAAATGATGATGTGTTACTCCTGCAACTGATGTGGGCAATTTCATGCACACGTAGCAATCACTAATTTCCATTGTTTCTACAAAGTGTACTAACAGGTTAGGGAAAACATTTAAATTGGTTTCATTTTTATTCATACTATAGCGTAATTCTATCTCATCTAGTGCTTCTAATTCTACTCTACCTTGTTTAAGGTTAGCTACCTTTCCATGTGCACTAGTGTTATTTGTTTTTTTTTTGCAGACATTAAAAAGGGTATAGCTATTGTCAGTCCTAACCATGCTATGAGCACTATTAAAATACAACATATGCATATTGTACAACCTGTCTTTAGACAGTTTTGTTTCAATTTTCCAGTAACTCTACGATCAGCCATGTTTGGCTTAAGGAGATTTTACCCCTCTTTGTTGCTTAACACAGAATATAAACTGCGAACATTTTCAAGTTGGTTTCACTTCTTTGTAAATTTGATCAGCAATTAATTCTTCATCACTTTTCTCACTTATTTCCAGATTCTCATAATCCTCGACAATCACGTATGTCCATTCAGGACCCTTGAATTTATTATTCAGTCTCTTCAAACGAGGACTTCTCCTTCTCTGGTTTCTCGTCGAGGGAACAGTTTGACTTGTTACTTCATCCACTTGTTCAGGTTCTTCATTTATTGTTTTGAGATGCTAT
The DNA here is from genome assembly GCF_964263255.1 of Lissotriton vulgaris. NCBI lineage: Eukaryota > Metazoa > Chordata > Amphibia > Caudata > Salamandridae > Lissotriton > Lissotriton vulgaris. The sequence goes on along the minus strand of NC_141694.1, from coordinate 1,714,041,948 downwards.
TTCAATCTTTTGACAAAACCAGGCCGGGTATCACCTTTTAGCAGGCATTGTGCTTTCACCTTCCTCAATTATTCTTTTATTGTCATTGACTGGTGGCACATTTTGATTGTTGTCGTCTTCAGGTTATCTCTCCATCTGACCTTGTCCAGGGCTTATTACCTTTGTCATTTCTGCTTGGATGTGTTCTTCTATACTAATCTGACCCTGTTCAGGAGTTTGCTTTGATGGGCCTGGTATTTTTTCTTCTTCCTCAACTTGTTTTTCTTTACCTATCTGGTCCTGCTCAGGTCTTGTAGTTGCTTGATTGTCTTCTGCCTGGGCGTTTTGTCTAGTGCCTATCTGTCCCTCCTCAGACTCGAGAGTTCTAGTGGGAGTTTCGTCCGTCTGAGTATATTGTTCTTTCCTTATCTGGTCCTCCTCAGAATTATCTTTGGCTTTGATTTCTGTAATCTGAGTGCGTTCTTCTATTCCTGTCTCGTCCTCACTATCACTTGACTTTATAAATGGATTTGACATCTTGTTCTTATAATGTCTCTTGGTATGTCCACTACTGGGATCCAATCATCCTGACTGGTGCTCGGTTGTTTTTCGTCAGCTACTTCAGGATCTATTACCTGGGATCCTTCAGCTGTGCAACCTTCAGCTTCAACTTCGTCAGGTTCTGTCTCTCTTTTGGTATGGCTGGCATGAATCCAGTTTGGAATCCCTTTGCACTTCACAGCCGTGGTTGTAACCAATATTACCTGTTGTGGTTTTCCCCACCTAGGTGCTAGGCATGATTCTCGGGGTGCTCTTTTATCACTACCCAATCGCCTGGATTCAGATCATGTGCTTGAGTCGACACATTCAAAAATACATTGTGCACCTACTTCTATAATGCGCTGACATATAGCTGGCTCAAAGGTTATGAATCATGACCCAGTATGCTTCAAGACACGTTAGTGTGTCGAAAGCTTTGGTGATGATCTGCAAATATGACTACATGCCCCACAACACACCGTAATAGATAAATGAGGCCCAACTTCCGGCCGCGACTTCCACATCAGCAGCCCATAACGCCAGGGCCGGTGTTTACTGTGCGGATAAATTGCCTTTGGAAATGAATACCGTGCTGCTCGCGGTAAGTGTATTTTTGGTAATTTAAGTAGCATAACAGCAAACAAAAGCATGACACGTGGCATGTGTCAAATTAATAACGAGAATTTTGTTTTTCTCGTTCTTGCTGCTTCCTCCTCTGGTCCGCTCCTATTCCAGCCAGAAAAATCTATAAACGTAGGAGTTTAACAAATAGAAGTTCCCGAGCACTTAAATATACGTGCCACCGCATACAAGTAAGTGCTATCTTGTTCTGTGTGAAACGTTTGGGTCATTCAAGTACCACAATTTTAAATAAGGTTCTAATTAGGGGTGCATTGTTTACCATTGGCAGCTTGAGGTTAAAGTGAAGGGAGCAGCTGGGAGTCATGCTGGCAATATAAGTGAATGTGAGCCCCAGGCGACCTCCAAAACCATCAGTCACAGAGTAAGTGCGTTTATATTAGAACCTACAGCAACGTACACAAAGTTCACTTTAAATAATGTTTTGTAAATTAATAGAAGGTGTCCTTGATAGTTTTCAGATCCTACGTGGAAGAGATACCACCTACATTCACCATTGTGAGGGGATCTCACGTATTTCAGGCACATGATAGTCTAATTTCATAGAAGTAAAAATCAGCAAAAAAGAAAAAGAGGAGCAGGGTCAAGTTGTAATTATTTTTTTTAATCTCATGTTCCAGGTTACACCGTGCTCCAGTGCCCTGATGATAATCCCGCAAAACACGGCAGGGATTAGAAACGCGTCGGCCTTTTCAATATATTCCCTGCATAGGGCGTGTACTTAACTTTTAAGCCCCAAAAATTAGGGTGTACAATGACTCAAGCACCCGGTAGGGGTTAAAAATAATTGCCCTTGCAGCTTTAAGCAACTCCGTGACAATCACCTATTTTTAGGTGAATGGAGTTCGTGTTTTTGAAATTTTCAGCTGGTGTATTCCTTTGGAGGAATTCTGGATGTTATTGTTGTTGTTTCATTGTTATTATTTTACATTGTATAATTATTGTCATTTTGCCTTATTTATTTAGGATGTATAAAAAATTGGTTTTGGCAAATGTACGATGTATTGTTTCTCAGACTAAAATTGCAAATGTGTTTTGTATAGGTCTCTTAAAAAAAAAAGTCAGTTTGTTATTGAACATATGAACCTTTGGGTCATTGTTTTGATTCCCGCATAAAATAAAAAAGCGGTAATTAAACCAACCAGGTACCCTCGTTTTCATAAATTTGTATTGTTACTCGTCCATACCTGGTTTGCTAAGGACGAAGCCCCCCCTTTGTGGAACTGAGTCGACTGTCTGGTCATTGCGTCTTCTCCAACCTGGTGAGAGATAGAACGCACTTGGTCAGCCAACTCTTTGCAGTACTCCAATACCAAATCATCAGATATAGTTAACAGCGTGTGTCCTGGTACACATGCTTGCCTCATTGCCCTTCCCATGAGTATCTCGTGGGGACTCAAGCCTGTATTTTTGTCGGGTATAATTCTGAGCCCCATCAGGGCAAGAGGTAAAGCATCTGGCCATTCCAATCAGGTAGATTCACACATCTTTCCCAATCTTGCTTTGATTGTGCCATTCAATTGTTCTACCACTCCAGAAGCCTCTGGGCGGTATGCACAGTGCAGCTTTTGTTCAATTTTGAATGCTTCACAAATTAATCGAATGATTTCATTATTAAAATTAAACCCTTGGTCTGATTCAATTGTTACTGGAAATACAAACCGAGGAATGAGCTCTCTCAACAGGAGTTTGGCCACTGTTAGACTGTCATTCCTCCTGGTGGAGTACGTCTCCACCCATTTAGAAAATAAACAAACAATAACAAGGACATATTTTAATCCTCGACAAGTGGGTAACTGGATGAAATCTATTTGGAGTCTTATAAAGGGACCTTCTGCCTTTCCAATCTTTCCAGGATAAACTACAGTTTTTCTGCCGGGATTCATTTGTTGACAAATTAAGCATCTCTGGCAAAGACTCTCTGCTACGCTCCTGAACTTCATATTAATCCAATCCTGTCTGAACAGTCTTATCATCGCATCTCTGCCTATGTGTGTGTCACCATGGTACATTCTGGCCATATGTGCAAGCATACAGTCAGGTAACACTGGTCTCCCATCTAAGTAAATAATTACACCATCATCAGTTCTTCTCTGACAACCTATTTTCTCCCATTCCTCCTTTTCTTTTGGTTCTGCTTCATTCTGTAAATCTTTCACTTCCTCCCATGTTCCTATGCCTCCTAGTAGCATAAGTTGGCAGCTGATTTCACATGTATCGATTTTCTTTTTTACTGCCATTTTGTATTTGGCACAATGTTGGGCAACTTGGTCAGCATAACGATTACCGGCTGTCACTTTGACATTTCCAGATTGGTGAGCAGCACACTTGACCACTGCCACTTCTTTTGGCAATTGAATTGCTTCAAGCAATTCTTTTACAAAATGTCCATTTTCAACAGGGGTTCCCGAAGAAGTCATGAAATTCCTTTGCATCCAGAGCTGGCCAGTCATGCACAACCCCGTAACCATACTGACTATCAGTATGTATGGTTACTTTCCAATTTTTTCCAATTTTGCATGCTTTAATAAAAGCTATTAATTTGGCTACTTGTGCAGCCTTGAATCCTGGTAAACAGGATGCTTTGCTTCGACTATTCCACCCAATGTGCACACAGCGTAAGCAGCACTCAATCCTCCTTCCTCATGATGCATGCACGAGCCATCTACAAATAGCTCATGTTCTGAATACTTTAAAGGGGTTTCCTGTATGTCTGGAAGTGGTTTAGTACTGAATTCAGTGAGGTCGACACAATCAAGCTCGACTTCTTCTTTCACTTCTTCAAAATGTGAATCTGGCAACAGGGTTGCTGGATTCAGAACTGTACATTTTGTTATTGTCACATTCTCTGCACCTACAATAACTCACTCATACTTAGTCAGCCGACTAGGAGTTAGGTATTGAGTGTGTGTTCTTGTTAGCAGAATCACAACTGCATGTGGGACATACACAGGATGTCCCATCACAATAGACTCGCTTTGTTCTAGACTCATGCCGGTTGGAGCTACCGCTTTTAAACAACTTGGTAATGCAGATGTCACCGGGTCCAATGTAGCAGAAAAGTACGTCACAGGACGTCTCATTAGGCCATGTGTCTGGGTTAGTACTGAAAGAGCACAATTGTCTCTTGTGGCACAGAATAATGCAAACTCTTGGGAATAATCTGGCATACCTAATGCAGGTGCTTCACATAAACAGTTGCGCAATTTTACAAAAGCTGTCATTCTTTCGTCATCCCATTCCACCGGATCTTTTGCCTGTTTCTTTGTCAATTGAATCAGTGGTTTTGCTAGTACTGCAAATCCCCCAATCCACTGCCTGCAGTAACCTACCACTCCAAGAAACACCCTCCTGATGTCCTTCTGTGTCTTTGGCAATTTCATGTTTCTAATTATTTTTATTCTTTGTGAAGTCACTCTCCTGACCCCTCTTTCTATCTGGTGTCCCAAATATTTGACTGAGGTTGTACAATACTGCAATTTATCAGGGGACAATTTATGTCCACCTTTAGCCAAATGATTCAGTAATGCAATTGAATCGATAATGCAGTCATTTCTTGTTTTAGACGCAACTAACAAGTCGTCGATGTACTGCACCAGGACAGACTGTCCGGGCAGCACCAGAGTTTCAAGAAATTTTTTCAAAATCTGGTTAAAAATCGATGGACTTTCTGTGTACCCTTGAGGAATACAATTCCAAACATAAACATGCTCGTCGAATTTAAACAAGAATAAAAATTTGCTGTCAGGATGCAATGGAATGGAGAAAAAGGCATGGCATAAATCAATTATAGTGAACCATCCAGCATCCCATGGTATCTGATACAAAATCACTGTTGGATGCTGTACTACTGGGCAACATGGGACAACGATTTTATTTATTTTCTGAAGATCTTGGACCAGACCACCCTATATTTTCCGTTTGGTTTCTTTATGCCAATTATAGGTGAATTACAAGGACTGCTCATTATTTCTTCTAATATGCCTTGTTCAACCAAACGTTCAATTTCTGCTGCAACACCTGCTTTTATTTCTGGGCTCATTTTGTACTGTTGAGTATTTGGGTAGACTGCACCTTCTTTTACTGTTACTTTTATTGAGTCGATATTTGCCATTAATCCTACTTCTTTTCCGGAAATATCCCACACGTCAGGATTTACATAAGTTTGGAGCTCTGCTGGTAAGTCTTGTAGAGTCACCTTTTTAACTTCTTTTTCCTGTTTAGCTAACATTATTTTATATTCTCCATCTTCATCAGGAGTTTGAATTTCAACACCATTCGCAGTGCAAAAGATAGTACAATTCATTTTGCACAGTACATCTTTACCTAACAGATTCACAGGGCTCGAGTCACAGACTACAAACTTGTGCATTGCTTTAAAATTGTCAATTTGTACTCCATTGGTTCTGAAGTTGGTGTCCTAATTTGTTTATTAGAAATGCCCACCACTGGGATTGCTTCTCCCAAGAGGATTAAGTTTGGGATGTCTGCTGTTCTCACAGTAGAACGGGTAGCACCAGTGTCCAACAAAAAGGTAACATCATTTCCCTCAACTTTTCCCTCCATGTGTGGACCTGACTGATCTACCGGTAAGGATGCGCCAAGTATTGACTCCTCCTCCCCCATCTCAGGCACCGTGAGAATGTAAAAACAACAGTTGATGGACAGAATGCAGAACAATGTCATACATTCACCCCAGTACAGAGATCTGGGCCTAAATCCATTGTTTTTTTGCTCACCATGCCATTCCAGTTAGAACCCAGCCATATGCAAATCAGTCTTGACCCTGTCCCCCATGGGAACAGTCCAGCCCGAACTGCTAAGCCAGGTCCTCCCACAGTCAGAATGTGTGTCCTGCAAAAGAAACTGTGGTGTTACCGTATTTTTCTTACCACTTCCTTCCTGAAATCTGTTGTCCAAACTGTATTCGCCTTGACTCACAAAATCTGGCATAGTGGAAGGTAGTAACTGATTCTGTGTTACCTGTTGCTGTTGTCTCGTTGACACCTCATTCTGCGTCTGTGGATTATAATTTTGAGTTTGGACATTATTATTCTGTATAGCCTTACATTCATTTTTTAATGCCCCAATTTTCTGCACCCATGACAGGGAAACTTTTTCTTTGCCTCTTCTCTGTTCATTCTCCCTCTTGGTTTGCCCCCACTACCATCGTTTTGTCCATCATTATTTCTTTCACTATTTGACTGCTGACTTAACTGTTGCTGTTCTGCCAATTTCACTTGTGCCCACATTACTTTTTCTTCCTTTTATTGTCTATTTCATCCCCACAGTATTTTGCATACTTGAGGATCTCGTCGATAGGTTTTGCCTCCCAACATATTTTATGGTCCTTAATCATTTGTGATATTTCTGGGTTCAATCCTGACACAAAACGATATATAAAATGTGTCATGTCCAACCCACTGTACTTCCAACCCACTGTTTGCATGTACAGACTCATCCTTATTTTGGGTTGTTCTATTTTTGTCCAATCTGTTTCTTTTGGGGGCCCCTTTCCTTTCAAATAAGTTTTTATTTGATGGTACTTTTTCATTACATCATCAGACAGAGCTCCTGTTTTTAGATCTCTAGGGTATTCTTCATTCGGCCAATCTACTGAAATTTTACATTCTGTCCATAAATCGGCAGGAACAACTATGTCAAATAAACCCTCTAAATCTTTTAACAACACTTTTGAAACTTTCACAAATCTTTCAACTGGCCTGTACCATTCTACTGGTTTCTCTCTAAGTTTTGGGACGTCATTCATAAATGATCAAATATCCTTTTGAGTCCGTGGGACATAATCAGATCCTCCTCCTGGCACTTCACTCATTGGACACAACCTTTCAACCGTTTCTGTTTCTTTTAACAAATTCTCAGATGTTACTCGATTTGCCTGTGATTCTTCCTTTTTCTTTGCCCATCTAGCTTTCCATCTGTCTAAATCTCCCCATTTCTGTAACAATGACAATAATTCTTCTATCTGTAATTTTCTTCCAGACACATTCATGTTCTCTAAATGTTTGTCAGAAAATTCTGCTCTATATGGTTTCTGCAATACCTTAGACTTACCAATGTCGATTCCCATTTCTGAGGCTAAGTTCATTAATTTTTCATGAAATATTTTTGTATTTTATGTGAAAGCTTCTGCATATGAACAGCAACTCTTCTTCACTGAATGAATTTAATCTCTCCAGTCCCACATTTCCAGCCACCATTTCTTCTATTCTACCCTTAACTTAAATATGTCCAGTACTTTTGACTGTGATTTTGGCTTCTCCATCTCTCGTGTCTATCTTTCTAATTCTTCTGGAGAAACTACAGTGGCATTTCACGTCCCTGTGGAGGTTTCAATGTGTACATCTCTAGAGTTTCCGGGAGTAATTTTTCTAAACAAGTCTTGTACTGGCTCTCTTATGGGTAAATCCGACTATTAGTTTATCTATTCTGGGTTGCATTGTGGGTGTAGTCAGAACTGGAGTTTTAGGACCAATTTGCTTATTCCCATATAAGTGAACTACAGGACCTATGGTTACAGGTATTGTTAATGCTTCGGGGCTTGTACTCAACTGAGTTATTTTCTGAATCAATTCACTTCTCTGTTTATTTACTGCTTCCCTTTCCTGATCTTGTAATACCTTTGCTAGGGTTGTCTCATGCAAGACTTGCGGAACCAAAGGTGGTTTTAAGAACGGGGCACTAGGGGTAATTCAATTTGTCTCTTCCTGGCAAGGTGGCAGATTTTTCATTAATAAATCTTCAAAATAATCATCTTCTGAATCTCCACTACTAGTCATCAAGTGTTTTGTTTTCTCTGTACAATTACTTCTTGTCGTTTCTTCTGGGGGAAGCACAGGGTATAATCCCTCCACTAACATAGACTGTCTCCATTGTTTCATTTGTTTGTCTCTTGTATCCTTTGAGAGTTTTGGGTAAAACCTACTTAAATTCCTGTTACATCGTGATCTGTCTCTTTCAAAAGCCTCAGTCTCCCACTTCTCTAAGGCTTCGTACTGCGTTAATCTAAGTCTGGGTTCTAGTTTATTCATTCGATTTTTCAAATTATGCAAAATTCTTCCATTAAATGTACCATATTCTGGGAATGCTAATATTCCATCATTCTTAGTGTATTCTATCCAATTTTCTAACCATACACAAGTGTGGCAGCCCCTTTCTAACATCATGTATGATGCGGGAATTTTCGGTGGTGGAATAAATAATTCCTTCTCTAGTTTTAATGGGTTTATCCTTATTGAAATCATTCTTAATTCTTTTCATTAATTACATTTTTCTCTTTTCTCCGTACATGATATAGGGTCTTCCTCTAATTTGCTGTTATTTGACAAACCCTAAGTATCTTCTATCAGGGCGATTTCCTATAAATGCTGGATCTAGGTGCCACATATAATTACCGCTCTGAAATTTCAATTATTACAATTTACTCAATTGTTTACTTCACTTAAATGCTTCCCCAATACCAGCGCGTCTTTTATTTTCAAATGACCAATCATCATTTAATTTTCAAATAAATTCAACCAATGGTTGCGCGGCTTTACCCGTGAGACGAGTTCTCACGCTCTACACTCACCACTCCTTTACAATTTTGTCTCAGTTACACACCCGCTGTTTCAACCAATCCCAGCGTGGCTCCCTGTGACGTCAGTGCAGCACCCGCGACTGACCCCACCTTAGCAAGGTAATACGATAATTCAATTTCTCTCCGTTTTTAAACGCTCATTTCATTAATTAACAACATAAAACATTTGCTACTGTGCCTGATTAACTAATTGCAAAGAAAAGACAATGGGCCCGATTCACAGAATTAACTTAAGACAAAATCCTAAACGTACTACTTTGGGTATTTACAGAATGCACTTACTACTTTTGGTATTCACAGAATGGATTTACGACTACTAACTTTACGTCTGCACTCGGGCTGGAAATTCCGGCCCGGAGGCGGAGCTTCTAGCCCAGAGGCGGAGCTTCCGGTCTTGAGGCAGAGCTTCCGGCTCGGAGGTGGAGCTTCCGGCTCGGAGGCGGAGCTTCCGGCCCAGAGGTGGAGATTTCAACCATGGCTAAATCTCTGCTACCGGCCAGAATCCCCGCCTCCGGGCCGTAAGCTCCGCCTCTGGATTGGAATTTCCGGCCCGAGTGCGGACGTAAAGTTAGTAGTCGTAAATCCATTCTGTGAATACCAAAAGTAGTAAGTGCATTCTGTGAATACCAAAAGTAGTAAGTTTACGATTTTGTCTTAAGTTAGTTCTGTGAATCAGGCCCAATTTCTTTCACAGCGAGAAACACTTTTCTGTTTACCCTACACACACTACGAGCAAAACCTCTTCCGCTTACTCTTCACTCAAGCATTTAAGAACCTTTTACTCCTCCAGCCTTACCCTTTCTAGGTGATATAAGAGCAACGTTTCACCAGCGAACTCCTTTGCTATCAATTACTCTCACTTTTACACAAGAAAAATCCCTAACCCAGTGCTTCATGTTCTACCTAACTATCTGCACTTACTTCATCAGGCCAGAAACCTCACTGCCGTGTGGCTTCCAGTTACCACTCGCTATTCAGTATCCCCGGGGAGTTCCAAACAACATAAAACAATACAAACGGGTACTACATAAATCAATATAAAAATCAATATACAACTAACTACCTATCTTAACTAAACCCTGACCATCATACTGCTACCAGAAAAATACTGATGGCGTGGGATTACCAGTCCAGTTTATCAGACTCACCTGGGCCCAGAAACATTCACACTTTGAACCGGTAACCCAATCTAACTACCTGCCAATCAGAATATTGTTTACCTTTAGGACTTACACCTATACACCATTGACTTCCCAAATCCTTCTCACTTGTGCTCTAAGTCCTAAACTGGGATCAAAAGGAGTTAGAATAATAGGTAGTATAATAACATTTACCTTCATTTAATAACCACAGACTCTGGGAAGTTTTAAACACTTTATCTATGTAATATTTTGTGATGGTTCGACGCCTCACTGAAAGAGAAAAAGCAAGCTCTCCGGAAGGCTGAGAGAAGGTGGAGACTTAATTATGGTCAAACGGAGGCAGAAACCTTTAAAACTCTGCTGGCGAAATATTAGGCAGACATTCTGGAGAGAAAGTCAGCCTTCTACAAGGGAAGAATTAGAGAAGCAACCAATTTACAGCGAGAAACCTTTGTGATCCTAAGAGAGCTCACGCAACAGAAAGGGATAATCTCTGTGAATGATCAGCCAGACTGTGACTCATTTCAAACCTTTTTCCTCCAGAAGGTACAGGATATCATTACTGATATCAACGCACGCTTAGTCACTCCCACTTTGCCCACGCTAGGGGCTCAGGTGCTGCCCAGGATGTTAAGCATCTTTCCTCCTATCGACGACATATGCCTCGAGGAACTAGTTGGACAGACCAAATCTGGCTCCACTATAGGTCCATGCCCCCCAAGAATTTTTAAAATGGCACTGCCAGGTATCCAGCCCCAGGTATTGAGTTTACTTAATAACTCACTGGAAACAGGGTATCTTCCTGTCCAGTTGAAGGAAGCTAGGGTCTCCCCACTATTAAAAAAAGTTGGCACTGACCCGAAGGCCTTGAAAAATTATAGGCCCATCTCGCAGCTTCCTTTCCTGAGTAAGCTTTTGGAGAAGCACGTCCTAGGCACTTTGGCCGGCCATCTGGAGGAACACCGCCTCCTTCATGCCAGGCAAGCAGGGTTCCGATCCCAACATAGTACGGAACTAGTAATGGCCGCGGTCACCGACGAACTGAGAGTCAGGGCAGACAATAAACAGCCGTGCGCCCTGATTCTCCTAGATCTGTCGGCGGCTTTCGATACGGTCAGCCACACCATCTTGCTGGACCGTATCGCGAAGCTGGGGATCACAGGCCAAGTGCTAAAATGGCTGGAGTCTTTTCTATCAGGTCGGACTCAAAGGGTACAGCTGGGTGATCAGCTATCGGGGATAAGTGATGTAACATGGGGTGTGCCCCAGGGGTCAGCGCTATCTCCCCTGCTGTTTAATATCTATCTGCAGCCGCTGGTTGAGGAGCTTATGAGCCGGAACTGCAAAGTTTTTAACTACGCAGATGATATCCAGCTACTGGTTCAGCTGGATGACACCATTGAGGCCCAGGAATCAGTGAGGAATCTGCTTAGCTTCACGGTCAACTGGATGACCAACAATCTGTTAAAAGTGAATGCAGAAAAAACAGAGGTGCTGGTCCTCAGTAACCTAGGAAACCCCTGGAGTGACCTATATTGGCCCCCAGAGCTAGGTTCTACTCCCCCTCCTGGTAGGGTGGTAAAAAGTCTGGGTTTGAGGATTGATGCAGACCTCTCGATGGCTTCCCAAGTTGCAGCCGTGGTTGGCTCTTGCACGGGCGTATTGAGGCAATTGCGGAAATTGGTACCTATCTTATCAGCCTCTACCCTGCAATCGATTGTATCTGCCACAGTTATTTCAAGACTTGATTACGGCAATGCACTATACCTCGGCTTGCCACAGAAGCTGTTGAGGAAGCTGCAGGTAGTACAGAACGACGCCGCAAGGCTGATTCACTCCCTGCCTAGAAACTCTCACGCTACCCCTTTACTCCAAAAGCTGCACTGGCTACCGGTCATGTACAGAGTACAATTCAAATGTCTCTGTGTGGCCCACAAGGCTCTCTTTGGTAAAGCACCAGAGTACATAAAACAACGTCTCATGAGATACGTTCCCGGTAGACCTCTGCGCTCAGGGAAGACCTCTAATCTGATTCAACCCAGATTCAAGTTAAAAACCAGAGGAGGCAGAGCCCTGTCTGTTCTTCTCCCACAGTTGTGGAATGCACTTCCGACTACTTTGAAGGAAGAATCTCAGTTACTGCCCTTCAGAAAGAAATTAAAAACCCATTTATTTAAAAGGGCAATGACTTCAGCATAGTCGTTGGGTAACCTGCGAGACTTGGGTTAACAGTGTGTTGTGTTGTTCTGTTTCTAAGCGCTTAGAGACCGGCGGTGATAGGCGCTATACAAATAAGCAATAACATAACATAACATAACAAATCAAGTTCCAAAGAAGTGCGGTCAAAGACTTTTCAAGTAGGAAGATAATGATCAAAACAAAGTTCAGTCTTATGTACAATGTATTCAAAATCATTCAGTTTCTTCCTTTCCTGGGGTCACACGGTCACTTTCCCAGGAACATCACAGGTAAGACAGTCTTTGGCATAGGTTCAATGCCACCACTCGAGGTTTCTCAGCACTCCCAGCACATGCGCAAAGGAAATTCAATATGGCAATTTAATCACCCACATGCCCAAAAACAAGTTAATAATAAAGTCAAAGAGAGACACATTGGAATGCAAAAATAAATGAATACACGGTATACTACTTATTTCTACTCTAACCTCATTATTTTGTTTTAACTATAGCATTAATGGTTAAGCAGAACAAACAAGCTTTAGTTCAAGCAAAGAAGATGCTTTAGCATGTGAGGTTTGAAGTGGCCATCTTTGGCACTAGTGTGCAGCTGCAAGAAATTCCCACCAAAAGCATAGGTGAGTCACACCACGTAGATGTGGCAGACGCATGCGCAGAAAGGTTCCCGCGTTTTCGGCGGCCATAGTAACAGCACATAGGCAAGCTTCCCCTGGGTACTGGAAATGTTGTGTAATGCAGTTATTAATGAAGACATACATGTTGGTTAATAAGTTACATGATATTTCGAGAGGATTGAATACAAGCAAGTTTCTATACGTATGAAACCTTGCTTCATCAGAATCATTATGCACTTCATCAATTAGGCATGATCTACAGATACTCAGACCAAATTCGCACACAAGGGCGCCAGAGGGCCCAATAAGGAAGAGTCAACACTGGTGTGCAATTTTACTGAAGCTGTTCAAAGGCTGTCCGATTCGCCTTCCACTATTTCCCCAAGCTGTAGAGGAGTTGTTAAGGCTTCAGTCACAACCTCCAAGCTCAAGTTGTGCAAGATCGTGTTAGTTGTGTTACACCTTTGAGGGTTTGCTCACAAATGCTCAGAATCGGTTTCTTGATTTATACGAGCATCCTGGGCTACAGTTACAGTTAAAGCTTATAGATCAGCATAGGAGGTTTGGAGTGACTTGGTTCAGGAACGGGGCCTGGATCTAATTTCAGCAGATATAGTAGAGGTTATGAGCTTCTTGGTGTCTCTAGCAAAGTGACGCTCAGACGACACAAAAGTGCCACAAGGGGTCTCGTAAATTAAGCACCCAGGGGCATATTATCAAGGGGGTTTATCTCCGCTATGTTGGCTTTAAAAGCCAAGAAAGCGGAGATAAAATTATCTCCCTATTACCTAGCTGCCGCTAACACCAGTTAGCGACAGCTAGTAGGAGATAGCGACCATCTTGGGCCCCACTTTGCATGTCAGTGATATTTATCACTAATGAGATGCAAAGTGGGCGTGCCAAGATGTTAGCGACTGAAAACAGTCTCTAACATCGCTATCTCCTATTACCAACTTTTGGAGATATTCGCGCTAAGCGGGAATATCTCAAAAAACTAACACCTGCCCTGAGCAGTTCTTAGCCATGTTATCCAATGGGAGGTGGATAACATGGCTAAGAGCATTAGCTCGCTAATGCATGAATATCGCTGACTTTTCAGCGATATTCATGCTTTGCGGCGATTTTTACCGCATTTGCGTTAAACCTTGGTAATACCAAGGTTTATTTGCGATAATTTTTGTCTCTAAACAAGTTAGAGACAAAAATTATCGCTAGTTGTTGGTAATATGCCCCCCAGTTTGTGAATAGCAATGGGCTTACTCTGTTGTGGGTGGGTGCACGTCTTTACCCAGAACACCTCCCTATCACTCTCTTAACCACCCCTTACTCCTCCACTTTAGTATGAACCTCCAAACATACATAGTGAATAGTAGTTTGTAGTACATTTGTTGTACTATTGTAAAGTGGTGAGCGCACCATGACGTGCAGACTCAAAATTTCCCAGCACACGCTCAAAATATAAGAAATTCAGTCAGTATTGACAGTTGTGTCTGCTTCTTTTATTCTTCTTATAGTCGTAGATCCTCCATTCTCAGCCAACACGTGTTTCGTTGCTTATCGGGCATCACATCCTGCGACTTCTTCAGGGCTAAGAAATCATATATAACAAGAATTGCTGTAGCACAGTTGCTCATCCAACTTGTAAAATACATCACCCCAGTGACCATTACATTTTTCAAAATTCGTGATGGGAAATCACTTGTAAAAACCCATGCTCAACAGTAACAAAATTATGCTTCATCTGAATAATTATTATTCATACATCCTTCACGTTATCCAAAATATGTATGCACTCTATCAGAGCCCAAATGCGGCTCTCTGTAAACATCTTCCTGCCACAGAACACAATTATCTCCACATGATGCGCCAGCATCACCAGGCCCTAGTGTGTATGGAAAACTATATACAAGTACATGAAATAGTGCATAAAAATTGAGTGATCAAAAAAGAAGGGGAGTACCTCCAAGTAAAGAACGGCGTGCCTGTTTCAGAGAAAAGCAGAATTTCCATATCAACAAACTATTCTACAGAAGACATCTCATGAAATTGCACAGATTCTTCTGCCTAAATGTGATAAACTGAGTAACCACCTATTTTGCTTCCGGTGTGAAATCCGGCTATCAGTATTGCTGCTCCTATATCGTAAAAAACAATTTCTCGCGCGCTCCCTCAATTAGGAAGTACTTCAAAGCATACTGCCTTCATCTAAAATCATAACACAGCGATGAGTCAAGAATCCCGTCTAATTGCAAAACCAAATTGTAAGCCGGCCCTCCACACACTAACTGTTCCATAGCTGTAAGAATACCGCAGGGGTACTCTTTTACATACTCTTGCATGTATCCGTGAATCACCACCATACTGCTTCTGAAAGAGATGTATCCATCAATATTGTAAAGAAAAGAAAACATATTTTAGGTATCTATGACATCTACCTATGAGGAAAAAATAACCAAAAAAATAAAATGTGCTTCCTCCAAACTGGGCAGTTTGAATCCACCCATTGCTAGGACTATTTAGACTCCAAGGCTAATCTGGAAGAGCCACATCAAACAAATTGTTCTCTCTCAAGGTCAAGGAAACAAAAAAATCAGACTTGCATTGTGAAATGGGATGGCGATCAGCCAGCGATGCTTTAAAGGTCTAGCAAGTTCAATTTCTTCCTAGCGCTGTCGCACAATCAATCCATCTAGCACCACACATACCCTGTCATCATAATGCAAAGGTGTCTGTGTCATGTCTAGCATACGTTTTGTACTGAAAAGTTCATCGTCCAGTAGAAAATGCTACACCTAGACAAACTTTAAAACGTTTCCCACTTTGGATGTGTTCTGTACCCTGCGGGACACATACAAAGTCAGCGTAGGTTGTAGAAGAGGAATTATTTTTGGTGTGAAGCCCTAGCTGTCTACCTTTGTTAGGAGGTTTGGCATTGCATCAAAAGCCATGGCTGGTTGCATTAGAACACACGTACTACCCATGGTATACCCACTTGATGCAAAGCAATCTAAAGCTGAGGGATGGATTGCTCGGATTAACCTCAGCCATTGACAACCGCTCGGGCCTCGTTCCAGGCCATTGTTTCTCACCCACCAAACAAGTTTTGCAAGGGTAAGAAAATCTCAATTAAATATTCTACACTGGGTTGTGTTACTTTTTTGTGGTGCAAAATGTTACTCGGTTTGCCCCTCCGACTTTCACCTCCAAATAAAAAAATTATGCCATCTTGAACAAATTATTTTTTCTAGGAATAAAGGACTTACAGGCACATGCATCAAGCGATTTGGGAATCGCAAACGGTGCGAATCGCAAAAATCGGCCGTTTGCGATTCCCAAATCACTATTTGGGATGCATCAACTTAAAAGTGAATAAATCGCTATTTTAGCGATTTTTTCAAGTGCGATTGCTTTTAAGGAATCGCAAATTTGCGATTCCTCAAAAGCAATGCATGAAACTAAAAAAAATTGCGAATTCGCAATTAGAGAGAAAAAATTACCATGAGGTTGGACCTCATGGTAATTTTGCGAAATGTTACAAAAATGCTATTTTTTGCATTTTTTAACTTTCATGTTGTGCACACACATGCCCTTAGGGCATGTGTGTACACAACATATGTGCATTGTTTGATTTCAGGGGTGCAACAGGGTGTCCTTTGGACACCCCTGCACCCTTGATATCGCAATCTCAATTTGCGATTAGCTAATTGCGAATCGCAAATTGAGATTGTCTTCCCATTCATTCCTATGGGCCTCTAGGCCCATAGGAATGAATGGGAAGGGATTCCTTGATTGCGATTCGCAAAATGCTAATCGCAATTAAGGAATTCTAAGAAATCGCAATTTATTTAGCGATTTCTTGATGCATAGGCATTTGCAATTCCTTAATTGCGATTCCTTAAAAATCGCAATTAAGGAATCGCAAATGCCGAGTTTGATGCATGTACCTGTTAGCCACTTCCTTTTGTGTGGGAGTAGCGTGGGGCACATACGTAGGAGGAGAATAATAGTCTGATAACCTTTCCTTCATAAGCGATATAGACCTTTTCAACTTTCTTTTTAACAACCCATGAGCCTCTCAGCTTGAGAAGAGGAGTTGGCCTATGGGCTAGGGCGGTCGACCTCGAATCTGGGGAACTGGGTTCAAGTCTCGGCAATGATGCGGAACATACTGTGATTCTGGGCAAATCACTTTGGGCCATATTATCAAGAACGGCAATAACCTTATCGCCACTTTAGCGGCAGGAAACTGCTGCTAAAGCGGTGATAAGGGGATGGATAATATGCCCTTGAGAATTCCCATAGAAGCCCAGGTTTGATGTCCTTCACATCGCCGTTATTAATAATATGGCCCTTAATCTCCCTGTGCCTAACCAAAAAAAAAAAAAACAATGAACGTGTCCTCATGTAATGCAACTGGTGCTATGTAAAGCGCTGATACCCGATTCGGTTCAAGTTCACGCTATATGAAACTCTGTTAATAAAAAAAAATACACATCTTGCAACACAAACAGGTTGCAGGACAATTAAGACCTTATACTTATTAGTAGAACAAATCTAAAGTACAACAGGAGGGGATCCATTATTCCTCTATATGATGCATATCTTGCAGCGATGCAGTTGCTAAAGCCCGCCAGCCGTTATATATGGACTCAACGTTTTGGAAGGGTCTCCAAACACCGTCATGGAAGCTGCACTGTGCCTTAGGGTGTGCAATTATAAAACAGCTAACAAATCTGTCAAAGAAAGAGGGCCACAGATATTTTTTTCAAATAACTTATAACCAACATGATTTGTGCAGACATTTCTCCAAAACATAAATGCCACAATTTTCTAATAAGAGGTGCAAGACATGGCCAACCTTAATTGACATCTATGAGAACATTTCCTTCCCTATCAAAACCAGATGGAAAAATTCTCGAAACTTGTGACATTATTATTTTAATTTTATTTCCACTGTTGTTGTAGTCTGAAAAGCACAGTTGCAGATATTAGAGTTGTGATGACTACTTTTAACCAATACCAGTGGTCTTCTATAATGATTTGGTAGGCGACCAACCTTCTTTCTCTAGAAATATTTGTCAAAATAATAAGTTTCTGTCCTTGTGCAAAAGTGGCCCAGAATGGAACTAGGCGACAATGTGAGGGGAGCACCTCGGTTCACTATGGGAACAGGTAGAGTGTCTCAGTGCAAGGCCATGTTTTTTACTTGCTTAGTGTCTGGGAGATGGATTGTTTTTATTCAGGGACAGCCTGACTCAAGGACTTTTTAGGATATATTCCAGGAGGGACAAACCCTCACTGACAGCTTTTGCAAAAAAACAGAAATAATCCCCAATATGGGTCCTTATTGTGGAACTTTGAGACTCGGACGGTAAATGGCTTTGTAATGGATTAAAGGCGAGATTGAGAAACTACGGACCAGAATTACAAAAATGATGCAGTTCAGCTATAGACACATAAACGGTAAATTGTGCAATGCTGTTCTCGTTCAGAACTGTCCTCTTTTTTGACTGACGCTGTATTACACTATCATGCAAAGGTGAGCCAGCAGTGTCGTGCGAGAAATGTGTGCTCACAGTACAGTCTGCAGTACCAAATTGTGGGGAAATCGCTTAATATGCATAATCCTACTGAACATATATGTATTGCGCACATGATTTTCCATTTGTTTGAGCACTTTTATTTGGTGCTAGGATTTCACACAAAGCTTGGTTTTGTAATTTTACTAGATCTGGCTTTGAAAGTTTAGAGGTGCTTGCGTTGTTCTCAGTTCCTCAGATATATTAACAGGGGTTTGGCGCTATGCAATGCAGCTGTGATGCTTTAGTTTCTGCTGCACGGCATCACAGCAGTGCAATACAATAGTAAATCTGGGTCAAGTTGCAAAAATGAGTTGAAGTTGAGACAATGTGAGAAAAGCTGCAGATTGGCGCCTATATAACATAATGCTGCCTAGAGAGCAATGTATCACTTTACAGAAAATGGGGTATTGAACTCCAGGACTCCACTCTTGCGAACAACCATTTGACCATCGATGCGTGTGAATGTTTGCTTAAGTCTGTGATTGCATGTGTATATGGAGATGCATCATTTTTAAAGTAGATATGCTTCTTATAAAATGACCAGAGTTATAGAGTTAGTGCCGCTCGATTACGCCTCGAGCTGTCATTTGCAACATATTAGATTATGAGTAAGTTCTTCTTGAACCTCAACTATGGACTTCCTTCTGTTGCTCTGTGATACTGGGGCTTATTATTTGAGGTGAGGGCCTCGATAAATATAGATCTCTTTCACGCCTTTGGTGTCGAGGCTTTATTTATGAAAGGACTAAGTTAGGATTGTGAACATAAGTGTGATGGGTAAAGAACATCTTGAGGAGGCTGAGGGAGCAGCAGGGTTCTTTGAAGAGATGTGTTGGCCTTCTTTTTGAAGTGTGGCACAAGACGGTTTTGTGGGAGATGTTTTTCTAGATCCTCCGTACATAGATTGAAAAGTCTTGCCTTCTTGTATTCTCCTTTTTAAACTTCTCAGCTTCAAGTTGGCGATGTCGTGCCATTTTGTTCTTGATATTTAGACCCAAGTTTACAAAAGTGTTATGCGAGCGTTCGAGCAATGCCATGTGACGCAAAGGATGGCCTCTGTTTACTTACCATTTTTAAGACCAGTGAATATGTATGTATTGTGATTTATAAAGTTTGTGATTACCTAAAAGGTGTCCTGGTGCTAAGAATTTGAGAAAGGTTTGTGGGTTCAGTCTACTAGACTGGGTAGATATAAGCAGAAAAAAACATGTTTTAAAGCTTCCAAAAAGACAGGAGCGGGTTGAAAGTTCGAAGGTTGGCAAGCAGAGAGTTTCAACTCTTGGCTGCAGTCACGGAGAGGGCACTGCCACCTGCCCGTGAGTGGCATACTGAAGAGACCCTTGCCGGTCGTCTCCCAAGGGCCTGAGGGAACATGCCAGGCAGTACTGATGAAACTTTTGCTGCAAGTATGTCAAACCAGGATAATAATATCCTTGACAAGCCATACACATGGTTTTGAAGATGGCCCCTTAGTCAATCAGTAGGCGGTGGAAGAAGTTTAGACAAGGCAAGTCATGGGAATGTTGCAAGTTGAAGTGCCATGGGAGCCATAGAATTTAAAATACACTGAAGAGGATGCAAAATGAAGGTCGGTGAGACGAAGTAGAGGACATTATGTAATTGAGGTGGCTCAGTATGGCAGCCTAGATGCTAAACTGGCACTTATTAGCAGGGAGAGAAGGAAAAATCTTGTGCAGAAGTTTCAAGTGAAAACCCTTGTAGGGGAGGAGAGCCTGTTACCCTCAGCAGTTATTGAGTAATCCTGCTTGAGGGGAAAACCAAGAATAATTGACTGAGAAAGCTGCTGTAGGTGCAGATCCCGACTGAGTGGGCCACAGGCCTTCAGGAAAGGAGCCTGGTGAACGGTGGCCAGAAACTAATATAATCTTTGTCTTGTCACTGTTTAGTTTGAGAGAGTTATGGCACATTCACCCAGCCACCAAACTCAGTTAAAAAACATTAAAAGACCAGTGGTAGTTATCATCAAGAGAAATCAAGATTTGAGTGTCATCTGCAGAGCTCCTAAATCTGAGACCAGAAGAGGGAATAAACGGAGCTAGTTTAGGAATCGTTGAAGAACCGTGAGGGACTTCATGTGAGAAAGAGAGAAGGTTTAACATTTCTTCCAAAAAGAAGCTAGCTTTGCTGCTTGAACTCTTCCTGTGAGGTATGAATTGATCCAGGTCAATGTTGTGCCCTGGATTCCTGCCTCCTTGAAATGAAGCAGTAAGCATTCATCAGAGATGCATTGACACA
Source organism: Lissotriton vulgaris (assembly GCF_964263255.1). NCBI lineage: Eukaryota > Metazoa > Chordata > Amphibia > Caudata > Salamandridae > Lissotriton > Lissotriton vulgaris. The sequence continues at coordinate 1,714,021,398 of NC_141694.1, read as the reverse complement.
AGCAGTAAGGACTATTTAGGGGTACATCAGGATGAGCCACAACAGTCTGAAGCACTGCAACTGATGCTCTGACAGCGGGGAGGAAGGCGGTTACTCGAGTGTATGGGGCCTTACTGACAGAGACCATTGCACTCTATCCCTCGCTCAGAAGAAATGGTCCATTACTATCATGCAGAAATTAACAGGTAAGCAGTGAATGTCCTCTTTGGATGTTGAGGAATCCACTGCTTAAGTTCATACAATTCAAATATCTACATTAAGCATATCTAACATCTAGCCATATTGGTCTTGTGTTTCTAGTTGTCACATGAGTGCCCCTGGTGCATGTATCCAGAGACTGACGTCTACCATATCGAGAGGAAGTGTCCCACAACAACAAAGTACTGAGAAGCAGCATCTCTAGTGCAGGCTGAATTACTGAATAAAGAACTGGAACCCATTGTGTGCCTGCTTGGGGTTATGACATGCACAAAAAAAATATAAATATATATATATCTATATATCATGTGATCAAGGCCCTTCGCGGGCTGAAACGCGTCATGGTTGACTTGGTGTTTGGGCTCAAATAAATAATATTTGCACCAGTCTTGGGTTCGTCTCGTCTCTGCAGTATTGCATCTTTGAATATATATATATATATATACATATACATTACCTACTGGCTATCGCCAGTAGGTATATATAGTTAGGATTAATTCCCTATGGGATTTCTGAAAATTCTATGTCTAATAACTTTGGCGTTTGTGGACGGAATCGGCTGAAATTTTCAGGAAAATGGCACATTTTGTTTCTGAGCAGCCCCTGAAAATTTGGTGGGGTTTCGTCAAGGGGGGGCCGAGAAAAAAGGGGGGTCCCAAAACGCGTTTTTCCCATTCATTTTTCCATAGGGCCTTTGGCCTCACTTTTAGCTCGAACGGCTGAATGGATTTGCACGAAACTTGGCAAAATTGTAGGGACTGTTAGCCCGATGTGCCTTTGCTAGGTCTCAATATATGTGCTTCAGTGGATTTTGAGAAATTAACGTTTAAATCAAGATATATATCTGTAAAAGCGCTCCGGGCAGCGATCCGGTCCGCTTACTTTTCGCTTATCGGAACTTTGCGCGCAGAAAGCTGATTGGCTCTCCGGTGTCTGTCAACATTCTAAACAGTCCGGAGCGGCCGCCATCTTGTCTCTCGGTAGGATCGAGAGAGAAGAAGAGGTGAAAAACGAAAGGGGAATTTAATGAAAGGGGGCAAGGTATCCCCCTCTTGACCCCCTAGGAATGTTGTTGGGGTTATTAAAGGGTCCCGTGGGGAAAATAAAAAAAAAATGATTTTTCACGGTAGAAGCGCTTCACGGGCCGCGAACTGGTAGCGAAACGGGAATTCGCCATTTTGTGCTTCGTTAATTAAATTACTAGGTATAAGTGGGTGCGGGAGACGTATCCTAATCCCCTATGTTTCCTGAGGGTGGCTGAGGAGGCTGATATATGTTGATACATCTCTTCCAGCGGCTGTGCGTGAGCTTTTTTTTTTTTTTGCTGCGTGACAGTCCGGAGCGGCCGCCATCTTGTCTCTCGGTAGGATCGAGAGAGAAGAAAAGGTGAAAAACTAAGGGGGAATTTAATGAAAGGGGGCAAGGTATCCCCCTCTTGACCCCTTAGGAATGTTGTTGGGGTTATTAAAGGGTCCCGTGGGGAAAATAAAAAAAAAATGATTTTTCACGGTAGAAGCGCTTCACGGGCCGCGAACTGGGCCGCAAACTGGTAGCGAAACGGGAATTCTCCATTTTGTGCTTCGTTAATTAAAGTACTAGGTATAAGGGGGTGCGGGAGACGTATCCTAATCCCCTATGTTTCCTGAGGGTGGCTGAGGAGGCTGATATATGTTGATACATCTCTTCCAGCGGCTGCGCCATCTTGCCTTTTTTCGAATGCCACAATTTTGTCGTGCACGGCAGCCATTTTAGATGCCAGGCTGGTCCCAGGCTATCACCTAACCCTGCGGATGTAGTTTATGGCCCCAGCTGTAGAGAATTCAGACATGCCAATCCTCCTGATTCAGGCGTGTGACTACTGTTTCAGTGCTAGTCTCCCGCCTCCCGATTTCTGCAAGCAAAAACCCGGGGGCATATTACGAACAACTAGCGATAATTTTTGTCTCTAACTTGTTTAGAGACAAAAATTATCGCCGCACATCGGCGATTTTTATCGCAGATAAACCTTGCTATTATCGCAGAAAAGTCAGCGATATTCATGTATTATCGACCTAATGCTCTTAGCCATGTTATCCACCTCCCATTGGATAACATGGCTAAGAACTGCTCAGGGCAGGTGTTAGATTTTGGAGATATTCGCGCTTAGCGTGAATATCTCCAAAAGTTGGTAATAGAAGGTAGCGATGTTAGGGACTGTTTCTAGTCGCTAACATCTTGGCACGCCACTTTGCATGTCATTAGTGATAAGTATCACTGACATGCAAAGCGGGGCCCAAGATGGTCGCAATCTCCTTTTAGCTGTCACTAACTGGTGTTAGCGACAGCTTGGTAATAGGGAGATAATTTTCTTGTCTCTCGGTAGGATCGAGAGAGAAGAAAAGGTGAAAAACTAAGGGGGAATTTAATGAAAGGGGGCAAGGTATCCCCCTCTTGACCCCCTAGGAATGTTGTTGGGGTTATTAAAGGGTCCCGTGGGGAAAATAAAAAAAAAATGATTTTTCACGGTAGAAGCGCTTCACGGGCCGCGAACTGGGCCGCAAACTGGTAGCGAAACGGGAATTCGCCATTTTGTGCTTCGTTAATTAAAGTACTAGGTATAAGGGGGTGCGGGAGACGTATCCTAATCCCCTATGTTTCCTGAGGGTGGCTGAGGAGGCTGATATATGTTGATACATCTCTTCCAGCGGCTGCGCCATCTTGCCTTTTTTCGAATGCCACAATTTTGTCGTGCACGGCAGCCATTTTAGATGCCAGGCTGGTCCCAGGCTATCACCTAACCCTGCGGATGTAGTTTATGGCCCCAGCTGTAGAGAATTCAGACATGCCAATCCTCCTGATTCAGGCGTGTGACTACTGTTTCAGTGCTAGTCTCCCGCCTCCCGATTTCTGCAAGCAAAAACCCGGGGGCATATTACGAACAACTAGCGATAATTTTTGTCTCTAACTTGTTTAGAGACAAAAATTATCGCCGCACATCGGCGATTTTTATCGCAGATAAACCTTGCTATTATCGCAGAAAAGTCAGCGATATTCATGTATTATCGACCTAATGCTCTTAGCCATGTTATCCACCTCCCATTGGATAACATGGCTAAGAACTGCTCAGGGCAGGTGTTAGATTTTGGAGATATTCGCGCTTAGCGCGAATATCTCCAAAAGTTGGTAATAGAAGGTAGCGATGTTAGGGACTGTTTCTAGTCGCTAACATCTTGGCACGCCACTTTGCATGTCATTAGTGATAAGTATCACTGACATGCAAAGCGGGGCCCAAGATGGTCGCAATCTCCTTTTAGCTGTCACTAACTGGTGTTAGCGACAGCTTGGTAATAGGGAGATAATTTTATCTCCGCTTTCAAGGCTTTTAAAGCCAAAAAAGCGGAGATAAACCCCCTTGATAATATGCCCCACGATTCCTTGGGGGTTTCAGCTGACAGGGCTTGGTATTGGGTTACATGGTAATTTTTCCAGGAAACGTCAGAGGGTCGATGCAGGGGTTCTAGAAGAGGTGATAAACCATTTAAGCCTCATGAACAAGCGCATGGTCTTTTAAAGATTTGTGAAGTACTCGGAGCGGCGGTGTGTGTGTGCCCTCTTTGAGGAGCGGGCGGGGGGGCACTGCCAGCAACTTGCCAGGTCAGGTAGTGTTCAACACGTGCATCACCCTTTCTCTGCTTGCTATTGCGCTCCATGCTTCGGAAAGGTAAGAAAAAGAACGTGCATTTGAGTTTGAAATGTCCGATCCTGCAGCAGCACACTTCCAAAGCCCACACATGACAATAACCCGATTCAAGGCCCCATTCACCCGTTTTTAAAAAAATAGATAACACTCCAACAAAGTAAGGTTATAAAACTTTATTAACTACTAACTTTAACGAACGGAACAAAAACTAAAAACATTTAAACATTTCTCAACACAAAAAGCAACAATGGTTAGAAGCTGTCTTTTGTGCGAATAGTCCCAGGGCAGCACAACGTGCAGAGTTCTGGACGGCACCCAGGTGATGTCGCCTGGGTGCCGCACTGGTTTAGGGATCCTACAATGCAGCACAGAAAAACAGCGTGGGGCGTCCCGGGTGGTGCGGGGGGAGGCCTCGTCAGTAGCGGTCTGTGTCCAGTGTCACATGGCTGACACAACATGTACGACAGGCACCCAGGTGATGTCCAGTAAACTGCCGCACTGGTTTTGGTATCCTACAATGCTACTCCGAAAATTGGCGTGCGGCGGCCCGGGGGGGGGCGTGGGGGAGCCGGCGTGAACGGGCCTCCCCAGGTGGCGGCCATCTAGCTGAGTTGCGCCCGCTCTTGCGGCTACAGCGTCTCGCTCACCATGTTGTTGAGTTGCTCCCACTCTTGCAGTGCAGCGATAGGCGGCTGCCACATGGCTCTTAAAATGGCGGACGGCTACTCGGTTTTAGGCCTGGTCCACTGAAATGGCCCTGGGACACTTTGGAACTCGGACGCTTGCCTGCTAGGGCTTGGGCTCCATTCTCGAAAAGCGTTCCCTCAGCCGTGAAGATTGTATAAAAGTCTTGGGGGCCCCCGACTCCCGCAGGCTTCCGGTGGGGAGCGGCTGCCATGATTGCTCGCGGAATGACCACGACGGAGCAACGAGATGGTGGTGCTCTCATGCTGACGCCAGCTTCAGTCTGAATGATCCAGAAACAAGGTGGGGCTTTCATCGTTTGGGAAAAAAAAATGTTCTAAACCAATGAAAAGTGTTCTTTTTAGGTCATATGACCAAGCCTTCCATCTTTAGGAAACCAAAAGTAAAATGAACCAATGAAAAGTTTTATAAACAAGTCACATGACCTGTTATGCGGCATAGGGCTACAAAAAGCGTAGAAAATCCGTTGGCACGTGAGGCGGCGTCAGTAGCGGACCGATGTGCGAATAGGCCGAAGGCAGCACAACGGGCCGAGATCCGGATGGTACCGAGGTGGTGTCCAGCAAATTGCCGCACTGGTGTGGCCATCCTACAATGCTGCTCCGAAAGACGGCGTGTCCAGCTGAGTTGCGGTCACTGTTGCGGTACAGTGACTCGAACGCGCCGAGATCCGGATGGCACCGAGGTGGTGTCCAGCAAATTGCCGCACTGGTGTGGCCATCCTACAATGCTGCGCCGAAAGACGGCGTGTCCAGCTGAATTGCGGTCACTGTTGCGGTACAGTGACTCGAACGCGCCGAGATCCGGATGGCACCGAGTTGGTGTCCAGGAAATTGCCGCACTGGTGTGGCCATCCTACAATGCTGCGCCGAAAGACGGCGTGTCCAGCTGAGTTGCGGTCACTGTTGCGGTACAGTGAGTCGAACGCGCCGAGATCTGGATGGCCCCGATGTTGTGTCCAGCAAGTTGCCGCACTGGTGTGGCCATCCTACAATGCTGCGCCGAAAGTCGGCGTGGGGTGCCCCGTTGGCTTATGAGGTGATGTCAGTAGTGGACCGATGTGTGAATAGGTCGGAACCAGCACAAGGCACCAAGATCCGAATGGCAAGTCCTGGATGTTGAGTGCCTCAGTTGAGAGTTCTGAGCAGTGCTTGTAAGACTGTCTGAAGCTTATTTGCACCTGCTGCAGCTTCACTAGGTCCGGCGGAACTTTTTGCCTTTTCCTTTCTGCTTCTTTTCCTACAATGCGTTTCATCTGAAGACACGACCAGGTCCCTGAATGTGTGCAGGGGGACGCTATTGATTGAATGAAAATGGCGGCTTGACACAAAGCTGACTCAAGCGTTACTGTTGGTGCTATACAGAAAAAAATTGGTTTTCAGTTTGTACATTCTTCAGGTTTTTTTTTTCCATCCAAGTCTGATTGAGAGTTTGTAGAAAAATGGCTTCAGATTTTCCACATACTACTCTTCAACATTCTTCCTAAATGTAACAATGTGAAACTCACTAGGAGAACGGCTGTTTCTGTTTCCTTTCAAAATGCTGCCAACAATATTTTCTGAATGGAAGACACCATCTTGTAGCATAAAGGGCCGAAAGGGGTTCTGGTCTGGCCGATGGTTGGTGGAGACATTTTGACTATATCTTGGACCTGCCCGGCCTCGCCCAAAATGGCGCCGGTATAAATGGGACTCGTAACTCCTTGCCCGCAAATGTATATCTAGAAAATGTTATTGTAAGTGGCCCTGTTCTATTTTAATTACAAAATGTATGTCCACCGATTCCGCAACTGTTAGACACCTTAGTTCTTGCAACCTAATGGCCCGCTCGTTACGTTCCTCTACAGTGTAAATGTCTCCTCATCATATACGATTTCAGTTTGCTCCGTGGCCGGCCCACGTGGTTATAGGCCCGTATTTGTATACTGACATTTTCACAATAAAGGTTTTTAAAACAAAACACGGTAGTAGTATTTACATTGGTAAAGTTTTTACTTTTAGTGACTGTTTTCGAATCAGTAAAAGGCAAGTGAAATAAAGCAGTCCAATTACATGACGGATAAAAGGTATAATATGTAGGAACGCAGTAAAGATAAATGGTCAAGGGCAGTTGTGTTTTTCATGTCTGCAACATAAAGTGATCGATAAGAATCTGATAATCAGGCGTATCGGCGACTAAGACAGCAGGCCGAATCTCTTTTACTCAACGGCTCCGTCATGGAAGGAAGAAACGCCCTTTTTCTCGAAAAAGGAATATATTTTACTTGCAAGACAGTTGTAAATTTTCCGGGAAAGTACATTAGCCTGGAATATTATAACATATGTTTGAAAAAAAAATATTGTTCGAAAATAATAAAAAGCGTAATTTTTAGGTCATATGACCAAGCTTTTCATCATTAAATTAACAAAAGTAAAATGAACCAATGAAAAGTTTTATTAACAAGTCACATGACCTGTTATGCTTACGTTACGCGCTGCGCGCCGCGCCTCGGATCACTTCCGGGTGCGCTAACGCGGCGTGTCATAAAACGCATTACGCGACAACGTAGGTCAAGAATATAGTCTAAATGTCTCCACCAACCAGCGTTCAGAACACAACCCCTTTCAGCAGTCCAAAAAGTTCTGTTAAATGACAACAGAGGGGACAGGCAACAAGAACCATCAGTCAAAGAGGGGAGGGCAAGTTCTTCTCTTCCGGGTCATGTTGGGGCGCTACCGGAACTGATCGAATTGGTAGTCTATAGTGTTTCTGGATGTTTCAGACTAAAGCTGGCGTCAGCATGAGACCACTACCATCTCGTAGCTCCGTCGTGGCCATTCCACGAGCAATCATGGCAGCCGCTCCCCACCAGAAGCCTGCGGGAGTCGGAGGCCCCCAAGACTTTTGTAGAATCTTCACGGCTGAGGGGACGCTTTTCGAGAATGGGACCCAAGCCCTAGCAGACAAGCGTCCGAGTTCCAAGGTGTCCCAGGGCCATTTTAGTGGACCAGGCCCAAAACCGAAGAGCCGGCCGCCATTTTGAGAGTCCTGTGGCAGCCGCCTATCGCTGCACCGCAAGAGCGGGCGCATCTCAACTACATGGTGAGCGAGACGCTGTAGTCGCAAGAGCGGGCGGTAAACAGCTGAATGGCGGAAGAGGCACAGTGTAGCAAAAGCGGGCGGAATGGCAACTAAAACGATAAAGGGGCGCCCCACTACAGCTTGTCTTCAGGTCAAACGGATTGTGGGACAAGGTCCAGAATTGAAGAGTCATCAAAAGGCAAAAAGTTCCGCCGGCCGCCTATGTCGGGGGCGA